>NC_081414.1:108009262-109422762 GCF_030272615.1 Cryptomeria japonica | reverse complement strand
TCACCTCGAGATCCATGCTCATGCGTGGGCCCACCTTGGGTGCCCTTAGCACCTTGCATCAAAAGCCTTGAGGCTTTCACACTATAGTCATGTGGAGCTTTTGATATAAATATCAAAAAAAGTTCATTTCCCAGCCAATGTGGGATAAATGACTTTGCTTGGGACTGCATGTTTTAAGCTTTTCCTGAGAGTTTTAATGGCGCCTCATGGATTTGCTTGAAACCTTCAATGCCTCTTTTCACTGCCATAGAGAGGATGCCAGCAAAGAATGATGGGGAGTGGGCTTTACAACAGCCAAGTGTATTTGCTTCAAGTTTTTGCTGTTTGCATTTTGCCTAAGAATGCATTTTTTGAAGCAATTTCTGAGAATTCTTCATGGCTGCCAATTTCGTTTGCTGCAATCTCCTTGGAGTTTTAATTCCTTCTACCTATGCAACTCACCCACCATGTGGACTTTGCAATTTGGAGTTTTGCATAAATCTGAAAACCAATAAATTTATGCCAAAACCATGCTCCATGTGAAAGAGGGGTTTACGATTTTATACCAGCCAATTGCATTTGTTTGGGAGTTTCATTTTCTTTTACCTTAGATCTATGCAGGGATGAGGATTAGTTTTGGCAACATAATCTGTCATTGGCATTCATTTGCCAAAAAGTTTCTAAATGCTACTCTTTGGCCATCCATGTGAGAGATTAATTTTGAGTTGTATTTGCCATTTGCTGAGAAGTTAAAACTGCACTTTTACCTGTCACATTTGCAAATCTACATTAATTTAAAGTTTAATGGGCTTACTAATTTGCATTTGTTGAAAAATTTTCCAAAGCCACGTAGGGGAGGAGATTTTGGTTGGAACTACACCTGTAGCTTGCATTTACTGGAATTAACAAAACCTTCACAACTCCACAAGCCCATACACCTTGGATTTGGCTTTGAACTAGCCATTTACATTTGCATGGATTTTTGTTCTGGCACCTAGCAATTTTTTTCTATTTTAATATGTTTGAAAGTTTACAAAGCCCTTTTCAAACACCACTTCTAATTCCATGCATGGAGGAGTTGTGCTGGCAATTACTAGAAGTTTAATTGGTTCCAGCCAAACACATTGCTCAGAGAAGATTATTGGTATAACACCTGTCAGACTGCATTCCTCATGAACTCCTATAAAATTTAAATCATATAACATATGATTTAAAAAAAAATTTAAACCTTGCCTGAAAAGATGCATGAAATGGCTAGCCAGGTCAGGCCCCAAAGTGGGTCCGGCTAAAAAAAAATTTGTTTTCATGCAATTGACCTCTGAAATGCCTTACGGACCTCAAACATACCTTTGGAAATGATCGGAATCATTTTTGGATCATTAGACTGAGATGTGCAACCTTCAGGCGATTATGCCACATTTTCGCATTTAATCGCGAAGACGTAATTTTCAAACTTGTCAAAACACCTTTCTGGAGCTCGCCATCTGATAGGCATGTACTCTGATATGCAAGCATGAAATCTACCAAACGGTTTCTCAAGATGAGTCTTGAGCGAAGAGATATTAATTTTTGAAAATGCCCAACTAGCTTTGTCGACACTGTGGACCTAATGAAGTTAATGTCTTGGCAACACATGATGCCTTTCTCAAAAATATCAAACGAACTCCCTAGGCCCTCAAATTTGGAACACAAGTACCTTTAAGTACATATTAATTCTTCAAATCCTCAGTTCGATCAATAGACTGACAGGATGCAAATGGTGCACTCACAAAAATGGCCACATTAACTGATATATCACTGAAAGTGCGGATAACTGAAAATGATAGCTAAATGAATCCTTTTGAAAACCGATCAAATGGATTGATAAAGGCTTGAAATTTTAAACGTAGCTCATCATTTATACCAAAATTAACCTAGAATAAACATTGTGTCATAACACTTACTGAGGCAACTTTTACATTTATTTTAAACAGGGCTCCAACTAGCTGTCGAAACAGGGACTAGTCAAATCACACAAACTGCAAATGGATTTGGCTTCAAAAACTGAGCAAATGGATTCATCAAGACTTTAAATTTTGTAGGCTAAGTCACATTTATGCATAGAATTGAATCCATTTTGAATTTCTCCATGATGATCAACAGGGAAAAAGATGTAATCGCTCAAAGTAGGCTACTCAATAAAATCTGCATTTGTGCCTAAAATGCACTTCCAGCTCACCCCTCAAACTGGGTACCTCATAAACTTATCCAAATTGAATTCTAAAAGTTGCATATCACTGAATAGGCCAAATGAAAGGTCTGGGACATGAATCCCAAGCCTTACCCTCCAAAAATCAACCGGCTCCATTTACCCCCTCTCTAACTAGGCCATTCAAACTAACTTATTTAGGTACTTTTCTAACATGTAGAGAAAAATTTTGAAATGGGCCTATAAACTTGACTCAGTTTTAAATACTCCCAACATAACCTATTATCATCTCCTAAAGATAAAAAGAAGGCAAAATTGGATATTTAAAGATGAACAAGCAAAAACCAGTATTGCTCCTACCATAACTAGGAAAGAAAAGAAAAAGAAAATTGATGAAGCACCTCTAGCGATGAAGAATACAAGGGTGACTTGGCATATCCAAACCAAAAAGGAGCCAACACCTAAAGTCTATACAAAGTAGGAGACTGTACCAAAGAAGAGAAACCGAAAACTTATTCTCCAAGCAAAATCTAAAGGCACTGATACTGAAGAAGAACCTAAGAAGATGAAAGCTATCGGTAGAGTAGCAAAGATAGTAAAAGAAGTGCCAAAGGCAACTATGCCTATTCATATTGCATCTTACAAGCATGATACCCATTTTGAAAGAACAATGAAGACATTAGGGAGGAACAGGTTTGACAATGTCAAAGAGCATTTTGATTCCTTCACTAAAAATGAGATGAAGAAAGTCATTGAATAGGTAATCACTCATTTGTGTCAATGCAGTAGACATCCACATTATCTGGAAAAAGGATATCTCAAATTCTTTGTACACTGTTTTGTTAGATAAATGGGAGGAAGCTATAAAATTGGAAAAAGAAATCATTGATGAAGTATTTGTACAATATTTGTCTGAATTTTCTGAAGATGAAATTAGTGCTTTAGTTTATCAATACAAAATTCAATTTTCTTTCAAAGAAAGAAGATTGAAGCTACTCAGTGGAAAGAGGGAAATTATTTAAACTGAGACCCATTGAATAGCCTATGAAATCAAACAGATGGAAGAACTCATTCATTCCTCTAAGAATGAGGAAGATGTTGTTAATCGACTGGAAATGGATGAAGAAGAGATTGTTCAAGCTGATGAGGTCTATCTTGTCAAGAACAAGGATGACATGATTATTCATGTTGATAATGATGTTAAGGATACAATTGATCTATTTGGATACAACATTGCACAAGATATGGAACCTCCCAAAAGTAGCCGCTACCCTTGGTAGCATGCTACCTCCCCGTGGTGGGGATTATTCCCCACCACATGGGTTATAATATGTTTTTATTTTTATTTTATTTTTAAATTTTATTTACTATGAAATACACAACCACCAAAGAAAACCAGTCTCACAGAGACTTAGAAAAAAATAATTCTTTTTCCAAAAAGACCAAGAATACCAAAATTGATTTTAAAACTAAATCAACAAACCCATAAAATAAAAATAACTAAAAACCCCAATCTGTAGTCTTAGACTCAGAAATCTCCGAGAAATAAATCTCATTATCAAGCCCTTAGACATATGAATGCATTCCGATAATCTGAAACAAAACCCCCCAAAAAATAGATTGATAAATTTTTTGAGACAAACAGAGAATGGATTCAACGAATCTTAAACAAACATTTTCATTCCTAGGCAACCTATTCTAGCAAAATTTCACTAGCATAACCCCCTCTCAAGGTAGAATTAGTGAATCTACTTAATCTACAATCATGAAATCCAACTAATTTAACAATCTTTTCACAATACAAAACAATGCAAACCAAATTTTTTTCCAAAGCTAAAACTCAAATCTGAGAACATTCTTGAATTTTTAACCAAAATTTCATGAAGAACAACCAAACACAATTTTTGATTTAACAACGAAATAAAAAAGTAAACAATAATCCTACCTCTTTTAGCATTCCTGGCAAGATTTTGAAGAAGAGCCCAACCTACAGCTATATAAATCCTTCCTTCCCAAAATCCCCAATTTTCTTCATCCAAAAATATTTTTCCCCTAAAAAATCAACAACCTCAAAAATAATTTCCAACCTAGGTTAAATGGAATAAAATTTGACCTAATCTCCTAATTTCGAATTTAAACACTTTTTAAATAAAAAATGAAAAAAATCATTCTTTTCAACTATTCAAATAATCAAACTTGCTTTTCTAATTAAAAAAAAAATGCTTCTCTCTGATTTAACTTTAATTTTCTCAATATTAACAAAGATAACATTTATATTTTGCAATATTGATGAGGGTAAAATATTTTAATTAAATTAAATTCCCAAAATCAAATTTTCACACTATATCAAATATATATATAAATTAAACTTATTTTTTAATAAAAATGATTTTCTTAAATAATTAAAATTAACCTTTCTATTTCAAAAAGCAAAAAGGGATTAAATTATTTCTATTTCGAATAACTTTAAATCTTCCCTTTTCAAAATGCATAAACTGAATAAATTCATGATTTTAAATTAACCATTAAATTAAACTTGCTACAACATAAATAGAGCGATCTTGTTAATTAATGATTAATCACATAAAAGAACCTATTTATTTTAATTCATCAATTACTAATGCATAAATGAACACCTTAAATCGAATTAAATACTTAAACTTGCTACAAACATAAATAGACTGATCTTTTTAATTAATGATTAATCACATAAAAGAAACCTATTTATTTTAATTCCTCAATTACTAATGCATAAATGAACACATTAAATTAAATTAAATACTTAAACTTGCCACAAATATAAATAAAGTGATCTTTTTAATTAATGATTAATCACATAAAAGAAACCTTTTTATTTTAAATTCCTCAATTACTAGTGCATAAATGAACACATTAAATCAAATTAAATACTTAGGATAAAATACTCAATTTTTACCACATGCAAAGCATGCAACCCAAGAAAGCCAACCAAATACACGACCTGCAAACCCAAACAAAAAAGGAAACTAATGGACCATAGGTGATGCTCACTTGAGCATGACTAGGGTAAAATGAGGGTTTTACGAACACCTAACCCAAATTCTAAGGGCGAAAGAGGTATACTCAACCCTGTGAATCTAGTTGAAGATGAACATCGCACCACAGCGGTACTATACCTGCAATCTCCTACAACCAAGAGTCACATAAGCATACATATATATATATATATGTATATACATACATATATATATATGTATGTATATACATATATATATATATATGTATGTATATATATAGATATATATATATATATATATATGTATGTGTGTATGTATATACATATATATGTATGTAAATACATATATATGTATTTACATACATATATATGTATATATATATGTATATACATACACACATACATATATATATATAATGAAGGTGTTAGCTCGAGATCAATAACAAGAATAAGGGAAACAATTAAACTTACATAAGAATCGATGCGAAAGCACATTAACAGGTACGCACAATAATCATAATATTTGACTACAACATTACATCATGATAAATCAACCAATGTCAAAACGGTTTTACAAAGTTGACTAGGGTAGGGGCACTACATTCTCCCCCCTAGGGTCCGACTTACTCCCAGAAGTCGTAAGGCTAAGGAAACTCATTCAACATGTATTAGCCCTAAAACTCAATTAACAATTATCAATTTGCACATATGAATCTTTTCACAAACAATTGAAATATTATTGTTGAATCCTCTATGAATGTCATTATCCATTGACAAGATACATCTAAATCGCTACATTTCTTTTAACAGTCTGGGGATTTATTAATAATCATAGTAGAGATATAAAAAATTTCTTCCTTTCATTACACCAAATTAAAGCATTGAAAGAGATACGCAACAATTACCATACTCATGTATCAAACATGACAAGAAAACATGCCATCATGATCAATTTCTTTTACCAATACATCTTTTTACAAAACTTTATCACATAGAACTAGCTTCAAATATCAATATCTACAACCAAGTTAACTTTCAACAAATAAGAGAAACGTAAATAACTCAATTATTGTCACTTTCCAGGTATAAAAGAACCTTTCCAGTGACTATGTCCCATAACGTAGTGACAAGTTAACACCATTTAATCCATGATAACACATAATAACCATCCACATAACTAGAATGCACAACACAAAGGCCACATGTGAGCATGTCTAATGCTTGGTCAAAGTTAACATGCATGATCAGCATCTCTATGCCTGATCTCCACACAAATAACATGATCATAAATATCCAACATCTCACTCAAGGGCTTGATGGTGCTAGGGCACACCATAGAGGTGCTACCTTCCATGCAAGACCCTCGTGAACATCCCTTGTTGTGTAAGGTGTTTAGCCTCCAAGAGATAGTCACCACTCATAGGTAGGTAGTGGATCCTAGCTATCTCATAGCTTCACATACCCCCATCCTCAAGGTTCCCTACATCTACTTCCTCATATACACTCAACCAAGACCATCTCCTATGTTCTTGGAGAGGAATTCATATATCAACACAAGACCAGCATACGAAAACAACAAGGATAAACTAGTTTAGCCACCAAAGAACAAAAGAATAAAGATAATAATCATCAATTCCAATAGTAAGGCAAGAAAATAATTCTAGAATTGCAACATCAAATCAAGTAAGAAAAAGATCACAAGATCATGGCTAAACCTTCAAGGTCAAAATAAAATGAATTGCTGGCCCACAAGGAAATAAATAAATAAAAATAAAAAAATATCATAAGTGCACATAACATCACTATGTGACTAGCATCTAGCCACCAACGAGGAAGGAAGGAACAATCGTCTAGCTATCATAGTAGCTCATCATGTGGTGTGGCCTAGTCACACATCCGCATGGCATGGCAGTGTGCACCTCAACATCACCCCGCATCACGTCCTCACGTGGCATGGCTCTACCCTAAAGCTGTTGGTAGGGTGCATGGCAATGTCTACTACATCCCACATCGTGTCTCAGCACAGAATGACAATACTCCAAGCAGAAAGGGCACGCAATGGATGTATCCCGCATGGTAGTGTACCTCATGGAAAAGGGCATGCGCAGGTCACACCCTGCATAGTGACGTACCTCTTACGATACTTGCCATAAGCCAGAGGTATACATGGTTAATGTCCACCCACATGTCTACCAATGCTAGACAATTGGCAGCTCATGTGAAAAATAACATACCTTTCGTGAGGACAAGGCAAAATATCCTCCAATAAAACCATAATTTTGCTCAAGAACTGACATCAATATGCTAAAATAAAGGGTAGGAACAAGCTGGCACACATGAACCTTATAAATCGGTTCATCACAAGGGGAAATATTGAGTACACGTATAACACAGTTTCATTGCATAACTATATTTTTCCTCAAAATAAAGAAGCTAAAGTCGCTTCATGTTGACATTACTCATACGTCATTCCATACTATTCAAGGAATGGTGACTTCTAATACTACCCCTTCACATACTGACTTATCAACAACATATAAGAAACATCACATAAACAATATGGTTTCCCATACTTATAAGTAAACATATCCTCCATGGTTGATTACTTCACCATCCCATGGACACACATAGTGATCATGAGTTTCTTACAATACACAAGGAATAGCACCATTACTAGTTTTGTCATATTTAAGGGGAGTACTTTTCAATACGCTATCATCTACTCAAGAAAGGTTTTACCTATGCTTTCCACATGAATCACTGAATAAAGTTTGCTCTAGATACCAATACTGAAATTCTTCACAATTCACCATTACATAAGGAAATAACATCATTCCGATATCTTTTTTAAATCCATTAAGCATTCACAACCTCATTACTAACTATGCAAATTTCTTTCTGAAGCTTATGACTTCATCTTTCCATAAGAAACCCAAAAGCAAACATACAATTACATATGCATTATAAAAATTTAAAAAAATTAAATAAATGCATTCCTAGTAGCAATTCTAAAAATCTTATGATTTAGGCAAAGAAAAGGGAAAGTGAGTTTGATAATAAAACTATTTCCTACAAAGGTACAAGATTAACAAGATCACACCACAAGCTAAAATTTCTCATTATAAGTCTATTATTTATTTGCACGGCTTTCATTTCGCTAACATTCCAGGAGAAGGCCAAACAACATAACATGACATTTCCAATTATTATGGTTGCAATAGATTGTTCTAGTTTTTTGAACAAGAAATCAAGACAGACAATCCTTCGATAATACCAAACCTCTTAAGAACACTCACTATTGTTAGTTCAAAACAAAACATATCAAAATCTCCAACCTATCATTGAAAATTCAAGGTATGGTAAGAAGATAAGCGAGGAGATGTCAACTAAATAATACACATTTATGCATGCACATCAAACAAGCTTTCATTTGCACTTTTTAAACATAATAAGGCAATTACATATATCCAAAGGCAAGTTCAATGGAGCCTTGCTAAAATAGATCCTCAATCAAACTAGTTTAATGAAACACATAAAACAATCTTTCGTGGAACACATTAATACACTCTTGAATCTACTATAACATGTTCTCTTTTGTTACTTCTTTTACAAACAAAGCAGTTTCACATAATTCAACTATTCGCATATTAATGCACCTTACTTAAGATAGAATTTAATTATGTTACTCCTACGAAACACATGGAGAATTCTTTAATGTAAACATACAATTTTTCTCAATAACCAATATGAACTTTCATCCAAAGCCCTTTTATAATCTAAAAACACATAAGCGTTATAAGGCTCACACAATGGCTCAAGAAGTCGCAACCTTCTCTCGCAAAAGAAAACTCAAATAAGAGATAGTTACACATATCAAAATATTTTTACTTCTGAAGAGAGAGAGGAGGAAGGGTGATAATCATTCAATTTGCTAAAATAGGAAGCATTCAATATCTACCATACTAGTCCTTCAAGTGAACCACACTAAGCTAGATCATAACCATAAACAAGCACATTTCGTACTTTTAGATTAAAGATGACACTAACCAACCCAAATGGATTAGTCAAAAGAGTACAACAAATCAAAAAGGAAGGTACATACGACTCTCTTTCAGAATATGAGTAATCGTAGACCAAGACATCAATAAGCAAACAAAGCACCCACATCAAGAAGGTGAGAACAAGGTGTGAACACACATGTTACACACAAGTTAAGGTTTGCTCAATCACACTCATACAAAAAGGACAATAATACAACATAAGGTCGATACACCTCACACCAACTAAGGACAGAAGTGAAACCAGAGATCCTAGTGTTGCAACCTGGACTCTGATACCAAATGTAATGCCCTACCAGGAAACCCCGAAGGGATAAAGCTAAAACACACTCAAGGAGTGCCAATATATATATATATATATATATATATTTAATAAGACACAACATTAAGATACATTAAGTTATCTAAAGCTTTGATTTAACACGGTGGAAGACTAAAGAAACCTAAGGAGTTTCCCAACGTGATTAGGTAACTTAACACCTAACTCAATTCATGACATTTGATTCTATTAAGCAGGTTATCTTAATTACATGTTATTACTTAAAACATGGATATAATTTGTTCAATAAATTAAAATTATAGATAATAGGATGCATTCATCCATTAAGGTTGAAGATTAGGCTAACATGAGGAAATTTACCCATTAAAATTAAAACATAGATAACATGTGGAGGTTCATCCATTAGAGTTAAAATTTAGGTAACTTAATGAAGTTTATCTATTAGAGTTAGAAATAGATAACGTGATGAGTTCATCCATTATAGTTAAAATATAGTTAATAAGATGAAGTTCACATATTAAGGTTAAAATGTAAATAACATAATGAAGTTCATCCATTAGGGTTAAAATATAGATAACTTGATGAGTACATCTATTATAGTTAAAATAAAGCTAATATGATGAAGTTCATTTATTAAGATTCAAATGTAAATAACTAAATGAGTTCATCCATTTTAGTTATAATACAACTATTATGATGGATTTCATTTATCAAGGTTAAAATGTAAATAACTAAATGAGTTCATCCATTTGAATTACAATTTAGGTAATATGATGAGTTCATCCAACAATGGTTATCCAATCATTTCATTCAAACTTTTCCTTAACCATATACCATGCATCTAATTTCATTACATGCTTTAATTTCATCATAACCTAGTGAATTCTTTCCATGCATACTTAATTGTATTATCAATAACTGAAATTGATTACATTCTATTATTCAAATCTACATCCTTTCATAATCCACATTCTTGCATTTAATTAAGACAACTGCATACATGCATTTACGATTAATTTCATCTAATCCACTTATACATTCTATCAAAATGCCATCCATACATGCTAACACTAAACATGAAACATAAGAACAAAAGAATCACATAACACCAAATTGATATCAAAGTTCACCCCTAAAGGGATACATCTTTGGATCTACTCAACTGCAAGACCCCTTTGATCATTTAAATAAGTTAAGGATACATAAGGTTCACATTATTTGCAATCCTTCCATCAAGTTGAACATAACCAATATACAAATGATCACATTGTTCAGTAAAAACATAAATGATCCCTACATAGAAACGGATCCAACTGAACATATAAAAAGCAAATACAAAGGTTCACTACCTAATGGTACTCTAACTAGAGACCTGACCAACTATGGTCAACCACAAATCAACACACTACTCCTGCATAAAGGACAAGACCTATTATAACATCATCACAAGGAAACAACCAAACTAGAGACTGTTGATATAACCAAGTACCCCAAACCAACCAAACGATAGGGTCCAAACAACCATATCAAGTCTTGCCATTACTTAAAAAAAAGAGAATATAGAAATTAAACTTGTATAGGCATTAACCGATAGAGCCAATCTTTTCCCATATTGATTTAAACACCAAATGTCGATCAAGTTTTCTAAATGATCTAAGTTAGATTGAAGTTATCTACCTCATCTAGGTATAGGTTGTTCTTGGTTTTCTAACTCACTAAGCTCATTGCATCTACACATAACATAATTACATCATTGTGAGTTTTTAAAGCCAAGTTCACATGAATATAATTAAATAAACATTAACTGAATAAATATGCTATTTAATCTCTAAATGAAACATCAGAAATTGATATAACTAAACATCAGATTTAGGAATAATAAATTTAATCTGCGGCTGACTCTGCGGTGCATTGTGGCGTCCACATCTTCTACGCTCCTCCCCCAATGTTACAGGTGTGCACGTTCCTTTTAGCTTATGTTGTTTTAAAATTATAATATGTCTGGACCGCCTTTATTACCTTCTGCGGAAGTCTTTACTCCTGCCATTACGCCCATTAATGAATCCGTAGTCTCCCCTGCATCTAAACCAACTAACAGCGAAAATGGTAAACATAATGTTTTTTCATCTGCTAAAACTTTCTCTAAAGCGGTGGCTAACACCACGGTCGCGGCTTCGGCTAAGTTCTGTCTTTCGCTTCAACATGAAAACGCTGAACCAGGTAAGGGTTCTATGGATACTTTGAAGTCTTTTTCCATTTCGCCTAATCCAGAAATGCTTGGGGAAATTGAGAAGGAAAAAAGCAGATTAAAAAACTATGCCATTTTCTTTGCTGCTGTTGATATCGATAGATGCCCTGCTAGGAAGTTTCTTGATGATTGGTTTTACAATTATTGGAATCTGAAATTAGGGCATAGCATATCCTTCTGTAGACAGTTGCAGAAGGGTTTATTTGTCATATTCTTTAAAACGGCGGAAGCACAGGAAGCTGTTCTCAAACGGCAATATTGGAATGTTGGTAATACTACCTTTCGTGCGTTGGCATGGACTCTGGAAGCCATCCATGAAGAGGTGCTTGCATTATCGGCACCAAGATGGATCATTGTCAAAAGTTTGCCCCCATATCTCTGGCATTTTATTACTCAACTCCTCAAACCACTTGGTAAAGTCATTAGATTTGATGAATCTTCTAGGTTAGTTCCTCACATGGACGCCAGGGCTTTAGTTTCGATTAAACCTGGTATAGAAATACCTTCAACTCTTGAGATCAACATTCTTGGAGAGGTCATTTCTTGTCCCCTGGAAATCCTTGGGGGTCTGAATGCTTGTTTTTTATGTAAAAAAGAAGGACATCTCCGCCGTGATTGCCCCATTATCAATAAAAATAATAATAAAAAAAATGAGGCCAACCCTAATCCTAAATCTGGTGAATTAGCTACCAAGAAAAACACAGCTCCTCCTGCTAATACCGATGTGGTATCTCCTGCGCTTTCTCACACACCTGTTACACTCATAAATGAACAAACATCTACCAAAATAGCCGAACCTACTATAGATGTTAATATGTCAGATGGGTTTCAGGAAGTAAAAAAGAAATCAGACAAGAAAAGGAGAAGAAAAACTGAAAACTCGGAAGCTCGTGGTAATATAACCAACAAAGCTAATATTCCACCCGTGACTCCTACGACCTATGATCCTCCCACACATGTTGATATTAATCCTACCCCCGCTGAAGCTAAAACCTTCAAAGAAATTGAGGAAGGATATTATCTGGAAATAGTGCCAGCCGTTAAAACTAACAAGATAATTATACCAACCGAACCCGCAAAAGATAATAATATGTCTGCTCTGACGCTTAGGTCTGAAAATGCGAATATCTTCTCTAAGAACTCTGAAGTGGATGAGGATGACTTAGAATGGCAGAAAGACTTCCCCAGATCTAAGAGAAGGGGTAGACCACCGGGCTCAAAAAACAAAAGTCTTGGAGGGTTCAGGAATGAAGAACTATCATCTCCAAACATTTCTAACAGGACAGAGGGGTCCATGGAACTTATAGGCATCCCCACTAACAACAATTTTGAATGAATTTTATCTCATGGAATGTAAGGGGACTTGAATCCCCGGATAGGAAATATATTGTTAAGGGTTTTGTTGACACCATTAAGAACAAAGACTTCATTATGTTACAAGAACTCAAAGCAGTTGATTTCATGCTTGATTGTAGTCTTGACATTATTTGGAAAGACTCCCTAAAAATTTGTACAGCTCACTCAAAAGGCAGGGGTGGCACTGCTCTGCTTATCAATCTGAAATGGGCCAAATACATTATTGATAAAGGTAGATCACCATGTAATAGTGCTGTATGGGTATCTATCTGTATCAATAATGTATCCTTTGGTATCTGTTCTGTATATGCACCTAATGACCCTATGGAGAGGGCTAAGGTTTGGATTTGGTTAAAGTCCCTTCCTGATATCCCATGGATTGTGGGAGGTGACTTCAACATGGTTGAAGCACCAATTGATAAATCAGGTGGCAGACCCTTTAACTAGAAGCCGGCTGAAATTGATCCTTGGAATAATATGATCCATTGTAAAAAACTCTTTGATCCTATTAAAAACAATGGTAATAACTCTCCTACTATTAGATACACATGGTGTAATTTTCAGCAAGGCTCCTCCTGCATATATGCTAGACTTGATCGATTCTATGCTCAATTGAATAGTTTCTCTTTTGTCCCTGACAAATTTTGAAATGTTGTTTCAGTTCATCCGACGGCCCTCTCTGATCATCATCCCATATCTGCCAGTATCCAACTCACTGGTAATCCTCAAACTCCTCAAAATGGTAACACCAGATACATCCTCAATACCTCTCTGCTGAAAGATGATGACATCTTGATTGCTATCCAACTCATTAGTTCGGTCAACAAGAATGGATACCCGACCCTTTCATGCTGTGATAGATGGCAAAAAAATATGCTGGCCTGGAAAGCCTTACTTCAAACTCTTGGACAAAAAGAGGCCAAGAATTATAGAATGGCTGAGAAGAATCTCGCTGATAAGCTGAATTATGCTGAAACTCTTCTGCAGAATAACCCTTCCAATCACAATCCGATACCTATTGTTTCGGCCGCTAGGGATCACCTTCGCTTGCATCAACAAAAACTTGTCAATGGTGCCAAATTAAGATGCAGGGCACATTGGCTTCAATTCGGAGATAAAGGCTCCAAATTCTTTTTTAACTACCTAAAACAAAAACATATCAACGAAAACATTACTAGCATTTATGTTGATAACAAGGAGTTAGTTGATCCTAATGATATTAAGAAAACCTTTTCTAATTATTACTGTACTTTATTTACTTTAGAGGATAACAGAGAATCCTCTACTCTCAGGAACACAATTTGTTCCATTATCCCCAAAAAACTATCACAGACTGATTCAGACATTCTTGGCCAAAATATAACTAAACAAGAAATTATTAATGCTATCTCTTCTCTTAAGAAAGATAAAACTCCTGGTCCTGACGGGATCCCGACTGAGTTTTATCAAGAAAATATTGGATGGATAAGCTCGGAGCTCCTTGACCTTTATAATGAAGCCTTTAATAAAGGTTCTTTGGGTAGTATTATCAACAGAGGTATTATCAAGCTCATCCCTAAAGAGGGAGACAAGACAAATATAAAAAATTGGAGACCAATTACCTTATTGAATGTCTCTTACAAAATACTTGCCAAAGTATTAGCTCATAGATTGGAAAGCATATTGCCTAAATTTGTTGGATCCACTCAGACTGGATTCATTAAAGGTAGGTATATCTTGGAAAATCTCATAACCAGCTAGGAAGCAATGCATTGGGCTAAGTCTTCCAATCAGAATGCTGCTATATTTCTCTTAGACTTTGAGAAAGCATATGATAGAATTGAATGGAGTTTCATCGATGTTATGCTCAAGGCTTTTGGTTTCCCTATCATCTTCTGTAACTACATAAAGATCCTTCTGAAAGATGCTATGGCTCAAGTTGAAATTAATGGATCCCTATCTGATCCTTTTCCTCTGACCCGATCTATCAGGCAGGGATGTCCTCTTGCCCCTGCTCTCTTTGTTATAGCCTCAGAAGCCTTATCTTATATTCTTACTGACAATACTATATCCCCAGCTGTCAAAGGCATCACACTACCTAACAATGAAGAATTGAACATCTGCCAATTCGCTGATGATACTAGTTTATTTGTCAAAATGGATGATAATAACTTTAGTTATCTTACCAAAAAGCTGGAAATTTTCTGCAAGATTTCAGGTGCTAGGCTCTCGCAAGCCAAATGCATTTGTCTTGGCTGGAATGAGCAACCTCTGAGTTGGCTATTGAAATATGGATACCAATGGGGGGGCCCCAACTATATTGTCAAATATCTGGGTATCCCTTTTGCTGTTGATCCTTCTATTAAGGATATGTGGATTTGGGTTAAGACCAAAATTACCAAAAAACTTAATAACTGGTACAACTGTTCATTGTCTCTTGCTAGAAGACTTCAAGTATGTCAAAAAATACTATCTTCATACAACATATATTACGCTTCAGCTTGGATGTTTAACAACTACCAAATATTGGAAATCCAGAAGACCATAAGGAACTTCCTTTGGTCTGACGGTAAAGGAAACAAAAAGCATCACGCGGTTAAATGGGAATGGTGCTGCACTGATAAAAAATATGGAGGTCTTGGACTGAAAGACCTCAGGCTCCAGGGTATTGCACTTGCCACCAAATGGGTCTCTCACTGTGTGGAAGGTGATGTTCCCTGGAAAGTGCTTGTCAGAAACAACATTTTGAGGGGATACCCAAAAAAAGCTAAATCTTGGAAAAAATTACCATTTGCTGATATTTTATTTGGAAAATTACCAACATTTGTTCATGGTTCTGCTGTCTTTAAAACCATATGGAAAGCTTGGGAGTCCTCGAGACACTGTATCTCTGATAACTCCTTCCACACGGACAGCCTTCTTCATGGTGAGAGATCCATATGGTGGAATTTGTACCATCAAGGAAAGCCTCTTGCCCTGACTCAAGGCTGCTCGGCTAAATTCTGGAATGAAGCAGGAATTTCCACATTCATTGATTTATTTGAAAATGACTGCCTGGTCAGTTGGGAAGAGTTAAAAAATAAGTACAATCTTCCAGCAGCTCATAAAAAAACTTACTGCATGTTAACTAGAGCTTGCTCGAATATCCCTTCCAGATGTTTCATTGACTCACACAGATACAGCAATAGCAAGTGCACTGATGGTACCTTACTTTATAAAGTCAAAGCTAAAAATATATATAACTACTTGAATTATAACCCTGATATTATAAAACATGTGAATAACTTGTGGTATACTGATCTGGAGATGATGGATTGGAGTAAAATCTTTAATAGAATCTGGAAATCTCCTATTGATCCCAAGATCAGATGTTTTAAATGGCTTCTGATGAATAACAGACTCCCCATAAATAGGTACTTGATGTCTAATTATCTCTGTTATATTTGTAATAAACCTGAATCTATTAGACACATATTCCTTGAATGTAAATTTGCAAAAAAGATTTGGGCCTTATGTGGAATTACTTACCCTAAATACATTGATGTATTTGAAATTGCTACTGGATATATACATGGTCTTAAAAATGATGCTAATATGTTATGGTTCATTATCTCCTCTAACATTCTTTGGCAGCTTTGGAAATGTAGAAACGAAGAAAGATTTCAAGGTGTGCATAGATCTCTTACTGAGTTGTACTTAAAACTCACACTTCTTAAAATTTCTTCGTAGGTTTATATCACAATGATGTTCGAAAGAGAAAAACTTAGCAGATTCCTCAAAATGGGACACTCAACAATGTTTGTGTTTGAAATGAAGGACAGGTACGACTACCGTAGACACATGAACAACATGGCACTCTTCAACAAAACAGTGAAAAAACTGCACAAGGAGATTACCAAAAATAAAAATGCGACTGATGATCAGATAAAAATGATTGCTCAGATACAAGCCAACAAAAGCATCGCTTGGATGGAAGGGCCTCTTGGATGGACTGCTTGGGTTGAGCAGTTTGAGGATTTACCTCATTAATTCCTTACAGTTTACCGATCCTATGTAAATTGTGTTTCCGTATGTAATTTTTTTTTTATACTCGGTCCTTTTTGGTTGTGACTCTCTCTCCGTGTGAGGCTTGCCTCCGGAGTTGGTGTCTTCTTGTGAACTCTTCATACTGTTTCTTACCTTTTTTGACTAATCTATAATTAATATAAAAAAATGAAACATCATGGTCATACTAGCTCAAAACCAATCTTTCTAAATTTGTCTTTTCTAGAGGCTAGTTACACTATACAGATCAAGGAAACATATACATATAAGCAACCCAAATAAAGATAGGCCATTCCCAACTTAAGAATTATTTCCTTATGCATATATAAAAATATACCAAAATTAAATATTAATTACTATATATTTATTAATCCAAGATTAATAAAATATAAACAATTAATAATTAATAACAAAATTAATAAATTAAGTATTAATTCACAATTAACATATATTAACATATACATTAATTAATAATTAATAATTAATATATAATAATAAAATATATTAATTAAACTTAATAAAAAAATTAAACATTTTAACAACCCATATTAATTTAACATATTATATTTTTTTTTTTGCAAATAAAAAAAATATATAAAAAAAAATTATAAATTCAAAATGCAATAAAGGGAGGGGGTGGGGGGGGTACCCACGTGGGCCCCCTTGGTAGTGCTGCTACCAAATGGTAGCAAGCGGCTACCATTGGTAGCAGCCACTACCCTTGGTAGCGTGCTACCTCCCCGTGGTGGGGGTTTATTCCCCGCCACATAGGTTATAATATGTTTTTTATTTATTTATTTATTTTTTAAAAATTTTATTTACTGTGAAATACACAGCCAACAAAAAAAACCAGTCTCACAGAGACTTAGAAAAAAATAATTCTTTTTCCAGAAAAACCAAGAATACCAAAATTGATTTTAAAACTAAATCAACAAAACCATAAAATAAAAATAACTAAAAACCCCAATCTGCAGTCTTAGACTCAAATCTCTAAGAAATAAATCTCATTATCAAGCCCTCAGACATATGAATGCCTTCCGATAATCTGAAACAAAACCCCCCAAAAAATAGACTCAGAAATTTTCTGAGACAAATAGAGAGTGGATTCAGCCAATCTTAAACAAACATTTTCATTCCCAGGCAACCCATTCTGACAAAATTTCACCAGCATAACCCCATCTTAGGGTAGAATTAGTGAATCTACCTAATTTACAAACATGACATCCAACTAATTTAACAATCTTTTCACAATACAAAACAATGCAAACCAATCTTTTTTCCAAAGCTAAAACTCAAATCTGAGAACATTCATGGATTTTTAAACCAGAATTTCATGAAGAACAACCAAACACAATTTTTGATTTAACAACAAAATAAAAAGGTAAATAAGAATCCTACCTCTTTTAAAATTCTTGACAATATTTTGAAGAAGAGCTCAACCTGCACTTGTAGAAATCCTTCCTTCCCAAAATCCCCAATTTTCTCCATCCAAAAATATTTTTCCCCAAAAAAATCACCCCAAAAATATTTTCCAACCTAGGTTAAATGGAATAAAATTTGACCTAATCTCCTAATTTCGAATTTAAACACTTTTTAAATAAAAAATGAAAAAAATCATTCTTTTCAACTATTCAAATAATCTAACTTGCTTTTCTAATTAAAATAAAAATGCTTCTCTCTCATTTAATTTTAATTTTCTCAATATTAACAAAGCTAACATTTATATTTCGCAATATTGATGAGGGTAAAATATTTTAATTAAATTAAATTCCCAAAATCAATCTTTCACACTATATCAAATATATATATAAATTAAACTTGTTTTTCTAATAAAAATTGATTTTCATAAATAATTAAAATTAACCTTTCTATTTCAAAAAGCAAAAAGGGATTAAATTATTTCTATTTTGAATAACTTTAAATCTTCCCTTTTCAAAATGCATAAACTGAATAAATTCATGATTTTAAATTAACCATTAAATTAAACTTGCTACAACATAAATAGAGCGATCTTTTTAATTAATGATTAATCACATAAAAGAACCTATTTATTTTAATTCCTCAATTACTAATGCGTAAATGAACACCTTAAATCGAATTAAATACTTAAACTTGTTACAAACATAAATAAAGCTATCTTTTTAATTAATGATTAATCACACAAAAGAAACCTATTTATTTTAATTCCTCAATTACTAATGCGTAAATGAACACATTAAATCGAATTAAATACTTAAACTTGCTACAAACATAAATAGAGCGATCTTTTTAATTAATGATTAATCACATAGAAGAAACCTATTTATTTTAAATTCCTCAATTACTAATGCGTAAATGAACACATTAAATCAAATTAAATACTTAAGATAAAATACTCAATTTTTACCACACGCAAGGCACACAACCCAAGAAAGCCAACCAAATACACGATCCACAAACCCAAACAAAAAGGGAAACTGATGGACCACAAGTGACGCTCACTTGAGCATGACTAGGGTTAAATGAGGGTTTTACGACCACCTAACCCAAATTCTAAGGGAGAAAGAGGTATACTCAACCCTACGAATCCAGGTGAAGACAAACCTCACATCACGACGGTACTATACCTGCAATCTCCTGCAACCAAGAGTCACACAAGCATACATATATATATATATATATATACTGAAGGTGTTGTTAGGTCGCGGAGACAACTGAGACGGGGGGTGAATCAATTGTCAAATGAATTTAAACCAAAAACAACTTAAACAACTTTCTGCTTAATACCGATAAAATAGTCTATTATACTAGTGGACAATTTTATTAGATAATTGCAATACCGGTAAGGATTAATGTATGAAACAAAAAGATAAAGTCATCCAAAACACATAACACCAATATTTGTATGTGGAAACCTTGTAAGGGGAAAAACCACGATGGGAAACCTTACCCACAATTAGATGATACTACTGTAGATATTAAGTGTATACAAATGGGGTCTGCACATGCAAAAAGGCCAAATGCCTAGAGCTCACTGCTCAAACACAAAATGGGAGTCACACTAACTACAATTGGATGGTTAAATCCAATAGGAATGTACTGCTCAAAATAGCTTCTTCATATACTGGATTCAGTACCGGTGTAGTTCTGATTATCTTCACAACAAACCTTCCTTCAATCTTCAAATGATGTCTGCGTGTATAGCTATGCTTATTCTTGCATATACCTTCACACAATCCCGTTTTGCATTCCACACTTGATCTTACAAATAAGATCTTACAATTATACCATAGCCTAGGACCAATTTTAGTAGGTTGGCTCTACAAGATATATTATAAAATCATTTTATAAACAAAACAATATCCAATGCAATAACTGATTCAATATGTCTACTCAATGCATTTACAACAATAATAAGTCATCTCCATAGTGTGCCATGCTGATCTGGAAAAGATAAACCTGGCAGTGTAATTTGGACCTATTTGCTGGTAACAACAAATATGTAAATACGAATATGCCAATTAACAAAAATCCAAGACAAGGTGTCCACATGATGTCTTTGACATAACCAAGTGTTTTCCATGCCATTCCAAGTGTTGGTGATCATTTTATCCTGTCGGTGTACCAGATATCGGTGACTGTGCATAAGTCACTTGCTTGCCGGTGAATGTTGATGATTCTCCAAAGTGCCAGAGTTGATAAGGTTTAGAAGGTGTTGACATCAATGACAAAACCATACCAAAATACCAATAGGTGTTAGCTCGAGATCAATAACAAGAATCAGGGAAACAATTAAACTTACATAAGAATCGATACGAAAGCACATTAACAGGTACACACAATAATCATAATATCTGACTACAACATTACATCATGGTAAATCAAGCATTCAAGAATGCCACATAAAATTTCAACCAAGGTCAAACTAGTTTTACAAAGTTGACTAGGGTAGAGGCACTACAGTTTATATCTTGATTTTTTGCTAATCATGTACTCTATGCAACTCAAGGATGTCCATGAATAGAGTAGCTATGACGGAGCATGATTATTTTCTTTGTTTGTTGCCTATGGTTTATCTCTTATTAAGGTATGTACTTTTCTAAGGATACGATTGGTAAAAGATCAAGGAGGAAATTTTGAGTCATGCATGAAAGGGGATAATCCATGTTTGTTCTACAAGAAATACTCAGGTCAGCTTGATTCATCATATTAAGTTGCTTATATAAACTTTCTATATCAAAATCCATGTAAGAATTACTCAGGTTAGCTTGAATTATTATGTCAAGATGCTTGTATTTTCTTACAACATTTTAAAAGCTCAATGATGAAATCAAACACTGTTATAAGACAACATATGAAGAATGGAAGTATCATTTTAGTTAGATAATTTTTTATTAGCTCATTATTCACCTACATTATAAGCATTCATTGTTAGTTGCATTATAAGCATTTTATTCTATTTAGAGATCAACAATTATAAATAAAGATTGAGTATACTTGGACAAACCAAAACAATTTGCATTTAGGTTCATTCATTTCATTAGGTTTTCATTTTGATCATAATCATTTGCATTGCATTAGTTTGTATTCCATTAAGTGTATTTCATTAATCATGTAGTATATCATCATTATTATTTGCATTAGGATCATTATCACTATAGTTCTTTTTATCCATTAAGATCATTTAGTTGCACCTTTGCACTTAGATTCATTTATCATTATAAGCATTTCATTATAATCATAATCATTACATATAAGCATCCATCGCATAAGTTTGATAAAGAATAGCATTCATAATCATCATTTGCATTTAAAATCATCAAACTTTAAATCAAATGCGTTTCATGTAAATCATTTGCATTTCAAATCATATTGTTTAAAAAAAAAAAGAAAAAAAAAAGGGGTAAACACTTTTGACCTTGCTATGAACCAGTGAGGCCACCAATGGGGGACCTCATCCCAACACTTCACTTGTTCAAATATATGAGCACAATGACCCAGCAAAGGCACAAGGCCTTGTGAGCACAAAGGCCCATCAAGGATTTGAACCATGGTGGCCGCTTCACCAAAGAAGTGTTTTAATTGTGGCACTACATGTCTGAAGACAACATTTCAAATCATTATATGCATACACATTAAAAATAAAAAAATCAACATTCATTTGCATGCGTAATCATTAGAAGAATTCTCATATAGATCATTGCATTTGCATCATTTAAGTAAATCATTATAGAATTAATTTAATTTGCATCCATGATCATCAAATATATATAATCTATGTAATCAATGCATATAGATCTGTTGGCCATTTGGTGGAATTGATTATGTGTTGCATTGATGTTTTCTCCTTGATGCCAACACTAGTTGTTTGGATGCTTTACCGACAACCTTTTGGTCCCAGTAGGTTGAGTGGTTTTAGGTTGATCTGGATCTGACATGATCTGGTAGGCTCTGGTATAGTTTGGTGATAGAATTAGCTTGTTCATGATACTCATGCTCATATTTGATAAATTGGTTTTGTTCTGGTGATTGGATGCTATCTTGTTTTCTTAGAAGCTTAGTTTCTAGTTCCGGCAAGGGTTTCATTGGAAGATATTTTTGTGAAGATCTTTGATGAATTGCAGAAGTAGTGTTGGTGCAGCTTCTGGTGGAGTTTTAGAATGTTTTTGGTGATTATGTTCGAGACTTGGTAAATGGAGATCATTGCTGTAGCGTATGGACCTATACTGGGTCATGGTTGATCTAGGTTACGGACCGACTTTAATGTAATGTGTGGATTGAGTCTATCGATGTATCTCTAGGAAGTCTTACATGTTGGTTATTATTTGTTTGGTCTAAGAGTGACCTAGTTTGTAATTATGTAATTGGTTTATTGTCTGGTGGTCAACTTGATTGTTTATGGTCAAGGGTTTGTATATATAGATGTAAGATCTCATTGTAGATCATTATGGTCATGTTAGAGGTCATGGCCAAGGAATGTAATGTGTGAATAATATAATATCATTTAGGCAGAGGAATTGGTAGATCATTGGATATCAGATTAGTTTATGTAAGAGGATTTAGTCCTCTTGTATTGATCCTAACCTGAATTGTACTCAGACATAGGAGATGCTATCTTTTGCAATTCAACACTTCTCCAGATTGTAGTCTAGATTTCTATGTAGTCAGTGAGGCTCCTTTTGTGATGAGCAGTGCACTGTGTTAGGACCTAGAGGCAATCGAGAGGGGGGGGAAGTGAATAGTTGTCTATTAATTTTAGCCCAAATATAAGTTAATCAAAACTGATGCATAATACCAGTAAACCAAACTTAATGTTGGTGGATAGTTTAATAGTTAATACCAATATCGATAAATTTTAATGCATGAAACATAAAGACAAATAACATCCACAACACCTAACACAAATATTTATACATGGAAACCCTATAAGTGAACAAAAACATAGTGGGAAACCTTACCCACAATCAGATGATACTACTGTAGATAGTATGTGTGTACAAACGGGGTTTGCACATGCAGAAAGGCCAACTGCCTAGAGGTCACTTCTCAATCACAAAATGAGAGTCACACTGACTACAATTGGATGGTTAAATCCAATGATAATGTAATACTTAGAATAACATCTTCATATGCTAGATTTAGTACCGATTAAGCTCTGATTGTCTTCTTCATAACCTTCCTTTAATCTTCAGATGATGTCTACATGAGTAGCTCTGCTTATATTCACATATACCTTATTAAATTCTTCTTCTCATCATTACGTAATCTCACAAATGAGATCTTACATATATACCAGAACCTAAGACCAAATGTGTAGGTCGGCTCACTAAGAATAATACAATTAAGTCAATTACAAATGAATCAATATGTGATGCATCATGTCGGCTTAATGCATTTACAATAATAACCAATCAATAAATCATCTCCATAATGTGTCATGCTGATCTGGAATATATAGCACTTGCCGATCCATAACCTAGACCAATTTATCGGTAATAGAAAATATGCAACTCGATTAGATAAATAACCAAATCATCAAAAAAAAGTGTCCAAACCATGTCTTCGACATAACCAAGTAATCTCTAGATGATAACAGATCATCCTCTATTCCAGTGAACAATATAACCTATCGGTGAACCAAATATCAGTGAGTGTGCATAAGTCACTGAACATGTCGATGAACATAACCAAAGACCTCCAGTGCTGATAAGTGTTGACAAGTATTGACATCAATTACAAAACCAATGCAACATATCCATAATACCAACAATCTCCCCCTTTGGCATTGATGGCAACACAAGATGGAAAAACCATCTCACCGCTACTACTTATCAAATTGCCATTAGTTTTATGTCAAAGTTATACTATATACTCTAGTCGGTTATCTATTACCAAAATATTCAGTTGGTATGTACAGTCTAGTAAGTTACAGAAGAAAGCAGTCACAGAACGTAGTATACACTGAGCTGTCTACCGAGTATCTTTACATGTTTACCAAGCAGCAAAGATGACACACCGAGTTGATTTACACCAAATGAAACGTGTTACTAGATTCATTGAACCTGGACATGCACATGAAAATGTGTTACAAGATCGAGGCACATCTAACTGTTATCACATTGGAAATTGCACTTAAATATTGTGTATGATTTTGAGTTTATCTAACCAATGAAATATTTTGCATGGTTATTCATTCAATAAATCATGTTTGTAAGATTGAAGCAATGAATTGGATCGCCGTCATAAGAGATCTATTTATACAACATGAGTTAAGAGTTAAAGGTGTGTGCATGAGTGTAAGAAGACTATTACAGAGACACAGAGGTCACTGAGAAGGTTTTTAGAGAATAGTTGAAGAACAAAGTAAATAGAAGGGTTTACTGAGTTTCTATATGGGTTACCGAGGTATGCTATAAGCAAGGTAATCTATTCTGAGCACATAGAATTTTCTATAACATTTCAGACGTAAAGCTGCAGATATTTGTAATGATTTTATTGTAATATTGTGAAGTTGAAAGAGAAACCTTTAATAGGGTAAAAGACTCTAATAAAGTCTATAAATTGTAAAGCCTCTAACCAGGTGCAACATTTAGGTGAAATGTTGTAAAATCCTTTAGCAAGGTAGATCTAATAGATCTTGTTACTCCTAACAGGGTAAGCTATCAGAAATAGCCAATCATGTAGCTCTAATCGAGCACTCTTTATTACTGTAGTAGTGAAGTTGTGGGTGCCATGCCCACCACAGTTTTTCTCTCTAACCAAGAGTTTCTGCATAACCAAAATATATGTGTTATGGATTGAATCATGTATGATTGTTATCCATTAGTTTTAATTTTATATTATGTTACTGCACTATTTGGTTTATGCATAATAGTAAAGATATTGTTGAAGAAATGTTTTGAAGTATAGATTCACCCCTCCCCTCTCAATACATTAGCTTTCCATGTTGGGCCTAACAATTGGTATCAGAGCTTGAATCTTGAAAAAGGGTTTAACTGCCTAAAGAGAAAGATCTTATCAATGGAAGGCTATAAACAATCTCAGAGGATTGTGTATCTGCAAGAAGAGGTGGATCATGTTAATCAAGTGATTGTAGACATGCAAAGGCAAATGCAAAAATCTTTGGAAGTGAGAAGAAGATTATCTGATGATTTGCAGGACTCTCAAGAGTTAGTGGAACAAATTGAGACATCATCTGAGAATAGTATATCTAAAGAGACTGAAGAAATGATTGGAGTATTGAAAGAAAAGAACAAAACACTGGCTGGTCAACTAAAAGCAATGAAAAGAGAACATGAACATTTTAGCACACAAATGACTAAAAATCTAGATGCATTGAGAACAACTGAGGATAAAGTAAGAGATCTAGAAAGAGAGAAACAACAACTTGAATTCTTAGTATCTAATAAGAATGATGAAATCACAAGGCTGACTAGAATTCAACAAAACCTATCAGATCAACTAGGCTATGCACATCATGAAGCAATCTTGAAGAATGATGAGAATCAAGCATTGAAACTTGAAGTATTAAAGTTAACCGATGAACTTGAAACAGAGAAGAAATCCAAAGAAACACTGAAGAAGAGTTATGAAGCATCAAAGATGTTGGATGAGCAACTGAATGCAAGAAGACCCAACAAAGATGTAGGACCCGGTTACAAAGGAAAAGACTCTACTGAGAAGGGAATTCATACTACCAAGAGAGGAAAATCATCAAAGCAAGCTAGAAATAGGAATAACATCAAAAGAAAGAACCCTATTTGCAACTACTATGGAAATCAAGGTCACACTACCAACATATGCCAAATCAGAAAAGGTAAGCAACCGAATGTCACTAAGTCAAATGGTTATTGTTACAATTGCAATAAATATGGTCACACATCTAATCAATGTAAGAAAAAGTCTATTAACAATTATCAAAAGGCAAAATTCAAAGGGTTTTGTAAAAACTGCAATAGATATGGACATAGTACCGAGAAGTGTTGGTTTAAGCAAAAGAACTATATGTGGTATGCACACCGAGCAAATGCTAGAGGTTACCGAACTCACATAGATCCTTACCAACAATATTCTATAGTACCATGGGATTACAATACAAGGATATGGTGTGAATGTTGTGGAAGATATGGACGTATTAGTGCTAACTATTTTATAAGGTTTGGGATGTACAACCGAAGATCATGGAGAAATCCTGTATGGCATGTTTTCATTGTCACAAAGTGGGACACTTAGCTAGAGATTGCAGAGATCAACCTAGAAAAGACACTGAGGAAATAAAAGAAAAATTAAAGATGATTTGGAAAAAGAAGGAAATTGTGTCAAATGAAGAAAGCACCTTACCTACCGAGTTAGGCGCTCCTATTCCAAATTAATTAGTAAAAGTATGAAGGGATTGCATTCTCTGAAGGTTAAAATCTTAACAGTTCCTATTATATTATGTACTAAATTCAAAATTTGCATAGTTAAGATGTATTAGTAAGTTTGAAATTCTATCAAAGTCTTTTGAAGCACTTTATAGGAAACTTTTCAAGTCGGTGAATACAGGAAGTCTGTCAAGTCGGTAAATGAAGGAAGTTTGGTTACTCGGTTAAAACGGAAAAAGGAGAGTAAATTGGTTAAAGAGGAATCGAGTGCATTTAATGTTTTTGACCTAACCCGCATGGAGCCTGATAAGGTATTTTGTGTACTTAAAAGCATTTTCGTGGTCATTTACACTTACCAAGTTTTCGAGAAAGCAGAGCAAGTGATTCAAAGGCGATCAAACCTCCTACAAAGCAAATTCAAGGTATTTACATCAAATATCAATACATTGTTAAGCTGGTTTACCAAGCGTATCTAGTTACCATTATCTACTAAGTATAAAGTGTTTGTCATTTGAAATCCTAAAACCCTAAGGACTCTTTATTAATTTTTTATCTGAAATCTTCAAATGGTACCCAAGATCCAAGATCCCATAGTTGTCAAGAATGTAGAGAAGCCCTCACTAAAATACTCTTTGACTCCCAAAGTTGCTTCTGAACTGGATGACAAAACTACCTTTCCACTCATCCCAGACAGAGTGTTACTAGTCGAAGATGTGAGATTCTTCACCAAATGTCGTGTTGAAGAACTCAATCATGTTGAAATCAGAGACACCTATGATGAGCTATGTACTGATGGTATATTGAACAAAAAGTATGAGAACATCAAAGTCAAGGGATTAATTGAAGCCCTAACCTGTCCTTGTGTGTTCAAACCCCAATGGGTCATGTAGACATCTAAAAATGGTCAACGCTTGCGGAATCGTACTTTAACATTTGCGCATTGCCTCATTTTAGGTTTTTGCGTCACATTAACATTTCTCCTATGATTCACACTTGATCTTTATCATTTGCGAGCATCGAGTCATTCTTCTATATTCTTCAATCATCTCATCCTCAAATTTGGTCTTGTCGACAACATTATCCAGTCATGATTTTGGACATCGTCAATCCTAATTAGGGTTTTGTCCTCTTTTCAATCTTGTCATCATGTGATCGATTTGTCATCGATTGTTGTCATTGTTCGATCTTTTCTTTTTGCGATTGATTTGTCATCGATCATGGTCATTTTCAATCTTGTCGTCTTGCAATCCATTTTGTCATCGATTCTTGTCTTCTTGTCGATCTTGTCATTTTACGATCATATCGTTATCGATCATTGTCTGTCTCAATTATGTCAATTTGGATCAATTTGTCATTGTTCCTCGTCAATTGGCGCATTTAATCAAGTCATTTATCACATTGGTCATTTATCAATCCAAAATCAAATCAAATCGAGTCAATTATCAAATCAAGACCTAATTTGTCTTCCTTGCATTTCTTCTAAGGTTTTATGATTTATTCATTTAACCTAATTTGTCATTTCTTCCTCTAGGTTAAATAATTTATTTATTTATCCTAGGTCTCCGTGTCGCAATTAAATGTTTCATTTGATTGGCTAATTAATTATTCCTCTTTTTGTGAGTTAATTAATAAATGAAAATTTATTAATTGATTTACCTAATTTCTCCTAACTCCTAATTTTCTAATTTTTCATTCCCTCTTTTTGAATTAATTGATAAATGAGAAATTATTAATTAATTCACTAAGTTCCTATTTTCCTCATTTCTAATTTTCTAATTTCCTATAATTTCATTAATTCCTAATTCCTAATTTTCACCTATTTTCTAATTTTCTAATTCAAATTTCACCTAATTAACTTGTCTCTAGTTCTCCCTATTTTTGTGCTTCATGCGTCATACTCTTGACATAGAAATTTGTCATAGAACTTCTCTTGACATAGAAATTTGTCATAGAATTTGTCTTGACATAGCAATTTGTCATAGAATCTGTCATAAAATTGTCATAAGCCTCTTTGCATAGCAACATGTCATAACTTTGCTATTCTTGATTTGAATTTCTATTCGAATCACTATCATGCTAATTTGTCCATTTCTCCAATTTCTCTATAGATTGGATGATCTTCATCAATCAAATCCTTAATTCCTATCAGACTAATGAACTTATGCTTCTAGTACTCTTGAGTTTTTCATCAATCTTGCTTTCAATTGTATGTGCACTTGTAGGTGAGATCCACAAATCCATTGAAGAGGAAAGAAGAACAATGGAGCCACATGGAAGGAGCATTCAATTCTGCATTTGGTTTGCATAATCTTTCATTTTGAATGCTTTGTTTTCATATCTCTATTGAGTGTGCTTAGGATTAGGTTCATTTGCAGTGAGTGCTCTTTTGATTGAGTTATCATGTCTAGTGTTTTGATCTATTGTTTTGATGATTCCTAATTCTGATGCTACATTAATTGGTGAACCTGATGTGAATACTAACCTTCTAACCCCTTTACTGTGTTTTGGAGTGCTTCTAAGTTGATTTTGTAGGTCAAAAACCCGAAAACAGGGCCGTGCAGGGTATTCTGGAGACTTCTGCGCTTGTGTGAAGCATCTTACGCCTGTGTCATGCATCTTGCACCTGTGTATGCAACATTTTGCACTTGTATCAGACATCTTGCGCCCGTGTCATGAGTTCTGCGCTTGTGTAAAGTCCAGAACAGAGGTGAAAAATGCAGTTTTTACTTGAAATTTTTGGTGTTTTTGCTTTCTATTTTCTGTGCTTTGGATTTTGGTACTAATTATTGGTGCAGGATCTTGGCATACGCATGACAAAGACTACAAATCAAACTACTAACATGTGTTATGCAGAATCGATGGTCAAAGACAACAAATCAAACCTCTAACTTGGGTTTTGCAGGTTGCCTTGGAGAAACAACCAAACTGTGTGTTTGAGATTTTTAATTAGGCACTTAGTGATTTATAAATAGGTGGGAATGAACATTTGTTTGCTTTGATTGTTAAGTATGACATTGGAGTAGGAGAGTATGCTCTCATCCTTTCTTAGGGTGATCAGAAATCCAGATCTTCGATACCATGCTTGTGTTGATTGAGTGTATCCTTTAGAGGGCCTGTCTTCCCGACCACTTTGCTTTAGCAAGCAAGTGATAATCGTGAGAAGGGAACGACCCAAAGTGAGTATGGCTAGAATTCCTTGGCATTCTAACTCACTATAAAAAAATACTTGATGAGCGAAAGCTTTCAAGGAAGCGTTATGTGGGAATTTCAGTTACTTGGGAAGTGATGACCCTTGAACTCTTTCTCATATCAACATCTAAGTAGGGCCTCTTGGTCTAAATCATTCTTGCGTGACTACATTTCTTTGGTATCTTGATGGGCTTAATGTCTCAATCACACTTGTGTGACATCAAGGAGTAATGCTTAACAGAAATCCTTACTACATACCTTGTTTTTAGAGGCCAAAAACCCTTCTAGTTGCTTGAGAAGGACAAATTCAGATACTTGGAAGACATACTAAGTTCGCCATGGGGAGATTCCATGGGGACTGATGCTTGGCTGCCCTGAGAAGTGAGTGCCGTGGAGGGGAGCCCGTGGGGTCAAGCATCTATGTATTCTCCTTGAATCCCATAATGAGTCTACCTCTCAAGTACCTAATGTCTTTGCCTACCATAAGGAATGTGGAAATGAGCATGATTGTCTTGAGTCTAAGTTTCAATATCTTGTATTCTTTGATTGTCAAAAGTTGAATCCAATTTCAAGAACAAACACATTGATATAACATAAGATTAAACACAAGAGACATTCATCCAACAAACATTCAACAAGGTTCAAAGCACATCTTCCAACATGGTTATCCAACATTGTTCAAAAGCTTGTCTCAACTCTTATGTCACTTACATTTAGATTCATCTTAGGTTGCATTTTTCAAAGTCATTATCAAGTATCAAGGTTAGGTTTCACCTAAGTTATACTTCTTTTGCATAAAAAAAAAAAAGTCATCCATTTGTATGTGTCCTCTTGCATAAGAGTAATATCATTTCATAATTAAACCTTAGGTTTCATCTTAGGTTGACATTGTCGTACGTTTGCATTTGCATATCCCAAGTCTCTTCATTAAGCCTAAGTCATTGTCATATCATATTAAGATCATTTGCATATTAATTTTCCTCTTGCATATAGTGTCAAACCTAGGTTTTGTCATACTTGAGTAATCCAAATCTTTGATAAACCCTAAGTCATTGTTAAGAAGTCTAGACCTTATCAAGTCTTTTGTCCTTTTGTCATCAATATCATTTCGTCAAACCTAGCTTAGTATCCAAGCATATAGGGGAGACATTGCCATTTTGTCCTTTATCAATTAAGTCCTTTTGTCCTTTGAGGTCTAGACATCATTTCAATTTCCTAAGGGTCTCTTTTTAGATTTGCATTCAAAAGTTTGTCAAAATCTTCAAAAACAACCAAAAACATAGGTTGCATTTGCATCTATTTAATTTGCATTTAGTTGCATATCATATATTATCCTTAAAAAATTCCAAAAAAACATTGCATTTGCATAAGTGACATGCCTGTTGAAACAAGATCACAATCTAGGAAGATGGGAGAACCAATGTATCAACCCATGGACAACATAGCAAATTCGCAGTTTCAAACTAGTCAACCAGTGCAAGTTGAAGCTTCATCAAACACATCTCTACCACCATATGGAATGGTACAACTTGGACCACCACCATTATATGAACCAATGTTTGTACCTATGAAACCAGGATAGGGGAGTGTCCCACCAACTCCAAGAGGAAGTGCACCTTTCAATTGGAATCAACCAAACTTGCAACATGATATTCAAAATCAAACATTATATGAAGAACAAACTCTTTCACAAGGATTTGGTTCAGATCAAGGCATCCAACAAGAAGTGAATCCAAATATCCAACTAGACTCTTCATCCGATTCTGATGATTCAGATGATATTGACATGTTCCTTCAAGATCCAAAGGTAACAAAAAAAATGGATAAGTTCTTGAATAAGGTCTTTAAGATGTTTCCACAAAAGTATCTTAACATGATGAGTAATGTGGCTTCCTCAAATGATCAAATTAATGTGCAAACACAACAAGGCAGTGAGTTGTTAAGTTTCTCCTCACATCCAAATGAAGAAAATGTACAACAAGCAACTCAACCTACCTTGATGAGTAAACGTGCTTTAAAGGAATTAATAGTGACTATTCCTCAAAATTCACTGTTTGAGACGATAAATAATCCATTATTCAATACAACGCCTGTAATACAAGATCAAATGAAGACCAAGCAAATATCGACAATGGTTCCTCAACAAGAAGTGGTTCCTCACATGCATAAAATTGGATCAACATCTAAGATACAAGAACATTTCACAACTGGAATGCCTAATGTCAATAATGTCCAAAGCAATTCCACGATGCAAAAAAGTTCTTATATATCTTTGTCAAACACTATTGCGACAGATCCTTCGATAATGGCGACACAGAGAACTATGGATAGTGGTTTGCACCACCAGCAATTGTTGCAACAATTGAGTAATACACAAAAGGTACGATCGAATGTGCAAACAAATGATGTGCAACAACAACAATATGGCATTCAACAACAAATTGCAGTGCCTTCGCTACCATTAAAAGTTAATGCAAACTTGCAACCATCACAATGGGTTGGACAAACAACACAGCAAGTTAATGCAAGTGCTATACCCCATCCTAAGGAGAAGCAACGAAAACCATCTAAATAAAGTTTTTTACAAATGATGGGATATACACCGCGACAACAATTGGCACAAAGTCAACAAATTCCGATTCGTTAGCACCAACATGTGCCACAATATGTGCCAAGGCAAACAAGTTATCCTACTTCACAACTGCAATTGGCGCCTATGCAATATCAACAGCCTACTCAATTGCAATATCAACCTAGGCTCCAAGAAGCACAACAACAAGGTCGGTATCAAGGCATAGCACAACCGCAACAACAAGAGAAGTACCAAGAACTTTATATGCAGGAGACACCAAAAATGACCATTGCAGAGTATCAACAACCGATCGGAAATGCGATATATCAACAAAGAATACCAACTGGGATTAATGATGGACCTCTACAATCTGATACAATTGCGCAACAACTTGAGAAGTTGCAATGAAAAGTTGACGCATTAGAAACTAAAGGAACAAAGAAGTTGTATACAGATCAAGATTTATGTCCTAATCCATTTGACAAGAGTGTATACATGCCTCCATTCCCTAAGCATTTTGAGGCACCCAAGTTTGAGAAATATAGAGGGAATGGCAATCCAAAAGATCATATTCGAGCATTTTACACAGCATGCACGGAAGTAAGCTATGAGGAGACATATTTAATGTGATTATTTGCACGAAGTCTCACTGGACAAGCTATGGATTGGTATTCACATCTGCCAGGAAATATAAAGACTTGGTCAGAATTGGCGCAAAAGTTTATATCTCATTTCGCGTTCAACATCGACAGTGATGTGACTATGTCGGATTTATGCAATACCAAACAAAAGCAAGGTGAACCATTAGTGGCCTTTTTGCAATGATGGTGAAGCTTGTATAGTCGTTCTTCTCTTGATATACTTGAAGAACAGCAAGTGAATCTGTTTATCCAGAATCTGGTCCCAGAAATGGTGTATGAGCTAAAATTGAAAAGTCCTAGTACTATAGAAAAACTCATTAAGAAAGGAATGAGTATTGAAACAGCTCTTGTAGCTAAAGGAATTATCAAGCTCAATAAGGACAATGACAACACAAATTATTCAGGGGACAGAAACAGATTTTGGTATAAGAATAAGAATGTCACTAATGATGGTGTTGTTGATGCGAGGGCGGTAAATGCAAATCAACCGCCATTAACAATTAAGAAAATGAGTGTTCCTAATATGTCCACTATGGAACAAAATCAAGCACCAAGGAGCAATGTTACTCAACAGCTACAATATCAACAGCATGCTCAATAGCCGCAATATCAGCAAAATGCTCAACAATAGCATGCTCAACAATATAATCAACAACAAGGCCAACAACAAAATCAACAACGCAAACCCTTCCGATCGCGGGATGGGCCTCCTCGACAGTTTATGCCATTGGGAGAGCCTATTGAATCTGTAATGAAGCAATTAATACAAGTGAAATTTATCAAGCTACTAGATATTAAAGCAGAACCAGCGGTAAAGCCGCATTGGTGGAATGATAATGCGTACTGTGAGTATCATTGGTCCAAAGGACATAAAACTGCTTCATGTTTTCAACTAAAACATATGATTCAAGATTTATTGGAGCAAGGAGTAATTGAGATAGATCCACCCCACCTAACCTCTAACACTGATCATACCATTTTCAAAACTCCTTTGCTTGATCATGACAAGGGTAAAGCATCTTCTTCCAACTCTGCTCAAATGGCCAATTATGCAAATACCAGTTATCACAATGTTATTAATTGTTTTAATGCGTCAAATGAGTATGTTTCCACCTTGCAAATAAAAGAACAAGATCCTTCTTGTGCCGTCACCACTCGTCGGTCTAAAATCATCTTGAAAGGAGCTCCTGCGGCTCCTCCTAAACCAATTCCTGCAAGTCAGTATAATCTTTTGGATCATCTAGGAAAAACACCTGCACAAATATCCATTCTAGAGTTGTTGAAAATGTCTCCCATGCATCGTGCAGTCCTAGTAAAGCTTTGACTGAGTCTACTATTCTAACAGATATTGATGTTGACCAATTTCAAGCGTGGATTGGACATTTAGCCATTTCCCAAAGTGTCACATTTTCTGATAGTGATATCTCACCTGACAAGCTTCCCCATAATGACCCTTTGCACCTAGAAGTCTTTGTCCACAATTGAAAAATCCGGCGAGTCTTGATAGATGGTGGAGCATGTCTTAATATCTGCACCTTGAGAGTGGTCATTGGCCTAGGATATACAGAAAATGATATTGATACTTCCAAGAGAATAACAATCAAAGCCTATGATGATGCTGAGTGCCCATCCAAAGGGATAATTACCTTGCCTATCAGAGTTGGTCCAGTGACAGAAAACACTTTCCTACAAGTCTTGGACCTCGAACTCTCTTATAATATGATCCTTGGCCATCCATGGATCCATGCCATGAAAGCAGTTCCATCCACTTATCATCAATGCCTAAAATATCCTTACAATGGAACTGAGATAACAATTCCAGGAGATCCTAATCCGTTCCAGTTCTGTGCTACCCTAAAGGATACTCCTCGGCAACAAGTCCCAGTCAATAGAGAGGCCAAATCAGACAGTTATGTGGATCCTAATGCATTGTTAGATGATGTCAAAGGAAAACTAAAGATACAGGACCAAGGGTGTGGAGAATATTCAATGGACCAAACATTCCTCATTGGGAATTTGCCCATATCTCCAAAGTCATATGGAAAACTGCATTTATTGCAAAAGGAACCCAAGGTCATTATTCAATATCAGCCTCCTACTACATTTGCAAGATGGGGAGAACTTGACAAAGAAACTGTAGACGATGATGTCATAGGTTGGCTCTATAAAGATCCAACTGAAACCCCACCTGTCAAGCTGCCAGTGGAATTGTATGGCAAAGGATATACTATGCTACAGAAGAAAGGATATGATGGCTGCAGTGGCTTAGGTTTGAACAACAATGGAAGGCTAGAACCCATCATACCTGAGAGGCGACCCCCAACTTTAGGGTTAGGTTTTGTACCATTACGAATTGGATCCACATCTACCAAAAGGTCCATGTGTTGAAAAGGGCGTGATTCTGACGATGAAATAACACCTGAGGATACCCGACCCGAGACTGATTCTAATGAATGGGAGTGGAGTTCTTTTTCTTCCATCTCCTATGCCCTTGACAATATCTTCATTGACCCTGATAACTTGCCTATGGAGGATAAACATGAAATAACTCATCTTCCTAAAACATGTCCTCATGCTTGGATAGAATCATTCTGGGATCCAAGCTTTGAATCCGATACAAGCAGTTCGGATAGTGACACCATAGACGCTCACATTTTCACCATATCAGCCTTCTCTATCCTTACAACTGATGATGACATGCCCCTCATATATCCCCAACTTATCCAATCTGACCAACAAGAACCACTCGCATTGGACCGTTTTCAAAATGACGAAGCAATTGCAGAGTTCCTGGGATTACGGGAAGGCATACCATAGGGCGATCATAAGGCAAGCTTTGTTATCAACTTAGATTCCACAGCATATTTTGGGGAGCCAACTCCCTCTTCCAGTCATGAAAAAGAAAAAGAAGCGAAAAAAAATCAAAAGAATAGATCTTTGAGTGAAAATCGTAAGGCACTCTCTGATCATACAAAAGTAAAAATAAAAGACGTACCTGTGGGTGAAAACCTTTCTGAGGCGCCCAAAGGTGGAAGAGTGGACGTACCCCTATCAATTCAGGACAAATCAACATTGCTGGTGGAGATGACCGAGGAAATCAATCTGGGAACACCTGATAACCCTAAGGTCATTCACTTTGCTACCTCCTTGTCAAAACAAGAGAAAATAGATTTTATCAATTTCTTTCTGGAAAAGAAGATCAGCTTTGCGTGGTCCTATGCAGACATGCCTGGCCTCAATCCCGAGTTAGTCCTTCATCATTTGCCATTGAAAGAAAATGCTAAGCCCATTAAACAAAAGCTTAGAAAGATGCATCCTCAGGTGGCTCTTTTGGTTAAAGTGGAATTGAAAAAATTACTAGATGTGGGCTTCATCAGACCTATTGATTACGCAGACTGGATTTCAAATCTAGTACCAGTTAGCAAAGTAACTGGAGGCATCCACATCTGCACAGATTTTAGGGACCTAAATAAAGCATGCCCTAAGGATGATTTTCCATTGCCAAAAATCGACATCATAGTGGATATGACGGCTGGATATGAGATGCTGTCACTAATGGATGGTTTCTCTGGCTACAATCAAATCCGCATTCACCTATGCTTGGGGCACCTATTGTTGGAATGTGATGCCCTTCGGTCTCAAAAATGCCAGTGCCACATATCAAAGAGCAATGACAACAATTTTTCATGATTTCATGCACACTTTGATGGAGGATTATGTTGATGACTTGTTGTGCAAATCTGTCACCAGAGATAGTCATCTAGCCATCCTGGGCCCAATCTTTGATAGAATGGAGACCTACAAACTCAGGCTCAATCCAAAAAAGTGTGTCTTTGGTGTTACAGCTGGTAAATTACTCGGATACATTGTTTCCCACCGAGGCATTGAGGTCGACCCCACCAAGGTCAAAGCAATAATGGATATGCCTCCACCTTCAAACCTCCGGCAATTAAGAAGTCTGCAAGGAAAGCTCCAATCAATTCACCGCTTCATAGCTCAGTTGGCCGACAAATGTCATCCATTCCAGCATCTATTGCACAAAGGTGTCGCTTTTAAATGGACTGAGCAATGCCAATCAGCCTTTCAAGCTCTTAAAGAATACTTGCTGTCACCGCCTATCCTAATGCCTCCTATCGACGGCAAGCCATTTTTATTTTATATCTCTGCAACTGACACAGCATTAGGAGTTCTCTTGGCTCAACAAGATGAGAATGGCAAAGAAAGAGCTATTTACTATATCAGCCGGACATTGGTAGGCTATGAGCTAAATTATTCCACTATTGAAAGGGCATGCTTAGCAGTGGTGTTTGCAACACAAAAGCTCCAACATTATATGTTAAGCCACCAAACATTGTTGGTTGCAAAAATTGATCCCTTAAAGTATTTGCTTAGCCGAGCAGCTTTGATAGGTCACCTAGCAAAGTGGGTCATGATCCTTAGTGAATTTGATATTGTGTATACAGAGCGAAAGGCAATCAAAGGACAAGTCATAGCAGATCAACTTGCAGACGCTCCTATTTCTGACGATCATCCCATGTTGACCAATTTTCTAGATGAATCAGTCTTTTCTTTCACATCTTCTAATGAATGGAAATTATATTTTGATGGGTCCCATACTAAGTTTGGGTCCGGAGCAGGCATCTTGTTTGTCACCCCTCAAGGTGACGCTATTCCAAAGTCCTACAAAATAACTTTTCACTGTACCAATAACATTGCAGAGTGTGAAGCATTGGTCATAGGACTCCGAGTAGCAGTCCACTGGAACATCAAGCATTTGCAAGTCTATGGAGATTCTCAACTAGTCATCTGACAAGTCAATGATGACTATGAAACAAAGGATGAAAAGCTTATTCCTTATAAGAACATGGTAGATTTCTTCAAGACAAAATTCACAGCTATCCATTTCAGTCAAGTGCCAAGAATGCAAAACAAGTCGGCAGATGCAATGGCTATGATTGCTTCCATGATAAATATGCCTCATAATATGGACAAGTGTGAATTCTTGGTTGAACAATTGCTGGTCCCTTCTTTTGACATTTCGACAGCTGATGTGATGTGCGTTCTTGTTGGTCCCAACTCCCCATGGTACAATGACATATATCAGTATTTGAAATCCCAAACCTTACCACCTAACCTTTCTACTAACCAACGCCGAGCCTTTATCCAACAAGCAGCCAAATATGTCATCATCGCTGACACCCTTTACCGCCGTTCCTTTGACCATACCCTCCTCAGGTGTTTGGATTCTGACGAAGCACAAATGGCTTTACATGAGGTACACGATGGTATATGTGGGGGCCATTTCAATGGTCTTAGCTTAGCCAAAAAGTTGATTCGTGCTGGGTATTATTGGCCCACTTTGGAAAAAGATGTTCATGATTTTGTTAAAAAGTGCTACAAGTGCCAGATTCATGGAGATTATATTCATGCACCAGCTCAAGAGCTTCATTCTATCATATCCCCGTGGCCCTTTTCTCAGTGGGGATTAGATCTTATCGACAAGATTCAGCCCACATCTGCAAATGGACACAAGTTCATTATTACAGCTACAAAGTATTTTACAAAATGGATCGAAGCCATCCCCATGACCTATATAACTGGTGTCCAAATTTCAAAATTCTTGTTGAATTATATCATATGCCGGTATGGGGTTCCCCTTTCCATAGTCACAGATAATGGTCGCCCTTTTAAGAATAAAGATGTCAAAGAACTCTATGACAAGTTTCATATTCAACATCATTTTTCCAGTCCGTATTATCCACAAGGTAATGGTCAAGCTGAAGCATCAAATAAAACCATTATCAAGATCTTGAAGAAAGTTGTCAATGATGCTGGTCGAGATTGGCACATACAGTTAAATCCAGCACTATGGGCCTATCGCACTTCTATCCGCACACCTACTGGTGCCACACCTTATTCCTTGGTGTATGGTGTAGAAGCCATTTTACCTTTGGAAGTCGAGATTCCTTCCTTGAGGGTTTCCTTGCAACACCTGATTGATGATGAGACACACAGAGTCTCTCGGCTGCATCAGCTTGAGATGTTAGATGAAAAGCGTCAGACCGCTCTGACACATTTACAAGCATACCAAAACCGTCTCCGTCGTTCTTATAATAAGAAGGTCAAAGGGAGACACTTCGAAGTGGGAGACCTGGTTTTAAAGGCAAATCCCAAGAATGCACAGTCTACTGACATCATCAAGGGCAAGTTTGAACCTAATTGGGTTGGGCCTTTCATAGTAACTGCCGCCTATGGCTCGGGGGCATATCAGCTGGCGACTCCAGAAGGTGAACCTCTGTCTGATCCTATCAATAGCATGCATCTTCGCAAATACTGGGCATAGTTTTCTGTCAGATATTTCTTCAAATATGATCCTGAAAAAATACAAAAAAATGAAAAAATGAAAAAATACAAAAAAATCAAAAAAATCAAAAAATACAAAAAAATCAAAAAAATCAAAAAATACAAAAAAATCAAAAAATCAAAAAATACAAAAAAATCAAAAAATCAAAAAATACAAAAAAATGAAAAAATCAAAAAAATACAAAAAAAGAGAAAAAAGCAAAAAGGCAAAAAAAAAAAGTAACGAGTACAAAAATGATTCGCCCTCTAAGTGAAAACCTGGCAAACAGGCACTTTGGGCAAGTACCATGGTGAAAACTTGGCAATCAGGTGCCATGAGTAATGAGATTATTGCTCCGTCATCTATCATGACTTCTAGATATGCTTTCTCTCGACCGGTTTATCATGCCTATCTTGATCTTGACCCAATGTTCTATTCCAAGCCTGTTATTTGGTCAACATCACTGTCTTGCCTATTCCAGTTTCTTGAACATATGTTTTGGTCCCGGTCTATGTGTCTTTCAAGTGCGCATTGGGTGCCTTCCCCTTGTCATGATCAATCACTGGAGCATAAACATCGAAAAATGTCCTGAAATAAATTCAAATTTTTTTTTAAAATGTCCTTAAAAAAATCTTCCAAAAACATTTAAAAATGTCCTGAAAAAAAAAGATCAAAAAAATCGAATAATGTCCTGAAAAAAAAAATCCTTAAAAAAAAAAAATCAAATAAAGTCCTGAAAAAACGAACAAATTTTTTTTTTATAAAACTCACAAAAACACGCATTTTGCAATAAAGTATTCCCTTTATGCAATCCAACATCGTGCTTTAATGAAATCATGCATAAATAGATGAACCTTTTCAATCAAATCAAATATTCAAACTGATCCAAATTGTCTTATCAATCGAATATCAAACTCAAAATCATTTGTCCTTGTCTCTACTATCATGGGTCTTATACAAGGTGTGGTATACTCGAAACTAGACTGTGTCCTGTCTTAGAAAGGGTACCACATTTCCTGAAACCAGACAGCATGATCATCCTATCAGTCCTTTCAACTTTTGACAATGAAGATCAAGATGTTTGTTTGATTTTGCTTGAATTTGTGCATCTTATCTCTTTATTGATTTGGCTTCGATCATGTTCCTATGTTGCTCGATGATGTCACTTAGTGATTTAGAGTGACCGGGATGGTTCATGATCCTTTTCTTTTTTGATTGTGATTGTCATTTGTCTATGCTGTGTCTGTCTTTCGCAAATCGGGTTGCATTTCAGCTCTGGCCTTCAATGCCATGATGCTACGCATCCATTTTACTACATAAAAATAAAGGTTCTCACCTACAAAGTGCATTACTGAAAGCAAGCTTTTCTTCAATTGTCCTCTATCTCATGTTCTTCTTACTAACATTTCTTCTGTCAGTCCAGATAGTCAGTTCAATCTAGTGCTCCAATATCCAAACACATATATTGCGTTTTGCATCCATTTGGTTAGTACATTTGCATTCCATTACATATTACATCAAGCATTTTATCCATTTCATATTATAAATGCATCAAAAATACATAAAAATACATCCATACATGTTCATAAACAAGTACATAAGTCATCCATACATGAAAAACAACTACAAATCATAACACATTGCATCCCATCATATCGATGCATTTCGTATCACATATCATAATAATGTCGGAGTACAAAATCGGACTGTCTGTCCTAAGTATGGCCCGCAGGCTGACTACAAAATGTCAAACTACATAATGTCCACTGTCTGTCATAAGGAGCACGTGCCTCTATCACTGGGTGCTCCCTCTGTCCTCCTCATCCCTGCCATGTCTCGCAGATGATGTCCCTCTTGGTCCTGGTTGTGGTGGTCTTGTCGGTCCACTCACTCATATGCTGCTCAATGACCTCCGAGAGCGTGACCTGCTCTCTGTCCTCAATCGTGCCCGATATGAAGGTGCTCTCTGCTCTGGTGGAATTGCACTCTCATATAGTATCCTCCAATACAGTCTCTCCTCTCTGGTCTCTACCAGCATCTGTGCCATCTCCCATGCATTGGCATCCCTAATCGACCCAATGAACTCAGTGACTCTCTGTTCCTCTCGCTGTGCCTGAGCTATGGCTGTATCCCGAGCCTCTGTGAGTCTGGCTATTTCTGCTCTGAACTGCTCATGCTGTCTCTCTAATGTTGCAATGTAATCCTGCTGGCTCGCTATGGTAGCCCTGCACATGTCCATCTCCTTTGTCCTAGTTGTCTCTGGCTCTATGGAATATCCTGCAAAGTCTCCTGATCTACTGCGTCTGGCTCATCATCATCCTCCCCACCATCATCTCCCTCATCCTCCTCATCACCCCCATCAGCTCCGTCCTCATCTCCATCCTCCTCATCCTCATCACCCTCGTCATCCTCCTCATCCTCATCATCTCCCTCCTCCCCTGTGAGTGGGAAGTCCTCCTGTCTCCTCGGTACTGGAATGTTAGGATCAGTCAAAGGCACTGGTCATCGTCGTGCAAACCATGTCTCATACTCCTCTGTAGTCCCAGCATCTAACACATCTGACATCCAATCCCACTGTCTCTATTGTAACTGTGCAAAGTCAGCATATGCTATGTATGGCTGAATCATACTCCCCCACTGACTCGTCTCTCGGTGAGATCGGGCAAAGCATGCAGTCCTCCAAGGTACATCCTGTGTCTCTCCAAACTGTCATTTGACTCTCTCTAGCAGGTACAACTCAATCACTCTCTGGCGATTTACTGATCGTCCAATCAGGTACCTCTCCTATCTGCAGTATGGTAACTCATCATGATCATCTGACCATCCGGGGCAATCTCGATATGGCCTCCATATGAACTCTCTCAGTCTGTCTAACTCATGTCGCCAGTATAAATATATCCAAAAGGACCCTGTCTCAGTGCTCCCCCATAGCTGTACACATATGGTTGGTGTGCTACAACCTGTCTATTTGTAATCGGTCGACATATGGCAATATGCTTGAATGCCCATACCTGAAGCAACGTGACTCCACAGCTCAGAGTCTGAACTCCTTGATATGCTATCTGATGCAGCTGGAAATACAACATAGCAAGTACACATGGTCCCCATGCATACACTGTCCCCTCTGTCACCATCTGCTCTAATACTCTTCCCCAGCCAATAGGGAATCCATGTCCTCATCTATCACCTGCTAGAAGACATGCTATCACAACTGCTATCACCACACATCGCTGATCATACTCTCCTGCCATAGTCTCCCAGGGGATCTCCCTCTCGACAATGTCCAGATCATCTACATCACACTCAAATAGTCTACACAATGCATCTCTACCTATCACTGGGTCATACTCTATCATCTCCCCATGTATCGGAATGCGGAGGATGCGCCATACATCCTCTAATGTCACTATCACCTCGCCAATCGCCAAATGGAATGAGGAGGTCTCCGAGTGCCATCGCTCTGCCAATGCGGTAAGCAATCCTGTGTTTGCCCTAATCTCAGGCATGTATGTGATGTAGTATATCCCCAGTCTAGCTAATGTGTCTTTTTCTATGCTCCTGAGTCTATGTCATAGCATGAAATAGTCAGGTCGATTCTCCCGCGTGATCAATGGATACTGTCTACTCTGCATCACAATTGGGGCATCTTTTTGTTAGTTTTAGGGATTGCTCCTATGGGTTGCATATCCTCATTTTCATGTCCAAATCAGGGTGTTTTTTTAATCTACATTGGCCTATCCTACCCTTCTCCCCCCTTCTCAGGTCATTTGCATGCAGTTTCGAATCAAAAGTGAGTCACTTTTGGACTCTTGCGCCTGTGTAAGAGAAACTGTGCTTGTGTCAGGTAAATTACGCTTGTGTCTTCCTACACAAGCACAGAACGCCATACACAAGTGCAGGATTAGATGACACAAGCCCAGAAGTCATCATTTGCCTTCCCTGTGGGCCCCACAATGTCCCGTAAGTCATCAAAATTCATGAAATTCAAAACATGGGTTTTTGAGATACATACCGCTGCTCCTACGTCCTTCGATCGTCTGAATGTGCGTACATGTTCTCCGAGGTGATCTGCCCTTGGAATGTTCGCCATTTCTCTACACGTGTCCTTGTCCAGAGCAACAAATCCTCCTCTTTAGCTAGTGCAAATGAGCAATTTTCACCCTCTTGGTCTCATTTATAGCTCTTTGTCATTGCATAGATGGACGTGCGTCTTCTCCATCTTATGTTGGTCGCGGTCTTGTGCACCTTAAATTGCTTGTCCTTCATGCATCCGATCTCCGATTGTCAGTCCATTCGATCCTATCATTTTTATCGATCAATTGGCCTCTTTTCCGCATGTTTCTGGCCAATTCCTCGAGGGGGCATGCATATGTTATTGTCATTGTCTGGTGCATTTTCATTATTGTTCTTTGAAACAATGCTTAAAATCACATTGTCTCAAAGAGGGGCAAAATGTAGACATCTAAAAATGGTCAACGCTTGCGGAATCGTACTTTAACATTTGCGCATTGCCTCATTTTAGGTTTTTGCGTCGCATTAACATTTCTCCTATGATTCACACTTGATCTTTATCATTTGCGAGCATCGAGTCATTCTTCTATATTCTTCAATCATCTCGTCCTCGAATTTGGTCTTGTTGCAACATTATCCAGTCATGATTTTGGACATCGTCAATCCTAATTAGGGTTTTGTCCTCTTTTCAATCTTGTCATCATGTGATCGATTTGTCATCGATCGTTGTCATTGTTCAATCTTGTCTTTTTGCGATTGATTTGTCATCGATCGTGGTCATTTTCAATCTTGTCGTCTTGCAATCCATTTTGTCATCGATTCTTGTCGATCTTGTCATTTTGTGATCATATCGTTATCGATCATTGTCTGTCTCAATTATGTCAATTTGGATCAATTTGTCATTGTTCCTCGTCAATTGGTGCATTTAATCAAGTCATTTATCACATTGGTCATTTATCAATCCAAAATCAAATCAAATCGAGTCAATTATCAAATCAAGACCTAATTTGTCTTCCTTGCATTTCTTCTAAGGTTTTATGATTTATTCATTTAACCTAATTTGTCATTTCTTCCTCTAGGTTAAATAATTTATTTATTTATCCTAGGTCTTCATGTCGCAATTAAATGTTTCATTTGATTGGCTAATTAATTATTCCTCTTTTTGTGAATTAATTAATAAATGAAAATTTATTAATTGATTTACCTAATTTCTCCTAACTCCTAATTTTCTAATTTTTCATTCCCTCTTTGTGAATTAATTGATAAATGAGAAATTATTAATTAATTCAGTAAGTTCCTATTTTCCTCATTTCTAATTTTCTAATTTCCTATAATTTCATTAATTCCTAATTCCTAATTTTCACCTATTTTCTAATTTTCTAATTCAAATTTCACCTAATTAACTTGTCTCTAGTTCTCCCTATTTTTGTGCTTCATGCGTCATATTCTTGACATAGAAATTTGTCATAGAACTTCTCTTGACATAGAAATTTTTCATAGAATTTGTCTTCACATAGCAATTTGTCATAGAATCTGTCATAAAATTGTCATAAGCCTCTTTGCATAGTAACATGTCATAATTTTGCTATTCTTGATTTGAATTTCTATTTGAATCACTATCATGCTAATTTGTCCATTTCTCCAATTTCTCTATAAATTGGATGATCTTCATCAATCAAATCCTTAATTCCTATCAGACTAATGAACTTATGCTTCTAGTACTCTTGAGTTTTTCATCAATCTTGCTTTCAATTGTATGTGCACTTGTAGGTGTGATCCACAAATCCATTGAAGAGGAAAGAAGAACAATGGAGCCGCATGGAAGGAGCATTCAATTCTGCATTTGGTTTGCATAATCTTTCATTTTGAATGGTTTGTTTTCATATCTCTATTGAGTGTGCTTAGGATTAGGTTCATTTGCAGTGAGTGTTCTTTTGATTGAGTTATCATGTATAGTGTTTTGATCTATTGTTTTGATGATTCCTAATTCCGATGCTACAGGTCAAGTTTGTTCTGAGCAGAGTTCATGATGATTTCATGTGGCTAAAAGAACAACCATTTAAGATTACCAAGGAAATCATTCATCTGATTACCGATTACCCTATCTATGATCATGTCCAAGCCCAGAAGATGATATCACAAAAGGAATTGATTAGTTTAACCATAGTGGAATATGATTGCAGAGGATTGAAATTGAATAATGTCACTAATGAAGAACTAAAATTTTCCATTAGAGTAATTGGTTACTATTTCTTCCAATCGGCAAGGGAAAATAGTGTTCCTTGTGCAGCAGTAGACTTGGCTTACAAAATTGTGAAAAAGGGAATGAAACTTGACCTATGCAAGGTATTGTTGAGGAACATATTTGAAAATCTAAACACCATCAGGAAGCCAAAGAAGAACAACTCAGCTAATACTCTAAAGTCTGGATCACTACAGGTATGCATGTTTTTCTACTTTGAAAAATTCTTTCCATTAGTCGGTAAAGTTGTTTGGGAGCTACACCGACCAATCACTCATCAGATTAATGACTTCATTAAGAAGTTATGAGATAATTTCAATGATATCATGGATGATTACTTCAGTAAATTTTAAGAGAAAATGCATAATAGATATAGGATACCACCCCAGCTAGTAGAGAAATACAAAAATGATATATGTTTTGAAGTTGACACCAATTACTGTTATGTGAATATTGTGGAACTGAGGACTCAGTCTTTGTCACCAATGGGTTACGAGATTGATTTTGACATCAGAAAACAACAAATTGATGCATTTCTTACATTGCCTAGACATGCTACTAAGCTGAGGTATGGTACCTATGAGGAAGTAGAGGAAAAGGTAAAGATGAATATTGTAGTACCCAAAGCTACAAGAAAAGCAACAAAGATGATTAAGGCATTGTCTGAGAAATTCGGAGAAGACTCTTCCTCTACACCTGTCAAAGGCACCACTACCATTACCAAAGAGGAATCTGAAGCCCAAGAGGCAGCTATAACACTGAGCACTGAAATGCTAGGGTAAAGTGTTAAAGAGAAAGAAATAGGACACATCAAAAGTCTCATCGACTCCACCTCCAGTAAAGCGACCTAACACTAGAGCATCTGCAACTTCACCGAGTAAGAAGACAAAGAGTGTTACTATTCCCAAGGTAAAAAAGACATACAATAAATCTACTCAGAGACTCATTTTGGCAAAAGAGTCTAGTGATACCGAATCAGAGGATGCAAGCAAATTCCAGATTGTTAAGAGCAAGAAGGTAAATGTACATAGTGTTGAAAACTTCTGTGCTAATCTAAAAGAATATGGAGGATTTGGAGGATTTAGATATGTTAAGTATGAAACTAGGAACAATGATGAAAAGAGACAAATTGAAGAAGTTGTCATCTGCACACTTCTAAAGTTCTGGTTAGCTCCATTGGAACTAGCTAAGTCACTTCCAAATGAACTATATCTACATATTGATAATAGGTGGAAGTATGTAATGGACTCAGAGAAACAAATCAGAGAAAGAAGTCTAGTCCATCTCTTTCCTGATATGTCAGTAGCTGAAATAAAGGAACATCTGACAACCTACAATTCAAAGTTTCTTGTCAAACAAAGAGCCTTAAAACTGATGAATGGGATATATATTGACATAGAAAATGAGACAAAAGCAAAGTGACAGGAAATATTTAAAATCAAGGATACTGGTGAGAAAGCTACAGTTGAAATCATTGATGTCACCAAGCAAGGTCCTGATGCTACTGAACAAGACCTTGCTGACACCATTCAAATAGATGAAGATGTCATGGATTCAAAGGCCCCAGACCAGGAAATGATAGAAGGCACTGCATATGCAAAACTTGTATCTAGTGAATCAGTCTTGGAACAAGTTCAACCTTATCCACCAGTCAAGCAACCTATCTCAAGTGAAACTCCTCAGGATACAGATCAAGGCACTGAAGGTCACAAATTTGCAATAGGAGAAGGTACTACTCAAGAGTAGACATCTCAAGCACCTTTTGGCACTGAGAATGCTGCAACTGAGACACCAAGTACCGAGACACCGAAGGACTCTATAGAGGCTAAAGGAATCGATCAAAGTGTTGCCTCTACTAAGAAACCTACTGAGGGTAATCAAGCCTCACAAGCAATTGTCTTAGTTCCATTAGTGAAAGGTAAAAAAAATAAAGTGAAGAAGCATATTTTTAAAGTTGATTTGTCAAAACCAATAGTGTTGCCCAATGTAGACATAGCAAAATTAAAGGGGCATGCACTCATTGATTTTGGTGAACTGTGCAAAGCAAAGGCCAAACAAGAGAAGCAAATGGCCATTCAAAAGAAAAATAAAGTACTTCAGAAGGTAAAAGCACTCCTAATAGATATGCTACCTAAAGCTACAGTATCAATAGATGCAGCCATCCACATTCAACTGGATGAACTCTTAACAAATATAGAGACATCTCAAGTAGATGCATCAGAGTATTTGAGCAAGCTAAAAGACAAAGAGCTCACTGCCAAAATGATAGAAGAGGTACAAAAAGCTATAGCTATTGGCAAAGTTACACTTCCCAAATTTATTGTTGAGTTGACTCCTCAACTCAAGCACATTCATTATTTATTTCAGAAAATATGCACATTTTCTTTATTCATTAAAGACATTAAGAATAAAATAGAGGCAATTGAGAAAGAGATCACTGATCTCTCAAATAAGTTGACCACCGAGCCAAATTCAATTCAGAATTTTTATACAAAGCTTCAACATCTCATGGCTCAACAATTGGACTTAAGAAATGAAGAACACAAGATCAAGATGGACATAATGACACTTCAAACATTATTCCTTCCACATCTTTCATCAGTCCAAGAATAGATCAACCGAGCCACATACTTATCTACTAGTCAAGAGGAAGCACTCTAGATGGCTTAATATCACTATTGGCTGATATTCAAGCACATAATTATTTAATGGATAGTGTAAAGGATGCACTCTCTGTTGCTCTCACCGATGCTCGGACCAAGTACAAATCCATTTTTTACCAGTTACCACCCCCGAATGGAAATTAAGTATTTGATGTTTGTCAAAAAGGGGGAGTGATACCATATATTTGGGGAGTAATATGATATAGTCTTGGGGGAGTGATACAATATATTTGGGGGGTGATACAATTTTGATATAGTATTGAGAGAATGATATAGTATTCAGAGTATAGTATACAGGGGGAGTATACCGAGAGAATAAGCAGAGTATCCAAGAGCAGTATATAGAATAGTAAGCAAAGCACACAAGAACAGATCACCAAGCATGCAAAATCAGAGTTATGTACAGTATATTGACAAGGGGAGTATATCTGATATATTATTTTATTGACTATTGTATATACTATCAGTATAGTCATTTTGCAAAGTATATAGATTTTTGAGTTCTAACTTTGAAAGTAGTTTTTGTCAAACATCTCAACTAATGTCAAAAGGGGAGATTGTTACTACTTATCAGATTACCATTAGTTTTATGTCAAAGTTATACTATATACTCTAGTCGGCTATCTAGTATCGAAATATTCAGTCGGTATGTACAGTCTAGTCGGTTACAGAAGAAAGCAGTCACAGAACACAATATACACCGAGCTGTCTATCGAGTATCTTTACATGTTTACCGAGCAACAAAGATGACACACAGTGTGAAACATGTTACCAGATTCATTGAACCTGGACATGCACATGAAAATGTGTTACAAGATCGAGGCACATCTAACCGTTATCACATTGGAAATTGCACTTAAAGATTGTGTATGATTTTGAGGTTATCTAACCAATGAAATATTTTGCATGGTTATTCATTCAATAAATCATGTTTGTAAGATCAAAGTAATGAATTGGATCACCGTCATAAGAGATCTATTTATACAGCATGAGTTAAGAGTTAAAGGTGTGTGCATGAGTGTAAGAAGACTGTTATAGAGACACAGAGGTCACCGAGAAGGTTTTTAGAGAACAGTCAAAGAACAGAGTAAACAAAAGGGTTTACCGAGTTTCTATATGGGTTACCAAGGTATGCTATAAGCAAGGTAATTTATTCTGAGCACATAGAATCTGCTATACCATTCCAGATGTAAAGTTGTAGATATTTGTAATTATTTTATTGCAATATTATGAAGTTGAAAGAGAAACCTTTAATAGGGTAAAAGACTGTAATCAAGTCTATAAATTGTAAAGCCTCTAACCTTGTGCAACATTTAGGTGAAGTGTTGTAAAATCCTTTAGCAAGGTAGATCTAACAAATCTTGTTACTCCTAATAGGGTAAGCTATCAGAAATAGCTAAACATGTAGCTCTAATCGAGCACTCTTTATTATTGCAGTTGTGAAGTTGTGGGTGCCATCCCCACAACAAATTTTCTCTCTAACCAAGAGTTTCTACATAACGAAATATATTTGTTATGGAGTGAATCATGTATGATTGTTATCTATTAGTTTTAGTTTTATATTATGTTACTGCACTATTTGGTTTATGCATAATAGTAAAGATATTTTTGAAGAAATGTTTTGAAGTACTGATTCACCCCTCCTCTCTCAGTACATTAGCTTTTCATATTGGGCCTAACACTAAGTGCCAAAGCAAAAATTCTGAAAACCAAAAACCAACAATCTCCCAAAGATATCAATTACCAGAAATCAAAATACATAATATCTCTCCCCCAATAAATAATCTCTCCCAAAAAGATAATGTGTTTTTACATAGATATCTCGCCCCCTTTGACATCAAATGCCAAATAAATATAAAAACTAGATACAACCAGTTCATAGAACTAATTACAAATACCAACTTATAACCAACTACTCCCCCTGAGAAGTAGCTCTCCTTCATCAAAGCCAGAAAAAGATTTCTCTATTAATTTTGTCAGTCTGATGCCATTCTTCAACTGTCTAAGTCTCTACAGGTGAGGGTATAACCCCAAGCTGCTGTTTGAGATATTCAAAAGTTTCCTTAGGCAAAGGCTTAGTAAAGATATCTACAATCTACTCTTTAGTATTCACATAAACCAATTTCACTTCTTTTGCTTCAACATTCTCTTTCAGAAAATTGAATTTGATATAAACATGTTTAGTTTTAGAGTGAAATACCGAATTCTTGGTTTTATCAATTGCGGCCATATTATCATAGTAAATGATTATAGGTTCTTTGCATTTTACCTTTATGTCCTTCAACATTTTCTTAATCCATAACACCTGAGTACAATTAGCTATTGCTGCAACATATTATGATTCTTTTGTTGATAATGATGTATAACTCTGTTTCTTGCTCAACCATGAAATTAATCTACTACCAAGAAAGAATGCTCCATTGGTGGATCTCTTTTTGTCATCTACATCTCCTACCCAATTAGCCTCTATGTATGCACATAAATAAAAAATTTCATCTTTAGGATACCATAAACCAAGATTTGCTGTGCCTTGTAGATACCGAAAAAATCCTTTTCACTGCTGATTCACGATTTTATTTAGGATTACTCTAAAATCTTGAAATAATACATACTGCATTCATAATATTAGGTCTTTTTTGTGTTACATACAGTAAACCTCCAATCATAGATTTATATCTTTTCGGATTAACAGGTGTTGTATCATCCTTCAATGATAGTTTGTCAGTTGTAGTCATAGGAGTACTTACCGGTTTAGAGTTTTCCATACCAAATTTCTTTAGTAGTTCCTTCAAGTAATTAGATTAACATATGAATATACCTTTATCAGTTTGTGAAATCTACAATCCTAAAAATAATTTTATCTCCCAAATCATAGACATTTCAAATTCTTCCTACATCTCATTAGAAAAGTCTTTACACAATCCATCTTCTCCTCCAAAAATTATATCATCAAAAAAAACTTCAATAACCAAGATGTCATCATTAGTCACTTTGAAATATAAGTTGTTGTCAGCATTACCTTTAGTGTAACCAAGCTTCAAAAGATATTTGTCCAATCTAGCATACCAAGCTCTAGGAGCTTGCTTCAATCCATATAAAGCTTTCCTTAACCTACAAACCATATCTTTGTCATTTGTCAAAGAAAATCCATCAAGTTGTTCAATGTAAACTTCCTCTTCAAGATCACCATTCAGAAATCCATATTTAACATCCATTTGATATACTTTATAGTTCTTATGTGCTGCAAATGTTAGAAATAGTCTGATTGCCTCAATTCTAGCTACCGATGCAAAGGTTTCATTGTAATCAATTCCCTCTTTCTATGAATATCCCTTACACACTAATCTTTCTTTTTTTCTGATTACCTTACCATCTTCATTAAGTTTATTTCTAAATACCCATTTAGTTCCAATTACATTTTTGTTTTTAGGCTGGGGAACCAATGTCCATGTGTTTTTCTTTTCAATTTGTTCCAATTCATCTTCCATAGCTTTAATCCAATGTTTATCTTCACATGCCTCATTAACTGATGCTGGTTCAATTTGAGATATTAGACATACCTCTTCATTTGCCAGTCTTCCCCTAGTCATTACACCTTGATACTTATTCCAAATTATCTGACTTTCATAGTGATTCAATCTTACATACCTGGGTGTATTTACTTGTTGTTGTTCTTCAGTCACTATGGAATTCTCTGATGATGCTGGTGTGACTAGATCAACATTTTGCATTGGTGCATTTTGTATCGGTTCATTTGTGATTATCTAAACTGCCGGTTTAGAGTCCATAGACCTTGAATTACCTCTAAACTATTCATCAATCTTTACACTTGCACTCTCAATGATTTTCTGCAATCTCTTTTTAAAACATCTATATGCCTTTCTCTTAGATGAATAACCAAGAAATATTCCTTCATCACTTCTAAGATCAAATTTACTAATATAATCATCTCTCCTAATATAACATTTGTTTCTAAATATTCTAAAATATTTAAGAGTAAGAGTATTACCAAACCATAGCTCATGAGGGGTCCTACTAGTTTCACCTTTGATGTGAACTTTGTTGAATGTGTAAACTGATGTATTCACTGCTTCTCTCCAATACACATGAGGTAGGTTTGCTTCTGATATCATGCTTCTAGCTACATCTAGAATAGTTTTGTTCTTTCTTTCCACAACTCCATTTTGCTAGGGTGTCTGAGGTACTGATAACTATCTTCTAATTCCATTATGTTCACAATGTATTAAATTCCTTAGATGTAAATTCACCTCCTTGATCTAATTTTAAACATTTTAATTTCTTACCGGTTTCATTCTCTACCATTTCCTTCAATAGTTTGAATTTCCCAAAAGCTTCTGATTTTTCCCTGAGAAAAGTAACCCAACACATTCTAGAATAATCATGAATGATTAGCATAAAATATCTATCTCCTTGTAAACTTCTAGTTCTTGTTAGACCACATAAATCAGTATTAATTAAATCAAGAACATTATTGGATTTCTATAGAATACTCTTAAAAGTTCCTCTAACCTGCTTTCCAAATTGACATTCCTTACATACCGGATTGTGAGGTTTTACAATCTTAGGTAAATCCCTTGCTACCTTAGTTGTACTGATCTTCACCAAGCAATCAAAATTTACATGACAAAGCCTCTTATGCCATAACCAACTTTCATCAATATGTGCAATCAAGCATGTCTTCTCATTGTTATTCAAGTGAAAGATATTACCTCTAGTCTGATTACCAATTACAATTTCCAAACCAGTTCTATTCGTGATTTTTCATTTAACATTCTTGAATTGTAACTGAAATCCTTTTTCAACTAATTGACCAACACTCAAAAGATTATGCTTCAAACCTTCAACATAATAAATGTTGTCAGTATTGTGCTTACCATCAAAAGAGATAGTGCCTTTTCCTTTGATCAAACAAGCTTTATAATCCCCAAATCTTATTAGACTTTGATTGTATTCCTGAAAGGTTAAGAATTGACTTTTATCACCAGTCATATGATGTGAATATCTAGAATCAATGATCCATTCATCCTTTTCTTCAATTTTAGCTACCAGGGCCTGCTCTACTGGTTCCATAGTAGGTGTCGGTTGATCTTCTATTATTGCAACAAAATTACATCCATTGTCTATCGGTTCCTCATCAGAATCATCAGTAACTCCTTCATCAACATAGTAACATGATTTGTCTCTATTCTTCCTAAATCTATATCTCTAATATTCAGGGTTAGGCTTATATGTTCTTTTAGCTTCTTCTTTCAATCTTGCATGTCTATTAGGACACCTAGATACCATATGACCAATTTTATTGCAGTTAAAACATTTAAATGGTGCTTTACCTTCATACTTACTTCCAACTGGACCTTTAGGTATTTTCCTTGCAAATAGTGCTTCGAGCTCTTCCAATTCTTCACTCTCTCTTCTGATGACTTCAAGTTCTCTTGCATAAAGTGCTTTCCAATCAGATTTCTTAGATGATATGATGCTACAGATGATGATGCTTTGAAGGCTAAATCTTTCTTAATTGTAGCAACAAGACCAAATTCCTCAAGTTCAAAAGCTGAAAGTTTTCCAACCAAGGTATCTCTAGATACTGATGTATTAGGCATTGTTCTTAATTCATTAATAGTAGTTAATTTCATTTTGTATGTTAGTGGAAATGCTCTTAAACTTTAGAAACAATTTCATCTTCACTTAAGGATCATCCACAACATTGTATACCCAAAACAATTTCATTCTCTTTCCATAAAAGCAGAAATCCTTTCATCTTCTTCCATTTTCAGATTTTCATACCTGACCCAGAAACATTCTAGTTTTGCAATTTTGACAGTGGTATCACCTTAATTAAATGTCTCCAATTTGTCCCAAGTAGCTTTAGCAATAGATTGGTCTGATAATCCCATGATTTGTTGATCTGATAATGCGCTCAAAAGTGCTTCTCTTGCTTTGCAATCATTCTCCTGATCTTTAGCCAAGTTTGGTGGATTAGGTTGACTATGAGTAGGACCAACATAGCCATTCTTTGTAACATCCCATATATCTCTTCCAATGCAATTCAAATATGTCTCCATTATGATCTTCCATATACCATAGTTAGTTCCAACAAGCTTCGGACTATCCTTCCTGAAATAGTTAGTTGCCATAGAATCTCCTCAAGTTGTTAAACTTCTACAAAAAGAAGACTTGGCTCTGATACCAATTGTTAGGACCTGGAGGCAACTAAGAGAGTGGGGGGATGAATTATTTGTCTATTAATTTCAACCCAAATATAACTTAATCAAACTTGATGCATAATACCAATAAACCAAACTTAATGTTGATTGACAGTTTAATAGTTAATACCAATACCAGTAAAGTTTAATGCATAGAAAGACAAATAACATCCATAACACATAACACATATATTTGTACATGGAAACCCTATAAGGGAGAAAAACCATACTGGAAATCCTTACTCACAATCAGATGATACTACTACAGATAGTATGTATGTACAAATGGGGTTTGCACATGTAGAAAGGCCAAGTGCTTAGAGCTCACTACTCAATCACAAAATGAGAGTCACACTGACTATAATTGGATGGTTAAATCCAATGATAATGTACTACTCAGAATAGAATCTTCATATACTAGATTCAATACCAGTTAAGCTCTGATTATCTTCTTCATAACCTTCCTTTAATCTTCAAATGATGTTTGTGTGAGTATCTCTCCTTATATTCACATATACCTTATGATTAGATCAATAACCAAATCATCAAAACCAAGTGTTCAAACCATGTCTTTGACATAACCAAGTAATCTCCAAATGATAACAAATCATCCTCTATGTAGGTGAACAATATAGCCTATCGGTGAACCAAATACTGGTGACTGTGCATAAGTCACTGAACATGCTGGTGAACATAACCAAAGATCTCCAATGCTGATAAGTGTTGACAACTATTGACATCAATGACAAAACCAATGCAACATATCCATAATACCAACATTGTGTAGGTTGTTGTCCATCCTGGAAGTGCAGGCCCCTCAATTGTAATTCACATACTAATTGCAAAAGTATTATCTGATTGTGGGTAGGCTTCCCATGATGGTTTTTCCCTTTACCAGGTTTTCAATGTACAAATCTTGGTGTTATATGGATGGCTTTTATTTTGTGATTATTGTTTATGCTTAATTAGTTTAACTGCTATTCCAATATTAATGTTTTGGGTTTTGGTATTAAATTTTAAATTGCTAATGGTTCCATTAATCTCTGGCAACTGATTCACCCCCCTCTTAGTTGTCTTCTAGTTATTTAAATCGTCTAACATTTGGTATAAGAGATTTGGTCCTTTCTACAGAAAGCTTAACCGCTTGAGGAAGATCCTATGGCAACTAACAGTTCAAGTTCATCTAGTTCTTCTGGAGCTATCTTTCGAAGGGATATTCTAAGGCTTGATGGAACAAATTATACAGAATCAAAGATTTGAATGGAAACTCATATGACATATCTTGGCAAGGAGATTTGGGAGATCATAGAGAATGGTGTCACACCCTATAATCCGGGATCTAGAAATCCTCCTCTAGAAAACCTAGACAAGGAGATTGAGTGATTGTAGAGAAAGAGAAGCCCTCTTGTGTGCAATTTCTAATCAATAAATAATGGAATTAATCGATAAATCATCTGGAAAGGCTATATGGGATGAATTGGAGACTCTTAATGAAGGTGACCCTACAGTGAAGATTACTAAACTTGACGGTTACTAGGTGGGATATAAAAACTTGAAGATGGAAGAAGATGAAAGGATTATTGAATTCATGGAAAGGGTAAATGAGATTGTTACGGGAATTCAATGTTCTGGTGGAACTTTGAGTGAAGATGAAATTTTTTCTAAGGTCCTGAGAGCGCTACCACTGGCTTACAAAATGAAGGCTACTTCTATTAATGAATTGAGAACAATGGATAATACATTTGTCAACAAAGATACTTTGGTTGGTAAACTATCTTCTTTTGAGGTTGAAGAATTTGGACCTTCAGGAGTTGTGAATTTTGAACCTACTTTTCATGCATCTACATCTACAACCGGTAAGCAAGATTGGAAAGCTTTGTATGCAAAGGAATTGAAAGATATGAAGAGAGAAGATGATGAGTTTGAGAAACTTGAAGCACTATTTGCTAGAAGAGTACCTAAAGGATCGGTAGGAAGTAAGTATGAAGGAAAATTCCCCTTTAAATGTTTTGCATGTAATAAGATTGGTCATTTTGCATCTAGATGTTCTGAAAGGAATTCAAGATTTGAAGAAAGAGTTAGAAGATCATTTAAGCCTAACCCTAGATATCTAAACAAGTAAAAGTACAAGAAAAACAGAGACAAATGATTCTACATAGTGGATGAGGAAGGCATTACTGATTCAAATGATGAACAAGCAAAAGACTCTGCTAGTGTTTCCAGCAATGGGAAGGAATGGGGGTTCCTGCCTATCAAGGAAGATGATCTAGTACTAGAAGAGAATGTACCTAAAGAGAAGGCACTTTCTGCTAAAATTGAAGACAAATATGAATGGGTAATTGATAGCGGTTGTTCACATCATATGACTGGAGATAAAGGGAAGTTTCTATCTTTGCAAGAAATTGATGGTGGTCTAGTTAGATCTGGAATTTTGGAGATGACAAAGCATGTATGATCAAAGGAAAAGGAACTATATCATTGGATGGTAAGAACAATACTGACAATTTTTATTATGTTGAAGGCTTGAGGCATAATCTTTTGAGTGTAGGACAATTGGTAGATAAGGGATTTCAATTATAGTTCAAGGATGGAAAATGCAAAATCATTAATACATCTGGATAGGAGATTGCAACCGGTACAAAGACAAAAGGACATATTTCATTTGAACTCCGGTGAGAAGACATGTTTGATTACACAAATTGATGAGAGTTGGTTATGGCATAAAAGGTTGTGTCATGTGAATTTTGATTGTATTTTGAAGACCAGTTCAATGAAGGCAGTTAGGGATATACCTAAGATTATGAAGCCCTATAATCCGGTATGTAAAGAATGTCAAATGGGTAAACAAGTCAGAACCTCTTTTAGAAGTATACAAGATAATCAAATGTTGTTCTTGATCTTATTCATACAGATTTGTGTGGACCTGCTAGAGTTAAAAAATTTTGAGGTGATAGATATTTTATTGTAATCATTGATGATTATTCTAGAATGATGTGGGTTAATTTTCTAAAAGAAAAATCTAAAGTATTTGAAAAGTTTAAAATCTTTAAGGCTAAAGTGGAAACTAAGACATGATTGAATATTAAATGTTTGAGGTCAGATCATGGTGGAGAATTCACATCCGGTGAGTTTTATAACTTTTGTGAGAAGCATGGTATAAGAAGATAATTTTCTGCTCTGTAGACACCTCAGCAGAATGGAGTTGTGGAAAGGAAGAACAAAACTATCTTGGATGTTGCTAGAACAATGATGATGGAAGCTAGTCTACCTCATATCTACTAGAGAGAAGTAGTGAGAACATCGGTTTATACATTCAATAGAGTACATATCAAAGGAGAAACCGGTAAGACACATTATGAATTATGGTTTGGCAATACACCTATAGTTAAGTATTTAAGAATTTTTAGTAGTAAATGTTATATAAGGAGAGATGATATCATTGGTAAATTTGATCCTAGATATGACAAAGGCATATTTCCTACTTATTCTAATGAAATAAAATCACATAGATGTTATAACAAGAGATTGCAGACAATTGTGGAGAGTACTAATGTAAAAGTCGATGAGTTGAACATAAGTCAAATCAGAGTTTATGAGAAGGAACTGATAGTGGAAATGAGTATATCTGAACTGGTAGCATGTTTACTAGAATAGAGAGTTGAACCACTTACTCTGACAGTATCAGATAGTTTTACAGTAACTAAAGAGTAGGGAAGAGGAACAAAAAGTCAGAAGACTCCTAGGTATGTGAGATTGAATCATTTAGAAGATCAGATCATTGGGGATAAGAGCAATGGAGTGATCACAGGAAGAAGACTTGAAACTAATGAGGTATGTTTAATTTCACAACTTGAACTGATATTAGTAATTGAGGCATGCAAATATGAATATTGGTTGAAAGCTATGGAAGAAGAATTAGATCAAATTGAGAAAAATAACACATGGACCTTGGTTCCCTAGCCTAAAAATAAAAATGTTATTGGAACTAAATGGGTTTTTAGGAATAAATTGAATGAGGGTGGTCAAGTTTAAGGAATAAGTCTAGATTGGTTTGCAAAGGATATTTTCAGAAGGAATGAATTGATTATGGAGAGAATTTTGCACCTGTAGCTAGGATTGAAGTTGTAAGATTATTTCTTGCCTATGCTGCTTATAAACACTACAAGGTGTATTAGATGGATATTAAATGTGCATTTTTGAATGGAGATCTTGGTGAGGAATTTTATATTGAACAACTTGGGGTGGTTTTTCACTATCAGATGATACAAATATGGTTTGCAGGTTAAGGAAAGCTTTATATGGATTGAAACAAGCACCTAGAGCTTGGTATGCAAGATTGGATAAATATCTTTTTAAGCTTGGTTTTACTTAGGGTAGTGCTGATTGTAGTTTATATTATAAGATCACTAATGATGATATACTAATTATTAAAGTAGTTTTTGATGACATTACTTTTGGAGGTGAAGATAAGTTATGCATAGAATTTTCTAAGATTATGGAGAAAGAATTTGAGATGTATATGATTGGTGAGATGAAATTTTTCTTAGGTTTACAAATTACTTAGACTGACAAAGGTTTGCAAATTACTGAGATGGATGCCCTTACTAGAAACCTTTTGTGTTAGAAGCCAAAAGACCTTCTAGTTGTTGACAAAGAAGGTCAGACCTCTGAAGTGGCTCACATTCTTATGATTCTTAGTAGAGATACAAAGTTCACCATGGGGAGTTTTTGTGGGGACTGGGTCTTGGCTGCCTTGGAGAAGTAAGTGTCAAGGGTTGAGCTAGTGGGGTCAAGCACCTAAGTATTCTCTTTAAATTTCATAGCTTGGGGTAACCCCCCAAGTGAGATTCAACAACTATTGTCTTGGCCAGCCTTAGGATTGTGCTTGAATGTGTTTTTATTGCAAAATCAAACAAACATTTTGTTTGCCATGTTTTCCAAGTGTATGCAAAACAAACAAGAAAATTTCATAATCAACACCACACTTGAAATTGAAACACTTTACAAAAACCTTGGTCTAAACTTTCAAGTATCCATCCACATTGCAAAACAACATTGTCCTTGAAACATTGAACCTGTGTTCTCAAAACAATCATTTCAAATCTCTTGAGACATCATTTTCAAGTTCTGATCTTTTAGGTCCTCACATAGTCACATCATTATAGCTTGTCATACCTTTTAGGTGCTTTCATAGTCTTTACCTAGTTGCACATTTCATCCTTGTATATCTCATTTAATTATACCTAGTCCTTTTGTACCACCCTTAGATCAAAGATTTGCATAATACCATTAGGTTGTACCCTTGCATAATCCCCTTAGATCATACCCATAATATTTGCATAGCCTTCCATCATTCCAATAGGACATAACCTTAAACATTGCATAAGTTCCTTAGGTCATTTCATCATTGGTCCTATCATTTCATAATTATTTGCATATCAAAATCCAAAAAAAACCCAAAAACATTGTTTGCACTTGGGATTTCTCATCTTAGGTCTGACATCAACTCTTGATCATCAAACCCCCTTATCACTTGAGGTGCATCTTCCTTGAGTTAGGGGACCTGTCATTTTCTTTGAGTTGGTATTTTTCTTTGAGTTCATTCATCTCCTATCACAACATACCCTCTCTTTGATCACGTATCCTTGTGTCTATCCATCATAGCACAAGTCAAACCTCACATTGCAAATACTTTCATACCTAGACTATCCTTAGTCCTTACATCAAATAAAATTCATCCTCATATCCCATTTAGGGTAAATAGTTGGACAACACCTTTCTATCATATAGATCACATTTTGCATCAACCCTTTATCACATTCCCATCTCAATCATGTCACATAGATTACATTTTTACATTGATCCTTATCACATCCTAATCTCACTTATATCATATAGTCCCCCCTTTTCACTTTAGGGTTTGCATCATATCTAGAGTCTCATACATTATCCTAGGTCAAATATCAAAACTATCATAAATCTCCATGGCTACCTTGGCCCAACAAATTCAAGATCTCAAGAGAGAAATATATGAAATTCAAGTCCAACAAAAAGATTCAATGACCACAATTTCATAATATTAGAGACAACAAACCTCAAGGAATGCTAAAATGATTATATAAGGTGGAACAACAAGTAATTGAAAATCAAAAGCTAAATCTTGAACAAGATCCCATGACTCCTTCACTAAGACAACAAGACATTTCTTCTAAGTATCTCCTAGATAGACAATTTACACCATTGGGGCAATCTATTGAGTCAACTTTCAAAGAGCTTCTTGAGCACAATCTTATCATTTTTCCTAACAAGACCATATGGGGATGTGATTTTTTCAGTAATTATTGTGAATATCATAGACATAAAAAAGATAAGACTTCAACGTGTATGGAATTAAAAAATAAAATTCAAGACCTCCTTGATAATGGTGTTATTGAAATTGAAGATCCTAATAATTCACCTAAGAATAATCTTGATGTCATTACCAAGCATGATCAAAATAATATACCTATGTCTAGCAAGGCTCCATATGTGGCCTCCATCTCTTTCACAATGCCTTCATCTCCTAAAACTTCTCAGCAACAATCCATACCATCACCTTCAGACAATGAACCTAATGGTGAAACTTCTCATGTTGACCCTCAAGGGCTATCAATAGTATGAATCCAAGCTAATCCTTTTTTTAATACAAATCCTTTATACGATTCAGATATCTTAGATCCTATGCCATCATGCACTCTAATTCCAATCATACCCACTCCAAAAGGCCCTATCCAAAATGCTTCCCCATCATGCAAAAACATGAGCAACTTGCAAGAATCCCCCATGCATATCGAAAATACCACCCCTTCCTTAAAAGTGACTCCATGTCAAGAGGATAATTTTAAAAATGAAGAAATGAGTTCTATCATAGATCAAGATCAAGACACCAAAACTCTCCAATCCCATCAAATGGTTGAAAAAGATCCTACCTCCCTAGAATCCCATGATGATCCCTTTATGCCTTTCCATTTCTTCCAACATGACCCCCTTCCATCTAAAGAGAAAATAATCCTTCCAAATCCCATTCCTAATCCTCTTCCTAAGCAAGATCATGATGCATCTCCCACCTTTTGAAATGGTCCTATTCAAAATGAAGTTTCAAACACCCTTCTTATTCTATCCAATGGTCCTCTTCCATGTCAAGATCAAAGTCTCCCTTTATTCCCTTGTCATAATTCTCCATTTCTATCACAAGAGTCCATCATGCCCATAAATCCCTCTCATGACCGTATCATTCCTTACAAGCCACCTCCACCTCAAAATGGACTTGCCTCTAGCATCAAAAGTAAGAAGAAACCCTTTGTTAAAAATATCTTCCATAGCATGCATTATCAAAGAAAAGGGTTATACATTCATGAACAAGGTATATTAGAACCCCTTGATATAAAAGAAAATCTTGATTATAATGGCCACACTTCTCACTTTCAAGATGTTGGTATCCCTCATAAATCCTATATTTATCCAGTTAAGTCTAAATACACATCTTCCCCTTCACCCCTTCCATCTATTTTATGTTCCTATATCCCTCCATCCCTTATGCGGGATCAACAAAGGCACACATCTTCAAGCACCTTCCATCCATCCAAAATATCTTCATATCATTTCTATCCATCTACACATTCTTTTCCTCATCCAATAAATTTGGATGCGAAGCATAAAATCCATAGGTCAAACAATCCACATGTATTTAAGGATTAACATGTCCCATCTAATAACCATGTAAAAACAAAAAAAAATGTGATCCAAAAAGAAAAAGAGATATACAAAAGGCCACAAAGGCCCATTGAGAAAAAGAAAGAAATTTCAAAAACCATATGGGTTCCTAAGGTGCTTGTAGAAGCATTCCAAGGGAATACAAAAGTAATAAATTTACAAAAGGCCACAAAGGCCCACAAAGAAATAAAAAAAGTCAAAATGTGTATGGCTTCCTAGGTGTTACATCAAAACAATGCATTCTAAAGTATCACAAAAAAATGAAAAATCAAGAACCATGTGGATTCCCAAGTCGCTCGTATAGGACTTGCACACTAAAGAAAAATAAAAGATTTGCATTCAAGTTTTCTACCCCAACTTCTCCCACATTCACTATCCTAAAACCTATTTCACCTCCTTCATCCATTTTGGCTCCTTATGTCCTAAAACCTATGTCAACCTTTTGATCAAAATCACAAACTCCAAACTCCACTATTCCTCTCTCATTCTATCACCCTTCAACATGTGTGCCAATGTTGACCTTGCCAATATTTCTATCCACTCCTACACAAATCTTCCAACATCCCATCCATTATCCAACACCTATGTTCTATCCTTACATCCCTCTTATCTAATCCTTTGCATAAATCCTTATAACTTTTCCATCTTATCATCCAGTTCATCTCCCTTTACCATCACCCTATCGACATCTTTGACCATACCTTCAATAGCCATGGATCATTATAGAACATCTTTCAGGGTATTATCTAGAGAACAACTTGATTCCTAAGTCATATCTCCTACCAAGTATCCATCATCTTCCAAAAGTTCAAAAAAGTCAAAAAAATGAAAGAAAAGTCAAAATGAGAAAAAAAAAAAAAAGGAATTAAAAAAAAGAGAAAAAGAAAAGAAAAGAAAAGAAAAAAAGTTAAAAATCAGAAAAAGTCAAGAGAAAAAAATTCATCCACTAGTGAAAACCTGGCAAACAGGCATCATGCGTAATTCATTGTCCTCTTGCACTATTCACTAGGGGCAAGTTCCATCCATGTGCATCAATCTATTATCCCCCATACTCCATTATCCCTCATTCACTCTATATCCATCCATATCCATTTTTCCACCTTTGATCTTGACAAGGTTAAGGATCTTTATAGGCTTTGGTGTGTTCTATCTATTGCACTTTATTCGCACCCTTAAGCTCCTATCCATTATTTGGTCCATTGCTTGCTTCCGTCCATCATTACCACCTTTTTAACTTGCTTATCATATATGCCTCCTATCCAAATCTATCCCTCAATCTTGATCAAAATTAAGAACATAAAAATGCAAAAAACCTCTTGACATGTCCATTCCTTTGGATCACATGATAGTCATTACACCTATCATAGCGTTACATTGCTATATATGGTCCCTGTTCTTGGATTAAACATGTTATCCTATTGTGGTGTAGTCCTTGAAAATTGCATAAGCTTTCCCCATCATTCACTTATCCATTTATATCCCATTCGTTCATTCACTCGCTCAAAATCCCTTTTACCTTGCTAGACACTAGGGGCAAACATTTGAAAAATTCATTAAAAATCATAAAATCTCTTGAAAAAATCATTAGAATCATAAAATATCTTGAAAAACCATAAAAAGTCCTTAAAAAATCATAAAAATCATAAAATGTCCTGAAAAATCATAAAAAATCATTAAATGTCCTAAAAAAATCATAAAAGTCATAAAATGTCTTGAAAAAATCATAAAAATCATAAAATGTTATGAAAAAATCATAAAAATCATAAAATGTCCGAAAAAAATCATAAAAATCATAAAATGTCCTAGAAAAAACCCCAAAAAATTAAAACATTTATAAAAACCTTAAAAAATTAAAACATTTATAAAAACCCTAAAAAATTAAAACATTTATAAAAGCCCTAACAAATTAAAACATTTATAAAAATCCTAAAAGTAAAAAATATCAAAAAACATGTAATAAACATTGCGATGACAGAAACACTTTGGACAAGCATGTAGCTTTGAAACTTCAACAAATTCATGATGTGATGAGATTATGACTGAGCAAATAGAACAATATCTAATCAACTTATACACCTGAACCCATCAATTGTGAAAAAAAATCATTCGGCATGAAACATATTGTTTTCTTGTTTGCTTATTTTCTTTTGATTTTTTTTTATTTTCTCTTTTGGTGACATGTCTTTTAGCCTTTCTAGGATGCCTCTGACTAGCAATTTTATCTCCAGGATGTCTTTGACTAGAAAGGCAAGGATGGGGCATTTTCACTTGTTTGCTACTTATGGGATGTTCCTTAGGAACATGATGACACGTCCAAGGACATGATCGCTTAAGATCATCAAGAGCATATTGGTTTGATACACACTGAGGCATTCCTTTACTGTCTTATATGTTTTCCTTCTTGCAATTGAAGTGGCTGATTCATTTGGGTCTAATTCATATCCAGATGTTTTTTTGTCTTTAGCTATGATAAGCTCGATGATGATACAAGCACTTAAAAAGCACAAGAATTCTCATCATCTTTCATATCCTCTTTCTCATCACTCATTCTTTTTTTTCCTTCACTTTTATCTTCTCATCCTCTTCTTCATCTATCTTTTTCATTATTTCTTTCATCATCTTCTTCATTCTTCTTATTGCAGCAAGATCAATCAAATACTTTATCCAACTGATGCAATATCTGTGAATCTTTACTCTCTTTATCAATAAACTGGCTTCTTACAATCTCAATGCCCCTAGAGTCAATCAATCAATCAATCATTGGATTACCTTACCTTCCGCTTGCATCAATCCCTATATGCTTAATCAGCTTATCAACTTGGCTATACTGTTCATTTCCATCAATTGTTTAGTTATGCCTCATCAACTGTGCATTTCCATCAAATGTACATCTCAACTTAATCACTTGTGTAATATCAATCATCCAATCTTCTCTCTCACGATCTATCAAGAGATCAATCTCCATCATTCTATTCAATCAATCACTTGAGGGGGAATAACCAAGCAATCATCATCCTTTCCAAGACACCTCTGGGGCATATATTAGTTGATCATTTTCTTTGAAACAACACGACAAGTTGCATTGTCTCAAAGAGGGGCAAAATGTAGACACATAAAAATTTTCATTAATTTGTCCTCATTTAATTTCAAATTTCTCCAAACATCAGGCAAGTCCTTATTATTACACTATTATTTCTCCATAATTCATTATTCATAATTTCCATCTTTTTTTATATTATTATTAATATCTCATCATTTATCTATTAAATTTGTTAAATAAAACATTATATCATATTCATGTATACAACTTCATGCATTCAGCTTATCTACATTTCTCTATTTATTTAATAAAACCCTTTAATATCCCCTCCTACCACTTACCATTTCCCATTTACCACTCATCTTCCCTATACCACTCATCTTGCATTATCCCATATTCATCCCACAACATGAACTCGCCTAGAGAAAATCTATTTAAACTAGGCCCCCTCTCTTATTTGGGTATCTCATCTTTATGCGTCGAACTTATGTCAATTTACATTCTTCACCATCTTTGCATTTTGAGCACTCATCTACAACTTTTGAATTCAAAATTCATTTCTTGCATCTTTTGAGATCTTTCATGCATTCTTGCATTTCATTTTCTTGATCAATCACACATCTTTTATTTAAAAATTATCTCCATTCACCATAGCCTCTTGTGCACAATGCTCTGAGAGAAAAATATAAAAAATACAAGACCTTGGTTGATAGGAGAGCAATGTAGGCCAATTCTTATTAATGCATGTGTGTGCCTTTGTTTTTTTTGCTTTGCATGTGTGTTTCTCTTGTAGGTACTTCATTGTTGGATGTTGGAAGATTGAATCTTGTATTCAATCCATTTCCTCCATCTACAGTTATGCATAAAATTTTCTAAGAATATGGAGAAAGAATTTGAGATGTCTATGATTGGTGAGATGAGATTTTTCTTAAGTTTGCAAATTACTCAGACTGACAAAGGTATTTTCATCTATCAAACTAAATATGCTAAGGAATTGTTGAAGAAGTTTGGTATGGGAGATTCTAAATTGGTAAGTACTCCTATGGTTACAAGTGAGAAATTGACAAGAAAAGATGTTTTTGCACCGATAAATCCTACAAGATACAAATCTATGATTGGAGGTCTGCTTTATTTCACTCAGACTAGGCCTGACATTATGAATGTTGTTTGTATTGTTTCAAGATTTCAGAATGATCCTAGAGAAAATCATGAGATTGTAGTGAAAAGGACTTTTAGATACTGACAGGGTACATCAAAATATGGCTTGTGGTACCTTAAGGATGATAACTTTACTTAATGTGCATATATAGATGTTGATTGGGCTGGAGATGTTGATGAATGGAAAAGCACTTCTAGTGGAGCTTTATTTCTTGGAAATCTAAGTTGGTTTCATGGATCAGCAAGAGATAGTCATGTACTTCTTTATCTACCATTGAAGCTAAGTATGTGGATGCTGCTACTAACTGTACACAATTTTTATGGATGAAGAAAATGTTGAAGGATATAAAGGTGGATTGTGATGCACCAGTAGTTATTCACTATGATAACTCTACTGCTATTGATATATTAAAGAATCATGTATTTCATTCTAAAACAAAGCACATATCTATCAAGTATAACTTTTTGAAGGAAAAGGTGGAAGCAAATGAAGTTAGACTAGTTTATGTGAACATTAAAGAGCAGATTGAAAGTATTTTCACTAAACCTTTGCCCAAGGAATCATTTGAGTACCTAAGAGACAGATTGGGAGTTTCTACCCCTCCGATAGAGACTTGATTGATGCAGTTTGGCATCAATTCAACATGTACTATCAAAGATACTATTCATCCCAGCACAGATGTGGGATACTATTGCTCAAGGGGAGTAGTTAGATTTGTGATTTAGTAGTTTATAGTTTTACTTTGATATTTTTGTCAGATTTTTGGCATTGATGTCAAAGGGGGAGAGATATTGATGTGAAAAAGACAAAGAAAGAAAAAGAAAAATTCATAGGGGGAGAGATATGAATAAAGTAAAAGGGAGAGATATTGACATTCAGAGTTGTATGTAGGAGATTGTTGGCTATATTCCATTTGGGGGAGACTTGTTTGAAATTTCTTGGTACTTAGATGTTTTTCACATCTAGTGTTGCCATCAATGCCAAAGGGGGAGATTGTTGGCCACTTGGTGGAATTGATTATGTGTTCCATTGATGTTTTGTCATTGATGCCAACATTAGTGTTTTCGATGCTTTATTGACACCCTTCTAGTTTCGATAGGTTGAGTGGTTTCTGGTTGATCTGGATCTGGAGTGATCTGGTAGGCTCCGATATAATTTGGTGATGGAATTGGCTTGTTCATGATACTCATGCTCATATTTAGTCAATTGGTTTTGGTTTGGTGATTGGATGCTATCATGTTTTCTTAGAAGCTTAGTTTCTGGTTCCGGTGAGGGTTTCACCGATAGAGCTTTTTTTGAAGATCTTTGATGAATTGCATATGTAGTGTTGGTGCAACTTCTGGTGGATTTTTAGAATATTGTTGGTGATCATGTTTGATACTTGGCAGATGGAGATCATTGTTGTAGTGTATGGACCTATACTAGGTCCTGATTGATCTAGGTTATGGACTAACTTTAATGTAACGTGTGGATTGGACCTATCGATGTATTTCTAGCATATCTTGTGTGTTGGATATTATTTGTTTATTCTAAGGCTGACATGGTTTGTAATTATGTAATTATTTTATTGTCTGGTGACCGACCTAATTGTTTATGGTTGAGGGTTTGTATATATAGATGTAAGATCTCATTGTAGATCATCATGATTATGTTAGAGGTCATGGTCAAGGAATGTAATGTATGAATAATGTAATATCATTCAGGGAGAGGAATTGGTCGATCATTGGAGATCGAATTGGGTTTATGTAAGAGGATTTAGTCCTCTTCTATTGAGCTTAACCAAAATTGTACCCAGGAATAGGAGATGCTATCATTTGTAGTTCAACACTGTGAGGCCTTACCCCAAGCCATCATAGCATTGTAGTTATTTTTCATGTTTTGGACCTATTATATATATTTTATTTTTATGCATTATGGACATAGATATGGTGTATGTCATTTATCTTTGATTTGCAGTACTTTATTTTGATGCTAGAAATTATGGATGCATGCTTTATAAATGATTAAATTTCATGATGATTATGATGATGCCATTGAGTAGATTATTTTATGTGGATTTTATTGGATAATTGGAAAATTGATTATTATAATTGAAATTGTATGCAAATGTCTGAATTGTATTCTTTTCATATGTTAATATTATATGTGATTATTTGGGATTAATAATGTGCAAAGTGAGATGTGTAGGAGAACTAATCCATGTGACCATGGAAACTATTCGTAGAATCAAGATAAACCTATGTACAATTGTGAAGCCAAGGGTTGTCTATTTGGAGAGACAACACCTCATGTGTAATGTGTTTTATTTGTAAATGTTTATGCTTGAATGTGTGTTTAAATTGAAACTGTTAAATTTATTAATTCCAAAAAAAAGGGACATTGCCATGTGTATTCAAGTATTGTGTAATTGTGTGGTGTCGCTTGACAGGTGTTGTGAAGTGAGTTGGCGGTGACATTTCCCTTGGAGGGAATTTGTTTTACCAATGCTTTGTTATCACTATTTAAGAAATGGGTTTTCATTTCCCATGATTGGCTAAGTTTTTGAAATTTTGAGTCAGGTATGCTATTAATTGCTTCAAATCTATGTTAGGTCTTTAAGGGTTAAGGATTTTTAGTTTTTAATCACTCAAATGTCTGATCAAAACCCTCTAGCTTCTATTCCTACGTTACTTTATTCACCTAAGTAATGGGTCTTGGGGTCATGTGAAGTGTCCCCCCTTGTTATTTGCCTAGGCGGTCATTAAATAATTGTAAAAATTTATGTCTTATGCCTTTTTCCTTCTAATATTGTCGGGTCCAGTAAGTGTCGTGCAACTTTTAGATGAATCTATGACTTTCACTATTTCATTAGGCAAAGTTGCGGACATGTTAAGCTATGCAAAATAGCGAAAGGAAAAAGCATGTTCAACTATGTGCATTGGATCTAGTTTAACGAGACTCCATCTCACTTTGAATCTAATGACTGGCATTGATTCGTGGCCAAAATGAGCGAGTAAATTACCTATTGCAAAATGGCAAAAAGGTTTGGCAGGATCTAGTGGTGAAGACTTTCCCATGGCTAAAAGGCGATCAAGTTTAAAAGAAATCAATGGCTCGCGTTGTTTCACGGCTAATAGATGCTCACATGTTATGCTCTATGAAATAGTGAAAGGTTTTTTGGCCTAGGAAAAAGAGGTTCATAAGAAGCATAACAGATGCATAGGTCCTCAAGATCTAATAGCTAGCACAGTTTCATAGGAGAAAGATGCTCAAAAGATAGCTCTCGTGAAACAATGAAATGACATGGCGTTCCAAGTAAGTGGTCCAACTATTTGAGATGGCAAGTACGACAATGACATGTGGCCGAAAATTAAAGTGGTCAGCAAATTGGATTTAAGGACTAATGGATGGGTCCAAGAAGATGAGTCATCTTGTGGGATAAGAAGTGACCTAGTAGATACAGGTGGCAAGGATGAGGTGGATCCCGCTGATTTCTTTCAGCAAATAAAAAGTTGACATGTCAGTTTGAGAATGACTAGACACCGGGTGGATAAAGCTGAGTCAGATGAGCCATGTCTGTTGGATTCAAGTAGGTTTTTAATCATCAAGAAAGCTTGATATGATCTAACAGTTCGTGTGAATTTAGAAAGGTAAGATGCTAGTGGATTAAGGCCAGCAAAATGGTGAAAGAGAAAGAGAGGTTTTGTCCAGCATGACATGGAATGACAACTGTTGTTTCTTGTAAAGCTCAATGCTGATGTGTCAATTGACACATAGTTTCAAAAGGTGATTAAGGGCCCGCCAAGGTGTAACCGGTAGTTATGTAGGAAGTAAGACACATAGTTGACTCTGAACTAAACTTGAAGAGTTTTCCAGGGCTAATGGCCGAGTGCCACGTGGCATTTGTTAACCGGTGAATAAGTGGGGTAAGCAATGTTTGGATAAAGGTCTCACTTAAAAGATGGTCATCTCAAGATTGATCCAATGCTTCTCATTGTTTCATAGCCCGAAGATGGAAGTGGATTAACCCCTGTGAAATAGCAAAAAACCGTTAGCCATCAAGATGAGGTGCGATTAGTGAAAAAGTTGATGATCCTAGTAGGAGTTAAAGTGCAGGTGGTTAGAGTTCCATCTAACACTTGGCGTAGCTTCACGAAAGGAAAATGCTCGAGGGATAAAGCTTGAGAAATGGCAAAAAAGAGGTAGGGCCCGATGCAAAGGCAAAGGGGTTAAAATAGTGTAAAGACCGATCAAGTCACATCTGATCAGACGACTGGCGTGATTTCATTTGGCGAAATTGCTAGGATGTTATGCTCTGCGAAATGGCGAAAGAGTGAAAAGAAAATATACAAGCATGTTATGACCCATTGGAGTGAAATTTTTGAATTCTTCTATGAATTCAATTCTGAAAGGATGGCCGAAGCATGTGGTATCAATGTCACAGTTAAGAGCTTGACTACTGTATATGATCTCGTATCAATTGAATGAAGGCATCATTTTGAGAAATTGTTACAGAGAAGCAGTTGCAGAACAAATTTCTTTAGTTGCAGAGCAAATTGCTTCAGTTGCAGAGCGGATTTCTTCAAGCCAAAAATAGATTCTCTTGTACTCTTACTTGGCAATTACTTGATAGTGTGTTTGAATTGGGGTTTTGATTTGTTACAAAATGGTTGGGGCTAGTAATTAAATTGCTTGCATAGTTTTCTAAGATGGCACCTAAAAGAGAATTCTTAGGAAAGGTTAATTACCAGGAGAGGGCTATCTGTGATGATTTCCTAGAACAGTTGACAATGTCAACTAATGTGGCAGCAAAGGTAAAGGAATTAGTGCCAAGAGCTCCTCGCCTAAAAATAGGAGAAGGATTGTATGACAAGGGCAACTATCTAAGAGACCCTCAAATTGGGTTGTCTGGGTTGGGATTATTTAAGGTTGGATTTGGTATTTGAAAATCCCCAACCCTAATGAAAAGTATCTGGGAGTTGGACATAGGCAAATTGGTGGTCCCTAGAGTATTCATGGATGTGAATCTCCTAACTCAGATTGTACACAACTATAACCCAATCACAAGGTGTGTTAAGGATATAAGTGGGAAAACCATCATTGAAATAAATAATGAGGATTTCATAAATGCTTTTGGGCTTAGTGAATTTACTAGTTTTTTAGAGCCTATTAATTTTAAATCACTAGCTCAGGTTTACAGTGTGCAAAGGAACGACCATAGAAATGGGCCTCTTAAAGAAGTCTTTGTGAAGATAGGCGGATTAACAGTTGTAGGACCTAACACTGAGGAGCCTTTCTCTTTAAATCTGTTCACCCTTAAGGCCAAAGGATTATACTAGTCACTCTACCAAATGTTAGGAGAAGATGCTCAGGCAAATATGCCAACTCATTACATGTTAATGATTGCTCAAATTTTGAATCCTTTTTTGGCAGTAACCTTTGATTATGCTTCCTATATCACTCATGTCATCCATGAAGGCTTGATAGAAATAAAAAATGGGAAAGTGGATAGACCTTTTGGATGGTACTCCCTCCTCATGCATTTATTTTTATTCAAGGGTGGTGACTATTTTGCAAGTGGAATGGATATTGTGAAAGAGAAAGATGGAGAGAAGATGCCAGTGCAGTTATGGAGTACAGTGCTGTCATGGGACAAAGAAGATGCTAGCTACTGAAAGTTTGATAAGTGTTTTGCATCTAATATTAGGACTCTTATCTATTTAGAGAATCCAAGAGTCCCTAAGGTTCTTTTGGAATTCATTAGGCCAAAAGAGTTTGCTGAGAATATTAAAATTGTCCACAATCGGGGTGATATCTACTTATACCCTGTCTCCATAGTTTTCTGAGTATATGGTTTCAAAGGCACTCCATTTTTGTTGCCCTATCAGGTCCCTCTTAAAGTGGGAATTGTAGAAATCCTCAGGCAAATTGGTAGTGTGCAAGAGGCAGAGCTAACAGGCAGAGGTAAAGGGACCATTTTCCCTACAGTTACCATAGCACATTAATTGGTAATAACTAAAGGAGGTTGGAAGTATTTTGAAGATTTCCTTCAACTGTACCATTTATCAACTGGAGTATCCAGGTGTGCTGACCCTGAAGATTTCTTCAACGACATGTTCAGAAAGAGGGCAATATGTGGAGGTAGACCCCACCAGTTCCAGTTTCCTGAAGACCTCATTAGGAATGAGTTTGATTTAGATGAGCAAGAGCTAAAAAAGGAAAAGTGGGTGGCCTACAATAAGGCTTTAGACTTTGTGCACCAATTTGACACTAGCTATGACCCTTTGTCTAGCTTTCACCCCTTTGAAGAGAAGGTAAAATTCTTAATTCTTTGTTTTGAGGATGTGATGTAGACATTGAAAGAAAAGAGGGAGGTTGTAATTAAGAACAACCCTGAGAAAGAAAGACTAGTTCTAAATAGGTCTACATTTGCTAGAGCAATTCCTCCTGGTGATTACATGTTACATAAGAAGTCAAACTACAGTTTGTTGATGCCAACAACAGGGGAGCCTTCTACCTCAAAAGGGAAGAGGAAGATATAGGATGTCATTGACATTCAAGATAGCCCAAAGAAACAAAGAGTGGGAAAGGAACTACAATCTAATTAATCCTTATATTCCCCATCTCAATCCCCTATTCATATAGGAGATGAATAGGCAGCAACTGAGCAACTATTATAGTTAGGCAGTCTTGGAAAGATAGCATACACATATGATGAAGTGGAAGAGGGAATGTTAGAAGAGCCCCTTATTGTTGAGATGAATCTTACTACTAATGAGTTCAAAGGCCAGGAATGGGATCCTGAGATCAAGCAAGCGAGTGAGGATTTCTTGGCTGATAATAACTTTGTCACATCAAGAGCTTTCATGCAATTTGTGTGGAAGTGGAATATTGATAAATTTAATGCTAGGTGTGAAAAAAGGAAAGGTGAACAACCCCACAAGGATCCAACTATGGTGGACGAAGAGATAAAGCAAGAAATGGTTGATGAGTTTAAGACCATCACTCCCGAGCAAGGAAGAGACATGGTAGCACAGGCTGGGGTACTCAAAGATAATGTTGCCTTGGTCATGTGGTCTCTTAAAAGAGATGGAAATAAAAGGAATAAGGACACCCCAGGGTCAAGTTACCTTGGAGGAATGATAGTGAAAAGAGTGCAGAGCACTGGGGTAGTGGAAGCTGCTAGCACTGTGCTAGAGACTACAAAGTTTAGTGTTGTATTAGCAGAAAGAGAGGCTAAGGAAAAGGTAGATCTCCAAGTTAAGTTGGAGACAATTTTAAAAGCTTACAATAGTGCCAAGGAAGAGGTAAGGGGTACAGATAGCATCATCGCCAAGCTACAAAGCTAGTTGGTAGGACAATACCATCAACGTGAGTCCTCAACATTGATGATCTCCTCTTCTCCTGCAAGACCTCCACCTACCAGCCACATTATTGAATTCCCACCATCTCTAGCACCTTCTAGTTCTTAGTTGATTGAAATCACTCCCCATGAGTCATAGAATTTAAAATAGGCTTAGGTCCTAGATGCAAAGAAATATGAAGAGAGAGTAAGGGCTACAATTTTAAGTTTTGCTGACACTATAGGGTCTTCACTAATGTATAAAAACATGAGTAAGATTTTGGAAATGTGGAATGAGTTAAATGGGGACAAGGTTGTTTTAATGCCTATTTTTGATGAATGGAGACCCAGAGAGCATGATATAGAACTTATTTGTGTATCCTATGATGAGGCAGGGGCTGACCCCATTATTAAATCTACCAATGATATGATAAAGGATTTATTAAAGTTGGCAGAAGGAGTGGATAATGCAGATAGAAAGATCAATTTGTACAAGAAAGAGTACACTGATCAAGTTTTTGAATTACTCCTTGGAGGTTTTGTTAGCCCAACCCAATTAAAGGACAAACAAATATGGCTTAAGTAATTAGAAGCCAAATTGTCACTAAGAATAAAAGTAATTGTTAAATCTGAGGATGTGTCCATATTTGTCAAAACAATTGAGGAGATTGAGAAAATCAAATCTCATTATGGTTTTCTCAATTCAGAAGTCAATAAAAAGAGGAATTCTTGCAAAAGATTAGCCAAGACAAAAGCAAAAGTGATTAACTTCTCATGGCCTCCTGATGAGGTGTATCAAGAATGGACAAGAAAATATGCAGTGCCTGATGTGGAGCAGTTAGAAAATGTTGCAATAGAACAACAAGTGGAAGAAGTCATAGATGTTGAAAGAGACTTGTAACCACATTTGGAAAAGGTTTTGTAACTTCTTCTTAAGAATTAGTGATTGTAACAAACTCTCCTAGGAAATTCTGAAGCTATGTGTGCATCCATATTGTTATAAATGGATACCAGGACTAGTAAATGGATGATCGCAAGGAATTGTAAGAAAACACTGCAAAAATTTATCTCAGAGCTTTTTTCAAGTTTTAATGGAGAATATTCATAGGTTTTTGTAATACTTTTCAGAAGTAAATATCAATACACAGACCATTGGTTTTGAGTTTAAACTTTGTTTTGTCTTCAAGTATGTTTGCAAATGTTTACTATTTCACTCTGAGTAATCTAGGGTTATTCCTTTTGAATATGGGTTGTAAGGCAATTTTCAGTAAATATGCTTCTTAGCTTTTCTCTTGAGGAGGGGAATTAAATACATAGGAATCATTTTTACCAGTAAATTCTTTGTGGGATACTTTGAATTTTGATGAACATAGTTTAGTTTGGTATGAATAATTCTTATGTATGTGAGGCATGTATATCAATTTATAGGAGACAAACTGATAGGATGTGTGGAGATATTTGATTGTGGAAGTATTGTTTGAACTTAGATGACTTTGTGGCCTTGGATAAGGCACTATTATCCATCAAGGTTGTCTATTACATATCTTGTAGGTCAATACTGAACATGAATACAAGTTTCATTTCTTTGTTTCAATTGGTTTTAAGGTGATAAGATCCACTGGTTTTTAGATTGGTTTGCTGTAGATTTATCTTTCAAAAGTGTGAATTTAGTTAACAAAGGTATACTCACCTGAACTTAGGATAAGTTTGAAGTGTAGAAGGTTAATCAAACCTTGTCATATGTTGTCCTGAAAGTTTGCTTCTCTTTAATATCTCTTTTGCACATAGAGTTTATCATATCACTATGTGGATTTAAAAGGGAATCAGATTTTGAGAACAACAAAAGTGGCGACTCTGCTGGGGAGAGTCACAGTAAGGATCCAAATGCACATGTGTGCTTAGATTTAGAAGGAAAAATTATTGTGTGTTTGTGGGATAGATTGGTGCTTCAATGAATATAGCAGTGGTGTTTGGAAGTCTCTATTTGGAAGTTCCCTCTATTTTTTTTTGACATATGATTTTGGTTTGAAGTTTTGCAATGTTTTATTCAAAGCTTTTTTTCACATTTCCCATAGTCTTGTGGGTGGCAACTCTATTATCTTGGAACCAGTCCTTGTGAAATACATAAAATTATAAAATGAAGACAAGCATAATGCAAGGAGGAAAAAACACCTGATCATTCATGAAGAAGCATCCTCATGAAACTTTGCAAGAAGGTTTTCCTGAACAGTCATGAAGAGGTCAGAAGAGATCAGTGCTTCATGAACCATCAAATGCTGCTTGGGTGCATAACAATAACAATACTGATAAGATACCTGATTGACTTGTTTATGCAAAGTCTAATTCTTCTTCCAGAGAATCTGAACATGGTATATTAGGTTTCCATTCTGGATTGTTTGGAAATATAGATAATGCTCATGCTTTAAATCAGGATATATCTCATGTTAGTGTGTCTGCGAGAGATAGGACTAGTTCAAATGCAATCAAACATTCTATGCCTAGAAAAATTGATATAGATCAAGTCAATATATCTGACTCTGAGGAGAATTTCCCTGATGAAGATAAAGTGTCACAAGAAATAGAAGATTTAAATAGTAGGGTTCACCACTTAATCTCCTTAAGAGCCCAAAAGGAAGCAAATAAGGAAAAGGAAGTCAAAGCAAAATTAATGGAGAGAGATAGGCTTCTTAGAAAGATAACTGATCTTGAAGTGTTGGCTAAGGAAAATGAAAAGAGTGATAAGGAAGGCCCTGTGATCAGATAAATTCTAATCCCTAAGGCCAAGCCAGCATATAGGTCAGTAGTCCAACCAAACAGGGAAGTGCTTAGTGATTCACAGCCTCCTAAGAATAATGTTGATAAAGGGAAGCAGAAATGGGTGGATGATGGAACTAGAATTGGAAATACAGAGGAAATTTCTCGTAGGTTATCAGCACATGAGAGAGATATGGAAAGAATGAGGAAGGAAAATGAGGATACAAATGGAGTTAGAGAAAGCTAAGTTGGAAGCAGCTAATCAGGAAGTTTAATGAAAAATTAGTTACCTAAAAGCTCCCCCTATCATTTTCCCATCAGAAGATCTTAGTAAGCTTGATCCTCAGCAAATTTCCCTCCCCCTCGTTAAAATTCAGCCTACTGTGCCTAATGATATAGCAACAGCTAGTCACATCCCTATGAACAATCAGCATAACCAAATATCTTAGACCCCAATTCCAAAAGTCAGAATGAAGATGGGAAACAATAATGTTGCTAACCCTTTTCAAAGGAGACCTATCAATTTTGAGCAGTATAGACAATTGTTTTTTGATGGGATCCCAGGATATCCCAACCATGTTCCTACTAAGTTAAGGGACAAACTCCATAAGTTTGCTAGAAATAATGAAATTAGTGCTGAGTAGCATTTAAAATCTTTTGGTGACTTAATAAATGATTATGAGATAGTGGATGAAGATGTTATAATGAAATTGTTTGTTTAGTCCCTGGTTGATGATGCAAGAGATTTGTACAGAGGTCTTCCAGTTAATAGCATTGGGTCTTGGGAGGACTTAAAATTTTTTTTTCAAGAATAATACAGTGACAAAACAAATGTGAGCTTCATGCTCAATGAATTTAATAACATTAGAAAATCTGATAATGAAATGGTCATCGATTTTAATGCTAGATTTTGAAAGGCCATGCATAGATTGTATCGAGTGATGAGGTTAGATGATAACATGTGTCTGAACACCTATTATAATGCATTTGATTCAAAAATGGCCTATATCTTAAGGGATAAAAATCCACATAACCTGAGGGGTGCATTTAGAATTGCCATTAATATGGAAAGCAATAGAAAAGCATCTGGGAAGTTAGGAAGGAGAACATATGGTAGGTTATGGCAAGAAACAAAACAACAACCTAACAAAGTTGCTAAGGAGGAAGACAAGATAGAAAGGTTGGTTATTTCTATGAAGGATCTGACTGCCAAGGTAAATAAAAATGATAAGCCTCATTATAACTAGCAAGATAGACCCCATAGACTGCATGACATGCCCTATAATACTAACAAGAAAGATGGCAAACCCCAAAATGAGAAGCCTAAAATTGCTCAAAGCAAGGATACCCCAGATCCCTTAAAAGGAAAAAATGTCCATGATATAGAAAAAACTCCTCGGTGTATTGCTTGTGATGGGCCACATTATCCTCATCAGTGTGTAGTAGCTCAAGCCCTTGAAGAGTCCATGAGACAAGAAGCTGAGCCTGACATTAACATGTTTGAGACTATTATAGAAAGTGATGAGGAATCTGTATAAAGTGAATGTAGTGATGTGCTGGATAATGAAAGGTTTGTTCAAGGACAACTAACACTGGACTAACATCCTACCTTGAATGTGGTAACAATCAAAGATGAAGAAGTTCATCTTAGAAGGCCTAGTGAGGAAGAAGTTAAAAATCTCACCAAAGTTGCTATTGCTAAAGCAAAACACAATTACAACTTAAGAAGCACCAAGAAGGACACTGATCAGGTTGAACCTGGTTCCATGTTTATAAAAGAGGTTACTCAAAAGGGGGCAACAAGTAGTGCTACTAATTTCCCTAAAATTGGTCAAGAAAAGAAGGAACAGGTTAAATATGTACCCAAGAGTATAGATGATAAGAGTACCAATGATATACAAGGAGCTACCACAGCAAAAAGGGCAAGTCAACTTAAGGTAGAAAGGGTTAGAGCTAATACTGAATTAAACAGTAATTCCACATTTGACATGGCTCAAGCTCTTACACAAATGAAAGTTACTGTCCCATTAATAGAATTACTAAAAATAAAAGAACATAGGGATGCAACCTTGTCTTTGTTTTTGAATATATCTGACAGTGACACAGTCCTACCCACCGGTTCAGTTAAAAATGGAAAGGATCAGGAACTCCAAACCCTAGAGGTTTATGTTGGAACCACTATTACTCAAGATCCTTCACAGGTATATCCTTTTTATGTTACTTTGTTAGTGAATAATCAGCTGATAAAAAACTGTATGATAGATTCAGGAGCTCCTGCTAATGTAATGCCCTATGGTGTTATGAAAAAACTAGGACTATCAGTAACTACTATATATGGAAAATGCTATGCTATGGATAACAGGGAAGTACTTGTGATAGGTACAATGAGAGATGTTGAAGTAAAAATAGCAGCATTCCTTGAAGCAACTTACAAAATAGACGTTATTGTTACTGACATTAAACCCCATTATGGTATGTTGTTGTCCAGGCAGTGGGCAATAGCAGTAGGAGGAAATGTCCAATTGGATTTATCTTATGCTACCATCCCAATCAATGGGAATTAGGTCAAGTTGTACAGAGGACCACGTGCTCCTAGAGTAATTGAAAATGTAGATCCTAGTATGCTCAATTGTATGATTGATGTGGATCTTGATAATTTGATACTACAACCAATTTTACCCCAGTTGAAGAATATTGATCCCATTGTGGTCAAATTAGAGTCACAATAGCATGGTTTATGGTAGATGTATTTTGATGGAGCTTTCTCTAAAGAAGGATCTGGAGCAGGGGTTCTTTTTGTATTCCCATAAAGTATAACTTTTAAGTATTCTTTCTTATTGGCTTTCTAGTGCACAAATAATATTGTAGAGTATGAAGCCCTATTATTGGGGCTTGAAGTTGCAAAAAGGCATGGAATCCAGCTATTGAAAGTTTTAGGGGATTCAGAATTAGTTGTTTCTCATGTAAGATCCAAATATGCATCCAAAAATGATAGATTAAAGAGATATAAACATGCAGTTTGGGATGTCATTGAGCATTTTAGTGCATTTTCTATTAATTGGATAGAGCGATCAAAGAATATTATGGTAGACTTTCTAGCTAATGTTGCATTAAAAAATGATGATGCAACACTAACCACCATCTCTACAATGGAAATAAAATCTAGGCTTGCCATCCTTGATAATATGTATAATTGGCAAGTTTTTGCTGATGATGAAGATATTCTTAGGTTCATTTAATGTGTTGATGATTATGATGGATAGAAGATTGATTGCAATGCATTGGTGGAGGTGGTTGACAATAAGGAAACAGTGTTTGGAAATGACTTGGTCCAGTTGGAAACAAATGAGATACCTAAAGGGTTGGTGGAGCTAGAGAGCATGTTTAGTTACAATGACAGTCACTTACATCAATAGTCTACCACAAAGTTAGAAGAATTGGAGGAGGTAAACTTGGGGACTGAATCATCCCCTAAGTTAGTATACATTGGGAAGAAATTACCCCCTCATGTCAGAACTAATCTTATTAATTTATTGAAAAGATATAAACATGTTTTTTCTTGGTCTTATGAAGACCTAAAGGCATGTAGACAAGACCTTTTCTAGCATGAAGTTCCTTTACTTCCAAATGCTAAGCCTTTCAGACAGAAGCAGAGACCTATTAACCCCCTGTTAGAAACTAAGATGCAGCAAGAATTGACTAAGTTAAGAGAAGGGGGAATTATTAAACCTATAAGACATTCCTCATGGGTCTCCAATTTGGTCCTAGTAAGAATGAAAAATGGGGACATTAGATTGTGTGTGGATTTTAGAAATTTGAATGTTGCTTCTTTAAAAGATAATTAATCTTCCCCTAATATGGAAGCTATGCTATAGAGAGTAATAGGTTGTGATTTTTTGTCCATGATGGATGGTTTTTCAGGATACAATCAAGTTTTAGTGAGGGAATCTGAATAGTTCAAAACTACTTTCACTACTCCATGAGGAACATATGTCTATGTAAGAATGTCATTTGAATTAAAAAAATGTTGGAGCTACATTTCAGAGAGCTATGGATGTAGCCTTCAAAGAATTCATCAACATCATCATGGTGGTTTATCAAGATGATCTAACTTACTTCTCTAAAAGGGTTGATGACCACTGTGGACATTTGGAAAAGGTGTTCAATAAGGCTTTGGAATTTGGTGTGTCATTAAATCCCAAGAAGTGTCATTTTGGGGTCACCGAAGGAAAATTATTGGGGCATATTGTTTCCAAGGAAGGGGTAAGAATAGACCCTGAAATAACTCAAGCAATAAACAAAGTGCCTGAATCAAAGAATGTTAAAGGTATTCAATCCTTTTTAGGCAAAGTAAATTTTGTTAGAAAATTCATTGCGAACTTTGCAGAGATAGTGAAACCCATTGTCAAGTTGCTCAAAAAGGATACCAAGTTTTGTTGGGATCAAGAAGCCTCAAAGGCTTTTGTTGATTACAGTAAGCCCTTTTCTCTATTCTCTTTTTCTTCATACCATACAGTAGCTGTAGTGTTGTTACAAAAAGATAATGAGGGATATGAACATCCCATAGCCTTTTATAGCAAGTCTTTGCAAACAACAAAATTAAAGTATGAAACCATGGAGAAACAGGCTTATGCTTTAGTTAAAGTTGTTAAGGCTTTCAGGCCATACCTTGTGAATGCAAAAATCACTACTTATGTCCCACATGCTGCAGTCAAGGATATTTTATCCCAGTCTGAGGTTACGAGAAAAAGGTGCAGATGGATCAATACAATCCAAGAATTTGACTTGGAAATAAAGATCACCAAATTGGTGAGAGGCTTAGGTCTAGCCAAGCTCATGATTGGATCTAATCTTCTAAATGTTGAGATACATAATGTTGAAATCAAAAGTACTTCAGTCACTAGTATTGAGAGGCAACCTTGGTATTCAGAGATAGTCCAATTTTTAAGAGATGCTACATTTTCAGAAGGAATGACACATAATTAGAGAAGAACTCTAAAACTCAAGTCACAAAAATATGTTCTCATTCAAGGTGATCTATTTTGGAGAAAAAGAGATGGAGAACTGCTAATGTGTTTGGATGAATTCTAGGCTAAAAAGGTGTTGATTGAAATGCATGATGGAATATGTGGAGGCCATTACTCTGCTAAGACAACTGCTGGTAAGATAATCTAGGCTAGATACTATTGGCCTACCTTATTCAAGGATTCACATCAACATGTCAGGAAATGTGACCCATGTCAAAAAATTTCATCCAAATTGAAGTATGAAGGAGCTTTACCCCTAAATCCAGTCACAATAGAAGCCCCTTTTGTCTAATGTGGCATTGATGTTATTGGAGAGATTGTCGAGAGATTAGGAAGAGGTCATAGATGGATCATAGTAGCCACTGATTATTTTACTAAATGGATTGAAGCTATTCCCACAAGAAGAGCTACAAGTAAAGTTGTCATTGACTTCCTGATGGATAATGTTATAACTAGATTTGGAATACCTGGAAAATTAGTAATGGACAATGCCATGAGTTTCAGGTCAGAAGAGTTTGTTGGATTTTGTACCAGTCATGGAATAATCATGTCTTACTCTTCACCCTATCATCCTCAGGGAAATGGACAAGCTGAATCTAGTAATAAAAGCCTCTTGAACATCATCAAGAAAATCCTGGAAGAGAATAAGAGGTCTTGGGATCAAAAGTTGAAATTAGCCTTGTGGGCTGATAGAGTAATAGTCAAGAAGGCCATTGGAATGTCACCTTTTGAACTGATTTATGGTACACAAGCTAGACTATCAGTAAACAATCTTCTTCCAATTTATAAATTCTTGCAAGTTGAAGACATGGAGCTATCTTAACCTATGGAAAATCGAATGATTCAGATAGTGGAAGTGGAAGAGATCAAAACTCTAGCTCATAAGAGAAATCTAAAGATCCAACTACAGTCCAAGTACCTTTTTGATAAAAGGACATCATTAAGGAAGTTTCAAATTGATGATATTGTTCTTCAATGGAATGCAAGAGGACAGGACAAAGGAAAAGATAAGAAATTTGAATCATTATGGAATGGCCCTTTTGTGGTCTATGATTTAAATGGAAAGGATTCTTATTTTTTGAAAAATATGAATGATGAAGTTCAGGAATTTCTAGTGCATGGACAATTCCTGAAACATTATTTCTCTTGAAGTCCATGCATAGTAGGTCCTTTATTTGTATATATTTTTTTTGCTTCCTGTTGTTTTTGTTTGGGTCTGTGTTTTGGTTTATTTCTCCAGAGTTTCCTGAGTTTCTTGTGTTGACCTTGTGATCAACCATCCCCAGACAGAGCCGTTGTTATCACTATTTAAGAAATGGGTTTACATTTCCCATAATTGGCTAAGTTTTTGAAATTTTGAGTCAAGTATGCTATTAATTGCTTCAAATCTATGTTAGGTCTTTAAGGGTTAAGGGTTTTTAGTTTTTAATCACTCAAATGTCTGATCAAAACCCTTTGGCTTCTATTCTTACATTACTTTATTCACTTAAGTAATGGGTCTTGGGGGTCGTGCAACTTTCAGATGAATCTACAACTTTCAGATGAAGTTAGGCAAAGTTGCGGGTGTGTTATGCTATGTGAAATAGCGAAAGGAAAAATCATGTTCAACTATGTGCATTGGATTTAGTTTAATGAGACTCCATCTTGCTTTGAATCTAATGGTTGGCATTGATTCTTGGCCGAAATGAGCGATTAAATTACATGTCGTGAAATACAGAAAAGGTTTGGTAGGACCCAGCGGTGAAGACTTTCTTGCGGCTAAAAGGCAATCAAGTTTAAAAGAAATCAATGGCTCGCATTGTTTCACAGCTAATAGATGCTCACATGTTATGCTCTGTGAAATAGCGAAAGGTGTGAGGCCTCACCTCGACTCAGTTTGACATTCAGTGGATTTTATATTTTAGACTATTATAGATACTTTATTTTGATGCATTTTGAGACTTAGAACTTATATTGTTTCAGGATTTGGATAACATTGCTATGATTTGATGATTTACTTACATGCTTTATGAGATAGAACACTACATGATTGTTAGATAGGATGATATTGCAATGATAGATGTCGTTATTGAATTTGTAGGACTTTACTCTGAATATAGAACTATGATGTATGTTTAGTTTATGTGAACTGGGATGAAATTGCATTTGTGAAATTGCTTGATAAAAGATGTATTCAATCTATGGAGATGAAAATTGTATGCAACTAATGATGTGTATTGTTATATTATTGAATTATATTATATATGGATATTTGGAAGTACTAATGTGTAAATTGAGATGCGCAGGAAATTTACCATGTGACCATGGAAAATTACGGAGAATCAAACCTAGACTTATGTATGTTCGTAAGCCAGGGTTTGTCTATTTGGAGAGACAACACCCCATTTGTGTTGTATTTTATTCGTAACAGTATATGCTACATGAGTGTTAAGTGCTATTTAATTTTATTGTGTAAAAACCTCAAGAGACAATTTCATGTTTTATTTTTGTAAAAGTGTTTTATTTGTGTCACTTGACACGTGTGTATTTAATTTAAATGTTTTATTTTGTCTCTTGGTGGGAAAGTGTTTAATTATAGTTTTCTTAAATAAATTAATGTGTTGTTATAAATACTTTGGGAATATAATATTTGGAGTGGTCAACTTATGTTTGACCCGAAAATAAATTTCAGAGGGGTTTAAAATGGGTTAAATGAACACCTAGGGGTAGTTTAATAGGGTTTCCTAAAGCCCATAAGGTATACCTAGGGGTTAGGGGTAATTTTAGGCAAGTTTCTACTTTATAATGATCTTTTTAACGCTTTAAAAATTGGTTTTTTTAAGTTGAGCGAAAATTGAAAATTAGAAGTTAAATCTAATCAAGATTTTTCCTTTTGGAATGAGAGTTTTTTTGAATTTTTGCTTTCTTTCTTCTTTTTGGTTTTTTTCTAGAATCCTGTGAGAACTCAGAGAGTGAGCTTCTTAAGGAAGATTTTTGGGAATAATAGGGTAATCACCCACTCTCCATTTTTGGGAGACAGAAGAAATTTTGGAAAGAAAATAATGTTATGGAATAGAGAAATGGAATAAGGGTAGAAGGAAAAAGATTTGTGGATTGGGCAGCTCTTCATCAAATACCATAATAACCTTTGGGCAGATTAAGGTTGGTTTCAATTATTATTTTTAATGTCTTCTTCTTGTTTATGTCTGGAAGTTGTTTGTATAAGAAATCTGTGTTCTTGAAAGTTTATGTTTGAAAATCTCTTGGTATTTTTGCTTTATGAAATGTTGTGTTTTGGGAGTTTTCTCAAGATCTCTTTCTCTTGGGAGAGAAGAGGATCTTCAGGGTGGTAGCAGTGACAGCCCTTGAGTGAGAGACTCTCTTTTGAGAGCGATCACAAGGGATCTTTGTGTGACCCTTGCTGCATGGCCTGTTTGTGCAATGGGGGTCATAAGGAGGGATATAAGGCTAGAATGCCTTTGGGGGGCATAAGGAATAAGGGGTTGAGATACTTGATATTGTTATTGTGCCATGAGGTGGCTTTTTATTTATTTCATACTTGCAGTTCTCCTCAGGGTATTGGTCCACTACCACCCTTTGAAAATGTTCATCACCAAAGTGTGGTGCTGTGAAAGCCAAGTTGGGAATGTGTCTAGAAAATCTGTATGCATTGCTTTCTATGTGTTTGCCTGTTTGTTACCCGTCTAGGAATTGGTTCTCCGAGCTCGGGGGTGGCTACTAGTTAGCCTAGGCTGGGAGGTGAGCACTCCGTGGTCATATTTGTGTTTCCTATTATGCAGGAAATTCAGAGGAAAGAGAATAGGAACCATGAAAGAGACACAGAAGATTGTTATTGAAGATACTTAAATTCAGTTGCAAATATTTGTTTAAAATTTGTTATAGAAGTATGCCTCATTCATAGTAAAGAGAAGCAAGTTGTAATTTGTGAAAGTAGACTTGAAGTTTTATTGTTGTGACTATTCAGAGAAACATCCTGTAAATTGGTAGCATATCTTAAAGATGTTTTAAAAAAAGAAAAGCTTGTTATTTCTACTTCTGGTTTTTAGAAAAAGAAAAGTTAATTTGTGTTGCATGCAAAAGCTTCTTTGAATTATGGAAAAAAAAAATATAGAGAATTGTTTTCATATAAATTTTATCTATATTTTACTTGTGGCAAAATAGAATGTTTATTGATGCTGAAAGATTTTAAGTATTTTAATGAAAAAGTTGTTTTATGTAAATATTTTATTAGAAGAAAAAAATCAATGAAATTCTTTTTATTCCAGAAAAAGTATATTGTATCTTTTGAATAGTATTCTAAATTGTATTTTAGTTAGCATTGATTTAAAAGCTTATTAATTATATATATATATATATATATATATATATATATATATATATATATATATATTTCTGATTTAACTTAATGTTTTTCCCTTTATTATATTAGTTTAAAATTTTGCATGTAAATCTCTTTTAAAAAAATATATATATATTTATATTGAAATAAATTTCATCTTTTTTTTAACTATGATTATGAAAGTTATGTAAATATATATATATATATATATTTATATATATATATATATATATTTATATATATATATATATATATATTTATATATTATATTTTAAAAAAAAAAATTTAAAAAAAAAAATTGTATTGGGTCCTCGCGGATCCCACTGTGTGTACGCACAGTGAGGGCCGCGCGGCACCCACTGTGTGGGCACACAGTGGATGGCCACGACCGCCACTGTGTGGCCACACAGTGGGGAGCTGCTAGCGGCTCCCACTATGTGGGCACACAATGGTGCCGCGGTGCCCACTGTGCGCTCACACAGTGGCACGCGGCCATACCCACCTTCCAACTCCTGCGACCTGCACAAAAAAAAGGATTCCATGGCCGCCAAGGGTTTCGGCCCAGCAAAAAAATATGGGATAAACCCTAGCCCGGGTGGGGCTAGGGCAGATGGATTTTAAGAATAACATGATAAATTAGATTTGAAAATATATATATAAGATAATGGAAACCTAAATAGGGTTGGGGAAAATATGGATTAATATATAAAAAGTTAATGTTCTTTTGAATTAGAATTTAAAGGTTTAACATATATGTAATATATATATATATATATATATATATATATATATATATATATATATGTATCTATATATATATGGATATATATATATATATATGTATATATATAAATTTTGATCATATTTTGGATTAAGTATCTAATTATAAATATATGTATATGTATATATAAATAAATATATATATATATATTTATTTTATATAATTTTGGTTATAATTTGAAGCAAGTAATAAAGAGGAAATTTTAAAAGGTTGATTGGACTTTATAGTCATATTGGAGATTAAATTAATTTTTCCTCTCCTATTTCCTTTAGCTTGATTAATTTAATAAACCTAATGACTAGGTATCTCTTGGAGATAAAATTAAACCAGTTAGTTTTCCGCAATTAAAATTAAACAATTTATCGATGCTTAGTTCGTTTCAGAAATTAGCTCGAATTTAATAATGGAAATTTCATTAACGCTTGTCGCGAGAATGGACTTGTTAATTAATTTAGTATGTTTTAAAAAAAAAAAAATTGTTCCATTTTTTTGCCCTAAATTTTGTGCATGACATTTTGGTATCAGAGCCAAGTTTTCCACACTAGGAGCCTTACTCACTTATGTTTCGCCTTAGAATATTTTAAATTATTTTGTTAAATGGAATTTTGAATTTTATTGAATTTAATTATAAAAGAAATTAATTAATTGTTTTGTCTTATTTTCCTCTTAGGATGCCTCCGTTGACGCGACAAGCTCGCAAGCGCGGATGGGGTCCTAGACGTGTGCGCATAGCACGCGATGAGGTAGAGAGGGAGGCATCGGTTCCAAAGGAGAACCCAGGAGCACCTCCCGAACAGCCAAATGAACCTAACTGTGACATTTTAGTAGCCATTCAGAATCTTATTGGCATTGTTCAGGAAAGGATCCCAGTAGAGAACCCTCAGGTTAGGAGTCATGACTCTGGGAGCCATAGATCTGTTGATAGAGAATGAAACAGGAGCCCAGCTCTGATTCCTGTAGAGAGTCAGGGTGGTAATGAGCTAGAGTCAGTGCATATGCCAGGACCACCTCCTGTGGTGGAACCAGTTTATTTTGAGAGAGGATGTTGAGATCCAGGGGATCTCATCAGGGATGTCATGCGCCTCCAACCACCATCCTTCGGAGGTTCTACAGATGGAGTAGAGGCCGAGGCATGGCTTCTAAGTCTTGAGAGGTGCTTTGTGTTGCGTTCATATGAGAGCAACTTGAAAGCACGTGTTGCAGTTCATCTTCTCAAAGGGACAGCCTCCACCTAGTGGAGACAGGAAGAGTACAAATGCAGATTAGTTCCTGATACACTCACTTGGGAGATATTCACAAAGAGGTTCCATAAGAGGTACCTATCAGAGCACTTCAGGCAGCATCATATAGACGAATTTCATGATCTCCAACAAAAAAGCTTGTCACTAACCCAGTATGAGAGTAAATTCTTTGAGTTGTTGCCATATGTAGATTATCTAAAGGACGAGAAACTTCTTGTAAACCACTTCATCTGGGGATTAAATGCCGGTATAGCTGGGCCTGTTAGGATGTCCGCCCCAGAGAGCCTTCGGGTTGCTGTAGAGAAGGCACTGATTGCCGAGGAAATTCAGGTTAGACCACAGGACAATAGGGATCAGTTTCAGAACCGAAATCCCGCACCTCAGACTTATGGATTCCACAAACCACATTGGAAAGGGAACAACCGAAATTCTCAGGTGTTCTCCAAACCCCCTCCACCACAATAGACACCACAGAACTAGAAACAGAAGCCTCCATAGTATCAGCAGCGCACCAAGCCCAAGCAGTGGCAGACTCAGGGACAGAAACGTGATCAGAGAGCACAGGGGCAGTACACACAGCCGGTGGGGACTCACCAGTCCTCCAGGGGTGGGTACAGCGGATCCAGTAGAACAGGAGGTCAGGCCTTTTCTAGGCCTCGGGGTGCCCAGTTCCAGCCATAGGGTGCTTGCTTTACATGTGGAGCCATGGGGCATATGGCGAGGGATTGCCCTCAGGGACAGGTAGCAGGGAGTCAGCGGATGGCCGCTTCAGAGCCGACGGTTGGTGATATGGGCAGGTCCCATAGAGTATTCATAGTGGTTGACAACCACCAGGCTGATCATCAGGCCACAGTTATCGAATCTTCAGGTATAATCAGAGGTAACAATGTATCTATTTTGTTTGATTCAGGAGCTACTAACTCCTTTATATCTCCATCGGTTGTGGAGCATTGCGAGCTAGTGGCAACTAAGCAAGGTGTCAATTGGGAAGTGGAATTAGCTTCAGGGGCTAGAGTGTCAGTGGAATTAGAGGTTAGGGCATGTCAGCTGCAGATTGGCAAGACCACCACTTTAGTAGACCTTAGAGTGACTCCACTTGGATCTTACGGAATCGTATTTGGCATGGATTGGCTTTATGCCCACAGAGCCAAGATGGATTGCCGCCTGAAAAGGATCGAGTGTGAGGATGATCATGGTTCGCCCATAGTTATCACCGGGATTCAGAGGCCCATGTCTTTTTGTATGATCTTTGCAATACAGCTTAAGCGGAGCATGCGGAAGGGATGTCAGCATTTTGCTATCACTATCAGTGATAGAGAGGAAGAGGAGGAAAAAGAAACATCGCTCGATGACCATCCTATCCTTAAGGGATATTCAGATGTATTTCCTTTAGAGTTACCGGGAATGCCTCCCCGTAGAGAGATTGATTTTCATATAGACCTAGTACCAGGAGCCGAGCCAGTTTCCAGAGCACCTTATAGAATGACCACAAATGAGCTTAATGAACTTAAAATTCAGCTTGAGGAACTTCTTGAGAAGGGTCATATCCGTCCTAGCGTATCCCCGTGGGGTGCACCAGTCATCTTCGTTAAGAAGAAGGATGGATCTCTCCGATTGTGTATGGATTATCGACAGCTAAATAAAGTAACCATCAAGAACTGATATCCTTTGCCCAGAATTGATGATTTATTTGACTAGCTTCAGGGTGCCAAAGTCTTTTCTAAAATAGATCTGAAGTCAGGATACCATCAGTTGAGAATAGTGGAAAGTGATATCCACAAGACCGCATTTCGCACTAGATATGGTCACTATGAGTTTACCGTAGTCCCCTTTGGACTTACAAATGCCCCAGCAGTTTTTATGAGCCTCATGAATGGGGTGTTCCGTACCTTTCTAGACCATTTTGTTATTGTGTTCCTCGATGATATAATGATATATTCTCGGAATGAGAAGGAGCATGAGGAGCACCTGAAACAGGTATTGCAGTGTTTGTGGGATAACCAGTTGTTTGGCAGCCTATCGAAGTGTGCTTTCTTTCGATCTGAGGTCAAGTACCTTGGACACGTTATTTTCGGTGATGGGATCTCAGTTGACCCATCAGAGATTAGGGCTATTATGGATTGGCCAACGCCTACCAGTGTGACAGAGGTCAGGAGTTTCATGGGTCTAGCAGGTTATTACCGACGTTTTGTTGAGGGTTTCTCCAGAGTCACACACCCTATTACTTCTCTTCAGCATAAAGGGAAGAAATTTGAGTGGACAGAGAAGTGCGAGAAGGCCTTTCAGGAACTCAAGAAGGCACTTACTAGCGCTCCTATCCTTGTTGTACCAGATCCTTCAGCTAACTTCATGGTCTGTACAGATGCTTCCTTAGAGGGTTTAGGGGCAGTTCTTATGGAGGGTGTTAGAGCCATAGCTTTCGAGTCTAGGAAACTTAAGACTCATGAACTTAATTATCCACCCCATGACCTTGAGCTCGCAGCAGTAGTGCATGCACTTGTGAGGTGGAGACACTTCCTTTTAGGACATCACTTCGAGTTGCATTCTGATCATCAAAGTCTTCAGTACATCTTCACTTAGCCGAACCTTAATGCACGTCAGAGGAGATGGATGGAGTTCTTGTGCGAATATGATTTTGACGTTCACTACATCAAAGGAAAGGAAAATGTAGTTGCAGATGCCTTGAGTAGGAGACGTCACGAGGTTTACACCATATCCATGGGCACAGACTTGAGAGACCATATACTTTGGCACTTGTCAGAGGATGGATGGTATGCAGAGGTTTGTCAGGTATTATGTTCTCAGGTTACTCTAGAAGGGAAATATGTGGATTATTCTTTGGAGTCCGATGGACTGTTATGCCATAGAGGGCGCATTTATGTACCTTCCTCTGGAGGGTTGCGAGAGTTCGTTGTCTCGAAAGCTCATAGAGCTCCTTATGCAGTGCATCCCGGGGTTAAGAAGTTGCATGCTGACTTGAGGCAGTTGTATCATTGGCCGAGAATGCGGCAGCTCATTGCTGAGATAGTAGCTCGGTGTCTCGAGTGTCAGAGGGTAAAGGCGGAGCACCGCCATCCAGGTGGGTTGCTTCAGTCTCATGCTATACCAGAGTGGAAGTGGGATACTATATCCATGGATTTCATCATTGGTCTCCCTATGTCTTCTCATCGCCATGATGCTATCTTGGTGACAGTTGACAAGTTGACCAAAGTAGCTCACTTTTCACTAGTTCGTACTACATTCACAGCTCCAGCAGTAGCATAGGTGTTCTTGCGAGACATTGTTAGGCTTCATGGCGTACCTCGCAAGATTATTTCTGACAGGGATTTTCTTTTCACTTCTACCTTTTGGAAGTCATTATAGGCAGCTATGGGCACGAAGCTCAATTTTAGTACAGCCTATCACCCGGAGACAGATGGTCAGACAGAAAGGGTCAATCAGGTGTTAGAGGATATGCTTCGTATGTACGTCATGGATCATCAGACCCGGTGGGAGGAGTACCTTCCCTTAGTGGAGTTTGCCTATAACAATGGGCATCACACTTCCTTTTTGAATGCCACCCTACCAGGCATTATACGGCAGGCCTTGCAAGACACCCTTGAGTTGGGATCGCATAGAGGATAGAGTTGCTATTGGTCCTGAGTTAGTTCGGGATATGGAATAGCAGGTGGATTTGATTAGGCAGCGTCTCAGAGAAGCTCAGGATAGACAGAAGAAATATGCCAATGCAAAGAGGATAGATCATAGCTACTTGGTTGGAGATAGAGTTTTCTTGAGAGTGCGACTGCATAAGAGTCCAATCCGTTACGGAAAGGGTTCTAAGCTCGCACCTCGCTTTGTAGGACCTTTTGAGATTCTAGAGAGGATAGGCCTAGTTGCCTACCGTTTAGCTTTGCCACCTAGCCTGTCGCGCATCCACGATGTGTTTCATGTTTCAATTTTGAGAAAATATATCTATGATGAGTCTCACCTTTTAGATTGGGATGCCTTGCAGGTGGAGTCGGATGGGTAGCTAGCTTTGGAGCCCATTCGCATTTTGGCACGCCGGACATTAGCCCTTCGAGGTCGAGAGCTGGACCAGGTTAGGGTCCAGTGGGATTGTTATGATGAGGTTACGGCTTCATGGGAGGATGCAGCACGTATGAGATCAGAGTACCCTCACCTCTTTGATGAACTCCCTGGAGGAAGTTCATGCCTAGAGGGGGAGGATGTGAGGCCTCACCTCGACTCAGTTTGACATTCAGTGGATTTTATATTTTAGACTATTATGGATACTTTATTTTGATACATTTTGAGACTTAGAACTTATATTGTTTCAGGATTTGGATAACATTGCTATGATTTGATGATTTACTTACATGCTTTATGAGATAGAACACTACATGATTGTTAGATAGGATGATATTGCAATGATAGATGTCATTATTGAATTTGCAGGACTTTACTCTGAATATAGAACTATGATGTATGTTTAGTTTATGTGAATTGGGATGAAATTGCGTTTGTGAAATTGCTTGATAAAAGATGTATTCAATCTGTGCAGATAAAAATTGTATGCAGGTAATGATGTGTATTGTTATATTATTGAATTATATTATATATGGTTATTTGGAAGTACTAATGTGTAAATTGAGATGCGCAGGAAATTTACCATGTGACCATGGAAAATTACGGAGAATCAAACCTAGACTTATGTATGTTCGTAAGCCAGGGTTTGTCTATTTGGAGAGACAACACCCCATTTGTGTTGTATTTTATTCGTAACAGTATATGCTGCATTAGTGTTAAGTGTTATTTAATTTTATTGTGTAAAAACCTCAAGAGACAATTTCATGTTTTATTTTTGTAAAAGTGTTTTATTTGTGTCACTTGACACGTGTGTATTTAATTTAAATATTTTATTTTGTCTCTTGGTGGGAAAGTGTTTAATTATAGTTTTCTTAAATAAATTAATGTGTTGTCATAAATACTTTGGGAATATAATATTTGGAGTGGTCAACTTATGTTTGACCCGAAAATAAACTTCAGAGGGGTTTAAAATGGGTTAAATGAACACCTAGGGGTAGTTTAATAGGGTTTCCTAAAGCCCATAAGGTATACCTAGGGGCTAGGGGTAATTTTAGGCAAGTTTCTACTTTATAATGATCTTTTTAACGCTTTAAAAATTGGTTTTTTTGAGTTGAGCGAAAATTGAAAATTAGAAGTTAAATCTAATCAAGATTTTTCCTTTTGGAATGAGAGTTTTTTTGAATTTTTGCTTTCTTTCTTCTTTTTGGTTTTTTTCTAGAATCCTGTGAGAACTCAGAGAGTGAGCTTCTTAAGGAAGATTTTTGGGAATAACAGGGTAATCACCCACTCTCCATTTTTGGGAGATAGAAGAAAATTTGGAAAGAAAATAATGTTATGGAATAGAGAAATGGAATAAGGGTAGAAGGAAAAAGATTTGTGGATTGGGCAGCTCTTCATCAAATACCATAATAACCTTTGGGCAGATTAAGGTTGGTTTCAATTATTATTTTTAATGTCTTCTTCTTGTTTATGTCTGGAAGTTGTTTGTATAAGAAATCTGTGTTCTTGAAAGTTTATGTTTGAAAATCTCTTTGTATTTTTGCTTTATGAAATGTTGTGTTTTGGGAGTTTTCTCAAGATCTCTTTCTCTTGGGAGAGAAGAGGATCTTGAGGGTGGTAGCAGTGACAGCCCTCGAGTGAGAGACTCTCTTTTGAGAGCGATCACAAGGGATCTTTGTGTGACCCTTGCTGCATGGCCTGTTTGTGCAATGGGGGTCATAAGGAGGGATATAAGGCTAGAATGCCTTTGGGGGGCATAAGGAATAAGGGGTTGAGATACTTGATATTGTTATTGTGCCATGAGGTGGCTTCTTGTTTATTTCATACTTGCAGTTCTCCTCAGGGTATTGGTCCACTACCACCCTTTGAAAATGTTCATCACCAAAGTGTGGTGCTGTGAAAGCCAAATTGGGAATGTGTCTAGAAAATCTGTATGCATTGCTTTCTATGTGTTTGCCTGTTTGTTACCCGTCTAGGAATTGGTTCTCCGAGCTTGGGGGTGGCTACCAGTTAGCCTAGGCTGGGAGGTGAGCACTCCGTGGTCATATTTGTGTTTCCTATTATGCAGGAAATTCAGAGGAAAGAGAATAGGAACCATGAAAGAGAAACATAAGATTGTTATTGAAGATACTTAAATTCAGTTGCAGATATTTGTTTAAAATTTGTTATAGAAGTATGCCTCATTCATAGTAAAGAGAAGCAAGTTGTAATTTGTGAAAGTAGACTTGAAGTTTTATTGTTGTGACTATTCAGAGAAACATCCTGTAAATTGGTAGCATATCTTAGAGATGTTTTAAAAAAAGAAAAGCTTGTTATTTCTACTTCTGGTTTTTAGAAAAAGAAAAGTTAATTTGTGTTGCATGCAAAAGCTTCTTTGAATTATGGAAAAAAAAATTATAGAGAATTGTTTTCATATAAATTTTATCTATATTTTACTTGTGGCAAAATAGAATGTTTATTGATGCTGAAAGATTTTAAGTATTTTAATGAAAAAGTTGTTTTATGTAAATATTTTATTAGAAGAAAAAAATCAATGAAATTCTTTTTATTCCAGAAAAAGTATATTGTATCTTTTGAATAGTATTCTAAATTGTATTTTAGTTAGCATTGATTTAAAAGCTTATTAATTATATATATATATATATATATATATATATATATATATATTTCTGATTTAACTTAATGTTTTTCCCTTTATTATATTAGTTTAAAATTTTGCAAGTAAATCTCTTTTAAAAAAATATATATATATTTATATTGAAATAAATTTCACCTTTTTTTTAACTATGATTATAAAAGTTATGTAAATATATATATATATATAAATATATATATTTATATATTATATTTTTAAAAAAAAATTTTAAAAAAAAAAAAATTGTATTGGGTCCTCGCGGATCCCAGTGTGTGTACGCACAGTGAGGGCCGCGCGGTGCCCACTGTGTGCACACACAGTGGAGCCGCTTCGGCTCCCACTATGTGGGCACACAGTGGACGGCCACGGCCGCCACTGTGTGGCCACACAGTGGGGAGCCGCTAGCGGTGCCCACTGTGTGGGCACACAGTGGTGCCGCGGCGCCCACTGTGCGCTCACACAGTGGCGCGCGGCCATACCCACCTTCCAACTCCCACGACCTGCACAAAAAAAAAGGATTCCATGGCCGCCAAGGGTTTCAGCCCAACAAGATAATTCCCTGTTAAAAATAAAATATGGGATAAACCCTAGCCCGGGTGGGGCTAGGGCAGATGGATTTTAAGAATAACATGAAAAATTAGATTTGAAAATATATATAAAAGATAATGGAAACCTAAATAGGGTTGGGGAAAATATGGATTAATATATAGAAAGTTAATGTTCTTTTGAATTAGAATTTAAAGGTTTAACATATATGTAATATATATATATATATATATATATATATATATATGTATATATATATATATATATATATATATATATATATATAAATTTTGATCATATTTTGGATTAAGTATCTAATTATAAATATATGTATATGTATATATAAATATATATATATATATATTTATTTTATATAATTTTGGTTATAATTTGAAGCAAGTAATAAAGAGGAAATTTTAAAAGGTTGATTGGACTTTATAGTCATATTGGAGATTAAATTAATTTTTCCTCTCCTATTTCCTTTAGCTTGATTAATTTAATAAACCTAATGACTAGGTATCTCTTGGAGATAAAATTAAACCAGTTAGTTTTCCACAATTAAAATTAAACAATTTATCGATGCTTAGTTCGTTTCAGAAATTAGCTCGAATTTAATAATGGAAATTTCATTAACGCTTGTCGCGAGAATGGACTTGTTAATTAATTTAGTATGTTTTTAAAAAAAAAATTTGTTCGATTTTTTTGCCCTAAATTTTGGGCATGACAAAAGGTTTTTTGGCTCGGGCAAAAGAGGTTCATAAGAAGCATAACAGATGTGTAGGTCCTCAAGATCTAATAGCTAGCGTAGTTTTGCAGGTGAAAGGTGCTCGAAAGATAGCTTTTGTGAAATAGGGAAATGACATGGCGTTCCAAGTAAGCGGTCCAGCTGTTTGAGATGGCAAGTAAGACAATGACATGTGGCCAAAAATTAAAGTGGTCAGCAAATTGGATTTAAAGAATAACCGACGGGTCCAAGAAGATGAGTCATCCTATGGGATAAGAAGTTACCTAGTAGATATAGGTGGCAAAGATGAGGTGGATCCTGCTGATTTCTTTCAGCAAATAAAAAGTTGACATGTCAGTTCAAGAATGACTAGACATCAGGTGGATAAAGCTGAGTCAAATGACCCACATCTGCCAGATTCAAGTAGGTTGCTAAGCATCAAACAAGTTTGATATGATCTAATGGTTCACATGAATTCGCAAAGGTAAGATGCTAGTGGATTAAGGCCCGCAAAATGGCAAAAGAGAAAGAGAGGTTTTGTCCAACATGATGTGGAAAGATAGTTGCTATTTCTTGTAAAGCTCGATGGTGATGTGTCGATTGACACATAGTTTCAAAATGTGATTAAGGGCCCACCTAGGTGTAACTGATGGTTATGCAGGAAGTAAGACACGTGGTTGACTCTGAACTAAACCTGAAGAGTTTTCCAGGGATAATGGCCAAGTGCCACATGGCATTTGTTAACCGGTGAATAAGTGGGGTAAGCAATGTCTACATAAAGGTCTCACTTTAAAGATGGTCATCTCAAGATTGATCCAATGCTTCTCATTGTTTTGTGGCCCAAAGATGGAAGTAGATTAACCCCTGTGAAATAGCAAAAAACTGTTAGCCATCAAGATGAGGCACGGTTAGTGAAAAAGTTGATGGTCCTGGTAGGAGTTAAAGGTCAGGCGGTTAGAGTTCCATATAACGCTTGGCATAGCTTCACAAAAGGAAAATGCTTGGGGGATAAAGCTTGCAAAATGGTGAAAAAGAGGTAAGGCCCAATGCAAAGGCAAAGGGGTTAAAATAGTGTAAAGACCGATCAAGTCACATCTGATCAGACGATTGGCATGATTTTGTTTGGTGAAATTGCTAGGATGTTATGCTCTGCGAAATGGCGAAAGAGCGAAAAGAAAATATACAAGCATGTTATGACCCGTTGGAGCAAAATTTTTGAATTCTTCTGTGAATTCAATTCTGAAAGGACGACCGAAGCATGCGGTATCAATGTTGTAGTTAAGAGCCTGTCTACCGTATATGATCTCATATCAATTGACTGAGGGCATCATTTTGAGAAATTAATAAAGAGAAGCAGTTGCAGAACAAATTTCTTTAGTTGTAGAGAAAATTGCTTCAGTTGCAAAGCGGATTTCTTCAAGCCAAAAATAGGTTCTCTTGTACTCTTGCTTGGTAATTACTTGATGATGTGTTTTAATTGGGGTTTTGATTTGTTACAAAATGGTTGGGGCTAGTAATTAAATTGCTTGCAAAGTTTTTTAAGATGGCACCTAAAAGATAATTCTTAGGAAAGGTTAATTACCAGGAGAGGGCTATCTGTGATGATTTCCTAGAACAGTTGACAATGTCAACTAATGTGGCAGCAAAGGTAAAGGAATTAGTGCCAAGAGCTCCTCGCCTAAAAATAGGAGAAGGATTGTATGACAAGGGAAACTATCTAAGAGACCCTCAAATTGGGTTGTCTGGGTTGGGATTATTTAAGGTTGGATTTGGTATTTGAAAATCCCCAACCCTAATGAACAGTATCTGGGAGTTGGACGTAGGCAAATTGGTGGTCCCTAGAGTATTCATGGATGTGGATCTCCTAACTCAGATTGCACATAACTATGACCCAATCAGAAGGTGTGTTAAGGATATAAGTGGGAAAACCCTCATTGAAATAAATAATGAGGAGTTCAAAAATGCTTTTGGGCTTAGTGAATTTACAAATTTTTTAGAGCCTATTAATTTTAAATCACTAGCTCAGGTTTACAGTGTGTAGAGAACCACCTTAGAAATGGGCCTCTTAAAGAATTCTTTGTGAAGATAGGCAGATTAACAGTTGTAGGACCTAACACTGAGGATCCTTTCTCTTTAAATCTGTTCACCCTTAGGGCCAAAGGATTATACTTGTCACTCTGCCAAATTTTAGGAGAAGATACTGAGGCAAATATGCCAACTCATTACATGTTAATGCTTGCTCAAATTTTGAATCCTTCTTTGGCAGTGACCTTTGATTATGCTTCCTATATCACTGATGCCATCCATGAAGGCTTGATAGGATTAAAGAATGGGAAAGTGGATAGGCCTTTTGGATGGTACTCCCTCCTCGTGCATTTATTTTTATTAAGGGTGGTGACTATTTTGCAAGTGGAATGGATATTGTGAAAGAGAAAGATGGAGAGAAGATGCCAATGTAGTTATGGAGTATAGTGCTATCATGGGATGGAGAAGATGCTAGCTACTAAAAGTTTGATAAGTATTTTGCATCTAAGATTAGGACTCTTATCTGTTCAGAGAATCCAAGAGTCCCTAAGGTTCTTTTGGAATTCATTAGGCCAAAAGAGTTTGCTGAGATTATTAAAATTGTCCACGATTGGGGTGATATCTACTTATACCCTGTCTCCACAGTTTTCTGAGTATATGGTTTCAAAGGCACTCCTTTTTGTTGTCCTATCAGGTCCCTCTTAAAGTGGGAATTGCAGAAATCCTTAGGTAGATTGGTAGTGTGCAAGAGGCAAAGCTAATAGGCAGAGGTAAAGGGACCAATTTCCCTACAGTTACCATAGCACATCATTTTGTAATAACTAAAGGAGGTTGGAAGTATTTTGAAGATTTCCTTCAACCCTACCATTTATCAACTACAGTATCCAGGTGTGCTGACCTTGAAGATTTCTTCAATGACATGTTTAGAAAGAGGGCAATATGCAGAGGTAGACCCCACCAGTTCCAATTTCTTGAAGACCTCATTAGGAATGAGTTTGATTTAGATGAGCAAGAGTCAAGGAAGGAAAAGTGGATGGCCTACAAGAAGGCTTTAGACTTTGTGCACCAATTTGACACTAGCTATGACCCTTTGTCTAGCTTTCACCCCTTTGAAGAGAAGGTAAAATTCTTAATTCTTTGTTTTGGGGATGTGATGCAGACATTGAAAGAAAAGAGGGAAGTTGTAATTAAGAACAAACCAGAGAAAAAAAGACTAGTTCTAAAAGGTCTACATCTACTAGAGCAATTACTCCTGGTGATTACATGTTACATGAGAAGTCCAACTACGCTATGTTAATGCCAACAATAGGGGATCCTTCTACCTCAAAAGGGAAGAGGAAGATAAAGGATGTCATTGACATTCAAGATAGCCCAAAGAAACAAAGAGTGTGAAAGGAAGTACAATTTGATGAGCCCTTGTATTCCCCATCTCAATCCCCTATTCATATAGGAGATGAATAGACAGCAGCTGAGCAACTATTATAGTTAGGTAGTCTTGGAGAGATAACATACACATATGATGAAGTGGAAGAGGGAATGCCAGAAGAGCCCCTTATTACTGAGATGAATATTACTACTAATGAGTTCAAAGGCCAGGAATGGGATCCTGAGATCAAGGAAGATAGTGAGGATTTCTTGGGTAATAATAACTTTGTCACATCAGGAGCTTTCATGCAATTTGTGTGGAAGCAGAAAATTGATAAATTTAATGCTAGGTGTGAAAAGAGGAAAGGTGAACAGCCCCACAAGGATCTAGCTATGGTGGAGGAAGAGATAAAGAAAGAAATGGTTGATGAGTTTAAGACCATCACTCCTGAGCAAGGAAGAGACATGGTAGCACACATTGGGGTACTCATTCTCCCTAAATGGGACATAGCAGATGCCTTGGTTTTAGAGGTAGTAAGAAAGGAGATGAAACCTATGGAGGGAGTCACTTGCAACAAAGATAATGTTGCACTGGTCATGTGGTCTCTTAAAAGAGATGAAAATAAAAGGAATAAGGACACCCCGGGGTCAAGTTACCTTGGAGGAATGATAGTGAAAAGAGTGCAGAGCACTAGGGTAGTGGTAGCTGCTAGCACTGTGCTAGAGACTGCAAAGTTTAGTGTTGCAGTAGCAGAAAGAGAGGCTAAGGAAAAGGCAGATCTCCAAGTTAAGTTGGAGACAATTTTAAAATCTTACAATAGTGCCAAGGAAGAGGTAAGGGGTAAAGATAGCATCATCGCCAAGCCACAAAGCTAGTTGGTAGGACAATACCATCAACGTGAGTCCTCAACATTGATGATCTCCTCTTCTCCTACAAGACCTCCACCTACCAGTCCCATTATTGAATTCCTACCATCTCCAGCACCTTCTAGTTCTTAGTTGATTGAGATAACTCTCCATGAGTTGGAGAATTTAAAACAGGCTCAGGTCCTATATGCAAAGAAATATGAAGAGAGAGTAAGGGCTACAATTTTAAGTTTTGATGACACTAAAGGGTCTTCACTAATGTATAACAACATGAGTAAGATTTTGGAAATGTGGAATGAGTTAAATGGGGACAAGGTTGTTTTAATGCCTATTTTTGATAAATGGAGACCCAGAGAGCATGATATAGAACTTATTTGTGTATCCTACAATGAGGCAGGGGCTGACCCCATTATTAAATCTACCAATGATATGACAAAGGATTTAGTAAAGTTGGCAGAAGGGGTGGATAATGCAGATAGAAAGATCAATTTGTACAAGAAAGAGTATAGTAATCAAGTTTTTGAATTACTCCTAGGAGGTTTTGTCAGCCCAACTCAATTAAAGGACAAAAAAATATGGCTTAAGGAATTAGAAGCCAAATTGTCACTAAGAATAAAAGGAATTGTTAAATCTGAGGATACCTCCATATTTGTCAGAACAATTGAGGAGATTGAGAAAATCAAGTCTCATTATGGTTTTATGAATTCAGAGGTCAATAAAATGAGGAATTCTTGGAAAAGATTAGACAAGACAAAAGAAAAAGTGATTAACTTCTCATGGCCTCCTAATGAGGTGTATCAGGAATGGACAAGAAAATATGCAGTGCTTGATATGGAGCAGTTAGAAAATAAGAAGCCATAGATGTTGAAAGAGACTTGTAACTGCATTTGGAAAAGGTTTTGTAACTTCTTCTTAAGAAGTAATGATTGTAACAAACTCTCCTAGGAAAGTTTGAAGCTATGTGTGCATCCATATTGTAAATGGATACCAGGACTAGTAAAAGAAGGATCGCAACAAATTGTAAGAAAATGATGCAGAAATTTATTTGAGCTTTTTCCAAGTTTTAATGGAGAATATTAAAAGGTTTTTCTAATACTTTTCAAAAGTAAATATCAATACACAAACCATTGGTTTTGAGTTTAAACTTTGTTTTGTCTTCAAGTATGTTTGTAAATGTTTACTATTTCATTCTGAGTAATCTAGGGTTATTCCTTTTGAATATGGGTTGTAAGGCAATTTTCAATAAATATGCTTCTTAGCATTTCTCTTCAGGAGGGGAATTAAATATGCAGGAATCATTTTTACTAGTAAATTCTTTGTGGGATACTTTGAATTTTGATGAACATATTTTAGTTTGGTATGAATAAATTCTTATGTATGTGAGGCATGTATATAGATTTACAGGAGCCAAACTGATAGGATGTGTGGATATATTTGATTGTGGAAGTATTGTTTGAACTTAGATAACTCTATGGCCTTGGATAAGGCACTGATATCCATCAAGGTTGTCTATTACATATCTTGTAGGTCAATACTGAACATGAATACAAGTTTCATTTCTTTTTTTCAGTTAGTTTTAAGGTGATGAGATCCACTAGTTTTCGGACTGGTTTGCTGTGGATTTATCTTTTAAAAGTGTGAATTCAATTCACAAAGGTATACCCGCCTGAACTTTGGATAAGTTCAAAGTGTAGAAGGTTAATCAAACCTTGTCATATATTGTCTTGAAAGTTTCCTTCTCTTTAATATCTCTTTTGCACATAGAGTTTATCATGTCACTATAAGGATTTTAAAGGGAATCAGATTTTGAGAACAACATGCTTGTTTCAAAACATCCCACTATGGTCCCAAGAAAGTGTTGGCATATGGACACTCCAATGAGTCATTGTGTGTGATTGAAGGTTTTTTCATTGATGGAAACCTTGCAATCCTATGGCACCAGCAAGACATTATATCGGCAAAGCATTACATAGGCAACTTTACAATCCTATGGCATCGGCAAGACATTATACTGCCAAAGCATTACATAGGCAACCTTGAAATCCTATGGCAGTGGCAAGACATTCTACTGGTAAAGCATTATTCAAGAAAGAAAATGCACCGACATCAGCAAGACCACTCTACACTAGCACCGACACTAGCACAGAAGAAAAAATGTATACTGGCACAGAGGCTGATAGGATTTTTGATATGTAATATTTTGTTTATTATTGTAAGCCGACTTGGCAAATTTGTAAAATGACTCTTGTATATAAAAGAGATCATTGTAGACATTTGTAAGAGATGGATAAAAGGCATAAAGAAAATTATTAGGCAGACCTAATGTGCGAATTATAGGTCAAGGGTATATGCAAAGAACAAGAGCAAGAACCGGTACTGAATCTAGCATTGAAGATTCTATTGTAAGGCAGTATAGAATATTGGATTTGTATAATCCTCATTGTAAGTTAGTGTGACTTCTTATTGAGTAGTGTGCTCTAGGCAGTCGGCCTTCCTGCATGTGCAAGCCCCTCTTGTAAGTAATATTCCCTTATTGGCCAAGAAGTGAATATTGTGGGTCATAAATCCCACCGAGGTTTTTCCCAGATTGGGTTTCCTCGTTAAACATCTTGTGTTATGGTGTTCTTTTCATGTGGATGTTTTTGATTCTGTTTATTACATTAATTCTTGCATACCGGTATATTGTTACATTATGTTCTGCATGTTTTGTCTTAAGTAAATTTCATTACCGGATAGATATTGATTCACCCCCCCTCTCCGTATCTATGGGAACCCTAACAATTGGTATCAGAGCCTGGTCCTCTATTTTTAGAAGCCTAACAGCTTAAGGAAGATCTTGACTCTAGTAAAGATGGAAAATCTAATGAAGCAACTTGAAGGAGCTCTTATTCACTATGATACAGAGAAGTTGAAAAATATCAAATTAGAAGATGATTTAAAAGCAACTCAGGATATCATTTAGGCACTTCAAGAAAATCTTATTACTACAAGAAATAAGAGAAGAGAACTTTTTATGAAAAATTGTAAAATGAGAATGATGAAAAGGAATCACTTAATGATATGATAAGCAAGTTGAAACAAGAGATCATGACAACAAAAAATGAAATGCATGATATGACTGTGAGATTTTGCAAAGAGATTGAGGATAGAAAGAAGAATGAAGAAGAATTGACTAGAAGAGTAAGTGATGCAGCAAATGAGAACACAAGACTTAGCTATGAAAATGACATGTTGAAGACAGATCTGATGCATACTTAGAATGACTCGAATGAACTAATGAGACAAAAAGAAATCTTGGAAAGGGAATTGGAAATTGCAAATCAACACAAAGAAAAATTCAAGAAAAGCTCAGAAGAACTTGGTACCTTATTGAAGAATCAAAAACCTAAAGGTGACACTTCTGGAATTGGATTTGAAGTTGGAGAAAGCTCCGGTACTGCAAATACTTAGGATCACAGCAAATCGGTAAGACCTCCTAATACTTACAAATTCAATGGAAAATGCTTTAACTATAATAAATATGGTCATAGGGAAAATGAATGTAGATCTAAGAATTATTAGAATATCAATCCTCCCACCGGTCAATGCTCCAAATGCAACAAAATTGGTCATAACTCTAAAAACTATAGAATGAATGTAAGATGTTATGTTTGTGGAAGATTTGGACATTTATCAAATCAATGCAGAACACAAACTGACATAGGTTATGGGAAAGCTATTTAGAAAAATAATGTAACTTGTTATGCATGTAACAAGATTGGTCATATTGCTAAATTCTGTAGAAGTAAAGGTACACCGGTAGACAATAAAAGTACTAGCTTGAAAGGTAAAGAAAAAGTTAAAGAGGTTAAGAAAGAATTCTCAAAGCAATGGATTAGAAAAGGTGATCTAAATATTGGGAATACTCCTCCACTAGTAGAACCAACAAATGCTCCACCAGTAGAACAATGTGATGCTCCATCGGCAGGACAGAGCAGTGCTCCACTAGTAGGAAGTTCTTCATCAAATTGAAGAAAATTATCTTGAGGGTTTGGCAATCTAATGACACATGTGCTATTATTCCCTCGGTTAGAGAAAAGAAGTTGAAAATCACTCATTACCAGCAAATAAAGTTAAGCTAATACATTACCAGCAAGAAATTAATGTGGTAGGTAGCAGAAAAGACTTTATAAAATAAGGTTTTGGCTCCATTTCACTTCACTGAGCATTCAAACTTTTAGAGAGCATGAAGATTTCCAAGCTAAGGTATTCCGAGCAAAGAGGCAAAGCATTTCAGCAATCAATCCATCCAAAGGCAGAAAAAGGTATTTATCATCATGGCATCCTCCTCTACACCTGAATTCATAGAAAACCCTAGAGTAGTCGAGGTTATAAAATGACCTAGGCCTATATTTCAGCTAGTTCCCGAGGTAGCTAAGAAAGATGACAATATAGGTGCTTTTTCTCAAATTCCAAAAGGAGTTGTTTATGCAGAAGATCCTAGAATCTATATCCATTGCAACATAGAGGAATTAGGAGATGAAGAAATTAAAAACATGTATAAAACTGTTATATGTGACAATTCCAGAAATGTAAAACCTAAATATAAAGTTGTTGAAACCCTAGGATTCATTGAAATCCTCTGCATTCCTGAATTTCTGAAGGAAGTGATTAGGATAGTTTTAAGTAGGGTACATGGTTCATTATTTTGGCTTGATTCAGTTCAAAAAATTACAAAGGAAGCTATGAGAGCAGTAACAGGGTTACCTTCCATCGGTAACAGACTCGAAAAGACTAAGAAGGTCTCTAATGACCTAGTAATGAACTTAACTGGTGCAACATCAGACAGAAGGTCTCTAAGGGTTAATGATGTGACTGATATAAATGTTAGATTTGTTAGCATGGTTTTAGGGTACAAAGAAACTCATGCAAATAGACTTAACTTAGTTTCCAATTTATGCATTAAGAGTGCTCATGATATGGTAAAAGAAAATGTGAAAATTGATGTATGTGAGTGGTTAAAAGATGAGTTGATTGATAACTTAGCCAAAATCAAGAAGGATAAGAAAGGAACTTTAAGATTTGGAAATCTGTTAGTATGTCTGATGCTACATATAACCAAATAGGTTCCTGGTATAGGCAACAAAGATTTTGGATTTGACATACCGGTAGGAAAACAATTATCAAACTTATTCAACAACATGGGTGAAAACAAGGAAAAGAATATCAATAAGTGTTTTCAAGCACTAAGGGTCAGAATGAACAAAAGAATCAGACTATCACAGGAAATTGTCAACAAATACAAGGATGATATATGTTTTGTAATAAAAAAGGATGAAATATGGATGGAAGTAGTCATCCCTAGGACAATCTGGGTAACAGAGATGGGGTATGAAACAGATGACCACATAGTGGAAACTTATGCCAAAGCACTTCTGGAAGCCCCCAATGAACCTAAAGAAGAAGTATTTGGTAGTGCTGAGACCATAGAAAGTCAAATTCAGTCAAAGAAAAAAGTGAAAAAGGTTGAGGCATTTGTGAGAAAAGGATCCAGACAAGCAAAAGCCATAAAGGAAGATCTATTAAAGAAAACTAGCATAACTGAAGATAAGTTGGCAGCCCAACAACCTGAAGCTCATCTATCACCGATAGGTACTTCCTCAGAAGGAAATATGCTAGCAACTTTTAAAAGAGTTGTTAGGAAAAGAAACCCCTCACTGGCAACCACTCCTTCACCTAAAAAGAAGCTGACCCCTAAGAAAAAGAAAAAGACAACAACTGACTTGGCACCTCTAGAAATTTTGTTAAATGAGATCATAGAGGAAGGAAAACTAAAAAACATAGGGAAAATTTATGACACCCTAGGCAAATTGAGGAGAGTGTAATATTACACATGGACATGTTTAAAAAGTTTTTGATGCAAGTCTTAAATGAAATTCCTGATGACTTATACAAAAGACTTGAGGTCAAAAGGCAAGGAGTGATAGAATTGGATAAGAAAATAAAAATTGAGAAATTATTTGCTGTATATCTGGTAAACTCACCTAAAGAAATTGATGATCTGATAGCTCAGGCTAATCAGACAGTTTTTTCCACTGCACACCAGCAAATTTCACTGATGGTAGGTAGAGTTACAGAGGTTTCAGAGGAAACAAAAAATGGTTGGGACATATTTTTGGTTGAAAAAGAAAAACAAGAAGAATATAGGAATCCCAAGCCTATTAAGGTATATTAGAAGGACAAAGGGAAAGGTAAAGTTGGTGGACCACCAAGTATCAAGGTTAGAGACAACTTACCCCCACCTCCTTTAAATACTCCATTAGTAAAATCAACAACTACTGAAGATCAACCGACAATTGAGAGCATGGATACAAGGGATGGCAATACTAATCCTAAAGTCCTATATATTGTGAATGTTGATACTCAGAAGATCAACATAGTGGTAGATAAGGATACAACAAATAAAGTAGATATAGCCAAAGAGCCTCCAGTAACAGGAAATACAGAGCAACCAGCAACAGATACAAAGAAAAAGATGGAATCTGGAACACAAACAAAGAAACCAACAGAGTTAAAGGCTCTAGAACAGATGCCACTAGTAAGAAATGAAGTAGGAAAACCAGTGCTTAAAGAAATGTAGACACAAACAGTCCTACTAGAGGTCAATACAAGCATGGTCACTTCCACCGGTACTCAGTTTGTTGGGTCACCATCAAATGTGACTGAGGTATTACTTGAATCGATCAAGAAAATAACTGATTATAGCTCACAAGCTTACAAAGAAATAGATGATTCAATACCATTTTTGAAATCAATAGCTCCTAATTGTAATATAGACAATAAAGATTCTTTAGGACAGTTGGATACACTATGTAAATATATTTCTGGAAATTTTGAGCAAATAATCGTAGAATCTGTAAAGGAAATTGTAGAAAAGGAGAAACTAAAATTCTTTGAGGATGGAATAAAGAAGTGTAATAGAGAGTTTGACACACTTCTACCGGAACTATGTAGTTTGTTAAAAGAGTACAAAAACTTGTATAAAGATATATGTAAAACAAAATTTTTGACTGTAGATATTGACAAGAAAATAAGCAAGGCACAGGATGAGATAAATAAACTTGGAGACAATTTTGTCAACTCACCTGATTCATTATCAGTTTTTGAAGAGAAGATAGAAAATTTTGAGGAAGAATTGCTCAAATTAGAAAGAGAGAAAGAGAGAATAATAAATAAGGCAAAACATTTAAGATCTAAACTAAGTCCAAGATTGGACTATTTAGCATCTTTGTGGAAGGAAATTTCAGAGGCATTAACACAGGGAAGCAAAACACCGGCAGAGCACTTGCAGTATCTCACCAGTACAGTAAAAAGAACCGAGACAACAATAAAAGATAGTAAGAAGTTTATGGATGGTATAAACTTAATTTTGGGAGATCTTCTTCAAATAATAACTACCCAACTACAAGGTTGAGGTTATGGACTCGTATAACTACAAACTCTACTAACCTTTGTCATTGATGCCAAAGGGGGAGTAGTAGGATTAGAAAATTCAAAACATAGGAATTATATGCTCAGGAGGAGCTCTCACATTTTTGGTAACATTTTTGGTCTACACATTTTTGGATATCTTTTTTGAAATTTCTCATGAGTGTTGCCATCAATGCCAAAAGGGGAGATTATTGGCATATGGACACTCCAATGAGACATTGTGTGTGATTGAAGGTTTTGTCATTGATGGCAACCTTGCAATCCTATGGCACCGGCAAAACATTATACCGATAAAGCATTACATAGGCAACCTTGCAATCCTATGGCACTGGCAAGACATTATACCAGCAAAGCATTACATCGGTAACCTTGCAATCCTATGGCACCGACAAGACATTCTACTGGAAAAGCATTATTCAAGCAAGATAGTGCACTCACATCAGCAAGACCACTCTACACCGACACTGACATTGGCATAGAAGAAAAAATGTATACTGGCATAGAGGCCGATAGGATTTTTGATATGTAATATTTTGTTTATTATTGTAAGTCGACTTGGAAAATTTGTAAAATGACTCTTGTATATAAAAGAGATTATTGTAGAAATTTGTAAGAGATGGATAAAAGACATAAAGAAAATTATTAGGCAAACCTAATGTGTGAATTATAGGTCAAGGGTATATGCAAAGAACAAGAGCAAGAACCGGTACTGAATCTGGCATTGAAGATGCTATTGTAAAGTAGTACAGAATATTGGATTTGTATAATCCTCATTGTAAGTTAGTGTGACTTCTTATTGAGCAGTGTGCTCTAGGCAGTTGGTCTTCCTCCATGTGTAGGCCCCTATTGTAAGTAATATTCCCTTATTGGCTAGTAAGTGAATATTGTGGGTCACAAATCCCACCGAGGTTTTTCCCACACTGGGTTTCCTTGTTAAACATCTTGTGTTATGGTGTTCTTTTCATGTGGATGTTTTTTATTCTATTTATTACATTAATTCTTGCATACCAGTATACTGTTACTGTTGGTGTAAATAATTATTCATCTTGGATATTATTACACTTTACTTAAGTTTACTTAGGATAATGCATTTCATAGTAGTTTGGATATGAGACACTTGGGTGTTTGTGCCACATTGGGGTAGTGTGTGTAGGAGAAATTCCACCTTTTATGGTGTTGATCTTGTTTTTACATTCCACTCTTGTTGTTACACTCCACATTCAGTGGGTGATCCACCTCATGTGGACTATTATATTATTTCTCCTACCTACCCTCACCTATTTCCTACCTACCCTTGTTTCTTATTGAGCCACATGTGATGTTTGTGTGCTCACATATCCCTAGCCTTGCCTATATAAGCAAGCTCATCTACATTGTATGTAACTATTGAATCATTATTATTGATCATTTTCTATTGATGAGAATATAGTTTATTCTTGTCCTATATTGTGTCTCTATTTTGTACATTTCATTGAGCTCTTGATCTTGGCAAAATCTCACATGGTATCAGAGTCATTGGGGCTTCATTGATTCGTCTTGAAGAGGCATTATTGTGACGTCAAGAGGTAGATCTAAGGAGCAGCATCTTTTGGAGGCATCCTAGACCAGATCCGACTCTGCCATTGTGTCCAAAAGGCCGTTTCCATGAATTTTGGTTATAAAGTCGGCCTATTTTGGTGAGAAATTTTTTTTTTGCCAATTTTGCTAGTATTGTACGATTTTCAGAATTTTATTATATTTTTCGAAAAAAATAAATAAATTTATTGTCTAAAATTTTTTTTCAAAAAATGAAAATCAAAAAAATTTGGAAAAATTTTGAAAAAAAATAAATTTGAAAAAAAAAAAAAAATCAATCAGAAAAAAGAAAAAATCAATTTTTTGGGGGTCCGCAGACCCCCCCCCCCCCGTGACCCCGCAGTCTGCAGATTGCAGGTACGGACCTGCCGCAGTTGCCATGACCCATACCTATCTACCATCTGCCATGCCTATCACTTCCACCGACGTCGAGACTCGTGCCGCCGTCGATCTCTGCTCAACGGCTCCCGTCCTTGGCTTGTCCCGGTAGCTATCCTCCTCGTCGGCACCCTCAGTCACTGGTGACAACAGTCACCTCCCACCGCGCCTGTCAACTTAGTGCCGCCACTAGCCGCAGCTTCCACCGGTGCCCATAGACTTAGCTAGCTCCTCCCGACACCAGTGCCGGCACCACCTTCGGCTCCCGCTACCTCTGCCTCTGGCGACGCCGACCGTCGCCGCTAAAGACCTCCGGTCACCACTCGCCGGCCTTTGTGCCACGTCACCCAGACCGGCGAACCCGTGCCTGCCATGTGGCAGGTGGCCACTAGCCCACGAGTACAAACCCTTACACATAGACATTCGTACGGTTGCCACATCAGCAGCCAAATCAGCTTGCCACGTCAGCATACGGCCTGCACAGTCACCTGGCCACATCATCTGTCCATATAGTACGAATGCCAAGTCAACAAAGAGGCAAAGTTTTTGTGATGGTCATACGGCCATTAAATTTAACATAGTGACTTGCTGATGTCAGCACCACATCAGTAGGGTTTGAAAATTTTGCAGGGCCCTCTCATTGAGCTTTTTGATTTTGCAGTTCAACTTCAAATGGCCATAACCTGCTCATTTTTGCTCCTTTTTGGGTGCAATTTTTTTTGAAATGGGCTAGAATTTCATTCTCTCTGTAGTGGTGAAGAAATTTTTTCATTTTGATGGACATATTTTTCAGAAAATGCAATTTTTGGTGACTATACCTAAGTAATCCCAGTTTTTGCAACTTCAAAGGCTTCGTTTGGGGTCATCCAACCTCCTTTTCAGGTGCCATTTTTTTTGAAAGTGTGTATTTTTTGGTCTACTTTCACATGATGCTATCAGATTGATGCCATTGTAAGTAGAAATTGTACTTTTAGATTTTGGCCATTTTTGGCTCTCTTGGCACTTGTATATTTGCTTGAATCTCAGTTAGATTCATTGCACTATTGATTGAAGTCTCTTGTATCTCATTTGAGAAGTTGTAAAATTTGCATCATAAATCCACTTTGCCTTGTTTTGCAAGTGGCTCATTGTAATCGCACTAAGTATAAAGTGCCAAAATCATCACTTTGGGGGGGGTACTTTGATTGATTGAATTTGGGGGTGTGTCTTGTGATTTAGTGCTCTTGTGTTCCTTCCTTTTTTCTGCTATGGGTTCTTCTAAGTTTCCTCTCTTAACTCCACATAATTATGCCACTTGGAAAATTGATGCATGGAGTAAACTTATGGAAAAAGGACTCACTCATTACATTAATGGAACTATTGTTGCTTTCGCTGATCCTAAGGTTGATCCAGTTGGTCACTTGGATTGGCTAACTAAAAATATCATGGCAATTGGTACCTTAAGAAAATATGTATCAAAGGATCTCATTTTTCATATTGAGAAGTGTACTCTAATCAAGGATGCTTGGCAAAAGTTTCAAGACTTGTATGGTCAAGTTGATGAGATTAGGGGATATCAAATTGATAGTGATCTCACCATGTTAGATCCCAAGAAATTTGATACTATACAAGATTATGTCACTAAGGCAAATGAGTTGAGGGCACAACTCAAAGATTGTGGCATTGATAAGAAGGATACTCAATTGATATTCAACTTGATAGGCAAGCTTCCACAAGAATATGCAGCATTTGTTTCTAGTTTCCAAACCCATAGGATGACAATGGGTTCAAGCTACAAAATGCCTACATTTGATGCTTTCAATGAAATGTTGATGATGGAACAAACTAAGTTGATAAGCATGGGCATTCTTAAGGCTTCTAAGTCTAAGCATTAGTGGCAAATCAAGGAAACAAAGGAAATCAAGGAAAGGACAACTCAAACAAGAATAAATGGCAATCAAAGCCTAAAGAAAAAGCACCATCTTCTCCACAATAAGGAGATTCATCCTCTTCCAAGAGAGATAATTCACCAAAGAGGGAGAGACCTACTTGTGCTTATTGTAAAAAGATTGGTCATGAGGAGCATCATTGCCATTCTAAGAAGATTGATGAGCTCACACATATCATCAAAAAGCATAACATTGATTTGTGTAAAGTCTACAAGAAGGATGATTCATCAACTTCCACTTCCTCACATTCAAAAGGAAAAGGGCAAGCATTCATGGCTTCTACAATTGGGAAGAATCACTCTTTTGGAATAAGAAAAGGAAAAGCTCTATGTGCTACTACCAATCATAATTCAGAGAGATGGCTTCTAGATTTAGGGGCTTCTCATCATATGGAATCTTCACTGTCTATGTTCTCTACATTTGAGCCTTGCACCATGCCACAGATTTTGATGGGCAATCATACATACATGGATGTGATTGGGAAAGGATCTATTGACATTGGGGATAACTCCTTCAATAATGTGTTGTGTGTACCCCACTTGACAAACAATCTCCTTTCTATCTATCAAATCACACATGGCGCAACTAAGAGAGTTGTGGAGTTCACACCTGACTCAGTTTTCATTAGAGACTTGGAGACTACAACTATCATTGCGACTGGGGTGGTTGATCATGCATCTCGGTTATACTCCTTTTCAGATTTTGTTGATGATGATGATTTCACATTTGATGATTCTACATGTGATGATCACACTTATTGTGATGGTTCAGATTTTGAGGAGAACTTTGGACACTTGAACTTGGGGATTCTCACATGTGACCCCATTCTTGAGTCTTGTATTTCATCTCCTCATATTGATATCACATCACCTATTGCACCTAATGATGCAGATAGTGGGACAATTTTGCCTTCATGTGATTCAGTGCAATAGGATATTCATTGTCTTCCAGCTTTAGATTCATGGGATGATTACTTGACAGACATTGCAGGTTTGTTTGTGGAATCCTACATTGCAGATTTGGGAGACATCATTGATGATATTCATCTTCTCTTTGATGAAGGTGATCCTTCTTCGATTGTTGTGAGGGCACACTCTGACCCTCTTGTTCATTCTCTACATGATCATTCTTTCGAGGTTGACATGATTGTGGATACTTATGTATAGCAGTTGGAGGAGGTCTCTTTATGTTTTGAGGAGACATGTGAATCTTTGGGACATGTTCTACATCCATCTCCACTAGATCTTGGAGTGCCTTTTTCAGCAGTGTGGCACAGTTTACCACCTTTGGAGGGGGTATCTTTCAGCATCGACATGGGGACAATTGAGCAGTTTTTAGAGATTCCTTTCATCATGAGTTTTCTTCATACATCTTCCCTTCATGATTGCGGAGACTTCATGGATACACCTTTGGTTTTGTTTCTTCCTAAGGGGAGGAATGTTGTTCGACATTTGTGGAGTAGTTTCTTCATACATCAAGCTTCTTCCATTGGTGCAGATTCTCCATTGAGGGGGGGTCATAGTTTGACTTCTCTTCTTCTTTCATATGGGGGGGACTTTTTCCTCACATGGGGTTTTGTTCTTCACATTCTTCTATGAGAGTTCTCTTGTATAGCTTTCATCTCTCTTTTGGGGGAGGGTTTTTTCCCATTGGGTTTTTCTCTCTTTCCCCACTTTATGGGAGATTGCATTATTGCATTGGTTTTCATGCATTTGCATTTGTACATGGGTACCTATCATGGCCTCGTAGCCGAGACCCATCTTGCATTTCTTAGTTGCATTGTAGACTTAAGTGCATTCCCCTAAGTTGCACTTAAGGGGGGGTGTTGGTGTAAATAATTATTCATCTTAGATATTATTACACTTTACTTAAGTTTACTTAGGATAATGCATTTCATAGTAGTTTAGATATGAGACACTTGGGTGTTTGTGCCACATTGGGATAGTGTGTGTAGGAGAAATTCCACCTTTTATGGTGTTGATCTTGTTGTTACACTCCACTCTTTTTGTTACACTCCACATTCAGTGGGTGATCCACCTTGTGTGGACTATTATATTATTTCTCCTACCTACCCTCACCTATTTCCTACCTACCCTTGTTTCTTATTGAGCCACATGTGATGTTTGTGTGCTCACATATCCCTAGCCTTTCCTATATAAGAAAGCTCATCTACATTGTATGTAACTATTGAATCATTATTATTGATCATTTTCTATTGATGAGAATACAGTTTATTCTTGTCTTATATTGTGTCTTTATTTTGTACATTTCATTAAGCTCTTGATCTTGGCAAAATCTCACAGTTACATTATGTTCTGCAAGTTCTGTCTTAAGAAAATTTTATTACTAGATAGATAATGATTCACCCCCCCCTCTCAGTATCTGTGGGAACCCTAACAAAAAGTCTTGGATAGGGAGCCATTAGAAAGGTCAACTCAAGGTTGACTCGTAGGTAAGCTTTGGGTGAGTTTCTAGAGGGTTAAACTAACTCCTAAGGTTAGGTTAGGGGCATTTTTTAAAGGTCCATATATTATACCTATGGGTAAAGGCCAATTTTAGCCATGTGTCCACTCCCTGATAACTGTCAAGTCACTTCAAAAGTTGTGTTTTTCAAGATGGCCGAATTTCAACTTTTGAGGATCTTACCTAGGTTAGACAACCTTCCAATTGAGTGATACTTTCTCTTTCCCATCTTTATTTTAACTTTTTGGGTTGCCTTGTTTAGATATCTTGTAAGATGTTGGGAAGACAAACCTATGAAAATCTCTCACCCTTTCCAAAATGATTGGAAAGAGTAAGGAGAGTCTTCTTAGGGAATGGTTTGAGAGGGAGAATTTTGATTACCCACTCTCCATTTTCGGAGATATAGAATTTTTATTCAAGTTTTTTTTAGTTTTTTGGAGTTGGATCTTCTAAGAATGGAGGAAGAAAGAGATTAGTGGAATGGGTAGTTCTTCTTCAACTTCTCCTCATTTTCTTTTTTCGCATATTTAAGGTTGGTGGAAATACTTTCTTACATATGCTTATATTGCTAATGTGAAAAGATTGTTTGTGCTTTTCTATGGTTGTTTTCTTTGTAGAATTGGGAAGGATTTTTTTGAGTCCTTCCTTGTGTCTGCTCTTGCATATTGCATGATATATGTTTTTGGGTGTTTCAAGGCCATACTCACCCTTGGGATGATGGAGTAGCCTTGGGGGTGAAGGGTTGCTTGATAGCCTAAGAGTGTAGAGACTTTCTTCTTGGAAGAGAGTGATACACAAGGGTTATGGGACCCTTGCTGAATTGTATTTTTATGTTGTTTATGCAAAGGGGGCCATAAGGGGGGATTTTGGGCTTGTATTCCATGGGGGAAATAAAGGTATTTTGGGACAAGTATGTGACTTGTGGTGGTTTTGTTTCGGTAGTCTTGTAAAGGCATTGTATTCTCCATATTGCAAATTCTCCTCTAGGTGCTTGGTCCACCTTCACACCATAAAGAAATAGTCACTTGGTGACTTTGTTTAACCTTGGGTTGGGAGTTCAAATGTTGTGATTCTTTCTTTTTTTATGTTTGCATGTTTGTATCTTGTTTAGCCTTGGTTCTCCTAACTTGGTGGTGGATTCATGTAAACCTAGGTTGGGAGGTGAGCCTCCATGATCACAACCTACAAATATCATTACAGGTTTGCTTGGGATAAAGAATGGAGTGGAGTCTACTTGCAAGTTCCTATTTTATTATATTGAGTTCAAGAAAAAGAAATCTATTTGATAAGCCCTTATTTGATAGAAATGAAGAGGCTCGAGTTTGTAATCTTTCTAGTTTGTGTAAAGGAAATAATGAAGATACAAATGTATTTTTACTTTAGTAGTTCAGTCAAAGAAATAAAGAGAAACGAAAGGCATTTGAGTTATTTTTATATTGTATATTGCTTGAAAAAGTTGGAAAGAAATTTGTTTTATGTTTTATTAGTTAGTAAAAGATATGCATGTTGGAAATAGAAAAGAAAGTAGATAAATATTTAAGTTGTTTCATTCAGTTGTTCTCATCACTCTGCAAAAATAAGTATTAGAAATGCAGATATAAATAAAAAGGAAATGTTATTGTGGTCTATAGTTTTTAAAAAAAAATGTAGGAAAAATACTTTTGAAGTGTTAGTTTAAATCTTCTTTTACGTTTTCATCTTGTTGCTTTATTGATCAAAAAGAAATGTGAAAAATATAGTTGCAGCTATAAAAGAGATTATTTCTATTAAATTTTATATTCTAAAAATGCACAATTAGAGACATTTTTTAATCTATGCATTCTTTCTTTACAAAAATAAAATAAAAGAGAGCCATTCTGTTTATTTGTCATACCTACTCTAAGCTACTGTAACAAAAAATAAAAGTACAGATTTAAGAATATAAACACACACACATACACATATACATATATGTTAAATATTCCAAATACCTATTATCTTACATCAATCTAATCTGTTGTTGTAAGAAAAAAATTAAATAGATATGTAGTTGCATATAAGTAAAAAAAAAATAGAGACTTCATATATATTTAAATCTGAATAAATATATTTGTACATGAATATATATGACCATTTTTTAATATATTTAGATATATGTATATTTTATATATGTTTATATAATATATATATATACATATATATATATATCTATGTATATATATATACATATATATATATCTATGTATATATATATAGACACAATATATATATGTATGTAGATATGTATATATGTATATATATACATATACACATATACATATATACATATGTTGGCATATGGACACTCCAATGAGACATTGTATGTGATTGAAGGTTTTGTCATTGATGGCAACCTTGCAATCCTCTGGCACCGACAAGACATCATAATGGCAAAGAATTACACAGGCAAGATAGTGCACCGGCATCAACAAGATCACTCTACACCGGTACCAACACCAGCATAGAAGAAAAGATGTATACCGGCATAGAGGCCGATAGGACTTTTGATATGTAGCATTTTTCTTATTATTGCAAGCCGACTTGGCAAATTGTAAAATGACTCTTGTATATAAAGGAGATCATTGTAGACATTTAGTGAGGTAATGTAGCGAGTATAAAGAAAATTATTAGGTAGACTTAATGTGCGAATTTTAGGTCAAGGGTATATGTAAAGAATAGAGTTAGAACCGGTACTGAATCTAGCATTGGTGATGCTATTGTAAAGCAGTACAAGTCATTAGATTAGTATAATCCTCATTGTAAGTTAGTGTGACTTCTCATTGAGTAGTGAGCTCTAGGCAGTTGGCCTTCTTGCACGTGCAGGCCCCTATTGTAAGTAATATTCTCTTATTGGCCAGTGAGTGAATATTGTGGGTCACAAATCCCACCAAGGTTTTTCCCACACTGGGTTTCCTCATTAAACATCTTGTGTTATGTTGTTCTTTTCATGTGGATGTTTCTGATTCTGTTTTTTGCATTAATTCTTGCATACCGGTATATTGCTATTTTATGTTCTGCATATTTTAACTTAATAAATTCTTATCACCGGTTAGATACTAATTCACCCCCCCCTCTTAGTATCTATGGGAATCCTAACAATTGGTATCAGAGCTTGGTCCTCTATTTTCAGAAGCCTAATAGCTTGAGGAAGATCTTGACACTGGTAAAGATGGAAAATCTGATGAAGCAACTTGAAGGAGCTCTTACTGACTATGATGCAGAGAAGTTGATAAATATCAAATTAGAAGATGATTTAAGAGTAGCTCAAGATATCATTTAGGCACTTCAAGAAAATCTTACTGTTACAAGAAATAAGAGAATAGAACTTTGTGAAGAATTGAAAAATGAGAATGATGAAAAGGAATCTCTTAATGATATGATAAACAAGCTGAAACAAGAGATCATGACAACAAAAAATGAAATGTAGGATATGACTGAGATTTTGCAAAGAGATTGAGGACAGAAAGAAGAATGAAGAAGAATTGACCAGAAGACTAAGTGATGCAGCAAATGAGAACACAAGACTTAGCTATGAAAATGACATGTTGAAGATAGATCTGATGCATACTCAAAATGACTCAAATGAACTAATGAGACAAGAAGAAATCTTGGAAAGGGAATTGGAAACTATAAATCAACATAAAGAAAAATTCAAGAAAAGCTTAGAAGAACTTGGTACCTTATTGAAAAATCAAAAACCTAAAGGTGACACTTATGGAATTGGCTTTGAAGTTGGTGAAATCTCTGGTACTGCAAATACTCAGGATAATAGCAAACCGGTAAGACCACCTAATGCTTATAAATTCAATGGAAAATGCTTTAACTGTAATAAGTATGGTCATAGGGCAAATGAATGTAGATGTAGGAACTATTAGAATATCAATACACCCACTAGTCAATGTTCCTGTAGCGTCCTAAAATTGTGACACTTGCAATTTCGACCACATTTGGGTCTTCACAATGGCGACGCAACACTAAACCTGAATGGAGACCTCAAAACTTGTTCATGACATCAAAAACTACATTTTTTAGTACCCTGGCTTGATCCTCCTTGCACCCTACTATCCCTGGAGGTGGGACCATGGCGCCCAGTGCCCTAGTCCCTAGCCCTATTTTGGGCTCAGTCTCTTATGGGGCTTTGGGTCTTTAAGTTTGCAAATTGGAAAATAATGTTTCCTAGTCGGCCTAAGGTCCGAAAAATCAGTCTTTCAACCCTAATTGGCAAGTATATAAACTACATTTCCTCTCCCATTTTGGTAAGATGAAAAAAAGGTGGAAGCGATATTCAAACATTAAAGCATTCAAGCATTCAAGCATTCCTTCAACCAATTCATCATTCTAAGCCTCCATTCAAGGCTAAGTGTTGCATTCAAGACAAGGATTCAACCATTGAAGGGGAGATCACATACAACATATAACATACAACAACATTTACACCTTCGTATGTAAGAATACAAACATTCTTACAACAAGGTATCAGTACTTGTTTACACTACAAACATTTACATTTACAGCATTCTCATTTCTTGGTTAATTCCAAAACTGGGGTTTGACCTAAAGGCAAACCCCTAATCCCTAACCCCCCAATCGTCCTCTCTTTTTTGTGTGTAGGTGGCAGGTACGCGGCTATAATTGAAGATCTCGAATCCTTGTGCAGAGACGAATAGATCCCCCTTTGTTTCGTGGATTTTTCGGAGGACCGTGTGCACGCCGGGCGCCATTGTCCTATCAACTTTTGCTCAAATTTGCAGGACAGCGTCGTCTCAACATTTTATTGCTAATTCCAGGTCCGCAGCTTCATCCTATATTCCTATCTCTATTTATAAGTGAATCTTTCTCACTTTACATGCATTCCTAGTTCAATCTTTCTATCTACATTATTTACAAAAGAGGGTAGCCTTGTTGTCTTAATCCTTGAAACTCATTTATAATCCAGTCTTGCATTGTGTGGGATTGGATCTTGTGGGTTTCAACCGCTCTTTTGAATGTAAAGTCTCTCCTAAGTGAAAACCATCAACCCTAGTGACCTCCTTCCCCTCTCCTCGGAGTGGTGGGGGAAACACTTAGGGTTCGCTCGTGATTTTCCGCTTTACATTTTGGTGAACCTAACATGAACATCCTTTCTGATTATTCATGGTTAGATCTAAAAATTGGATTCCTTGATTACATTTCCATGTTTGATCTTTTGCAAATTTTAGAGGTTAATTGCATAAAAACCCTAAATTTTCTTTTTAGTAATTGAGCTTGTGAAATGTTTAATTATTAATGCTTGTTTCAGATCTACCCTTCTATTACAAATTGTCAATTCACATTTGTGCTTTAATTCTAAAAATTAAGTGGTTAAGTGTCAAAACCCTAATTTTTAAAACCGTCTTGATTCAACCTTTGACTGACAATTTCACTGATCAAAACATCTCCAAATCAACTATAACTTTGGATTCCGCAACAAAATCATAATATCTTTCATCCCTGAAAATTTGGAAAAAAGTTGCGAGGATTGTGTGCACCCCGAGCGCCATCGTCCCTGACATTTTTTCTAAAATTTCGGGAGTTAGATCTTACTGTATTTTTCTGCTAAAATCCAGAATTTTGGCTGATTTTATCAATTACAACACTTTCAAAATTAAAGTCAAAGTTGGTCTAGTGATTGCTTGGATTAAGGCTTCTAATCATTCAAAAATTGTTGAAATTGAAATTTTGTGTCGAAATTGTGTTCTTACTGTCCTAAATCTGAAAAGTGTGTTGGCGTTCATTCGAAATTTCAGTCCTTTATTCAAATTTTTTCAATTTGTGAATTTTGAAATTAAGTGCTTAATTACACCAACTTTGATTTCCACTTTCAAAATTGAATTTTGCATGAAATTGAGTCAACTTTCAAATTTCAAAGCTTGCATTGCTCTTAGTACTCCCTCTAAAATCATAAAATTCAAAATTTTAGTTTCCCTCTCTTTTTCAAAATTCAAATTTTGCATTTTTCAACAATCTTGGTAGGGTTCAATTTTGAGATTGCAATTTTAATTTGGCCTATCTACAGATCGTAAAATCACTCAATTTTTTTAGATTAGCTTTAAAATCATCATAACTTTCATCTCTGAAAATTTTGAAAAAAGTTGCGAGGACCGTGTGCACTCCGTTCGCCACAGTCCCTGACATTTTTTTTGAAATTTCAGGAGATTGTCGTGATTGCATTTAACAGCCTAAATCTAGGAGATTGGCTGATTTTATTGAAATTTGCTACCTCTAAATTCAAAATCTTCTCTCCCTCTCTAGTTCATGAGTTTTACAACAATAAGCCCTACTTACACTATTCCCGTTAGACGAAGCCGTAGAATTAAGTCTTTCCAAGGTTTAATTACCGAGGAGATGGAACCAAATTTGAATAGCCTTTTTAATGAGGACACGGGTAATTCCTCTAATCCTCCTAATGATGAAGAAGCTCTCCATGAGGTTTATGTAGAACAACTTTTGAAATTGGATAACCAATTTGATGATTTTCAGCAATGGATGTCTCAAGAGTATCCCGATAGTCAAGCTCTTTCATTAATTGAGGGTCTAAAACATATGGTTCAAAGTGATAAGAATGGAATTGATATTTTGTGTAGTATTGCACACATTGTGGATTCGAATGTGATGCCTATGAAGAGTTTTGCTGAAACTTTAGGTTATACACAACCTCCTACTCAAGTCAATCATTCTATTCCTTTAACAACTTCTATTGCTAGCATACCTACCTTTACATCAAACATAATGACTACTTCTATACAAGACATTCCACCTATGATTACCAGTCATGGGGGCAATCCTTCCTCTTCAATTAACCCTCTTCCTTCATTTAATCCAACTTCTTCATTCATTCCTTCAATGAGTGTTCCTATTACATCTCCACAAATGAACATGACGCAAGGGGGCAATTCATTTAACCATTCCATTCCTCCTTGTAGTGTTCCTCCCTTCCAATCATCTCCTATGACTAACTATCATAGTGTCCCGCCACCTTACTCTCAATCAATACCTTCTTTCAATAACATAATACCTCCATCACAATCTAACACATCTAATATGAACTCTTCGACTGAAGCAACCATTAACAGTCTTGCACAAACTGTCTCTTCTTTACAGCAACAAATTGCCTCTATGAATCAATCTAAGTTTAGTGTGCCCACATTTGATGTTGCGAGCCCACTTTCTCTTGACATTGTTCGAGCTATCCCTCCTAAACATGTTGAAATCCAGCATTTGGAGCTTTATAATGGTAAAGGTGATCCTCTAACACATGTTAAGACTTTTCAAACAATATGTACTGATTTTGCTTATGACCAAAGGTTGCTTGCAAAACTATTTACTAGGACATTAAGAGATAAAGCCCTACAATGGTATTGCTCGTTGCCTTCTTATTCTATTTCTTCTTTCGAACAACTTGCAAATGCTTTCATTCAACAAATTCAAAACAATATAAGTCCTAAAGTTACTTTGATTGATTTAATGCATTGTAAACAAGGTGTTAAAGAAAAAGTGACTGATTTCATTGGTAGATATAAGCATTTGTATGCTCAAATCTCTTTTCCAGTGCCTGACAATGATATACAAAGAATCTTTATTTCTAATTTACAAAAAGATATTAGAGAAAAACTTCTATTTTCTGAGTTTACTTCTCTCCAATAGTTGTGTGCAACTCTTCACAATTATCAACTGACTGTGAGTCAAATGGAACAAGCAAATCCTATGGCTCTGAGTGATAAGGGTGATATTAGTCAACAACCATTTGGGAAGTTTAAACCGAACAGAGAGTCCATTAAATTCAATGAAAACATCATCAACAACAATGTGAATGTAGCATCAAGTGTGCCTCCTATTTCTAAGTTTTTCAAGAAAGAAAGAAAGTTTACTCCTTTGAATGAATCATTGCATAGTATTATGAATAAGTTATTGGAACAAAATGTGCTTACTCTCCCTCCTGTAAAGAAAATAGATCCCGCAAAGATTAATTCACCCTATTTTGATAACAAATCTTTTTGTCAATTTCATCGTCAACCTGGGCATGATACTGAAAAATGTTTTGCTTTAAAGGGTAAAATTCAAGATTTGATTGATAATAATACTATCTCTATTTCAGGAGTGAATGATAAAGGCAACACATCTGTAGCTCCTCCTAACCAAAATCTTAAGATTTTTACTGATCCATTACCTTCTCATACCTCTAATGTGATTGAGACTAATGATTCCTCTTTCTCATCTGATGGTCTTGTGTCTATGACTCCGAATGTGATTAACTTTGTAGAGCAGTAAGAAAACCCTAAAGAACCTTCCATCACATTTGATTCTAATGAAACTATCAGGGCACCTGATGGTCCTTTATACATGGTTGCAAAAGTCAAGAATACACCTTGCCATGGAGTGCTTATTGATCCTTCTTGCATGGTTAAAGTTATTACTGAAGAATTTCTTTTTACTTTGCAATTGAATCAAGTGATTTATGAAAAAACAGATGTGATTGTGAAATTATTTGATGCATTTTCTTCTCCTACAACTGGTTCTATTACATTACCTATTGAGGTCCATAATAAATCCCTTGATATGAAATTTGCTATTATTCCTTCATCTGAACAATTTCATGTGAAGCTAGGCTATCCTTGGCTATCTTCCATGAAAGCTATTGCTTCTCCTATTCATAAGTGTTTGAAATTTCCCCATAATGGTGAAGTTGTTACTGTCAATCATAGTCTCTTTAAACCAACTGAAAGAACTTCTAGTGTTCCTATTGATTATTTTTGGCCTAAACAATTCCAATCTCTTCCACCGGGAAGTGATCATCTTTTCAAATCTTATCAAAAGTGGAAAATAGATATGATCCTATCTCTAAGTGAACCTAGAACACCCAAACTTCATATTCCTATCATTCTTGAGAAGGAAGTTCTTCCTTTGAAAGATAAAACTAATGTCTTTCCTCAAGAAGATTCCCAACCCATTCCTATGGATGTGACTATGTCTAGGTCTAGTAAACTTTCTAAAAGCAGACCTATACCTCCTCGTCATGATGGACTTGGTCTCCTTCCTAAACCAAATATTCCTCCTTTATATGGAGTAGTTCCTCCTCCTTCCTCTTATGGAGAGAAGAGACCTTCCTCTTCTCCTATTACCCAACCTAAGAGACCACAACCTAAACACCCAAGTGATAAGGATGAGAACATTCCTCCTCCTCAATCTTCTCAACTTCCTACTAAGACTAGATGAAATCGTTCTGCATGTGAACGCTGACAAAAGCATTGTCTTAGAGCTCAGGCAGGTGCTTCTCAAACTTTGCAATCTCCAAAAACACCTTCAACAACCATAATTCCATTTTCTCCAAAATCTCCTAAACATAAGATGCATGATGGTTTTGATCCTGTGCGAGTTAAAGATCCTATTTTTATAAATCTTGATGATGATATAGATGAAAATGTTACTTCTCTTACTTCTGATAGTGAATATGAATATGTTGATGTTGATAACCATTTATCTAACAAATTTTCTAAAGCACTTATCCTAGCTCCTAGACAAGAACAACATGGCTTGGAACATGAACATAGCCCTTGTTTGGATCTTGTGATAGCTCCATCTACTATGTTGGATGTTCCTCCTCTAGCGTGTTCCCTACCTTCCCGAAACATTGATCAACAAGATTGGGGGGTGGATGACGTGCTAGACTAGTTTCATTAGCATAGCAGATCCTCTCCTCCTTTCTTTTGTTACTTCTTCTATGTGTTATTCTCATTCTTCTATTTGTTGTCCTTAGTGTTGTCTACTTGAGGATGATGCAAAGCATTGAGATCTCTTTTGGTCTCTCTCATGTTGACTCAAAAGACACATGTGTTCCCTTCTTCTAGGTAACCTTCCTTGATTGGGGAATGACAAACAATTATGCATACATAGATATGATATACATGACTTATCATACAACATACTGACCCCGAGGAAAGCAAAGTCACCTCGTGCTTTGTGTCTATTATCCTTGGGTTTATCTCACACTTGGGAGCTAAATCTTTGTGATAACGTGCTCCTTTCCCTTTTCATTTCTTATGTGTATCACTACCTTAAAGCAATCACCCCCATTGAGGCATGTGCGATCGCTTTAATGTAGGGGGGCATACACCCTGTCTATCCCTTCAGGATACTTGAAAATTTCTTGGCGAACTTAGCTTTGCCTTGAAAATTTTTGGTATTTTTCTTGCATGACTCATAGTGAGGGAACCTCACTACTGACAGTCATGGTTCTCCCTCATGATCTTCCCTTTTACTTTGTCAATCGAAGTCGTAAGATCCTTAGTCCACTGGGGGCTTGGTGTGTCTTGCCTCCTTGACGTGGTGAAAGTCTTTCAATGTTGTTTCCTTGTACTTTACCAGAAGTATGAGCGTACACTTATACTCCCGCTAAAGTGGGGGCTAAATGTAGCATCCTAAAATTGTGACACTTGCAATTTCAACTGCATTTGGGTCTTCACGATGGCGACGCAACACTGAACCTAAATTGAGACCTCGAAACTTGTTCATGACATTAAAAACTACATTTTTCAGTACCCTAGCCTGATCCTCCTTGCACCTTGCTATCCCTAGAGGTGGGACCATGGTGCCCAGTGCCCTGGTCCTTCAAGACCATGGTGCCCAGCACCCTGGTCCCCCTAGGACCATGGCACCCAGCGCCCTGGTCCCTGGCCCTATTTTGGGCCCGGTCTCTTATGGGGCTTCGGGTCTTTAAGTTTGTAAATTGGAAAATAATGTTTCTTGGTCAGCCTAGGGTTGGAAAAATCAGTCTTTCAACCCTAATTGGCAAGTATATAAACTACATTTCCTCTCCCATTTTGGTAAGATGAAAAAAAGGTGGAAGCGATATTCAAACATTCAAGCATTCAAGCATTCCTTCAAGCAATTGATCATTCTAATCCTCCATTCAAGGCTAAGTGTTACATTCAAGATAAGGATTCAACCATTGAAGAGGAGATCACATACAACATATAACATACAACAACATTTACACCTTCGCATGTAAGAATACAAACATTCTTACAACAAGGTATCAATACTTGTTTACATTACAAACATTTACATTTACAGGATTCTCATTTCTTGGTTAATTCCAAAACTGGGGTTTGACCTAAAGGAAAACCCCTAATCCCTAACCCCCCAATCATCCTCTTTTTTTTGTGTGTAGGTGGCAGGTACGCGGCTGTAATTGAAGATCTGGAATCCTTGTGCAGAGACGAATAGATCCCCCTTCGTTTCGCAGATTTTTCGGAGGACCGTGTGCACGCTGGGCGCCATCGTCCCATCAACTTTTGCTCAAATTTATAGGACAGCATCGTCTCAACATTTTACTACTAATTCTAGGTCCACAGCTTCATCCTATATTCCTATCTCTTTTTATAAGTGAATCTTTCTCACTTTACATGCATTCCTAGTTCAATCTTTCTATCTACATTCTTTACAAAAGAGGGTAGCCTTGCTATCTTAACCCTTGAAACTCATTTAGAATCCAATCTTGCATTGTGTGGGATTGCATCTTGTGGGTTTCAACCCCTCTTTTGAATGTAAAGTCTCTCCTAAGTGAAAACCGTCAACCCTAGTGACCTCCTTCCCCTCTCCTTGGAGTGGTGGGGGAAACACTTAGGGTTCGCTCGTGATTTTCCGCTTTACAGTTCCAAATGCAACAAAGTTGGTCATAACTCTGAAAACTACAGAATGAATGTCAGATGTTATGTTTGTGGAAGATTTGGACATTTATCTAATCAATGCAGAACACAAACTGGCATAGGTTATGGGAAAGCTATTTAGAAAAATATTGTAACTTGTTATGCATGTAACAAGATTGGGCATATTGCTAAATTTTGTAGAAGTAAAGGTACACTGGTAGACAACAAAGGTGCTAGCTTGAAAGGAAAAGAAAAGGTTGAAGAGGTTAAGCAAGAATTCTCAAAGCAATGGATTAGAAAAGCTGATCTAAACATTGGGAATACTCCTCCACCGGTAAGACCAAAAAATGCTTCACTGGTAGGACAGAGTAGTGCTCCACCAGTAGGAAGTTCTTCATCTAATTGAATAAAATTTCCTTGAGGGTTTGGCAATCTAATGACACATGTGCTATTATTCCCTCGGTTAGAGATAAGAAGTTGAAAATCACTTATTACCGGCAAACAATGTTAAGTGAATACTTAACCGGCATGCAATTAATGTGGTAGATAGCAAAAAAGACTTTATAAAATAAGGTTATGGCTCCAGTTCATTTCACCGTGATTTCAAACGTTTAGAGAAGCGCAAAGATTCTGAGATAAGGCATTTCGAGCAAGAAGCAAGCACACTCCAAGAAATCATCCATCCAAGATAGAAAAAGGTATTTAATCATGGCATCCACCTCTGCAATTGAATACATAGTGAACCCTACTATTGTGGAAGTAATTAAAAGATCTAGGCCCATATTTTAGTTAGTCCCCAAAATAGCAAAGAAGGATGATACCTTAGGTGCATTTTCTCAAATCCCTAAAGGTGTTGTATATGCTGAAGACACTAGAATGTACACCCACTGCAACATTGAAGAGTTAGGAGATGAGGAAATCAAAACCATGTATAAAACCAAGATATGTGATGATACCGGCAATATTAAAACTGAACACAAGGTTATTGAAACCCTAGGATTCATAGAAATCCTTAGCATTCCTGAATTTCCTAAGGATGTGATTAGGATAGTGTTAAGAAGAGTTCATGGAGAATTTTTCTGGTTAGATGCAATTCATAAGATCACCAAGGAAGCGGTAAAGGCTATCATAGGGTTACCGGACATCAGTAAAAGACCAGACAAAAACAAGAAGTTTTCAAATGATTTAGTCATAGATCTAATAGGTGCAACATTTGATAAGAGATCTCTAAGGGTTAACAATGTAAAGGATACAAATGTGAGATTCATAAGCATAATATTAGGTTACAAAGCCACTCATGCAAATAGACTCATCTTAGTTTCAAGTTTATGCATTAAGAGTGCTTATGATATGGTGATAGACAATGCAAAAATCGACATCTGTGAATGGTTAAAGGATGAACTGATAGACAACCTTGGAAAGATAAAGAAGGATAAGAAAGGAACTTTCAGATTTGGAAATCTGTTAGTATGCCTAATGCTTCATATAACAAAATAGGTTCCTAGTATAGGATATAAAGAACTAGGATATGACATACTGGTAGGAAAGCAATTGACAGAATTGTTCAATACCATGGGTGAGAACAAAGAAAACAACATTCATGACTTTTTCCAAGCATTGAAGACAAAAATGAAGAAAAGGATAAGGTTATCTCAGAAAATTGTAGATAAATATAAAGATGACATATGCTTTGTTATTAAAAAGGATGAAATATGGATGGAAGCAGTCATTCCAAGGACAATCTGAGTAACCGAAATGGGCTATGAGACAGATGACCACATAGTTGAAACTTATGCCAAAGCACTTCTGGAAGCCTCCAATGAACCTAAGGAAGAAGTATTTAGTAGTGCTGAAACCATAGAAAGCCAAATACAGTCCAAGAAAAGAGCGAAGAAGGTAGAGGCATTTGTGAGGAAAGGATCCAGACAAGCAAAGGCCATTAAGGAAGATGTGTTAAAGAAAACTGGCATAACAGAAGATGAGTTGGCAGCCCCACAACCTGAAGCTCTCTTTTATCACCAGTAGGTACTTCTTTGGAAGGTGACATGCCAACAACCTTTAAAAGAGTTGTTAGGAAAAGAGATCCCTCACTGGCAACCACTCTTTCACCTAGAAGGACAAGATAGAAGCAACAAGCTATGAGATCTCTAGTCAGAAAGGTCACACCTAAAAAGAAGCTAACTCCTAAGAAAAAGAAAAAGACAAAAACTGACTTGGCACCTCTAGACATTTTGCTAAATGAGATCACAGAGCAAGGAAAATTGAAAAACATAGGGAAAAGTTATGACACTCTATTTGTTGATGAGAAAGGGCAAGCTGAGGAGAGTGTAATATTGCATATGGACATGTTCAAAAAGTTTTTGATGGAAGTAATCAATGAAATTCCTAATGATTTATACAAAAGACTTGAGGCTAGAAGGCAAGGAGTAATTGAATTAGACAAGAAAATAAAAATAGAAAAACTACTTGCTATATATCCGGTAAACTCTCCAAAGAAAATTGATGATCTGATTGCTCAAGTAAATCAGACTATTTTCTCCACTACACACCAGTATATTTCACTGATGGCAAGAAGAGTTACAAAAGTTATAGAGGAAATAGAAGATGGATGGGATATATTCCTGGTTGAAAAGGAAAAACAAGAAGAATATAGGAATCCCAAGCCTATTAAGGTATATCAGAAGGATAAGGACAAAGGGAAAGGCAAAGTTGGTGGACCTCCAAGCATAAAGGTTAAAGACAACCTACCTCCACCTGTAAAAATTACAACCCCTAAAAACCAACCGACAGCAAAAAGAATGGATGTAGAGGATAGCAATCCAAATCCCGAAGTGCTATACACTATAAATGTTGATACCCAAAAGATCAACATAACAGTTGATAAAGATACAACTAAAAAATTAGATATGGCTAAAGAGCCTCTGATAACAGGAGATACAGAGCAACCGGTAGAGGATACAGGGAAAAAGGTGGAATCTGAGGCACAAACAGAGAAACCAACAAAGCTTAAAGCTCCAGAACAAGCTCACAAGGAAACAATGCCACTGGTAAGCAATGAAGCAAGAAAACTAGTGCTAAAAGAAATACAAACACAAACTGACCTACCAGAGGTCAATACAAGCATGGTTATTTCCACCGGCACTTAGACTCTTGGATCATCATCAACATTCAAGTCAACTAATGTGACTGAGGTATTACTTGAATCCATTAAGAAAATAACTGACTGCAGTTCACAGGCTTATAAAGCAATAGATGATTCAATACCAATTTTGAAGATAATTGCTCCTGATTGTAATATAGCTAATAAAGATTCTTTAGGATAGTTGGATACATTATGTAAATACATTTATGAAAATATTGAGAAAATAAAGGAAGAATCAGTAAAGGACATGGTAGAAAAGGAGAAACAAAAATTCTTTGATGAAGAAATAAAGATGTGTAAGAGAGACTTTGACACACTTCTACCAGAACTATGTATTTTGTTGAAAGAGTATAAAATCTATATAAAGACACATGCAAAACAAACTTCTTGACTGTATATATTGACAAGAAAATAAGAAAGACACAGGATGAGATAAATCAACTTGCAGACAATTTTGTCAACTCACCGAATTCACTATCTATTTTTGAAGATAAGTTAACAAATTTTGAGGAAGAATTGCTTAAAGAGGAAAGAGAGAGAGAGAATAATAAACATGGCAAAACACTTGAGATCTAAACTGAGTCCAAGATTGGACTATCTAGCATCTCTGCAGAAGGAAATCTTAGAGGCATTAGCACAGGGAAGTAAAATACTGACAAAGCAATTGCAGCATCTCACCGGTACTGTGAAGAAGACTGAAACAACAATAAAAGATAGTAAAAAGTTTATGGATAATATAAACTTAATTTTGGGCGATCTTTTTCAGATAATAACTACCCAACTACAGGGTTGAGGATATGGATAGATGTAACTACAAACTCTACTAACATATTGAAAACCTTTGTCATTGATGCCAAAGGGGGAGTAGTAGGATGAGAAAGTTCAAAGATAGGAATCATATGCTCAGGGGGGGCCCTTCATATTTTTGGTAAACATTCTTTTTGGTAAATTTTTTTTGGACTACACATTTTGGACACTTTTTGAAATTTCTCATGAGTGTTACCATCAATGCCAAAGGGGGAGATTGTTGGCATATGGACACTCCAATGAGACATTGTATGTGATTGAAGGTTTTGTCATTGATGGCAACCTTGCAATCCTATGGCACCGACAAGACATCATATTGGCAAAGCATTACACAGGCAAGATAGTTCACCAACATCAACAAGATCACTCTACACCAACACCGGCACCGACACAGAAGAAAACACGTATACCAACATAGAGGCCGACGGGACTTTTGATATGTAATATTTTGCTTATTATTGTAAGAGGACTTGGCAAATTGTAAAATGACTCTTGTATATAAAGGAGATCATTGTAGACATTTAGTGAGGTAATGTAGCGAGTATAAAGAAAATTATTAGGCAGACCTAATGTGTGAATTATAGGTCAAGGGTATATGTAAAGAATAGAGTTAGAATTGGTAGTGAATCTGGCATTGGAGATGCTATTGTAAAGTGGTACAAGTCATTGGATTAGTATAATCCTCATTGTAAGTTAGTGTGACTTCTCATTGAGCAGTGAGCTCTAGGCAGTTGGCCTTCCTGCATGTGCAGGCCCCTATTGTAAGTAATATTCTCTTATTGGCCAGTGAGTGAATATTGTGGGTCACAAATCCCACCAAGGTTTTTTCCACACCAAGTTTGCTCGTTAAACATCTTGTGTTATGGTGTTCTTTTCATGTGGATGTTTCTAATTCTATTTATTGCATTAATTCTTGCATACCAGTATACTGCTATTTTATGTTCTGCATGTTTTAACTTAAGAAATTCTTATCACCAGTTAGATACTGATTCACCCCCCCCCTCTCAGTATCTGTTGGAATCCTAACAACATATACATATATATATATATACATACATACATATATATATATGTATATACATATATGTATGTATGTATATATATATGTATGTATATATGTATATGTGTATATGTGTATATGTATATACATATATAGACATATATAGATATATATGTATGTGTATATGTATATATATGTACATATGTACATATACATATACATATACATATATTATATAAACATATATATATACATATATATATATATACATATATATGTTTATATATATATATGTATATATATATTATATAAACATATATATACATATATATGTTTATATATATATATATACACATATACATATATTAATGCTTCTATTAAAATAATAAAAAAAAAAATAATAATAAAATAAACTTATTGCTTGCTAGGAGGTTCGGCCTTTATGGTGGGGGCCGCAGGGGTCATGGCCGCCCACAACCACAAGACTTACCCCTGCGACTATGGGAAGGCCACCCCACAGTCACGGGGCCAAGGCTCTATGGCCTATAAGGAAGGCATCCCCGCAGCTGCAGGGGGAAGCCATGCGACTATGGGCGGTGGCTGCCACAACAGACACCCCCCCCCCCCCCCACCCTCACAAACTGTCGTGTGCCACCCAACCAAACACCACCACCGCCCCTCTCCTTCACTGCCATGCTCACCTACACACACAAAAAAAAAGAGTTAATGGTAAGTAATGCCCAATAAAACCCTAACCCAATTTCGGGTTAGACTAAAATAAAATGAAAAAGAAAAGAAAAGAAGAGAGTATTAGGTTTTCAAATAAACCCTAGTTAGGGTTGAAAAATAAAAGTAGAGATAGTAATAAAAGAGATAAAATTATAAATGGGAGGGAGGAAAGAAAGTTATTTTTAAATTTGAAATGGGAATACCCATTTAATTTAAGTTATTATTTTAGGTTTGTTGACTATTAAGGGATATAGTTGGAGTTGTAGATAATTATTTATTTATATAGTAATATTATACTCATGTTGGGTAAATTTATCAAAGATGTTTTCTAATGGAAATTTTAAATAGTATAATGATTAAATTTAAGTTAAGGAGATAGTTTATTGTCGAATATTAAATATTTAATATTTAATATTTAGGAAATTTAATTCGACATTAAAATGAGGTTATTGACTAGGTTATTATTATATTGGATTTAGTTAATTTTATAGACAAATATAAAAACATTATTACTATTGCTCAATTAGTTAATTTGAATTCAATAAAATGTGTGTTAACATTATTTTAATTAGACCAAAAGAAATTAAATACTATTTGGGATGATTAATATCTCGTGATAATTAATTGAAGAATTACTTGGGGTAAATTGATTAAATTAATAAATAAAGTTGTGATGACCCTTCTGGGGTAGAATTAGTCTAGTTAAAATTGTAAACGTTATATTTGTGGAGTTAATTAAATTAACTTTAGGAACCCATTAATTTAATGCTCGAGATAACCTTTAGCATGGACAAACTTATTTATCTCATCTTTATCATAGAACAACTAGTATTTTTATATTGTTTAAGAAAAAAATCTTGTTGCATTTTTGCCCAAAAGTTTGGGCATGACAAACAATTCTCTGGATTATAGTCTGGATTTCTATGTAGTCAGTGAAGCTCCTTTTTTGATGAGCAGTGCACTCTAGGTTGTTGGCCTTCCTGCAAGTGTAGGCCCCTCAATTGTAATTCACATACTACAGAAGTATTATCTAACTATGGGTAGGCTTCCCACCGTGGTTTTTCCCTTTACCAGGTTTTCCACGTACAAATATTGGTGTTATGTGGATGGCTTTTATTATGTGATTATTGTTTATGTTTAATTGGTTTAACTACTATTCTGGTATTAAAGTTTAAATTGCTAATGATTCTGGTAATCTATGATAACTGATTCACCCCCACCCATCTTAGTTATCTTCTGATTATTTGAATTGTCTAACGAGATCATCATCATATAGAGTAACATGCATAATAAATGATGAATCATCAACATCATATAGGGTCCATGTATATCATCATAAATCAATAAACAACCAAGTATACAATGATTTCAAAGAAATAATCAATAAAATAGAATGTCCCATGATACAAATCAATGTCTCATATCAATATGTCAACTAGGACAAAGAGCACCACTCTTTCAATAAAATATTAGTTCTTGATCCAATCAATCAGCTATCCTATCTGCTCACTTGATATTTCTATCAATCTCTTTGACCACATATTAGTGACACTCATTCATCATGAGGTTATGCATCTAGTTTATAGTTTACATCATTTACGTTCATCAACCATGAAGTCAATCAAACTCTATCCCATCAGATCATCAAAGCTTTGAGTTTATATCATTGATCCTCATCGAACATGAGGTCAATCAAACTCTATCAATCATCAAATTAAGTATAATATCAAAGTAATCAAAGAGAGAACATCATCAACCAAAGTTATAGAAATTTCAATCAATTTTTGTGAGATCAATCACTCAATCCAAATTTTTTAATAATTTCATGATCAATCTCTTGAGGGGGCACACAATCAGGATTTTTTATCTCCATTAGGTGCATTATCATGACTTGAAATTTTTGAAACATTGTTGTCTCAAAATTATTTCAAAGAGGGGGAAAATGTATACACACAAAATTGGTTATGAGAAATTACATAAATAATTTATATTTATTTAATAATTATTCTTCTATTAAATTGTTGATTTGAAAAGATTAATTTATTTAATTCATTTCATGTCCTTTGATTAATTAATTTAATTGAAACATTTTATTAATTAATTCATTATATTCTTTTCTTCTAATCAATTAATTAAATATCTAATATTTAATTATTCCTCTATCTACTATCCTAGTCTCATTAATTAAATAATTTCTTAATTATTTAATCCCTTTTCCAACTCACCTTTCATTCTCTGCACCACTTCTTCTTTGCCAACTCATCCATCATGTGGCTAAATTAATTCAATAAAATAAAATCATGTATTAGCCACTTATCTCCAACTTGCAAAATAAATGAAATATTGTGTACATACACATATTTCCTAACTTTCTTCTATATTCTCTCCAACATCCCTATATCTTAGGAGGACTTGAGTCCAATTATCCTCTCATTCCTACATCTTCTCAAACTATCCTATATCCTCTCAAGTCTTCAATTCGGTTAAGGTGAGATGAGTGACACTTGTCTTCTCCTTCCCCCTTTCTCTTAACCCTCAACCTCTTTCTTATAGCCATCCAATTTCCAAGATTTGATCATGACCATTGATCACTACCACCTAGGCTCATGCATGAAAAAATCTATAAAAAGAGGTCTCCTAAGACATTTTGAAACTAATAGCTAATCATATAGACATTCTAGAAGTTTTTATCTTGCATCCATGAGTTTAAGTTTGAAGCAATTAGCAATTTTAGAATTTCTTAATATCATGTTAGCTTAAATCATTTGCATATGCATATCATAGTATCAGTTAACTATCAGTCTAGTCTTCATATGCCATCTTGGAGGCTACCAGTGCTTGTCTGAGAAAAAAACATCTGCAACTAGGACCAATGGAGTTAGGACACAATGAGGTGTAAATCATGAAAGGTATAATCTTGTTTATTTCATTTACTTCATGTTACTTCATTGGTTGAAGTTAAGTTTCTTGTAGCTTTCCTTTTTATATTTTATGATGGACTAACAAGTTTCAGGACATTTCTTTGGAGTTCAATTTTAGCCTCAACAAAGAGAATTCTGACCCAAATATCAATTGTCTCTTTCTGGATTTCCTCAATTTTTTCTAACATCAGATTTTTTATTTGGTGTTTAGGATTGAATTTTGTAGAACCTGTTTAATTGATTAAATCTTCTATTTCTGGTGGGGTTATTGATGGACAGAGATTGACCAATTCCATCTCTTTTATTTACTAGTCCCGAGTTTGAGCATGTGATTTTGTGACCTCTAATTCATCATATAACTCTTTAGGAAATTTTTTCTCTAACTCAATCAATATTCTACTAAAAGAATCAAGGTATCGAACAATAGATTTTTTTAACTACTTATCTTTATCATCAAAATCATCAAAGAATGTAGAGATATTATCTACATTATTGTCATTAATAATTTGAACAATGATGTCTTGAGCATCTAGTTTCTTCTTATCGGTTCTCCTTTTTGCTTTCGGTTTAGACTGCTCATAAGACTTTGGCTTCCATTTATGTACAATAGTGATTTGATTTTGGGTGTATTTTGGGGAGACTCCTTAGCCGGTTCCTTTTACTCTTCCTTCTTCTCCCTCACAACCCTTGCAAAAACACCTTTCTTCTTTGGAGCTTCCTCAATTTCTTCATCTAATTCAGTCTCCTCTGAAGAAACAGTCGTATACTACCTAGCCACTTTTTTTTTTTCACTGATTCTATCGGCTTAGGACTAGTAGGCTCACCAGATGGTGCTTCTAGTTGTTTGGATGATTTTTTTGAAACTAGGACCACATTGGGAATTGCCTGAGCCTCCTTTCTTTCTTCTCTTTCTTCCTTTGTCTTTTGCTTCATCTCTTCCTTTCTTTGGGCTTCAAGGATTTTGACCTTTTGTTCAACTTTAGCCCTATCATGACCCTCACTTATTAAAGTTTTAGTTGCAAACTTGGTCATTTTTCTTCTTATTACCGATGTAACTAATTCCTAGTGAACTTTTAATCCCTTTTCTTGGGTTGTGCCAAAATTTTCTTCCTTTTCATCAACTAGAGCTTGAAGAAAGTGTTGTGCATAAGCATCTAGTGTGGCCTCATCCACTTCATAGCCCATCAACATAATCTAGACTATTCTATGTTAAACCACCTCCATCATAAAATTGTCTTCATTTAACATAAAAAAAATAGTGTCTTTATTATTTTCTACAATTTATTTAGGAATCCTAGCCCTATTTTTCATTTCTTCCTAAAAATTTCTGAAAAATGCCCATAAGTTGGCCTTTTGTTATTTATTTCCTTGACTATCCAAAATTTGTGCTATTTGAGTGGCTTTCGGTCTATCAAAAGGCCACTGTATTTTACCATATCTGGGAACTGTATTCAAAAAGTAGAATGCTAAACATATAACAAAAGATCCATAATAGAAAGTATTTTTCTTGTCCTATTTTATTTTCTGAAGGTTTGTCATTAATTCCTTCAGCATCACACTGCATAGGTCATAGTGTGCGTCTTCCTTCACTATTTGATGAGCAATAAGAATGTTATTACTAGAGATAGAGTTTAGCTGGTTTGACTGGTAAACTTTGTATCTGATTACCAATGGTACAAATTTGACATCAATATCCTTTATATCACCAACTCTCATTGATTGACCATCCAAGGTGGCACTTGTGAGTTTGCTAAGTTTGGTGTTGGAGAGTTTTGACCTAGGGACAAGAAGACCTCCAACCTTATGTAGGCAAGTGATATTTTTGATGACCTCCTCAGTGATTTTGTAGGGATGGTCCAACCAAATGAATTCTCCATGAATGCAGCTGAGTATATATCGGACCCATTCAACTTCATCAAATGTTGGGAAATCCATAAATTAGGTAAAACCATTCTTTTGCAAATGGGCAAATTTTGGCTTCAGCTTTTTGTCGGTGATCAATTTTTTGGTGAACACGTAGGACAATTCCTATCTCCCAAGATCCTCAATGTCACAATGGATGTATTCCGTAATGTCTTCAATATGAAGAACACCAAGGTAGACACTCAAAAATTCTCCCAATAGATCATCCCAAAGAGACTTGAAAGGATGCTTCTTGAATTCAGGATGGGGATGGTTCTTGATTTCCACCACCAAAGGAGTATCGACACTTGATGAAGAAGCCATGATTACCAAAGGAGTATCGAATGTGGATACAATAATTAGGTTTTCTACAAATGGTAAATACCTCAATATTTTGTTGGATGATGAAATTGTCTTTTAGTATAGATGATTTCGTAATTCACCTTAGTTCTCTTGAAATGCTCTGGAAATTGCTCTTTAGAATGCTTGATTATTGCATGAGGAAATTACTTAACTTTTCCCCTTTTATCACCATTAACCCTAATTTTTCACTATCATAAATGCTACCAAGAAAATTGATCAAATCACATAATCTGCATATAAGTTCTAGTAAACACTTGAAATCTCTTGAGTATCCATTTGTAGCCAGAATTCTCTAACTACATATCTAATATGGGGTATTTTCATGATCTTTAATGATTTGCCTACCCCTAAGGTAGAGTGCCTTAATTGTCGGTTGTAGTTCCTGCTTCCACTGTAGGACCTGATGGCTCTATCAGTTGTTTTGCTAGTTGTGTGTCTCATCTCCTAGCCCATATTTTCTCATGTTGTTTTCTGATATCTTCAATCTTTGCCTTTTCCTTCTCATCTGCATTTTCATTAGCTATCGATGGATTCTTACTCTTGCAATATTTAGCAATATGTCCAATCTTCTTTCATGCATAATAGATAATATTGTTCTTCTAAATTGCTTTGTTTTACCCTTGATTTCCTTGATTTTCTTTTGATCTACATTGATTAGCCATATGAACAAATTTATTACATGCATGGCATCTAACATTTCCAAGATTGGTGAATGATGGATTGTTCTAATTATTTCTATTTCTAAACTGACTTGCTATATGACCATATTTAATGCAAGCAAAGTATGTACCATTGAATTTGGGGGCATTAGGTTATCTTACTGGTGATTTTTGGTTCTAGTTGTTGGCATGATTCTTCTTCTGACCAAATGATTGATTTTGTTGAGTTGTACCAGAGCTTTCTCCTTCTTCATAGCCAAGACCTCTTTTGTCATTAGCATCTCTTTGACTCTTCATCAGTTCATCAAGTTTTGTAAAGCTTTCTTTGAACTTATCCTTGTACTCATTTGTAGTGACTAAATAATCTCTCATGATTATGATCTGTCTCTCAAGTTATTGTTCATTATTTCAGGACTAGATCAACTCAAGTTTCAACATGTCATTCTCATGTGTCAGTCTATTGCATTCATTAGATCTGTCCTTCAATGATTGAGCCAAGTTTTCTTCATTCTTCTTTCTATCCTTAATCTCCTTGCACATTCTCATGGTTAGGGCTTGCATCTCATTCTTGAAGAGAGTGTTCTCCTGAGTGAGTTTCCAACATTGATCTTTCAAGGTATCTTCTTCCTCACTACTTTGATTTTGTAATTGATCAAAAAGTTCCTTCCTTTTGACTTGAATAGATGAAATATTTCCTTGTAATGAAATGATGTGTTCTCTAGCTTGCATCAATTTATTATTCACTTTACTATTGTTCATTATCAAGATCCTCAAGAGCAAGTTGAAGCTATTGCTGCAAATAGGTATCCATAGATTGGTTAAACTTCTTTTGAGGAACTATGCTCTGATACCAATTGTTGGAATCCAAGAACACTAAGAGGGGGGTGTGATTCAATACTCTATCGGTAAACAAATTTTTGAACTTATTGAATATGAACCGGTTAACAATAATTAAAATTAAAGTGCATAAACCAAATAGCACACAAAGAAGAAACACCATAACACCAATATTTATATGTGGAAAACCCTACAAAGGGGAGAACCATGGTGGGGATGATAACCATAATATCTATATACTTGATCAAGGTATACAACTATTGCATGGAGGGAATTGCACATTCAATCAAGCCAACTGCCTAGAGCTCACTTATAAAATAGAAGTCTCACTAACTTACACAACAACATACAATGAGTACAAACAAAAATGAACTTGTTGATTGGATTTAACCATGCTAGATAAGTTTCGGTAAATGCTCTGTCAACCTCCTATGTGAACCAGTTTACGAATACTCTATTCTACCCTGTTCTGTTGCCAGTTGGAACTGTGCACATGAAACTACACATAAAAGATTTTACTCACTGATCAAATTGTATATTATCAATTACTTATTGATTCACATCCAAAATTGCATCTCAATTTTCATCCAATCCATCACTAAGAGATCTCCTTAAATAACCTTTAACTATTCATCATGTCAACCTCAACGAAGAAAAAAACTTGTCGAGTGCCAGATCACAAGGTATATCATGCATAATCGCGATGACCATGTCATCCTACACACACTACCAAAAAATTATTTAAATAAATTATTAGGGTCACAAGATATCTTAATCCGGTCCTATACTTAACAAGGTTCCAAATACACATTACTAGTATCAAGACTAATCGATTATTAAAGATAAAGAAAAATGTATATACCGGTTGTGTGTAGTGTATACTGGTTGACCAAATCAAAGAAAAATAATAAGATAATGAATCCCAATGAGAATTATCAACACTTGGAGATGAGTTTCCATCAATGACAACCCTAAATGCAATTCATCTTACCGGATGAGTGTCAATTGCCAACACGTATAATAGATGTGATTACATTCAAGAAGAAAAACATCATTATCAGTCATTACTAATCTTAGGTATATCCTTCCATCATTTATTTCAGTATTTGCAATTCTTCAATCAAGGTTAATTCCTAAATAGGGGTTTGAATTGGGCAAGCCCCTATACCCAACCTATTTCCCTTCCTTTCTACATCCAAGAAATAGGTACAAAGTTGCATTCTTTAGAATATGCATATACTACCCAGATCCCACCATAGTGATGGGCACTCTTGTCCCAACATTTTTTGAGCTCTTTTGAGTATCAAGTCTAAATTTGCATATACTACCTAGATCCAAGTGCATGCCTCAATTTGATGGTTGTAGCTCACTATTTCTACATTTTTACCTTCATTTTAGCACCTTTCCCTAATTTTAGCATTCCAACTCTCAAAAGAGGGCAAATCAATCTACACACCCTTTAATCCAATTATTATTCAATCCTTATCATTACTAATTTGTGATCGAATCTATTGGATTCACCCCTCTTTTGAATGTAATAGTAAAATTAGTGGTTTTTACCTTTCTATGGTTGAAACCCTAAATTTTTCCAACCATTGCAAATTGTCACAAACCTCATTTTGTAGAAATCAACCAACTTCTTATAGGGGACAAGTTTCTCATCTTTAGTCTCATAATCATTATTTTCTTGCCAAATGACCAATTGAGAATCATCATATACCTGAAGATTCTTGATATCCCATTGCACTATAATTCTTAGTGTTGTGACTAAGGTTTCATATTCTACAATGTTGTTTGTACATTCAAAAGTGATTCTATATGATTTAGGAATTGCATCTCCTTACAGAGTCAGAAACAAAATACTTGCCCTCAAGACATGCCACTTGATAGCAACATTTTGTGGGATATGAAGCATGGACGTAATAGTGGCCATGACATCTATTGGTTTTCTTTAAAGTCATGGTACTTGGCTAAATATGATTGTAACAAACTTGATTTTGTAGAGATCACCTAGCTTCTTATAGGGGACAAGTTTCTCATCTTTAGTTTGATAATTGTCATTTTCTTGCTGGATGGCTAATTGAGAATCACCATATATCTGAAGATTTTTAGTATCCCATTGTATTTCAATTCTTAGCCTTATGACTAAGGCTTCAAATTTTGCAATTTTGTTTGTACATTCAAAAGTGATTCTGTATGGTTTAGGAATTGCATTTCCTTGTGGAGTTAGAAACAAAATATCTACCCTCAAGCCATGGCTAGTGTTGGCAACATTTTGTGGGATATCAAGCATGGATGCAATAGTGGTCATGGCATTTGTTTGTTTTCTTTGTAGTCATGGTACTTGATTGAATGTGATTGTAATAAATATGGCTTTGTAGAGATATACCAACTTCTTGTAGAGGACAAGTTTGTCATCTTTACTCTCATAATCATTGTTTTCTTGCGAGATGACAAATTGATAATCACCATATACTTGAAGATTATTGATATCCCATTACACAAAAATTCTTAGACCTATTACTAAGGCTTCATATTTTGCAATATTGTTTGTATATTCTGTTACCCCCATATTTTTGCTTGTGCCTAAAGTTTCACAATTAGCTAAAAATTAGTTATTGTATGCTGAAGTTTTTATGGCCAAACTCTATGTCGAATGAGAGATTTTAATTGTTTTATTTTTGGCTTACCCATATACTCAAAAAATTAAATCTCAAGTCTTATTTCTCATATGCAAAAATGATTTCTAGGTTATGCTCTACTAGGCCCATTTATTTTACAGTTAAAATTTCATTAAAAACAGAGCCCTCGGTAAAAAGTTATGTAGGTTTTTCTATGGCAGCCCAAATGAACAATTGTCATTGAACTTGAACCTTGAACCATATTAGGTTCAAAAGGTTCAAGGTTCAATGTGCAACCAAATATTAAAACAAAGTGATAAAGCAAATATAATATAAGTGGAGTTTGTGTTTTTGAACCTTTTGATTGAACCCCGTAGGTTCAAGGTTCAAGCGGTTCAAAAAGTTCAAAAGGTTCAAAAACTTCAAAGTTCAAATTTTAGGTTTGTAATTTTCGGTCATTGAACTTGAACCATTGAACCATTTTGGTTCAGGTTCAAAGTTCAATGCGCAGGAAAATGGAAAGAGAAAAATCAATGCATTATACTATAGGTGCAGTTTGTGTTTTTGAACCATTTGCTTGAACCTCGCAGGTTCAAGGTTCAAAGTTCAAGGTTCGATTTTAGAGGTTCAAATTTAGAGTTAAGAGATTCATTAGATGCAAGTTCAGAGTGTGTGAGTTCAAAATTTTAGTAATTTTAATAATCCAATAACATTGGCATGTCTAATGTTTGTAATTTTTAATGTAATCTATAACAACGATTCAACCTCATTAAGATTTAATATATGATCAAGACAACATTGGAGGACTTGTGAGCTTGAATGATAAAGATTCGTTGAAATCTTTTTCCTCTCCAGAAGTAGAAAGTTTCAGTTTTGAAATGATTGAAAATCAGCTTATCCCAACAAGTTTTAAAGAAGAAAGTTTTCAGATCAACACACAGCCAGAATATGCAACCTTCAATTTTATAGAAGAATATGGTAAGAATGATTTTTTGCAAAATTTTAATGAATCTATTCTAGAGTCATTTCACTTTGAAGATGCAATGATATTACTTGAAGATTTATCTAGTGAGGCTTGTGTTAGAAATAAAATAAAATCTTTCTCTATTGATTATTTTTCTGAAAATGTGAAAGTAAAAGAAGCTTTTGAAAATAATCTAGAGAAAGAAAGCAACCAAGTTGTTAAAGTGTTACAATTTTTAGAATTTTTGGAGGTTTTGAAAGACATTTCTTTCTGTGAAGAGGAAGTCATATGTCAGTTTTTGTCATCCATTGAAGGAGAAGACTCTTTTACAGTAAGCTCAAGTATTGATGCATTTCATGCTTTGGCTGTGGATAGGGAGTTTTCAGAGTTGATTGCAGTAAAAAAAGATAAAGTATTTTCAGCTAGTGTAGACCCTATGCTTGATGAAGTCTTTTTTAATTCCAAGCTGAGTATAAATACTGAAAATCCTTTTAAGAGTGGTGATTTTAATAGTAAAAATTCTAAAGATGATGTAGCCATTCCTACAAAAATTTATGACTATTATTATTTGCAATAAAAAATAGAAAGATGGTTGAATAGTACCATGCAGACAGTTAAAGAAAATTCAGAAATTTATGATCAAAGGTGTTTTTTTGAAGATGAGCATATATATGGGTTTTTCTTGCACATCATTAATATGAGAGTTAGTAGTGAAGCAGTCACTAGAAGGTCATTATTCTTAGCTACATTTCATGGTCAGAATCCATCACTGAGGAAAGGCTCATATTTTTCCCAGCCGGTTAATGGTTTTATATGAGCAGCCTAAAGTTTGCCTATGGTAAAGGGATTTCCCACCCATCTACATACTTGCAAATAAATTTTTGGTTTTTCGTAAGATTTAATGGTTTTGGCTTGTTATTTTTTAGTTCTTGCCATGTTCCCCTCTCTGCAAGCAACTCCCCATGCTTTGTTTCTCTTTGACTCTGTTGCCCAATGGATGCTAGGCACTAATCTCTCCCAAAGACATTCTGGATTCTGCTAGTCCTTTACAATCCTAGTCCCCAATTAGAGCCAATGTTACCCCCATATTTTTTCTCATGCCTAAAGTCTCACAATCAGCTAAAAATTAGTTATTGTATGCTGAATTTTTTATGGCCAAACTCTATGTCAGCTGAGAGATTTTAATTGTTTTATTTTTGGCTTACCCATATACCCAAACAATTAAATCTCAAGTCTTATGTCTTATATGCAAAAATTATTTCTGGGTTATGCTCTACTAGGCCCATTTATTTTACAGTTAAAATTTCATAAAAAATGGAGCCCTCAGTAAAAAGTTATGTAGGTTTTTCTATGGCAGCCCAAAGGAACAATTGTCATTGAACTTGAACCTTGAACCATATTAGGTTCAAAAGGTTCAAGGTTCAACATGCAGCCAAATATGAAAACAAAGTCATAAAGAAAATATAATATGAGTGCAATTTGTGTTTTTGAACCTTCTGATTGAACCCCATAAGGTCAAGGTTCAAGCGGTTCAAAAAGTTCAAAAGGTTCAAAAACTTCAAAGTTCAAATTTCGGGCTTTGTAATTTTCGGTCATTGAACTTGAACCATTGAACCATTTTGGTTCAGGTTCAAGGTTCAACGCACAGGAAAATGGAAAGAGAAAAATCAATGCATTATACTGTGGGTGCAGTTTGTGTTTTTCAACCATTTGCTTGAACCTCGCAGGTTCAAAGTTCAAAGTTCAAGGTTCGATTTCAGAGGTTCAAATTTAGAGTTCAGAGATTCATCAGATGCAAGTTCAGAGTGTGTGAGTTCAAAATTTTAGTAATTTTAATAATCCAATAACATTGGCATGTCTAATGTTCATAATTTTTAATGTAATCTATAACAATGAATTTTTTGAGACAGAAAAATCAGTCTTGGTGCAAGGGCCATAACTATGCATTGAACCATTAGATCGTGCTGAAATTTTAATATGTTTTAGAAAACCTAGTTTTCTAAATTCTAACTGAAGTGACTGACAAAATATTCTCTCAGTCAAAAGTTATTTATATCTGAGTATGGGTATATAAAATTTCTGAGATAAAAGATTTGTAGATTTAAAAAAAAAAAGTTATCACGGAGAGGATAAAGGATAAAAGGAAAAAAAAGATTAATTATTAATCTTTTGAAGATTCAGTTATGGAAGGAGATGATGATTATTTAAGGAAATTTTTTCTAGAAAAGATGGGTTCTTCTTCTTCTTCTTCTTCTTCTTCTTCTTTTGGGGAGGAGTCGGTGTTCTACAGAAAAAGGGAGAAATTTTCAAATTTTTAATTGTAAGAGGGGAAGTAGTTTTCATGAGTTATTATTTTGTTTGTTGTAGGGGATCTGGGTCTGTGTATTCCAGATTGTATTCAGAAATAAAGAAATGCAGATTTTGCCTGTGTGTAATCTTGTGCATTCTTTTGATTATAGATTCTTGGTGCATTATAATCTTCTTAATACTCGCTCCATTATGGTGAACAGATAAATTGTATTTTCAAATCTGTGCATTTGAATGTGAATAGAAAATCTTTGTTGGGATAAATATTCATTTATGCAACATTTGGTGCTTCCTCAGTCATTTCACTTTCAGAAGTTTGTGAATTAATTTAATGAGTGGGTCTTTCATTGATTTTGCACGGATGTTCTGATCCCCCTTGTCCTGTGAGACATGAGAGAGACTCGATCAGATTTGTGTATGTGGGAAGATCAAATAGATGGTCTATGTGCTATTTATTTGTTTCTCTCTTTGTTATTTAAATTCGAAATCACATTCATGCTATGTTGATGGATGAGTGTTAACGTGCCTTCGTGTCTTCTGGTTAAAGACATATTTAGCATTTTAATTCATTGTAAATCTTGTAAAGAGGGAGTTGTACCTCTCAATTGAGAGGAAGATTATCAATTCAATGATAATCTATCCAACTGTTGGTGCTCTTTGTCCTTTATCTTGGGCATTTGGAGTTAGTATGTGTATGTATTTGTTGAGGGACAAATCTATTCACTAACATATTCAAAATTGATTCTCTATTATTTAGGAATTCCATCTCCTTACAAAGTCAAAAACAAAATACATCCCCCCAAAACCATGGCTAATGTGTTAGCCATCAAAATATAATTGCCATTTAGTTGAAGTTTTTATATTGAATTAGGACTCATTTGGAAAATCGAATAGAAGTGGGTGGCTTTGTTAAGAAGGAGCTTTTGCAAGATGATTTGCTATCACTTATTCTTTTATAGCCTTGTTATACACATACTAGATATCAAATTCACTTAATACCATAACCCATTTAGCAAGACATGTTGTGAGTGTTTATCTATTGATTAGGTACTTTAATGGGTCTATCTTTGCTACAAGAAATTTCTTGTGACTTAGCATTTAATTTTTAATCTTTTGGGTAGTGAAGAAAACTGCTAGGCATGCATTCTCAATGGTGGTGTAGTTCAATTCATAGTTGACTAGAATTTGGTATATATAATATATATCTCTCTCTTTTCCTTGTTGATTGTGTTGTGCTAAAAGAGCCCCTAATGTTGTTGTTGTTACTGATATTTAAAAGATGAATTATTTTCCTTTAATAGGAGACATTAGGACTCGTGGAGATAACAAATAGTCTTTTAATTATTGGAAGGCTTGCTAACACTGATCGTCCCATCTAAAATTTACCCTTTAGAGAAGCAAATGTTGGAAGGGGTGGCACTTATCAACCAATTGTGCTATGAATCTCTTGATAGATTGTAACTTTCCTTGAAGACTTCTTAGTTGTTTCAGATTTGAAGGTGAAGGTATATCTATTATAGTCTTTAACTTTATTGGGTCTACTTCAATGCCATGGTGAGAAATGATGTACCCTAGGAGATTTCTTGATGTAACCCTAGAAACACATTTCTTAGGGTTTATGAAAAGCTTATACTTTTTCATTCTATCAAAGATCAATGTCAAGATACTCAGATGGCCATCTCTCGTGAGTGATTTACATAATAGGTCATTTACATAATATTCCATCAATGTGTAGATGAAATCATGGAATATAGTTGTCATTGCACTCTGATAAGTTGGTCTAGCATTTTTAAGTTTGAAGGGTATTACATTCCAACAATAGGTTCCCCACATGCATTTGAATATTTTTTTATGTTGATGCTTGGGAGGTAACCTAATTTAATTGTAGCTAGAGAAACCATCCATTAAGTAATTTCTTGAGCTCTTCTTTCACTAGTAATGCATTTTTCTTAGTTTCTATTTGATTGGCTTAACACCTAGTTGCAATGGCAAGTGATGAAGGACCAATTCTAAATCTAACCCTGACATATCTACATAGGACCATGCAAAGTTTATTTGTTTTTTGAGGAAGAATGTGATAAAATTTTCCTTCTCTTGTTTTGATAATGAGGTTGCAAAATGGATGATCTTGGGATTATTTGGCATACCTAAGTTGATTTCTTATGTTACCTCCACCAAGAGAGGATATTTTTCATGATCTATTAAGGGTTTGTCTATTCTTCTATCTTTGAGTGCCTCGGCTAGGTTTTCACCCTCAGATACATCATTTAATTTTACTTTTTCAATCTCTAAAGGTGCCTTGCAGTTTTCACCAAGAGACTCATTTTTTTCCTATTTTTCATTTTCATTTTTATTTGTGTGATTGGAAGATGTATTTGAATCCCCAAAGTGTGCTACTATGCCTTCACAAATCTCAAAGAATGCTACTATGGCCTCATCATTTTTGAAATAGTCTAAACTTGGTGGTCCTTGTTGGTCCCAATCGATAAGCTCAGGGTGAACTAAGGGCATGTTATCATCAGTATTATACAAATCGGGCATGACAAAGGTTAAGGTCAGGATATGGATATCAGTGCCATCGATGTTCTTATTGTGATGCTAAAAATGTGGTAAATAGAAGCAAGCATACACATAGAATGAGATGATAAAACATAATGGAAAGCTTAATTGAAAACTAAATTAAAGATGCAAACCATAAGCCTCCCTTGAAATGTCCCATTTTCCTCTATTCTTGAGGACCTTGAAGATGTTGGATTGTTTGGCTCTTAGCAAAGCAATGACCTCCAAAGTGGAAACTCAAGAGTTGATCAACTACTTCATGATTGATTGTGCGAATAATATGAAATGCATGATCTAAGAAACTAGATTAACATGCTAGGATTAATTGTTGGCTTGATGCTGATTGTAATGAATTCATCATATGTTGTCATTGATGAAACACATACATACACACATATATTCATATTCTCCACTGTTGTAACTTCAAATTTGTTTACACTACAACTAGTATACTAGAGGTTTATTTCTAATCGGTACTTGGTGACAACCGGTATATGCATAGGAGACAACCAGACAACCAGTGGATCAACATAACTCCGCAACAACATGGAGATCTAGCGGAGATTATCATAGGAGAATCAAGGATAATAGTTTATATGTTTTAACTCCAACTGGTATTGATTGTTCCAATTGGTATTTGTTGATTATGTGATGAGTTATCACAAGTCATGATGATTTATCCTCACCAACAAGATTTGGCAATATTTTTGTGATGAGTTCTGATCACTTGACCAGATACATTGCACCTAGGTAATCATGTTATGATTTCTATGGGCCAACATGAAATCTAAATGTCTATATATTGACATAACAATGAATTATTTTTATGATGAGCGAAAGTGATATGATATGTGTAAAGGGAGAAGTGTTAAGTCCCAGAGTATGTTGGCAAAGAGGAGTTAAGTGCATAGAAGAGGATCTATACAAGCAATTTGTGCTATCACTAGATCACATCACCTATTGTTTTCTAACCACTGCAACAGTCAAATCCCCTAACTTGGTAATCTCTAACAAGCTTCATTGTTCAATTCCTCTAACTAGATGATCCATTAGTTTGGATTTAGAAATCCTCCATTGAGGTTACTCCTTATAGGGTACTACCTTTTATAGGGTATAGGTTTTAACTAAGCTTTGGGATCTTTAACAGGATTTGCTCCTAGCAGAGCATTTGTAGACCCTAACCAGTCATTTATCTATTACTACAGATAGTTAACTTGTGAGTCCCATCTCACCATGGTTTTTACCTATTTGGGTTTTCCACATATAAACACTTATGTTATGGTGGATGTTTTAATTATTGTGGATGTTATTATATCATTTTTTATTATATGCATACTATTTAACAAACTTTTTAAGTTTATCTCCCGGTCAGTGTTTAAAGTAGTACTCTTGTTGGTGTCACTGATTCAACCCCCCCTCTCAGTGCTTTACAAGTCCATCATTAATCCAAAGTGCTAATTACTAGATAATTCAAATGAAAATTTCATATAGTAAAGATGCTAAAACTATGAATGCAAGGGATCCTTATTTCTCCAAAATGGGGGATATTTATAGGAATTCCAAGGCCAAAGCTGAGGTGGCAGGAATTGGCAGTCCAGATTTGATCTGAAGATATCAAGGGTCAAGATTGAGGAATTTGGAGAAGAGATTGGAAGGAGGGACACTTGTCATTTCTATGGTGACAAGTGTCAAGGAGCCTTTCTCCTGAGGGGGTAAGTGTCCAAGGGAGGAGACATCTGGCAAAAGTGCCATGTGTCTCAAGGGGAGAATATCCAACCCATAAGAGGTTAAGATAAAAGAGGTTAGCATGTGCCAAGGGACAAGGTTAGTTAGACCCTAGGATTAGATAGAATGGGTTAGGTTAGAGGGTGTTTTGGTTAGGTTAGGTGGTTAAAATTTAGCAGCCATGTGCTCATTTGAATTTAGAAATTCAAATAATTAGAAAAAGGTAATTAATCTCAACAAAATTGAGTTTGTTAATTTTAATTAAGGATTAGAAGAATTGATTTAGATGGGGGGAGGATTAATTAATTTAGATTAATTAATCAAAAGGGGATATGGAATGAACTATATAAAAAAATCATATAGATTTATTTACTAGTAGATGAATATGAAAATTAATCAAATTTCCTATGAATTCAATTAATTGGGAAGGGGGATTGATTAAATAACTATGTATTTAATTGATTATCTTCAGACCATTTTTAGGTGTATACACTTATTTCTTTTGGTACTGCATTCTTTGGAAGATGTACAAGGACCACAAAAGTATAAAATCTAGGGTCTAGGATAAGTTTGTATAGGAGGAGAAGTATTTACTTGTTTTTCTTCAATAGGTAAGTTTTCATGGTCAATGAAAATATCATCTACGACATAGGATCTAGAGGAATAGGAGTCCTATTCCCATAAGAATTGATTTCATTATGGGCTACCTTAGGTGTCTTGTCATCGTTATAAGTGCCTCCTTTTACACAGAATGTTAACTTAGTGATCGAGGATCCAATTCACAATAGTTGAAATCCTAATCATCTAGTGTGATGTTTCTCTTTTGGTTGAACGGCTTCTATGATTCATTTCTTGTGTGTGCCAAGACCACTATGCCCATTGTACCCTTTATTTTTCATAAACTAATTTTGATACATCCTCTTCAATGTTTTCTTTATTAAGTTCTCCCCATTTTGTGAATGTGGTAGGAGGTTGATATTCAATAAGAACTTTAGTTTTTTTCTATCAAGAATGGGTCTTTTGATAGGACTTAGGAGAAGTAGGTAGTTTTCCAATGTGCAATGATTGTGCCATAGTGTATTCTCCATATCATTATGTTGGAAACCAAAAACACTGAGAGAGGGGGGTGAATCAGTGTTATACCGGAATAGTAGATTTTAGCCTTAACAAAACATTCATGCACTAGCAGGTATACTGGTAAAAATAGAATTGAAAGAAGTAAAGCAACCAATAAGACAAACACATAAATGAGAACCATAACACATAGATTTATATGTGGAAAACTTCAATGAGGAAAAACCATAGTGGGATTTGTGACCCAAAATATCAATCCACTTTCCATATGAAGAGATATTACAATATATGATGGGCCTGCACTTGCAGGAAGGCTTACAACCTAGAGCACACTGCTCAATCACAATAGGAGCCTCACTGACTACATAAAATTCCCGACAACAATCTAGAGAAATGTGTGTTGGGACTCATTAATTTTGAGTAATTTGAGAGGCCCATTTCAAAAAATTTGCATCTGCACTTTTAAATGATCACCTAATGAATCAACCTAATAGCCCTATTTTGAGGGCATGTAAAATGGAGCCAGTTAATCATCAAGAGGCAAATCTTTGAAATGTGTTGTACACCTTTCATTTGGCCTTTGAAGTGTTTTGAAACTCTCAGAATTCATTTTGGATCAATTGATCAGGTACCCATTTCAAGGGATGAGCTGAAAGTGCATGTTAGGTGCAAATGCAGATTTTATTAAATAGCCTACTTCGAGCTGCTATATCTTTTGACCAGTTGATTGTCATGGTGAGATTAAAGGTGTATTTAATTGTATGCATAAATGTGAGTCAACATGCTAAATTTCAAGTCCTTGTGAAGTTGTTGTCACTATTTAGAATATTGGGTGATTATTCTTTTCCATCCTTTTTCGACTTTCATGGTTTCTTTTTGCTCCTTAGGGTTATTTGTCCAAGGGTTTAGGGTTTGGTTATTTCAAAATTCTATGTTATGAATTTTATCCTTAAATTTCCTTGTTTCTTTTTCCACTTAAGTGGAAGGGTTAGTCCGTCGTGCGAAGAGGGGACCTTTTTTAGGTTTTATCCTAGGCGAGTTAGGATTTTTCTTAATTTTCTGCCTTTTTCCTAAGTCTTTTTCGGGTCTCTTAATCACTGTGCAAGTTCCTTTTGATCCTATGGTTAACATTGTTTTGTAATGCAAATTTTCATGAAGGTTGCCCTTCGCGAAACAATGACCAAGTGAGTGGGACCCTCATTTTCTTAAAGTCTTTCTACGGATGCTAAAGTGTCGATAGGTTCAAAAGAGATCTACGATGGTCATTATTTCACAATGCAAAGATATGTGAAGTTTACCCTTCATGGAGTAGCAATTGATGAGATTGCAATCCAGGTGGCAATAAGCTGGTGGGTCTCGATGAGGTGGTAAAACACGTGGCATAATAGGTGGAGATGCTTGTGAGGAAGTTTTGCCAAAAAAGAGAATGATCCAGTCACCTGAAACACACATGGCTATCATAAGGTGGAAATCGGTATATTTGGGAGCAAATGAATGGATGACAGGTGGATACACCTGGGAGGAACTTGCAGGCCAAGTAATCAGAGGTAAAGGGCCCACTTTGATAGTTAAAGGGGATGGAGATCTACGACCATCATTGATCCCCTGCTTCAAGTTATGTGTAGTTTAAGGACCGTGACCTAGTGACAAACCGCTAGTGGCAGCGGTGAAAGATGGGTTTTTAAAAAACAAATAGTTCCAGTGATTGTAAAGGTCGAGTGGTTAGTTCCTGATCTGATGACTGTCATTGATCCACTATGCGAAGGTGTTTGAAGTTTACCCTTCGAGGATCAGCGACCAAGTGGTGCGACCCATTTTAAGGCTAACGGCCTAGGTATGGTAAAAGGGATGTAAGTTGTGCCTGATCCAATAGTGGTCACTGATCCACTATATGAAGGTTCATGATGTTTACCCTTCGTGGATCAGCGACCAAGGGAAAACTGTTTAAAAGAATTTTGTTGTCTATTGGCTCCATTTTTTGAATTTATGAAAATTGATGCTGCAGTGTTGTAACAACCCTTAGGAAGTTAGGGATGAAAATGATTTGTAACCTCTTTTGGGAGAGAACTACGATTGTAACCAACTATTCCTAGGAGATTCTGAAGCTTGTTTGCATCCATATGATTATAAATGGATACCAGGACTTTAGAAAAATCATCCCAAGAATTTTGTAAGAAAGCTCTGGCAAAATATATTTAGGGTTTTCTGGTTTTTTGGAGATCACTCTAAGTTATGTAGAATTTGATGGAGAATATTAATATATAGACCAGAACATTTTGATTCTTGATTCCTATTGTCTTCCTATCTATGTGATTGATTACTACTGTGATTAAATAATCTAGGATTGTTTGATTAAATAAGTTGCAAGGCAATTTATGAAAATGTTTTAGGTTGTTCTCTCAAGGAGGGAAATTGAATATACTTAAATCCTTTTTGTTGGTAATCAGTGATTATGCTTGAATTTGATGGCTAGGTTTAGGATAAGGTGAAAATTTATATATGTCAGACATATATAGATTTAGTTAAGTGAATGCAAATGGCATGTATGTGAATTTCTTCTATCAGTTCTTGTCTAATTCTGAATGACTCCGAAGCTTGGATAAGGCACTGGTATAGCTTGTTGTAGTTCATGACATTCTTGATGGTCAATAAAAAATGAATACAAGTCTTTCTTTTATGTTCAGTTATGTTCAAAGTGATAGGGTTTGCAGAGGTTGGCATTGGTTTTCTCTGTAAGTCTTTAATTCTATGAAAGAATGATCACAAAGGGTATACCTGCCTAAGCTAAGTGGAAGCTTAAAGTGTAGAAGGTTTTTGTATAAACCTTGTTATATGTTGTCTTTTGTTTCTATTTCCCATTGTTTCTCTCCATAAGAAACAAAGGCTTGAAAATTCTTCCAGAGAGGATAAGGAAATCAAAATTTAAGAACAACAAAATTGGTGACTCTGCTAGGGAAAGAGATGTAAAAATTTTGTCAAGTCAAATCCATGAGTCTGGCCATATCCATTTGAGGAAAGAGTCATAAAAGTGTTTTCAAATCTATTGTTATCTTCTTGGTAGTGCTGTATGAAGTCAGGAATGTCTTCTTTGTGTTATGAGAGTCAATTCCTATCCAAGTGTTGAAAGTCTGCTATCTTTTTATCTTTGTGTAAGTCCAGATCTGTTCATGTTCTGTAATGATTTTATAAATTCTCATAGCGGTGAGTGGCGACTCTGAAATATCTCTGCACCAGTGTGCATTATTGTAAAATTTTTAAAGGATTTGGTAAACTCACAACCAAGAGGTAACATAAGCTTGGAGTTTTGAGATTGAAGGTCCCAACCAAGGAGAAATAAGAAGTGAACAACAACAATAGTTATTTTACCAGGTATTCCTCAAAGTTTTTGTGAAATTATATGTTCCTTATAAGGTGAAATAGTCACCATTAAAAGGAAAGAAAGATGCACTTTACATACTTCATGTTGTGAAAAATTTTCAGTTAGAAGTGATGTGAGAAGTGTGTATGATTCTGAAAATTAGTGACTACATATGTTTTGAAGAGAGTTTGTAGAACAGTAAAGACATATCAACATGGTAATGGTTTAGTAGATGTTATAAACCTAATGGATCTATATGTAGTTCCTAGATCTAAAAATCCCTTATCAAATCTGAAAGAAATTGATAAAGAGATTGCAACATGTCTTCAAGAGATCCAAGATAAATTTGTTTAGTTTTTAAGAAAGAAAGTAGGGAAAAGAAAAGAAGAGTCATCATATGTTTTCTATGAAAGATTTATAGCTGCATTAAATGAGATTTCAGATGATGCTAGACCCCATGAGTCTATTTTGACTGAGTTATTTTTAGAGCTTGATGAGCTTGACTCAGTTAATTGGTCTACTACCTTGAGAGAAGAAAGTGTCACATGTATTAAAGAATGGATATATGAGATTGAAATAATTAAATCTGACAATGTACACAAGATTGAGGACAGTGAGGGAGATGAATCCGTGAGTGGATATGCCTCCTATGATGCTAAAGGTGATTCTTATTCTCAGCATGACAATTTAGATGTGTATTCAGAGCCAGAAGAAACTTGTGAGAACATAAGTAATTGTTCAACTAATCATGAGCCCATTGAGGTTTCAGATCTTAATGATGTAGATCACCTTCTTGTTAAGTTAAATCCACAAAATATTTGCAACCAAAGTTATGAAACTATGTTGCAACATATAGCAGCACTTTATGAGCAGCATGATAAAGGTTATGATGCAGATGCAAGTTATTGTAATAATGCAATAAATGTGCATAAAGACATGAACACTACTAATTTGATACCTTTATTAGATTGGGACAATGTTTACAACATAGAGGATGAAGCCAAGAAAAATGAAAATGAAGAACAAGGTTCACTAAGTAGTGGACAAATCTCAGAGCTCTTAGTTGTTGATCTTCAGAGGTATGCATCCAAAAGTGTGCCCAATCTCTCATACCCAAATAGTACATGTTTTGATACTGATGATGTTTTTGAGGGTGTGAAGTATGATACATATGGTATTTATTCTTTCCCTACATTTGATTTGAGTGATGGACAAGATGAAAATGCATATAAGATTGATAGATGTGATGATGTAGATTCATATGTTGATATGAACTTAGATTTTGGTATGCATTGTATGGATCTTGTTGTTAAAAAGAATGACAAATTTGAAGTAGTTTTCTTAGATTTGCAAGTGGGAAATGAACCATTGATAGGTGATGATCATGTGTTTTTACTTGTGCAAAGTGTTGATAGAAATAGTGATCAACAAGATGAGGTGCAGTCAATTTATGAGGAAATATTCCTCTCTAGTTTTCAAGCCATTATTGTGGAAGAGTGTTCATCATTTGAGAAAACTAACAATAGAGATGTGCCTGATATTCCCAACTTTCATAATACGTTGGATTACTTCTATTTTCAGCTGGGAAGTAATGGTAAACAATATGACACTCTTATGTCACCTAGTGACTAACACTTTCAGCATTTGTTTGGTTTTCAAAGATTGTATGATTATGAACGTGATGATGATTATGTTTTATGTGATCAGCTGATTAGAAGTGGCAATGTTTTTGATCAGGCAGATGTGAATGAAACTTATAGCTTACCTCCAGTTTTTGGAAATGAAAATCATGTGTTTGACAGAGGTAAGAATTGATTTCAGTTTTGATGGCCTAGGGCCACTTATAAGTTGTATATTTTGTACAGTTGCTTTGCTTCAGTCATGTGGTTTTCAATAATGTGCCTTGTTGTTAGGGTATAATAAGGAGCCTTTTTCTTTTGAGAAGAGAAGAGAAGTATTTTGTTTTTTGGGTGGTCTGCTCCACCATAGATTCTGAATTCTTATGTTGATCTTGTAATCAACCATCCCTAGTGAGAGCCACTATTGGGACTCATTAAATTTGAGTAATTTTAGAGGCCCATTTCAAAAAATTTGCATCTACACTTTTAAATGATCACCTAATGAATCAACCTAATAGGCCTACTTTGAGGGCATGTAAAATGGAGCCAGTTAATCATCAAGAGGTAAAGCTTTGAAATGTGTTGTACACCTTTCATTTGGCCTTTGAAGTGTTTTGCAACTCTCATAATTCATTTTGGATCAATTGATCAGGTACCCATTTCAAGGGGTGAACTGAAAGTGCATGTTAGGTGCAAATGAAAATTTTATTAAATAGCCTAATTTGAGCTCCTATATCTTTTGACCAGTTGATTGTCATGGTGAAATTAAAGGTGTATTGAATTGTATGCATAAATGTGAGTCAACATGCTAAATTTCAAGTCCTTGTGAAGTTGTTGTCACTATTTAGAATATTGGGTGATTATTCTTTTCCATCCTTTTCCAGCTTTCATGGTTTCTTTTTGCTCCTTAGTGTTATTTGTCCAAGGGTTTAGGGTTTGGTTTTTTCAAAATTCTATGTTATGAAGTTTCTCCTTATATTTCCTTGTTGCTTTTTCCACTTAAGTGGAAGGGTTAGTCCATCATGTGAAGAGGGACCCTTTTTTAGGTTTTATCCTAGGAGGGTTATGATTTTTCTTCATTTTTTGCCTTCTTCCTAAGTCTTTTTTGGGTCTCTTAATCACCATGCAAGTTCCTGTTGATCCTATGCATATCATTGTTTTGTAATGCAAAGTTAGGCGAAGGTTACCCTTTGTGAAACAGGGAACAAGTGAGTGGGGCCCTCATTTCCTTAAAGTCTTTCCATGGATACTAAAGTGCGGGTAGGTTCAAAAGAGATCTACGATGGTCGTTGTTTTGTAATGCAAAGTTGCTCAAAGTTTACCCTACACGGAGTAGCAACTGATGAGCTAGAAATCTGGGTGGAAATAAGCTGGCAGGTCCTGATGAGGTGGTAAAACATGTGGAATAACAGGTGGAGATGCTTGCGAGGTAGTTCTGCCAAAAAGGAGAATGATCCAGTCACCTGAAACACATGTGGCTATCATAAGGTGGAAACCGGTATATTTGTGAGCAAATGAATGGATGAGAGGTGGATACACCTAGCAGGAACTCACAAGCTAAGTAATCGGAGGTAAAGGGTCCACTTTGATAGTTAAAGGGGTTAAAATCCAGATGTGTTTCATGGAGATCTATGGCCATCATTGATCCACTGCTTGAAGTTGTGCACAGTTTAAGGACCATGACCTAGTGACAAACCACCAGCGACAGTAGTAAAAGCTGGGTTTTTAAAAGGTAGGTAGTTCGAGTGACAGTAATGGTTGAGTAGTTAGTTCCTGATCTGATGACTATCGTTGATCCGCTATGCAAAGCTGTCTGAAGTTTACCCTTTGTGGATTAGCGACCAAGCAGTGGGACCCATTTTGAGGCTAACGACCTAGGTAAGGTAAAAGGGATGTAAGTTGTGCCTAATCCAATGGTAGTTGTTGATCCACTATGTGGAGGTGCATGATGTTTACCCTTCATAGATCAGCGACCAAGGGAAAAGCCTTTAAAAGAATTTTGTTATCCGTTGGTGCCATTTTTTGAATTTATGAAAACTGATGCTGCAACATTGTAACAACCCTTAAGAAGTTAGGGATGAAAATGATTTGTAACCTCTTTTGGGAGAGAACTATGGTTGTAACCAACTATTCCTAGGAGAGTCTGAAGCTTGTTCACATCCATATGATTATAAATGATACCAGGACTTTGAAAAAATCATCACAAGAATTTTGTAAGAAAGCTCTAGCAAAATATATTTAGGGTTTTTTGGTTTTTTGGAGATCACTCTGAGTTATGTAGAATTTGATGGAGAATATTAATATACAGACCAAAATGTTTTGAGTCTTGATTCCTGTTGTCTTCTTGTCTATGTGCTTGATTACTATTGTGAATAAATAATCTAGGATTGTTTGATTAAATAAGTTGCAAGGCAATTTATGAAAATGTTTTAGGTTGTTCTCTCAAGGAGGGACATTAAATATACTTAAATCCTTTTTCATTGGTAATCAGTGATTATGCTTGAATTTGATGGCCGAGTTTAGAATAAGGTGAAAATTTATATATGTCAGGAATATATAAATTTAGTTAAGTGAATGTAAATGGCATGTATGTGAATTTCTTCTATCAGTTCTTGTCTAATTCTGAATGACTCTGAAGCCCGGATAAGGCACTAGTATAGCTTGTTGCAGTTCACAACATTCTTGATGGCCAATAAAAAATGAATACAAGTCTTTCTTTTATGTTCAGTTATGTTCAAAGTGATAGGGTTTGTAGAGGTTGGCACTGGTTTTCTCTATAAGTCTTTAATTGTAGCTATGAAAGAATGATCACAAAGGGTATACCCACCTAAGCTAAGTGGAAGCTTAAAGTGTAGAAGGTTTCTGTATAAACATTGTTATATGTTGTCTTTTGTTTCTATTTCATATTATTTCTCTCCATAAGAAACAAAGGTTTGAGAATTCATGCATAGAGGATAAGGAAATTAGAATTTGAGAACAACAATGTGAACTGCTAAGATAGTATCTTCTATGCAAGAATACAGTTCTGGTTTAAGCTCTATATGTTCCAGTTGAAACCCTAAACCCCTTTATTGGAAAAACCCTTACAATAAATTCCTCACATGCATAATATCTTTGATATATTTTGCATCATATTACATTTACATATCCATTACATTACATTCCCATTATTATCAAAATGATCTAATCAATCTTCCCTATATACCCTATACAATGTATGCCTTATGTCATCTTACAAAGATATACACAATATCGGATTACATGTTAGGAAGATAATATAAATGAATAATCATTAAAAAAAAATGTCGGTGCCGGATCCAAGATAAGTTGGCCTCCAATACTGATAACCTTTTCTATACCATGTCGGCCTGCATTGCCAATGACCAAAGAAATTTTTTTGTCCTGCTGGTGTTGGTGTCGTTGTAGAATCTGTGAGGTGCTTTCCGGTATACCATATGAAGCTGGAACCCAAAATCATATTGCCATCAATGAAAACATAGTGAAACCAACAAATAGAGTATCAATTGCAAATAATCTACCCCTTTGGTATTGATGGCAACACTCATGTGAAAAATGGTCATGGTTTCATCTACCGGTTTTATCCTGCTTGCTCCCCTTGAGCTGAATATGCAAAATACTCCATATCTCCAAAATTCCAAAAAAATTGTAACTCCCCCTAATGTATGCAACCCTTTTATCCTTTTCCACATCAATACTACTCCCCCTTGAACATCAATGCCCAAAAAAAATGTCAAAGAATAAGTATTGTACACTAAATACCTCCAAATATGTCTTACCGAAGCTTGACTAGTTTCAAGATTTCCAGATAAGCTTTCTTGAGTAATTCCACATAAGTATCCCAACCGGTTTTGAATGTGTCGGAGATAGATACAAGTCCACTCAATAAATATGCAAAATATTTTTTCTCCTCGACCTCTGCCAGTGTGGGCTTTCCCAGCATATCCATGGATTCCTTCTTATGTACACAGAGTGAATCCAATCTTGGACTCACTAAATCTCTCAGACTTCTACCTCTTTGAATGATTTTATCTCTTTCCTTTTCAAGAGAAGAAATTTGGTTCTCCAAAGTTAAAATCTCACCATCAATTGATGTTGTGAATAAAATTAATCCATCAAAAGTGTTAGCAATACTAGCAATTTTCTCCTATATCTCTTTTATCTTTTTCTCTACATTTGTTGTAAGTATATTAGTATTGTAACATACCCTATATATGTTTGTACATTGTTTCAAACAATTTTTAATTAAAATTAAGTTCTCCTTAATTTTTTTCTTCTCTATCTCAATGATCTGATCAAAAGCGGCTCTCTCAACTTGAGTGAATATTTGAAGTGCTTGCTGGTTAGAGATCTATTGTAAGGATTGAAAGTATTTTTATATGTTCTTAGTGATTACCTTAAGCTTGTCAGAAGGGCTCTCTTCATTTTGAATCTTACACTCTGGGACCAATCTGTGTAGAATGATGATTGATTGATCTATAATCCCCTTGTTTGTGGATTCCTCCTTCATCAGTTTCTGAGTAGCCATCATCATCAATTATGTGGGACTCATCTCTGTGATGCTTTTCTTTTCTAATTGAGAAGTGTCAATTGTCAATAGTGATGGGCTCCCAACTAGTACCCTATCGGATTCCCATGTTTTCTCTGATGATTTATCCTTTAATACCTCCTCACTTGCACTAGTGGCTTCTCCACTTGGTGTAGTCTATGTAATGATCAGTTCCTCTCTAGGAACAATATCCTCAACTTGTACATTAGTATGTAGAGGACAATTTGTTGGTATTTTGGGTATGTTGATATGGTTTTTTCATTGATGTCAACACATGTCAACACTTATCAGCACTTGGAGACTCCTGGTTATGTTCACTAGCATATTTAGTGACTTATGCACAATCATCGATATCTGGTTCACCAATAGGTTATATTGTTCACCAGTACTTGGAATGACTTGGAGATTACTTGGTTATGTCGAAGACATTGTTTGGACACTTGGTTTTGGTGATTTGTTCATTTTTCTAATCAAGTTTTCATATTTGTTATTACTGGCAAATAGGTCTAGGTTATGCACCGACAAGCATATCTATTCCAGATCAGTATGACACATGATGAAGATGATTTGTTATTATTGTAAATGCATTGAGCTGACATGATGCATTGCATATTAATTTATTTGTAATAATCTTTATTGTAATATCTCTTAGTGAGCTGACCTACTCATTTGGTCTTAGGTTATGGTATAAATGTAAGATCTCATTTGTGAGATTAATGTAATGGAGTGGTGAGGATTGTAATAAGGTATATGCAAGTATTAGCAGATCTATACATGCAAACATCATTCAAAATTGAAGGAAGGTTTGAAGAAGGAAAATCCGAGCTTAACCGGTACTGAATCCAGCATATGAAGATGCTATTTTGAGTAGTACATTATCATTTGATTTAACCATCCAATTATAGTCAGTGTGACTCCCATTTTGTGATTGAGCTGTGAGCTTTATGTAGTTGGCCTTTCTGCATGTGCAGACTCCATATTGTACACACATACTATCTATAGTAGTATCATCTAATTGTGGGTAAGGTTTCCCACTATGGTTTTTCCCCTTACAGGGTTTCCACATATAAATATCTGTGTTATGTGTTGTGGACATTATTGTCTTTATGTTTCATGCATTAAACTTTACCAATACTGCAATTAACTGATAAAACTATCTACTGGCATAAAGTTTGGTTTACCGGTATTAAGCATTAAGTTTGGTTAAGTTAGTTTTGGTTTGAATTTACTGGACAACTGATTCACCCCCCCCCTCTCAGTTGTCTTCAGGACCTAACACAAATTGTCCTCAATGTTAGTATCTTGTATAATATTTTTCAGTATTAACGACTGTTTCTATATTTGTCTCTACATTTGTGTTTACTGGTGTCTCAATATCCACTATGTTGAGATTTTTCAAAACTTGGGGTGGAGCACCCATAATCCTTTTTCCTTTCCCTTCAACCGAGGTATCTACAATGTCGATCTCGGTCTCTAGTGAAGTAAAGAATCCTTTGTATTCTCCAAAAAAATTAATCCAAGCTTTCTGAGTTTCCTTTATTACTTCATTCATTCTCCCTAGCATCACGCTAGTTATCTTATGTTTTTAATTGAAAACCTTTCTATCTACAGCCTCAATTATCTTATCCATTTCATCTACAGTTATAGTAATACAGATAGCTAGTAGTTCTTGCATTTTAATGTGTTTATCCTCTTCCACAGCAGATAATATTCTCTCATCTAACATGTTATATAACTCAGCTGGTATTTGATTTTCTATCTCTATTAACGATTTCCTATAAATATCTAAGTATAACAAGACTGTTTCCTCTACCTCTCTCTGTTCATCAATCTCTAATTTGTTATAATAAAACTTAAAATTCTTCAGCATGCCATCTTTAGTTATTTCATCAACACTTTTCGTACAAGTTTTGGGTGGTATGATATTTACATTACCAGTTTCAAGTGCCAAATCAATGTCACTCTTCTTTCTCCTTTTGGAAGTACTAGATGTGTGTGTGTGAAAAGTGGAATAAGAATATGTATCTGCAAAACACAACACTTCAATCAAGTCATTACATGCATGGTTAATCAAATATAATCAATGAATAATAAACCATAACAAATTGACCCATTGCCTTCTAAAAGATGCAAGTATAAGATTGCTCTCAGATTATTTAGCATTAACAGTGACTAGACAACATCAAGACGAAGGATTTAATCTATATGAGCATGATGAATGCTAGATGGATGCAAGATTAATCGAACAAGATTTAAGCAATAAATGAGATAAATGATCTAAATATGTATGCAATATTCCCAATGAACCTAGAGCAAACAATAGTATAATAACAATATATTCTCCAGCCTCTAGGATTTTTGAATGAGAGATGAGAGCTTGAATTTACAGAAAATTCAGAAAGAAACCAAAGGCTAAGATCAAATGATGATGAGCAGTCAAGATTTTCCAAGAGGAAGCACAATCCAAGTGAATTGATGTGATTGGATGCTTTTCTCAGTTTTTAAGGAAATTGAACTAAAAATAAGATTAAATCAGAAAAATTGATTTATTCTCTATTTCATTCAATTTTAATATTTAATTTTTTTAATTGCTTTCTTTGAGATTTATTCATCAATTTTTAATTTGTTTTTCAAAATTATCTCAATTGATTTCTTTTCTCAAATCTTAAATTATTTCTTGGTCAATTAATTCCTTTTTTTTGATTTATTTCCATTTTTGAATATTTGTGCTCAATTGATTTAATTAAAATTAATTCCTCTTTCTTGATTTGATGGCAAATTGATATTGTAGACACCCAAAAATGGTCAACGCTTGCGAGGTCATACTTTAACATTTGCGCATTGCCTCATTTTAGGTTTTTGCGTCGCATTAACATTTCTCCTATGTCACGCATTTGGTCTTTATCATTTGTGAACATCGAGTCATTCTTCTACATTCTTCAATCATCTCGTCCTCAAATTTGGTCTTCTCGACAACATTATCCAGTCATGATTTTGATAAATTTTATCTTGTCGCATCAATGTGTGTATTCATTTGTCATCAATCCTTCAATCCTATCAATCTTGCGATCGATTTGTCATCGATCGTTGTCCTCTTATCAATCATTGTTATTTTATCAATTTTATCATCAATCTTATCATTTTGGACATCGTCAATCCTAATTAGGGTTTTGTCCTCTCTTCAATCTTGTCATTTTGCAACCGATTTGTCATCGATCGTGGTCATTTCCAATTATGTCATCTTGCAATCTATTTGGTCAACCTTGTCATTTTGCGACCGATTTGTCATCGATCATTGTCTGTCTAAATTATGTCAATTTGGATCAATTTGTCATTGTTCCTCGTCAATTGGTGCATTTTCTCAATCAAATTGTCTATCGCATTGGTCATTTATCAAATCAAATCATGATCAAGTCAATTATAGACCTAATTGTCATTCTCGCATTGCTAATTCACCTTCTAGGGTTTTATGATTTAATCATTTAACCTAATTTGTCATTTCTTCCTCTAGGATTAAATAAATTACTTATTTATCCTAAGTCTTCTCATTACAATTAAATCTTTATTTAATTGGCTAATTATTCCTCTTTGTGAATTGATTCATAAATGAAAAATTATTAATTAATTCACTAAATCCTAATTTCTAATTTCTTTCAATTTCTATTTCCTAATTTTCATCAATTTCAATTTTCTAATTTCTCAAATTTCTAATTTCTTTTCCCTCCTATTTCATCTCCTAATTCTATGGGAATGACATTTCAATTTGTCATAAATTGTCATAATTGACAATCAATCAATTTTGACATAGAATGTGTCATAATTTGTCATCAATTATCAATCAATCAAATTGTGCATGGAAAGTGCATAATTTGTCATATTTGTCATATTGATTTGCAATTTCCATTTGAATTGCATCACGCCAATCCTATCATTTCTCCAATTTCTCTATAAATTGGATAATTCTTCTTCAACCCCTTCGAATCTTCATGAACCTCGAATTTCTATCAAACTACCGAACTTTCGTTTCTAGTACTCTTGAGCTTTTTGCTTTCAATTGTGTGAGCACTTGTAGGTGAGATCCACAAACCCATTGAAGAGGAAAGAAAAACAATGGAGCCGCATGGAAGAAGCATATGGTTTGCATGATATTTTCTTTTAAATGCTTTGTTTTTGTGCCTCTATTGAATGTGCTTTGGAATTTAGGTTCATTTCAATGAGTATTCTTATGATTGAGTTATAATGTCTTGTGTTTTGATTGATCTACTTATTTTGATGATTCCTAATTTCTACGCTACATTAACTGGTGAACCTGACATGAATACTAACCTTCTGATCCTTTTACTGTGTTTTGGAGTGCTTCTAAGTTGATTTGCAGGTTAAAAAACCCAAAAACAGGGCCGTGTAGTGCATTCTGGACACTTCTGTGCTTGTGTGAAGCATTCTGCGCCTGTGTTAGACATCCTGCGCTTGTGTCATAACTTCTGTGCCTGTGTAAAGTCCAGATCAGAGGTGAAAAATGCAGTTTTTACTTGAAATTTTTTATATGTTTTAGTAATTTGCCATTTTGAGGGTCTTCGGTGCATTTGTGGACAAATATGGTGCCCGGAAACATGATGAGACATCATTGATGTTTCCGAAATTTGGTTCTAGATTATTTGAATACCTTTCCAACGCATCAAATGGTTTGTAATTCGGAGCTAGCATGTCTTGTGTTTTGATTGATTTACCTAGTGATGAATCCTAATTCTTATGCTACATTAACTGGTGAACCCGACGTGAAATGAACACTCATTAACTACATCATGTCCATTGTCTGTCATAAGGAGTACGTGCCTCTGTCCTCCTCATCCCCGTAATGTCCCGTAAGCCATCAAAATTCATGAAATTCAAAACATGGGTTTTTGAGATACATACCGCTGCTCCTGTGTCCTCCGGTCGTCTGAATGTGCGTACACATTCTCCAAGGTGATCCGTCGTTGGAATGTTCGCCATCTGTCTGCAAGTGTCCTTGTCCAGAGCAACAAATCCTCCTCTTTAGCTAGTGCAAATGAGTCATTTTCACCCTCTTGGTCTCATTTATAGCTCTTTGTCATTGCATAGATGGACGTGCGTCCTCTCCATCTTATGTTGGTCGCGGTCTTATGCACATTAAATTGATTGTTTGTCATGCATCCGATCTCCGATTGTCAATCTGTTTGATCCTATCATTCTTATCGATCAATTGGCCTCTTTTCCGCATGTTTCTGGCCAATTCCTCGAGGGGGCATGCATATGTCATTGTTATTGTCTGGGGCATTTTTCGTTATTGTTCTTTGAAACAACGCTTAAAATCGCATTGTCTCAAAGAGGGGCAAAATGTAGACACCCAAAAATGGTCAACGCTTGCGAGGTCATACTTTAACATTTGCGCATTGCCTCATTTTAGGTTTTTGCGTCGCATTAACATTTCTCCTATGTCATGCACTTGGTCTTTATCATTTGCAAACATCGAGTCATTCTTCTACATTCTTCAATCATCTCGTCCTCGAATTTGGTCTTGTCGACAACATTATCCAATCATGATTTTGATCAATCTTACCTTGTCGCATCAATGTGCATATTTATTTGTCATCATTTTGGACATCGTCAATCCTAATTAGGGTTTTGTCCTCCTGTCAATCTTGCGATCGATTTGTCATCAATCATTGTTCTTTTATCAATTTTATCATCAATCTTATCATTTTTGACATCGTCAATCCTAATTAGGGTTTTGTCCTCTTTTCAATCTTGTCATCATGCGATCGATTTGTCATCGATCGTGGTCATTTTCAATCTTGTCATATTGCAATCCATTTTGTTGTCGATTCTTGTCTTTTTGTCGACCTTGTCATTTTGTGATCAATTTTGCTATCAATCATTGTCTGTCTCAATTATGTCAATTTGGATCAATTTGTCATTGTCCCTCATCAATTGGCGCATTTATCAATCAAATCATTTTGTCGCATTGGTCATTTATCAAAATCCAATCATGACATTAATTATCTTTAATCAAGACCTAATTGTCATTTTCGCATTTCTAATTCGTCTTCTAGGGTTTTATGATTTATTCATTTAACCTAATTTGTCATTTCTTCCTTTAGGATTAAATAAATTACTTATTTATCCTAGGTCTTCTCATTACAATTAACTCTTTATTTAATTGGCTAATTATTCTTCTTTGTGAATTGATTAATAAATGAAAAATTATTAATTAATTCACTAATTCCTAAATCCTATTTTTCATCAATTTCTAATTCCAATTTCCTAATTTTTCATCAATTTCAATTTTCTAATTTACTAAATTTCTAATTTCTTTTTCCTCCTATTTCATCTCCTAATTCTATGGGAATGACATTTCAATTTGTCATAAATTGTCATAATTGACAATCAATCAATTTGACATAGAATGTGTCATAATTTGTCATCAATTATCAATCAATCAAATTGTGCATGGAAAGTGCATAATTTGTCATAATTTGTCATATTGATTTGCAATTTCCATTTGAGTTGCATCATGCCAATCTTGTCATTTATCCAATTTCTCTATAAATTGGATGATTTTCAATCAAACCTGGTCCGAATTTCTATCAAACTACCGAACTTTCGTTTCTAGTACTCTTGAACTTTCTTGATTTCAATTGTGTGTGCACTTGTAGGTGAGATCCACAAACCCATTGAAGAGGAAAGAACAACAATGGAGCCGCATGGAAGGAGTATTCAATTTTACATCTGGTTTGCATAATTTTATGTCTTGAGAAAGTTATGCCTTCTCAAAGTGGACTGAAATTTTGATAGTTTTCATAAATCAAATCATCTGTGCTTTGGATTTTGGTACTAATTATTTGTGTAGGATCTTGGCATACGCATGAAAAAGACTACAAATCAAACTACTAACATGTGTTATGCAGATTTGATGGTCAAAGACAACAAATCAAACTTCTGACATGTGTTTTGCAGGTTGCCTTGGAGAAACAACCAAATTGTGTGTTTGAGATTTTTAATTAGGCACTTAGTGATTTATAAATAGGTGGAAATGAACCTTTGTTTGCTTTGTTTGTTAAGTATGACATTGGAGTAGGAGAGTATGCTCTCATCCTTCAAAGGGTGATCAGAAATCTAGATCTTCGATACCATGCTTGTGTTGTTGATTGTTTGTCTCCATTAGAGGGCCTGCCTTCCCGACCACTTTGCTTTAGCAAGCGAGTGATAATCGTGAGAAGGGAACGACCCAAAGTGAGTACGGCTAGAATTCCTTGGCATTCTAACTCACTATAAAAAAATACTCGATGAGCGAAAGCTTTGAAGGAAGTGTTACATGGGAATTGCAGTTACTTGGGAAGTGATGACCCTTGAACTCTTTCTCATATCAACATCTAAGTAGCGCCTCTTGGTCTAAATCGCGCTTGTGCGACTACATTTGTTTGGTATCTTGATGGGCTTAATGTCTCAATCATGGTTGCATGACATCAAGGAGTAATGCTTAACAGAAATCCTTATTACATACCTTGTTTTTAGATGCCAAAAACCCTTCTAGTTGCTTGAGAAGGACAAATTCAGATACTTGGAAGAGATACTAAGTTCGCCATGGGGAGATTCCATGGGGACTGATGCTTGGCTGCCCTGAGAAGTGAGTGCCGTGGAGGGGAGCCCGTGGGGTCAAGCATCTATGTATTCTCCTTGAATCTCATAATGAGTCTACCTCTCAAGTACCTAATGTCTTTGCCTACCCTAAGGAATGTGGAAACGAGCATGATTGTCTTGAGTCTAAGTTGTAACATCTTTTATTCTTTGATTGTCAAAATTTGAATGTTATCCCATTTCAAAAGCAAAACACATTGATCAAAACAAGATTAAACACAAGAGACATTCATCCAACAAAAGTTCAACAAGGTTCAAAGCACATCTTCCAACATGGTTATCAAACATTGTTCAAAAATTTGTCTCAACATTCATGTCACTTGGATTTAGGTTCATCCTAGGTTGCATGTTGCAAAGTCATTGTCAAGTATCAAGGTTAGGTTTCATCTAAGTCATACTCTTTTGCATATCAATAAGAGTCATCCACTTGCATATGTCCTCTTGCATTAAAGTCATACCATTGTCATACATTTATATTTGCATACCCTAAGTCTCTTCATTAAGCTTGAGTCATTATCATATCATATTAGGGTCATTTTCATAGCAATTGTCCTTTTGCATATAGTGTCAAACCTAGGTCTTGTCATACTTGAGTAATCCAAATCTTTGATAAACCCTAAGTCATTGTTAAGAAGTCTAGACCTTATCAAAGTCTTTTGTCCTTTTGTCATCAATATCATTTCGTCAAACCTAGCTTAGTATCCAAGCATATAGGGGAGACATTGTCATTTTGTCCTTTGTCCATTAAGTCCTTTTGTCCTTTGAGGTCTAGACATCATTCCAATATCCTAAGGGTCTCTTTTAGATTTGCATTCCAAAAGTTTGTCAAAATCTTCAAAAACAACCAAAAACATAGATTGCATTTTCATATATTTAGTTTGCATTTAGTTACATATCATATATTGTCTTTGAAAAATTCCAAAGAAAAAAATTGCATTTGCATAAGTGTCATGCCTGTTGAGACAAGATCAAGATCTAAGAAGATGAGTGAACCAATGTATCAATCCATGGATAACATAGTAAATTCGTAGTTTCAAACTAGTCAAACAGTGCAAGTTGAAGGTTCATTAAACACATCTCTACCACCATATGGAACGGTTCAACTTGGACCACCACCATTATATGGACCACTGTTTGTACCGATGAAACCAGGACAAGGGAGTGTCCCACCAACTCCACGAGGAAATGCACCTTTCAATTGGAATCAGTCCAGCTTGTAACAAGAAATACAAACATTGTATGAAGAACCAACTCTATCTCAAAGATGTGATTTAAATCAAGGCATTCACCAAGAAGCAAATCCAAATATTTTACCAGATTCTTCATCAGATTTTGATGTCTCTGATGATGATGTTGTTATGTTCCTTAAGGATCCAAAGTTGACAAAAAAGATGGATAAATTCTTGAATAAGCTCTTTAAGAGGTTCCCACAAAAATATCTTGACATGATGAGTAATGTGACCTCCTCAAGTAAGCAAATTAATGTGCAAAAATGACAAGGCGGTGAGTTGTTAAGTTTCTCTCCGCATCCATATGAAGAACATGTGCAACAAGAAACCCAACCTACCTTGATGAGTAAATGTGCTTCAAAGGCATTGACAGTGACTATTCCTCAAAAGTCCACATTCGAAATAATAAACAATCCATTGTTTAATGCAACACCTTTAACACCAGATCAAATGAAGGCCACACAAATGTTGATGACAGGTGTCCCTCAACAAGAAGTGATTCCTCGAATACCAAAAAGTGGATCCAAATCTAAGATGCAAGAAAGCTTTACGATTGGAATGTCTGATCTTACAAATGTTCAAATTGCCTTTCCTTCATGCCAAAGCATTAATCCCTTGCCAAAATCCCCCATGCATATTCAAAGTCCAACTCCATGTCAAGAGGATAATTTAGAGCACAAAGAAACATGTCTTGAAACAGATCAAGATCAAGATCCCAAAATCTTATCATCCCATCCAATTGTTGACCAGGATCTCATCTTCCTAGACACTCATGATAATTCTCCTATTCTTGTCCATCCTATCCAAAGTCCTATTGACATTCCACTCCCCAAACAAGATCAAGATATTCCAGTTCATCCAATCCCAAACGATCCCCTTCCATTTCATGAAAAAAATGTCTTTTCAGATCCCATTGACATTCCAGATATCCCTTCCATCCTTTCCGATGATCCCATTGAAAGTCAAGAGCAAATTACCTTTAAAGAAGATTCCAATGATCTTCCTCCTTGTCAAGATCAAATTATTCCTTCAGATCCTCCACAAGATCCACGTGTTCCTCCATCTCCTTGTCCTAATCCAACATATTCACTCCAAGATCACATTTCTTTTGACGATCCCATTATTTCTCCCATTCCATCTCTTGAAGAGCCTATCATTGAACCATGTCCACTACATGATCCTAGTCCCCCTCATGATCCTGATACCCGTCATGATTCTAATGTGTCAGTGCAAGATGTTCGTGAACCCTCAACATGCATAATGGGTTCTTCCACGTTGGTGCAATCCGATCCACTTCAAGATCTCGCTATTTCTCTTATATCATATCCACGTCATAATGGACTTGCGTCTTCTTCCGAAAGAAAAGAGTATCCTATTAGTCAAAATATTGATAAAGGCAAAGGCGTAGACCTTCATAAGAAAGAATCCCTTCATGTCAAAGAAAATATTAAGGGTCATGGCCTCAATAAAATCACTCAAGGCATTGGTATCCCTTCAAAGTCAAAATCCAAATGTCCACCTTCCCCATCATCGCTTCCATCTATTTTAGGTCCCTATATCCCTCCATCTCCTATGCAACATCAGCAAAGGCACACATCTTGGAGAACCTTCCATCCATCCCACATGCCTCCATATCATTCCCATCCACACTGACATTCATTCCCTCTTCCAAGCAATTTGGATGCCAAGTATAAGCATCATAAGTCTAGCAATCCACATGTATTCAAAGATCAACATGTCCAATGTAATCGACATGTCAAAACAAAGAACAATTTGATCTATAAAGAAAAAGAAAAATCAAAAAGGCCACAAAGGCCCACTGAGCAAAATAAAGCAAAGTCAAAATATATATGGGTTCCTAAATCCCTTGTGCAAGCAATGCACTCCAAGGAACCACAAAAGCATGAAAAATCAAAAACCATGTGGATCCCCAAAAAGCTCCTTGAAGCACAAAAGCCTAAAGAAATATCCAACTTGGCATCCAAAATTGCTATTCCTCCATCCCAACCTCTCAAATTTGTTCCTCCATCACCTCCTTCATCCGTTTTGGGCCCTTATGTCCCAAAATCCATAGTCGTTCCTTCATCAAAATCTCAATATCCAAAATACATTTGTCCTCCATCAGTCCATCACCCCTCAAGGTGTGTGCCAATGTTGATCTTGCCTTCATTTCCATTCACTGAAGCCGAATTTTTCCAATATCCTATCCATTATCCAATGCATATTTTCCATCCTTCCATCCCTCTCGTCCAATCCTTTGCATAAATCCTTGCCTTAGTTTCATCTCATTTTCCATGTCCTTATCCTACCAACGTCTTTGAGCATACTTTTAAAGGTCATGGTCCATTCTTTTCAAGGCTACTATCCAAATAAAAAGATGCTTGAGTCCTTCTTCCATCCCCTATCATGTGTCTATCGTCTATTGAAAAAGTCAAAATACAAAAAAAAAAAATTCAAAAAAAAAGTGAAAAAAAAAAAAGAAAAATAATTCGTCCACTGGTGAAAACCTGGCAAACAGGTGCCTTGGGCAAGTACCATGATGAAAACCTGGCAAACAGGCATCATGCGTAATCTATGAACTTCTTGCACACCACACTTGGGGGCAGGTTTCCTCCTTCATTGTTCCATTATCCTATCATACTATGTCATTACCCTTCATATCCTATTGTCACTCATGTCCACTTTCCCTTTCCACCTTTGATCTTGACAAGGCTGAGGATCTGCATGAGCATCTTGTTTGCAGATTTTAGTCTATCATAGCTTTTGGTCATTTATCCATTTGCTTATTACAACCTTTCATCCATATTCCCTGGCTTATTGCAACTTTCTCCCATTATCCCGTATCCTACCCCGACTTTCAGTCCATGTCCCTTATCCATTCTTGGTCTTGCTTATCCTATCCATATCTTATCACTATCCAAACACTCTTTTTCATTCCTTGATCTTGATCTGACATAAGGATGTAAAATTTAAACATGGTTTCAAAAACCTCTTGACATGTCCCTCATGCCATGTCACTGCTATACATTATCATATCCAATCTCTTGTCCCATCACGCAATAGCTCTTGGAAATTGCATTTGCGTTGTCTCCATAATAAAAGGCCTTTGTCTTCCCTCTATCCACCATCATTTCAGCAAGCCTATTTATTCACCTGTCATATTCCTTGCCTTGCTAGACACTGGGGGCAAAAATCATAAAAATCAAATAATGTCCTACAAAAAAATCCTAAAAAATTGAAAAATGTCCTGAACAAATCATAAAAATTGAAAAATGTCCTGAACAAATCATAAAAATCGAATAAAGTCCTGAAAAAAAAAAAAATCATAAAAATTGAAAAAAAGTCTTGAAAAAATCTCTAAAAATCATAAAAAGTCCTGAAAAAAGTCATAAAAATTGAATAAAGTCCTGAAAAAAGTCATAAAAATTGAAAAAAAGCCCTGAAAAAATCCAAAAAAATCATATAAAGTCCTGAAATAATCCAAAAAAAAAATCGAAAAATGTCCTGAAATAATCCAAAAAAATCAAATAAAGTCCTGAAAAAATGAACGAACAAAAAAATTGTAAAAACTTGAAAAGCAAAACAAAAACAAAAACACGCATTTTTGCAATAAAGTATTCCCTTTGTGCATCGACAGATCACTGAGCATTCATCCAACGACACTCGCAATCAAACATTGTGCTTTAATGAAATCATGCTTTAACTAGATGAACTTATTCAATCAAACCAAACATTCAAACTGATCACAATTGTCTTACCAATCGAATCAACATCAATGTCGTTTGTCCTTGTCTCTACTATCATGGGTCTTATACAGGGTGTGGTATACTCGAAACCAGACTGTGTCCTGTCTTAGACGGGGTACCGCATTTCCTGAAACCAGACAGCCTAATCGTCCTATCAGCACGTTCAACTTTTGACAATGAAAATCAAGATGTTTGTTTGATTTGTTGGAATTTGTGCATCTTATCTTTTTATTGATTTATCTTCAATCATGTTCCTATGTTACTCGATGATGTCACTGAGTGATTTAGAGTGACCGGGATGGTTCATGGTCCCTTTCTTTTTTTGATTGCAATTGTCGTTTGTCTATGATGTGTCTGTCTTTCGCAAATCGGGTTGCATTTTAGCTCTGGCCTTCAATGCCACGATGTTACGCATCCATTTTGCTAAATAAAAATAAAGGTTCTCACCTACAAAGTGCATTACTGAAAGCAAGTTTTCATCATCTTTCACTGTCTTCTGTCTCATGTTCTTCTTACTAACACTTCTTCCGTCCGGTCGGATAGTCAGTTCAGTCTAGTGCTCCGATTTCCAAAAACATATGCTGCATCCTGCATTCATTTATTAGTACATTTGCATTGCATCAAGCATCACATCAAACATTTATCCATTTCATATTATAAATGCCTCAAAAATACATAAAAAATACATCCATACATGTTCATAAAAAGTGCATAACTCATCCATACATGAAAAATAACCATAAGTCATAACACATTGCATCCATCATATCGGTGCATATCATATCACATATCATAATAATATCGGAGTACAAAATCGGACTATCTGTCCTAAGTATGGCCCACAGGCTGACTACAAAATGTCAAACTACATAATGTCCACTGTCTATCATAAGGAGTACGTGCCTCTATCACTGGGTGCTCCCTCTGTCCTCCTCGTCCCCGCAATGTCCCGCAAGCAAGTCAAATTCATGAAATTGAACACATGGGTTTTTGAGGTACATACCGTTGCTCCTGCGTCCTTCGGTTGTCTGAATGTGCGTACATGTTCTCCGAGGTGATCCATCATTGGAATGTTCACCATCTGTCTGCACGTGTCCTTGTCCAGAGCAACAAATCCTCCTCTTTGGCTAGTCAAAATGAGCAATTTTCACCCTCTTGGTCTCATTTATAGCTCTTTGTCATTGCATAGATGGACGTGCATCTTCTCCATCTTATGTTGGTCGCGGTCTTGTGCACCTTACATTGCTTGTCCTTCATGCATCTGATATCCGATTGTCAGTCCGTTCGATCCTATCATCTTTATCGATCAATTGGCCTCTTTTCTACATGTTTCCGGCCAATTCCTCGAGGGGGCATGCATATGTTATTATTATTGTCTGGGGCATTTAGTTATTGTTCTTTGAAAAAACGCTCAGAATCACATTGTCTCAAAGAGGGGCAAAATGTAGACACCCAAAAATGGTCAACGCTTGCGAGGCCATACTTTAACATTTGCGCATTGCCTCATTTTAGGTTTTTGCGTCGCATTAACATTTCTCCTATGTCACGCATTTGGTCTTTATCATTTGTGAACATCGAGTCATTCTTCTACATTCTTCAATCATCTCGTCCTCAAATTTGGTCTTCTCGACAACATTATCTAGTCATGATTTTGATCAATTTTATCCTGTCGCATCAATGTGTGTATTCATTTGTCATCAATCCTTCAATCCTGTCAATCTTGCGATCGATTTGTCATCGATCGTTGTCCTCTTATCAATCATTGTTCTTTTATCAATTTTATCATCAATCTTATCATTTTGGACATCGTCAATCCTAATTAGGGTTTTGTCCTCTCTTCAATCTTGTCATTTTGCGACCGATTTGTCATTGATCGTGGTCATTTCCAATTATGTCATCTTGCAATCTATTTGGTCAACCTTGTCATTTTGCGACCGATTTGTCATCGATCATTGTCTATCTCAATTATGTCAATTTGGATCAATTTGTCATTGTTCCTCGTCAATTGGCGCATTTTCTCAATCAAATTGTCTATCGCATTGGTCATTTATCAAATCAAATCATGATCAAGTCAATTATAGACCTAATTGTCATTCTCGCATTGCTAATTCACCTTCTAGGGTTTTATGATTTAATCATTTAACCTAATTTGTCATTTCTTCCTCTAGGATTAAATAAATTACTTATTTATCCTAAGTCTTCTCATTACAATTAAATCTTTATTTAATTGGCTAATTATTCCTCTTTGTGAATTGATTAATAAATGAAAAATTATTAATTAATTCACTAAATCCTAATTTCTAATTTCTTTCAATTTCTATTTCCTAATTTTCATCAATTTCAATTTTCTAATTTCTCAAATTTCTAATTTCTTTTCCCTCCTATTTCATCTCCTAATTCTATGGGAATGACATTTCAATTTGTCATAAATTGTCATAATTGACAATCAATCAATTTTGACATAGAATGTGTCATAATTTGTCATCAATTATCAATCAATCAAATTGTGCATGGAAAGTGCATAATTTGTCATATTTGTCATATTGATTTGCAATTTCCATTTGAATTGCATCATGCGAATCCTGTCATTTCTCCAATTTCTCTATAAATTGGATAATTCTTCTTCAACCCCTTCGAATCTTCATGAACCTCGAATTTCTATCAAACTACCGAACTTTCGTTTCTAGTACTCTTGAGCTTTTTGCTTTCAATTGTGTGAGCACTTGTAGGTGAGATCCACAAACCCATTGAAGAGGAAAGAACAACAATGGAGCTGCATGGAAGAAGCATATGGTTTGCATGATATTTTCTTTTAAATGCTTTGTTTTTGTGCCTCTATTGAATGTGCTTTGGAATTTAGGTTCATTTCAATGAATATTCTTATGATTGAGTTATAATGTCTTGTGTTTTGATTGATCTACTTATTTTGATGATTCCTAATTTCTACGCTACAGATATATTTAATGAAATATGCTAGGATATTTAATAAAATATATAAGATAATTGTTTAAAAATGATTTACTTGGAATGATTTAACTAATTAAATAAATATTTAATTAATATTGAGTGATTAATTTTTCCATGTGACATTTGATGATTTAGGAAATTAATTGTGTGCTCAAGATTGATTTAATTGCCTTTGGTTAGGACCTTGGTGATGTTGTCGAGATTAGGGGCTCATGGTTTAGATGACCATTTTTAGGGTATTACATTTGCCCCTCTTTGAATTAATGTGCGAGCAGCGTATTGGTTCAAAGAAAATTTGATGTCTAGGAGATGCCAGTTCTAAACTTGATTGATCACAAACTAGATGAAAGCGAGGTGTTTAGCTTGATTCGAAGCGATAAAGCTGAATGAAGTTTGATTAAAGTGATACTGATCCTGAACTTGATTGAACTAGGAATGATAGAAAACAAAAGATGCCAAACTTAAATTTGATTGATCAAGAAGCAGATCTTACTGATCTAGACACACTGAGTGATGATAAAAAAAATAGATCTTGAACTTGATTGATCAAGATACGATGAGGATAAACTATTCAGCTTGATCAAGAAATGAATACTGAACACCTGCTTAGATTTAGTGTGATCAAAGAAACTTTTTAACGTTAAGAGATTGATTCAGATAAAAGACAAATATCAATTTGACATGAAGCGATGAAACTGATATGCCCCTAGAAATTGATTTGATTAGGAAATCTCAACTTGCTATAAAGTGATGAAGTTGAGATGCACCTAGTGATGAGGTCTTATTTGATTGATTTTAGTTGAAAAAGATTTTTTTTGTTTTGTTCGACTTTCGATGAAGATTTGAAAATTTTCTCGACATTTGAAGAATGTGAGGTCATAAGGTCATGAGTATGCCCCCTCGGGAGCTAAATCGAAAGATAGCGAGGGTACATGATGATTATAGGCAATTTTTTTAGCGATGATAAGTTGTTTTGAGCACAAATTGATTTAGAGGACTTTTTGAAAATTTAGCGAGAAATTGAGCACAAAGTTAAAGAAAGAGCATGAGTGGCTGATAAAAAAGGTGCTAAGTGGTCTAAATTTTGTGAAATTGACTAGCAAAATGATCTCGAATTTTGATTTCGATCCTGAAAATAAAATCATGATGGTCAAATTAGCTAAGGGTACAATTTTTGTGTCCATTGGAGCAAGCTGAAAAATTAGGTCTTTGGCTATATATGGGACAAAAGTGTCATTTTCAATTCATTTTGACCCTCTAAGTTTGAAAATTCAAAAAGCCTTATGTGAAGAAAATGGTGGTCCCTACTCATCAGCATCGATTTGAGTGCTAGAGGAGACATAATTGACCCCGAAAGTATGGGCCAATAGTAAGTGATCGATCCTAAGCCTATTTGTGTTTCAAATTTTCAAATTTTTTATGCATTTTTCAAGTTTTCCATGGGTTTTGGGTTGGGTGTCTCGGTTTGTCATGCGAGACAGGATCCTATCTCATATGAGAAATTGGTAAAAAGTCTTTTGTCATTTAAGCACATTAGTTTTGTCATTGTAGGGCCACCCAGGTGTCATACGACAGGTCTGTAAAAAGACCATTTTGTCATGCGGGGTCTAAACTTTTGTCGTTTGGAGTTGTTTTGTCATACGATACCTATTCTTGACTCATATGAGATGCTACTTCTCTGTGTTTTGTCATACGAAAGACAGTGAGCATTTTTGAGGGTGTAAACATGAAAATTTGATTTGGCATTTGACTTAGTTGCGTGATGTTTTGCTTCTCATGTAGGCTCATTTGGAATGTTTTCTGATGCTTCATTGTTGGATTTTTGCAGGTGCGCTTACCTCCTATGCTCTTTAGATGCGTGTGTCCTCCCAGTATGGCATTAGTTCAAGATTTATCTAAGGTTGAGCAGGCTCATGTTGATATGTGCAGCTTGACTCATCTGCTGAGGTTACCTAATATCCGTGTGAACCACGGGATGCTCATGACGTTGGTAGAGAGATTTCATTCAAAGAATAATACATTTCATTTGCTATTTGGGGAGTTGACTATCACTCCCAAGGATGTGTATAGGATCCTTCGTATCGCTTTTGCTGGGGATAAGGTGGATTATGATACTATGTTGTTACCTGGATTGCAAGCATTGAGGCATGTCTTCAGTGATCCTGACATTTTGACTCGTTCCATGAGTTGGGACATACTTATGAGTAGATACAGTGAGGAGTATCCCCTGGCATGTGTTCTAGTAGGGTTCATCGGGTGCTTTTTGATGCCAGACAGGGGGCAGTAGGGTTTCCAAAGCAGATGGGGCCGAATGCTAGAGAGGTTGATAGAGACCCCTCAGAGGCTTGGCTGGGGCACTTGTTTCTTGGCCCACATGTATCGGGAGATGCATGAGATCATATATAGAGATGGGTGGAGCATGGACGTAGGTGTGTACATTTTATAGGTGTGGGCTTGGGAGCACCTTCTTGTTTATCGGCCCATAGTAGCAGACAATAGAGAGCTTGGGCAACCGATCATTTATAGGTATGCCGCATATATCACATAGCCCCATCTGGGTAAGATAGACTTTTGGAGACGGCAACTCGATGACCTGATAGCCATTGTATGGAGACCATATAGAGGGTTGGAGCTGTGGAATGACTGGCGGCTAGTTCATAGGGACCTATTTGTTACACACCCACTGATTGGGAGGTCACAGACTATTGTGGAGTGATTCATCATTTCACAAGTAATGAGGCAGTATGGCTGGCCCTAAGGGATCTCACAGGAGTATACATCGTATGCTTGATATGTAGATGAGGAGAGATAGGGATGGTCTCCACAGTTATCATATGCACTGGCAATACAAGAGTTGATAGGGTTACACCACCTGAGGTGGGATTACCTAGATGATGTAGCAGATGCGAGGGTATTGCCCCAGTATAGAGATCATTTTTAGTAGCATCCATTCTCATGTTTTACAGATCCAAGTGAGCAGGCTCCTCATATTGAGGATGTTGAGGATGATGCCCTCATACCAGCATAGGGACAGGGCTAGAGACAGGGTGAGTCAGGCATAGAGAGTTGAGGCTCCGCGATGAGGTAGTGGTGATCCAAGTGCTAGCAGTAGTAGGATACCAGTTGAGGGAGGACAACAGAGGGGTGAGGGTGGATCCCTAGGAGGAGTGGGTGGGACAAAGGATGAGTGAACAACTCCTAGATAGGTGCGACAATGGAGAGAGGAGTAGAGTGGAGGTTGAGATGGGGGTGGAGATGGTGGGTGTGAAAGAGAGTAGGGGATAGATACTGGATGGTCAATGAGGGCACATCTTGCAGAGCTACAGTCACAGTTGACAGTGGTGTAGACTCAACTGACGGAGCAAGATCGAAAGCTAGCTAAGGTGAGGGCTGAACGTGATCACCAGATCACAACATTGAGAGCAGAGTCGAGAGAAGAGATAGAGTCTCTATGATAGGAGGTCCTTCTCTAGAGCAGTAGGGTAGCGTATAATGTTGTAGTTCCTATTGCACAGTAGGTGCAACCCTATTCGTAGTATATGGCCTGATCAGAGGGAGCATGAGCACGAGCACCTCAACAGGATCCTAGGCATCAGGCTCCTCCTCCTCCACTAGGTGATGAGGGAGAGGGTGTGAGCTATTTATTCCTTTTTGTGTAGCTTGGATATTTTTTTGTAGACACACCCATTTTTTGTAGCCTATATGATTCTTGCTCCAATGGGAGTTTGTACATGTCATTTGACATCACTTTGTACTCTTATACTTGACATGATATATATACAAGATCCGGTTTAACTTCATCATACTTGTGTTGATTCGCTTATGAGATGTTCTTAATATGCTTTATTCTATATGTATGCATTTCTTTTCAGCATGAATGTATGAATGCAAATGGAATATGAATGTCTATTTTTCTTTCTTTTCATATGCAAATAAATGATGATGCAAATGAGTAATGCAATTTTTTAATTTTTCTATGCAATAAGATGAATGCAAATGAATGATAATGAATGATGCAATGTTTTCATTTTTTGTGTGTAATAAGATGAATGCAAATGAATGGTAATGAATGATGCAATATTTTCATTTTTCTGTCCAATAAGATGAATGCAAATGAATGATAATGAATGTATGAATCTATATTAAATGCACATGTATGTAGCTAACATCTTAAAACACAAGTACTCGATTAGAGAAATGATGAAAAGAGACCACTTAGCAAAGAAATGATGGTGCTCCAACTCTCATTCAATAGATAAATAGAAATCATTGTTACTATACCAAAATCACTCCAAATTCATAAAATGCAAAATGAAAATGAAAAATGAGATGCAAAATGAGGTGCAACCTAAACCTAGTCACTAGATTTGAAAAGCTTAATTTTCATCATTAAGCGTTTTACAATTTACAACAGGCAGAGTAAAGTTCATTTCTTTTCATGTGCAATATTAATTATCTTGTTCACAATGACCCTTTTTTCATTCATATCCTTGGACAAATTACGCATGGACCCGAATTGCACCATAAAGAAATGCCCTCAAAATAGACAAGGAAATGATGGGAACCTCCCTGTAGCATTCAAATAAGCAGAGTCGAGGTATGTGAGGTGATTTCACCTTGATGTGAAGGCTCTTATCACAGAAACCCAGCTAATTTAGATGTTTCTAGATTATTGGGATCATTCCTTCAAGCAGAAAACAAAGAAAAGATTATGCCCCCAATCCTTGCTCCTCTTAGTCAAGATAGACTTCCTCGAGTTACTCAGAGGGATAATAATTGAAAACTAATATAAAAGACATAACACAAATAAAATTTTCATGCATAGCTCAAAATTTTTAGTGATTGTTTTCCATTTTGTTGTTTTGCTTGTTAACTCAGTGATAAAACTCTTTAGTAGTCAGGAGACAGGTAACTGACTCAGAGTGGATGACTAGGTTTGTAAGATTTACTTGGCTGACACTGCTTAGGACATGTAATGTGTTCTGTCGATTACCCTAAGACTATGACAATGATCCGTTTCAAGCCATGAGGGTTCCAATGAACCAGGATGTCACAAAAGTGACTAAAATATGTACAAGCGAAAGCCAAGATGCATGAAAGCGGGAATGCCAACGTTGCATTGATAGATGAAGTGCTTGAGTACAAGGGGCACCTATTTGCAAGGTTTTCACCTACTTGGTAGAGATTTTCCTTTTTTTTTTTTACCAAGGTGCCTATTTACCAGGTTTTCACCAAGGCATTTTCTCTCTTTTTTCCTTTTTTTTTTGAATTTCTTTTTCTCTTTTTTTTTGGTTGAAATTCTTTAGGACTTTTTCTGATTTTTAGGATTTCTTCAGGACATTTTCTGATTTTTAGGATTTCTTCAGGACATTTTCTGATTTTTATGATTTCTTCACAATATTTTTGGATTTTTAGGATTTCTTAAGGATATTTTTTGATTTTTATGATTTCTTCAAGACATTTTCCACTATAAAAGATGCTGGAGGAGAGAATATTTAGGTGAAGAATTTCTTTAGATGGATGGTGTTCATCAGCTCATAGAGCTATTCTCCCTTGGATGTTGAGTGTCTATAGGCACCTAAGCCAAAAGTTGCAGTAATGATATAGGGACCCAACCAGTTGGGTTCAAACTTTCCTTTGTTGTCGCGAAACTATTGATTTTTAGGATTCTCTCTTAGAACTAAGTCACCAACCTAGAATTATTGGTGTCAAACTTTCTTGTTATATCCTCTAGACATCCTCTTTTGATACACTCTTAGATGATCAAATGCCACTTGTCGATGCTCATCTAGCAATTCGAGCTCTTGCAATCTAGATATTCTTTAATCTTCATCAATAACAAGACCTTGCAAGGAAACTCTTAGAGATGATATTTCCACTTCAATAAGTAGTACTACCTCGGACCCATACACCAATGAGAAAGGTGTAGCCCCAGTAGGTATTCTGATACTTGTTCTATAAGTCCATAGTGCAGGATTGAGCTGTAGATGCCAATCCTTCCTGGACTTGTTCATTGTTCTGTGCAAGATAGTCAGTAGGTTTTTGTTAGATGCCTCTGCTTGTCCATTACCTTGAGGGTAATATATTGAGGACTAGTGTTGTTTTATTTTAAACTTCTCACAGAGTTCATCTAGTTCTTTATTCTTAAACTATCCTCCATTGTCTGTTATAATTGATGAAGGTATACCATACCTGCAAATGATATAGTTAAGAATAAATAGAGTTACTTGTTTTCTGATTGCCTTGATGAGCAGAACCACTTCTACCCACTTAGTGAAGTACTTAGTGGCAGTGATAATAAATTTGTGTCTGTTAGATGATGCAGGATATATTTGTCCAATTAGATCAAATGCCCACTATTGGAAGGGCCAGTGTGTCACAAAGGGTATGAGATCCCTTGCTAGAGCATGTATAAGGTGCCCATGTAGTTGGCACTTTTCACAGGTTTTAGCAAATGTTATAGCGTCTTTCTCCATATCTTGCCAGTGGTAGCTAGGCCTTAGTAGTTTGCGAGCTAAATTCAAACCATTCAAATGAGATCCGCAAACACCTTCATGAACTTTGGATAATGTGCATTGAGACTCCTTAGTTTCTAGACATCTAAGCAAAGTATTATCTAAACCTTGCCTAAATAGGTCATTAGCAATGATGATGTACCATGACGCATTTCGGATTAGGTTTCATTTTTTATTTCGAGAAAGATTAGTAGGGACGACTTGGTCACACAGGTAAAAGAAAATGTGGCTATAACAAGATGAGTCATGTCCAATAATATAACAAACTACTTGGACTTGGGAGAATCATAGGTAGGGTAATGTAACTCTTCCAGCAGGAATTCAAAACAAAAGTTAGACTCCTGTAGCTATGGTATTGATGCCAAAGTGGCCATTGCATCTGTTGCTCTATTTGTTGTTCTCGAGATCTGTTGAAATTATATGGAGGTAAAATATTTCTCAAGGTCATCCACCATCCTCTTGTAAGGCATCAGTTTCTCATATTTCATCTGATATAGGTCATTAATCTGGTTGATAATGAAGTGAGAGTCTCCATAGATGTGTAATTCCACGATCTTCTAGTCGATTGCTAGCTTGATCCCATTTACCAAAGCTTCATATTCTGCAATGTTGTTTGTGCAAGGGAAGAGAAGTTTGTAAGCTTTTGGAATTGAGTATTTCTAGGGAGTAATAAATAGTATCCCGACACCAGAACCATGTTGAGTGAAAGACCCATCAAAGAACATCTTCCATGATTGTTCAGTAAGGTGCATGATTGATTCATCTAGGAATTCTATATGTAGAGGTTGATTGTCTTTAAGTGGAGCTTTAGCAAGTTGGTCTACAATAACCTATCCTTTAATGGCTATATGTTCCACATACTCAATGTCAAATTCTATAAGGACCATGACCCATTTGTCCAGTCTTCCTGTAAGCATTGCTTTACTGAGAAGATACTTGAGCGGATCAATTTTGGCTACTAGCTTAATAGAGTGTGCCAACATATAATGCCTTAATTTTTGTGATGCAAAGACCAAAGCTAAGCATGCTTTCTCTGTTATAGTATAATTTATTTCATATGACACCAATGTTCTGCTGAAGTAATAGATAGCTCGTTCCTTTTTATCATCATCCTGTTGTGCCAAAAGTGCCCCCAGTGAAGTATCTATAGCTGATATGTATAGGATCAATGGCTTACCTTGAATTAGTGGCATTAATATGGGTGGATTAGAGAGATATTCTATGATCTATTGTAAGTGTCATTCACAATCTTTATCCCAATTATATTGAATCCCTTTCCTTAATACCTTTGTGAATGGTTGAGCCTTGTCAGCTAGTTGAGATATAAAATGCCTTATGGACTGAAGACGGCCTTGTAGACTTCTCATCTGGCTGATATTCTTGGGTGTAGGCATGTCCATTATAGCTTGGACCTTTTCAAGGTCAACCTTAATTCCTTTTCTGGATATTATGCACCCAAGCAATTTTCCTAATGTTACCCCAAATGCACATTTCTTTGGATTTAAGCGGATCTTGAATCTTTCCATTCGATCTAATATGAGGCCTAGCTCTTGAATGTGTGTAGATCTCTTCATAGTTTTTACGAGGGTGTCATCAACATAATCTTTCATGTTTTTATGCATCATATCATGGAAAATAGTGGTTACTGCTCTTTGGTAAGTTACTCCTGCATTCTTTAGACCAAATGGCATAACATTCCAGCAGAAAGTTCCCCATGCACATGTGAAAGCTGTCTTTTCCTAATCTTCAGGTTCTATCTTGATTTGATTGTAACCAGAGAATCCATCCATTAATGAATACATCTCATATCCAGCAGTCATATCTACTATCATGTCAATGTTGGGCAATGGAAAATCACCTTTTGGACATGCCTTGTTGAGATCCCCAAAATCTGTGCAAACTCTAATAGATTTGTCTGCTTTTGATACAGGTACTATGTTGGCTATCCATTCTGCATAGTCTATAGCTCTGATAATTCCATCTTTTAGCAATTTCTCTAGTTTAGCCTTGACTAGCAGTGCCACATGGGGATGCATCTTTTAGAGTTTTTTCTTGACTGGTTTAACTCTTGGTGTGATAGAGAGATGATGCATGATGAGATCAGGATCTATTCCTAGGATATCTGAGTATGTCCATGTGAAGTTGAGCTTCTTTTCTAGAAAAACATTGCTGAAATCTTTTAATTCTTCAGCCGAGAGTGATTGGGCTAAATGAATGATATGTGGTATCTCTTGACCCCCAATGTTCACTAGCTAAGTTGCTTCGATTAATATGGAAGATCTCTCCTAGAAGTGACTCGGCAGTATATCAAGTATCTCACCTTCAAGTGCCTCAGAGAGGTTTTCACCTTTAGGTATGTCCTTTATTTTCTCTTTTTTAGAGTCTGACACTACCACAATGTGGTTTTCGCCATCAGATCTTTTATTCTTATTTTTCTTGATTATGCGACTAAGATACTTGATATCCGCTTCACTCATATTCTCATTCTGTTCACTGGTGGAAGAGCACATCGGTTCAACTACATTGAGATAGTAGGCTAATGTATAGTCATTGGCAAAGGTAGGGACATTCAAGGGTTGGTTATAAAGAGTATAATCAATCAGTTCTAGATGTATTAAAGATAAGGTTGGAATAGCCTCAAGGGAGTGCATGGTACTATCATCATGACTTCAAACCGACCAGTCAAGTTCTAGAAGACTACCTTGCATATGTTTCTCGAGACCAGGAAGAGTTACGACATGATTATTGAAATTCATGTTAGTATTTATTGGACCTAACCCAACCGACCTACTTCTAGCATCATCACCTACTTCAAACTGGACTACATACCATGGTGTGATGGTAGACAGTATCTCATCATTCATGATAGAGTAGTCATAATGTGTTGTTGAATAGTTGTTGTTATAAATAGAGCTCCTATCTGAGTCATCAAAGTCATAGGATGAAGTTGCTGACTCATCTTCAATTGGCTTAGTAAAGGTATATATAGTATCAACACCCACATCTTTGATGCTGCAAGTCCCTTGGTGATTTGGTTTGTTGATTGCTTGTATTTGACACACTTGTGAACATAGCTTTGATGGTTCTGTTAATCCCTGTCGTCTGTTCTATTCAGTTTCTTCTGGACTGATGATTGGTTTTGTTGCTATAGCCTCTAGTTCTTCTTGTGTAGTTTCATACCTGACTTGTCTTATTTCATTAGAAGGGTTGGTAGTTGAAGGCATTTCTTGTGTTCGATCTTTCTCTAGCTATCATTCATAGTCCTCTTGTCTCCTTAGTTTGATTTCTTCTATCTCCTTTTGCATTCTTAGGTGTATTAGCTCTTGTGTGTCATCTATGATATCATTAGATTCTTCAAGGGTTTCTATAGTAGATGTATCTGAAATATGATCTGGACCCCACTCATACTCATTTGAATCAGTATCTGAATCCTTTGTTAGTTGTCTGCCAATATATGTGACTAGAACTTTTAATGGTGCAAACAAATCTCTGATCCTATATACTTTGTCTCTCATACTCTCTAGGATTTCTACTGCTTGTAGTATTACAGCCGATACAACTGGATCTTGACCATCATCTATTTCCTCTTTCTGGGTGAGCAATCCTTTTTGTTCATCGTCACACTCTTCTTGACTTTGTTGAGTATTGATCTCTTGTATTGTTAAAGGTAGTACCTTTTTCTTCCACTTACATTGATGGTGAGGCATGTCCTTTTGATCTGATTACCTTCTTGGATCATATCCCATTCCAGCTTTATCATTGACAGACTTAGTTTGTAACTTAATGGGTTCAACAATACCTTGTTGACACTTTCCTAGAGGACCAGTACCTAAATATCCCATGCGTTGAAGCATCTTGTATCCTAGACCATATTGTGTCGGAGAAATCTCACAATGTTGTATTTATTTGCTTGCATTGTCTTCTTTGAAGAGCGATTTGAGAACATCATCCTCTTCTATTTCACCTACAAGAGAAGTAGAGGACTGTATAAAGGTGCCATCATAAATGACTTTTGGAGCTAAATTTTGTGGCTTCATAACCTCTGATGGTTTTCTTGACTATCTTGGTGATGGAGGAAGAGACGTTAGTGAGAGTATAGGTTCTATTTTGTAGCCATCCATGCCACTGTTTGTGATTTTTAATTTCTTTTCTAAATCTCTCAGCAAAGATTTTGAACTTTTAGCTATAGAAGCTACTCTATTGTTAGGAACAAAAGCATCAGCACCCTGCTTTAACACATTGTAGGTATAGCTTGCATCAGTCAGAATATTGACTTCAACTCCATTATGAGGAAATTTTAGGCATTGATACTAAATAGATGGTACTTCTTTCATGTCATGAATCCATGGCCTACCTAGTAAGATGTTGTATGAAAGAGGAAGATCCAAGATCTAAAAAATGAAATCTCTTTCCATAGGTCCTACTCTGATTGGTAATAGTACCAGACCCTTAGAAGTTCTTTCTTCTTCATCATAAGCCTTCATTGTTATCTTCTTTGTTGGATCAATAACATTTTCAGAGAATCCCAGCTGTGTCAATAGATTGTAGGTACAAATATTCAACCCAATGCCTCCATCTATCAAAATACGTTTAACATGGTGCTTATGGATCATGGCTTCAATATGTAATGGTTGGTTATGTGGATGAATCAGTGAGTTATCATCTTCTTTAGAGAATGTGAGATAATGGGTTGAGGTCAGGTGACCCACCATAGATTGAAACTAATCTACATCTAAATCTTTGGGGACATTGGTGGTAAGTAGAGCCTTGTCCAGGACTTCTTTATGAGCAGAAGAGATCTTAAGTAGTTCTAAAATAGAGATTTGAGCATTGGTTCTCTTCAATTGTTTGACAATACTATAACCAAGGAAAGACAATGAAGCTAGTTGTTTTGATTTAGCCATGATTGTTTCTGTTTGTCTATTTGGTAGATTTGATGTTGTTTGATCGAATGTTGAGGAATTAGCTCCAAGGAGTGTAATTTTCCTTTGAGCATGAGTTAGAAAATTAGTGGTTTGTGTTTGATTTTGGTGATCTGGGACTATGATCATATTGCAATATTCAGTGTGAATAGATTCAATCATGTTGATCACATTATCGTTGCTACTGTAGGTATAATTGACTCTAGCTCCTCCTTTGGATTTTGAGGAATCTCCTTGTTCATACATTGGTAAGGGATCTTTAAAGGCCTTATGATCAACATTTGTCACCTGATTTCCAACAACAATCTTCCCTGCGTCAATGAGATCTTGGATTTCATGTTGGAGTTTCATGCAGTGGTTTATGTTATGTCCCTTGTTCTGATGGTAGTCACATTATTCATTTTCTCTCCACCATTTGGGTCTAATTTTTGGGTCATATGGTCTAGAATTATCTGGTAATGTTATCAGACTATTTGCCAATAAGGTTTTGAAAGCTGATTCATATGACTCATCTAGAGGAGTAAACTCATGCTTAGGCTTTGAACCCCAAGGTTTGTCTTTAAACCACTCTCTTGTTTTCTTTGGGGGATTCTCTGTTGTAGTTTTAGCTGCCTTGAGTGCTTGTTTGCCACTGGCCAAGTTAAATATTATGGATTTTGTTTTTGCTTGGACAATGTCTACCACTCCATCACTAATGATGTTCTTGTTCTTTTCCATATTTTTAGTATTTGCTCTTTTCTTTAGAGCTAGAACCTTGTTGTGTTTCTTTCGAAAGTGAGATATCTCCCTTTTTTATAAGCATGTCTTCCATTCTAAGGGTGTTATCTACCATTTTGTTGAATGAGGGGTGTACTTGCATCTAGACACTATATTTCAGTTCAGGGACTAAGTTGTTGATGAAGATATCCATTTTCTCAAGATCTAGGATAGTCTGTGAATATGTAGAGAACATCTTTCTCCATCGTTGGAGGAAAGTGAGAAAGGGTTCTCCTGTGTTTTGTTTGGTATTGCAAAGCTCTATAATAGTAACTGGGTGATGAATGTTGTATGAGTATTGTTGTAAAAATAGTTGGATTAGCTCTTCAAACATTTTTATTCCTTTGTGTAGGCTTGCAAACCATTCCATTGCTTGACCCCCTAAACTTCTTGGGAAAAGATGCATGAGATATGTTTGATCATGCATGAACTCCATACAGGTAGCACAAAACTCTCTAACATGATCTTGAGGGTCCGAGGTACCATCATATTTGTCAAATTTTGGGATCTCGATGCGTGAAGGAAATGGAGACATGTCAAGGTTTTTGTCAAATGGGAATGGGCATATTATGTCTTGAGAATATTGTTTTGGTGCTTTGTCTTTGTTTTCTATTCTTGTGACTGTAGTTTGTAATGCTTGCATTTGTTTGCTCATTTTTCCCCATGGTGTCTCTTCCTCTTTAGCAATGAGGGCCTCCACATTATAACCAGTGGGGAGTTTGGCACCTTGTTTTGCTAATTCTAGGAAATATTCTTCTTTTTCCCTAACCATGATGACCTTCATCATTTTTTGGAATTCTTTATTATTCTGACATCTATGTACTTCATCTTTAGGAGGTTCAGGAAGCTCAGATTCATTTGATGAATCGCTGTCAGTGGCATGATTGTTGAAGTCATCGTGAGTATTTTGTTAATTAGCTTCTCTTTCTTGTCTTTCCCCAGACATGGTGGGAGATAGGGGCTAACTAGAGATTGGTATGTCGTAAACTGGTATCTATGACGAGGACGGTTTATTGTAAAAGGGGTTTTCCACAAAGAATGGATTGCCTTTTGACACAAAGGGTGTTTCTTTTTCTTTGTCCTTTTTGTTGCAAGAACTTTTGGTTTGAACAGGAATTTCTAACTGACAAGACCGAGAGTGAAATGTGTTGCAGAAGTCAAGATCAAATTGTAGCTAGTATTTTGTTTAACGTAGTAATTAAGAGAAGTAACTTAAGATCTAGTCTGGTTTTAGGAATGATCTATCTTGTGTAAGACGTTATCCAAGTTGACCTAGGTTTGGTAAAATGTTCATTTGAACTAGCTGAGAAATGGCCGACAAAATCATGCAACACAATTACAGAGGTACACTATCAAGGTTGTTTTATGCTCAGGAAGATGATAACCAGTTTTGGGCTCACTGTAAAAACTATTTTGGATAGGTTTTGACTATTCTTGACTGACAGAATCAGAGACTCGTATGACTATATTTTTGGAACCGTACAATAGTATAACAAGTTCAGGACAACAACAATTCTGTTTCGTATGAGTTGCTGCCTAGTACCATACGACAAATGGGTAGGTCCTAGATGACAAATGATTCTGTTTGGTTCTATCTTGTATGACACAGCATATGGCTCCAAATGACAGACTACTAGGTCTCATATGATAGAGGATTGGGCTCAAGATGACAATATAGTATACTCATATAACATAGGATTTGGTGGAAGATGACAATTCAGTAGACTCGTATGACTGTTCACAGATCAGAGACTAAAAATTTTGGGTTTTTCAATGACTGGATAAGGCAACTAAACATGACCAATTCTGAGGTGGACTGATTTTTGACCAGGATAGACTAGTTTGTGACATGAACAGAGTTTTGATCACTAAGTTTTTTGATTTGTGTTCTCCAGTTTTAATATTCCAGTTTTAGTTTAGGGGATGAAAACACAAAAAACACGCAGTATGAATAGTAACTCCAATCACAACATGCAAACCCTATGGAAGTTGGCTCAGAAAAGAAAACATTTGCTTGCTAACTTAGGTACACACCCAATAGCTAATCAAAATACGACCGCTGAGTCTCACGCAATGGATTCTCAACGCCGTATTAGCTGACTCCAAATGCTAATGGGGGCACGATATGGCAAGTGTCTTGGGAGAGTTACTATCTCTCTTGCATAAAGATTATCAACCTTTTGGGGGTGAATTAGGTAGCTTCTAATTTTTATCCAATCTAGTAAGGGTTCTATTCGGTGTGTTGAGGTATAAACTCAATTAAGAGGTCTCCTAGCCTTGAAAACCAAGGTTTAGTATATCCGAAGGTACTAAGGAGAGCTATTCCTGAGCACTATCGTTGACTTGATTTTCATCAAATCATGTTTATTTTATAGTGGGTTGGAGTACTTGGCATTTAGCCATTCCCACTTAGGCCATTCCCCTCTCACCAGCCATAAAGGCTATAGAGTTATTAGCTCCTTGGGAGGGCAGGCTTGCTAAAGATGCACAAATCTCAAACAAAGAAAAAGCCTCAAGGGTCTAGATTGTTGATTGTCTTAGAAAGATAAGAGCATACTCTCCTACCTCTCAGAATTTTCCAAAAAGACACAAAAGATAGATTTTTTCATTTACCCATATAGAAAGTTAAGTGCCTAGAAAAATTAAGAAATACACAATGTTTGATTGATTTCTCCTTAGGCAACCTACAAAAACAATGCATCAGTAGTCATGTTGGTTTTTTCCTTTTTTCTTTGACAGGCATATGTTTGGTCGATAAATTCTTTGCCAAACATCCTACAAGAAACTGGTTAGGCTGTGAAAATATCAGGTAGACAAAAAACAATTCAGGGTTAGCGTTATCATAATCAAAATTTAATCCAAAAAATCCTGAAAGGTAGTCTATTTTTAATCTATTAGAAAAATCATACAACAATCTTCATAAAGCATAACAACATAAATCTTTTATTGTACGAGTTATAAATTAGCATAGAATGACAAAAGATAGAACAAGCAGTATGTCGTATGAGTTAGGAATTAGCACAAAACAACAGAGTATAAAAGAATCAGTATGTCGTACGAATGACAATCCTGATTCATACGACAATTTAAAGGATATGATCTTGTTTCGTACGATCAACCATAGGTGTCAATATAATGTTGTACGATGCAGTGAAACTGCTCGTATGATATTTCATAGAGGTTGTATGGACTAAACCTGTAGGATTAAAAAAGTGATGATTTTGAGGCTAAAAAAGTAGTTTTCTGCCCCACGGTGGGTGCCAGAAATGTGTGTGTGAAAAGTTGAATAAGAATCTATATCTGCAAGACACAACACTTCAATCAAGTCGTTACATGCATGGTTAATCAGATATAATCAATGAATAATAAACCATAACAAATTGACCCATTGCCTTTTAAAAGATGTGAGTATAAGATTGCTCGAAGATTATTTAGCAATACTAGTGACTAGACAACATCAAGACGAAGGATTTGATCTATATGAGCATGATGAATGGTAGATGGATGCAAGATTAATCTAACAAGTTTTAAGCAATAAATGAGATAAATTATCTAAATATGTATGCAATATTCCCAATGAACCTAGAGCAAAAAATAGTATAATAACAATATATTCTCTAGCCTCCAGGATTTTTGAATGAGAGATGAGAGCCTGAATTTATAGAAAATTCAGAAAGAAACCAAAGGCTAAGATCAAACGATGACGAGCAATCAAGATTTTCCAAGAGGAAGCACAATCCAGGTGAATTGATGTGATTGGATGCTTTTCTTAGTTTTAAAGGAAATTGAACTAAAAATAAGATTAAATCAGAAAAACTGATTTATTCTCTATTTCATTCAATTTTAATATTTAATTGTTTTAATTGCTTTCTTTGAGATTTATTCATCAATTTTTAATTTGTTTTTCAAGATTATCTCCAATTGATTTCTTTTCTCAAATCTTAAATTCTTTCTTGGTCAATCAATTCCTTTTTTTTGATTTATTTCCATTTTTTAAGATTTGTGCTCAATTGATTTAATTAAAATTAATTCCTCTTTCTTGATTTGATGGCAAATCGATTTATTTAATGAAATATGCTAGGATATTTAATAAAATAAATAAGATAATTGTTTAAAAATGATTTACCTGGAATGATTTAATTAATTAAATAAATATTTAATTAATATTGAGTGATTAATTTTGCCATGTGACATTTGATGATTTAGGAAATTAATTGTGTGCTCAAGATTGATTCTATTTCCATTGGTTAGGACCTTGGTGATGTTGTCGAGATTAGGGGCTCATGGTTTAGATGACCATTTTTAGGGTATTACAGGATGCAGTTGTAGGTGTAGTCTTAGGTGCTTTCTTCTAAGCCAATAACTTGATTGTGACCTTTCTAACTGGTTTCTTCTTTGCTTCTACCTTAGGTTCTTCCAGTTGCTTCCTAACAACCCTCTTGAAGGCTAATGGTGTGTTATTCTCTGATTTAGAATTTGTAGCAACAGGCTCAATATGAACTACCAAATCCTTCCTCTTTCTCCCTTTCTCCAGGACAACATCAATAAGTGTCTTTATGTCCTTTGAGACCTCTTGTACAAATTTTCCTTCTTTTCCTTCTTGTTTTTCCCTTCTCTTCTGGTTGAATTTTATTTCAACTTCTAGAGTCTTCTGTTGTGTAGTTCCATAGGGCTTCTCTGCCTCATCTATTTCTGCATCAATTAGCATTTTTGCATAGGCATCAAGGATTAATTCATCTACCTCATAGCCCATTTCCTCTATCCAAATATTTTGGGGCTTAACTGCCTCCATGAGAGTCACATCCTTCTTAACCATGAAAAATATGTTGATAGAGTATTTATCTACTATATGCTCAGGTATTATTATCCTAGACCTCATAGATTTTTTAAATTACTTGAAATAAACCCATATCTTATCATCTCTTTGATTTCCTAATGCACCAATTGATGAATAATGATGAACAACATATACCCCAATCAGTACTGAGAAGGTGGGGTGTGAATTAGTATAGGCAAATACTCTCTCAACAACTTATCTAGTTAAAGTAATATCAACTGGTTATCACCATTACTGAAATTAACCATGGAAACACCAGTTAAACACAGTAAGACATCAGATACCATAAACTGATAAGTCTAAATGCTTCAAATATGATTAATACTTGATACCAACTTCACCCATAAACATATGCGGTATACTAGTAATACCATAACCTATTAACCCTGCATGCATAATCTTTCAACCAAATACTTGATAAACATCACATGAAAAATGCATAACACATAACACACAAAATTTTCATGTGGAAACCCAAATGGGAAAAACCAAGGTGGGGATGAATACCCACAAGATTGTTTTTGAACTCTTTTGAAGCTCGCCCTATTAGGAGCCTAGTCTAGTTAAAGAATTTACAATAAGGTTCTGCTAGGAACCAATCATGTTAGAGATCACCTCGTTAAGGGATGGCTATATACCCTGTTAAAGGTTGAAAGCCTATTAAAGGTTACCTTGCTAGAGGATTTAAAGAACTCAATGATCTTGAGTAACCTGGTTATAGGTTTTATAATAAGCCTGTTAAAGCTACCTAGTAAAGGGATTTTCCAACTATTGAAATAGTTAGAAGACATAGGTAAAACTCTAATCTGATAACAACACTACATGCCAAGGCAGATCCTTTCATTTCCTCTACTCTGCAATCACACTCTATAGTTTTCCTCTTACTGGTCTAGCAAGTATCTCATCACTTGGATACACACAACATTTGACAACAACTTTATAATAACAAACATCATCAACCTTATAGACAACAGATAGGTCAGTAGCATAAACCCTAAACCCTAAGCATCTTAGGTTTACAACACAAGCGGTCCATTCCTGACTATCCAAACACATTGCATGGAGTATTACAAATTCAAATAAATCACAAGATAATCTGCATCATTCATTCTTCATTGCACATGGGAATCAGTAACCCATCATGCTTTCTTCTCATACCACTAAGAAGAATGATCATTCCCAAGGTAGACTCCAAATGTAGTCAATCTTCTCATACCTCAATCCTTCACATGCACAAGGCTGATGTGGCACCTTGATCTCATTCACATCTCTTAGCTAACTCATCACAGAGTATCATCGATTGCATCGCACAAGCTAGATCACCAAATTGATAACCATAGAGCTGAGACTACCAACTGGTAGTCACACTTAATGAAACCCTGACACCGATTCACTACATCTCTTCATGCCTCTTCATACTGGTTCACCAACTTCTTTCAATCTACATACCGGTTCTCTTACATTTATTGACATCAATGACAACATACATTATCATCATATCAACATGTCGGTTTATCATATGCCAATGATATCCAACAATCTCCCCCTTTGGCATTGATGGCAATACTCAGTGTACCATTGCAACTGAAAACCTCATAGACCAATGTATCTACATTATCAGATATCTTCTCCTCCATACATCATATATCTTCTCCCCATACATTATATATCTTCTCCCCCTTTCACAACAATGCCAAAGTTGAGGTGCAAGCTTTTAAAATCTACTATGCTGCTCCCCCTAAGGAGTAGCATCCTTCAACACATCAATCCTGAAAGATTGGTCACTGTAGTACTTGACTGATGTGGAGCACACAACTTTAGTTGACTTCATGAAGGGCTAGAACCCCTACTTCACCTCTCAAATAGGTAAATGTAGTCTTCGGTAAGGGCTTAGTGAATATGTCTGCTAGGTGCTCCTTACTGGAAACATGTTGTAGTACAACCTCCTTCTAAACTTTTTCTCTCAAAAAGTGTTATTTAAGCTCAATATTCTTAGTTCTAGCATGCAATATTGGATTCTTGGAAATATTTATTACACTTGTATTATCACAAAATATATTCACCAGTTCAGATACAGGTAATTTGAAACCTTCCAATACGTGTTTCATCCAAATTTATTGAGTGCAGTTCATAAATGCTACTACATATTCTTCTTTAGCTATAGATTGGGAAATACATCTCTACTTCTTAGTTTTCCATGATACTAATCTTCCTCCGAGAAAGAACGCTCCACTGGTTGTTCTCTTCCAGTCATCCATATTACCTGCCCAATCAGAATTAGTATATACCTTGAGATTATAGTCACCATTATATGGATACCACAATCCATAATCAACTATTCCTTTTAGATATCTAAGAATCCTTTTGACAGCTACCAAGTGGGGTTCTCTTGGACATTTCTAAAAATGAGCTACTATGCCTACTGGATGAGCAATATCTGGTCTGCTATGCACTACATAGTGTAGCTTACCGATCATTGATCGATACTCTTTTTCATTCACCAGTGTTGAATCATCTTCCTTGGTTAGTTTACAGCCAATCACCATTGGTGTACCAACCATTTTTCTTTCCTCCATGCCAAAAGTCTTCATTACCTCTTTGACATACTTGGACTAGGTAATAAAAATAGCCTCTTTCATTTGTTGAATTTGTAAACCAATGAAGAACTTTATTTCTCCTATCAAAGACATCTCAAACTCTTTCTTCATTTCATCTACAAATGCATGACTCATTTTATCATCTCCTCCAAAGATTATGTCATCCAAAAAAACTTCACATATCAAAATTTGATCACCTTCTGATTTCAAGTAGATGTTGCTATCTTCACTTGTTCTCTGAAATCCAATCTTCACAAGATGAGAGTGTAATCTTTCATACCATGCCCTAGGTGCCTATTTCAGTCTATACAGGGCTTTGTGTAATCTACACACCATGTCACTATCTTGTTATAAGGCAAACCCTTCTGGTTGCTCTATATACACTTCCTCTTCTAGGATTCCATTCAGAAAAGAAGACTTCACATCCATCTGATAAACCTTAAATCCCTTAAATGTTGCAAATGCAAGTAACATTGGAACATCTTCTAGTCTAGCCATAGGAGCAAAGGTTACTCCATAGTCTTATTCATCCTCCCGAGCATATCCCTTGCATACAAGCCTAGCCTTGTTCCTTACAATTGTGCCTTCTTCATTCAACTTATTCTTGAAGACCCATTTGGTACCAATGATTTTCTTATGTTCTGGTCTGGGCACCAAAGACCATGTTGCATTCTTTTCTATCTGGTCTAGCTCCTCTTCCATTGATTTAATCCAGTCTTCATCTGGAAGAGGTTCTGTAGAAGTCTTGGGTTCAAATTCAAAAATCATGCAAGAGTTATGCTTCACTTTTCTTCTTGTGTGTATCCCTGCATCTTTATCTCCTATGATTTTCTTCAGATCATGATGCAACTTCACATATCTAGGAATGATTCTAGCCTGGTCTGCTAGCTTTTCTTCTTCTCCTTCACTTACTTCTTCTTCTTCTCTCACTATAGCTTCTACCGGTACAAGAACATTGATATCTTTACAAGTTTCTCTCTTAATCAGTTCCCAGAAGGGTATACCAGGTTCATCTTCCACTTCTTCACTACATGTTTCCTCAGGTTCCTCAAGGGATTCATCAACCCTGACATTGATACTTTCAACAATTTTCTGAGTTCTATTATTGTAGCACTTGAGAGATTTTCTCTTAGTGGACCATCCCAGAAATATTCCTTCATCACATTTTGCATCAAATTTGCTCAAATGTTCACCTCTCTTGATATAGCACTTACTACCAAACACTTTAAAGTAACTCATAGTGGGAGTTTTCTTGGTCCAATACTCATAAGGGGTTTTATTTTTACCTTTCTTGATGAGTACCCGGTTCATAGTATAGACTATAGTGCTCACCGCCTCTCTCCAAAAAGTGTGAGCAACCTTTCCTTGGATCAACATTGTTCTAGCTGCTTCAACTATAGTCTTGTTATTTCTTTCTGCTATGCCATTCTATTGTGATTTCTTTGGGGTAGACAACTGCCTCTTGATACCATTATCTTCATAGTAATTATTGAATTCATCAAAAGTGAATTCTCCTCCTTGATCATTTCTCAGGCATTTTATCTTTTTACCACTTTCCTTCTCTACTAATGCTCTGAAATATTTGAACTTTCCAAATGCTTCAGACTTATCATTCAAGAATGTGACCCACATCATTCTTGAGTAGTCATCAGTAAGAATCATAAAATACCTATCTCCCTGAATACTTCTAGTTTTCATAGGACCACACAAATCAGTATGCACAAGATCAAGTAAATGTTTTGTTGAGAAAGACTTACCTTTAAAAGTTGAGGAAGACATCTTCCCAAGTTGACATTCTTTGCACAAAGAATTCTCAAGTTTGTTTAGCAAAGGTAATCCTCTTACCACCTTGATCTTATCAGCTTTAACAATGTTGTCAAAGTTCATATGATAGAGTCTCCTATGACATATCCAACTATCATCAAACTTAGCCATTAGACATCAACTTATCTTGGCATTCAACTAAAATAGGTTACCTCTGGTCTGCTTACCGGTCACAATAACTTCACCACTCTTCCCAATTATACTACAAATTCCACCTTTGAATTCCAAAACTAATCCTTTATCATTCAGCTAAGCAACACTCAACAGTTTATGCTTAAGACCTTCTACCTAGTAGACATCATCAACACTGCTCTTTCCATTAAGTGAGATGGATCCTTTACCTTTCACCAAGCAGGGTGCATCATTGCCAAATCTGACAACACCTCTATCATATTCTTCTAGAGACAAAAACTTTCTCCGGTCACCAGTCATGTGGCGAGAACAACCACTATCAATTATCCACTCATTAGACTTGTCAATGTGAGAGATAAGAGATTTCTTGTCAGACACTTCTTCCTTTACTGCTACAAACACTATGTCTTCATTTTCTTCATCTTCTAATTCTTCATCAATGACACCTTCATCCACAACAACTAGACAATTTCTTTTGTTTCCTCCTTTATATTTTCTAAACCTCTTTGGTTTATCCTTACTGTCATTGTTAGGACAATTCATAGCTATATGTCCTATCTTATTGCAGGAAAAACCTTTCAAAGGAAATTTACCTCTATACTTTCCATAAGAATCTCTGCATCATCCATATCTCTGCATTTTTTGGACTCATAACTAGTGCTAGTTTCTTTTCCTTTTTTGGATGGTATAGTAGATGCTTTAAAGGCTGACTCAGTCTTTTGAACACTGCCATCATAGCTATTCAAGTGATATGCAGTTAACTTTGCAATGATATAATCTAAGGATACCTTGGTTTTATCAATAGACCTTAGTTCCTAGATGGTAGCAACTCTGATTGCATAGATTGGTAACAATGATCTAAGGACCTTACTAACAACAATGGTATCATCAATAGTTCCACTAGTGCTTTTGATATCACCAACCACAGTCTTAATCCTAATACCATCCTCATATCCTCAAATTTACCTTTAAGGCTTTCTTCCTTCACTTGCTTTACATTCTCATCACCACCATAGATGTTTTCCAGTGCATCCCATACATCCTTAGGTGTGTCCTTGTCTTGTACATCAATAAACTCAATATCTGATAGGCTGCTGATAAGGGATTCCATGACTTGCCCATTTTCTTAGATCTCTCTCTTCTGATCATTAGTTAGAGTGCCAGTGGGAGTCACATAGGCATTCTCAACATAGCTCCAGTGTTGAGCACCCATACTCTTGATGTAAATCTTCATTCAGTCCTTCCATATCTTAAAGTTCTCTCTATTGAACTTAGGACCTTCCCTCTTCATCATTACTATAGGATCTTTTACCTCAAGTGGTTAAGCTTATATCACCAAGGACCAGGAGGCGCTCTGATACCAATTGATTAATAATGATGAATAGAAGATACCCCAACCGGTACTGAGAGGGGGGGTGAATCAGTACAGGCAAAAACTCTCTCAACAACTTATCTAGTTAAAGCAATATCAACTGGTTATCACCATTACTGAACTTGACCATGGCAACATCAGTTAAACACAGTAAGACATCAGATACCATAAAATGATAAGTCTGAAAACTTCAAATATGATCAATACTTGATAAAAACTTCACCCATAAACATATGCATGTGGTATACTAGTAATACCATAACATATTAACCCTGCATGCATAATCTTTCAACCAAATACTTCATAAACATCACATGAAAAATGCATAAAACATAACACATAGATTTTTCATGTGGAAACCCAAATGGGAAAAACCATAGTGGGGATGAATACCTAGAAGCTTGTTTTTGAACTCTTTTGAAGCTTGCCCTATTAGGAGCCTAGTCTGGTTAAAGACTTTACAATAAGGTTATGCTAGGAACCAATCCTGCTATAGATCACTCATTTAAGGGATGGCTATATACCCTGTTAAGGTTAAAACCCTGTTAAAGGTTACCTCGTTTGAGGATTTAAAGAACTCAATGATCTTAAGTCACCTAGTTATAGGTTTTACAATAAGCCTATTAAAGCTACCCGATAAAGGGATTTTCCAACTATTGAAATGGTTAGAAGACAACAGGAAAAACTCTAATCTGATAACAACACTACATGCCATGGAAGATCCTTTTCATTTCCTCTACTCTGCAATCACACTCTGTGATTTTCCTCTTACTAGTCTAGCAAGTATCTCATCACTCGGATACACACAACATTTGACAACAACTTTACAATAATAAACATCATCAACCTTATAGACAATAGATAGGTTAGTAGCATAAACCCTAAACCCTAAGCATCTTAGGCTTACAACATAGGTGGTCCATTCCTGACCGTCTAAACACATTGCATAGAGTATTACAAATTCAAACAGATCACAAGACAATCGGCAACATTTATTCTTCACCGCACATGGGAATCAGTAACCCATCCCTCTTTCTTCTCATGCCACTAAGAAGAATGATCATTCCCGAGGTAGACTCAAAACGTAGTCGATCTTCTCATACCTCAATCCTTCATGCACACAAGGCTGATGTGGCACCTCGATCTCATTCACATCTTTTAGCTAACTCATCATAGAGTATCATCGGTTGCTTCACACAAGCTAGATTGCTAAACTGATAACCATAGAGCTGAGACTACAAACTGGTAGTCACACTTAGTGAAACCATGACACCAGTTCACTACATCTCTTCATGCCTCTTCATACCAGTTCACCAACTTCTTTCAATCTACATATAAGTTCTCTTACATTTATTCATATCAATGACAACATACATTATCATCATATCAGCATGTCAGTTCATCATATGCCAATGATATCCAACAACAATTGATTATTCTAATTGTCTTCCTACCAGAATGTCAAAAACCCATTGCTTCCTACCAAAACCAGGTGTATCATTCAAAAAGTATAATATCAAGCAGACTAACAAATTTCCATACTAGAAGGTGCCCTTCTTCTTGGCTTTAATCTTTCCTAAGTTGATCAATAACCATTCAAGCAGCCAACCACAAAGATCTAACTTTACATTTTCTCTCAACATCTTATATGCAGCCAAAATACATGAACTGAAAACAGGATTCAGTCAGTTTGGTTGAGTTACCTTGTATCATATAACCTTGCTGCCAAACTTGATGTTGGTGTTGATGATAGTGCTCGCTTTCATTGATCTCTTATTAGATGTGGCATCAGTGATCTACTTCACAAAGTTGTTTGACACTTTCTTATTTGGATTTTTCCCTACCGATTACAAACCATTAATTGCCTTGATGACTTTCTTAGTGATTTTATAAGGTCTATCTAGCCATATGAATTCCCCATGTACTATGCTAAGTATATATCTGATTATTTCATCCTCAAAATATGGAATATCCAGAATATCTGTAAACCCTAGATCTTCAATGTGTTGATATGTCAATTTAATCTTTCCAGATTCTCCCATTTGCTCATTCATATACATCCCCTTGATCTCTAAAGTTCCTAAGTCCTTTATATGACAGTAAATGTATGCCCTAACATATTCTATATACACCACTCCCTCCAAAACATGAGAAAATGCTCCAACCGAATCTTTCTTGGTAGCCACATGTGGATATTGCTTGAAAATTGGCCCGGGGCAGTCCTTAACCTCCACTGCAGTTGGTTTTACAACAAAAATAGAAACAAAAGATGATCTTGCTTCCATGCTTCAAGAAAAATACCTTTAGATCGCTCTTGGTGAAAAAATTCAACAAGTTCTTCCAGATGATGGTGAAGTCGCTCAAGAAGACATTTGATTGCCTCTAAATAGCCTCTAATCACACTCAGTCACTTTGAATCATTCTAAAATCTCTCTAAATGTAGGGTGATTAATAATGAAGTGTATTCAACCTTTTCTCCTTCGAGAGAAAACCCTAATCTTCCATTGACATAAATGACTGTCGGATATCAGATCTCACTCAGAATATATCCATGCCGGATAATCATTTCTAATATTTGGAACATCTTCCAAAACCTCTTCTCGAGGCATCTGCAGCATCTTAATGAATTTTGGCTACCCCCAACACATCTACTTTAGTTACAAGATGAGCTTACTACCAGTGTAGGAGCAACCTCTTTTGCCAAATAGGTAACTAGGACATTGCCATATAATGATTGTTCTTTAGTTTTCCTAACCCATCTCTATGTTGGGATCCACGAACACTAAGAGCGGGGGGGTGAATCAATGTTCTGCCAAAATGAACAATTTTTAACTTTCTATACCATGCATATATATACTAGTAAACAAATAAACATATAAAAAGAAGAAAATAAACCATCCACATAAATGAACACCATAACACAAAGAATTTATACATGGAAAACCTCAATGAGGAAAAACCATCATGGGATTTGTGACCCACAATATCCGTTCACTAGCCATATGAAAAGATATTACATATAATAGGGGCTTGCACTTGTAGGAAGGCACACTACCTAGAGCATACTACTCATCACTAAAGAGCCTCACTAACTACAAGATTTTTTCCAAAGTAAATTACTGAAAAATTAACTCAAGAATGCATCTGTTATGCCAATTAGACTTTCAGTTCTGGTTCTGCTCTGTACTGGTTCATAAATTTTGAAATGCTCCTGGCATCTCTTCTCCTCCAAGAATTATTTCCAAGCTATTTATAAATAATTACATGATATACTACTCGCATACAAAATGATCTTCATACATATATTTTGCATCATATAGTTCTGCTATATTCTCCTATATCCACACATTTCATTTGTCTTACTTCCTTTCAAAAATAACCTAGTAGACTGACCTATATACCTATTACAAATGATATTCCTTATGACGACTTACAATATATTTACAAAAGATATTCAATGTTGGCCTTGACAATATTAATTACAAAATTATTTAAGTAAATCCTACTAGATGTTAGCTTCCAAAGAAGTATTGATGTCGGTGTTAGTGTCGGTGCTGGTGTAGCTCTGAATGCTCCAAAGTTGGTATCTACCGGTATATGCTTCCTAGTGCCAGTTTATGACTTCCATCATATCTTGTTACCATCAATGACAACAAAATGAATCCAATGAGTGTCAATTTCCAACAATCACCCCCTTTGGCATTGATGGCAATACTCATGTAAAAAATGGATTCCCTATTGATATACTCCCCTTGAGAAATACACTCCATCTAAGATGTGTTTCCCTGATATATTTTCACATATGAACATACTCCCCCTTTGATATTAATACCAAAGACTGGTGAAAGAATTGAAAGAATAAAAGAATGCTATTAGTTTCACTAGAGCATTGTCATCTTCAAGATTTCTAGGTATGCCTTTTGCAATAACTGAAGACATGTATCCTAGTCGGATTTGAAAGTATCATAAATAGATGCAGGTCCACTTAGTAAGTGGGAAAGTTTTTCCTTCTCTTGGATATTTTCTTGTGTGGGTTTAGCTATCATATCCATGCACTCTTTCTTGTGAACACCCAATGAATCTAGTCTAGGACTTACCAATCCTCGTAGATTTCTTGGTCTTCTCATGATTTCATCTCTCTCCTTCTCAAAAGAAAAAAAATTGGTTCTCCAAGGAAAAAATTTGTCCATCAATAGATGTGGTTAGTGTAGTCAATCCATCAAAAGAGTTAGCAATTTTAGCCATCTTATCATATAACTCCTTCAATCTGCTATCTACATTAGCTATAAGACTTTTTATGTTACAACACACTTTATAGATATTTGTACATTGTTTTAAAAAAACCTCAATAGGGATAAGTTTTTCCTTAATTTTCTTCTTCCCTATTTCTATAAGTTGATCAAAAGTTGTTCTTTTTGCTACTATGAAATTGTCCAAATCCTGTCGGTCTACAATCTGCCTCAGAGATTGAAAATTGTTGGATATGTGCTCTATTAGAGTCTTTAGATTATTGTAAGGGATTGCTCCATCTTCAATCTGACAGTCAAGTAATAATCTATGAAACACATAGACTAATTGATCAATTAATCCTTTATCTATAGTACCTTCCTTCTGTAATTTTTGAGTAGCCATCATCATTAATCTAGTTGGACTCAACTCAGAGACTGATTTCTGCTCAACCTGAGATGTGTAAATTGCCAAAACCTTTGCTAGGGAATTAGTTTTACCTATTGGTATGGACTCAGTGGTTACCTTATCCATCTCAACCTCTTTAGCACTGATGGCTTTGCCACTTGGTATAGTGTTGGTTATTGTCGGTGGAGTATTATCCACAGAATTTCCAGTGTCCTATACATTGCCTTGCTAAAAAATGGCATGTGCCGGTACAAACTATATACTCTCCTTAGCTGTCGATTGTGTTTGAGTATCTATAGTTACTACGAATTGTGTCAAAACTAGAGTTGAACTACCCAACATACCTTTCCCTTCTGATTTTTCAAGAATGGTGGAATTTGTTGGCCTTCCAAATTCTTCTTGAGATATGAAAAAGTCTGGGTTTTTCTTAAAGAAGTTGGTCCATCCCTTGTCTCATTTACCACCTCATTTACTCTCCCCATCATAAGGCTTATCTATCGGGATTTACTACTGAAGATTGTCCTATTTGCAGTGTCAATACATCTTTTCATTTCCACATTATTTATAGTACCACACAATTCCAAAAGTGCTTCTTCTTTGATCTCCCTATCTCTCTTGACAACATCAAGTCTCCTAGCCTCAAGTTTATTATACAAGGATAAAGGTATCTCCTTCAAAATTTTAATTAAGGCTTTCTTATAAATGTCTATATACAACAAAATAGCCTCTTGTAATTCATTTTGCTCATTCTCTTCTAAATCTTCATAATACTTTGATATATTTTGCAATATTCCCTCTTTTGTAATTTCATCAATAAGCTCAGCACAAGTCATTGTGGTCTTACCGATTCCAGCATTATCACCCTTCTTCTTTTTGCTTGTGATTGCCGGTGTGACTGATTTCCTCTTTTTCATAGACTTCTGTTCCAGTATTATCACCCTTCTTCTTTTTGCTTGTGATTGCTGGTGTGACTGATTTCCTCTTTTTCATAGACTTCCATTCCAGTGGTGGAGGTGTAGTAGGCTTAGTTGCTTTTCTAATAAGTCTCCTCCTAGGCTTTGCCTTCTTCTACTCTACTGATGGTTTTACCATATTCTTCCTTTATACCCTTCTGAAAGCCAGAGGTTCATTATCCTCAGAATCAGAGTCTGAAGTGATAAGGGAAATGTGAACTTGTGTCTTCTTCAATTCTGCAGTACCAACCTTTGCTAGTTTAGCTGTCTGTTTACATTTAGAGCCCAGCTGAGTGTCTATCTTATAGATCATATCTTGTACATATGCATACATCTTTTCTATTTTATTTTCTCCTCTTCCTATTAAAATTGGTTTTCACTTCAAGAGCCTTCTCTCATGTTGTACAAAAATGTTTTGTCATATCATCTAATGGGGCATCTAACAATATCTTTGCATAGAGTACAAAAATTCTATCATCCACCTCATATCCAAGCTCAATAATCCAGATTTGCCTAGGTTCAACTGCTTCCATAAGAGTTTCATCATTTTTTACCATGAAACAGATATCAATGGAATACTTCTCCACAATGTTCTTTGAAATTCTCTCCCTTTTCCTCATGTTTTCTTGAAAAGTCTTAAAATACCCCCAAAATTTCTCATCTCTGTTGGTACCAACACCAGTGATAGCTTCCTTGATCTACATACCTACTGGTATGCCATGAGCCCAATGCTTCTTCCCTAGACCAGCTAGCTCATTTAGGAAGTGAAACATTGAGCAAAAAATCAAGTTTCCATATCTAAAAGTGCCTTTCTTGATTCCTTTGATCTTTCCAAGGTTTAACATCAACTCACTCCTCATCCACTCACATAAATTATATTTCACATTATTCCTCAGCATCTGATACGTAGCATGAATGCATGAACTAGCAACAAAATTCAATCGGTTGGATTGAGTAACCTTGTAACCTATGATCATGTTTGCAAACTTTATATCTATGTTGGTGATTGTGCTTATCCTTATTGATCTTCTGTCAAGTGTAGCACCAGTGAGTTTTTTGACCTTTGTGTTGGAAATTTTCTTGCCAGGTTCTTGTCTGACCTTGGGTAAGTTGATGAAATCTTGAATTTACTCCTTCATGATCATGTAAGGCCTATCTATCTAGATAAATTTGTTGTGAACCCTGCACATAACGTATCTGATCACTTCATCTTTGAATTGCGGTATGTACAGAATACCAATTAACCCTAGATCCTCAATTGCTTTGAATTCCAATTTGATGGTTCCAGATTCTACCAGTATCATGGATTGATACATGCTTTTGATATCTTCAGTGCCCAAATCCTCAAGGGTCTAGTGAATGTATGCCCTCACATCTTCGACATACATTACACCATCAGGAACCCTAGAAAATGCTCCTGTAGAGTCTTCTTTTCTAGCAATTTTGGAAACCTCCTTAAATACTAGCCTTAACCTATCATTGACTTTGAAAATGGTGGGATTTGTAATAAAAGTAGGAGCTAAAGATCGAGATGCCATGTTGAAAAATACCTGAAAGTGAATACCGGTTGAAGTTTGATAACTACTTGAAAGCTTTTCCCAATGCTTATGCTTGCTCTTGACTCACCTTTTCTTCAGTCTAAATTCTTAAATTATTGGTGAGTTAAAATGAATTCACTTACCCTCTTTTGTCAGTGAATAAAAACCCTAAATTTTTATAATAAATGCTTCACCAACAACCCTATGGATGTCGGTTTCATAGTTATGTGTCAGGTGAACCTTCATCGTTGATGAACACAATTCTCTAGATCTTTTTCTAGATCTCCTTAGATCTCTTCTAGGGTAGTATGCAAAATTTAGCAATGACTTTGCCAACCACTAAGGCTTATGCCTTAGTTACCAGTGGAATTCCCTACCGATGGAGGAGTACTCTGCTCTACTAGTGGAGTTACCGATATAGATCCATCTCCACTTGGCTCTTCAGATTTTCTAACACATTTCTTGGTGTGATCTTGTTTTATTTCATCTACCTTCTAATTTCCTTTCTCATTATCTTTATCATTATTAACTGGTTGAGTCTTTCTTCTGCAATACTTAGCAATATGACCTATTTTGTTGCATGCATAACATGTAACATTGTTCTTTTGAATTGCTTTGACATATCTAGTATCATTTCTTGACCTCTAATGAGTAGAAAAATGTCTAAGATTTCCACATGTATGACATTTAACATTCATTCTACAATCTTCTGATCTATGACCATATTTCTTGTAGTTTGTGCATTGACCAAGAACAAAATTGTAGTTTTGATTTGCCTTATTTTTACATTGTTTGGCCATATTCCCAAACTTATTGTAAACAAAACATCTACCATTGAATTTAAAAGCACTAGATTGTCTTTCTTGTTTCCTCTATTCTGATGAGTTCTACATATTGGTTGTTGGATCTTCATTATTTGCAGTATTGGAGCTTTCACCTTGTACAAATCCAAGTCCTCTTGAATCATCAATCTGGCTTTTTCTTTTCAGTAAGTCATCCAACTATGCAGTATTGATCCTAAACTTTTCTTTATACTCACTTCTAGTAGTTAGATCATCTCTTAGAGTGGTTACTTGTCTTTCAAGTTCTTGTTCATTATTCTAGGAGTGTGCCAAATTAGTTCTCAACAAATTGTTCTCATGAGTCAATCTACCACATTCATCAAATTTGTTCTTTAGAGATATAACAAGATTATCTTCCTTCTTCTTTCTATCCTCAATTATCTTTTGATAACCTCATAGTCAGATCTTGCATTTTATTCTTCTTGAGCATGTTTTCCTAACTTAGTTTTTGACTTTGTTCCTTAAGAGCATTCTTCTCCTCATCATCTGATTGTTGCATAAGTTCTTTTCTCTTGTCTTGAGTAGGATAAGAATGAATTCACTTACAGAATTCAATTCTTCTTGCAATTTCAAGCTCTTCATCCTTTCAGCATCATAATCCTCAAGAGCCATCTCAAGTTGCTTCTCCATAGCTATGTTCAAAGATTATGGTTTCAAGATCTTCCTCAAGCTGTTTAACTTCTTCCAAGGAACCAAGCTCTGATACCAATTGTTGGGATCCAAGAACACTGAGAGGGGGGGGTGAATCAGTGTTCTACCAGAATGAACAAATTTTAGCTTTCTAGACCATGCATATATATACCGCTAAACAAATAAACATATAACAATAAGCAAATAAACCATCCATATAAATGAAAACCATAACACATAGAATTTATACATGGAAAACCTCAATGAGGAAAAACTAGGGTGAGATTTGTGACCCACATTATCAATTCACTAGCCATATAAAAAGATATTACATATAATAGGGGCATACACTTGCAGGATAGCACACTGCCTAGAGCATACCGCTCATCACTAAAGAGCCTCACTGACTACAAGATTTCTACCAAAGTAAATTACTAAAAATAAACTCAAGAATGCATCTACTATGCCAAATAGAGTTTTAGTTCTATTTTTTCTTTGTGTCGGTTCATAAATTCTGAACTGCTACTGGTATCTCTTCTCCTCCAAGAATTATTTCCAAGATATCTATAGATCATTGCATGATATATTACTTGGATACAAAATGATCTTCCTACATATATTTTACATCATACAGTTCTTCTATATTCTCCTATATCCACACATTTCATATATCTTACTTTCTTTCAAAAAGAACTTGGTAGACTAACTTATATACCTATTACAAATGATATGCCTCATGTCGGCTTACAATATATTTACAAAAGATATTCAATGTCAGCCTTGACAATATTAATTAAAAAATGATTTAAGTAAATCCTCCTAGATGCCAGCTTCCAATGAATTATTGATGCCGGTGTCGATGCTAGTGTCGGTGTAGCCCTGAATACTCCAAAGCTGATATCTACTGGTATATGCTTCCTAGTGTTAGTTTATGACTTCCATCATATCTGGTTGCCATCAGTGACAACAAAATGAATCTAATGAGTGACAATTTCCAACACTCTGAGTGAGATCATGCCGGATTTCACTAACCTTCTCTTTCCCTTTTTCATTTGATCCTCTATTACTAACTGGTTGATTTCTGCTTCTACAAAACTTAGCAATATGTCCAACTTCATTACATGCATAACATGTAACATTGTTCTTCTAAATTGCTTTGCTAAAACTGGTGAAATTGCTTGACCTGCATTGATTAGCCATATGTCCAAATTTTCCACAAGCATAGCATTTTACATTCATTCTGAAATTTTCTATCTTATGACCAATTTTATTGCATTTAGAACATTTACCAGGAGCATAACCAGGGTTCTGATTTGCTTTGTTTGTACATTGCCTAGCCATGGGACCAAATCCATTGAAAAAAAAACATCTACCATTGAATTTATAAGCATTGAATTGTCTTACCGATGCCTTATGGTTTTGATCTTCATTAGTAGTATCAGAACTCTGTCCTTGCTCAAATCCAAGTTCACTAGAATCTCCAATCTGCCTCAGTCTCTTCAATAACTCATCAAGTTGTGATGAGATGATCTTGAATTTTTATTTGTACTCACTTGCAGTAGTTAAATCTTCTATTAGTATTATCATTTGGCTCTCAAACTCTTGCTCATTGCTCTAGGATTGTACCAAATTAGTTCTCCACATATCAATTTCATGAATCCAACCTACCACATTCTTCAAACTTGTTCTTCAAGGATACACCAATATTTTCTTCCTTTTTCTTTTTATCCTTAATCTCCTTAGACATACTCATAGTTATAACTTGTATTTCATTCTTCATAACCATGTTCTCCTAACTCAATTTCTGACATTGATCCTTAAGTGCATTTTTCTCCTCATCATCCTGATTTTGAAAAAGTTCCTTCCTCATAGCTTGAACATATGATAGCCTCTCTTGTAGGACAAGAATGAATTCCTTAGCACAATTCAACTCATCTTGTAGATTTAAGTTCTTCAATCTTTTAGCATCATAATCTTCAAATGCCATCTCAAGCTACTTCTCCAAAGCCATATTCAATGATTCTAGTTTCAAGATCTTCCTCATATTGTTAAACTTCCTTTGAGGTACAAGGCTCTAATACCAATTTTTGAAAACCAATAACACTGATTCACCCCCCCTCTTAGTGTTATTGGTTTCCAACACATTAATCTTCAACCTTGATTTTTTCTTTGGATACTTTTTCTAATGCTTGAGGATCCACATAGGAGAGGTGTTAGTGGATGATGGAGCTTCTCTGCTAACATGCACTTGTTTTTTAGGAGTCAATTTCAAGTTGATACAAAATTGGAAAGAATTTGGGTCCCCAAGGATAGTGATTTCTATTCCATTATAGGGGTATTTTAGGCATTGGTGATAGGTTCACGCGGCTACTTTCATGGCATGTATTTAAGGATGAACTGAGATCATGTTGTAGGGAATATCTAGATCCAAGACTTCCAATGTTATATTCTTAATGTTGGGCCCAAACTGGATGGGCAATATAATGATGCCTATGGAAAGATGTTCTATAACATCATATTCTTTTATTGTTATTCTCCTGGAGGGATCTATGCCTACTTTAGATTATCTAAGACCTATTACCCCTTTTAAAGTAAAAATGCTCAGTCATACTCCACCATCTATCAAGACTCATCCATGTTTTTAATTATGGATGAATACTTCTAGATGTAATGGATCATTCTTATCGGGTTTGTCATGCAAGATGTTATTCTCAATAAAAGTGATAGGGCAAGTAGGCACAATATTAACTATCACAACCTAGAATTGGTCTAAATTTATATTTGTGGGAACAATGGATTCCTATAGGGTTTTATCTAGAATGGTGTTACCCATCTTTTCCATTGGGTCATAGTCGCCCTCTCAAGCCACAAATGTCACTTCACCATGGGCACTCCACATTGCTTTAGTTCTTGAAACCCCTGATCGATCAATCAACCTCTTTTCTATTAAGAGTCAAGTCTTCGTTAAGTCCAAAAGAGGCCCTACCTAGCTTTGTCAGCTTATCGCTATGTAATAGAAGCTTAAATCACTAGGTTTCATTACCTTTGAGTCTTGTTCCCCCCGATCCTTGATAGTATCATGTCAGCGAGCCCCTTAGTAGTTATATCAGCTGATCTCACTTTGGGAACTTTTTAGCACACAATTATTTTGTTCCACAACTATTAAATAATGAAATTTCCTGACACTCTAATGGTAGCAACCTCAAGATCAGTGACTCATGTGGTGACTTCAATAAAGTACCTTTCTATAATGGGCAATAAATGGGGCATTCATAAAATGTTTCATTTCAAATCTCAACGCAATATGTAACAACTACCAAAGCACATGAATTATTTTCTCTAGGCTCTCATATGCTTATCACCTTTGTTCTTTCCATTTTCATTCAAAAATTTTGGTGAACTCAAAGGAGTGTTTCTTGGTATTTTGATTATGTTTTGATTATCATTGATGGACACACACTTACTTGATGTATGAGTTATGCTCAACCGGTAGTTGTTCCAACCGGTATTGTATACCATTGAATGTGTAGTCTTTAGACTATTGGTATTTTGTAGAAGATGGTTTACCAATCACAGATTGACTAAAGACCCCAAGTAGTATGAAGACCCCAAGCAGTATGAGGATCTCAAGGGGAACGAAGGATCCAAATGGTAGTCAAATTTTTATTAGAATACTATGATCTTCCAGTCTTCATTTTTGTCAACTAGTAATTGGTATATTGTATTAACCGATATATATCTGTGATGAGTTACCAACTAGTATTATTGTAATGTGTGATGAGTTATCATCCATGGACACTTTGGTGGTGGTTTTGTCTTGTGTTACCAAATGTGTCTAGATGCATTATACCTAGGAACTTGTAGTCTAATCTTATTGGACCGACATGAAATCAGATTCCTTTATAAGGACATCATGTCTAGGTTTTGTATGTGACACAGAAAAGGGAAGGTTATTATGTGTGATCATTGAAGAGAAGGTTAGGTCTATGTGAAGAGATAGAGTGTGCAAATATAGAAGATTGAAGTAATGCTGAAATGAATCAACAAGGAGTTGTCAAGGATCTAATTAAGCATACTATGCTATTATCTAGAATATTCATTTGTTGATTACTCACATCTTCGACAAGTTTGAACCCCTTAACCAGGTAGGCTCAGCAAAGCCTTTGTAAATCCTCTAACAAGGTGGTTCATAACTATGGATCTTAAATCCTCTAACGAGTAGTCTTTAACAAGACTTATCTCCTAACAGAGATCTAGATTCCTAACAAGATCTGTTCTAGTGAAGAACATTGTATGACCTTAACCGGTCTGGTTACTATTCTACAGATAGTTATTTGTGAGTTTCTACTCACTGTGGTTTTTCCCATTTGGGTTTCCACATCAAATATCTTGTGTTATGGTGATTGTTCTTTTGTGGGTGAATGCTTTGTTTTCTATTTGGTTTGCATTTATCTTAACCATTTATTAGTGAATCTTCTGCACCGGTTATCTACTAAACTATTTAAGAGTTTTCTTACAATATTTTTTGGCATACTAATTCACCCCCCCTCTTAGTATTCATCAATTGGTATTAGAGCCAACCTTTCTATAAGTGTAACCACTTGGAAGGAGATATGGGGGAATACAATGTGAGGGAACTTACTCATCATCTCACTTAGACTAAGAGAGCCTATGATGAACTCAAAGTCAAGTATAAAGCCTCTTTGGCCAAGAGAAGAGAGCATGATGAGAAATTGATGGAACTTACTGAAAATAGCTCTTTTGAAGAAGGAGAGATGGATGCCCTATTTGAACAAGTTAAAAAACTGAATGAATCTAATGCCAAGCTAATAAGGGAGTTGGAAGGACTGACTATTAGAATGTGTCAGGATCTTGAGAACATAAGGAAAGATGAAGATCTGATAAAACACAAAGATCATGAGATCTCCAAGCTAAAGTAAGAAATCAGTACCCTTACCGCTCATCTCTAGGAAAGTAAAGTGGAAAAAGAAGAAATGTAAGGTGAACTAAACATGGCTATTTTTGAGAATGCAACCTTGATGGAATCCAATGCTGCTATTTCCAAGGAACTTACTGAGTCAAAGGAGATACTTGCCAAATTCAATCAGAGTACTGCTAAGCTTGAGCAAAAGCTAGAATCAACAAAGCCAGCAAAGGATATCATTGGACTTGGTTTCTCTTGGTATGAGGAAGGTGAGACCTCTGAAACAAAAATTGAAGCATCAAAGAAGCAACCAACATCCAAGGGTAAAGGTAAGCAAAAATTTAAACCTGTTTGCTTTAATTGTCTCAAAGAGGGATATATTGCCAATGTGTGTAGAAGCAGGGCCTACAACGATTTCCTTATTTTCAAAACAATGTGCCTAGATCCAATAGATCCAATGGAAACTATTATGCATGCAACAAGTTTTGGCATAGAGCATCTGAATGCAGGTCGATTTTGTACAACACTAGGAGATATCCTCCAAGGACTCAAGGAGTTATCCAAAAACTTTCTGTAAACCAGAATCCCAACTGGTACAATACCTATGACCATCGATCAGTCGATTATCAAGTGGCAACTAGTTGGAGAGCAAATTGTTTGATTTGTTGTGGTAGCGGTCACACTGCTACAACATGCAAAAGGAAGAATGGAAGTATGAATGATGGACCATGGAGAACACCTAGAATGGTATGCTATCATTGCAACAAATTGGGACACACTACCATAACTTGCAGACTAAGAAAGAACCTATTGGGTGATATACTGATCACTCCATAAGGGAAGAATGATGTTGAAACCATTCAAATGGAAATGAATAAAACTTGGAAAAAGAAATCAGAAGAAGAATCACAGGATGAGCATGTTTCTACACCTAGTGTGGAAGTCTTTGAACTAACAAACTGAGGTTCAAAAAAGCTTAGGGGGAACATATCGGTGAAATATTTTAAACCCCCAGTTTATATCGGTAAAGACCATTATTGGTATATGTTACCTGTCAATCGACAGAAGATATGAAGTGGTAAAAGGAAAAATTAGGGTTTGTACCCTAGCGGTGATGCATTTATTATGGTAGGTGAGAGTTTGTTTAAAAGGGATTTTCGTCATCATTTTCACTTATCTATTTTTTGTAGAATAATTTTCAAGAGCAGAGAAACCAGAGCAATTTTCTTAGCAATTGAAGAAATATTGTGCAAAATCTTGCAATCATTTTCAAGCAATGAGTGAAGAACACTAAGCGGTGAACGAGTGACCGAAGTGGTGTATTGTGTGTAATAGTGGCAAAACCTAAATTTCAAATTGTGAAGGTATTTTTTGAAATTCATTCTTATCATTTGGTTATGGCTTCTGCATCACACTTTAGTTCTAGTACACTCGTAGATACACTTAAGTTTCTTCAGAAGAAAATGAGATACAATACCCTATCTCAAATTCCCATCGGAGTTATTGTCAAGGGATATATTTTAGGGTATATAGACTGTAAGTTGGAAGACCTAGGATCCCGAGTAATTCACTCCTAGCTAGGTTTGTTCTATGGAGATGACAAGAAGATTAAACTAGAGTATAGCATCCTTGAGAAGATGAAATTTCACAATGCGGTATACCTATTAGAATAATTCTTAGAAGAACATATTCACATTATCCTCAGCAGAGTGCATGGTGATAATATGTACCTTGAGAGGACCCATGACATCACACCGGAAGAAATTCATTTCGTCACTAGATTTTGCAATGTTGGAGAAGTACTAGTTCTATGGAAGGTCACCAAAACTAAAATGATAGAGCTCACCGGTTGTATGAGTGACCAACAGGCAATGACCGTCAACACCATTAATGATGATCTGGTGAAATATGCTTGCATGGTGATTGGTTATAGGATATTTTATGCCAGCAGAATGAATTTTGTTCCTACTATTGCAGTAAATGTTGCTTAAAAGATGATTAAGGAAGATACTGAATATGACCTATGTACCTGTTTACGAAAGCAATTGTTGGAGAATTTGAAGTCCATCAAAAAAGACAAATCACTAAGGTTGAATTTTGGCCAACTTCTAGTCGATCTATTTTTCTATTTTCAAGGTTATTTCCCTAGAGTCAGTGATGTTCAATGGTCTACTAACCTACCAGTTTCTAGACAGATTAAGGAGAGTCTACAAGCAGGAGGAACTACATATCTTGAGGTTCTAAATAAGTATTTTGACAAATTCAAACTTAAGATGAACCAGAGAATGAGGATATCTGGTGATTTAGTGAAGAGGTATGAAGATGACATCTACTTCACAATAAGGATAGATCACTACATAATGGAAGCGATAGAACCTAGAAAGGAAGTAGTTGACCCTATGGGGGTATGAAGTGGTGAATGACATATTGATCAAGTATACCTCTACCCTACTTGCCTCACCACTGGATGCAAAGAAGAAAAGAACCGGTACCTACTTGGAGAGGGTCACACTAATTGAGGAACTGAAGCAGAAAAAGAGCAAAGCAGTGCCATCAGTATTAGCACTAGTTACATCTCCCAGTCCAAAAGTGGCCAAGCGGTCACCATCTAATAATAAACCTCAGATTATTCTAGAAAAAGTATCTGAGAGGAAGTAGAAATTCAAGACTCAGCCACTAGAGTCAGAAAACACTAAACTAGAGAGTGAAATAAAGAAATCAAAGCAATCACGCAAAAAGATGAAGTAGAAATCCAAGACTCACTCACTAAAGTCAGAAGACACTGAACCAGAGAGTGAAATAAAGAAGTCAAGGTGATCACACAAAAAGATGAAGTCCCCCGGTAATGTACCAACAACTTCTGCACTGATAAATATAGATATTACTTCTTATAAACCAATGACACATTGTCAGAGGACAATAAAGAATATTAGGAGGAAAGTGCTTGATGACTTACAGGAATATTTTCATGACTTTAATGATAGTGAGAAAGAGCATGTAGAATAGGAGGTCATTAAATATTTATGTATTAATGATTGGTCACCTTTTGAGATTAAATTTGTTACTCCAAATTCTCTATATGATTCTTTGGATAATAAATGGTGCATTGCCATTGAAAGAGAACAAGAGATAAAGGAGAAAAATTTTGCACAGTACTTTCCTGATGCTTCAAATTCAGAGTTATTTGAAATTATTGATAATTACAAAGGTATTTTCTTTATGAGAAGAAGGTGACTCAAGTTACTAGAAGGTAAAACCTCTGAAGTAGAAAAAGATACACATATACAAGTTAAACTTGCTATCAAAATGCACCAAGTATCTGAAGCCACTAGGCAGGCTGATCAAGAACCTGACCTATTCTCAGTCAAACTGGATGAGGTATTTGATAGTCAAGGTGAAAGAGTGATAGAAAAAAATGACCCTATTGATATTGATGCATTAGATAATGAGGATATCACTCCAGACAAATAAAAAGATGAGAAACAGAAACAGGACAAAGAAAAAGCTAAGAAAGAGAAATAGGACAAAGAGAAAGTGGAGAAAGAACAAGAAGAAGATAAGAGAAAAAAGGAAGAAAAGAGGAAAGAAGAAGATAAGAGAAAAGAAGAAGAAAAGAGGAAATAAGAAGATGAGAGAAAAGAAGAAGAAAAGAGGAAGGAAGAAGAAAGGAAGAAGGAGGAAGAGAAGAAAAAGTAGGAAGAGGATAAGAAGAAGAAAGAAGTGGAGAAGAAATAAGAAGAGGAGAAAAATAAAGAAGAAGAAAAGAAGAAGGAAGAAGAAAAGAAAAGAGTGGAAGAGGAGAAAGAAGTAGAGAAGAGAAAGCAAGCGGAGATGAAGGAAAAAGAAGGAGGGAAGAATCCTAAGGCAACCAGTGATCAAACCAAGCAGGTTGATTCCACCAATCCTATTGATCTAACTCTTGCATGTCTAACTCAATCAGCAAACGAGTCTGAGCTATTATGAAGCATTAAACTTGCACAAGAGAAACTAGAAGAATTATGGAAGAAGAAAGAACAGGATGTCATACAATTTGCTGTTGACACCCTTACTAGTCTAATTCCTAGTACTAACCTCCCTAGTACTGACTCCTCTCTATCCAAGCTCAAAATTCTTTGTACCATAGTGGAGGACCAGGGACAATGCTTGGAGGATGTTGCTTAAGCAACTGCAAGAAAGAACCATGAAAAGGAACTCAATATTGCCTTAGTTAAGCAAATGAATGAAATCATGACACAACTACTAAAGCAAAAGGATGATATCAGTGTTGCTATGGGTGAGGGTAAATTACTTCTGAGTAAAATATGCCAACCCCATTTGTTTTGTGAAGATGTGCTCAAACAGAAAGCTCAACTCCAATCGGAGTTATAGGAACACAACTACAACTTCAAGATGCCATATGATTTATTCACTATCTATGTACAAATTGTTCATCACTTTTAGCATCAGATGGCCAAGATGGACTTAGAAATCAGCAACCTGACTCAAGATCTACAGGAGCTTCAACTGCTCCTATTGCCAAAACTATAGGTTCTTCAGAGATGTTTTCCCAACTTGGAAGTTATCATGATAACTCAAGAAATGAGTACCATCGATGCAATGGAAAAACTGGCATTCCAGATGAAGGCTGAAAGTGATATTTCTACCTTGCTACTTGAGTCAAGGACATTGGACATGAAGACTTTTATGTGGAACTTTAAATCTATTTTTGAGAAATTTCATTCCTTATTGTCATGAACATCTACTCTATTTTATTTTATAAAAGGGATACTTTGCATTACTTTGTCATTGTTGGCAAAGGGGGAGTAGTACACATTAAAATTTTGGTGAATGTTACCATTTTATGCACTTACTTGTAATTTTTGCAAAGGGGGGAGTATATATGCTTAGGGGGAGTAATTTTGATTATCGCATCATTTTTTTTCCTAAGTGTTGCCATCAATGCCAAAGGGGGAGATTATTGGTATTTTGATGATGTTTTGATTGTGATTGATGGACACACACTTACTTGATGTATGAGTTATGCTCAATCAATATTTTTTCCAACTGGTATTGTATGTCATTGAATGTGTACTCTTTAGACTATCAGTATTTTGCAAAAGATAGTTTACCAGTCACAGATTGACTGAAGACCCCAAGCAATACAAGGATCTCAAGTGGAAAAAAGGATCCGAGCGGTAGTCAATTTTTTATCAAAACACTACGATCTTCCATTCTTCATTTTTGTCAACCGGTAATTGGTACATTGTATTAACTAATATATATCTATGATGAGTTACCATCTGGTATTATTGTAATGTGTGATGAGTTATCATCCACCGACACTCTGGTGGTGGTTTTGTGTCATGCTACCAAATGTGTTTAGATGCACTGTACCTAGGAACTTGTAGTCTAATCTTATTAGACCCACATGAAATCGGATTCCTTTATAAGGACATCATGTCTAGGTTTTGTATGTGACACAAAAAAGGGAAGGTTATTATGTGCAATCATTGAAGAGAAGGTTAGGTCTGTGTGAAGAGATAGAGTGTGCAAATATAAGAGAATGAAGTAATGCTAAAATGCATTAACAAGGAGCTATCAAGGATCTAATTAAGCATACTGTGCTATTATCTAGATCATTCACTTGTTGATTACTCACATCTTTGACAAGTGTGAAGCCCTTAACCAGATAGGCTCAGCAAAGCCTTTGTAAATCCTCTAACAAGGTGCTTCCCAACTGTGGATCTTAAATCCTCTAACAAGTAGTCTTTAACATGACTTATCTCCTAATAGAGATCTAGATTCCTAATAGGATCTATTTTGGTGAAGAACATTGTATGACCTTAACCAGTCAGACCTTAATCGCTCTGGTTACTATTCTATAGATAGTTACTTGTGAGTTTCTACTCACCATGGTTTTTCCCATTTGGGTTTCCAAGTCAAATATCTTGTGTTATGGTGATTGTGCTTTTATGGGTGAATGCTTTGTTTTCTATTTGGTTTGCATTTATCTTAACTGGTTTATTAGTGAATTTGTTGCACCGGTTATCTTTTAAACTGTTTAAGAGTTTGCTTACAGTATTTTTTGGCATCCTAATTCACCCCCCTCTTAGTATTCATCAGTGCTCAGGTGAAAGCATAGAACCAAGTTTGAGGAGAAAAGCTTTCTTTATCCAAAATTGTTGAAATTTTTAGTTTTTCTATTGATAAAATAGAGGAAGTTTGTTTTTTATTATGGGAAAAACAGGTTTTGAAGGGACTTTAAAACCCTTTACAAAAGATCCTTAAGATATAAAATCTTTAAGAATCAAGAAGAGACAAACAACTAAAAAACCAACATAGAAATGGGCAATATCTAGCAAAAAAGCCCAACAGAACTAGTAACATCCAGCCAAAATAGACAAAAGATATAAAATATATTACTTAATGTTTTTTAGAGAATTAGCCAAATTTTTACTAATCCCTTGCAAATCTTTAATATTATCCCTAAGCTTAGGGATTTCCTTTGAAGAAGCCGTAGTAGTTTTTTTCATGCTCGCCCTTGTTATTTTTCCTGCACCACAAGGAGCACTTTTCACAGTCCCTATCTTAATAGCATCCTTATCAATATCAAGGTCCATGACAGGTTTGGAGGTGCTGAATCCATCAAGGACCTTAGAAATTTCCTCCAAATTCTTAGTAACAGAGTAAGGGATATCTAGAATCAAAATGAAAAGGTTTTTAATAGCTGTTTTTCCTTCCTCCAGAATACCAATCTAAGCTTCTAGTTTCTCCGCCTTTTCCTCCATATCCTTATTCCACTTCTCCTGGTTCCTCTCATCTATCTTCCCTTTCTCTGCCTATTGTTTCTTAATTTTTTCTAGATTCTTGATTCCTTCATAAACCCACCTCTCAAAACCCATTGTAGCCTCATATACATTTTTGAGGTTATCCAGAATTATCCCCTCTCCATATTTATCCTTATCCTTGCTTGAATTATCCTTGTCCATCTCCTGCTCAATTTCCTTGTTCTTCTCCTACTCAATTTCAATTTTGCTTTCCTCATTAATGTCCTGCTCCTCCATTGGCTAGTTGTTGACATTACCTATGCTCACACTATGGGTAGGGCTATTCTGATCAGAAATATCCTCAGCTCCTCCTTCCTCTTCCCCCACTTCCTCTTATTTCAAAATTTCCTCTCCTCCAAACTCATTAGTTTCCATATTGCTTCCATCTTTTTTGGTGTCCTCTGAATCAATATTTGTCTCCTTTTGATTAACTTTGTCCTCTTGAATTTTCACCCTAGTAGTATTTTTTCTCTTTTTGCTCTATGTCGACTCTTCCTTGCTAGGCCCACCTTCCTCCATATTCCTCTTACCTTTCCCCGGGGACACACACAATCTCTTCTTTGTTGGCAATATAGCATTATAATAGACAATGAAAGATTGTTGGCATTTCATTAAGGATATTGAGAAGGTTGTTGATGATTATGGATATAATTGATTAAAGATGTTTACTATCTTTATATTATTATTTTGTCATTGATGTCAAGAAATTGATTTTCTAATTTAGTATGATGTTGCCATATCTTGAGAAGTGTGATTTAAAGAGTATAAATATGTCAGTAAAAGACACAGGAAAGAATATAATGAATAAGAGGATGAATAAGGTATTCAATGGGCAACTATTACCAAGTCAGACAATGATGAGATCATGATGTTTAGATTATTGTAGCATCATACATATGTTGTAAATTGTAAAGGTTAATACTATACTATGTTATCAAACAAGGAACTTAGTTAGTAAACCCTAAGGAACCTAGTTGGTAAACCCTAACGTTATCGCTATCGGTTAATGAAGGCAGAATGTCTACTGAGTGAAGTCTAGTATTTACCGAGTTGTTACCGAGTTGTAACCAAGCTATAACAGAATGTATTAAATGTTTACATATGACATTTAATGAAGGAAGCTAATGAGCTAGAACTGATTAAATGATTGGTGAGCTGTGGATGAAGTTTGTTAATAAATCTAAGGCAAAGGAAAGTCAACATGAAGATCTATAGGTCAGATTGAACCGCAATACCCTAGCACAATTTCCAAGAAATGTATGTAAGTTCCAAGGTAGGGTAAAACATTTTCAGATCAAAAGATACATTGAACCTGGACAAGATTTAAGATCTGATGGCTATGATTGATCATGGGAAATGTGATCAAGGAGATTAAGTGGTTAGCTAATTGTTTATAAATAGGAAACTGTTGATAAACAATGTATGTGGACAAGTGTATGCACAGGGAAGCTACATAGTGATTACTGAGCACAGAAGCTTGAGGACCTGTTAGAATAATAGAGTATAGAAGCCTAACATATAGACAAGATTAGTTCTATGTCTAGATTGTATTGAACAAATAGGAATCTACTTTAGCATTTTAGATGTGAAGTTGCAGATAGATTTTTATTACTATTATTTTGTGAAAGTGACAGAAAATCTCTTAGCCGAGTGGAATTCACAGTCTTATTTGTAAAAACCTCTAGCAAGGTGACACTCTAATTGAGTGTTTGAAAACCTTTAACAAGGTCACTTCAAACAAGGTGAAGATCCTAACAGATCTAAGGGAAATCCCTTAACTGGGTCACATCTAGCAATGTGTTTGTAATCTTTAACAGGATTTGCTTTTAACCGAGCATACTCTAGAAGAGTATATTTCTTAGTGGGTCCGAAATCCCATAGTGGTTTTTCCCTATTTGGGTTTCCACGTTAAATCAGGTGTTATGAGGTTTATGATGTTTATATGCTTTTGAGTTTGCATGTTTAACAATTTTGGTTTTATTACTGAAGTATATGTTACTGAGGTTGAATCTAATGTTTTTATGGAAGATTAAGTTTGTATGATTCACCCCCCCACCTCTCATCTTGTTGGCTATTAGATATGTACTTATATTAAGTATCAGAACTATCAGTTGGTATCAAAGTATTTGGACTCTGGAAGAAAAGTTTAAAGGCACTTGATTTAAAGATCCAAAGATGTATCAGAGGGATGCACTGAAGCTGAACAAGTCAAGTTTCTCTACATGGAAGAAAAGAATGAAGCTACATCTATCAGGAGTTATAGAATATGTTGTATACTATCTGGAGAATGATTTTGTTACACCGAGCACCTATCCATTGACTATGGAAGAGATAAAGGCAAAGCAAGAACATATTCAAGCATTGATTGAAATAACATCTGCATTGACTGATTCAAAGTTTAATGATCTAGAAGGTTGCAATGATGTAAAGGAAATGTGGGATAAGCTCATATCAGTGTATGGAGGAGATGAACATGTTCAAAGATAAAAAGTAGATAGTCTAAGAGGAAAACTTGAATCTATGAGGATGAATGAAGGTGAGAACATAACTCAGTATAGTACAAGACTAAATAATATTGTCAATCAAATCAAAGGAGCAGGTGGAACTATTGAGGAAAAGGATATAACATGTAAGTTGTTAAGAACCCTTCTACTAGCTTATGCAATCTGAGTCTCTGCAATCAATGAATTGAGGTCTATACCTAATATGCCAGTTTCTTTAGAGGCTACTATTGGTAAGCTACATGCATTTGAGTTAAGTAATTTTGATAACAGTGGATCTTCGGTAAATAAAGTTGAGTCTACATTTAGTTCTTTTCATCTTGATGAATCTAATGATTTCAATGAAAGAAAGTATAAGTACTCTAAAGGAGATCATAGTGGAGCAAGTGAAAGATTTCGTAAGAACATGGAAGAGGTACACAAACTGTATGAGGAAATTATTAAGCAAGAAGAGTTTGAGGCACTACTAACCAAAAGGTTACTGAGAGGTAAAGGTAAGTATAAAGGAAAACTACCTCTGAAATGTTTCAATTGTGATAAGATAGGACATATGGCTTCTAACTGTCCTGACAAATATTCTACTGAAAAGAGAGATTACTGAGATGACAGACAAAAAGATAATCATTATAGAGGACACTGAGACTTCAGAAGAAGAGATAGAAAGACATGTTTAATAGCTGATGAGGAATCTAACAATGATAAATCAGATGAGATTGATATAGAGGAAGTAGTTTATGTGGCTATCAAAGATGGATCAGATGAAGAAAAGTATGAAGAAAAATCCCTAATATCTCACATAAACACTAATGATTCTTGGATCATAGATAGTGGATGCTCACATCATATGACAGGAGATAAACACAAGTTTGTTATATTAGAAGATTTTGATGGAGGATATGTTAGATTTGGTAATGATGCACCATGTCTGGTGAGAGGTAAAGGATCTATAACACTTCTTGATAATGCAAGATGCAATGATGTTTATTGGGTTGAAGGTTTGAAATATAATTTGTTGAGTGTAGAACAGCTAAACAACATAGGTTACCGAATAGAATTTCAGAAGGGAATTGTCAAAGTTCATGACAAGAATGGAAAGTTAGCTGCTACTGGGACACAAACAAAAGGTAACACATTTCACCTTGACTCAACTCATAATAAGTGTTTGTATGCAAAGATAGATGATACTTGGTTATGGCATAAAAGGTTTTGTCATGTAAATTTTGATAATCTGATCAAAATAAGAAAGAAGCACCGAGTAAGAGGTCTATCGAGTCTTGAAAAACCTGAGAATGCTATGTGCTAAGGATGCCAGATGGGTAAGATGACAATATCAAGCTTTACAAGTAAGTCTTACACTTCTAAGGGAATTTTAGATCTAGTGCACACTGATCTTTGTGGTCCTATGAAAGTTTAAAGTTATTATGGTGATAAATATTTCATATTATTTGTGGATGACTATTCAAGGATGATGTTAGTAATGTTTCTAAAAGAAAAATAAGAAGCTTTTCAAATGTTTAAATGGTACAAGGTAAGAGTTGAAAATGAAACAGGAAGACAATTGAAATGTCTTAGATCAGATAGAGGAGGAGAGTTCACATCTGATGAGTTCAACTTATTCTGCAATGATCATGGTATTAAAAGACAAGTCTCTACACTGAGAACTCCACAACAGAATGGAATAGCTGAGAGAAGAAACAGATCTATTGTGGATTGTGCTAGAATAGTGATGATTGAAAATAAGGTGCCACAAACATTTTGGAGAGAAGTAATAAGCATAGCAATTTACACCTTGAACCAAGTTCAATTAAAGAAAGGTACTTTGAAGACACCATATGAAATCTGGTATGATAAGAAACCTAATGTAAGTTATTTTAAAATCTTTGGAAGTAGATGCTATGTTCACAAAGATGATAGAAATGGCAAGTTTGATCAGAAGAGTGAAGAAGGAACATTTCTAGGTTATTCTTCTAGAAGCAAAGCATTTAAATGGCTGATCAAATCATCTAACAAAATAGTAGAAAGTGCAAATGTGAAAATTGATGAATTTGCAAAAAGAAATGATGAAGGAAATTCCAAGGAACCAAAAGACTATGATGAATTTGTCTATGTTCAACCGAGAAGTCTTATCGAGAAGACTGTTGAAAAAAATGAAGAGAATATCTAGTTACTGAGTGATGAAGAAGACCATACAGAGCCTATAGAGCCTGTATTAGCCAAGTATGTCAGAAGACATCATGCACAAGTCAGATTATAGGAGATAAGGATGATCCAGTGATGACAAGGAACAAACTAAGACAAAACACATGTTTGATATCTGAATTTGAACCAAGAATAGTGAAAGAGGCATTTAACAGTGAAGATTGGATAAATGCTATGACAGAAGAGATTGATCAAAACAAGAAGAATGACACATGGACACTAATCCCAAGACCAAAGGACAAAAATGTAATCAGTACAAAGTGGATTTTCAGAAACAAGCTAAATGAAAAAGGAGAGGTCATTCAAAACAAAGCAAGACTAGTTTGCAAAGGTTATGCTCAAGTAGAAGGAATTGATTATGGTGAAACTTTTGCACCTATTGCTAGACTTGAAGGAGTAAGAACATTGTTGGCTTATGCTGCTTTCAAAAACTTTAAGATATATCAAATGGGTGTCAAATCTGCATTTCTGAATGGAATATTAGAAGAAGTTTTTATTGAACAACCTGAAGGATTTGTTGAAGACAATAATAAAGATCAGGTATGTAAATTGAACAAAGCTTTATGTGGTTTGAAACAAGCACCAAGAGCATGGTATGAAAGATTGCATTCTTATTTGATTAAGATTGGTTTTATAAGGACAAATGAGAACAACAACATGTACATGAAGAATGATGAAAATGGAATACTGATCTCAACCATATTTGTTGATGATATTATATTTTGTGGAAATGATTCTTTATGCAGGAACTTTGGAAATGAAATGAGAAAAGAATTTGAGATGTCATTAATTGGTGAGATAAATTATTTTATACATTTACAGATACTGCAAATGAAAAATGAGATTTTCATTACTCAATCCAAGTACATAAAGGAAATCTTGAAGAAAATTGTAATGGAGGATTCGAAACTAGTAAGTACTCCTATGACTACCAACTATAAATTATCAAAGAATGATGAATCTGCATCTGTTGATGAGACACTTTACCGATCCATGATTGGAAAGCTACAATATGTTGTTCACAGTAGACCAGACATAGCACATGCAGTAGGTATAGTTGCAAGATTCTCTGCAGATCCTAAGGAAACACACATGACAACAATCAAAAGAATTTTTAGATACTTGAAAGGCACTAAGGATTATGGCTTAGTATAGCAGAAAGGAAATGATTTTGATTTAAAAGTTTATACTGATGCTGATTGGGCAGGCAACATTGATGACAAAAAAAGTAGAAGTGGAGGAGCTTTCTTTTTAGGAGAAATACTAGTGAGTTGGCTTAGCAAGAAACAAGGATGTGTTTCACAGTCAATCGCAAAAGCTGAATATGTTGTTGTAGCACTAAATTGTACCAACATTGCATGGATCAAACAACTATTGGAAGGTATAAATGGGAAAGTTACCAAGCCAGTAACTATATTATGTGACAATACTAGTGCCATTAATATTTCAAAAAATCCTATTATGCACTCTAAGACAAAGCACATCTCTATCAAATATCATTATCTTAGAGAAGAAGCTCAAGAGAAGAAAGTGGTGTTGGAGTATGTTAGCACAAAGGAACAAATGGTAGATATCTTCACCAAGCCACTACCAAGGGACACTTTTGAATATCTAAGAAGTAAGTTAGGAGTCCTACCCCTATCTTCTACTCACTAAACAAGTTTGGTGAAAGCATCAATCCGATGACTCTATCGAATATCTTTTAGGAGTTGATGCTGATTTATACACTTTAGGATGTTTTCTAAAAGTGTACAAGAAATATTACAAGGAACAAGAATTAAAGATAAAATACTCTGACTGAGACTCAGTTGATACACAATAGCAAGAAATCACTTCATACAGAAAGAAATTATGTTTTAGTTCTTTAATTTTTGGCATTGTTGTAAAAGGGGGAGAAGACCAAAAGAAGATTGAAGAAAAGAGAAGTCTAATGTATGGGGGAGAGCATTTCAAAATCACAACAATCTGAATCTTTTAAGGTCAAATCAACTGGTTTTGCCATCAATGCCAAAGGGGGAGATTGTTGGGAATATAGCATTATAACAGACAATGAAAGATTGTTGGCATTTCATTAAGGATATTGAGAAGGTTGTTGATGATTATGGGTATAACTGATTAAAGATGTTTACTATCTTGATATTATTATTTTGTCATTGATGTCAAGAAATTGATTTTCTAATTCAGTATGATGTTGCCATATCTGGACAAGTATGATTTAAAGAGTATAAATATGTCGGTAAAAGACACAAGAAAGAATATGATGAATAAGAGGATGAATAAGGTATTCAATGGGCAACTATTACCAAGTCAGACAATGATGAGATCATGATGTTTAGATTGTTTTAACATCATGCATATGTTGTAAATTGTAAAGGTTAATACTATACTATGTTATCAAACAAGGAACCTATTCGATAAACCCTAAGGAACCTAGTTAGTAAACCCTAAGGTTATCGCTATCGGTTAATGAAGGTTGAATGTCTACCGAGTGAAGTCTAGTATTCACCAAGTTGTTACTGAGTTGTAACCAAGCTATAACAAAATGTATTAAATGTTTACATATGATATTTAATGAAGGCACCTGATGAGATGGAACTGATTAAATGATTGGTGAGCCGTGGATGAAGTTTGTTAATGAATCTAAGGCAAAGGAAAGTTGGCATGAAGATCTATAGCTCAGATTGAACCACAATACCCTAGCACAAGTTCCAATAAATGTATGCAAGTTCCAAGGTAAGGTAAAACATTTTTAGATTAAAAGATACATTGAACCTAGACAAGATTGAAGATTTGATGGCTATGATTGATCATGGGAAATGTGATCAAGGAGATTAAGTGGTTAGCTAATTGTTTATAAATAGGAAACTGTTGATAAACAATGTATGCAGGCAAGTGTATGCATAGGGATGCTAGGTAGTGATTACCGAGTACAGAAGCTTGAAGACCTATTAGAATAAGAGAGTGCAGAAGCCCATCAGATAGACAAGATTAGTTCTATGTCTAGATTGTATTGAACAAATAGAAATCTACTTTAGCATTTTAGATGTGAAGTTGTAGATAGATTTTTATTACTGTTATTTTGTGAAAGTGATAGAAAATCTCTTAACCGAGTGGACTTAACAGTCTTATTTGTAAAACCCTCTAGCAAGGTGACATTCTGATTGAGTGTTTGAAATCCTTTAACAAAGTCACTTCAAACAAGGTGAAGATCCTAACGGATCTGAGGGAAATCTCTTAACCGGGTCACATCTAGCAATGTGTTTGTAATCTTTAATATGATTTTCTTTTAACTGAGCATACTCTAGAAGAGTATATTTCTTAGTGGGTCCGAAATCCCATAGTGGTTTTTCCCTACTTGGGTTTCTACCTTAAATCTAGTGTTATGAGGTTTATGATTTTTATATTCTTTGGAGTTTGCATGTTTAACAATTTTGGTTTTATTACTGAAGTATATGTTACCAAGGTTGAATCTGATGTTTTTATGGAAGATTAAGTTTGTATGATTCATGCCTCCCCTCTCATCTTGGTGGCTATTGGATCTGTACTTATATTAAGTATCAAAACTATCAATATTTTCCTAGATGGCTAGAATCTTGGAATGCTCATAAATGAGCATAATAAGGCCGCTATGAATCACGAGAGTCAAAGGGTTCTTGCTATGCTTGTTTGGAGACCGCAATAGAGACCTAAAGAGATAATAGGGTAGAGAAATCTTCTTTTCATATTTGAAATGATTTAAAAGCACAAAATGGTATGTGTGGACCCTGGTAAAAGGACCCTCCATAGTAATATCTTCCATAATAGTATTCAACACAAAGCCCCAAATTTTCTTAATGTTGGACACATCATAACACCCCTGTAGCTTTTCCAATTTTTGCCCTCTCCTTCTCTTTACATGGAAAAAGCTTAACCACATTATTAGAAACTTTCAAGTCTCAAAAGAAGTTAAGACCAAAGTGGGGCATTCCTGTAACTATTGCAATGAGGTCCGCATCCAACTTAAACCTAACACCATGAATTTTGAAGGAGCCATTTATCCATTTTTTAGTAACTTTGGTGACTGCTAGGTTAACTCTGCCCTTATCATAGTCAAACAACTTCTCCAGGAAATTCGTCATAAAACCTTTCTCCAGCTTAGTCCAAACCTTTGGTATTTCTTTCCATCTAGAAATATTGTCTTGTTCCTCTCTCCTTAGATCCCCCCACATTTCAAATTCATTTTACAATATCTCTTCTTCTGCAACTTCAAAGCTTCCTTCCCAATGACACTCGAATTTTTGAAAATGCTTGCCCACAAAGTGTGCAAAGGATTAAAAACTTTGATTAAGACTGTGCCATTCTAACATGTCATCATTACCTTTCTATAAATGTGAAGATTACTCATTAAAACTTTCATAATTAATCATGTGATCCATCTTTCCCCATAAATTTGTCCTTCCTGATAAGATCTTTAATATTAAAATCAATATTAACTTCCCCATACCATATACTTTGAGCTCCAAAAATTATGCCAATGTTCGCTAGACCATCCACAACCCCATTTTTTTCTCTAAAGGCATGTTCAATTATAATAGATTTAAAGCTAGCTATAATTTCTCTATCTTTAAAAATAATATTTTCTATAGTCCACGACGGATCAATTTCTCCCTTAAGGCACTTAATAATATTAAGTGAGTCTCTCTCCAACTGTAGGTTATCATGATTCAGGTTTTTAGCAATAATCAAAGTATTCAAAGCTAGAGAGGCTTCAACATAATGAGTAGTTTAGGGCCAGTAACTGCCACAAGACAACTTCCAGCAAAATTCCTGACAATGCCCCCATAACTAGCTTTACCCAAGTTCCCCTTAGATGCCCCATCAAAGTTGGCCTTAATCCATCCCTAAGAAGGAAAGCACCAAAAATGACCATCCCTACCCTTATCCATACTAGATCTGTTATTAGAGAGGTTCCATCTTTTATTAAAGTCCTCTTTAGCTGCTAAACCATGATCAGTTCCATTTAAACATTCAAAAATCCCTCTATAGATTTTATCCACCACTACTTCAGGGTTAGCACTTTTATCCCTAAAAATCCTATTGTTGCGCTCCTTCCATATATTTCATATGACATTAGGGAGAGTGAGTTTCTAAAGCTCAACATTCTTAGAATTGGAACTAGGACAAAACCATTGCTGCCAAAACTCTTCCAAAGAGTTTGGGAAAACTCGACTCAACTTCCACCTACTAAAAATAATATTCCAGATTTCATGACTGAAAGTGTACTGGTAGAGGATATGATGAGCAGACTCCTCTTCCCTACAACAAAGAGAACACCTATTAGGAAAAATAAATCCACGCTTTTGGAGTTTATCAAGAGTCAACACCTTATTTTGGATAAAAATCCAAAAAAAGATATTAGTTTAGGGCATTAACTTCTTTATCCACACTTTAGCCCACAAAGGGATCTCTTTCAGAACTTTGTTGTGAAGAGAAAATACTAAAGACATAGAGTATTTCCCATCCAAATTCTCCCTCCAAATCAAACAATCCTCCTCATTGTCCCTATTTTTATTAGAAGAAAGCAAAATCTCAAGAAATTTTAATCCCGGACATTGTTGGTTGAACTCAATCCACTTCCCATTTCTCTAGTAGTCTCTAACAATGCCACCATACCTATTTTTGAACCAATATTTCCATTCCTTAAGGATAGGAATATCCTCCAGTGGTTTATCCATGAGCCATTTGTCTTCCTAATATCTAATAATTCTTCCATTCCCCAATTTCCACATTCTTCCAGTAGCTGCCCAATTTTTAGTCATTTGAACTGCATTCCAAATTGTAGAGCCTTCAACAATATTTTTTTTCCAAAAATTCTTCCTCTGATGGTTGCATATAAAGGTATTTCTTTTTCCATATTAAATTCCATTCTCTTTCCTCCTCTTTCATTCTCCAATTTGTTTAGCTAACAAGGCATTATTCATAGATATGATATTCCTTAATCCCAACCCCCCAAAAGCCTTAGGAGTACAAATTTTATTCCAAGTAATAAGCGGGATTCTATTTTTATCTTCCACTCCTGACCATAAGAACTTTTTTTAAATTCTCTCAATTGCCTCTGAAAACTTTCTAGGGATTCTAAACAGGCTAAGGGCATAGATATGCAAATTTTGAAGAGTTGCTTTAAGCAACGTCACCTTACCCGCTTGGCTAACGATGGCTCCTTTCCATCCTGCCAATTTGGAATTGAATCTATCAACCATCTTCATATAGAAATTCTCCAAAGGCTTTAAACAAAGAGGAAGCCCCAAATATGTTAAAGGAAACTCAACAATTTTATATCCAATGATTCTTTCAATCCTTTTTTGTCTATCTACATGGGTATTGATGAAGAACAAAGAACTTTTATCCCAATTGATATTTTGACCAGAAGCAGATTCATAGGAATCCATAACACTCTTCATATTTCTCACTTCCCTAATGGTAGCTTCCCCCATATTAATCTAATCATCAACAAACTGTTCACAAGTACAAGTTATGTTGGAAGATGATGATTTAAGGCCTTTGAGTTTTCCATCTTCCACATTTCTTATAATAAATCTACCCAAGCTTTCAGCTAAAATAGAGGAAGTTTGTTACTTAAGCATTCATGAACATCTATTATTTTAATAGTCCCCCTCTATTTTATTCCCATTTGAGCTTTCATCCTTTGTTAGAAACCCTAGCCTTTCTGCATTTAGCTTTTATGGCACCTAAACCTTCTCAACCAATTGAAAGATAGCTGGACAATATTAAAGACAAAAATTGGGCCATTCACAATGCATGATATTCATAATAGGTTTCACAGTTTGGAAGTCCCCCATTACAAAAACAATCATTGAATCTACCTTATCTTAGGCAGGAGGTTATCCTTTTGCTATTGCATGTCTAGAATTGGTCCTCTCTTGTGTATAACATTATCACCCTAACTCCTATGAAATATAGAGTGTGATTTAAACATTACTAGCTAAAATAGACACATATAATGTTTCCCTTGCATTGCATATCCCTGAAAGAGAAAGGGAGGTGAAATTGTCTTGTCAAACAAGGTGGCAATTTTTTCAGAATCAGATAGACTAGTGTCTAGACACTATTGCTCAAGGATGGTTGAAAAACCCATAGCCCCAGTAAATATAAGTTGCCTTCTCAAATTAAAATAGAGTTGTTCAGAGATGATATCACTAATTTCATTGATTTTCTTTTTCATGTGGTTGGCTGACCTGGGACAAAATTCTTTGAAGAATGGATGTGTCAATTTGTCCTCACTATTTGTGATGATAGAAATTAGGTTGACTAGGAAAGTTTGATATGTGATTCCCTTCATGAGCAGCTTGTAAAGTTTAATGATAAGAGACGATTTCATTTGTGTTATGTGTTTTTTTATGTGTTAGCTAATGGGAGAATATCTTAGCTGGGTTTATGACAAGTAGGCAACCTCATGGATAGTGCTCTTATCTATAATTATTTCCCCTAACTACAAGAAAGAGAAGGTATGAGAAATTTATCTCATGTGCATAATGCTTTCTTCATGATAGTCATAAGAGACATTGAAGGGAACCTTGAGAATAGAATGTTAGAACAAGTTATGGCCCTAATTCAAAATTATGGTAGCTTCTATTTTCAGTTCAAAAACTTTTCATATTTGCGAATCGGAGGTAATGAGAAGGCCCCATTGAGACTACCCAAGTATGTCTTTGATTATCTTGTCTTCTTGAAACTTTGTGCCAGATGACCTTAGTAAATATTAAATATGTACAGATGAAAAAGAAGGGATATTATTTTCCAATGAACTTGTCTCACTTTTTGTTAGGATTCCCAAAGATACTAAGATGGGGCGGTGAATCAATATCTAACCAGTGAATGGATTTTCTGAACTTATTAAATAAAATGCATTCCAAAATAATGTACTGATAAACTAGAATTAATGCAGTAAATAAGAACAATAAGCACAACATGAAAACAACACCATAACACAATATTTTGTCGAGGAAACCTAGTGTGGGATAAACTTTGGTGGGATTTGTGACCCACAATATTCGCTCACTGGCCAATAAGTGATTATTGCTTACAAAATGGGGGCCTGCACATGCAGGAAGGCCAAGTGCCTAGAGCTCACTGCTCAGTTACAAAACAAGTCTCACTGACTTACAAAAATGGATTATGGAAATCCAATAAGATGTACTACTACAAAAAGCATCTTCTATGCCAGATCCAGTACTAGTTTAAGCTCTTGCAATAATCATAAACCTTACTCCAAAATCTGCCTTAATATTTGCCCATAATATCCATCTCCCATATATTCCTGTTTCAAATTTTCTACAAGATCTCATACTTATATATGAGCCTTATTAGAATATACCATGTCAGTTTACAAGAAGATATTACAATAAAATGCATTATGTAATAAACAAAATCATGTCGGCTAGGGTGTCGGTAATCATCTTTTTGGTGCCAGTGAACTATATGCTGGTGTAGAGTCTGTCGGTGCCAATTCCTATCAGTGTCATATGATTGTAAGGTTGCCATCAATGACAATACCTTGAATCACCTATAATTTGTCATTGGAGTGTGCATTTGCCAACAATCTCCCCCTTTGGCATTGATGGCAACACTCATGAGAAAAAGCCTAAAAGTATGTCCAAAAGGTGTTGTCCAAAATTGTCTTACCAAAACTATCAAAACTGTGTTACAAAAATTGTCTACTCCAAAAATGTGTGCTCCCCTTGAGCTGATGATTTCTTCTATCATATCCTTTTTCTTATCCTCTACTACTCCCACTTTGGCATCAATGACAAAGGTTGTCATTCAATGTCAGTTGAGTGTAGTTCCTATCATGATCCATGTAACCAGTTGGTTACAATCTAATATAACTCCGCTAAGACAACATTCAAACTATTGTAGAATCTCTCATTGTCCTTTAGTGTTGCTTCAGTCCTCTGAATTATATTAGTGAGTATGTGCATTTTCTCTTCTGGTGTCTTAAGTCCTAGAACAAGAGCCTCAAAAATCTCTTTTCTCAAAGAGATGAGGATATCCAGTTTAGGACTTAGTCTGCACTTCAGTTCTTTTGCCTTAAATTTCAGCTTTTCCTTATCTTTTTCAAGTTTTTCTATTTTCTCTTCAAATCTGGTAATTTCCTGTTCTACTACTGATATTGAATCTGATGAACCTATCAAGTTGTGAGAAATATCATTGATTTCCTTTTGAGCTATGCTAATCTCTTTATCTATATCTTCTATCAAAATGTTTGTTTTGCATGTATCTCTATACAATCTCTTGAAGTCCAAAATTGTCTTGCCTAGTACTGGTAATAAGGTATCCATGTGTTCCTTATTTTTCTTGACTATCTTCTCAAAGAATTTTTCCTTCTCTTTATTCATTTTCTCTCTGAAGGTCTCTTCATTTATCTGATCAAGTGTTAGTAGGTTGCTAGTTATATACTTAGACAATGTGTCTAATTGGCTCAAAGAATCTTTATTCTCTATATTACACTTAGGTGCTATCAATTTCAAAATTGGTAAAGTGTCATCTATAGCCTTATATGCTAGTGCAATACAATTTGTTATTTTCTTGATAGAATCTAGTAATACCTTTGTCATGTTGGTTGGCCTAAATTCAGTCATAGAGGTTCCGAATGACTGTCCAACTGCTTTTACAATTTGTAATCCACTAATGGTAGTAATAGCTTTTCTTTCTTCTTTCTCTGGAGGATTAGTTTGTATGTGCATTTCCACTACCAAAGGTTTAGGTTTATCACATGTAGCCAGTGGTACTCTCTATGTATGTACCTATGAAGGAGCCTGTTGCTCTACTTGTTTCTCTATGTGTGTCTCTGTCAGTTTCTCTATGCTCTCTACTGATGTTTTCTTTGATGGTGCCTCTGATGATTTTTCAATGGTATCCATTGCCAGTTTTTCTATTTGTGACTCGGTGTTTTCTACTGGTTTTTCTATGCTTACTCCTAAAATGTCCACAGCTGATATCTCAATAGATTTTTCATTGCTATTAGTTTCTGGTTTCTTAGTAGATACATCATTATGTACACTAGTGCTATCTACTTTTCCTCTATCTAGGGGATCATTTGATGTTTCATTTTGTTGCTCATTCCCAATTTAAATGTTTCCAACGAAAATATTTGTTGTTGGTGGCTCATTTGCCACATCTCTCTTCTCAGTTGTTTCTTTATCCACAACAATATTGACATCTTGTGTGTTAATATTCATTGTATATAACACTTTAGAGTCAAGATTTGTGTCCTCATTTGGTGTTTCCATACTGTCTGTTGCCAATGGAGTATTAGAGGAAGGTGGGGGCAAGTTATTAGTTATTTAGGTTCATAGGTCCACCTACCTTGCCTTTCCCCTTATCCTTTTGATAGACTCTAATAGTCTTTGTTCATTTGAGCTCTTCTTGTTTCTCTTTCTCAATAAAGAATATGTCCCACTTGTCTGCAGTCTCTTTTGATATTTCATTTACTTTGCCTACCATAAGTGCTACATGTCGGTGACCAGTTGAGAATATTGTCCGGTTAGCCTCATTGATTAACTCATCAATCTCTTGAGTTGAGTTCACTGGGTGAACTGTAAGTAGTTTTTCTATTTTGATCTTTTTATCTAATTCCACAATTGCTACCCTATTGGCTTCTAATCTTCTATAAAATTCATTGGGTATGTCATCAACAATTTCTATCAAAAATTTCTTATAAATATCAAGATGCAAGATAACACTATTTTCTATAATTTCTTTTTCATCATTTGAAAGTGTGTCATACAACTTGCTGATATTAGTCAATTTGCCATCTTTAGTTATCTCATTTAAAAGTTTGTCAAGTGGAGGAACAACTTGTTTTTGTTTCCTCTTCTTTAGTGTCAACTTCCTTGCCGAAGGCCTAACTGTCTGTTGTTTCTATCTTGTTCTCTTTGGTGTAGGAGAGGGTACCGATGAGGGTTTTCTTTTTCTTATTACTCTTTTGAACTTTGCTGGTATCTCACTATCAGAGGAGGTAGCAATTGGTGAAAGATGTGCTTCAGGTTGTAGTCCTTATAAGTCACTCTCCTTAATACCAGTTTTATTTAATACATCCTCTTTGATAGCTTTAGCTTGCCTTGTTCCTTTCCTAACTATCTACTCAGTTTTCTTTATTCTTTTCTGAGATTGAATACCACTTTCAATTGTTTCAGCATTGCCAAATACTTTTTCTGTCGATTCTTTAGCGGCTTCTAAGAGGTATTTTTCATAAGTTTCAATTATATTCTCATCTGCCTCATATCCCATTTCAGTAACCCAAACAGTCCTTGGGACAACTGCCTCCATCCAAATTTCATCATTCTTTATTACAAAGCATATCTGCTTTTGATATTTGTCAACAATAGCTTGAGATAGCCTTATCCTTGTTTTCATCCTAGCCTTCAAATCCTGAAAATGTTCATTTATATTCTTTTCTCTGTCATCTCTCATGTTGTTCAAAATGTCCAGTAGGTGTTTTCCTACCGGTATGTCAAAACCAAAGTCTTTTCTACCAATACCGGGTACTTCCTTGCTGATATACAACATTAAGCACACAAGTAAGTTGCCAAATCTGAAAGTCCCTTTCTTGTCACATTTGATTTTCGTTAGGTTGTCTATTAGTTCATCTTTCAACCATTCACATATGTAAATCTTGGCATTGTTGTTTACTAAGTCATAAGCACTTTTAATACAAAAGCTAGAAATAGAGTTTAGTTTATTGGCATGAGTAGCTTTCTAACCAAGTATCATGCTAATGAACTTCACATTTATATCCTTAACATCATTGACTCTTAAGGATCTCTTGTCAAAAGTTGCACCGGTTAGGGTCATCACAGTGTCATTTGGAACCTTTTTAGTTTTATCAGGCCTACTACCGGTGGAAGGTAAGCCTGTCACTACCCTAACTACCTCTTTGGTTATCTTGTGAATTGAATCCAGCCAAAAGAACTCCCCATGTACTCTGCTTAGCACAATCCTTATAGCATCCTTGGGAAAATCAGGGATACTAAGGATTTGCACAAAACCTAGGGTTTCAACTATCTTATGTTCCAGTTTAACATTTCCATTTTCATCACATATAACAATCCTGTATATGTTCTTAATTTCACCATCACCTAGTTCTTCTATATTAAAATGTATGTACATTCTAGGATCTAGGGCACTTAATAACTTCAAATATAGTAGAGTTTGCAATGAATTCAGGTGCAAAGGAGGAAGCCATTGTTATAAATACCTTAATCTGCCTTTACGTATGAGTGCTTGAATGATTTGCTTCACTTCTTGTTGTGGATGCCTTCACTTAGGATTTTTGTGCTGTCAGGAAATTTGAATGCTTGGTGAATGAAAAAGAGCTAAAACACTTGCTTTATAGTGTTATTTCCTTCAACTACCATATTTAATGTCTGTCGGTTGAGTGGAAACTTAACTCATCTGCCGATAAAGAACTAATTTAACTTCTCACCGTCAATCGAGAGTAAATTAGCACATTTTTCAATTTGTTGCCATACCTCCAAAGGATTCTCTTTAGTTATATGAAGAACCTCCTATTGGTGGAGTGATACTCTATTCTACTAATGATGGAATAGCTTCACTAACACTCTGATCTAACTTTCTAATCCATTGCTTTGAGAATTCTTGTTTTACCTCTTCAACCTTTTCTTTACCTTTCAAACTAGGTCCTTTGTTATTTGTTGGTGATGCCTTACTTCTACAAAATTTTGCAATATGTCCAATTTTGTTACAAGCATAACAAGTCACATTGTTTTTTTCTGAATAGCTTTTCCATATCTTATGCCAGTATGTGTTCTACATTGATTAGATAGATGTCCAAATCTTCCACAAACAGAACATCTTACATTCAATCTGCAATTTTTTGAGTTATGACCAATTTTATTGCATTTAGAACATTGACCGGTAGGTGCATTAGTGTTATGATAATTTCTATATCTACACTAATTTTCTCTATGACCATACTTGTTACAGTTAAAGCATTTTCCATTGAATTTGTAAGCATTAGGTTGTCTTACTGGTTTATTGTGATCATGATTGTTTGCAGTACTGGAGCTTTCACCAACATCAAAGCCAAAGCCATTTGTATCATAATTAGGTTTTTGATTCTTCAACATGTTATCAAGTTCCTTTGAGCTTTTGTTTAATTTCTCTTTATGTTGATTTGCAACAACCAACTCATTTTCCAAAATTCCTTTCTGTCTCATGAGTTCAATTCTATCATTTTGTGTATGCATCAAGTTTGTCTTCAACATATCATTTTTATGACTGAGTCTTGTGTTTTCATTTCTAGCATTATTTAGTCTTCTAACCAAGTCATCTTTAATCTTCTTCCTATCTTCAATGTCTTTACAAAGCCTCGTAGTCATATCTTGCATCTCATTCTTCATTGTACTATTTTCTTGTCTCAGTTTGTTCACAAGGTCATTAAGAGTTTCTTTTTCATCATCATCATTATGTATCTTCTCAGAAAGTTCTCTTCTTTTATTCCTTGCAATAGTAAGATTTTCTTGAAGTCCCTGAATGATTTCATGTGCAGCCTCTAGAGAATCTTCAAGTTTGATATTTTTCAACTTTTTTGCATCATAGTCTGAAAGAGTTGTTTCCAATTGCTTTCTCAAGTTTTCCATCTCTACCGGTGTCAGAATCTTCCTCAAGCTATTAGGCTTTTGTAAATAGAGGACCAGGCTCTGATACCAATTGTTAGGATTCCCAAAGATACTGAGATGGGGGGGGGGGGGGGTGAATCAGTATCTAACTGGTGAGTGGATTTTTTGAACTTATTAAATAAAATGCATTCCAAAATAGTGTATCGGTAAACTAGAATTAATACAATAAATAAGAACAATAAGCACAACATGAAAAGCACACCATAACATAATATTTTGGCGAGGAAACCTGGTGTGGGAAAAACCTCGGTGGGATTTTTGACCCACAATATTTGCTCACTGGAAAATAAGTGAATATTACTTACAAAATGGGGGCTTGCTCATGTAGGAAGGCCAAGTGCCTAGAGCTCACTGCTCAGTTACAAAAGAAGTCTCACTGACTTACAAAAATGGATTATGGAAGTTCAATAAGATGTACTACTACAAAAAGCATCTGCTATGGTAGATCCAGTACTGGTTTAAGCTCTTGCAATAATCATAAACCTTACTCCAAAATTTGGCTTAATATTCGTACATAATATCCATCTCCCATATATTCCTATTTCAAATGTTTTACAAGATCTCATACTTATATATGAGCCTTATTACAATATGCTATGTCGGCTTACAAGAAGATATTACAATAAAATGCATTATGTAATAAACAAAATCATGTTGGCCAGGGTGTCGGTAATCATCTTTTTGGTGCTGGTGAACTATATGCCATTGTAGAGTCTTCTGGTGTCAGTTCCTGTCAGTTTCATATGATTGTAAGGTTTCCATCAATGACAATAACTTCAATCACCTACAATTTCTCATTGGAGTGTTCATTTGCCAACACTTTTCATGAAAAATAGTGAGTTTGTGAAGTTTTCTGATAAGCTTCTACCTAAGTTGGGTTTTTGTTCTCTACCCACGAGGGCCCATTTTGATAGCAAGGGTCATGTTAGACAAAAATTTTATAGCTAGAAGATTTATGGGAAGACTGCGTTAAAAAAAATGAAGTTTCCAAAAGAGGTTTCATGAGACTAACTCTAAGCCAAATGTTGAATTTCAATGTTTTTTCTATTCACAATATGTAAGAATTGATTGTGTTGTCATTGATGTCAACACTATGCTCTTGTTGGACATGGTTCTGTCCTAGTTGGATCTGTTTCAGTTTGACTTGGTTTTGGTTGAGGTTTTTCAGAGATTCTGATCATGTATGATCAGATTGTTGGATTCGGTTTTGGATGATTATTCAGGTTGGTTATATGCTTTTTACATTCAAATGGTTCATGAGTTGGTTCTCCAGAAGATATCATTTATGTTTTGGTTTGTCTATTGATATTCTTGGTACTAGTTGACAGTACTAGTTGGTGATATTTGATGAAATAGCTAATTGATTTTGGTCTAGCTTCTATAAATGGTTCATAACATGCTAAAGGTGTTCTTGATCATGCCCTAATTATTTGGTGGCTTTGCATTTGTTGGCATGATGATTTGGTAATCCTATTTGAGTCTGATTTGTTATTCTGTGTTTTTGACACTAAGGGTTTCTATCAGTTGGTGAAATGTGTTGCATTTGGTCTTGGCATGATTTTTGGTGGATATAATTGTTTGGGAATTTGAATTAGGTTCATTCTATGTAATTTAAATCATAATATTGGTCTGGTGGTATCGTGTGATAATTTATGTAATTACGAGTTACGAGTTTAGGGTTTAGCCGACCTTGTTTATCAAGGTTGATGACCTATATATACGTGATATATTCACTTATGGTTTGGTATGGTATTGTTATGTCTGCATTATCAGTGAGTGGTTTATGTGTGAGCAAGGTTATATCATTCAACAAAAGTTCATGGAGAGTTTGGTAATGTAGGGAAAACATCTGTGTTTAACCAGAACTATATCAAGCATTAGGAGATGGTATCTTCACAATTCATTTCCTCTGGATTGTAGTCTGATGTTTATGTAAGCTAGTGAGACTTCCCCTTCATGTTGAGTAGTGTGCTCTAGGTAGTTGGCCTGATTACAAGTGCAATCCCCATTTTAATATTTCACATACTATTGTAGAAGTATTATCTGATTGTGGGTAGGTTTTCCCACTGTGTTTTTTCCATTAATCGGGTTTTCCATGTCAAAAATATTGGTGTTGTATGTTCAATATTTTCATGCTTTATCTTTCACTATGTTGATGTTATATTGATCTAGTAGAAAGTTCATAATATACATTAATTGTTTAACTTGTAGAAAACTTATTCACCCCCCTCTTAGTTTTCCTCTGATTCATTCTAACTATTGGAATCAGAACTTGTTAACAATTTCTTCTCTTATAGAGAATACTATAGATGATGGCTCAAATATGATAGATAACTAAAATTAGGATGTTATCTTTCCTTCTTTCCAGTGGCCAAAGAATGAAGAAGAAATAGATATCAAAATTAGAACTTCTTAGGTTCTAGATAGGTCGCACGTCTGGTTGAATCATGTGGTTAAAGCTCATTTGATCTCTTTGTCATACAAGGGAACACCCAAGGAGAATAATATAGCTATTTAGACCTCTCAAAGGGTGGTAGGGAAATTGGTACTAGAGACAGGTGCATCTGAGGCTGATTCACAATTAGGTGGTGATGATGATCCCCCAAAGAAAAATCTGAAATTGAAATCTATTTATGAAATAAGTAGTGTTGTCTTGATGATGATTTTTGTAATAGATGACTTAATTTGTTGTCATTTATGGCACATATACACAGACATATGTTCACATTGTCATGGTTATCTTAGTTAAGACAAATTTGTACTACTCCTAAATCTTTGTATTGCAAACCGATATCATTTGTATAGAAAAGTCCAACTGGTTTGTGATGGTATGATGAAATAATAAGTATCTAATAGACTGCTAAGAGGGGGGGTGAACCAGTATACTAAAAAAATGATACAAAATCCCAAACTCAAAAATAAACTTATCAATAAATAACTTAGTCAGGATAATATCTCAAAGATTACCAACACCAAACAACATCAACTAGTTTAACTGCTATGACAACTTAACAGTAAACAACTTCAATCTTGTAAACATAAAAAATGCTTAATCATATGTCAACATATTCATCTCTCAATGCTTATAGTTATCATGCCATATTAGAATAGTTAAGTAGTAAATCAAATCAACAAATTAGATCATAACCACAAAAGCATTCACCACTTGACACAAATATTTATACGTCAAAAACCCAAACAGGTAAAAACCATGGTGAGATGAGACTCACAAGGATGGCTATCTAAACTCTTCTGAAGTTCACCCTATTAGGAGCTAAGGTTGTTAAAGCTTTTATAATAAGTCCTGTTAATAATTCATTATATTAGGAATCACCCAGTTAAGGGATTTACAAATATGCCTTGATGAAAAGCACAATACCCTATTAGGAGTAACCTCGATGGAGGATTTGAGAATCCAAACTAATGGACCACCTTGTGAGAGGATTTAGAAAGTAACCAAGCTTGTTAGAGCTTACCCAATTAGGGGATTTCAATTTTTGCTGTAATTGTTAGAAAACAACAAGTTTTCTTGATCTGTCTGAATAGCACTACATCTTCTTGATCAGATCTTTCTTAAGATTCAATGTACCTTTACTCAAATTGCAAATCCATCCACTAGATAGGCAACCACACACTCAATTGGTTTCTACCAATCCTATCAACTTTGCCAACAAAAAATCAATATCATCGACCTTAAATACAAATCAACTAGGTTGGTAACACAACAAAAACCTAATTCTCATCATCAAAATTACAAAGAATTCGATACAATCTTGACCATTAGAAATCATAACAATCTGTTTAGATTAATCAATAAAATTATAACCACTTCATCGGACTTTGTAACTTGTCATGTGCTATGCATTAGATGCAATTTGTTGGACACAATACAACACTGAGAGGGGGAGGGGTTGAATCAGTGGTTCTCTAATCTTATCCCTTTATCTATCCTTTGTGAGCATACTAGTTTATGGATCAAATACAATGCAGACTTATTGGTTAGTGAGTAGACTAACTCAAATACACATAAACATAGGGGAACATCACATAACACTAGCATGTACGAGGAAAACCCAATATGGGAAAAAATCGATGAGAAATGCTCCTAGAGTCCCTTGCTCCAATCCAGTCTCACAATGAAAACACTATTACAAGTTTTAGGGCACCAACCCAAGGAGCACCAACCCCTACCTGATTTATGGGCTACAACCCAAAGGAGCACCAACCCTTGACTTTAGGGTACCAACCCAAAGAGATACAACCCCTGCACCAAGTTGCGACTCAGTATTCACAATGTAAACTTCAATTACAAAAGTAGTTATCTTGTTGCAAGTGAATCTTGCAACCATTACATATATCTTACTCTGTCAGTGAGATACTTTCTCTGCTACACCAACTCACTCTTCTACTACTCTTCACCTACTACTTCTCTGCTGGTAAGCCCTACCAGTTCATTTCTCTTATGTTCCACTCTTACTAAATCTCCTCCTCACTGCTCTCCTCTTCACCGGGTCTACTCTTTGTTGGTTCTCTATCTATCTTCTCTGCATCCTCCTTCACTTCTATCCTGCCAATATGAACACTACCATTTCTTCTCTCTAACTGGTTGAATGCTTCAACTAGGTTCTCTCTCACTCCCACTCTCTTCACAGATGCTTGTTGACCACTTGGCTGATTTTCTCTAACTTGTAGAAGTATTTCACTTTGTAATAGCACAATATTCTTTTATTCAACAGCCTCAAATAATCTCTTTGGCCTTCACACTTATACCCTAGACTTTAAGCCAAAACTTAATTCAAAATTTGGGTAGTTAGGGTTTCCTCACCATCCTCGAGGCAAACCAAATCCAATCAGATCTTGCTCGATCTGATTACTCTGACATCCATTCGCACAACTCTGCCATTAATGCACCTTCTAAAACACACCTTCCTTCTTTAGCAACCTACAAATGATCTATCAACATACTTCTTGGTCAATCACCATTAATGGCATGATGGGTTTCTTTAAATACTCTGATCTTCTTGATCATTTTATCCTCGACCCTCTCTTGTATGTTTAATCTCAAGCCATGCACTTCTTCAACTTCACCTAGAGCTTCACAGTCTCGTTTAAATTTGACCAACTCTATACCTACCCCATTGATGTACATTCCATCTTTATCAAAATGCATGTTCACCATGTTGACTCCATATGAAATTCATATCGACCAACTGTCAACTTGGCACTTCATGTTGGTCTAGATAGGATCACCGACCAACCACTCTACTGGTTCCTCTTTCCTGCCAGTTTGCTAACCCTATCAGTATCACACACTATACCAGTAACCTCATCATGTTTGCATTCTGCTAAATGGTGGGTGGAACAACTTGATTGATCATCAGCCATGTCTTTCTTGAGCAAGTTCATTTGCTCATTTTCTCAAAGTGGAGAGTTATTTGCATTTTCACCTTGCTCATATTACTGGTGGGCTTTCGCACTGGTTATAACTAATGACACTAGTCATCAACCTTCCCTAGACTCCTTCATCAGTCAAACCATTCTCCTCTAACTATATCTACTCAACTGGTTTGTTTGAATGAAAAACACATCACTCTTCTTCATCATGCCTTCTTTGTTGGTCCAATGCATAACCCTGATCTCATGCACTTAAGGCATTCCCTCAATTCACCAGTGGATCTAGTGTGAACCTTCAAGTACTTGCCCTTAATTCTTTAGTCTTATCTTACTGGTGTTCTATAACACAAGGTGATATCAAATATATCACATCTTGTACTCCTCCTTGACAGTGTTGCACTTACATTCCTCATACCAGTAGACATCCCATACTGATTGACATCAATGACAACACAATGCCAACACAATCCACTTTATTCCTTTCCAAGATAACAAACAAACATGCCAAATCAATCTGAACTAATCCTCATTCAATGATCACACGTGTCTCCATCATTATCACTCAACATTAGATCTTAAACCAACAAACTTGATTGGTTAAGGTTTAACAAAAAACAACTGGTAGGGTTTACCGGTTACATAACATAGAAAGGTTTAACCCTTTACACCGGTTCAACTTACAAACTACCATACACCAGTTTACAACATCTTTCTTAAGGTTTATCATAGTGGTTATAAGACAATAGCAATAACAACAATAACATAAGCAATATCATGACTACCATTCACCGGTTCAATTGACATCAATGACAACATATCATTAATGCAATATATATGCAAAATGCCAATAATATAAAAAATGCTAATTGTTTGAAGGTGTCTAACTAGTATATGTAGACAACTAATATATTCAGGAATGACAATTGGTTTTGGTCATTTTCAGTGACACTAGTTTGAAGATACAATGGAGATCAACAAGGAGGCAAATGAAGGAGAATAGGTCTATGAGTTGGAAGAGGTTAACACTCAAGTGATTTCAATGTTCCAACTAGTTTCATTAATTGTGTGATGAGTTATCACCAATCATGATGATCTATCCCTGATTGATAGATTTGATGGTAATATGTGATGTATTATGTAAGATTGTCCAAATACACTGAACCTAGGAAATTGTGATGAGGTTCTTGAGCCGACATGAAATCTAATGTCTATAAAATGACATTATGATGAACTATTTTTCAGATGTGAGATACAAGTAATGAGTTGATGTGATTTATTGAAGAAGTTGCAAAGTATGTCAGTGATGCAATATTGAGTGAGTAGAAGAGGATATATACAAGCAAGATGTGCTATTTCTAGATCATACCACTTGTTGTTTCCTAATCACTACAACAACTAAATCCCCTAACCAGGTAAGCTCTAACAAACTTCATTGTATAAATCCTCTAACCAACTGATCCATTAGTTTGAGTTTAAAATCCTCTACTCAGGTTACTCCTAACAGGGTACTACCTTTCATCGGGTATAGCTCCTAATAGGGCTTTCAGATCTTTAACATGATTTGCTCCTAGCAGAGCACTTTGTAGACCTTAACCGATTAGTTACCTATTTCTGTAGATAGTTAACTTGTGAGTCCCATCTCACCATAGTTTTTCCCAGTTGGATTTTCCATGTATAAACACTTGTGTTATAGTGCATGTTTTACTTGTTGTGGATGCTTTTATAACACTTTGGATTGCATGCATAGTTTCAAGTAAATTGGTTAATTGTTTTTACCTTTCTTTTTTTAAAGTGGTATTGTTTTTGTTATCACTAATTCACCCCCCCTCTCAGTGCTTTATAAGTCTATCAATTGGTATCAGAGCCTAACTTCCTCAAGGCTTAATCTCTTGAAAGGAAACCCTAAAGCCATTATGGGGTGTTGGTCCTTACAATCAAAATGGTAACTAGGTGATAAAAACTCAATTGGGGATTGGACATCCTTACTGAATAACTATCTTTCTTGTAGCAAAGGCTCATTTACTTTATTGACCACGGATGTAAACTTGAAATGGGCTAGCGCTGTATGTGCACTAAGTTCATATCGCAACCATTCTATCCTACTGCAGGAAAGGGAATTCTCTGAAATAAATATGCAAAAACATAATGAACTAATACTTAATTAGGATTCACAACTGAAAATAACTTATGCAACTACTACCAAATGATAATATTTTGGCAAGTAGATAGGAACTACTCTGGCGTTCTGGCTACAGAAACAGACATAGGAACTATTTCCAGTGGCTATAGGAATAGTCAAATGACAAAACAACTACTATTGCAAGATAAAAATTAACTGAAAAACACAAAGGGAATACTCACCAAGTGGGCCCCCTTGAGTGAGTATATCCAAAATTCTTAGATTGCAGTTGATAAACTCAAAATAACATTGATCTCTTTATTCTAAATTGACTATAAAATACATAAGTCTGAAAGTTGGGTATTACAAATTCTATGGTTGTTCTTCATCCACTAGAGGATATAGAGACCTTTTATTTGTTAGGTCCCGGGGACAACTAAGAGAGGGGGTGAATCAGTTGTTTGATAATTACAAACCAAAAACAACTTTAACAAATTACTGCTTAGTACCGGTGAAACAGTCTATTATACCAATGGATAGATTAATAGATCAATGCAATACCGATAAAGATTAATGCATGAAAATAAAAGACAAATTCATCCACAACACATAACACCAATGTTTGTATGTGGAAATCTTGTAAGGGGAAAAACCACAGTGGGAAACCTTACCCACAATCAGATGATACTACTACACATAAATGGGGTCTGCACATAGAGAAAGGCCAAGCGCCTAGAGCTCACTACTCAAACACAAATGGGAGTCACATTGACTACAATTGGATGGTTAAATCTAATAAGAATGTATTGCTCAAAATAGCATCTTCATATGCTAGATTCAGTACCAGTGTAATGCTAATATGCTTTCACAAAAACCTAGCTTCACCTTCAAATGATGTTTGTGTGTATAGCTCTACTTAATATCACATATACCTTCACAAAAACCTTCTTCGCACTCCACACATGATCTTACATCTAAGATCCTACATTTATACCATAACCTAAGACCAATTTTAGTAGGTCGACTCTACAAGATATTACAATAAAAACATTTTACAAATAATACAATATCTGATGCAATAACTAATTGAACATGTTGTCTTAATACGTCTACAACAATAATTAATCATCTCCATAGCGTGCCATGCTGATCTGGAAAAGATAAACCTATCGGTGTAACCCTGGATTACCTTGGACCTATTTGTCAGTAAAAGAAAATATGCAAATATGAATATACCAATGATCAATTCATTAAGACAAGATGTCCACATGATGTCTTGGATATTACCAAATGTCTTTCATGCCATTCCAAGTGTCGGTGTACCATATACTAGTAACTATGCAATAGTTACTTTCTTCTCGGTGAATGCTTCTAGATCTCCAAAGTTCTAGTGTTTTAGTAGGTGTTGACATCAATGACAAAACCATACCAAAATACTAACAATCTCCCCCTTTGGCATTGATAGCAACACAAGATGGAAAAACCATCAAAGTGCCAAAACAGAAATGCCAAGAACCAAAAACCAACAATCTCCAAAAAGATCATAACCAGAAATCAAAATATAGATACAGAGAGTAATAATCTCTCCCCCTGGGAGCAACATGTATTTTTTCAGAGTTTTTCCATACTAATCTCTCCCCCTTTGACATCAAATGCCAAAGTTACAACAAAACTAAGTTCATATACAAAATACCAATCAATTCAATATACCAACTACTCCCCCTGAGTAGTAGCTTCCTCATCAAAGCCGGAGTAAGAGTATATCTTTTTTAATTCTATCAGTTGATGACAGACATCAACTCTCTAAGTATCTACTAGTGGGGGTATGACCCCAAGTTGTTCTCTAAGATATTCAAAAGTCTCTTTAGGCAAAGGTTTAGTAAAGATATCTAAAATCTTCTCTTTAGTATTCACATAAACTAGTTTTATCTCCTTTGCTTCAACATTTTCCCTTAGAAAATTTAGTTTGATAGAAACATGTTTGGTTTTAGAATGTAGTACCAGATTCGTAGATATATCAATTTCTATAGTGTTATCACAATAGATAGTAATAGGTTCCTTGCATTTTACCTTTATGTCTTTCAACATTTTCTTAAGCCATAATATCTGTGTATAGTCAGTTGTTGCTACAACATATTCTGATTTTTTTGTTGATAAAGATGTACAACTTTGTTTCTTGCTCAACCAAGAAACTAGTATGTTTCCAAGAAAGAATGCTCTGCTAGTGGTGCTTTTTCTATGATCCACATCTCCTGCCCAATTTGCATCTATGTATGCACATAGGTCAAAATTTTCATCTCTAGAATACCATAATCCAAGATTTATAGTGCCTTGTAAGTACCGGAAAATCCTTTTTATTGCTAATTCATGATTTTCTCTAGGATTGCTTTGAAATCTTGAAACAATACATACTGCATTCATAATATCAGGTCTGGTTTGTGTCAAATATAGTAAACCTCCTATCATAGATTTGTATCTAGCTGGATTAACAGGTGTAGATTCATCTCTTAAAGATAGTTTATCATTTGTAGTCATAGGTGTGCTTACCAATTTAGAGATCTCCATCCCAAATTTTTTTAGTAACTCTTTTAAGTATTTTGATTGACTCAAGAATATACCTTTATCAGTCTGTGAAATTTGCAATCCTAAAAAGAATTTTATTTCTCTAATCATAGACATTTCAAATTCTTGCTGCATTTTAATATAATATTCTTTACATAATCCATCTTCTCCTCCAAAGATTATATCATCAACAAATACTTCTATAACCAATATGTCATCATTAGTTATTTTGTAATATAAATTGTTGTCTGCATTCCCTTTAGTAAAACCAATCTTTAAAAGATACTTATCCAATTTGGCATACCAAACTCTGGGAGGTTGCTTTAGTCCATATAGAATCTTTCTTAACCTGCAAACCATATCATTGTCATCTGTCAAAGAAAATCCATCAGGTTGTTCAATGTATACTTCTTCTTCAAGATCTCCATTAAAAAATGCACATTTAATATTCATTTGATAAACTTTGTAGTTCTTGTGTGCTGCAAAAGCCAAAAATAATCTGACTACCTCAATTCTAGCTATCGGTGCAAAGGTTTCATTGTAATCAACTCCTTCCTTCTGAGAATATCCCTTACACACTAGTCTTGCTTTATTTCTTATAACTTTACAATCTTCAATAAGTTTATTTCTGAATACCCATTTTGTTCCAATTACATTTTTATCTTTAGGCTGGGGAACTAATGTCCAAGTGTTATTTTTCTCAATTTGCTCTAATTCTTCTTCCATAGCTTTAGTGCAATACTTATGTTCACATGCCTCATTAATAGATGATGGTTCAATTTGAGAAATAAGACATACCTCTTCATTTGTCAATCTTCCTCTTGTCATAACTCGTTTAAACTTCTTTCCAATTATCTGATCTTCAGAATGATTCAATCTTACATACCGGGGTGTCTTTGTTTGTTGTTATTCTTCAATTACTATGGAATTTTTAGATGATATCGGTGTAACTAGATCTTCACTCTGTATCAGTGGATTCAGTGTAGGTTCATTTGTTAGAATTTTTGTTACTGGTTCTAAGTTTATATACCTTGAAGTTCCTCTGAATTTTTCATCAATCTTTCCATTTGTACTCTCAACAATTTTCTACAATCTCTTGTTAAAACATCTATATGCTTTGCTCTTAGATGAATAACCAAGAAATATTCCTTCATCACTTCTAGGATCAAATTTTCCAATATACTCATCTCTTCTAATGTAACATTTGCTTCCAAATATTTTGAAATACTTAAGAGTAGGAGTATTACCAAACCATAGTTCATGAGGGGTCTTACCAGTTTCACCTTTGATGTGAACATTGTTGAATGTATAGACCGTTGTACTTACTACTTCTCTCCAATACACGTGGTAAATTTTCTTCTGATAACATACTTCTAGCTGCATCCAAGATAGTTCTATTTTTTCTTTCAATAATTCCATTCTATTGTGTTGTCCGAGGTGCTGATAGCTGTCTTCTGATTCCATTCACTTCACAGAATTCCTTAGATGTGAATTCTCCTCCTTGATCTAATCTTAAACATTTGATTTTCTTACCGGTTTCATTTTCAACCATTGCTTTGAATAGTTTAAACTTTCCAAGTGCTTTTGATTTTTCTCTAAGAAAAGTAACCCAACACATTCTAGAATAGTCATCAATGATTAGCATGAAATATCTATCACCTTGTAAGCTTTTAGTTCTAGCTGGACCATATAAGTCAGTATGAATTAAATCAAGAGCATTATTAGATTTCTCTAGAATACTTTTGAAACTAGCTCTAACCTATTTTCCAAATTGACATTCCTTACATACTGTATTATGAGGTTTGACAATTTTAGGTAAATCTCTAACTGCCTTAGTAGTATTGATCTTTACCATGCAATCAAAATTTACATGATAGAGTATCTTATGCCATAGCCAACTTTCATCAATATGTGCAATCAAGCATGTCTTCTCACTGTTATTCAAATGAAAGATATTACCTCTAGTCTGATTACCGGTTGCAATTTCTAAACCAATTATGTTCATGATTTTGCATTTTCCATTCTTAAATTGTAACTGAAATCCTTTCTCAACTAGTTGACCAACAATCAAAAGATTATGCTTTAAACCATCAACATAGTAGACATTGTCAGTTTTATGCTTACCATCAAGAGATATTGAACCCTTACCTTTGATTGAACAAGCTTTGTCATCTCCAAATCTCACTAAGCCTCCACTGTATTCTTGAAAGTTCAAGAATTTACCTTTGTCTCCTTTTATATGATGTGAGCATCTTGAATCAATGATCCATTCATTCTTTACTTCAACTTTAGCTGCTAGGGCTTGTTCTACCGGTTGCACTATAGGTGTCAGTTGATCTTCAGTTATAGCAACAAAAACCCATCCATTGTCTATTGGATCTTCATCAGAATCATCAGTCACTCCTTCATCAACAACATAACAAGATTTGTCCTTATTCTTCTTAAATCTGTATCTCTAATATTCAAGATTAGGCTTGTATATCCTTCTATCTTCTTCTCTTAGTCTAGCATGTCTATCAGAGCATCTTGAAGCCATATGACCAATCTTATTGCAGTTAAAACATTTAAAAGGTGCTTTACCTTCATACTTACCTCCAACTAGACCTTTAGGCATTTTCCTTGCAAATAGTGCTTCAAGTTCTTCAAGTTTTTTCCTACTTTCTTCAAGTTCTCTTGCATAAAAGGCTTACCAATCAAATTTGTCAAATGATGGAGCAGATGATGTTGATTCTTTAAAGGCCAAATCTATCTTAATAGTAGTAATAGGACCAAATTCTTCAATTTCAAAAGCTGAAAGTTTCCCAATTAATGTATCCCTAGTAACTGATGTGTTAGGCATTGTTCTTAACTCATTTATAGTAGTGACTTTCATTTTATATGCCAGTGAAAATCCTCTTAAAACTTTTGAAATAATTTCATCCTCACTTAAGGTTCCTCCACAACATTTAATACCCAAAACAATTTCATTTACTCTTTCCATAAAAGCAGAAATTCTTTCATCTTCTTCCATTTTTAGATTTTCATACCTAACTCGGAAGCTTTCAAGTTTTGCAATTTTGACTATGGAATCTCCTTCATTCAATGTTTCCAAATGATCCCAAATAGCTTTAGCAGTTGATCTATCTGATAATCCCATGATTTTATGATCTATTAGTGTGCTTAGAAGTGATTCTCTTGCTTTGCAATCATTCTCCTCATCTTTAGTCAAGTTAGGTGGATTAGGCTGAGTCATAGTGGCAGCAGTATAGCCATTCTTTATAACATCCTAGATGTATTTTCCAATGTAATTCAAATGTGTCTCCATTCTGATCTTCCATATCCCATAGTTGGTTCCATCAAGTTTAGAACTATCCTTCCTAAAATAGTTAGTAGACATTGGATCTCCTCAAGTTGTTAAACTTCTGCAAAAAGAGGACTTAGCTCTGATACCAATTGTTAGGTCCCAAGGACAACTGAGAGGAGGGGGGGTGAATCAGTTGTCTAATAATTACAAACCAAAAAACAACTTAAACAAATTACTGCTTAGTATCGGTGAGACAATCTATTATACTGGTGGATAGATTAATAGATAAATGCAATACCGGTAAAGATTAATGCATGAAAATAAAAGACAAAGTCATCCACAACACATAACACCATTGTTTGTACGTGGAAATCCTATAAGGGGAAAAACCATGGTGGGAAACCATACCCACAATCAGATGATACTATTGTAGATAGTAAGTGTACATAAATGGGGTCTGCACATGTAGAAAGGCCAAGCGCCTAGAGCTCACTACTCAAACACAAATGGGAGTCACACTAACTACAATTGGATGGTTAAATCCAATAAGAATGTACTGCTCAAAATAGCATCTTCATATGCTGGATTTAGTACCGGTGTAATGTTGATATGCTTGCACAAAAACCTAGCTTCACCTTCAAATGATGTCTGCATGTATAGCTCTGCTTAATCTCACATATACATTCACAAAAACCTTCTTCGCATTCCACATGTGATCTTACATCTAAGATCTTACATGTATACCATAACCTAAGACCAATTTTAGTAGGTCGGCTCTACAAGATATTACAATAAAAATATTTACAAATAATACAATATCCGATGCAATAACTGATTGAACATGTCGGCTTAATGCATTAACAACAATAATTAATCATCTCCATAGCATGCCATGCTAATCTGGAAAAGATAAACCTGTCGATGTAACCCTGGATAATCCTGGCCCTATTTGTCGGTAAAAGAAAATATGCAAATATGAATATACCAATGATCAATTCATTAAGACAAGATGTCCACATGATGTCTTCGATATTACCAAGAGTTTTCCATGTCATTCCAAGTGTCAGTGATCATTATATCATGCTGGTGTACCATATAGCAGTAACTATGCAATAGTTACTTGCTTGTCAGTGAATGTTGCTGGATCTCCAAAGTGCTAGTGTTTTAGTAGGTGTTGACATCAATGACAAAACCATACCAAAATACCAACATTATTTATATGGAAACTTTTAACAAATTCCTAACTGATCAACCCACATTCCAACAGAATAGGGGAATGGACTTTATTATACTAAAGAAGAAGTGAGCGCAAGAAAACATAATAACATATGTCCTATAGCTGAGAAGATATAGCATGACTCACTTCCTATATTTAAGCTCCACTAAGAACAATTATAAATGTCTCATAAACCTCTCTAGTGAAGAAGTGGTCAAGTGTTTTTTATCTTCTTCAATGCTACATTACTTTGATCAGGTTTGCACCATAGTGGCATGTTGATGTTCCTTTAAACCACTTGCTTAGTCTTTTCTTGTTCTTGGCTGACCTGACATCATGATGTTAATGTACACAAAAGCATGTGTATCTACTAATGTTAACATAACATAAATTAAACCACATTTTAAGATTTATTTAGATAATTTGCATAGATGAACCATTTAGAAATCATTATATAACAACCTCGAGTATATGATAAATCAGTTAAAGAAATACTTAAAAAGGCATTAACTAGGAATGTCTTCTAACCCAAATATTATCCAGACACAAGACCTAAACATGAATTATATGACAAAATTTTATCAAAACAGAACCATTATTTTAGCTCATCATTGCCCCCAGGCTAGCTTCTTATTGATCCTTCAACAACAAGAAAGTTTTAAATTTTAGCATTGATTCTCAAATTGTGATGGGTAACCTACCCAGAACCTCCTGTAGACAAACTCCAATAGAATCCTTTCATCTTTTCCAATCATGTCCACTGAATCATTTTGTTGCTTCACCATACAATGGGTCATGATTTCTACATCCCATTAGTGGCCATAGGAGAATTGGTTGCTGGAAACTGAGGGGCAACCAATGTCTTCCTTTCATTCTTTCCAAATGTATATATTTGGGTGTTGTCTTCAATGTTGCATGATAGTTTGGTAAGAAGCGTGGCTCAGATTGCTTCAACTCATCCAGTAGGCTAATCCAATGGTAGACCAAATGTCCTATTGCTATCTATCCTTGTCCTATAGCCATTTTCTCATATTCCTTATATATTTGTTCTCTTAAGGGAAGAATGTCTTTTCCCAAAATATGGTTGATGTACAATCTTCTGCTAGTCAAAATAAAGTCTTCTTCGCTCTCTTGATTCAGCCTTTAATAGCAGTGAAAGGTCAAGTTCTTCCTTTCTATGTATCTAGAACTACTCTCCTCTTGCAATTTCATTTGACACCCATGACATGAGAGCTCTCAACTAGATATCTCCAATGTAGAGGAGAGGGTTTCAATCAATGTCATCAAGAATAACTTAATTATGTAAATAAAATTCATAGAGCAAATTCTTGATGGTTGTAGGAGATGTTTGATAAACATGATAGAATTGCTTAAGTGTATGTAAAGAGGGGCTTAGATCCCTAATAATTCTCATCATTTGGAAATAAATATGTTGTTTCTTTAAGTACAAAGAGTGAACATGAGGTGGTTCTCTGCATTGCATTAGTTGTGGTAACATGGTGGATATCATTTCTACTTTAATTTTAAGCTAACAATCTCCTCATCTTTCTATTCAATGAGATTATTTTGTTGGTCAATAAGCCTCTGCATTTCTACTTTTTATAATTCCCATTCCTAGTAAAAGGCAAGTGCCACTACATGACTGGTAGAGAAGATGGTGGTCTATGAATAGGTGTTTTAGGCTTCATCTTTCCAATTCTGCTTCCAGTTTCAACAATCTTCTTTGCAACAGATGCCAAACTATGAAGCCCATCAAAGTCTACTTTTGCTTGTAGCTACTCATGAGGGTTATGCAGCTCTTCCTCATCTTTTTCCTCTTCCTTACTGATCTCCTTAGATGAGGATGAAGGAACATTATCTAGGAGTGGACTGTGTGGCTCTTGTTCTAGAGAATCAACCAGAATGGTGACATTCGGGTCCTCGGATTGTTCCTAATCTTTAGGCTTTTTCTGAAGCCTAGCGCTTCTTCTCTGAGATTTTTCTTTGGTGGCTGCAAGACAACTTCCTATACCTGATTCCTTAGCTACTTCAGTGGTTGCAGGAGAAACCATATTTTCAACTTTCCATTTCTTTGCAACAAGAGAGGCTAAATCCCCACATTTTTCTTCCTCTTTCTTCTTTGCCATGCCAATCTATTTCTCTTTGCCCTTTTCCCTCTATGCAGTAGCCCTAGTTCTTATTAGGCTTTGTGAAGAAACCCTTGTTAAGGCTTCTTTTCCTTTAGATAGCGCTTCTCCTTGTAAGGGGTTTCCTACTGCAGGAACATTTTATTTTACTGATATCCCAGAAGTTGAGGGTTCAATAGTGGACCAGGTCTTTCAAAATTTTCAAAATTTTCCCACTCTTGAGATGGAAGCAGTTCCATTGGACCCATATTATCTATCCTAAATCTTCTAATTTTCACAAATTCTTCCCAAGATATCGGGGAGACATTTGTTAAAGACTTTTTCAACCAATAGATTAATCAAACAATGATGGGAAACAAAGTGAGACCTACCTTTTTGCATTTCTGCTACACTAATGGAAAGAAGATTGTATAAGATGTTCAGAACATTCATCCTTCTCCCATGGCATAGATGACTTAGAAGCTTGAAATGATGGGAATGTAGACATGAGAATCTCCCTTTGAAAGTTAAATACTTCAGGACATATAATTAAACTTCTCTCCATTTAGGGGGAAGAGATTCTCTTCTGGCCCCCTGTTTATCTACTACCAAAGGTCCTATCATGTAAACTATTCTCTCGCATTACGTGCATCCTTAGATTCAAGGTATTTTTCCCCATCTACTGACAACCCAATTACTTCTGCAATATGTTCCTCTATAGCCACAACTCTCAATCCTTTCACCTGGGCTTTATAGGAGTTGAGAAATACAACCCCATAGTAGCCTGAAGATCTTCTGCAAGCCGAATAACCTGTTACAAGGAGAAGCAATGAAGCAAAATCTGAAGAACACACAAAAACACAGAAAAGTATTCTCAAAAGATGAGAGCTCCAATTCACCAAAAAAGTATTGTAAAAAGATAATACAATGAAAAGAAAAATTAACCTCTAATAGGTCAAGAAACCCTAAAAAGGGAAAACTCTAGGCTTGCACATAATAATTACTTAAAATAATTAATTATATGCACCTAATGTTAGCTTAAGTGTAAAAAGATAATTGGGAACTTAAAGAATTAAACAAATAATGTTTAATTAATCAAGTAAAGACATAATTACTCTAACACCCCCCCTTAAGCTAGACTTAGGGAGAAGCTAAAACCTAGAACAACAACTGAAAGCATGAAAGATGGGTCTTGGCAACAAGGCCTAATCAAGTACCCAAATACAATGAAATCTCTATGAAACGGAGACAAAGGAGAAAACCCAGTGGGAAAAAAATCCTCTCCAAAAAGAGATAAAAGAACATGCTGAAAGAAGAAGAAAGAAGGAAGGCCTCATAAAGACCCCCCAAGGACAACTTCCTTCACCCCAAGCATAGAGCGCAATTGAAGATAGCGCAGCGATGCAAAAGGTTTCATGAAGATGTCTGCAACCTACTCAGAAGTGGGAATGTACTCTAGAATGAGAACACCATCCTGAATCAACTGACAGATGAAATGCATGTGAAGGTCAATGTGCTTCATCCATTGATGCTCTACCAGGTTGTGGGAAATATGAATAGCACTCTGATTGTCACACCAAAGAATAGTGGGACTATTAGGAGGAAAACCAAACTTAGCCATCAACTGTCAAAGCCATAAGATCTCCTGACTAGCGATCACAACAACTTGCTACTTAGCCTCTGTAGATGATAATGCATGAGTAGTCTGCTTCTTACAAGACCATGTGATAGAACCAGAGCCAAGACAAAAAACAAAGCCAGAAGTAGACTTCTAATTAGTGACATCACCAGCCCAATTTGAGTCAGTGTAGCCAACAATGTGAGGTTCCCCTGATGTGTAGTGGATGCCATGAGAACTAGTGCCCTGAATGTACCTCAAAATACATTTGGCAGCTTGCCAATGACTCTCATGAGGATCATGGGAGAATCGAGAGACAAGACCAACCGCAAAGGAAATATCAGGATGGGTGTGAGTCAAGTACAACAAATTGCCTACCAACTGCTTGTCAAGTGTAGAATCGACTAAAGGAGTGGGACAAGCTATAGTCAAAACAACCCCTGACTGAAATGGAGTGGGAGTAGGCTTACAATCAATCATGTTGAAGCACTAAAGTATGTCAAGACCATACTTTTGTTGGTAAAGAGAGATCCCATAAGAAGACTGAATCACCTGAAGACCAAGGAAATAGTGCAACAGACTAAGATTTGTCATCTCAAATTGATCCATCAAGTCACGTTGAATATGCTGAATCATAGAGGATGAGCTACCCATGATGAGAAGATCATCAACATATAGCACAAGAATCAAGATGTCACCCTCAAGAAGCTGAATATAGACGGTGTGATCAAAATGACTATGAGAGAACCCAATGGAGAGCAAGAAAGAGTCCATCTTCTCATACGAAGCTTAAGGGGCCTATTTGAGACCTTACAATGAACATCAAAGTTTGCAAACCAGAGAACTATCCTGCACAAATCCCTGAGGTTGTTCCATGTAGATTTCCTCCTGTAGATCCCTGTGCAAGAAGGCACTCTTCACATCCATCTAAAAATAGGCCAACGTCGAGAAGCTGCAAGAGATAATACAAAGCGAATGGAATTCATCTTGGCAATAAGGGAAGTAATCAATACCCTCAACCTGTGAAAACCCCTTCACAATAAGATGGGCTTTGTAATTATTAGTGGAACCATCTACAACATATTTTAGTGCGAAACAACTAGAGACACCTAACCATCTTTCTGCCCTTAGGAAGAGGACAAAGATCCCAAGTATGATTTCTCATCAAAGAAGAATACTCCTCCTCCATAGCACAATCCCACTCAGGGTGACCTATCACCTCTAAAAACTTCTAAGGATCATCTAAAATAGCATGACTCAAAAGACTAGAACCTACTGTATGAGAACGAGTGCGGTGAGTATCTGAAGGATCACCAGCCATAGGGCAAGCCCACTTGGGCATCTGAGGTGGAGCAGGTGGAGGTGGGGATGGTGGAGGTAGGGATGGTGGATCATCAATACCATCATCAGAATCATCCTCAAAAAGATCCTAAAGGGGTGCAGTGGCCAAAGTAGGCAAAGGAGTAGACACTAGAGTTGAGGTATCCACTGTGGGAAGACGCTCATCAAACTGAACATCCCATCAAAATAGGACCTCTCTGGAATCAGGATCAAACAACCTATATGCCTTAACATCCTCATAGTAGCCAACAAAAAATGAGTGGTCAGCTCTTCCACTCCATGGCTTTCCTCTGAGCATTAGGGATAAAGGCCCATGCCTCACTGCCAAACACTCAAAAAAAGGAAACATCAGGCTTGTCATGAGACCAAGCCTCCTCAAGAGTCATATGTTGAATAGCCTTGTGAGGCATCCGATTCTGAATATAGTTGGCACAATTGACTGCATTATCCCAAAAAGATGAATCCATGGACCTAGACTGAATCATACAATTTGCCATCTCCCGTAAAGTTTTGTTCTTGCGTTCAGCGACACCATTCTGTTGAAGGGTGTAGGGAACAATAAACTGATGTTGCAAACCATGCTCAGTGCAAAAATCTCTAAAAGCCTGATTCACATACTCCCCCCCATTATCTGTACGTATCCATTGAATAGAATAGCCAGACTGCTTCTCTACATATGTCTTGAAGATTCAAAATGAATCAAAGACATTAGACTTGTACTTAAGAAAGTACACCCATGTGCGTCTGGAGAAGTTATCAATAAATGTGAGTACATACTTGGCCCCTAAAAAAGAAGGAGTGGGAAATGACATGAGGTCATTGTGAATCAACTCCAAGGGAGCCAAAGCATGAGAGGCTCTCCCCTTCAGAAAGGGATCTCTGTGATGCTTTCCAAGCACACAACCATGAGAAACACCATCAGTATAGGAAATCTATGGGAGTCCAAGAACAAGTGCCTATGTCCTCATCTGCTGAAGATATTTGTAATTGACATGGCCCAATCGCTCATGCCAAAGCTTACTCATTGAATCTGCATGTGCTATGAGAAATGAACCTATACCTGAAGATGGCTCAAATTCCTCAAATTTGTAGAGACGAGATGTAGAATCCATACTACCAGAAGCCACAACCAAATCAGGGTCATGGAGGTCCCAAATAACCACATCATGTGGTGAGAACTCAATTGTCTTACCAGAGGCAGAGTGGCAAATCTGATAAATGGATAGGAGATTCGTCGAGATGTCAGGGACAACCAAAACATCTTGTAGAGTACCTCCATCCAAAGAGACAAAACCTAAACCCAAGATAGAAAGCTGAACTGAGCCACCTATTGCAATTTGTGAAATACCACAAGAGGAAAGAGAAGTAACCAACTACTAAGTGTGTGTCATATGGTGAGAAGCACTAGAATCTAGAATCCATGTGGACCCATAGGTCGAAGCTCTAGCAATGAGAGCATGACCTTTCTCTATGGAAGGAGAAGACGCCTGAGGTGAGGAAATGTGATGCTATTGCATGGCTTCCTCTAAAGCCTCTAATCATTTCCAACACCTGGAAACTAGATGTCCTTCCTTGCCACAAAAACTGCAAGTGTTTGATGATTTCCTCTTAGTCTTAGAGGAAGACTCACTAGACTGTGAAGATTTTCCTTATTTGGGAGGAAATGGTTTTGAATCAGACTTAGGAGCAGGCTTGGAGGAATTCTCACTACCTATAGAAGATTTCTTCAGTTTCAGTTTCAACTTATGTTTCTCCTTCTCCTTAGAGGACTAAGAAACCAATGCTTTGTTCTTGGAGCCTGAGAGTGTATCTAGTTGAGAAAGATGAGACTGCTCACGAGATAATCGCTCATAAAAGACATCAAAGGTAGGCATGTTGAAATGAGTACCCAAGCCATCCATGGTGGAGTAGAAAGCAGAGGCAAAAAACTAAAAGTGACCCCGAAGCTTCGAAAGAATCAAATGAATGCACTCGGTATCAGTCTTGTTGTTTCCACATCCCTGAAGAACAGATCAAGTAGTCTTGAATTTGTTCAAAAAATCCTCAATAGTGGGAAAGGAATCAAGTAACAAAGAAGTCGATTCTGCCTCAATCTGTAATGCTCGAATCTCATTGACTCTCCCAAAAAGAGAATCAAACTTCAACCACATATCCCGAAGAGTAAGCAACTCATCAAGTTGAAACAGAACACTATCAGAGACATGCAAAAAGATCAAACCCATGGCCTCATCCAGCTTGTTTTGGTGCATAAGAATCTCATACAGATGCTGCAGGACTGGCTGAACCTCATCCAAAGAAGCCCACATCCCTTTTTCCTTGAGAAGCCTCATGATGCGAGGCTTCTAGGTGTGATAGTTGTGTGAAGTCAACAACTCAACTAAAGGATCTGCCATGAGAATAAAGAAAACTCTGCACTTGCACCTTCTTGTTGGTTGTTTTTATTATGTGATCTTTCAGAATAGACAAAAGATGTAGAAGGGTTTATTTGTTTGGAGAGTTTAGGTGTTCTTAATTTCTGATATAAATGACAGAAAGTGAGAAAAAACCACCCCCCCACAATAGAGATACACAAACCCTAGTACATAGTAATGAGAAGGAATTAGTTCGTAAACAAAAAAACTTCAAATGGATATCTCATGTACCTAGTGAAAATTTTGAGAAAAAAGATCACAAATCTGAATATAGCATATTGAGAGCTTTCCACACCTATTCATTTTTGAAAAATGGAGTCTGTTTGCCCATTCTACAGCCCCGGAAGTGCAAAAAAGGAAGCCTGACTTGGACCTATTAAAAACACAGCCAAACAATAGATTTAGGAAAAAAATACACCACCACAAGCTCCAGCTCGGAATCACCTTTCCAACACCTACTCGTTCTCCAAAATCCAACTATAGATGCACAATCTAGGCCCAAAAAATCAACCCCCTCTCAAAAAGACTAGAGAGGAGGAGCTGGTGGTGTTTCGGGCGGAGGTGGGGCTCGAGCTAGGTGGAGGTGGTGTAGCCCGGGTGGAGCAGAGTGCTAGCTGAGCGGGGCAGAACTGGGGTGGAGCAGAGCAGGGGTTGGGCGGAGGTAGGGCAACCCGGCTAAGCGGAGCGGGGGCTGGCGGCGGGTGGAGGCCGGAGCTGTGGCTGCCGACGACGGGCTAGCCGAAGGCTAGTCGGCGGTGGGGGCCGGAGGGGCCAAAGGGCTGGTGGGGATAGGCCAGTGAGGACCATGATGACCAGAATGCCAGTGGGCTAGTGGGGCTAGCCTGACTGGTCCATAGATGCCGTATGGCGTCGGACAGTCAAGTCCGATGCCCGAAAATTTAAAACAAAATTTTTTCCTTCGCCTTCCCTTTTGCTGGGATTTTTTTGTTTTTTTTTTGTGAATTTTTTTTTTAAAAAAATCAAAAACAATCCAACCTGCATGCTGTAAAAGGGCAAAAAAATTTCTTTTTAATAATTTTTTTCTCGATTTGCATGCCAGGGTCGTATGGCCTAGCTAGGAGAAAAAAATATCACCCAGATGTTTAGGGGTCAAAAATGGACAAATTTTATATGACTATAGGGGTTTCTGGGCCTTCTGAGCACGATGGTGAGGTCCATTTAGGCCCAAAGTGCTTAGAAAAAAATCCTTAACTCTAAGCACACAAAAAAATGCTTGAAACCCCAAATCTGCTTCAAATGAAAAATTCTCAAAAAATAGGAATAGGTAGCTACAGATCTGAGCTCTGATACCATATAGGAGTTAAAAAATACAACCCCATAGTAGCCTAAAGATCTTCTACAAGCCGAATAACCTGTTACAGGGAGAAGCAATGAAGCAAAATCTGAAGAACACACAAAAACACATAAAAGTATTCTCAAAAGATGAGAGCTCCAACTCACCAAAAAAGTATTGTGAAAAAATAATACAATGAAAAGAAAAATTAACCTCTAATAGGTCAAGAAACCCTAAAAAGGGAAAACTCTAGGCTTGCACATAATAATTATTTAAAATAATTAATTATATGCACCTAATGTTAGCTTAAGTGTAAAAAGATAATTGGGAACTTAAACAATTAAACAAATAATATTTAATTAATCAAGTAAAGACCCAATTACACTAACAGGCTTCTCTATTTGAAAATGTGCAGGTGCATTTTCTTGCAACCTCCTCATTAAACTCTGTTAGATTTAGAAAATAATCTAACCACCCACTATTGCAGAATGTTGGCTCATAATCCTGGTCTTGGACAAGGATATCATGGACTTTAGGTTCATGATGAATAGGTGGACCACCCATTGTAACAATGAAACTCAAACCTCACCAATGGTAGAAATATACCTAATTCTGTAACTTTTAAAAGCAATATGCTCTATTTGGCTAGAACCCAGTTGCAATTCCAAAATAAGTCAAGGTAGACAAAAGGAAAAAGTACATAATATCATATCAAAACAAAAATTGAAAAATTTAAACTCAATCTAAGATGACATAAGAATTATCTACTAGAATAATTCACATCATACTTTCCCCCCCAACCTAAGGTTTAACAGGTGTCCACACATGCAGCGGATGACTGAAAAGGAGACAATGCAAATATGATGATGATATGAAACATGACTTAATTACATATATGTAACAAAAATAAATACACACGAGCGTACCTAACATCATGCGATAATGACTGTAGTTGAAGAAATTTATTATGTAGGAAGTTGATCCACCATACATGGAAAGTGAGGTGGAAATGACTGACGGGAGTGGAAGGAAATGAGTGAATGTTGAAATGGAATATTTATTGTGCATAAATATACCTCCACCGAGTATGGAAGTACTTATTATGAGCATGCAACAAATATTTAGGAAGAAAATGTAACAACAAAGCCATCATCTATTGTTGCAGGAATGTCGACATTTTCTGGATTAGTCAACTACTGCAAGAATTTCTCCTTAGAAAGAGGCTTATGATAGAGGCATAGGCGATGACCATTTACTAATAATTTGAGTTTGACAGGATCAATTGTGGATAATCATACGACACCATTAGAGAATGTCTCAATCACCTCATAAGGCCCTGACCAGTGTGTCTGCAGTTTTCCCAAATTGTCCTTATACCTTAAATCATAGAGGAGGGCCCGATCGCTTGGCTTGAATGTTTTGTCTTTTATATTACTATCATGCCACTTCATGTATTGATTTTGAATTATTTCTATGTGTTGTAAGGCTAACTTTATTATTTTGTCCAAGGCATTACGCTGCAGGAGCCTTTCTTGTTGTGTTGCAGAGAGATTCATATCCAAGGCTACGGATGTTCTCAGGGTTTTATGCTCAAATTCCAAAGGCATCATACCTTTCATCCCATATGCCATTTCAAAGGGTGTGAATGCTATTGTGGTTTTCCAAGTGGTTTGATAAGTCCATACTACTTCAAATAATCTGCTAGACCAATCCTTATGATAAAGATTTATTGTCTTGGTTAATATAGATTCAAGTTCCCTATTGGTTATTTCAGCTTGTCCATTTGCCTAAGGATGGTAGGGAGTAGACTTTCTATTCCTTATATTATATTCATTGACCAAGTTGGTGATCAAAGTGGAAGTTAATTGTGACCCTTGATCTGTCACAATCTCTTTGGGAACTCCATATCGAGTAAAGATCTCTTCATATAAAAGTTATGCTTGCTTATTATCTCTGGCATGTTTGAATACTTTGACCTCAACCCACTTTGTGACATAGTCAGTACATACAAGAATGTATGACCTATCATTTGATGATGGATCAATTGGCCCAATAAATTCTAACCTCCATTTTTCAAATGGTGTAACAACCACTTGTGGATGTAAAAGCATTTCATCAGACTAAGTTGGTCTTCCCATTCGTTGACATCTATCATATTTCCTAGTATATTTGACTGCATCTTTATGTAAAGTTGACTAATAATATCTTGTAGTCAGTATTTTGAGAGTTGTTCTCTCGGTAGCAAAGTGACCCCCACAAAGCTCATCATGGTAGGCATGAAGGATATCATAAGTTTCAACTTCTTTGATACATCACCTCATAACTTGATCTGGCCCTGTATAGAATAAGCAATTTGCTATCCATGAAAAATTAAAATTCTTTTCTACCAGTAACCTTCTTTCTTTTGGCAAGAAATGAGGAGGGATCTTGTTAGCTACTAAGTGGTTATCTATGTTAGCATACCATGGAATGTTTACATTGATTGAAAATAAATGCTCATCTAGAAAAGAATCATCAATGGCTTTAGGACTATCCTATCTTTGAATTTTGGACAGAAAGTCTGCCAGTACATTTGCCTTACCTAGTTTTTCTATGATAGTGATGTCAAATTCCTCGATTAACAACAACCATTGTGCCCACCTACATATAATGGAACTTTTATTCATAAGGTACCTGATGGCTGCATGATCAGTATGCACAAATATTTGATAACTAGTGATATAGTATCTAAACTTATTGAGGACATAGATAATAGCTAACATTTCCTTTTCAGTGATAATATAGTTTAGCTCAGGTCCTTGCAAATTTTTGTTGATGTAGTAAATTGCATTCTCCAAAACTCCTTGTTTCTACCCCAAGACTACTCCAATTGCAAAATCTGATGCATATGTATGAATGTGAAAAGGAAGAGACCAATTGGGTCCTTTAAGCATAGGGGCCTGGGTTAAGGTTCCCTTAAGTTTAGAAAATGCCTCTTTGCATGTTGGTGTCCATTTAAACTCAGTATATTTTTTTAAGAGAGAATATAGAGGTCTTGCCATCTTACTGAAGTCCTTGATAAATCTCGTATAGTACCCTGCATGGCCTTAAAAACTTTTTACATCCTTTTCTTTTGTAGGGGTAGGAAGGTCAAGTATTACTTCAATTTTGGCCGTATCAACTTGAATACCTAACTAGGAAATACAATGCCCCAACACTACTCCTTCTTGCATCATCATGAAGCATTTTTCACTATTTAGGGACAAGTTATGATCCTCACACCACTGCAAGACTTTTGGTAAGATTTTGTAATGCTTCCTTAAAGGTGGCCCCATAAACAATGAAATCATCCATGTAAATTAACATACAATCATGGGAAATATCTGAAAATATATCGAGGGCAACCCTTTAAAAGGTTATAGGAGAATTGCATAGACCAAAAGGGAGAACTGAATAGGCATATGTTCCCCAAGGGAAAGTGAAGGTGGTCCTTTCCTATTCTTTGGGAGCTATCCTAATTTGATTAGAACCACTAAACCCATCCAAAAATGAAAAGTATTTCTTGCCTACTAGAGAATCTAATACTTGATCGATGAATGGAAGTGGAAAGTGATATTTTTTAGTAGCTATGTTGAGATCGCTATAGTCCACACAAACTCTCCATTTTCCTCCTTTATTAGGCACTATAACTAGGGGAGAGACCCATTGACTATCTAAAATAGGGTAAATGAATCCTGCATTAAGTAACTTTTGTAATTCCTCCTTAACTATTTCCCTTAGTGCAGGATTAATTTTTCATTGAGGTTGTCTAAATAGTTTACAATCTTCTTTGATATAAATTCTATGGGTACACAATGTAGGATCTAATCCCTTCATGTCATGATAATCCCATGCATAGGCTTGTTTTTGGGATTTGAGCAGTTCTATTAATGACAACCTTTGGTATGTTGTAAGTTGACTATTGACATTCAAGTTCCTTCTTGGAGCAACCTCTACTTGAGTGACTGACTCAACATTAGATATTTCAGATAAACAAGAGGTTTGGATTTCTTGAGGTGATAAGGTATGAAATATATTTGTGGTTGCGGGAGAATATAAAGAACTCATAGACGGAAGACAAATATGCAAAGGAATTGCTGGTATACCAGAGGACTGTTGAGCTGCTCCATAATGATTTCCTATGATGTCAGAGTGTACCTTATCATTTTCTTGGAGTTCTATGAAAGGTTCCCTAGTTAACATCATAAGCTACTGAACAAAATTAATTTCCTCTCATTCTTCTCCTATATCTAGCTATACTACTTGCTCTTGATCAAGTTGTGGTTGTTGTCTTCAAAATCTGATTCACCTCAATATCCTTATAATAAAGGGAAGGAAACTCTTAGAAGAACATATGATAAGGTTTGACTTAACCTTCTACACTTCGGAATTACTCAGAGTCCAGGCGGGTATACCTTTATGAACTAAATTAACACTTTCAAAAGATATATCCACAGCAAACCAGTGTATCTAATCACCTTGAAACCAACTGAAACAAAGGAATGAAAATTATACTCATATTCAGTATTTTGATCTACAAAACATGCAATAGATAACCTTGATCTATACCAGTGCCTTATCCAAGGTCACAGAGTCATCAAAATTCAAAAAATACTCCCCAAATAGAATATCTCTACACATCCCATTGGCTCAGATTTTGCTAATCCCTATATATTCCTGACATACATGAGAATTTATGCACACCAAATCAAACTATGCTCATCAAGATTCAAAATATCCTATGAAGAATTTACTAGTAGAGGTGATCCCTGCATATTTAATTTCCCCCCAAAAGAGAAAAGCTAGCGAGCACATCTACTGAAAATTGCCTTACAATCCCAATTCAAAAAAAATAACCCTAGATTATTTAGAATGAAACAATAAACAACTACAAGCACATTCGAACATGACACAAAGTTTTACTCAAAACTGATGGTCTGTATATTGATATATTTTCAAGAGAGTATTACAAAACCTTTTGAATATTCTCCATTACACTTAGAAAAGCTCAGATAAATTTCTGCAGTCTTTTCTTACAATTCTTTGCGATCAATTTTCTCTTAGTCTTGGTATCCATTTATAACAATATGGATGCACATTGCTTTAGACTTTCCTAGGAGAATTTGTTAGAATTGTTGCTTCTCAAGAAGAAGTTACAAAACCTTTTGCAAAAATGGTTACAAGTCCTTCTCGACCTCTGCAGCTTCTTCAACTTGTTCTTTGGTTGCAACCTCTTCTAATTGTTCAGGAGCACCCTCTAACTACCCTGCATCCTCGATGGCATATTTTGCTATCCATTCATTATACACATCATCAATAAGCCATGTGAAATTAATCACTTTTGTCTTAGCCTTGGTCAACCTTTTCCAGGAATTTCTCATCTTGTTGACTTCTGAATTAAGAAAACCATAATGAGACTTGATTTTCTCTATCTCTTGAATTGTCACAACAAAGAAGGAAGCATAATCTAGATCAACAAATCCTTTAATTCTGGCTGATAGTTTGGCCTCTACTTCCTTGAGCCACACTTGTTTGTCCTTTAGTTGATCTAGGCTGGCAAAAACTCTTGGGAGCAACTCAAAGACCTGGTCAGTATACTCCTTTTTGTACAAGTTAATTTTCCTATCAGCATTATCCACCCCTTTTGCTAATTTTACTAAGTCTTTGGTGGTATCACAAGTGGATTTGATGATAGGATTGGCCCCTGCTTCATCATAAGATGCACAAATTGACACCAAGTCCTGCTCTTTGGGGCTCCATTTGTCAAAAATAGGTGTCAGAATGGCTTTATCTCCATTGAGCTCATCACTCATATCCAAAATCTTGCTTATGTTATTATATAGCAATGAGGCACTCATTGTATCTGCAAAACTTGAAATAGTAACCCTTACTCTATCCTCATATTTCATGGCATACAGGGCCTGAGCTTGTTTCAAATTCTCTAGCTCTTGAGGAGTAATCTCAATCATCTGGGACCTGGAAGGTGCTGGAGATGGTGGGAACTCAATGATGGGGCTGCTAGGTGGAGGTCTTGCAGGAGAGGAGGAGATCATCAATGTTGAAGACTCACCTTGATGGTACTATCCTGTCAACTGGCTCTGCAACTTAGCAATAATGCTATCCTTACCTCCTACCTCCTCCATAGCACTATTATAGGCCTTCAGAATTGACTCCAACTTGACTTGGAGGTCTACTTTTTCCTTGGCTTCCTTTTCTACTACTGCAACTCTAAACTTTGCAGTCTCTAACATAGTTCTAGTAGCTTCTACCACCCCTGTGCTCTATACTCTCTTTACTATCATTCCACCAAGGTAGCTTGACCCTTGGGTATCTTTTCTTTTCTTATTTTTATCTCTCTTGAGAGACCACATAACAAGTGCAACATTATCCTTGCTAAAACTGATTCCCTCCATGGGATAAGTTTCTTTCCTCACTACCTCTAGTACCAGGGCATCTGCTATGTCCCACTTAGGGAGAATACGCACTCCAACTTGTGCCACCATATCTCTTCCTTGCTCAAGAGTGATGGTCTTAAATTCTTCCATCATTTCCTATTTTATTTCTTCCTCTACCAGAGCTGGATCTTTGCTAGGCTACTCACCTTTTCTCTTCTCACATCTTGCATTGTATTTATCTATGTTTTGTTTCCATACAAACTGCATAAACACTCCTGAGGTAACAAAATTGTTGTCAGCCAAGAAATCATCACTGGCTTGCTTTATCTCAGGATCCAACTCCTTACCTTTAATTTCAGTGGTGGTAATATCCATTTCGATAGCAAGGGGTTCTTCTGGCATTCCTTCCTCTACCTCATCATATGTGTAGGCAATTTCCCCTAAACTGCCCAACTATAAAAGTTGCTCAACTACTGCTTGCTCATCTCCTATGTGGATAGGGGATTGGGATGGAGAGTACAAAGGTGTAACAGATTGTACCTCTTTTCCTACTCTATGTCTTTTAGGGCTCTCTTCGATGTCAATGACATCTTGTATCTTCCTCTTTCCTTTCGAGGTAGAGGGCTCCCCTATTGTGGGCATCAACACACTATAACTAGATTTCTTGTGTAGGGTGTAGTCACCAAGAGGGATTGCTTTAGTGGAGGCAGACCTACTTAGAATCATTCTTGCCTTTTTAGGATGCTTTTAATCACAGCTTCCCTCTTCTCCTTTAGGTTCTACATCACATCTTCAAAGCAAACAATTAAAAACTTTATTTTCTCCTCCAAAGGGAAAAAGCTAGACAATGGGTCATAGCTGGCATCAAACTGATGCACAAAGTCTAAGGCTTTCTTATAAGCCACCCATTTTTATTTCCTCAATTCCTACTCATCCAAATCAAATTCATTTCCAATGAAGTCCTTAGGAGACTGAAATTGATGGGGTCTTCCTTTGTACATTGCCCTCTTTCTGAATATGCCATTGAAGAAGTCTTCTGGATTTGCACACTTGGATATTGCAGTTGACAAATGATAGGGTTTGAGAAAGTTTTCAAAACAATTCCAACCTCCCTTGGTTATTATAAATTGATGGGCTATGGTAACCGTAGGTAAAATAGTCCCTTTACCCCTACCTGTCAGCTCTGCCTCTTGTACACTACCAATCTATCTAAGGACTTCTGCAATTCCCACTTTGAGAGGGACCTGATAGGGCAACAAGAATGGAGTTCCTTTTAAAAACCAAAAACTTTGAAAACTATTGAGACTAGGTACAAATAAATGTCACCCCAATACATTCCCTTAGCCGTAAGAGTGAATAGATTTAATGAGAAGGTTTCTTCTATGTTGGGTCCTACAACTATCGACCCACCTATCTTCACAAAAAATTCCTTAAGAGGCCCACTCCTAAGGGGATTCCTCTATGCACCATATACTTGAGCTAATGATTTAAAGTTTATGGGTTCTAAAAAAATTGTAAACTCATTGAGCCCAAAAGCACTTTTGAACTCTTCATTATTAATTTCAATAAGGGCTTTTCCATTTATGTCCCTAATTCTTCTGGTAACTGGATCATAGTTGTGTGCAATTTGAGTCAATAGATCCATGTCCATGAATACCCCTAGGACTACCAACTTCCCTACATCTAACTCCTAGATGCTATTTTGTGGGGCCAAAGAATTCCTCATTCCAAATCCAACCTGTGGATCTCTCAACCAATTGCCCTTGTCATATAGCCCTTCTCCTATCTTCAAACGAGGAGCTCTAGGCACTAACTCTTTTACTTTTGATGCCTGATTAGTTGACAATGTCAACTACTCAAGAAAATCATCACAAATGGCCCTCTCTTGATAATTAACCTTCCCAGAGAACTCTCTCTTAGGTGCCATTTTTAAAATGCAAGCAATAAAAAAAAACTACCCCAAATGGTTCAACGACAAATCAAGACCTCAATTAAAACACTACTAAGAAATTACCACACAGGAGTACAAGAAAACCTGATTTTAGCTCGAAGGAATCTTCTCTACAACTAAATTGACTCGCTCTGTATCTGAAGACAAAAGCTCTGTATCTCTTCTTCTGCAACAATTCTTTTGAATGATACCTTTAGTCAATCGACAGGAGATCATATATGGTACCAAGGGTCTTAACTGCAACATTGATTCTGCATGCTTCAGCTGTCCCTTTTGAATTAAATTCATGAGAGAATTCATATTTTTCGCTCCAATGGGCCACAACATTCCTGCAATTCTTTCCTTTTTCTCTTTCACTATTTCACAAAGCATAAAGTTTAGGTGATTTCATTAAGCGAAATCATGCCAACCATCCGATCAAAAGAGATTTGATTAGCCATTATACTGACTTAACAGTCTTGCCTTCGCACTAGGTCCCACCTCCTTTTCGCCATTTTGCAGACTTTATCTTTTAAGCACTTCTCCTTTGCGAAACCGTGCCAGATGTTAGATGGAATTCTAACTGCTTGGCATTTAACTCTCACCGGGACTGCCGACATTTTTACTAACCGTGCCTTTTACCTTGACTACTAGCGGTCTTTTGTTATTTCATGGAGCTTAAACATCTATTGACTTCGAGCTACAAAACAATGCAAAGCATCAGATTAATTCAGAGATGACCATCCATTAAGGGAAACCCTTTATGCCTGCTTTGCTTACACCTCCTTTTTATTGGTTATCGATTACCACATGGCACTCAACCATTGGTTTTAGAAAACCGTTCAAGTCTAGTTCCACGTTGGCCACGTGTCTTTCCCTTTTACCACCGGTTACACCTTGGCGGGCCCTCAGCTTCTTCTGAAACTATGTGTCCACCGACACGTCACCATCTAGCTTGACACCTGGATGAACCTCTTTTACTTTCGCTATTTCGTAGAGCATATCCTTCAAGCATCTCGCAACCGTGAAATAGCACCGGCCATTGGATCAAAACAAAGTCGATCCTCCTTTAACCTTATGTTTTATCTGCCTTTGGGGACAAAAAACCTTTTTGCCATTTCGCAGGGCATAAAGCAAGAGCATCTTACCCTTGCGAATTCATGCGGGCCGTTAGATTAATATCTACTTGCTTGGTGCTTAATCATCTGAACAGACTCTGGTAGACATGGGCCCTCTGATTTAACCTCAAAACCTGACATCTAGTCACTTTTAGAGCTAACATGTCAATCTTTCATTCGTCGAGAGAAAACACTAGGTTCCAATTAATTTTTACCACCTGCATCTGCCAGGTCACCTCTTACCCCATGATATGACTCACCTCTACAACTATTTCTTTACAAGTGCTCTTTAGAATGATATCTCAATTCAATTGATACAAGATCATATATGGCGGCTGGGCTCTTAATTCAGACATTGATTCTACATGCTTGGCCATCCTTTCAGAATTGAATTCGTGAAAGAATTCAAAGTTTTTGCTCCAACAGGTCACAATGCCCATGCATTTTTTCTTTTCGCTATTTCATAGGAATTAATTTCTTGGCAACTTTACTTCACAAAGTAACGCGGGCCATCTGATCAAATGAGAGTTGATCAGCCTTTACACTAGCTTAATACTTCCATCCTTTTCACTGAGCCTTATTTCGTTTAACCATTTCGCAAGTGTTATTTAGTGAGCACTTTTACCTTCGCGAAACTATGCCGGGTCTTGGATGGGACCTGAACTGCATGGCCTTTAACCTTTACCTAAATAGTTAACCTTTTCACTAACCATGCCTTCACCTAACAGCTAATGGGTTTTCGCTATTTTGCATAGCTTAAATTGTATTCAACTTTAGGCTATGAAACAACACCAACTGTTGGATCAAATCATACTTTATTTCCCTTTAAAAGAATACTCTTACGCTGACTTGCTTACTCTGCTTCTCCTTTGGTTAATGGATACTACTTGGCACCCAACTGTTGGCCCTGGGGAACTTACTAAGTTTAAAATCTGAGTCAGCCACATACTATACCCCCTTTTAAAACTACTGGTCCCACCCTTGCACCTTCAATCACTGTGGAAGACACATGCTCATGTACACATCACTGTTTAGTGTGGCATCGAAATGAATCTCCTTTACTTTTGCCATTTTGCTGAGCATATCCTTCAGGCATCTTACAAGCGCAAAATAGCACTAGCTGTTAGATCAAACCATACTTGATCATCCTTTACACTTCATGTTTACTTTGCCTTTAAGAACAAAAAACCTTTTTGCCATTTCGTGGGGGGTTAACACGCGAGCACTTCACCTTCGTGAAATAACGCAGGCCGTCTGATCGGTCTTTACACTCTAAACGTTTCCCTACAAACGTGGGCCCTCTGACTCAACTTTGAAAACCCAACATTGAGTCAACCTTCAAGCTGATATGTCAATCTTTGATTTGCCAAGAAAAATATCAAGTTCCTCTCTATTTTCACCACCTGTATCTGTCAGAATGCCTTTATCTCGTGGTATCTTTCTTCTCTAGGACCCACCTTCTTTAAAACTATCGGACCCACTTCATTGACTATTGCACTTTCTGCCACATGCCATCAGCTTACTTGCCCTCAGGACTAGCCAAACCATCTGATTGGAATGCCACATCATTTTTCCATTTCATGGGTCTTAAACCATGAACCATTTTGTCTTACGAAACAGTGCAAACCGTCTGATCAAATGAGACTTGATCAGCCATTACACTAACAACCTTGCTTCCACACTGGGTCCCACTTCTTTATTGACTACGTGCTACCACATGGTACTCAACCACTGGCTTTAAAAACCTTTCACATTCAACTCAACATCGGCCGCATGTCCTTTTTTATACCACCGGTTCCACCTTGGCGGGCCCACGGCTTTCTTCTAAGACCACGTGTCCATGGACATGTTACCATCTATCAAGACACATGGATGGTCCTCATTTACTTTTGCTGTTTCACAGGGTATAAAAAACGAGCATCTTACCCTTGTGAAATAGCATGGGCCATCGGATCACCTTTTAGTTTCTTGGCACTTAACCATCTGAATAAACTCCGGGAGGGGTGGGCCTTCTAACTCAACTTTGAACACCTGGTGTTCAGTCACCTTTCAGAGTTGACATGTTATTTTTTCATTCACCGAGAGAAATCACTGGGCTCCAATCTATTTTTGACACCTTTATCTACCAGGTCACCTCCCCTCCTGTGGTCTGACTCACCTCCGGGACCCACCTTTTAACTTTTAATCCTGACTTGCTAATTGTTGTAGGTAGTGTCATGTGCTGCCATTTTACTCACCTTCTTAACCAACTAGACCACCTAGGTGGCATGCCATGTTAGTTTCATGACTTCACTGGTTTTAAACCACGTGCAACTTCACCTAGCAAACTAGCAAAAACCATAGATCGATCTGTGAGATGCACACTACTTACTGGGCCCGACAAATTTAGGAGGGATACACATAAGGCATAAATTTTTTGCAATTAATTCACATGACCACCTAGGCAAAGAAAACAAAGGGGGGACACTTCCTATGATCCCTTGACCCATTACTTAAGTGGATAAAGTAATGAAAGAATAGAAACCAGAGGGTTTTTATTAGATATTAGGTGATTTAAAATCAAAAAACCCTAAACCCTTGAGGCCTAAACTAGAGCTAAAGCAACTGAAAAAGTGCCTTACTCAATATTTCAAAAAAAAACATAGCCAATTATGGGAAAAGAAAAACCCATTTTTAATCAGTGATAACAGGATCGACTCTGATAGGCAATGAAATTACCCCTTTAGATGGATGCTCAACATCATCATATGCTTTGATTGTTATTCTTCTGGAAGAATCAATGTCATTTTCTGTATAACCAAGACCAATGACCACTCTCAAGATACAGATGTTAAGACCTACTCCACCATCTATCAAGACTCATCAAATCTTGCAATTATGGACAAAGACTTCAAGATGTAAAGGATCACTATGAGGGAGCTTATCAGGAGAAATATCATTATCAGAAAAGGCGACATGTTGGGAAATAGCTAGATGTCCAATTTGGGCTTGAAACTGGTCAACATCAATGTCTGTCAGGACAGTGGACTCAGTTAAAGCTTTATCTAGGATTGCACGATGCATAGGGGACATTTTCAACAACTCAAGAATTGATATTTGTGTAGGTGTCTTCCCCAGATGATCTAGGAGATTATACTGACTCGTAGGAGTTGATTTGGGAGGAATTACAGGAGGTCCTTTCAGGACTATTTTGGATCGACGAGTGGTGACTGCGCAAGAAGGATCTTGTCCCTTTATTCTTATGGTGGAAACATACTAATTTGATGCTCGAAAACAATTGATGACATTGTTATAACTAGTATTTGCATAATTAAGATTTGCTGTTTGGGTAGAGTTTGAAGAACATGCTTTACCCTTGTCATGATCAAGCAAAGGAGTTTTGAAAATTGTATGATCAGTGTTAGAGGTCGCATTGGGTGGGTCTACCTCAATTACTCCTTGATCTGACAAGTCTGGAATCATATGTTTCAATTGAAAACACGACGCGGTTTTATGTCCTTTTGACCGATGGTATTCACAATATGCATTATCATTCCACCAATGTGGCTTTACACATGGTTCTTCCTTGATATCTGGTAACTTGATAAACTTTGCTTGTATTAATTATTTCACTACTGACTCAATAGGCTCTCCCAATGGCATAAATTCTTGAGGAGGCCCATCCCTTGATTGGAAAGGTTTTCGTTGCTGGTTTTGTTGCTGACCTTGTTGTTGATTATATTGTTGAGTATATTGCTGGTATTGCAGTTGTTGAGTAACATTTCTTGCTAGTGTTTGATTTTGTTCTAGAGCCAACATATTAGGAGCACTCAATTTATTTATTGTGAATGGGGGTTGATTTGCATTCACCGCTCTTGCATCAACAACTCCATCGTTAGTGACATTCTTGTTTTTGAACCAAAATCTATTTTTCTCACCATAATTGTTTGTGTTATCACTATCTTTGTTGAGTTTAATGAGTCCCTTAGCTACAAGAGCAGTTTCAATGTTTGTCCCTTTCTTAATGAGCTTCTCAATGGTACTAGGACTTTTCAATTTGAGCTCATACATCATCTTTGGGACCAAATTTTGAATAAATAAGTTCACTTGTTGTTCTTTAGGTATATCTAGGGAAGAACGACTGTACAAGCTTCGCCATCTTTGGAAGAAAGTCACTAATGGTTCACGTTGCTTTTGCTTGTTGTTGCATAAATCTGACATGGTCACTTCACTGTCAATGTTGAATGCGAAGTGGGATATAAACTTTTGAGCCAATTTCGACCATGTCTTTATGTTCCCTGGCAAATGCGAATACCAATCCATGGCTTGTCCTATGAGACTTCATGCGAATAAGTGCATCAAATATGTTTCCTCATAACTCACTTCAGTACATGCTACAAAAAATGCTCAAATATGGTCTTTTGGATTGCCGTTCCCTTTATATTTCTCAAAATTAGGTGCCTCAAAATGCTTAGGGAAGGGAGGCATGTACAATCTCTTGTCAAATGGATTAGGACATAAATCTTGATCTGTGTATAATTTCTTTGTCCCTTTGGTTTCCAATGCATTGACTTGTCATTGCAACTTCTCAAGCTATTGTACAAATGTGTTAGGTAGCGAAGATTTTGGAAGTTCATCATTCACTCTTGGGTGTACTCTTTGTCGATACATCCTACTCTCCATTGGCTATTGATGCTTTGAAATTGCTATCTTTGGTATCTCTAGCATATAAAGTTCTTGATATAGATCTTGTTGCTGTGGTTGTGCCATGTCTTGACATTGACCCTTTTGTTGTGCTTCTTGTGGTGGGATCATCATTTGTGGCCTTGGTTGATATTGCAGTTGAGGGTGTTGTTGATATTGCATGGACATCAATTGTGGTTGTGATGTATGATAACTTGTTTTTCCTGGCCCATATTAAGGCACATGTTGTTGTTGATGCTGACGAATCAAAATTTGCTGACTTTGTGCCAATTGTTGTTGTCTTGATGTAAATTCCATCATTTGCAAAAAACTTTGTTTGGGAGGTTTTTGTTGTTTCTCCTTGAGATGGGGGATGGCACTTGCATTAACTTGTTGTGTTGTTTGTCCAATCCATTGTGGTGGTTACAAGTTTGAATTAACTTGTAATGGTGCCAAAGACACTGCAATGTGTTGTTGAATGTGATATTGTTGTTGTTGTGCATTGCCTATTTGCGCATTCAATTGTGCCTTTTGTGCATTCCTCAATTGTTGCAACAGTTGTTGTTAGTGCACACCACTATTTGAGGCTCTTTGTGTTGCCACTATTGAAGGATCTATCACAATATTTTTGATAATGGGTACTTGAGTATTTGTCAAACATATTGAACTTGATGGGACATATAAACTTTGTTGCATTGTAGAATTGTTTTGAACATTCGTAAGATCAGACATTCCAGTCGTAAAGTTTTCTTGCATCTTAGATTTTGATCCAATTGTAATTATTTGAGGAATCATTTCTTGTTGAGGGATAGTTGTCAACATTTGTGTGGCCATCATTTGATCTTGTGTTAAGGGTGTTGTATTAAATAACGGATTGTTTATTGTTTCGAATGGTGACTTTTGTGGAATAGTCACTGTCAACATTTTTGAAGCACATTTACTCATCAAGGTGTGTTGATTTTCTTGTTGCACATTTTCTTCATTTGGAGGTGGAGAGAAACTTAATAGCTCACCGCCTTGTTGTTTTTGCACATTAATTTGTGCATTTGAGGAGGTCACATTATTCATCATATCAAGATATTTTTGTGGAAACATCTTAAAGACCTTGTTCAAGAATTTATCCATCTTTTTTGTCAACTTCGGATCTTTAAGGAACATATCAATATCATTGGAAGCATCAGAATTTGATGAAGAATCTGGTAAAACATTTGGAATTATTTCTTGTTGAATGCCTTGTTCTGAACCGAATCCTTGTGGAAGAGTTTGTTCTTCATGTAATGTATGAATTTCATGTTGCAGGTTCGGTTGATTCCAGTCAAAAGGTGCATTTTGCCTTCGTGTTGGTGGAACACTTCCATATCCCAGCTTCATGGGTACAAACACTAGCTCATATAATGGAGGTGGTCCAAGTTGAACCATTCCATATTGTGGCAATGATGTGTTTGATGAACCTTCAATGTGTAATGTTTGACTGGATTGAAACTGTGAGTTTTATATGCTGTCCATGGGTTGATATGTTGGTTCACCCATCTTCTTAGACTTTGACCTTGTTTCAATAGGCATGTCACTATGCAAATGCAATATTTTTTGGGGATTTTTAATTTTAAAAGGATGATGTATGATATGCAACTAAATGTAGCCTAAATAGATGAAAATGCAACCTATGTTTTTGTTGTTTTTCAAGATTTGGACAAACTTTTTGGAATGCAAACCTAAAGACTCAACCTTGGGAAATTGAAATGAAGCCAAGACCTTAAAGGACAAGGGACCAAATCACAATAGGACAAATTGACAATGTCTCACCTATATGCTTGGATACTAAGCTAGGTTTGACAAAAATGATATTAATGAAAGGACAAATTTTTAGACCAGGTCAAGACTCCGTAACAACAACTTAGGGTATCATCCAAAATTTTGATTTTTCAAGTTTGACAAATCAACTTTTGAGACTAAATGAAAGAAGGAAATGATTATGAAAATGACTTAGGACATGAACATGATCTAAGGATATGATATGACAAGATGAAGCCAAGACAAGATGACAATACAATGACAAGGATATGCGAAGACCAATGACTTGGAATATGCAAAATGCAACCTAGGCAAGACCTAATTTTAGCATGACAAAGATAATGTAGGAATGTCACCTAAATGGAAATCTAGCCTAGATATGACAATGAAATGCAAACTTAGGGAAATGATCTTGAACCTAAGTGCAAAATGAGGACGCTTGCAATGAAAAGGACTAAAATGAAAGGAGATGACAATATGCCCTAGGACCTAAGCTAGACTATGCAAAACCTAGCCTAAAGTGACATGAATTTTGAAACAAAGGTATTCAGTATTTTGACAAGCCATGTTCAAATTTTGGATGAATACTTGGACAAATTTGGACTTTTGTTTGGATTTTGTTTTGAATTGAAGGTTGTTGATTTTGAAAATCCAAGTTGATTATGAGCACTTTTGAAAGTCTATTTTTAATTTAACCTTTGACAATCATGAAAGACAAAATGTTTGTTTGAATTTTGACTCAAGACAATCAAGCACATTTACAACAAATTCTATGGCTAGCAAGGGCAATATCTATTGAATCCTCTAACCATAAAATATAACACTTAGAAAGATAGCTAGACGCTTGGTAGCACTGGCTCCCCCTTATAGTGCACTCACTTCTCGGGCATACCAAGCTTTGAGTTCAAGGGGCATCACTTCCCAAGAACTTGCTATCTCTAGCTAAGGAGTACATGAGAGGTGTCTTCAACATGCACGTATCACAATGACTGAGCCAACAAATAGAAGGATTTTGGCCTCTAAAAATAATTTATTCTAGTAAGCGCATCTATTCGGGTGGGTATTGATCTGGCGAATAAATCATCGCAATACCATTCCAGCACCCATTGTCTACAACTTTCGTTGCATCCATAGTTATTTAGAGTGGTTTGGAAGAGCTTGGCTTTAGCTCATCACCACTTTGGGTCATTCCATCTCACCAATGCCTATGCAAAGTGCTAGGCAAATTGGGAGGCAGGCCCAATTCTAAGGGTTAAAACATGCAATCAAACTAAAAACAAACAAAGCATGCATGGTGTTCATTAACCTTTAAGAAATTAAATGTGCAACTACTTTAAAAATCACAAGCAAGATGTTATAGTGAAAGTCTTTGACCATGTCCGCCATAAGATTTGTTAGTAGTTGTATTTTTTTAGTCTTCGTCACACGTAACACCAAGATGTTGCACAGAGAATCAGTACCAAAGAAAAACTAGAATATAAAAAATAGAATGAAACCAAAGTAATTTGCAAGTAAAAACACTGGTTTCACCTCTGTTTCTGGCCTTACACAGGCACAAAATGTCTCAACATAGGCATAGAATGCCTTGACACAGGTGTACAATGCATCAACACAGGTGCAAATCCCATCAACACAGGCACAAATCTCATCAACATAGGCATAAAATGCCTTGACACAGGCACAAAATCCCTTGACACAATCGCAGAAGGGTCTAGAAAGCTCTGAGTCACCCTATTTCTTGATTTTTGACCTACAAATTAGCTCAAAAGCACTCAAAAACATGGTTAGAGGGGTTAGTTCACGTTGGGTTCACCAGAAAATGTAACTAGGAAAATGGAATGCATCAAAGCAATATTAAACTAGCTCAACCACAAAACTAGATTGCAATGATAAGAAATCCTAATTACAATCAATAAAGGCATGAAGATGAAATACTAAAATGAAATGCAAACCAAAGCATGTATCTCCTTCATTGTTCCTTGATTGTCCTTCTTTCTCCTTCAAATTACTTTGTTTGTGGATCTCACCTACAAGTGCAAAAGCATAGTATGAAAGCAAGATGACTAGAAAAAAATGGCAGCATAAGGATACTAGAAGCGTGATTGATTGATCTCCTTTGATTGAAGAAACTCATCCAATTTATAGAAAAATTGGAGAGAAGACAAGATTAGCATGAAGAGATTTGAATGGAAATTCAAATCAAGAATGGAAAATTATGCACAAATTATGACAAAATTGACATGCAAGATTGATTGATTGACAAAAATTATGACAAATTGTGACAAGATTAAAATACCATTTCCATGACAAATGGGAAGAGAGAAAATAGCCTCCATGATTGCAACAAATGGAAGCATAAACATAGGAGAGAATTAGGGGAAAAATTAGAAAAATTGAAGAAAATAGGAGAAATAGAAATTAGGAATTAGGAGAAATTAGTAAATTGGAAAATTGAGGAAAAAGATGAAATAGAAATTAGGTGAATTAATTAATAGGTTTTCATCCATTAATTAATTCATGAAAAAGACCTAGGACTAAATAAGTAGATTTATTTAACCCACAAAGAAGAAGAAAAGGATTAAATGAACAAATAATAAAACCCTAGAAATAAGAGGACGAGAAATTAATGTAGGTTCAATCATGATTCTAATTGACAAAGGACCAATGTTGATAAATGATTGAGACTGGTTGACAAAAATTGATGACAATTTGACCCAGATTGACAAGGAGATCAAATTGATAGGCACTAATTGACAGGGAACAATGACTAATTGATCCAAATTGAAATGATTGAAAAGGACAAGGATCAATGACAAATCAATCGCAAAATGACAAGATTGACAAGGACAAGGATCGATGATGAATTGATCACAAAATGACAAGATTGACAAGGACAAGGATCAATGACAAATCGATCGCAAAATGACGAGATTGACAAGGACAAGGATCGATGACAAATTGATCACAAAATGATGAGATTGACAAGGACAAGGATCGATGACGAATCGATCGCAAGATGACAAGATTGACAAGAGGACAAAACCCTAATTCCATCATCAATTAGGATTGACAATGTCCAAAATAAATGAGCATGCATCATGATGTGACAAGATAAGATCGACCAAAATCATGACTGAAGATTGTTATCGACAAGACCAAATTCGAAAGCGATACAAAATGAGGAATGCAAAAGAAGGACCTGATGCTTGCAAATGATAAAGACCAAGTGCGCAACATAGAAGAAATGTTAATGCGATGTAAAAACCCTAAAATAAGGCAATGCACAAATGTTAAAGTATGACTCTACAAGCATTGACCATTTTTAGATGTCTACAATTCTACTAATGGGACAGTGACCTTCATCTGAGTAAGAGCTTGAGCCATATCAAATGTAGAACTATTGCTTGTTTTAGTACTAGCTTTAACTCTTTCTGTCTTGAGCTGACTTGCCTTTTTCAATGTGGTAGCTCCTTCTACATCACCAATATCTGTACTCTTGGGTACATCTTTGACCTGTTCCTTCTTTTCTTGACCAATCTTTGGAACAGTAGCAGCACTACCCGCTGCCCCCTTTTGGGTGGTCTCTTTTATGAACATAGAACCAGGTTCACCCTGATCAATGTCCTTCTTGGTGCTCCTCAAGTTATAGGTGTGTTTTGCTTTGGCAATGGCGGCTTTAGTGAGATTTTTGACTTCTTCCTCACTAGACCTTCTAAGATGAACCTCTTCATCCTTAATTGTTACCACATTCAATGTAGGATGCCAATCTAAGGTTAGTTGTCCTTGAACAAACCTTTCGTTATCTAGCACATCACTGCATTCACTTTGCATGGACTCCTCATCACTTTCTATGATGGTTTCAAACATATTGGTGTCAGGCTCAGCTTCTTGTCTCATAGATTCTTCTAGAGCCTGAGCCACTACACATTGATGAGGAGAATGTGGTCCATCACAAGCAATACACCAAGGAGTATTTTCTATATTATGGATAGTTCCCTTTCAAAGGATCTAGGGTATCCTGATTTTGGGAAATCTTACTCTTCTCATTTTGGGGTTTTCTATCTTTCCAGTTGGTATTATATGGCATATCATGCAATCTAGGGGGTCTATCTTGCCAGTTATAATGAGGTTTGTCATTTTTGTTTACCTTGGCAGTCAAATCCTTCATTGCAATAACCAATTTCTCTATCTTATTATCCTCCTTAGCGACTTTATTAGGTTGTTGTTTTGTTTCCTGCCATAATCTACCATCTGTTCTTCTTCCTAACTTCCTGGATGCTTTTCTATTACTTTCTACATTTATGGCAATTCTAAAAGCATCTCTCAAGTTATGTGGATTCTTATCTCTCAGGATATAGGCCATCTTAGAATCAAATGCATTGTAATAAGTATTTAAACACATGTTATCATCCAATCTCATCACTTGATACAATCTGTGCATGGCCTTTTGGAATCTGGCATTGAAATCAGTGATCATTTAATTATCAGACTTTCTGATGTTATTGAATTCATTGAGCATAAAGCTCACATTAGTCTTATCACCATATTGTTATTGAAAACAATTTTTAAAATCCTCCCATGACCCTATGCTGTTAACTGGAAGACCTATGAGCCAATCTCTTGCATCATCAACCAGGGGTTGAACAAACAATTTCATGGTGAAATCTTCATCCACTATCTCATAATCATTTATTAGATCCCCAAAAGATTTCAGATGTTCCTCAACACTAATGTCATTGTTCCTAGCAAATTTATGGAGTCTATCTCTTAACTCAGTAGGAACATGATTTGGATATCTTGGGATCTCATCAAAGAACAATTGTCTATATTGTTCTAAATTGATTGGTCTCCTTTGAAAAGGGGTAATAGCATTATTATTTCCCATGTTCATTCTAATTGTTGGAGTTGGAGGCTGAGATATTTGGGTATGGTGATTATTCACAGGGATTTGACTCACTGATGCTACATTAGCAGGCACTGCAGGTTGAATTTTAACAGGGGGAATGGAAATTTGTTGAGGATCAGGCTTATTTAGATCTTCTGATGAAAATGTGATGGGGGGAGCCTTTAAGTAACTAATTTTTCCTTTTACCTCCTGATTTGTTGCTTCTAATTCAGCTTTCTCTAGTTCCATTTGGAGATCCTCCTTTTCTTTCCTCATTCTTTCAATTTCTCTCTCATGTGTAGACAACCTATGAGAAATCTCCTCTGCAGTTTTAGATCCAGTTCCATCATCCACCCATTTTTGTTTTCCTTTATCCACACTAGTCCAAGGAAGCTAAGAGTCACTGAATACTTCCCTGTTTGGTTGGACTACTGACCTATATGTTGGCTTAACCTTGGGGATTAGAATTTCTCTAATCATAGGGCCTTCTTCATCACTCTTTTCTTTTTCTTTGGCCAATACCTCAAGATCAGCTATCTGTCTAAGAAGCCTATCTCTCTCCATTAATTTAACCTTAACCTCTTTCTCCCTATTTGCTTCCTTTTGGGCTCTTAGGGAAATTAGATGGTGAACTCTTTTATTTAGATCTTCAATTTCTTGGGACACTTTATCTTCATCAAGGAAATTTTCCTCAGAGTCTGACATATTGACTTGGTCTATGTCAATCAAACTAATGTTTCCATCTATTGTTCTAGGAACAAAGTGTCTAATTGCATTTGAACTGGTCCTATCTCTTGTAGAAACACTAACATGAGACAAATATTGATTTAAAATAGGTGCATTATCAATATTTCCAAACAATCTTGAATGGAAACCTAATATATCATGTTCTGAATCTCTAGAAGATGAATTAGACTTTGCATAAATAGGTCAATCAAGCATCTTACCAGTATTATTGTTCTTCTGTACCCAAGTAGCATTTGATGGCTCATGTAGCATAGATCTCTTCTAACCTCTCCGTGACTGCTCTCATAAACCTTCTTGCAAAGTTTCATGAGGATGATTCTTCATGAATGACCTGGTGTTTTTTCCTAATTGCATTACGCTTGTCTTCTTTTGAAATGATTTACAATTCACAAGAACTGGTTCCAATATAACAGAGTCGCCCCCCACAAGAATATGGAATTATCAAAACAAGCTATTAGAATAATACACAAGAATTCCACAAACACAATGATTTTCTTTACAACCTTAAGTACAAATCTATGCCTAGATCCTTAATGTGATTCTCTCCAGCAGAGTTGCCACTTTTGTTGTCTTCAAAATCTGATTCACCTCAACATCCTTATAATAAAGGGAAGGAAACTCTTAGGAAAACATATGACAAGGTTTCATTTAACCTTCTACACTTTAGACTTACTCAGAGTCCAGGTGGGTATACCTTTATGAGCTAAATTCACACTTTCAAAAGATAAATCCACAGCTAACCAGTCTAGAAAACCAGTGGATCTAATCACCTTGAAACCAACTGAAACAAAGGAATGAAAATTATACTCATATTCAGTATTTTGATCTACAAAACATGCAATAGATAACCTTGATCTATACCAATGCCTTATCCAAGGTCACATAGTCATCAAAATTCAAACAATACTCCCTAAATAGAATATCTCTACACATCCCATTGGCTCAACTTTTGTTAATCCCTATATATGCCTAGCATACATGAGAATTTATGCACACAAAATCAAACTATGCTCATCAAGATTCAAAATATCCTATGAAGAATTTACTAGTAGAGGTGAACCCTACATATTTAATTTCCCTCCTAAAGAGAAAAGCTAGCAAGCATATCTACTGAAAATTGCCTTACAATCCCCATTCAAACAAAATAACCCTAGATTATTCAGAATGAAACAATAAACAACTAAAAGCACATTCGAAGATGACACAAAGTTTTACTCAAAACCGATGGTCTATATATTGATATATTTTCAAGAGAGTATTACAAAAGCTTTTGAATATTCTCCATTACACTTAGAAAAGCTCAGATAAATTTCTGCAGCGTTTTCTTACAATTCTTTACGATCGATTTTCTCTTAGTCCTAGTATCCATTTATAACAATATGGATGCACATAGCTTCAGACATTCCTAGGAGAATTTGTTACAATTTTTTCTTCTCAAGAAGAAGTTACAAAACCTTTTGCAAAAATGGTTACAAGTCCTTCTCGACCTCTATAGCTTCTTCAACTTTCTGTTCGGTTGCAACCTCTTCTAACTATTCAGGAGTGCCCTCTAACTACTCTGCATCCTGGATGGCATATTTTGTTGTCCATTCATTGTACACATCATCAGTGGACCATGTGAAATTAATCACTTTTGTCTTAGCCCTGGTCAACCTTTTCCAGGAATTTCTCATCTTATTGACTTCTGAATTAAGAAAACCATAATGAGACTTGATTTTCTCTATCTCTTGAATTGTCACAACAAAGAAGGAAGCATCATCTAGATCAACAACTCCATTAATTCTGGCTAACAGTTTGGCCTCTACTTCCTTGAGCCACACTTGTTTGTCCTTTAGTTGATCTGGGCTGGCAAAAACTCTTGGGAGCAACTCAAAGACCTGTTCAGCATACTCCTTTTTGTACAAGTTAATTTTCCTATCAGCATTATCCACCCCTTCTGCTAATTTTACTAGGTCTTTGGTGGTATCACAAGTTGATTTGATGATAGGAGTGGCCCCTGCTTCATCATAAGATGCACAAATTGACTCCAAGTCCTACTCTCTAGGCCTCCATTTGTCAAAAATAGGTGTTAAAATGGCTTTATCTCCATTGAGCTCATCCCTCATATCCAAAATCTTGCTTATGTTATTATATAGCAATGAGGCACTAATTGTATCTGCAAAACTTTAAATAGTAACTGTTACTCTATCCTCATATTTCTTGGCATACAGGGCCTGAGCCTATTTCAAATTCTCTAGCTCTTGAGGAGTAATCTCAATCATCTAGGAGCAGGAAGGTGCTAGAGATGGTGGGAACTTAATGATGGGGCTGCTAGGTGGAGGTCTTGCAGGAGAGGAGGAGATCATCAGTGTTGAAGACTCACCTTGATGGTGCTATCCTATCAAATGGCTTTGCAACTTAGCAATAATGCTATCCTTACCTCTTACCTCCTCCTTAGCACTATTATAGGCCTTCAGAATTGTCTCCAAGTTGACTTGGAGGTTTTCTTTTCCCTTGGCTTCCTTTTCTGCTATGGCAACACCAAACTTTGCAGTCTCTAACACAGTGCTAGAAGCTTCTACCATCCCTGTGCTCCGCACTCTCTTTACTATCATTCCACTAAGGTAGCTTGACCCTTCAATATCTTTTCTTTTCTTATTTTCATCTCTCTTGAGAGACCACATGACGAGTGCAACATTATTCTTGCTAAAAGTGATTCCCTCCATGGGCTTAGTTTCTTTCCTCACTGCCTCTAGTACCAGGGCATCTGCTATGTCCCTCTCAGGAAGAATAAACACTTCAGCTTGTGCCACCATATCTCTTCCTTGCTCAAGAGTGATGGTCTTAAATTCTTCCATCATTTCCTATTTTATTTCTTCCTCTACCAGAGCTGGATCTTTGCTAGGCTGCTCACCTTTTCTCTTCTCACATCTTGCATTGTATTTATCTATGTTTTGTTTCCATACAAACTGCATAAATGCTCCTGAGGTAATAAAATTATTGTCAGCCAAGCAATCATCATTGGCTTGCTTTATCTCAAGATCCAACTCCTGGCCTTTAAGTTTAGTGGTGGTAATGTCCATTTCAGCAGCAACGGGTTCTTCTAGCATTCCTTCCTCTGCCTCATCATATGTGTAGGCAATTTCCCCTAAACTGCCCAACTATAAAAGTTGCTCAGCTACTGCTTGCTCATCTCCTATGTGGATAGGTGATTGGGATGGAGAGTACAAAGGTGTAATAGATTGTACCTCTTTTCCTACTCTCTACCTTTTAGGGCTCTCTTGGATGTCAATGACATCTTGTATCTTCCTCTTTCCTTTGGAGGTAGAGGGCTCCCCTGTTGTGGGCATCAACACACTATAAGTATATTTCTTGTGCAGGGTGTAGTCACTAGGAGGGATTGCTTTGGTGGAGGTAGACCTACTTAGAATCATTCTTTCCTTTTCAGGGTTGCTTTTAATCACAACTTCCCTCTTCTCCTTCAGGGTCTGCATCACATCTTCAGAGAAAACAATTAAAAATTTTATTTTCTCCTCCAGAGGGAAAAAGATAGACAATGGGTCATAGCTAGCATCAAACTGATGCACAAAGTCTAAGGCTTTCTTATAAGCCACCCATTTCTCTTTCCTCAGTTCCTTCTCATCCAAATCAAATTCATTTCTAATGAGGTCCTCGAGAAACTGAAATTCATGGGGTCTTCCTCTGCACACTGCCCTCTTTCTAAATAGGCCATTGAAGAAGTCTTCTGGATCTGCACACCTGGATATTGCAATTGACAAATGATAGGGTTTGAGAAAGTCTTCAAAACAATTCCAACCTCCCTTGGTTATTATAAATTGATCGGATATGGTAACCGTAGGGAAAATAGTCCCTTTACCCCTGTCTATCAGCTCTGCCTCTTGTACACTACCAATCTGTCTAAGGACTTCTGTAATTCCCACTTTGAGAGGGACTTGATAGGGCAACAAGAATGGAGTTCCTTTAAAACCAAAAACTCTGAAAACTATTGAGACTAGATACAAATAAATGTCACCCCAATTATGAACAATCTTTATATTTTCTGCAAATTCTTTTGGTCTAATAGATTCCGAAAGAACCTTGGGTATTCTTGGGTTCTCTGAGCAAAGGAGAGTCGTAATCTTGGATGCAAAAGATTTATCAAATTTTAAGAAACTAGCATCCTCTCTATCCCATGACAAGAGTACTCAATAGTTGCACTGGCATCTTTTCTCCTTCCTTCTCTTTGATGAGGTCAAATCCACTGGCAAAGTAATCACCACCTTTGAACAGAAATAGATGCATAAGGAGTGAATACCATCCAAAAGGCCTATCCACCTTTCCATTTTTTATTCCTATTAACCCTCCATGGATAGCATCAGCAATGAAAGAAGCATAATCAAATGTTACTGCAAGGGAGGGATTCAAAATCTGAGCAATCATTAACAAGTAGTGATTAGGCATATTTGCCTCAGCATCTTCTCCCAAAACCTGGCGGAGTGACCAATACATTCCCTTAGCCCTGAGAGTGAATAGATTTAATGAGAAGGGTTCTTCTGTGTTGGGTCCTACAACTGTCAACCCACCTATCTTCACAAAAAATTCCTTAAGAGGCCCACTCCTAAGGTGATTCCTCTATGCACCATATACTTGAGCTAATGATTTAAAGTTTATGGGTTCCAAAAAATTTGTAAACTCATTGAGCCCAAAAGCACTTCTAAACTCTTCATTATTAATTTCAATAAGGGCTTTTCCATTTATGTCCCTAATGCTTTTGGTAACTGGATCATAGTTGTGTGCAATTTGAGTCAATAGATCCATGTCCATGAATACCCCTGGGACTACCAACTTCCCTACATCTAACTCCTAGATGCTATTTTGTGGGGCTAGAGAATTCCTCATTCCAAATCCAACCTTAAATAACCCCAACCCAGACAATCCAACCTATGGATCTCTCAACCAGTTGCCCTTGTCATATAGCCCTTCTCCTATCTTCAAACTAGGAGCTCTAGGCACTAACTCTTTTACTTTTGATACTTGATTAGTTGATGTAATGCCCCTACCCTAGTTGGACTTGTAAAACCCATTTGACCTTGGTTGACTTCCTATGTGGCATTCTTGAATGGTAGGTTAACCATGATGCAATGTGTAGTTTAGATAATATAAATAATCATACATACCTATTATTGTGCTTTTGCATCGATTCTTGTGTAAATGTAATTGTTTCCTAACTCTTGTGATAAATCTCAAGCTAACGTCTTCATTGAATGTGTATATGTATATGTATGCTTGCATGATGCATGGGTGCAGGAGATTGTAGGTACAACACCGCCTAGGGCAAGGTTCATCTCCTTCGGGATTCACAAGTTTGAGTAAACCTCCTCCATCCTCAGAATTCAGATTTGGGGGTCATAAAACTCTTGTCTTGCCTTAGCCATGGTCAGGTGAGCGTCGTGTGTGGTTCGTGGGGCTTTCTTTGCATTGGGTTGCATGTCATGTGATTTGGTGGACTTCCTCAGTTTGTGTACCTTGTGCGGGGTAAGTGGAGTTTGTTATCCTAAGTATTTAATTCAATTTAATGAGTAGATGTATGCATTAGTAATTTAGAAATTTAAAATAGGTAGTTTCTTTTATATGATTAATCATTAATTTAAAGAGACCACTTTAATTATAATTGTAGCAAGCTTAAAGCATTTGAATTGAAAAAATGTGTTCATTTACGCATTAAAAGTTGAGGAATTAGAATAAATAGGTTTCTTTCATGAGATGAGTCATTTATTTAAAAAGGGTCGCTTTAATTATGTTGTAGCGAGTTAATTTAATAGTTAATTTTAAATAACGAAATTCAATTAGTTATGCGTTTTTAGAAAGGAAAGATTTAAAGTCATTGGGAAATAGAAATGAATTAATCATTTTCACATTTTGAAAAAAAAAAAAAGAAAGGGGAAAATTTTATTATTTAAAGGAAATTATTCTTTTTACTTGTAAAGTTGATATAGTATAAAGGATTGATTTTTTTTGGAAAATTAAATTAACCTAAATACCTTACCCTTGTTAAATAGTTCAAAATATAAATGTTGGCTAAAGTAATATGGAGAAATTAAAATTAGAATTAAATAAGAAATAGAAGCATTTTAATTTTAATTAGAAAAACGAATAAGATGTATTAAATAGTGGAAATGAATGATTTTCATTTTTCATTTTCTTTTATTTTAAAAATAAATGCCTAAATTCGAAATTGAAAATTAGGTCAAAAAATGGGGGTTTCTCATTTAACCTAGTTTTTGAAATATTTTTGGGGGTTCTTTCTTTTGGTGAGGGGTTTTGGAAAAAAAAGGGGAGATGGGGGAACTTTGGAGAAAAAAAAATTGGAGTTTTGTTTGGAGTTGTAGGTGGAGCTCTCCTTCAAGTCTTGCCTGAAAATGCGTTATGAGGTAGGATTCCAATCTACCCTTTTATTTATTGTTGAATTAAAAAAATTGGTGTTTGAATGTTCTCCATGAAATGCTGGAAAAAGAAATGATAATGCCCATGAATGTCATTAAGATTTAGTTTCAGTTTTGAAAGCTTGGTTGTTCTTGGATTCAAGATTTGTCATGGCTTCTTGGACATTTTGAAAGGAGAAAATCTTCCCCATTCTATTGCTTAAATATTCTGGAAAAAAAAAAAAAAAAAAGAAGGGATAAAAAATAGGAAAATAAAAATATCAAACAAATGACTATGGCTATGACTATGTTTTGGTTTTTTTTGTATCCTTATTTTTAAAAAAAAAATTGACTTAGCTATACATTGTGAATCTTCCAAAAATAAAGAAGAAACACAACAAAAAATATATATATATAAAAAAAAAGGAAAAAAAAAAAATGATATATTTTGGGTTAGGGTTTGGTGGGCGGAGGAGCCGAAGCTCGGCTCGCGCCGCCGCCCCCCTCCCCCATTTCCTCCCTACCCCTGTGGCCTCGCAAGGATTACCTGCGTCCACTGTGGCCGTAGGGTAAAACCTGTGACCACGATGTCCGCAGGGAAACCCTGCATCCACGGCAGCCTGTAGGGAGAGTCCCTGTGCCACCGTTCGACAGCGAGGGAGCTGGGGGTTCCCGCCTCTTCCATGTTGGAAGGTGGGCCCCACAGTGTCCCCTCCGTTTTTAAAAAAAAAATTATTTTTAGTTTTTTTTAAATTTATTTCATTTTTTTTAATTAAAAAAAAATGAAAATAAAATGTAATAGTACAATAAAATAAGAAAAAAAAGAAAATTGATTTTAATGACAGTTTTTTTTTTAGTTAATAATTAATTTGTTTTATTGATGCATACATTTAACGTAAAGGTTAATTTTTGTATCAATAAATAATTAATATGAAATTTGTACATTATTAAACGATGTTTTTATATCTATACATTTTTAAGAACATTTATATAATATATCGAATAGTAAATAATAACTGGTGATCTTTAATTAATACAGTATTCAAGAAACACATAATAATTCTATCTAAGCATTCTGAGAACTTAGAAATAGGAATCAAAAATGTTAAAATATTTAAAGTTCGTCATGGAAATTTTGAAAACTCAACTGATATGCTAACAAGATCATCAGAAAACTTAACAATGTGTCGATTGGAAGCTTGGAAGAAAATGATACCTTCTTTTAGTAAAATAAATAGTTTAGTTATTTCTTCCCCGATGATGTGAAATAGATAATGGAAAAGAAGGCAAGTTTATTTTATGTTTTCGCTTGTGTTAAGTACTGTCAAGGCTTGCTAGGTTTGTTTGGACTTTGTCATCTATTTACTTGTGTTGGTCTTGGCCAGTTACATCCCTAGTCTGAGTATCATTAGTCATTTGAACCTGTAATTGCCTGGAAGTGTTCAGTTGGATCCGCTTCAAAAGGGATCATTATGTAATTTTTGACCAAGGTGACTATTGTATATTGGTTGTGTTCTCCTAAGTGGCAAAGATGTAAAAGACATGTAATTTATGTATTCCTAATGATATTTAAGAAAGATATCAAATGTGGGTGGTTATCTTAAAACCAAATGAATGAACTTCGTATATTAATCACATTGAACCTTAAGGAAGGCCTCTTAAATTAATTAGGTGTTAATGTGCATTGAGTAAATAACCTCACGATGGCCTCCTATCCACCCCAAATAAATCAACGCTTCCTAAAATTCTAAGATGACAATTCATTGAACGTACATGTGACCATGTCGTATGCATTATCTCGTAATTAAGTCATCCATCTTATTGGATCAATTGACGCAAGTTGAGTTAGGTGTAAGGTACGTAATCATGTTGGGAAACTCCTTAGGTTCATTTAGCCTTCCGCTGTGTTATATAAGTTTTTAGATAACTCCAAATTATCTTAATGTTGTAACTAATCAGTAATACTCTTAATTATTATTATAAAAAAAAATAAAAATATTTACACTCTATTTGAGTGTTTTTAGCTTAAACCCTTTGGGGTTTCCTCGTGGGGCATTATAGTTGACAATGTCAACTGCTCAAGAAAATCATCACAAATGGCCCTCTCTTGATAATTAACCTTCCCAGAGAACTCTCTCTTAGGTGCCATTTTGAAAATGCAAGCATTAAAAAAAAATTGTTCAATCAAAAGAGACTTGATCGGCCATTATATTGACTTAACAGTCTTGCCTTTGCACTGGGTCCGACCTCCTTTTCACCATTTCATAGACTTTATCTTTCGAGCACTTCTCCTTCGTGAAACCATGCTAGATGTTAGATGGAATTCTAACTGGTCAGCATTCAACTCTCATCGGGACCGCCCACATTTTTACTAACCGTGCCTTTTACCTTGACCGCTAACTATCTTTCTCTATTTCATGGAGCTTAAACATTTGTCGACTTTAGGCTGCAAAATAATGCAAAGCGTTGGATTAGTTTAGAGATGACCATCCTTTAAGGGAAATCCTTTATGCCTACTTTGCTTACGCTGCCTTTTTATTGGTTATCGATTACCATGTGGCACTCAACCATTGGTTTTAGAAAACCATTCAAGCCTAGTTCCATGTTGGGCACGTGTCTCTCCCTTTTACTGTCAGTTACACCTTGGCGGGCCCTCAGCTTCTTTTGAAACCACGTGTCCACCAACACGTCACCATCTAGCTTGACACCTAGACAAACCTCTTTTACTTTTGCTATTTTGCGGAGTATATCCTTCAAGCATCTTGCAACCGTGAAATAGCACCGGTCGTTGGATCAAAACAAAGTCAATCCTCCTTTAACCTTATGTTTTATCTGCCTTTGGGGACAAAAAACCCTTTTGCCATTTTGCAGGGCATAAAGCAGGAGAATCTTACCCTTGCAAATTCATGAGGGTCGTTGGATTATTTTCTACTTGCTCGGTGCTTAACCATCTGAATAGACTCTAACAGATGTGGTCCCTCTGATTTAACCTCAAACACCTGGCATCTAGTCACTTTTAGAGCTGACATGTTAGTCTTTCATTCACTGAGAGAAAACACTAGGTTCCAATTAATTTTTACCACCTGCATCTACCAGGTCACCTCTTACCCTGCAACATGACTCACCTTTGGGACCCACCTTCTTTTAACCTTTGGACCCACCCCATTGACCATTATGGTCTCTACCACATGAAACCATTTCACTCACTCTCTAGACCAGCTGGACTATCTACTTGGAGTGCCACATCATTTCACCACTTCACGAAAGATAACTGTCGAGCATATTCATCCTGTGAAATAGTGTGAACTGTTAGATCAAATTGGACTTGATCACCTTTTAGTCACTTTTAAAATCCTCGCATGCAAGGTCCCACCAAAAGCTTTCACCATTTCATGAAAGGTATTTCAGTTGCAAGTTCAGGCTATGAAATAACATTAGCTGTTGGATCTTGGACAAGATGAGACCTCTTTAAACAAGACCAGAATCGCCATTTAGAACACAAAGCCCTTTTGCCATTTCGTGGGTCTTAAACCATGCACAACTTCGCCTAGAGAAATAGCGAAAACCATAGATCTTCCTGAGAGATGTGCACCACTTACTGGGCCCGACAACATGAGGAGGGAAATATATAAGGCATAAAATTTTACTATTTAATTCAAAAGACCGCCTAGGCAAATGATAAGGGGGGACACTTTCAATGAACCTGGGACCCATTACTTAAGTGGATAAAGTAATGAAGAAATAGAACTAGAGGGTTTTTTTGATAAAACATTAAATGATTTGAAACTAAAAACCCTAAACCCTTAAGACCTAACACAAAGCTAAAGCAATTGATAGCATGTCTAATTAAAAATTTCAAAATCATAGCCAATTATGGGAAAGGAAAACCCATTTTTTAAATAGTGATAATAGTGGTTATGCTAGAGAATAAAGTGTGAGAGTTTTAGTAGTGATACCATTTGAAATGGTCATGTCCCCTGATCTACAACCTATGTATGCATCAACTATAGAAAGCCAAGGTCTTCCCAAAATGATTGGATATCTACCTAATGTTGCCTTAGGAGAGAGTATTATAAAATTGGTCTAATATTCCTAACAATCTAGTGTGACAATAATATGCTCAACCATCCCTTCAGGTTGGACAGTAGAGCTATCAGCAAGTTGCAAGACCATTGGGGTAGATCTAAGACTAGTAATACTGAGTTACTGCATGACATCCTTGGTCATCACATTTATGGCTGCTCCCAAGCCTATCAAGGCATTTTTAATTTGAGTTCATTAATAACTACCTTCACAATAGGACTAACTGGGTCAGAATATTTAGGGACAATGTTAGGATTCCCAGAGATACTAAGAGGGGGTGAATCAGTATCTTTCTAGTTGACAGATCTTTTGATCTTATTAAATAATCTGTATTCCAAAATAGTGTACCGGTAAATAAGAATTAATGCAGTAAATATGAAAAATAAACACAACATAGAAAGCACACAATAACACAATATTTTTGGTGAGGAAACCCGGTGTGGGAAAAACCTTGGTGGGATTTGTGACCCACAATATTCACTCACTAGCCAATGAATGGATATTACTTACAATAGTGTGCCTACACATGCAGGAAGGCCAACTGCCTAGAGCTCACTGCTCAAATACAAAAGGAAGTCTCACCGACTTACAAAAAATGGATTATGGAAATCCAATGTAATGTACTACTACAAAAATAATCTACTATGCCAGGTTTAGTATCAGTTTAAGCTCATGCAATAACCATAAACCTTTCTCCAAAATGTGCCTTAATATTCTCTCTACATATCCATCGTATCATCTATCACTTACTTACAAAATGATCTACAAGATCCCATACTTATATATGAGTCTTATTACAATATGCCATGTTGGCTTACAAAAAGATATTACAATTAAATACAATATACAATAATCAAAATCTTGTCAGCTAGGGTGCTGGTAAACATTCTTGTCGTTGTCGGTGAACTATCTGTCGGTGTAGAGTTTGTTGGTGCTGGTACCTGTTAGTGCCAGAAGATTGCAAGGTTTCCATCAATCACAATACCTTCAATCACCTACAATTTTCATTGGAGTGTACAATTCCAATAATCTCCCCCTTTGGCATTGATGGCAACACCCATGAGAAAAATCCAAAATTGTATCAAAAAATTAAAGTCCAAAAATCTTACCAAAACTATGTTCTCCCCTTGAGTAGATGATCTCTTCTATCAATCATTTTTCTCTTCTCTACTACTCCTCCTTTGACATAAATGACAAAGGCTGTCAAAATGTCAACTGAGTGCAGTTATCAGCTAGAACCCTGTAACCAGTTGGTTACAATCTGAAATAGGTCTGCTAATACAAAATTCAAGCTCTGAGTGTGTTAGTCTCAAATTTTGATTTCCTCTTATCCCCTGTAAGAAAATGAATAACTATGTTTGCAAATGAAGAGATCAAGGAAAAAGGAATCTTAGAGTAACATATGACAAGGTTTTGAGAACCTTCTACACTTTGAACTTATCCAAAGTTCAGGTGGGTATACCTTTTGTGAATAATTTCACACTTCTAAATGAGATCCATAGTAAACCAATATCCAAAAACCAGTGGATTTTATCACCTCAACATAAACTGAAATAATCAAAGAAAACTTAAGCTCATTTTCAATATTGATCCTCAAGAGATGTAGAAAGAAAAATACAATTGATACTAGTGCCTTATCCAGGATACAAAGTCATCTAAATCAAGCAAGGATTTCATAGTTAAACATCCCCATCCATCTCATCATTTCAGCTTCTACTAACCCCATACATGCTTGACATATATACGAGTTATTTCTTGTTAAACTAAATAGTGTTTATCAAATTCAAAGCTTCAAACAAATTAACCTACTGACAATGATATTTCATGCGTATTTAATTCCTCTCCTAAAGAGAAAAGATAAGAAACATATCCATAAAGATTGTGTTACAATCCATTTTCAGTTGAATAACCCTAGATTACTCAAATGAAACTAGTAAATTACTGAAATCACACCAGAAGACAACACAGTTTTAGGCTCAAAAGTCTCTGATCTGTATATTGATAATCATTTTTGAAAAAATCTTACATAATCTCAAAATATTCTTTGTAATAACTAGAAAAACCCAAATAAATTTTTGCAAAGTTTCTTTACCAAATTCTTGTGATCTCTTTTACACTAGTCCTGGTATCCATTTATAATACTATGGATGCTTACAAGCTTCAGACATTCCTAATAAAAGTTTGTTACAAACTGTGATACTCTCCAAGAAATAGTTAAAAGTCCATCTCAATATTAACGACCTCTTATGCTTGTTGTTTTGTTGCAACCTCTTCTACTTGCTCTAGAGCATCTTCCTTTTGTTTGACATATTTGCCCTTCCACTCCTAGAACACGTCATCACTCGGTCAAGCAAAGCTAACAATCTTCTATTTCATTCCTTCTAGCCTTTTCCAAATGGCCCTTAACTGCCCAATTTCCTTTTCTATGAAACCATAGTGTGATTTAACTTTTTCAATTTCTTCAACTATTTGGACAAATAGGGATGTGTCATCGGTGTTAATAATTTCATTAACCCTTAAAGACAACTTGTGGTCCAGCTCTTCTAGCCAAGTCTTCTCCTCTTTCAACTAAATTGGACCTACAAATCCCCTTGGAAACAATTCAAATTTCTGATCTGAATATTCTTTTCTATATAATTGGGCTTTTCTTTTTACACCTACCCTTTCATCTAAGAGTATACTCATGTCTTTTATGAACTCACTAGTGGACCTTAGATCGTCATTCTCCTCTACATCTGCATGGGATGAGAACATGAGCTCCAACTCCTTACCTCTAGGCATCCACTTATTAAGGATTGGTTCCACAGTGGCTTCATCCTCTCTGAATTTGATCAAAATATCTAGAATCCTTTTCATATTAATGTATACAATGGAGGCCTTGACTAAATCAGCAAACTTCAAAATTGTGGCTTTCACCTTTTCTTCATACTTGTTTGCAAACAAGGCTTGAGCTTGTTTCAACTTTTCCAACTCATGTTGGATAGTTTCAGCTGACTAGAAACTAGAAGGCATAGGAGAAGGTGGATATTCTATAATGGGACTAGTAGGAGGGGGGTCTTTCTAGAGAGGAGGCTATCATGAGTGTAGAGGATTCACCTGGATGGTGCTATCCTACAAACTAACTCTGAAGTCTAGTAATAATGTTGTCCTTCTTGGCTATTCCTTCTTTGGCCTCATTATAAGCCTTGAAGATGGTCTCCAATTTCAATTGGAGATTAGCTCTTTCTTTTGCCTCTTTCTCTACTACTAGGTGGCTCTTCTCACATCCCCTCTTGAGTCTCCTCATATGTATAGGCAATCTCACGAAGACTCCCTAACTGTAATAATTGTTCAGCCACCGCTTGGTCATCTCCTATGTGGATAGGGTACTAGGATGAAGATTATTGAGGTTCATCGGCTTCAACTTTCTTCCCCACTTTTTTCCTTTTAGGGGAATCTTGGATGTGAATGACATCTTCAATTGCTCTTTTCCCTCTTCAAGTGGAAGGCTCACCTATCACTGGCATCATCACAGTGTACTTTGATTTCTTATGCATTACATAGTCACTAGGTGGGATAGCCTTTGCAAAGGCAGGCTTAGCCAAGACCAACTTAACCCTATCAGGATCATTTTGCATTATAGCCTCTCTTTTTTCTTTTAAGGTCTGCATGAGGTCTTCAAAATAGAGAATCAAGAATTTGATTTTCTCCTCAAAAGGGTTGAAGCTAGAAAGAGGGTCATATCTACTATCAAATTGATGGATAAAATTAAGTGCCCTCTTATATGCAACTTCTCCTTGCTCAGTTCCTTCTCATCTAAGATAAATTCATTCCTAATTAAATCTTCAGGGAACTGAAACTAATGAGGCCTACCTTTACACACCACCCTCTTTCTAAACATGCCATTGAAAAAGTCCTCAGGGTTTGCACATCTTGAAACTCCAGTTGACAGCCTATAAGACTTAAAGAATTCTTCAAAATATTTCCAGCCACCTTTGGTGATTACAAAATGGTGGGCCATGGTGATAGCTGGGAAAATGGTCCCCTTACCCCTATTGGTCAGCTCTACCTCTTGTACTCCTCCAATGTGTCTCGATACTTCTGCAATTCCTATCTTCAATGGGACCTGATAGGGTAGTAGATAGGTAGTACCTCTGAAACCATACAATCTGAAAATAGTACAAACAGGGTACAAATACATGTCTCCCCAATTGTGAACAATCTTAATGCCCTCTACAAACTCTTTAGGTCTGAGGAATTCCAAAAGAGCCTTAGGAATCCTAAGGCTTTTTGTGCATAAAAGAATTCTAATCTTAGATGCAAAGCATCTATAAAACTTTAGAAAACTAGCATCTTCTCTATCCCAAGACAAAACAGTGCTCCAAAGTTGGACCAACATCTCTTCCTTATCCTTTACCTTAACCAAGTCCATTTCCTTTGCAAAATAGTCAGCACCTTTGAAAAAAAACATATGCATTAACAAGGAGTACCATCCAAGTGACCTATCTACCTTACCATTCTTTATCCCTACTAGTCCTGCATGAATTGCATCAGTAAGGTATGGGGCATAATCAAATGTTATTGCCAGGGAGGGGTGTAGAATTTGTGCAATCATTAGCATGTAATAGGTTGGCATGTTTCTCTCAACATCTTCTCCAAAGATCTGACATAGTGCCCAAAACATACCCTTAGCTCTCAGAGTAAACAATTTGAGGGAGAATGGTTCCATTGTACTGGGGCCTACAACTGTCAACCCTCCTATCTTAACAAAGAATTCTTTCAATGGGCCACTCCTAAGATGATCCCTTTGTGCATTGTAGACCTAGGCTAATGACTCAAAGGTAATAGGCTCTAACAAATTGGAAGCATCACTGAGTTTAAACACATTTCTGAATTCAACATTTTTTATTTCAATTAGGGCTAATCCCTTCACACTCCTGATACATCTTGCTATAGGGTCATAGTTTTGTGCAATTAGGGTCAACAAATCTACATCCATGAATACACCAGGGACCACAAGCTTCCCCATATCCAGTTCCCATATGCTATTCAAAGGGGCTAGGGAATGTCTCTGCCCAAAACCTACTTTGAACAGTCCTGAACCTGACATCCCTATTTTAGGGTCCCTTAACCAATTGCCTTTATCATACAGGCCATCCCCAATTCTCAGACGAGGGTTCTTTGGTACTAATTCTTTGGCCTTAGCCCCGACATCGGTAGACATGGTTAACTATTTTAAAAAATTGTCACGAATGTTTCTATCCTAGTAATTCACTTTTCCTATCAACTCCCTAGTTGGTGCCATTTTGAATATGCAACTATACCAATTGAAACTAGCACAGACCTCTAATGAAATAATTCACATAGTAAGAATTGAAATCCGACTAGAATTATCAAGAAACAACACAAAAACCTATTATTCGCCTTAAGAAAAACCGCTCCGCACCAATTGCTCTGCAACAAACTTCGATGAAATAATGCTAACAATCAAGTTGATGGGGACTCAAATATGGAAAGTTGGCTTTGAATTTTAGGAATTAACTCTGCATGCTCTAGCCATCACCTCAAAATTGAATTCACAAACCAAATTCAAAAACAGGCTCCAACAGGTCATAACTTCTTTGTGTATTTTTCTCTGTTTTTCTCTTTCACTATTTCATAGAACATAAAACCTTTGCAATTTTCTTTCATGAAGAAACACTAGTTGTTGGATTATGAGAACTTACACTACCTTTCTTTGCATTTGATGTCTCTTTGTTACTGTTGGGCCTTACCTTTTTTTTGCTATTTCGTAGGCTTTAACACTCGTGCACTTTTTCTTCACGAAGCCACACCAGCCATCGGATCAAGCTCTAACTGCCTGATCTTTAACTCCAACAATGATCGTCAATCTCACTAACTAACCACACCTCACCTTGATGGCTAATGGTTTTCACCATTTCGAAGAACTTATGCCACGTGTATCTTCGGGCCATGAAACAATGATGACCGTTGGATCGACCACGAGATGAATATCTTTTAACAAGATTTAAACCTTTCAAGTGGGCCCTTTAACTCAGAGATCACTTATGTCACCTCATCACCGATTAATGAATGTCATGTGGCCATTCCTCAAGAAGTTCCATCAGGTTCCATTCTGAATTGGCCATGTGCTTTGCCTCACTATTCTCCACATAACTATCAGTTGAAACAAGGTGGGCCCTCAACTACCCTTTAGAGCCATGTGTATTGGACATGTCACTTTTACACTATACAAAAAACACCATCTATCCTGCCATGTCATGCTTTCATGTGATTGTCACCTATCTTTCACCATTTTGCGATGACTAACTTGTAATCATCTTGTCTTCGTGAATCCACGCGGGCCATTAGATCTCATGAACTTGCCTGTAGTTTATCCTTTCTATGACCACCTTGCCCAGGCCCACCACCTTTTCACTACTTCGCAATAGGTAGAACACGTGCATCTTTTGGCTGTGAATCAATGTGAGCCATTGATCCTTTTCAACCTGATCACGTTTTAAACAAGGAAGCCACTCGCCTCTGGGACCCACCATGTGTTTTCTCCATTTCGCAGAACTTACACCATGTGCATCTTATCCAAACAAAATAGTGCAAGCCATTAGATCATGATCAAGATGCAGGTGTTTAATCTGATGGTCACCCCACCTCTCAGGCCCGCTTAGGCTTTTCGCTACTTCACGAATATTAACCTACTAGCAACTTCGCTTAACGAAACAATGACAGCTGCTAGATTAACAATGAGTTACACCATATTTACGGGGCCCAAAAAACATTAGAACAAGGTAAAGTAAGGGCGCATAAATTTTTAAAAATAAGGGACCACCTAGGGAAATAACTAATGGTAATGCATGAATAGAATCATAAGGGTTTTTCTCAATAACTAGAAGGGTTAGAACTCAAAACTTAAACCTTCTTCTGACCTAAGACAATGAGAGGAAACAAGGCCATACCAGACTCAATTTTTTGCAGACTTTTCACTAATTATGGAACAAGAATATCCATTTTTTAAACAGTGATAATAGTGGCTTTGACCAGGGATGGTTGATCACAAGATCAACACAAGAATTCAGAAACTCTCTAGAGAAATAGACCAAACAAAATCCCAAAACCAACAACAAAAGAAAACCCAAATATATACAAACAAGGACCTACTGTTCATGGACATTAAGAGAAGTAATGTTTCAGGAATTGTCCATGCACTGGAAATTCTTGTACTTCATCATTCATATTCTACAAAAAATATGAATCATTTTCGTTAAGATCACAGACCATAGAGGGGCCTATCCATAGTGACTCAATTTTTTTGTGTTTTCCCTTATCTTGTCCTTTCGCATTCCACTAAAGAACCATATCACCAATTTGAAATTTTCTCAATGAGGTCCTTTTGTCAAATAGATATTTTGACTGCAATTGGATCTTCAAATTCCTCTTGTGAGCCAAAGTTCTAATTTCTTCTATCTCCATCATCTGAATCATCCGGTCTTCCATAGGTTCAGATAACTCCATGTCTTTAGCTTGTAGGAACTTATACACTGGAAGAAGATTATTGACTGGCACCCTAGATTGCATAACATAGACCATCTCAAAAGTTGAGACACCAATTGCTCTCTGAAAAATAACCCTGTCAGCCCATAAAGCTAATTTTAACTTTTGGTCGCAGGACCTTATATTCTCTTCCAGGATTTTCTTGATAATGTTATAGAGGCTCTTGTTACTTGATTTAGCTTTCCCATTACCCTAAGGATGGTATGGAAAAGAATATGACATAATTATTCCATGACTGGTGCAAAATTAAATGAACTCTTTTGATATGAAACTCATGGTATTATCCATTACTAATTTCACAGGAACACCAAACCTGGTTATGACATTATCCATCAAGAAGTCAATAACATCCTTACTTGTGGCTCTTCTAGTGGGTATAGCTTTAATCCACTTGGTAAAATAATTAGTGGCTACTATGATCCACCTATGGCCTCTTCCTGATTTCTCAACAATTTCTCCAATAAAATCAATGCCCCATTGGACAAAGAGTGCTTCCACTGTGACTAGGTTGAGGGGTAAAGCTCCCTCATACTTCAATTTTAATGAAAACTTCTGGCATGGGTCACATCTCTGAACATGCTCATGAGCATCTTTAAACAGAGTAGGCCAATAGTACCCAGCCCCAACTATCTTACCAGCAGTTGTCTTGGAAGAGTAATGACCTCCAGACACTCCATCATGCATTTCAGTTAATGCTCTCTTAGCCTGGCATTTATCCAAGCACATCAGCAATGCCCCATCTCTATTCCACTAAAATAGATCACCCTGAATGAGGACATATTTCTCGGACTTCAATTTTAGAGTTCTTCTCTAGTTAGGGGTCATTCCTTCTGAAAATATTGCATCTCTTAAGAAATGTACTACTTCTGAGTACTAGGGCTGTGTCTCAATACTAGTGACTAGGATGTTCTCAACTTCAACATTATTCACTTCAACATCAAGAAGGTTTGATTCAGCCATAGGCTTTGCAAGGCCTCAACCTCTCACCAATTTAGTGATCTTAATTTCCAAATCAAACTCCTAGATCTTGGTTATCCATCTTCATCTCTTACCTATGACCTCAGATTGGGATATAATATCCTTGATAGCAGCATGTGGGACATAGGCAATTACTTGAGAATTTACAAGATATGGCCTAAAAGCTTTAACAGCCTTGACCAAAGCATAAGCTTGCTTTTCCATAATTTCATACTTTGCAACCTATAAAGATTTGCTATAAAAAGCTATAGGATGTTCATATCCTTCATTATCCTTTTGTAAAAGGACTATAGCCACTATGTGATATGAAGCAAAAGAAAACAAAGAGAAAGGCTTACTATAGTTAGGGGACTTCAAGACTGGAGCCTCCTGAATGGCCTTTTTGATCTCATCAAAAGCCTTAGAAGCTTTTTGATCCCAAAAGAACTTTGTATCCTTTTTAAGCAGTTTAATAATGTGCTTGACTATCTCTACAAAATTTGCAATAAATCTTCTAACAAAATTTACTTTGCGCACAAAATATTGGATACCTTTAACGTTTTTCGGCTCAGGCACATTTTTTATAGCCTCAATTCTTTCAGGGTATATTCTTACCCCTTCTTTGGAGACAATATGCCCTAGGAGCTTCACTTCAGTAACAACAAAATGACACTTTTTAGGATTTAAGGATACTCCAAATTCCAGAGCTTAATTGAAAACCTTCTCTAAGTGGTCATATACTACCATGATAATATTGATGAATTCCTTGAAAGATACATCCATAGCCCTCTAAAAAGTAGCCCCAATATTTTTCAAACCAAAAGGCATTCTGACATACACATATGTTCCCCAAGGGGTGGTGAAAGCAGTTTTGAATTGTTTTGATTCCTTTACTAACACTTGGTTATATCCTGAGAACCCATCCATCATAGACAATAGGTCACAACCAATTACCCTTTCCAACATAGCTTCCATATTAGGAGAAGAATAATTATCTTTCAAGGAAGCAACATTTAGGTTCCTAAAGTCAACATAGAGTCTTATGTCCCCATTCTTTTTCCTAACTGGGACCAAATTTGAGACCCATGATGAGTGCCTTATAGGCTTAATGATTCCCCCTTCCCTTAACTTGGTTAATTCTTGATGCATTTTAGACTCCAATAGGGGGTTAATAAGTATTTGTTTTTGTCTGAAAGGCTTAGCATCTGGAAGTAGATGGACTTCATGCTGAAAAGGATCCTGTCTATATGCCTTCAGATCCTCACAAGGCTAAGAAAAGACATGCTTGTATTTCTTTACTAAATTAATAAGATTTACTCTAACATGAGGAGGAAATTTTTTTCCAATATATACTAACTTAGGGGATGATTTTGTCCCCAAGTTTACTTCCTCTAACTCATCTAACTTAGTGGTTGATTGCTGGTGCAAATGACTGTCACTGTAACTAAACATACCTTCAAGCTCTACCAACCATTTAGGTATCTCATTAGTTTCTAACTGAACCAGGTCATTTCCAAACACAGTGTCTATGTTGTCAACCACTTCCACCAAAGCATTGCAATCAATTTTTTGTCCATCATAGTCATCAATGAATTGTATAAACCTAAGAATATCTTCATCATCAGCAAACACTTGCCAATTATATACATTGTTAGGAATGGTAGGCCTAGCTTTTATCTCAACAGTGGATATACCGGTTAGTGTTGCATCGTTATTCTTTAATACAATATTTGTTTGATAGTTCTGATACTTAATATAAGTATAGATCCAATAGCCAACAAGATGAGAGGGGGGGGGGGTGGATCATACAAACTTAATCATCCATAAAAACATCAGATTCAACCTTGGTAACATATATTTCAGTAATATAACCAAAACTATTAAACATGCAAACTCAAAAGCATATGAACATCATAAACCTCATAACACCAGATTTAACATGGAAACCCAAATAGGAAAAACCACTATGGGATTTCGGACCCACTAAGAAATATACTCTTCTAGAGTATGCTCAGTTAAAAGCAAATCCTGTTAAAGATTACAAACACATTGCTAGATGTGACCCGGTTAAGGGATTTCCCTCAGATCTGTTAGGATCTTCAATTTGTTAGAAGTGACCTTGTTAAAGGATTTCAAACACTCAATCAGAATGTCACCTTGCTAGAGGGTTTTACAAATAAGACTGTTAAGTCCACTCGGTTATGAGATTTTCTATCACTTTCACAGAATAATAGTAATAAAATCTATCTGCAACTTCACATCTAAAATGCTAAAGCATATTCCTATTTGTTCAATATAATATAGACATAGAACTAATCTTGTCTATCTGCTAGGCTTCTATACTCTATTATTCTAATAGTTCTTTAAGCTTCGATGCTTGATAATCACTATGTAGCATCCTTGTGCATACACTTTCCCACATTCATTGTTTATCAACAGTTTCCTATTTATAAACAATTAGGTAACCGCTTAATCTCCTTGATCACATTTCCCCTGATCAATCATAGCCATCAGATCTTCTATCTTGTCCAAGCGCAATGCATCTTCAATCTGAAAATGTTTTACCCCATCTTGGAACTTTCATAATAGTCTTGGAACCTGTGCCAGGGTATTGCAGTTCAATCTGAGCTATAGATCTTCATGCTGACTTTTCATTTCCTTTGATTAGTTAACAAACTTCTTCCATGGTTCACCAATCATTTAATCAGCTTCCTTCATTAAATACCATATGTAAACATTTAATACATTCCATTATAGGTCAGTTATAACTCGGTTATAAGTCGGTGAATACTAAACTTCACTTGGTAGACATTCCGCCTTCATTAACCAATATCGATAGCCTTAGGGTTTACCGACTAGGTTCCTTGCTTGATAACATAGTATAGTATTAACCTTTACAATTTAAAACATATGTATGATGTTAAAACAATCTAAAACATCATGATCTCATCATTGTCTGACTCGATACTAGATGCCCATTGAATACCTTATTCTTCCCCTTATTCATCATATTCTTTCCTATGTCTTTTACCAACATCTTTATAATCTTCATATCATACTTCTCAGGATATGGCAACATCATACTGAATTAGAAAATCAATTTCTTGACATCAATGACAAAATAATAATATCAAGACAGTAAACATCTTGAATCAGTTATATCCATAATCATCAGCAACCTTCTCAATATCCTTATGAAATGCCAATAATCTTTCATTGTCTGTTATAATGCAATATTACCAACAATCTCCACCTTTGGCATTGATGGCAAAACCAATTGATTTGACCTTAAAAGATTTGGATTGCTGTGATTCTGAAATGCTGAAATGCTCTCTCCCATACATTAGACTTCTCCTATTTTCAGTCTTCTTTCCAATCTATAGTCTACTCAGTTTTCTTTTAGTCTTCTCCCCTAATAGGTCTTCTTCCTCTATATTAGTCATCTCTCCCTTTGACAACAATGCCAAAAAGAAAAGAACTAAAACATAATTACTTTCTGTAAGAAGTTATTTCCCACTGTTGTGTATCAACTGAGTCTTGGTCAGAGCATCTATCTTCAATTCCTATTCCCTGTATAATTCCTGTACAACTTTAGAAAACATCCTAAAGTGTATAAATCAACATCAACTCCCAACAGATATTCAATAGAGTCACCGAATTGATGCTTTCACCGAACTCGGTCAGTGAGTAGAAGATAGGGGTAGGACCCCTAACTTACTTTTGAGATATTCAAAGGTGTCCTTTGGTAGTGGTTTGGTGAAGATATCTGCTATTTTTTTCTTTGTGCTAACATACTCCAACACCACTTTCTTCTCTTGAGCTTCTTCTCTAAGATAATGATATTTGATAGAGATGTGCTTTGTCTTAGAGTGTATAACAGGATTTTTTGAAATATTAATGGTACTAGTATTGTCACAGAATATAGTTACTGGGTTGCTAACTTTCTCATTTATACCTTCCAACAATTGTTTGATCCATGCAATGTTGGTACAATTCAATGCTGCAGCAACGTATTCAGCTTCTGTTGTTGACTCTGAAACACATCCTTGTTTCTTGCTAAGCCAACTCACTAGTCTTTCTCCTAAAAAGAAAGCTCCTCCACTTCTACTTTTTCTGTCATCAATGTTGCCTGCCCAATCAACATCAATATAAACTTTTAAATCAAAATCATTTCCTTTCTGATATACTAAGCCATAATTCTCAATGCCTTTCAAGTATCTAAAAATTCTTTTGATTGATGTCATGTGAGTTTCCTTAGGATCTGCAGAGAATCTTGCAACTATACCTACTGCATGTGCTATGTCTAGTCTTCTATGAACAACATATTGTAGTTTTCCAATCATGGATCGGTAAAGTGTCTCATCAATAGATGCAGATTCATCATTTTTTGACAATTTACAGTTGGTAGTCATAGGAGTACTTAGTGGTTTCGAATCCTCCATTCCAAATTTCTTCAAGATTTCCTTTATGGACTTGGATTGAGTAATGAAAATCTCATTTTTCATTTGTAGTATCTGTAAACCTATAAAATACCTTATCTCACCGATTAATGACATCTCAAATTCTTTGCTCATTTCATTTCCAAAGTTCTTGCATAAAGAGTCATTTCCACAAAATATAATATCATCGACAAATATGGTTGAGATCAGTATTCCATTTTCATCATTCTTCATATACATGTTGCTATTCTCACTTGTCCTTATAAAACCAATCTTAATCAAATAAGAGTGCAATCTTTCATACCATGCTCTAGGTGCTTGTTTCAAACCATATAAAGCTTTGTTCAATTTACATACCCGATCTTTATTATTGTCTTCAACAAATCCTTCAAGTTGTTCAATGAAAACTTCTTCTTCTAATATTCCATTCAGAAATGTAGATTTGACATCCATTTGATATACCTTGAATTTCTTGAAAGCAGCATAGGTCAACATTGTTCATACTCCTTCAAGTCTAGCAATAGGTGCAAAAGTTTCACCATAATCAATTCCTTCTTCTTGAGCATAACCTTTGCAAACTAGTCTTGCTTTGTTTTGAATGACCTCTCCTTTTTCATTTAGCTTGTTTCTGAAAATCCACTTTGTACCAATTACATTCTTGTCATTCGATCTTGGGATTAGTGTCCATGTGTCATTGTTCTTGATTTGATCAATCTCTTTTGTCATAGCATTTATCCAATCTTCACTATTAAATGCCTCTTTCACTATTCTTGGTTCAAATTTAGATATTAAACATGTGTTCTATCTCAGTTTGTTCTTTGTCATCACTGGATCATCCTTATCTCCTATAATCTGACTTGGTGCATGATGTCTTCTGACATACTTGGCTAATACAGGCTTGGTAGGCTCTATATGATCTTCTTCATCATTCAGTAACTGGATATTCTCTTCATTTTCTTCAACAGTCTTCTCAGTAGGACTTATCGGTTGCACATAGACAAATTCATCATAGTCTTCTAGTTCCTTGGAATTTCCTTCATCATTTCTTTCTACACATTCATCAATTTTCACATTTGTACTTTCTACTATTTTGTTAGATGATTTGATTAGACATTTAAATGCTTTACTTCTAGAAGAATAACCTAGAAACATTCCTTCTTCACTTTTCTGATCAAACTTGCCATTTCTATCATCTTTATGAACATAGCATCTACTTCCAAAGATTTTAAAATAACTAACATTAGGTTTCTTATCATACCAGATTTCATATGGTGTCTTCAAAGTACCTTTCTTCAATTGAACATGGTTCAAGGTGTAAACTGTTGTGCTTATTGCTTCTCTCCAAAATGTTTGTGGCACCTTCTTTTTAATCATCAGTGTTCTAGCACAATCCACAATAGATCTATTTCTTCTTTTAGCTATTCCATTCTGTTGTGGAGTTCTCAGTGCAGAGACTTGTCTTTTAATACCATGATCATTGCAAAATAAGTTGAACTCATCATATGTGAACTCTCCTCCTCTATCTGATCTAAGACATTTCAGTTGTCTTCCTATTTCATTTTCAACTCTTGCCTTGTACCATTTAAACATTTGAAAAGCTTCTGATTTTTCTTTTAAAAACATTACTGACATCATCCTTGAATAGTCATCCACAAATAATATGAAATATTTATCACCATAATAACTTTGAACTTTCATAGGACCACAAAGATTAGTTTGCAATAGATCTAAAATTCCCTTAGAAGTGTAAGACTTACTTGTAAAGCTTGATCTTGTCATCTTACCCATTTCGCATCCTCGACACATAGCATTCTCAGGTTTTTCAAGACTCGGTAGACCTCTTACTCTATGCTTCTTGCTTATTTTGATCAGATTATCAAAATTTACATGACAAAACCTTTTATGCCATAACCAGGTATCATCAATCTTTGCATGCAAACACTTATTTCGAGTTGAGTCAAGGTGAAATGTGTTACCTTTTTTATGTGTCCCGATAGTAGCTAACTTTCCATTCTTGTCATGAACTTTGACAATTCCTTTCTGAAATTCTATTCAGTAACTTGTGTTGTTTAGTTATACTACACTCAACAAATTGTATTTCAAACCTTCAACCCAATAAACATCATTGCATCTTCCATTATCAAGAAGCATTATGGATCCTTTACCTCTCACCGGACATGGTGCATCATTACCAGATCTAACATAGCCTCCATCATAATCGTCTAATATAACAAAGTTGTGTTTATCTCCTGTCATATGATGTGAGCATCCACTATCTATAATCCAAGAATCATTAGTGTTTATGTGAGATATTAGGGCTTTTTCTTCATACCTTTCTTCATTTGATCCATCCTTGATAGCCACATAAACTACTTCCTTTGTATCAGTCGCATCTGATTTATCATCATTAGATTCCTCATCAGCAATTAAGCATGTCTTTCTATCTCTTCTTCTGAAGTCTTGGTGTCCTCTATAATGATTATCTTTCTGTCTATCATCTCAGTAATCTCTCCTTTCAGTAAAATTTTTGTCAGGATAGTTAGAAGCCATATGTCCTATCTTATCACAATTGAAACATTTCAAAGGTAGTTTTCCTTTATACTTACCTTTGCCTCTTGGTAACCTTTTGGCTAATAGTGCTTCAAACTCTTCTTGCTTTCTGATTTCCTCATACAATTTGTGTACTTCTTCCATGTTCTTCCAAAATCTTTCACTTGCTCCACTATGATCTCCTTCAGAGTACTTATACTTTCTTTCATTGTAATCATTAGATTCATCAAGATGAAAAGAACTAAATGCGGACTCAACTTTATTTACCAAAGATCCACTGTTATCAAAGTTACTTAACTCAAATGCATGTATCTTACCAATAGTAGCATCTAAAGAAATTGGCATATTAGGTACAAACCTCAATTCATTGATTGTAGAGACTCAAATTGCATAAGCTGGTAGAAGGGTTTCTTAACAACTTACTTGTTATATCCTTTTCTTCAATAGTTCCACCTGCTCCTTTGATTTGATTGACAATCTCCTTTAGTCTTGCACTGTACTGACTTATGTTCTCACCTTCATTCATCCTCATAGATTCAAGTTGTCCTCTTAGAATATCTACTTTTTCTCTTTGAACATGTTCATCTCCTCCATATACTGATATGAGCTTATCCCACATTGCCTTTACATCATTGCAGCCTTCTAGATCATTAAACTCCGAATCGATCAATGTAGATGTTATTTCAATCATTGCTTGAATATGTTCTTGCTTTACCTTTATCTCTTCCATAGTCAGTGGATAGGTGCTCAGTGTAATAAAATCATTCTCTAGATAGTATATAGCATATTCTCCAATTCCTAATAGATGTAACTTCATTCTTTTCTGCCATGTAGAGAAACTAGACTTGTTCAGCTTCGGTGCATCCCTCTTATACATCTTTGGATCTTTAATTCAAGTGCCTTTAAACTTTCCTTCCAAAGTCCAAATCTTTGATACCAATTCATAGTTCTGATACTTAATATAAGTATAGATCCAATAGCCAACAATGTGAGGGGGTGGGGGTGAATCATACAAACTTAATCATCCATAAAAACATCAGATTCAACCTCGGTAACATATATTTTAGTAATATAACCAAAACTGTTAAACATGCAAACTCAAAAGCATATGAACATCATAAACCTCATAACACCAGATTTAACGTGGAAACCCAAATAGGAAAAACCACTATGGGATTTCGGACCCACTAAGAAATATACTCTTCTAGAGTATGCTCAGTTAAAAGAAAATCCTGTTAAAGATTACAAACACATTGCTAGATGTGACCTGGTTAAGGGATTTCCCTCAGATCTATTAGGATCTTCACTTTATTAGAAGTGACCTTGTTAAAGGATTTCAAACACTCAATCAGAATGTCACCTTGCTAGAGTGTTTTACAAATAAGAATGTTAAGTCCACTCGGTTAAGAGATTTTCTATCACTTTCATAGAATAATATTAATAAAATCTATCTGCAACTTCACATCTAAAATGCTAAAGAAGATTCCTATTTGTTCAATACAATCTAGACATAGAACTAATCTTGTCTATCTGTTGGGCTTCTATACTCTGTTATTCTAATAGGTCTTCAAGCTTCTATGCTCGGTAATCACTATGTAGCATCCTTGTGCATACACTTGCCTGCATTCATTATTTATCAATAGTTTCCTATTTATAAACAATTAGGTAACCACTTAATCTCCTTGATCACATTTCCCATGATCAATCATAACCATCAAATCTTCTATCTTGTCCAGGTTCAATGCATCTTTCAATCTAAAAAACATTTTACCCTACCTTGGAGCTTGCATAATAGTCTTGGAACTTGTGCTAGGGTATTGCAGTTCAATCTGAGTTGTGCATCTTCATGTGGACTTTTCATTGCCTTAGATTCATTAACAAACTTCTTCCACGGCTCACCAATCATTTAATTAGTTCCAGCTCATCAGCTTTCTTCATTAAATGCCATATGTAAACATTTAATACATTCTGTTATAGCTCAGTTACAACTCGGTTATAACTTGGTGAATACTAAACTTCACTCGGTAGACATTCTGCCTTCATTAACCAATAGCGATAACCTTAGGGTTTATCGACTAGGTTCCTTAGGGTTTACCGACTAGGTTCCTTGCTTTATAACATAGTATAGTATTAACCTTTACAATTTACAACATATGTATGATGTTAAAACAATCTAAAACATCATGATCTCATCATTGTCTAACTCGGTACTAGTTGCCTATTGAATACCTTATTCTTCCCCTTATTCATCATATTTTTTCCTATGTCTTTTACTGATATCTTTATAATCTTCACATCATACTTCTCAAGATATGTCAACATCATACTGAATTAGAAAATCAATTTCTTGATATCAATGACAAAATAATAATATCAAGACAGTAAACATCTTTAATCAATTATATCCATAATCATCAACAACCTTCTCAATATCCTTATGAAATGCCAACAATCTTTCATTGTCTATTATAATGCAATATTACCAACATTGCTAAGAAATCTGCCATGATATTCTTAGATCTTTCTATCCAATTTATAGAAAATACACTAAAATGCTCAATGACATCCCATACTGCATGTTTGTATCTTTTCAATCTATCATTCTTAGATGCATACTTAGCTCTAACTTGAGAAACAACCAATTCTAAGTCTCCCAACACTTTTAACAATTGAATCCTAGGCCTTTTTGCAACTTCAAGCCCCAATAGCAAGGCTTCATATTCAGTAGTATTATTTGTACACTAAAAGGCTAATAAGAAGGAATACTTGAAAGTTATACCTGATGGGGATACAAAGAGAAATCCTGCTCCAGATCCTTCTTTAGAGCAAGCTCCATCAAAATACATTTGCCACAAACCCTTCTATTGAGATTCCAATGCAATCACAATAGAGTTAGTATTCTTCAATTGAGGTAAAATTGGTTGTAATCTAAAATTGTCAATATCCACATCAATCATGTAGTTGAGCATACTAGGATCCACTTTCTCAATTACCCTAGGGGCATGTGTTTCTCTATACAATTTGACTTGGTTCCTATTAATTGGGATAGTGGCATATGATAGATCCAATTGAACATTTCCAGCCACTACTACAACCCACTGTCTAGATAACAACATTCCATAACGAGGTTTGGTGTCTCTTACAATGACATCCATTTTGTATATTGCTTTAGGGAATGCTGCTATCTTCACTTCCACATCTTTCATTGTACCTATTATTGACACTTCTTTGTTATCCATAGCATAACATTCCCATACAGTGTACTCACTGACAATCCTAATTCTTTCATAACACCATAGGGCATTACATTTGTAGTTGCACCAGAATCTATCATACAGCTTTTAATCAACCGATTATTTACTAATAAAGAAACATAGAAAGGATCAACCTATGAGGGTTCTTAGGTAATAGTTGTTCCAACATATACCTCTGGGGTTTGCAGCTCCTAATCCTTTTCATCCTTAGTTGAACTGGAAGGTAAAGCTGTGCTACTGTCAAATATCTTAGAAAGTAAAGATAGAGCAGCCTCTCTATGTTCCTTTATTTTCAATAATTCTATCAATGGTACTGTGACCTTCATCTAGGTGAGGGCCTAAGTCATATCAAAAGTTGAACTATTAGTCAACTCAGTATTAGCCTTAACTTTCTCTATCTTAGGCTGACTTGCCTTCTTTATTGCAGTAATTCCTTGTATATCACCAATCTTATCATCCATAGTTTTAGTTGTATCTTTTAATTTATCATTCCCCTTTTGACTATCTTGGGGCAAGGTATCTTTACTTTCTACTTTCTTCTAAGATACTTCTTTTATAAACATGGACCCAAGTTCACCTTGATCACTGTCCCTCTTAGTACTCCTCAAATTATAATTGTTCTTGGCTTTGGCTATGGCAGCTTTAGTGAGAGTTTTTACTTCTTCATCACTAGTCCTCTTGAGATGAACTTCTTCATCTTCAATTGTTACCACATTCAAAGTGGGATGCCAATCAAGTGTTAGCTATCCTTAGTAAGATCTTTTACTATCCAACACATCACATTCACAAAATTCACTTTGTAAAGACTCATCATCACTTTCTATGATAGTTTCAAACATATTTATATCAGGGTCAGCTTCTTATCTCATGGATTCCTCAAGGGCTTGAGCTACAACACACTGATGAGGAGAATGTGGTCCATCACAAGCCATGCACCAAGGAGTATTCTCCATGTTATGAACATTTCCTCCTTTTAAAGGATCTGGGGTATCTTGGTTCTGAGTATTCTTTGGTTTCTCATTTTGAGGCTTACCATCCTTCCAAGTAGTGTTGTAAGGCATGTCATGCAACCTAGGAGGTCTATCTTGCCAGTTGTAATGAGGTTTATCATTTTTACTCACCTTGGCAGTAAGATCCTTCATGGCAGTCACTAACCTCTCTATTTTGTCCTCTTCTTTAGAAACTTTATTGGGTTTCTATTTTGATTCTTGCCATAACCTACCATCAGTCCTCCTCCCTACTTTACTAGATGCTTTCCTATTACCCTCCATGTGGATGGTAGTTCTAAATGCATCTCTTAGACTATGATGATTTTTATCCCTCAGAATATAGGCCATCATAGAATCAAAAGCATTGTAATAAGTATTTAGACACATGTTATCATCTAACCTCATTACTTGATAGAGCCTATGCATTGCTTTCTGGAATCTAGCATTGAAATCTATAACAATTTCATTATCATATTTTTTAATATTATTGAACTCATTGAGCATAAAACTCACATTTGTCTTATCACCATATTGTTCTTGAAAGCAATTTTTAAAATCTTCCCAAGACCCAATGTTGTTCACAGGGAGACCTCTATACCAGTCCCTTGCATCATCTACTAGAGACTGTACAAATAATTTCATGATGACATCTTCATCTACAATTTCATAATTGTTGATCAGGTCACCAAAAGATTTTAAGTGATCTTTTGCACTGATTGCATTATTCCCAGCAAATTTGTGAAGTCTATCCCTCAATTCGGTAAGAACATGGTTGGGGTATCCCGAGATTCCATTATAAAAGAGCTACCTATAAAGTTCTAGGTTAATAGGTCTTCTTTGGAATTGGTTGGTAGCATGGTTATTTCCCATGTTCATTTTGACATTGGGGCTTTGAGTCATAGAGATCTAATTACTTTGGTTAGTAACAGGAGCTTGATTGGTTGTGGTAGTACTAATAGGCAAAGTTGGCTGAATTTTAACAGGAGGGAATGAAGCTTGCTGAGGAGGAGGTTTTTTTTGATCTACTAAAGGAAACATGATAGGAGGAGCCTTTAGATAACTAATCTTTCTCTTAACTTCTTGATTAGCTACTTCTAATTTAGATTTCTCTAATTCTATTTGCAAATCTTCTTTGTCCTTCCTCATCCTTTCCATCTCTCTTTCATGTGCAGATAATATGTGAGAGATCTCAACTATAGACTTAGATCCAAACCCACCTTCCATGCATTTATGCTTTCCTTTGTCAACATCATTTATAACATGTTGTGGGTCACTAAGAACTTCCCTACTTGGTTGCACTACTGACTTGTATGCAGGTTTGGTCTTGGGAACTAAAATTTCCCTAATCACTGGACCTTCATCCTCACTCTTGGCCTTTTCTTGGGCAAGTAACTCAAGGTCAGCAATTTGTCTTAGGATCCTATCTCTCTCCATCAATTTTGTCTTTACTTCTCTCTCTTTATCTGCTTCCTTTTGTGTTCTTAAGGAAATTAAATGATGGACTCTTATGTTCAGGACTTCAATTTCTTTGGATACCTTATCATCCTCAGGGAAGATTTCTTCAGAGTCTGACATATTGACTTGGTAAATATCAATTAAACTAATGTTTCCATCAATTGTCCTAGGTACAAAATCTCTCTTAATATTTGAGCTACTTCTATCTTTCCTAGAAAAACTAGCATGGGAGATCCCCTGATTTAAAACCTGGACATCTTCTATATTCCCAAACAAACCAGAATGGAAACCTAAAATATCATGCTCAGATTCGTGGGAAGAAGAATTTGAATTTTCATAAATGGGTCTCTCAGATGACTTACCCATATTGATGCTCTTCTGTACCCAAGATGCACTAGTTGGCTCATGTACATTTGATCTTTTCTATCCTCTTCGTGATTGTTTAGGCAATCCCTCTTGCAATGTCTCATGAGGATGCTTCTTCATGAAAGACCTAGTGTTCCTTCCTCTCTACATTATGCTTGTTTTCTAAAAATAATTTCACTTATTTCAAAGGACTGGTTATAATTGTCAGAGTCGCCATCCACAAAGACTGTGGGAAATAAGAAAACAAGCTTTACATAGGATACTTTCCATTTTTTTAAAACAAAAATCATGAAGATTTTTAGAGAGAGAAAGAGAGAAAACAAATCAAAAATCACGCAAATTTTTTTCAACACAAATATCCAAACAACATTCTCAACCAATTTAAATGTCAATCTGCAATATGGATACACACTATGACTCTGCCCAACAGAGTCACCACTTTTGTTAGTCTCAAATTCTGATTCCCTCTTATCCCCTGTAAGAAAATGAATAACTCTATCTGCAAATGAAGAGATCAAGGAAAATGGAATCTTAGAGTAAAATATGACAAGGTTTTGAGAACCTTCTACACTTTGAACTTATCCAAAGTTCAGGCAGGTATATCTTTTGTGAATAATTTCACACTTCTAAATGAGATCCATAGTAAACCAGTGTCCAAAAACTAGTGGATTTTATCACCTCAACATAAACTGAAATAATAAAAGAAAACTTATGCTCATTTTCAGTATTGATCCTCAAGAAATGTAGAAAGAAAACTACAACTGATACCAGTGCCTTATCTAGGCTATAGAGTCATCTAATTGAAGCAAGGATTTCATAGTTAAACATCCCCATACATCTCATCATTTCAGATTCTACTAACCCCATACATGCCTAACATATATACGAGTTCTTTCTTGTTAAACTAAATAGTGTATATCAAATTCAAAGCTTCAAACAAATTAATCTATTGATAGAGATATTTCATGCATATTTAATTCCTGTCCTGAAGAGAAAAGCTAAGAAACATCCATAAAAATTGCATTACAATCCATTTTCAGTTGAATAACCCTAGATTACTCAAATGAAACCAGTAAATTACTGAAATCACACCAGAAGACAACACAGTTTCAGGTTCAAAAGTCTCTGATCTGTATATTGATATTCATTTTTGAAAAAATCTTACATAATCTCAAAATATTCTTTGTAATAACTAAAAAAACCCAGATAAATTTTTGGAGAGTTTCTTTACCAAATTCTTGTGATCTCTTTTACACTAGTTTTGGTATCCATTTATAATATCATGGATGCTTACAAGCTTCGGATATTCCTAAGAAAAGTTTGTTACAAACAGTGATACTCTCCAAGAAACAGTTACAAGTCCTTCTCAATATTAACAGCCTCTTCTGCTTGTTGTTCTATTGTAACCTCTTCTACTTTCTTTGGAGCATCTTCCATTTGTCCGACATATTTTCCCTTCCACTCCTAGAACACGTCCTCACTTGGCCAAGAAAAGCTAACAATCTTCTGTTTCATTCCTTCTAGCCTTTTCCAAATGGCCCTTAACTATCCAATTTCCTTTTCCATGAAACCATAGTGTGATTTCAATTTTTCAATTTCTTCAATTGTTTGGACAAATAGGGATGTGCCATCAGTGTTAATAATTTCATTAACCCTTAAAGATAACTTGTGGTCTAGCTCTTCTAACCAGGTCTTCTCGTCTTTCAACTGAATTGGACCTACAAATCCCCCTGGAAACAATTCATATTTGTGATCTGAATATTCTTTTCTATATAATTGGGCTTTTCTTTTTACACCTGCCCTTTCCTCTAAGAGTATATTCATCTCTTTTATGAACTCACTAGTGGACCTTAGATCATCATTCTCCTCTGCATCTACATGGGATTAACACATGAGCTCCAGCTCCTTATCTATAGGCATCCACTTATTAAGGATTGGCTCCAAAGTGCCTTCATCCTCTCTAAATTTGATCAAAACATCCAGAATCCTCTTCAAATTAATGTATACAATGGAGGCCTTGACTAAATCAACAAACTTCAAGATTGTGGCTTTCACCTTTTCTTCACACTTGTTTGCAAACAAGGCTTGAGCTTGTTTCAACTTTTCCAACTCATGTTGGACAGTTTTTAGCTGACTGGAAACTAGAAGGCATAGGAGAAGGGGGATATTCTATAATGGGACTAGTAGGAGGGGGTCTTGCTAGAGAGGAGGCTATCATGAGTGTAGAGGATTCACTTGGATGGTGTTGACCTACCAAATGGCTCTGAAATCTAGTAATAATGCTGTCACTATTGGCTATTCCTTCTTTGGCCTCATTATAAGCCTTTAAGATGGTCTCCAATTTCAATTAGAGATTAGCTCTTTCTTTTGCCTCTTTCTCTGCTACTGCCACACTGAACTTTGCAGTTTCCAAAATTGTGCTTGCAACTTCCACTACCCATGTATCTTGGACTCTCTTAACAATCATGTCTCCTAAGAGACTAGAATTTGATGCACTTTTCCTCCTTTTGTTCTCATCCTTCTTCAGTGACCACATGAATAGAGCAACATTATCATTGCTAAAGGTCACTCCTTCCATTGGATTTGTTTCCTTCCTCATTGCTTCAAGAACTAGAGCATCAGCTATATCCCATTCAGGGAGGATTAATACACCAGCTTTAGACACCATCTCCCTTCCTTTCTTAGGGGTGATAGTCTTAAAGTCTTCCATCATTTCTTGCTTTATTTCTTCTTCCACCTAAGTTGCATCTCTGAGAGACTGTTCACTCTTCCTTTGCTCACATCTGACCTTGAATTGTTCCATGTTTTGCTTCCACACAAATTTCATGAAAGCCCCTATTGTAACAAAATTACTGTCAGCCAGGAATTCCTTATTGGCTTGCTTAACAGTAAGGCCTAATTCTTTTCCCATTAGCTCACCATCAGTCAAGTTCATTTCAGCACTAGGTGGCTCTTCTCGCATCCCCTCTTGAGTTTCCTCATATGTATAGGCAATCTCACCAAGACTCCCTACCTATAGTAATTGTTTAGCCACCACTTGCTCATCTCCTATGTGGATAGGGGACTAATATGGAGAATATTGAGGTTCATCAGTTTCAACTTCCTTCCCCACTGTTTGCCTTTTAGGGGAATCTTGGATGTCAATGACATCTTCAATTGTTCTTTTTCATCTTCAAGTGGAAGGCTCACCTGTCATTGGCATCATCACAATGTACTTTGATTTCTTATGCATTACATAGTCACTAGGTGGGATAGCCTTAGCAAAGGCAGGCTTAGCCAGGACCAACTTAACCCTATCAGGATCATTTTGCATTATAGCCTCTCTTTTTTCTTTTAAGGTTTGCATGAGGTCTTCAAAATAGAGAATCAAGAATTTAATTTTCTCCTCAAAAGGGTTGAAGATGGAAAGAGGATCATAGCTACTATCAAATTGATGGATAAAATCAAGTACCCTCTTATATGAAACCCACTTCTCCTTCCTTTGTTCCTGCTCATCTAAGATAAATTCATTCCTAATTAAATCTTCAGGGAACTAAAATTGATGAGGCCTACCTTTACACACCGCCCTCTTTCTAAACATGCCATTGAAAAAGTCCTCAGAGTATGCACATCATGAAACTATGGTTGACAGCCTATAAGGCTTAAAGAATTCTTCAAAATATTTCCGAACACCTTTGGTGATTACAAAATGGTGGGCCATGGTGATAGTTGGGAAAATGGTCCCCTTACCCCTATTGGTTAGCTCTGCTTCTTGTACTCCTCTAATGTGTCTCAATACATCTGCAATTCCTATCTTCAATGGGACTTGATAGGGTAGTAGATAGGGAGTACCTTTGAAACCATACACTTTGAAAATAGTACAAATAGGGTACAAATACATGTCTCCCCAGTTGTGAACAATCTTAATTCCCTCTGTAAACTCTTTAGGTCTAAGGAATTCCAAAAGAGCCTTAGGAATCCTAGGGTTTTTTGTACATAAAAGAATTCTAGTATTAGATGCAAAACATCTATCAAACTTTAGAAAACTAGCATCTTCTCTATCCCAAGACAAAACAGTGCTCCAAAGTTGGACCGGCCTCTCTTCCTTATCCTTTACCTTAACCAAGTCCATTTCCTTTGCAAAATAGTCAGCACCTTTGAACAAAAACATATGCATTAATAGGGAGTACCATCCAAATGGCCTATCTACCTTACCATTCTTTATCCCTACTAGCCCTGCATGAATTGCATCAGTAAGGTATGGGGCATAATCAAATGTTATTGTCGGGGAGGGGTTTAGAATTTGTTCAATCATTAGCATGTAATGGGTTGGCATGTTTCTCTCAGCATCTTCTCCAAAGATCTGACATAGTGCCTAATACATACCCTTAGCTCTCAGAGTAAACAAATTGAGGGAGAATGGATCCATTGTACTATGGCCTACAACTGCCAACCCTCCTATCTTAACAAAGAATTCTTTAAATGGGCCACTCCTAAGATGATCCCTTTGTGCTTTGTAGACCTAGGCTAATCACTGAAAGTCAATAGGCTCTAACAAATTGGAAGCCTCACTGAGTTTAAACATGTTTCTGAATTCATCATCTTTTATTTCAATCAGGGCTGATCCCTTCACACTCCTGATACATCTTGCTATAAGGTCATAATGATGTGCAATTAGGGTCAACATATCTACATCCATGAATACACCAGGGACCTCAAGCTTCCCCACATCTAGTTCCCATATGCTATTCAAAGGGGCTGGGGAATATCTCTGCCCAAAACCTACTTTGAATAGTCCTAAACCTAACATCCCTATTTCAAGGTCCCTTAACCAATTACCTTTATCATACAGGCCATCCCCAATTCTTAGACAAGGGTTCTTTGGTACTAATTCTTTGGCCTTAGCCCCGACATTGGTAGACATGGTTAACTGTTCTAAAAAATCGTCACAAATGTTCCTGTCCTGGTAATTCACTTTTCCTATCAACTCCCTTCTTGGTTCCATTTTGAATATGCAACTATACTAATTGAAACTAGCACAGACCTCTAATGAAACAATTCACATAGAAAGAACTGAAATCAGACTAAAATTATCAAGAAATGACACAAAAACCTATTATTCGCTTCAAGAAAAACTACTTCGCACCAATTGCTCTGCAACAGACTTTGATGAAATATTACTAAGAATCAATTTGATGCAGACTCAAATATGGAAAGTTGGTATTGAATTCTAGGAATTAACTTCGCATGCTTCATCCATCACCTCAAAATTGAATTCACAAACCGAATTCAAAAATAGGCTCCAACGGGTCATAACTTCTCTGAGTATTTTTCTCTGTTTCGCTCTTTCACTATTTTGCAGAACATAAAACCTTTGCTCTTTTCATTCGCAAAGCAACATTGGCTGTTGGATTATGAGAACTTACACTACCTTTATCTCCATCTGATCTTTCTATGTTAGTGTCGGGCCCTACCTTCTTTTCACTATTTTATGGGCTTTAACACTCGTGCAGTTTTTCTTCACAAAGCCACACTAGCCATCAAATCAAGCTCTAACTACCCGATCTTTAACTCCAACAATGACTTTTAGTCTCACTAACTAATCGCACCTCACCTTGATGGCTAATGGTTTTTGCCATTTCATAGAACTTATACCATGTGCATCTTCGGGCCATGAAATAACAATGACTGTTGGATTGACCACGAGATGAATATCTTTTAACAAGATTTAAACCTTTTAAGTGGGCCCTTTAGCTCAGAGATCACTTACATCACCCTATCACTTGTTAATGAATGCCACGTGGCAGTAGGCCATTTTCCCAAGAAGTTCCATTGGGTTCCATTCTGAATCTGCCACATGCTTTGCTTCACTATTCTCCACATAACTGTTGGTTGAAACAAGTCGGGCCCTGAACTACCCTTTAGAGCAGCGTGTACTGGGCATGTCACTTTTACACTCTACAAAACACACCATCTGTCCTACCACATCATGCTTTTGTGTGATTGCCACCTATCTTTCACCATTTCACGATGACTAACTTGCAATCATCTTGTCTTCGCAAATCCACGCGGGCCATCTTTATCCTTTCTATGACCACCTCGCCTGAGCCCACCACCTTTTCGCTAGTTTTCAATAGGTAGAACACGTGCATCTTCTGGCTACGAATCAACATGAGTTGTTGATCCTTTTCAAACTGATCACCCTTTAACCAAGGAAGTTGCTCGCCTCTGGGACCCGCCATGTGTTTTTGCCAATTCTCAGAACTTATACCACATGCATCTTATCCAAATGAAACAACACGAGCCGTTAGATCATGATCAAGATGCAGGTGTTTAGTCTGATGGTCAACACACCTCCCAGGCCTGCATAGTCTTTTTGCTACTTTGTGAACATTAACCTGCTAGAAACTTCACTTAATGAAACAATGACAGTCGCAAGATTAGCAATGAGTTGCACCATATTTATGGGGCCCGACAAACATTAGAACAAGGTAAAGTAAAGGTGCATAAATTAAAAAAAAAAAGGAACTGCCTAGGGAAATAACTAATGGGGGGACATTTCTCATGATAGATCGACCCTTCTTTAAGTGACAAAAGTAATGCATGAATAGAATCATAAGGGTTTTTTCTCAAAAACTAGAAGGGTTAGAACTCAAAACTTAAACCTTCTTCTGACCTAAGACAATCGGAGGAAACAAGGCCATACCAGACTTAATTTTTTGCATACTTTTAGCCAATTATGGAACAAGAATATCCATTTTTTAAACAGTGATAATAGAGTGAACCTGCCATTGTCCTTCAATGTTACCTCTGTTCTTTGAATGGTACCGGTGAGTTGATGCATTTTCTCCTCTGGTGTCTTTTGTCCCTGAACAAGTGCCTCTGAGATCTCTTTTCTCAAAGAGATGAGGTTATCAAGCTTTGGACCAAGTCTGCATTTAATTTATTTTGCCTTTCCTTTTATTCTCTCCTTTTCCTTCTCCAATTTTTCAAGTTTCTCCTCAAAACCAGCTATCTCCTAGTCTATAACTGATATTGGTTCAGATGAACCAATGATATTTTCAGCTATATCATTTATTTATTTTTGTACTTTACTGATCTCCTTGTCAAAATCCACTATCAAGAGATTAGTCTTACATGTGTCTTTGTACAATTCCTTAAACTCCATTATTGTTTTACTGAGTGTCGGTAATAGGGTATCAATGTGTCCCATGCACTTCTTTATTGTCTCATCAAAGAATTTCTCCTTTTCTTTATCCATTTTCTCTTTAAATGTCTCCTCATTTATTTGATCAACAATCAATATGTTGCTGGTGATATACTTAGATAATGTATCTAATTAGCTCAAAGAGTCTTTATTATCTATATTGCACTTGGTTACAATCAATTTTAGAATAGGGATGACTATCCAACTACCTTAACAATCTACATGCTACTTGTGTGAGTAACCTCTTTTCTTGCCTCGACCTCTAATGGGTCAGTTTGTGTTTGCATTTCTATCAGCAAGGGTTAAGGCTTCTCAGATGTTGCTGGTGGCACTATCTCTAAATGTACTTGTGTTTCAACCTTTTTCTCTTCCTGTTTCTCAGTCAGTTTCTCAGTATGGGTCTCTGCTAGTTTCTCTGTGCTCTCTACTACTAGTTTTTCTGATGGTTTCTCAGTATTATCAGCTGGTGCCTCCAATGATTTTATAGTGGTATCCACTACTGGTGACTCAGTAGGATTCTCTATAGTCGGTATCCCATCTATCAGTTTTTCAATGTTTGCATCAATGGTGTCAGTCACCATTCCAGTAACCAGGGGATCAACTGATTGTTCAGTTTGTTCAACTTGTGTTTCAACCCCAATCTCAATATGCTCTACATGTGTTTCAACCTCAACATTGTCAGTCAGTGGCTTAGTAGCCACATTTTTCTTCTCACAAGTGGTCTCCTTATCAACCACAATATTGATTTCCTGAGTATCAATATTCATTGTGTATAGGATTTCTAATTCAGGATTTGTATCCTCATGTGTAGTCTCCAATCCTCAGTTGCCGCTATGTCAACAATCTGAACAAGTGGAGTAACAGAAGGAGGTGGTGGCAAATTTTTTGTTACTTTTATGTTAGGTAGTCCACCTACCTTGCCTTTTCCCTTGTCTTTATCCTTTTGGTATACCTTAAAAGTTTTTGGTCTCTTTAGTTCTTCTTTCTTCTCTTTTTCCACAAAAAAGATATCCCAATTATCAGCTGTCTCTTCAGTGATCTCATTAACTTTGTCGGCCATTAGACTTACATGTCAGTGTCCACTGGAAAATACTATCCCATTAGCTTCACTTATCAACTCATCAATTTCTTCTACTAATTTAACAAGGTGTATAGCAAGTAGCTTCTCAATTTTTATTTTCCTATCCAATTCCATAATGGATAACCTTTTTGCATCTAGCCACCTATACAAATCATTAGGTAACACATCTACAAACTCTATGAAAACTTTCTTATAGATGTCAAGGTGTAGAATGATGCTATTTTCTATTCTTTCCTTTTCTTCATTGTTAAACTTGTCATATAATTTACTAACATTATACAAATTCCCATCATCTATTATTTCACTCAAAATATTGTCAAGAGGAGGGATAACCTATTTTCCCTTTTTCTTCCTTGGTGTCATTTTCTTTGCTGGGGGCCTGACTGCCCATTGTTTCTTTGTTGCCTTCTTTGGAGTAGGAGAGGGTACCGGTGAAGGTTTTCTCTTCCTTTCTAATCTTTTAAATTCAACTGGGATTTCACTATCTAATGAAGTTCCAACCGGTGAGATGTGAGCTTTTGGTTGTAACCCTTCCAAGTCACTTTCCTTAATATTGGTAATATTCATTACGTTTTCCTTGATCTCTTTCACATGTTTTGTTGCTTTTCTAATATATGTCTCTCTTTTCTTCCTTTGTTTACTTTTTTGCACACTGCTTTCAATGGTTTCAGTTGTTGGCATTGCACAATCCAATGAGAAATTGTAGGTTATTGAAGGTATTGTCATTGATGGAAACCTTACAATCCTATGGCACTGACAAAAAGTTTACCGACAGTGACAAAGATGATTACTAATACCCTGGCTGACAGGATTTTGTTTATTGTATATTGTATTTATTTGTAATATATTTTTGTAAGATGACATGGAATATTATAATAAGACTCATATATAAGTATGAGATCTTGTAGATCATTTAAAAAAATAGGACATATACATGATAGATGGATATAATGAGCGAATATTAAGGCAAATTTTGGAGTAAGGTTTATGGTTGTTGTAAGAGACTAAATCAGTACTAAACATGGTATAGCAGATGCTTTTTGTAGTAGTACATCACATTGGATTTCCATAATCCATTTTGTAAGTCAGTGAGACTTCCTTTTGTAATTGAGCAATGAGCTCTAGGCAGTTGACCTTCCTGCATGTGCAGGCACCACCTTTTGTAAGTACTATCCATTCATTGGCCAGTGAGTGAATATTGTGGGTCACAAATCCCACCAAGGTTTTTCCCACACTGGGTTTCCTCGCCAAAAATCTTGTGTTATGATGTGATTTCTATGTTGTGTTTATTGTTCATATTTATTGCATTAATTCTTATTTACCAGTACACTATTTTGGAATGCAATTTATTTAATAAGTTCAGAAAATCTGATAACCGACAAGATACTGATTCACCCCCCGCCCCCTCTCAATATCTTTGAGAATCCTAACATTTGGTATCAGAGTCTGGTCCTCTATTTTCAAAAGCCTAATATCTTGAGGGAGATTCCGACACTAGTATAGATGGAAAACTTGAGGAAGCAATTGGAAACAACTCTTTCAGATTATGATGCAAAAAAGTTGAAGAATATGAAACTTGAAGATGAACTGAAGACTGCATGGGACTTCATTCAAGGACTTCAAGAAAATCTCACTATTGCAAGGAACAAAAGAAGAGAACTTTATGAGAAGATGCAAAGTGATGATGGTGAAAAGGAAACTCTTAATGACCTTGTGAACAAGATGAGACAAGAAAATAGTGCTATGAGAAATGAGATGCAAGATATGATTGTGAGGTTTTATAAAGACATTGAAGATAGAAAGAAGAATGAAGATGACTTGATTAGAAGACTAAATGATGCTAGAAATGAAAACACAAGACTTATTCATGAAAATGATATGTTGAAGGCAGATTTGATGCACACACAAAATGACAAAATTGAACTTATGAGACAAAAGGTAATTTTGGAAAATGAGTTGGCTACTGCAAATCAACATAGATTAAAATTCAAGAAAAGTTTAGAGGAACTTGATAACATGCTGAAAAATCAGAAACTTGATGGAGATACTAATGGACTTGGCTTTGAAGTTGGTGAAGCTCTGGTACTGCAAACATTCATGATCACAGTAAATCGGTAAGACAGCCTAATTCTTAAAAATTTAATGGGAAATGCTTTAACTATAACAAGTATGGTCATAGAGAAAATCAGTGTAGATATCGAAACTATCAGAACACCAATGCACCCACTGGTGAATGTTCTAAATGCAACAAAATTGGTCATAATTCATAAAATTGTAGAATGAATGTAAGATGTTATGTTTGTGGAAGATTTGAACACATATCTCATCAATGCACAATACATACCGACATAGGATATGGAAAAGCTATTTAGAAAAATAATGTGACTTGTTATGCTTGTAACAAGATTGGACATATTGCAAAATTTTGTAGAAGTAAGGCATCATTGACAAATAACAAAGGACCCAGTTTGAAAGGTAAAGAGAAGGTTGAAGAGGTAAAGCAAGAATTTTCAAAACAATGGATTAGAAAGTCAAATCAGAATTTTAATGAAGCTATTCCTTCACTGGTAGAATAGATTATCACTCCACCAAGAGGAGATTCTTCATCTAACTAAAAAGAAACCTTTTGGGGGTATGAAAACCAATTGAAAATCAAGCTAGTTTACCCTCGGTTGATGGTAAGAAGATGAATTGCTTCTTTACCAGCAAATGTGTTGAGTTTCACTTAACCAATAGGTATTTATGGTAGTTGAAGGAAATGACATTATAAAGCAAGTGTTTTTCACTATTTTTCACTCATCGAGCATTCAAATTTCCTAAGAGCACAAAAAACCTGAGCGAAGGCATCCACAATGAGAAGTGAAACAAAATATTTCATGTATCCAAACCTAAAGGTAGATTAAGGTATTTATCAAATGGCTTCCTCCTTTGCACCTGAATTCATTGCAGGCCCTACTCTAATTGAAGTGGTTAAACACCCTAGGCCCGTATTCAAGATCATACCCGAAGTAGTGAAGCATGATGATACCCTAGGTGCATTCTCTAAAATACCTAAAGGAGTTGCATATGCAGAAGACCCTAGGATATACATAAATTGTCATATTGAGGAGCTTAGCACTGATGAAACTATGAACATGTATAGGACTATTATTTGTGATGAGAATGGTATTGTGAAACTTAGTATTCCTGATTTTCCTAAGGAAGTTGTGAGAATTGTGTTAAGTAGAGTTCATGGGGAATTTTTTTAGCTTGACTCCATCCACAAGATCACAAGAGAAGTAGTTAGGGCAATGACTGGCTTACCTTCCACCTATAGCAGGCCTGACAAAACTAAGAAAGTTCCCAACAACGTTGTGATGACCCTAACGGTGCAACCCATGACAACACATCCTTGAGAGTCAATGATGTCAAAGATATAAATGTCAGATTCATTAGCATGATACTAGGATACAAGACTACACATGCTAACAGATTGAACTCTATTTCTAGTTTATGTATCAAGAGTGCTTATGACATGGTGAATGGTAATGCTAAGATTGACATATGTGAATGGCTAAAGGATGAATTAATTGACAACCTAAAGAAAATTAAAGTGATAAGAAAGGTACTTTCAGATTTGGTAATCTACTTGTGTGCCTAATGCTATACATTACTAAGGAATTTCCCGGTATAGGCAGGAAAGAAATTGTTTTTGACATACCGGTAGGCAAACAACTTTTGGAAATCCTTACCGGCATGGGAGCTGATAGGGAAAACAACATAATTCAATACTTCCAAGCATCTAAGACTAGAATGAAAATGAAGGGAAAGGGTAATATCAAAGCATAGTTGACAAATATCAGAAGGAAATATGTTTTGTAATCAAGAAAGATGAAACCTGGATGGAAGTAGTGGTTCCAAGAACTATTTGGGTAACAGAAATGGGTTATGAGGCTGATGAAATCATAATAGAGACATATGCTAAAGCCCTACTTGAAGCCCCTAGAGAACCTAAAGAGAAAATATTTGGAAATGCTGAAACTATTGAAAGAACAATACAAACACTTAAACGAAGGAAGAAAAGAGAACAAACTATTAGAAAAGCAACTAAACAGGCCAAAGAGATCAAGGAAAACATATTGAATATCACTGGTATTAAGGAAAGTGACTTGGAAGGGATACAACTGGAAGCTCATCTTTCACTAGTTGGAACTTCATCTGACAATGAAATACTAACAAAATTTAAGAGAGTAGAAAGGAAAAGAAAACCTTCACCAAAACCCTCTCATGCACCAAAGAAAGCTAGAAAGAGACAATAGGCAGTAAGGCCTCCAACAAAGAAAATGAAACCAAGGAAGAAGAAGGAAAAACAAGTTATCCCTCCTTTAGACAATCTTTTGAATGAAATAAAAGATGAAGGAAACTTGTCTAATGTCAGTAAATTGTATGATACTTTTACTAATGAAGAAAAGAAAAGCATAGAAAATAGTATCATTCTACACTCAGACATATATAAGAAATTTTTGATAGAAGTTGTAGATGATTTATTGAGTGACTTGTATAGGAGACTTGATGCAAAGAGACTAGATATTATGGAATTGAACAACAAAATAAAGATAGAAAAAATGCTTGTAGTTCATCCAGTTAAATTAGCAGATGAAATTGATGAATTAATAAGTGAGGCAAACAAGACAATATTTTCTAGTGGTCACCAACATGTAGGTTTAATGGCTAGTAGAGTGAATGAAATCTCTAAAGAGACAATGGATAAATGGGATATCTTCAATGTGGAGAATGAAAAATAAGAAGAGCTCAAACAACCCAAAATTTTCAGAGTTTACCAAAAGGATAAGGACAAAGGTAAAGGCAAGGTAGGTAGACCTTCAAGCATAAAAGTGATAGACAACTTGCCACCACCTCCTTCTGATAGGCCACTAGTTGAGACTATTGATACACCACCGGTAACTAATAATGTTGAGTTAGAAACAACACATGAGGACACCAATCCTGATTTAGAAGTTTTATACACTGAGTATTGATACACAAGAGGTAAATATTGTGGTTGATAAGGAAACCACTGGTGAAAAGAAAGATGTGGCTACTGAGCCACTAGTTGAGAATATTGCAGTTGAAACACATGAAGAGAAAATAGTTGAAAATATTGAAATTGGGGTTGAGACACAAACTAAATAATCAGTTGATCCCCCATCTTCTGAAATGGTGACTTATACCACTAATGCACACATTGAAAAACCCACAAAGTTTGTCTAAGTATATTAACGACAACTTATTAATAGTGGATCAGATAAATGAGGAGACATTCAGTGAGAAAATGAATAAGGAAAATTCTTTGATGAGTCAATAAAGAAGTGAATGGGACACATTGATACTCTATTACCGACACTTAGCAAAACAATAATGGAATTTAAAGAGTTATACAAGGACACATGTAAAACTAATATTTTGACAGTTGATATAGACAAGGAGATCAACAGAAAGCATAAATAAATAAATGATATAGTTGATAATCTCATCGGTTCATCAGAACCCATATCAGTTATAGAGCAGGAAATAGCAGGTTTTGAGGAGAAAATTGAAAAATTTGAAAAAGAGACGGAAAGAATAAAGTTCAAGGCAAAAGAGATTAAATGTAGACTTGGTCCTAAACTTGACAACCTCATCTCTTTGAGAAAAGAGATCTCAAAGGCACTTGTTCCAGGACTAAAGACACCGGAAAAGAAAATGCACATCCTCACTGGTACAATTCAAAGGACTTAAGCAACATTGCAAGACAGTGAAAGGTTCACTCAGAGCCTAAATTTTCCATTGGCAGATCTATTTTAGATTGTAACCAACTAGTTACAGGGTTCGAGCTTAGAACTACACTTAGTTGACATTTTTGACAACCTTTGTCATTGATGTCAAAGGGGGAGTAGTAGAGATGAGAAAAATGATGGACAAAAGAGATCATCTACTCAAGGGGAGCACAAAGTTTTGGCATAGTTTTTGGTAAGATTTTTGGACTTCAAATTTTGGATACATTTATGAATTTTTCTGATGGGTGTTGCCATCAATGCCAAAGGGGGAGATTATTGGCATTGCACACTCCAATGAGATATTGTAGGTGATTGAAGGTATTGTCATTGATGACAACCTTGCAATCCTATGGCACCAACAGATAGTTTATTAGCATTGACAAAGATGATTACCGACACCATGGCCAACATGATTTTGTTTATTGTATATTGTATTTATTTGTAATATCTTTTTGTAAGCCGACATGGCATATTGTAATAAGAGTCATATATAAGTATGAGATCTTGTAGATCATTTAAAAAAAATAAGACATATACATGATAGATGGATATAATGAGCGAATATTAAGGCAGATTTTGGAGTAAGGTTTATGGTTGTTGTAAGAGCTTAAACTGGTACTGAACCTAGCATAGCAGATGTTTTTTGTAGTAGTGCATCACATTATATTTCCATAATCCATTTTGTAATTTAGTGAGACTTCCTTTTGTAACTGAGCAGTGAGCTCTAGGCAGTTGGCCTTCTTGCATGTGTAGGCAACACCTTTTATAAGTAATATCCATTCATTGGCCAGTGAGTGAATATTGTGGGTCACAAATCCAACCGAGGTTTTTCCCACACCTATTTTACTTGCCAAAAATCTTGTGCTATGATATGCTTTCTATGTTGTGTTTATTGTTCATATTTACTGCATTAATTCATGTTTATCAGTACACTATTTTGGAATGCAATTTATTTAATAAGTTAAGAAAATCTGATAACCGGCAAGATACTGATTCACCCCCCCTATCAGTATCTCTAGGAATCCTAACATCAACATTACCAAACACTTTCTCCTCAGGTTCTCTAGGGGCTTCAAGTAGGGCTTTGGCATATTTCTCAATAATGTTTATAACAGCCTCATAACCCATCTCTGTCACCCAAATAGTTCTAGGAAGCACTGCCTCCATCCAAATTTCATCTTTCTTAACTACAAAACAAATTTATTTTTGATACTTATCAACAATACTCTAAGGTAACCTTTCCGTAGTCTTCATTATAGCCTTAAATGCTTGAAAATATTCAATTATTTGGTTTTCCTTGTCTATTCCCATGCCGGTAAAGATATCCAACAGTTGTTTACCTACCGGTATGGCAAAGCGAAAGTCTTTCCTGCCTATACCAGGAACTTATTTTGTAATATATATCATTAGGCATACAAGAATATTTCCAAATCTGAAAGTACCTTTCTTATCTCCTTTAATTTTCTTCAAATTATTAATTAACTCATCCTTCAGCCACTCACATACATCTAGCTTAGCATTAATGTTCACCATATCATATGCACTCTTGATACATAGACTGGAAACAAAGTTTATTCGGTTAGCATGTGTGGTTTTGTATCCTAATATCATGCTAATGAATCTGACATTGTCATCTTTCACATCATTAACCCTCAAGGATCTATTGTCATAGGATGCACTAGTTAAAGTCATCACAGTGTTGTTTGAAACTTTCTTGGTCTTATCTGGCCTGCTACTGGTGGAAGGTAAGCCAGTCACTACCCTAATTGCTTCTTTGGTAATCTTATGGATAGAATCAAGCCAAAAGAATTCTCCATGAACTCTACTGAGTGCAATCTTCACAACTTCCTTAGGGAATTCCAGAATGTCAAGGATTTCCACAAAACCTAGGGCTTCAATAATCTTATGTTTCTATTTTACAACTCCATTCTCATCACAAATCACATTCTTATACATTTTCATGGTTTCTTCAACACCTAGTTCCTCAATATGACAATGTATGTATATCGTAGGGTCTTCTGCCTATGCAACTGCTTTAGGGATTTTAGAGAATTCACCTAGGGTGTCATCCTATTTTGTTACTTCAGGAATAATCTTGAACATGGGCATAGGGTGTTTAACCACTTCAATAACAATAGGGTTTGCAATGAATTCAAGAGCAGAGGAGGAAGCCATTTTTAAATACCTTAATCTACCTTTAGGTTTGGATGCTTGAAATATTTTGCTCCACTTCTCATTGTGGATGCCTTCGCTCTGGTTTTTTGTGCTCTTAGGAAATTTGAATGCTCGGTGAGTGAAAAAGAGTTAAAACCACTTGCTTTATAATGCCCTTTCCTTCAACTACCATAATAAATGTCTGTCAGTTAAGTGAAACTTAACTCATATGCTGGTAAAGAAACAATTCATCTTCTTACCATTAACCGAGGGTAAACTAGCATGATTTTCAATTTGTTGTCATACCCCCAAAGGTTTCAGTTCAGTTAGATGAAGAATCTCCTGTCTATGGAGTGATACTCTATTCTACTAGTGAAGTAATAGTCTCATCAACATTCTGATCTCTCTTTCTAATCCATTGTTTTGAAAATTCTTGCTCTACCTCATCAACCTTGTCTTGACCTTTCAAACTAGGTCCTTCGTTATTTGTCACTGATGCCTTACTTCTACAAAATTTTTGCAATATGTGCAATTTTGTTACAAGTATAACAAGTCACATCATTCTTCTAAATAGTTTTTCCATATCCTATGCTAGTATGTGTTCTACATTGATTACATAGGTGTCCAAATATTCCACAAACATAACATCTTAAATTCATTCTAAAATTGTTTCAGAATTATGACCAATTTTGTTGCATTTGGAACATTGATCGGTGGGTGTATTAGTTTTATGATAGTTTCTAGATCTACACTGATTTTCTCTATGACCATACTTGTTACAGTTAAAGAATTTCCCATTAAATTTGTAGGCATTGGGTTGTCTTACCGATTTACTGCGATAATGATTGTTTGCAGTACTAGAGCTTTCACCAACATCAAAGCCAAGTCCATTAGTATCTCCATCAGGTCTCTGATTGTTTAGCATGTTATCAAGTTGCTTTGAAATTTTCTTGAATTTCTCTTTGTGTTGATTTGCAGTAGCCAACTCATTTTCTAAGATTCCCTTATGTCTCATAAGTTCAGTTCTATCATTTTGTGTGTGCATCAAATCTGTCTTCAACATATCATTTTGATGACTAAGTATTGTATTTTTATTTTCAGCATCATTGAGTCTCCTAGTCAAGTCTTCTTCATTCTTCTTTCTATCTTCAATGTCTTTACAAAACCTCATGGTCATATCTTGCATCTCATTCCTTATAGCATTGTTTTCTTATCTCAATTTGTTCACAAGTTCATTAAGAGTTTCCTTTTCATCACCATCACTCTGCATCTTCTCATGAAGTTCTCTTCTCTTTTTTCTAGCAATAGTGATATTTTCTTGATGTCCTTGATTGAATTCCTATAAATTCTTCAGATCATTTCCAATTTTGATATTCTTCAGCTTTTCTGCATCATAATCTAAAAGAGTTGTTTCCAGTTGCTTCCTCAAGTTTTCCATTTGTATCGGTGTCAAAAACTCCCTCAAGTTGTTAAAATTTTGAAAATAGAGGACCAGGCTCTGATACTAATTGTTAGGATTCCCAAAGATACTAAGAGGGAGGGGTGAATCAGTATCTTTTTGATCAATAGATTTTCTGACCTTATTAAATAATTTGCATTCCAAAATAATGTACCAGTAAACAAGAATTAATGCAGTAAATATGAACAATAAACACAACATAGAAAGCACACCATAACACAAGATTTTGGGTGACGAAACTTGGTTTGGGAAAAAGATCGGTGGGATTTGTGACCCACAATATTCACTCACTATCCAATGAATGGATATTACTTACAATAGTGTGCATGCACATGCAGGAAGGCCAACTTCCTAGAGCTCACTGCTCAAATATAAAAGGAAGTCTCACTGACTTACAAAAAATGGATTATGGAAATCCAATGTAATGTACTGCTATAAAAAGCATCTGCTATGCCAGGTTTAGTACCAGTTTAAGCTCATGTAATAACCATAAACCTTTCTCCAAAATTTGCCTTAATATTCACTCTACATATCCATCCTATCATCTATCACTTACTTACAAAATGATCTATAAGATCTCATACTTATATATGAGTCTTATTACAATATGCCATGTCAGCTTACAAAAAGATATTACAATTAAATATAATATACAATAATCAAATCTTGTCAGCTAGGGTGTCAGTAAACATTCTTGTCGTTGTTGGTGAACTATCTGTCGGTGTCAGTGCCTGCTAATGCCATAATATTGCAAGGTTTCCATAAATGACAATACCTTCAATCACCTACAATTCTCATTGGAGTGTGCAATGCCAACAGATAAAAACTTTTCCTAACACAATATCAGTCAATTACCCTACTACATGTACTATATTTGGGTCCTTCTTGCGTCCAATTTTTTTTAAACATGCCTCCCTAATATCTTTTCCATATATGGGAATATCCTTAATAGCTTGAAATAGTAGAATCTTTACACATATATGTTTTAATTGATCAATAAGATCAAAAGCTATGTCATCCTACTGCCTAGACACTTCTACTTGCAATCTCTGAGGAAATACAGGCATTCTAGCAAGTGTGTCTGGAATCTCAGATTGACATACCTTCTCAAGGTTTCTAGGTTGATCAGGTGTATTATCTTGAGAAATCTCCTCATATGGTAATTCTATTATAATGAGAGGAGATGGGGTAGGCAAAGTTGTTCCTCACCATAAGTGAATATCACTTATATTGAGAGAATATGCAAGATACTAATTAGGATTGGTTGAATAAATTGTCTATTGTTGCTGAGGTTTTTTATTTGGATTTGGCATAGGTTGTGTTGGCAGTTGAGTTATCTTAGGTGGAGTAGCATTAGGAGCTAGTGGCATTAAAGCCGGTTGTTGGGGTTGTTGTTGTGGCTACAGGAAACCTGATGGTTGGTTTGCCCATTGCTGACCTCCCCTCCATTGCAATGACTATTGCTAGTTACCTTGAGGTGATGACCAATTCCCTTATGGCTGTTGCCACTAAGATGAAGGATTCTAATAATTGGGCCAAGGATTTTGAGAGCTATTCCAAGACTAAGGAGTATAATTCCCAAAATTTTGGGAGTATGTAGAGTCCCACTAACTACAATTGGATGGTTAAATGCAATGATAATGTACTACTCAAAATAGCATCTGCAATGCTGGATTTAGTACTGGTTTAAGGTCTGTCAGATACCTTTGCCATAAACCTTGCTTCGCTCTTCTTTTCTCTTATTCACTCATAAAATAATTACATCATAATGCATATACAATTATTCGCTCTCATATATTGCTTACATTCATAACCTAATTACATTCATTGCCTACTTATAAAATGACCTACAAGATCTCATACATATATGAGTCTTTATAATACATCATGCTAGCTATACAAATAATTTTACAATACAAAACAATATTATTTCCATGTCATCTTAGAGTGCCAGTGTGATCAACTATCAGTGTAGACTGGATGTCGGTGAATAACCTTGTAGTGCTTTCCAATGTCGCTAGATGATGTTTGTTGTTAGTGTAACCTATGAACCATATTACTAGTTGGTTGCCATCAATGACAACATCAACCATTCTCATGTGAGTGTATAATGCCAAAAAAGGATACCTAGTTTCTTTATCAATTAGGGGAACATAATCCTCTAGTTTCTCTAGTTGATTATGTAGATCCACAAACACCCACTTCTAATGTTCCCATGTTGACACTCGATGCTGCCATCACTACTTTGTCTATAAAAAGTCAAACAAGCACTTCATCCACCCCATGGCTCAAGAAGGTGATTGAGAAATAGAAGAAATGATATTCATCAATCATTGAGATCAGACTTGATACAATAACATGCTTGTTAGGGGAAACAACCAAACTTAAAAGGGCAAGGCGAATGGCCAGGATGATCATGGAACCAAAAATTGAGCATCATGTGATGGAGATTGTTGAACTTGGCATAGACAAGATGAGCAATAAATCACAGAAGGGGAATTTAACATAAGTATAAATAACATGGGTCCCCCAACAATTGAAGGAGATATTTATCATGCCAAACACTGTTGTTTTTTAATCTAAAAGAACTAAAGTTGTAGAAAGGAAGAGTTAGAAACTTGCACAGTATGTAGACACCCTCACTTATTTCATTCGGTCTACTTGGTCTGCCAAAAACTTTGCAACTAGTTCATCCTTGGGAGTATCCATCACAAAACTTATCAATCCTAATAATTTAGAACTTGTCAAATGATCATAGTTGATGGTTGGGCTAGTCAAGTAATTTTAAAAGGGTTGTTAATTATTGAGCATGGTTTGAGAAATTATGATACTCTTAATGAGATGATTGCTATGCCTCAAGTTGAACTACTAAAGACAAGGAGATAAACTAGTAGATTATCTATTTCCCTACTAGAAACTAGGGAAATTATTAAGTTGTCTAAAAATGTCTTGAATTCAGAGCATATCATTGAAGACCCTAATGTAGATAACATCATCATTTGGATGGAAATGCTAGATTGGAAAAACCACATCACAAATGAATTCCAATCCCATCTCATTGTTTCAATGGTTCAAAATACAAATCTTCAATGAGACTTGAAGAGTTATTTTAATACAGTTGGCATTAATATACTTGGAAATGATGGGAAGGAGCTGCTAGGAGGAGAAATAGTAAGAAGAGATTTTCACAAAAAAGTGAAGGATTAGAGTTGAAGCCACAACTAAACCTGCAATAGACAAGATATCACCAATTATTTCAAATTTTAGGGCATACAAAAAAGTCTAAATCCATAGGTGGTGCAACAACTTTAGGGCGGTGTAAAGGATGTAGGAGCAGTAGTTAAAGAGGCAACAAATGATGTGGTGAAACTGGAAGAAGAATAAGTAGATGAGGACATGGTAGCTTAATTTCTTATTTCTTATTTAGTTGTTTATTTTCCTAGTCTCTTTGCTAAAAAATTATTGGTCCTAGTGGACTGTTTATTTTGAAGTTGTGTTTTAAACTCTCTTTAATCGACTGCCTTCAAGAACTCGATATTTTTTATTAGTTTAAGATGGAACCATTTAATGATAACAAGAACGATTTGTAGGGGTTCTAATCTCTCGTAATTTATCTTATTTCAATAAATAACAACTAAGAAAAAGATTAATAGAATTATGTTTGAAGGAAACTTTGTGCTAGTTCAATTTGAATTTTAATCTATATTTGATGCTATCATCAATTTTTTATATCTAGATAATTCATTGAATGTGGGAATATTTGTTCTTTATTTTAGACTTTGTGCTGTATAGGAGAATAGTTTCCTATGTCATTTTGAATTTGAAGGTGGTTGTGATGCATGTTGTTGTTATTGATCTTTTTATGAGTTGATCATTTACTAGTGGAAATATTTGTATGAATGTTGGTGGATATTTTTGTTTAAGTTGCATGAAAATGTTAGGACCCAGAGGCAACTAATAGTCCCATGATTTGCTGTTCTAACAAGGTGCTCAAAAGTGTTTCTCTTGCTTTGCAATCATTCTCTTGATCCTTACTCAATGTAGGTGGATTAGGTTGACCTAGTGTAGGACCAACATAGCCGTTATGTGTAACATCCCATATGTCTTTTCCAATGCAATTCTGATCTTCCATATATCATAGTTAGTTTCATCAATTTTTGGACTATCCTTCCTAAAATAGTTAGTTATCATAGAGTCTCCTTAGGTTGTTAAACTTCTGCAAAAAGAGGACTTCGCTCTGATACCAGTTGTTAGGACCCAAAGGAAACTGAGAGGGGGGGCCGTGAATCAGTTGTCTAATAATTTTAACCTAAATACAACTTAATCAAACTTGATACTTAATATTGGTAAACCAAACTTAATGTTGGTTAATATATTAACAATTAATATTAATACCGGTGAAGCTTAATGCATGAAATAGAAGAAGAAACAACATCCACAAAAAATAACACAAAGTTTTGTATGTGGAAACACTGTAAGGGGAAAAACCACGGTGGGAAACCTTACCCACAATCAGATGATACTATAGCAGATAATATGTGTGTACAAATGGGGTCTGCACATGCAAAACGACTGGCTGCTTAGAGCTCACTACTGAATCACAAGAATGGGAGTCACATTGACTATAGTTGGATGATTAAATCCAATGATAATGTACTGCACAAAGGAGCATCTCCAATGTTGGATTCAGTACTGGTTAAGCTTTGATTATATCCTTCAAACCTTCCTTGAATCTTCAAATGATGTTTGCATGAGTAGCTCTTCTTATATTCACATATATCAAATATCACAATCTTACCATACTATATTACATACCATTTTTTAATCTCACAAATGAGATCTTACATATATACAAAAACCTAAGACCAAATGTGTAGGTCGGCTCACTAAGAATATTATAATTAAATCAACTACAATAAGTAAGTCAAGATGCAATGCATCATTTTGGCTCAATCAATAATACCAATTGATAAACTCATCTTCATAACGTGTTGTGCTGATCTAGAATAGATAACGCATGTCGGTCCATAACCTAGACCAATTTGTCGGTAACAACAAATATGTCAACTCAACTAGACCAATAACCAGATCACCAAAATCAAGTGTCCAAACCATGTCTTAGACAATACCAAGTGATCTTTAGATGATAACAAGTCATCCTTAGTGACGGTGAATAATATAACCTATCGGTGAACCAAATACCAGTGATTGTGCATAAGTCACTTAACTTGCCGGTGAGCATAGCACAAGATCTCTAGAAGGATAAGTGTTGATAAGTGTTGACATCAATGACAAAACCAATGAAACATATTCATAATACCAACAATCTCCTGCTTTGGCATTGATGGCAACACATGATGGAAAAACCATCTAAGTGCCAAAGCAGAAATGCCAAAAACCAAAAATTGACAATCTCCAAAATAGATCAATACCAGAAATCAAAATACAAATGCAGAGAGTAAGTATCTCTCCCTTAATGAATAATCACTCCCCAAGGGATAATTTTTTTCCATAGATATCTCTCCCCCTTTGACATAAAATGCCAAAGTAATACAAATACCAGATACAACAATTATAAATACCAATTGCTATAACCAACTACTCCCCCTGAGAAGTAGCTTTCCTCCATCAAAGCCAGAAAAAGGTTTCTCTATAAATTGTATTGGTTTGATGCCAAGAATCAACTGTCTAAGTCTTGAGGGTATAAACCCAAGTTGCTCTCTGAGATATTCAAAAGTTTCCTTAGGCAAAGGCCTAGTAAAGATATCTATAGTTTTCTCTTTAGTATTCACATAAACCATCTTACTTCTCTTGCTTCAACATTCTCTTTCAAAAAATTGTATTTGATAGAAACATGTTTTGTTTTAGAGTGAAATATCAGATTATTAGATATATCAATTGTTGTTGAATTATCACAATAGATTATTATAGGTTCTTTTCAGTTTACCTTTATGTCCTTCAACATTTTCTTATTCCATAATACTTGGGTACAATTAGTTGCTGCTTCGACATATTCTGATTCTGCTATTGATAATGGTTTACAACTTTGTTTCTTGCCCCTAAAATCAATCTGCTATCAAGAAAGAATGCCCTGCTAGTGGTACTCTTTCTGTCATCTACATCTCCTACCCAATTAGCATCAATGTATGCACATAAATCAAAATTTTTATCTTTCGGATACTAGAAACCAAGATTTGTTGTGCCTTGTAAATACCAGAAAATTCTTTTCACTGTTGATTCATGATTTTCTCTAGGATTACTTTGAAATCTTGAAACAATACACACTGCATTCATCATATCAGGTCTTGTTTGTGTTAAATACAGTAAACCTCCAATCATAGATTTGTATCTTGTCAGATTAACAAGAGTTGAATCATCCTTCAATGATAGTTTATTAGTTGTAGTCATAGGAATACTTACCGATTTAGAGTTTTCCATACCAAATTTCTTCAGTAATTCCTTCAAGTACTTTGATTGACATAAGAATATTCCTTTATCAGTTTGTGAAATCTATAATCCTAAAAAGAATTTTATCTCCCCAATCATAGACATTTCAAATTGTTCCTACATCTTCTTAGAAAAGTCTTTACATAATCCATCTTCTCCTCCAAAAATGATGTCATCAACAAAAATTCAATAACCAAAATGTCTTCATTGGTCACTTTAAAATATAAGTTACTATCAGCATTACCTTTAGTGTAACCAAGCTTCAAAATATATTTGTCCAATCTAGCATACCAAGCTCTAGGAGCTTGCTTCAATGCATATAAAGCTTTCCTTAATATGTAAACCATATCTTTATCATTTGTTAATGAAAATCCATCAGGTTGTTCAATATAAAATTCCTCTTCAAGATCACCATTCAAAAGTACACATTTAACATCCATTTGATATACTTTATAGTTCTTGTGTGCTGCAAAAGCAAGAAATAGTCTGACTACCTCAATTCTAGCTACTGGTGCAAAGGTTTCTTTATAATCAATTCCCTCTTTCTGTGAGTAGCCTTTACACACTAATCTTTCTTTATTTCTAATTACCTTACCATCTTCAATAAGTTTGTTTCTAAATGCCCATTTAGTTCCAACTACATTTTTATTTTTAGGCCAGCGAACTAATGTCCATGTATTGTTCTTTTGAATTTGTTCTAATTCATCTTCCATAGCTTTAATCCAATATTTATCTTCACATGCCTCAGTGACAGAAGCTGGTTCAGTTTGAGATATTAAACATACCTCTTCATTTACCAATCTTCCTCTTGTTATAACTCCTTGATACTTATTCCCAATTATCTGACTTTTAGAGTGATTCAATCTTACATACCTGGGTGTGTTCACTTGATGTTATTTTTTAGTCACTGTGGAATTCTTTGATGATACTAGTGTGACTGGATCAATATTTTGTACTGGTGCATTCTATATAGGATCATTTGTGATTATCTCAACTACCAGTTCTAAGTCCCTAGACCTTGAATTTCTCCTAAAGTGTTCATTTATCTTCACATTTGCACTCTCAATGATTTTCTGCAATCTTTTATTAAAACATCTATTTTCTTTTCTCTTAGATGAATAACCAAGAAATATTCCTTAATCACTTCTAGGATCAAATTTACCAATATATTCATCTCTCCTAATGTAACATTTGCTTCCAAATATTCTAAAGTACTTAAGGGTAGGAATATTGCCAAACCATAGTTCATAGGGTGTCTTACCAGTTTCACCTTTGATGTGAACTTTGTTGAAAGTGTAAACCATTGTATTCACTGCTTCTCTCCAATACACATGAGGTAGATGATAACTCAATGATGAATGGTAAGTACTAAACCAGTACTGAGAGGGGGGGGGTGAATCAATATAGGCACAAAAAGCTTTTCCTGAACTGGTTTGATTGTAGACTGTAAACTATTGGCAATCCCTAACACTAGTTTGAACCAGATTACTACTGGTTAAACATAGTACAACTGTGAAAGACATAAACCAGTCAATCTTTTTAACTTTCCATACAACCTACTCCCTCATTTGCACTTTGTCCTTATGCATAAATAGATAATCTATCATCAGAGATACAATGATTTACCACTAAACAAGAAATAACAAAACATCACATGAAAGAGGCATCACACATGACACACATATTTTTCACGTGGAAACCCAACTGGGAAAAACCATGGTGGGGATGAATACCCACAAGCTATTTTGAACTCTTTAGAATTCCACTTTGTTAGGAGCCTAGTCCGGTTAAAGACTGTTACAACAAGTTCTATTAGGAACCGATCCTGTTAGGGATCACCCAGTTAAGGGATGGCTAGAATACCTAGTTAAGGGTTAAACCCTATTAGAGGTTACCTTGTTAGAGGATTTTATGAACTCAATGGCTTTGAGTCACCCTATTAAAGGATTTACAGCAATCTGATTAAAGCTACCCTATTAAGGGATTTTCCAACTATTGAAGTGGTTAGAGATCAAAAGGTATCACAATGATCTAGTAATAGCACTCAATGCCAATGCAGATCTATTTTAGTTCCTTCCTTCTACACACACACTATGCAGGTATCAATACTCTCAATTGGTCTGGCAAGAATCATGTATCTCTACACATAGATACACACACAACATTTTCCAACAACCTCAACATGAAATACCACATTCTCCATCATTCATTCCTTGCTGCTTCTTGGAGGTGATAACCCATCACGTGTTCTCCACCATTTGCAAAGACTTCACACATTCCTGAGGTAGATAGGATCAATCTCCTTCATGCAAGATCCTTCACGTGCACGAGGCTGAAGTGGCAACACAATCTGATCTCCATTACAATTCTAACTCATCACATAATGCCATCGGTTGAAACACATAGGCTCGAAACACTTCAACCAGAAACCCTAAAGCTAAGACTACCAATTGGTAGTCATGCCATATGAACCCTTGATACAAAACATTCCATATACTAGTTCTCGTTCTGACATACCGGTTTCAGTTCACAACATCATACCAGTTCACTTTGTCAGTTGCTTAACTTCAATAATCCTATTCACTCTTAATCATGTTACTTGTTCACTCTTCAACATATTAACGGTTCTCTTTCAGCATATTGACATCAATGAGAACACAATATCATCATGTCAACATATTCTTCACATATGCCAATAGTAGATTTTCTTATGATATCATGCTTCTAGCTGCATCCAAAATAATTTTGTTCTTCCTTTCCACAACTCCATTTTGCTGAGGTGTCCAAGGTGTTGATAGATTTCTTCTAATTCCATTCACTTGATAAAATTTATTGAACTCCTTAGATGTAAATTCACCTCCTTGATTTGATCTTAAACGTTTAATTTTCTTATCGGTTTCATTCTCTACAAGTGCCTTGAATAATTTGAATTTCCCAAAAGCTTCTAATTTCTCCATGAGAAAAGTAACCCAACACATTCTATAATAATCATCAATGATTAGCATAAAGTATCTATCTCCTTATAGAATTCTTATTCTTTCAGGACCACATAAGTCAGTTTGAATTAAATCAAGAACATCATTGATTTTCTCAAAAATACTCTTGAAAGTTGTTCTAACTTGCTTTCCCATTTGATGTTCCTTACATACCGGGTTATGAGGTTTTACAATCTTAGGTAAATCTCTTACTGCCTTAGGTGAACAAATCTTTACAATTTAGTCAAAATTCATATGATGGAGTATTTTATGCCATAACCAACTTTCATCAATATGTGAAATCAAGCATGTCTTTTCATTGTTATTCAAATGAAAGATATTACCTCTAGTCTGATTACCAGTTGCAATCTCCAAACCATTTCTAGTCATGATTTTGCATTTACCACTCTTGAATTGTAATTGAAATCCTTTTTCAACTAATTGACCAACACTCAATAGATTATCCTTTAAAACTTCAACATAATAAACATTGTCAGTATTGTGCTTACCATCAAAAGATATAGTGCCTTTTCCTCTAATAAAACAAGCTTTGTCATCTTCAAATCTTACTAGACCTCCATTATATTCCTGAAAAGATAAGAATTTACTTCTATAACTAGTCATATGATGTGAACATCTGAAATCTATAATCCATTCATCCTTTTCTTCAATTTTCGCTGCCAGGGCCTGCTCTATCAGTGGAACAATAGGTGTGGGTTGATCTTCTATTATTGCAACAAAAGCCCATCCATTGTCTATCAGTTTTTCATCAAAATCATCAGAAACTCCTTCATCAAAATAGTAACATGATTTGTCTCTATTCTTCTTAAATCTATATCTTTGATATTCAGGGTTACGCTTATATGTTCTTTTAGCTTCTTCTCTCAATCTTGCATGTCTATCAGGACATCTAGATGCCATATGATCAATTTCATTGCAGTTAAAACATTTAAAGGGTGCTTTACTTGCATACTTACTTCCAATAGGATGTTTAGGAATTTTCCTTGCAAATAGTGCTTCAAGTTCTTCCTATTCTTCATTTTCCCTCCTGATGTCTTCAATTTCTCTTGCATAAAGTGCTTTCCATTAGATTTATTATATAATGATGAAGATGTTGCAGATGATAATGCTTTGAAGGCTAAATCTATTTTAATTGTAGCAACTGGACCAAATTCCTCAAGCTCAAATGTTGAAAGTTTTCCAACCAAGGTATCTCTAGATGCTGATGTATTAGGCATTGTTCTCAACTCATTAATAGCAGTTACTTTCATTTTGTATGTCGGTGGCAATACTCTTACAACTTTAGAAAAAATTTCATGTTCACTTAAGGAAGCTCCACAACATTGTATTCCTAAAACAATTTCATTAACCCTTTCGATAAAAAAGAAAAATTTCATCTTCTTTCAGTTTCAAATTTTCATACCTGACCCAGAAGCATTCAAGTTTTGCAATTTTGACAATGGAATCTCCTTCATTTAATGTTTCCAATTTATCCAAAGTATCTTTAGCAGTAGATCAGTCTGATAGTCCCATGATTTGTTGATCTGACAAGGTGCTCAAAAGTGCTTCACTTGCTTTCCAATCATTCTCTTGATCCTTACTCAATGTAGGTGGATTAGGTTGACCTATTGTAGGACCAACATAGCCATTATGTGTAACATCCCATATGTCTTTTCCAATGCAATTTAGATGTGTCTCCATTCTGATCTTCCATATACCATAGTTAGTTCCATCAAGTTTTGGATTGTCCTTCCTAAAATAGTTAGTTGCCATAGAGTCTCCTTAGGTTCTTATACTTTTGCAAAAAGAGCACTTGGCTCTGATACCAATTGTTAGGACCCAGAGGCAACTGAGAGGGGGGGGGGTGAATCAGGTTTGTAATAAGTTTAACCCAAATACAACTTAATCAAACATGATACTTAATATTGGTAAACCAAACTTAATGTCGGTTAATAGATTAATAGTTAATATTAATACCAATGAAGCTTAATACATGAAACAGAAGGAGAAACAACATCTACAACACATAGTGGAAAACGTTACCCACAATCAGATGATACTACTATAGATAGTATGTGTATAAAAATGGGGTCTACACATGCAGAAAGGCCAGTTGCATAGAGCTCACTGCTCAATCACAAGAATGGGAGTCACATTGACTACAATTGGATGATTAAATCCAATGATAATGTACTGCACAAAGTAGCATCTCTAATGCTGGATTCAGTACCGGTTAAGCTCTGATTATCTCCTTCAAACCTTCCTTGAATCTTCAAATGATGTCTACATGAGTAGCTCTGCTTATATTCACATATACTGAATATCACAATCTTACCATACCATATTACATACCATTTTTTAATCTCACAAATGAGATCTTACATATATACCAAAACCTAAGACCAAATGTGTAGGTTGGTGCACTAAGAATATCACAATTAAATCAATTACAACAAGTCAAGATGCAATGCATCATGTCAGCTCAATCAATAATACCAATTGATAAAATCATCTTCATAATGTGTCATGCTGATTTGGAATAGATAATGCATGCTAGTCCATAACCTAGACCAATTTGTCGATAACAACAAATATGTCAACTAGATTAGACCAATAACCAAATCACCAAAACCAAGTGTCCAAACCATGTCTTTGACATAACCAAGTGATCTATAGATGATAACAAGTCATCCTCAGTGCCAATGAACAATATAACTTGCTGGTGAACCAAATATCGGTGACTGTGCATAAGTCATTGAACTTGCCGATGAACAAAGGCAAAGATCTCCAGAAGGATAAGTGTTGATAAGTGTTGACATCAATGACAAAACCAATGCAATATATTGATAATACCAACAGAAAAATTATTTTTACACTTTGTTTTGAAGATCATGTGTGATTAATCTCATCTTTGTTTTCCACTTTTGGTTTATAAAGTTTACCTTTCCTTCTTTCTGGTTAAAAGCATACCCAGTGAAAATCTAAATTCATGTCATAAGAGGGAGTTGTACCAAAAAAATTTAGAGGAAAGTTGTAGAAGTAGTTGCAACTTATTCAACTGTTGTTAATAGTTTATACTCTTGTTCAAGTTGGGAGTCATGTCATATTTTTTAAGAGAACAAAATATTTTAACCAACATATTTTTGGTGACTTTGTTGGGGAATGAAGAAAGGGAATCTTAAGTAAGGAAAATTAAATCTCTCTTTGTTTTGGGAATCATGGTTTTTCCTCATGAGGATATTTTTTCCCTTGTAAAACCTTGTTTAAATTGGAAAAACCTTCAAGACCATATACTTTTCAAAATACATCAATTGTCTTGCGAGTGTAGATGCAATGGGGAATATTTTCAAGCAAACTCAAGTAGTTTTAGATGAGAAAGAAATAATAGTTGAGAATCCTAAAGTAGTTTATGTTGGCATTATGGTTGAATTGATTATGTGTTGCATTGATGTTTTTTCATTGATGTCAATACTAGCTATTATGATTGTTTACTGACTGACTAGTTTTGGTTACCAAGAGAAGATCTAGTGTTACCAGCATAAGAGACTATTTGTTGGTCACTTCTGACATGTTTGGATTAGTGAAGTATGTTTGATTTCATGTGTTATATGCTCCATGAGAATTTTTTGGACAATTGGTATTGGTTTGGTAATCAGATGCTATCATACACTCTAGTAAACCCTTACTAGCATTGGTTTAAGGCTTTACTGGTAGAGCTTTCATTGAGGAATCATGACAAGATGCATATTTGGTGTTGGTGTAGCTTCTTCATTGATTTTAGGATGCTAAAGATGTTCTTTGATCATGCTTCAACTACTTGAAGACATTGCTTTGGTGTGGTGAACCCAAAATAGGTTTGGTGCCTATCTAGGTTATGGACCAGTATCATGCTAACGTGTACTCTACACGTTACTGAGATGTTTCAGGAGGATTTAAGGATTTTTTATTATTGTTTTGGTCTTAAGACAACATGGCATATCATTGTAATATGGAATTATGTAATGATCTTATTTTAATATCTTTTAGGTGGCTGACCTTATCAGTTTAGGCCTTAGGGTTTGTATAAATAAGACGTAGAAACTCTTTGTAGAGTATCATGACTATTGAGAAGGTCATGGTCAAGGAATGTAATTTTTGAATATCGTATTATCATTTGGGAAGAGAAGTTGGTTGATCATTGGTGATCAAATTGGATTCAAAAGAGGATTTAGTCCTCTGACATTGAGCTTAACTGGGACTGTAATTAGGCATGGTAGATGCTATTGCTAGCAATTCACTCTATTGGATTGTTGTTCATTTATCTTGAGATGGTTGTAGTCTCTTTGTAGTCAATGAGACTCTTTTTTAATGAGCAGTATGCTCTAGGCAATGTGCCTTCCTACATGTGTAGGCCTGTATCATCTGACTGTGGGTAGGCTTCCCACCGTGGTTTTTCCCTTTCTAGGTTTTCCATGTACAAATCATGGTGCTATGTGGTATGGTTGCTTTGAATTGATTATCTATTTAATTGTTGACCAATATCTATGTCTACGGGCATCTGTTTCTGCTTTATTGGTATTTGAATGTTTATGTGCTCCAGTTTAAGATTGTATTATGGATTAAATGGTATTAACAACTAATTCACCCCCTCATCTCAGTTGTTCACTAGTTATCCTAACAATTGGTATCAGAGATTTGGTCCTCTTTTTGCAGAAGCTTAACCTCTTAAGGTATATCCTATGGCAACTAACACTTCTGATCCACCGATAACTATTTTTAGAAGAGAAATCCCTAAGCTTGATGGAACAAATTATGGGATATGGAAAATTCAAATGGAGACTCATTTTAGATTCCTTGGCAAGGATATTTGGGAGATCACTGAGAAAGGATACACACCTTATGATCTGGCATCTGGCAATCCTTTTCCTCTAGACTTGGATAAGAATATTGAAAATGATTGCAGAGCTAGATAAGCCCTCTTATGTGCACTTATTGATAAGATCATGGGATTGACTGATAAATCATCTACTAGGGTTATGTGGGACAAATTACAAACTTTGAATGAAGGTGAACCTAGTATCAAAATTTCTAAACTTGATGGTTACCGAGTAAGATATGAAAACTTGAAAATGGAAGATAATGAAAGAATTGTTGTGTTTATGGAAAGAGTAAATGAGATTGCTATGGGAATTCAATATTGTGGAGGATTTCTAAGTGAAGATGAAATAGTTTCCAAAGTATTGAGAGCCCTTCCACCGGCTTACAAGATGAAGGCAACTACAATTAATGAGTTAAGAACAATGGAAAACATTTCAGTTAATAGAGACATTTTGATTAGAAAATTATCTACTTTTGATCTTGAAGAATTTGGATCTTTTGGAGTTGTAAAGTCTGAACCTACTTTTCATGCATCATCATCATCTATTGGCAAAAGTGATTAGAAAGCCCTATATGCAAAAGAATTGGAAGACATGAAGAAATAAGATGAAGAACTTGAGCAACTTGAAGCCTTATTTGCTAGAAGAGTACTTGAAGGACCAACTGGAAGTAAGTATGAAGGAAAATCACCTTTTAAGTGTTTTGCATGTAATAAGATTGGTCAATTTGCCTCTACATGTCCCAAAAGGAATGCAAGGTTTGAGGAAAGAGTTAAGAAATATTTTAAGTCTAACTAGAACAGATATAAATTCAAGAAAAGTAAACAATTCTACATAGCAGATGAGGAAGGAGTAACTGATGACTCTGGAGATGAACCAATAGAAGACCCTACTAGTGGATCTAGAAATGGAAAAGAATTGGTGTTCTATGCTTTGAAGGAATATGAACCAGAACCGGCTATCGAAAATGAACAAAAGGCCCTGGCAGCAAAAGTTGAAGATAAGGATGAATGGGTAATTGATACTGGATGATCACATCATATGATTGGAGATAAAGGAATAATTTTGTCCCTGCAAGAATAAAATGGCAGCCAAGTCAGATTTGGAGATGCCAAGGCATGTATGATAAAAGGTAGAGGTATTATTTCTTTGGATGGGAAGCATAATATTGATAATATCTATTATATAGAAGGTTTAAAGCATAATCTTTTGAGTGTTGGTCAAATGGTTGATAAGTTTTTTCAACTTCAGTTTAAAGATAGAAAATGCAAAATCATTAACAAGACTGGTTTGGAGATTGCAACCGATATTTAGACAAGAAGTAATATATTCCACTTCAATATTGGTAATAAGACATGCTTAATTGCTCATATTGATGAGAGTTGGCTATGACGTAAGAGGTTGTGTCATGTTAATTTTGATTGTATTGTTAAAATCAGTTCAACTAAGGCAATTAGAGATATACCTAAGATTATGAAGCCTCATAATCTGGTATGTAAGGAATGTCAACTAGGTAAGCTAGTTAGAAGTTATTTTAAGAGCATACATGATAAATCTAATGATGTATTTGATTTGATTCATACTGACTTATGTGGTCCAGCAAGGACTAGAAGCTTTTAAGGTGATAGGTATTTCATGTTGATTATTGATGACTATTTTAGAATGATGTGGGTGATTTTTCTAAGGGAGAAGTTTGAAGCTTTTGAGAAATTCAAGATCTTTAAAGCCAAGGTTCAAACTAAAATTGGATTGAAAATCAAATGTCTAAGATCAGATCAAGGAGGTGAGTTCACTTCTCATAAATTTAATAGTTATTATGAGACAAATGGAATTGGGAGACAACTATTTGCACCTAGGACTCCTTAGAAAAATGGAGTAGTAGAAAGAAAGAACATAACCATTTTGGATGCAACAAGAGCTATGATGATTGAAGAAAAATTGCCTCATATCTACTGGAGAGAAGCAGTGAGTACAACAATCTACACATTCAACAAAGTTCACATCAAAGGTGAAACCGGTAAGACCCCTTATGAACTATGGTTTGGACATACACCTACTGTTAAATATTTCAATTTTTTTGGAAGTAAATGCTATATCAAAAGAGATGATTCAATTGGAAAGTTTGATCCTATATGTGATGAAGGGATATTTCTTGGTTATTCAATTCAGAGAAAAGCATATAGATGTTATAACAAAAGATTGCAGAAAATTCTTCAGAGTGCTAATGTGAATGTGGATGAATAGTACACAAATCATTCTATATCATATGACAGGGAACCAACAATGGAAATGGTCATAACTAAGCTGACAATTCCTCAACCGATACAAGAAGATGAGACAGTTACACCGACACAATCAGAAAATTCAACTATGACTGATGATCGGAGCAGTGAACCTGAAGTTCAAAAGACACCAAGGTATGTAAGATTAAATAATTTTGAAGATCAAATCATTGGAGATAACAACAAGGGAGTTATGACTAGAAGGAAACTGGAAAATGAAGAGGTATGTCTTATTTCTCAAGTTGAACAGACAACTATTACTGAATCTTGTAAGGATAAAAATTGGTTAAAGACTATGGAAGATGAATTAGATCAGATAGAGAAGAATGAAACTTGGAATTTAGTTCCCTGGCCTAAAAATAAGAATGTTATTGGAACTAAATGGGTTTATAGGAATAAACTAAATGAGGATGGTCAAGCTGTAAGAAACAAAGCTAGATTGGTTTGTAAAAGATATTCTCAAATGGAAGGAATTGATTATGGTGAGACATTTGCACCTGTAGCTAGAATTGAACTTGTTAGACTATTTGTTGCCTATGCAGCTTATAAGAACTATAAGGTTTATCAAATGGATGTTAAATGTGCATTTTTGAATGGTGATCTTGAGGAGGAAGTATACATTGAGAAGCCTAATGGATTTTCACTGACAAATGACAAAGATATGGTTTGCAGATTGAAGAAATCTTTATATGGTTTGAAACAGGCTCTTAGATCTTGGTATGCAAGGTTGGATAAATATCTTTTGAAGCTTGGTTTTACTAAAGGTAGTGTTGATAGTAACTTATATTATAAGATCAGTGATAATGATATTATAATTATTGACGTATTTGTTGACGATATCATTTTTGGAGGAAAAGATAAATTGTGCATGGAATTTGCTAACAACATGAAGAATTGATTTGAAATGTCCATGATTGGTGAGATGATTTTGTTTTTAGGTTTGCTAATTACTGAAATTGATAAAGGCATTTTTATCTGTCAAACTAATTATTTGAGGAAATTGTTGAAAAAGTTTGGTATGGATAATTCCAAACCGGTAAGTACTCCTATGGCGACAAGTGATAAATTATCTATTGATACTTCTACATTGGTAAATCTGACAAGATATAAATCTATGATTGGTGGTCTATTATATCTAACTCAAACTAGACCTGATATTATGAATGCCATAAGTATTATTTCAAGATATCAAATTAATCCTAAAGAAAATCATGAATGTGCAGTAAAGAGAATTTTTTGGTATTTGCAAAGAAAAATAAAGTATGGCCTATGGAATTCTAAAAATAATGATTTCACTTTTTGTGCATATACTGACTTAGATTGGGCAGGAGATACTAATGATAGGAAGAGCACTTCTAGTGGAGCTTTCTTTCTTGGAAAGAAACTGGTTTCATGGATTAGCAAAAAATAGTCATGCATTTCTTTATCTACTACAGAAGCTGAGTATGTTGCAGCAGCAACTAATTGCACTCAAGTCTTGTAGATGAAGCAAATGTTGAAGGATATTAGGGTAAATTATAGTGAATCAGTAGTTATCTATTGTGATAACTTTGCAGCTATTGACATGTCTAAAAATCTAGTATTTCACTCTAAGACTAAGCATATATCAATAAAGTACAACTTTCTGAAGGACAAGGTAGAAGAAAAGGAAGTTAAATTGATTTATGTGAACACTAAAAAACATATTACAGACATATTCACTAAACCATTGTCTAAGGAATCATTTGAGTATTTGAGAGACAGCTTAGGGGTTTATGCCCCTCCAGAAGAGACTTGATTGATGAAGTTTGTCATCAGTCTGACATGAATTACCAGAGACATTATTCATTCTGGCACTGATGAGTGGTGCTACTACTCAAGGGGGGTAGTCAACTTTGAGATTCAGAGGTTTATATTCTTGCTTTGATATTTTTGTCAGATTTCTGGCATTGATGTCAAAAGGGGAGTGATAGTGATGTGAAAATTCATTCAGAACCTTACAAAGATATCTTTCACAGGGGAAGAGCTATTGATATTCAAGAGATTTTTGGTTGTCTTGCATAGGGGGAGACTTGTTTGGCACTTCTTGGTACTTAGATGTTTTTCACATCTAGAGTTGCCATCAATGCTAAAGGGGGAGATTGTTGGAATTATGGATAAATTGATTACTTGTTGCATTGATGTTTTGTTATTGATGTCAACACTGGTTGTTATGATTGGTTACCGGTAGAATGGTTTTGGTTACGAGTAGAAGATTTAGTGTTACCGATAGAAGAGACTATCTATTGGTCACTTTCAGCATGTTTGGATCACTGAAGTATGTTTGATTTCATGTGTTATATTCTCCATGAGCATGTTTTGGTTAGTTGGTATTGGTTTGGTAATCAAATACTATCATACACTTTGGTAAACCCTTATCAGCATTGGTTTAAGGCTTTACCGACAGAGCTTTGATTGAGGAATCATGACAGGATGCATAATTGGTGTTGGTGCAACTTCTTCATGGATTTTAGGATGTTGAAGATGTTCTTTGATCATGCTTCAACTACTTGAAGACATTTCTTTGGTGTGGTGCACCCAGAATAGGTCTGGTGCCTATATAGGTTATGGACCGGTATCATGCTAACATGTACACTACACGTTATAGGATGTTTCAAGAGAATTTATGGATTTGTTATTATTATTTAGGTCTTAAGCCAACATGGCATGTCACTGTAATATGAAATTATGTAATGGTCTTATTGTAATATTTTTTAGGTGGCCGACCTAATTGGTTAAGGCCTTACGTTTGTATAAATAAGAGGTAGAAACTCTTTGTACAATATCATGGTTATTGAGAAGGTCATGGTCAAGGAATGTAATGTGCGAATATTGTAATATCATCCAGGAAGAGAAGTTGGTCGATCATTGGTGACCAAATTGGATTCAAAAGAGGATTTAGTCCTCCAACATTGAGCTTAACTGAAACTATAAGCCAGCATGATAGATGCTATTTTTGGCAGTTCACTCTATTGGATTGTTGTCCATTTATCTTGCGATGGTTGTAGCCTCTCTATAGTTAGTGAGACTCTTTTGTAATGAGTAGTACGCTCTAGGTAGTGTGCCTACTTGCATGTGTAGGCCCCTCATTATATCACATACTTTCTAAAAAAGTATCATCTAACTTTGGGTAGGCTTCCCATCGTGATTTTTCCCTTTTCGAGTTTTGCACATACAAATCATGGTGCTATGTGGTATGGTTGTTTTGCATTGATTAACTATTTAATTACTGACTGATATCTCTGTCTACTAGCATCCATTTCTACTTTACTAGTATTTGAATGTTTATGTGCTCTGGTTTAAGATTCTATTGTGGATTAAATGTTATAACTGTTAACAACTAATTCACCCCCCACCTCTTAGTTTTATCACTAGTTATCCTAACAGTTTATATTAGAGTTGTAGAACCTTTCTGTCATGTAATTAATATTCCACCAAGGCCCTTGGGAAGAGAACTAGTTATAAGAGTAATAAATAATCAAAATTATCATTAGTATTTGGCAACTCTATCTACTTATCCTTTAAAAACTCTTAAACTAGTTTCCAATAGTTGCACTAGGAGTGCAAGAAAGAAAGGTATTCAGGATCTAATTTTTGACTTCATGTAATCTATGAATTTCTCATTGTTTCCTTCAACTTTCTAAGATAAATCATTAAGTAGACCCCCTTCTCCTTCTTGTCCTAAACTTCCTTCATCGAGTAATTCTTGTCAAGTCTTGACCTTGGTGGGGACTATTTTACCTACTAAGGCCAATTTTCCTATTACTCTGCCTATAAATATGGCAATCCCATGGGGAGAAGCCATTGGTCCACTTACGTTACCTAGGCCTTTGCATGACCTTTCTTAAGGCTCTAGAAAAATCATACCTAAGTTCAAGGGTGATGGGAAATTCACATCAGAGTAACATGTGCATTCCTTTTTCAAGGCATGTTCCATCTTGGGAGTTCAACATGAAGATGTTGCAGTTAGGATTTTTGTGGAATCTTTAACAGAAAATGTAGTAGATAAATTTTATCAATTTCACAATGGTACAATTAATAATTAGAACACTATGAAAACTAAGTTTTAAGAGAGGATTAAAACTACTAAGAATGAATATATATTAGTTGCTTAGTTATCTACTATGAAGAAAGAAATGCATGAGTCTATGAGAGATTTTTTAGCCAAATTTGATAAATTGGTGGGTCAAATAATGTTGGCAAATGCACACTCCAATGAGAAATTGTAGGTGATTGAAGGTATTTTCATTGATGGAAACCTTACAATCATATGGCATCAGCACTGATAGACTCTACACTGACATACAGTTCACTGACACCAAAAAGATGATTACCAACACCCTGGCCGACAGGATTTTTTTTATTGCGTAATGTATCTTATTGTAATATCTTTTTGTAAGCTGACATGGCATATTGTAATAAGGCTCATATATAAGTATGAGATGTTGTAGAACATTTGTATTAAGGAATATGCATAGATGGATATTATGTGCGAATATTAAGGAAGTTTTGGAATAGGGTTTATGATTATTGCCAGAGCTTAAACTGGTACTAAACCTAGCATAGTAGATGTTGATCCAAAGTAGTACATGACATTGGATTTATATAATCCACTTTTGTAAGTCAATGAGACTTCTTTTTGTAACTGAGCAGTGAGCTCTAGGCAATTGGCCTTCCTGCATGTGCAGGACCCTATTGTATCAGTAATATTCACTTATTGGCCAATAAATGAATATTGTAGGTCACAAATCCCATCGAGGTTCTTACCACACTGGGTTTCCTCATTAAAATGATTGTGTTACAGTGTTCTTTTCATGTTGTGTTTATTATTCCTATTTATTACATTAATTCTGGTTTACCGGTACACTAATTTGGAATGCATTTTATTTAATAAGTCCAAAAAATCCATAAACCGATTAGATACTGATTCACCCCACCCTCCTCTTAGTATCTTTGTGAATCCTAACAATTGGTATCAGAGCCTGGTCCTCTATTTTCAAAAGTCTAACAACTTGAGGAAGATTCTGACACTAGTAGAGATGGAAAACTTGAGAAAGCAATTGGAAATAGCTCTTTCAGACTATGATGCAGAAAAATTGAAGAATATCAAACTTGAAGAAGATCTAAAGGTTGCAGAGGAAATCATTTAGGGACTTCAAAAAAATCTCACTATTGCAAGGAACAAAAGAAGAGAACTTTTTGACAAGATGCATAATGATGATGATGAAAAAGAAACTCTTAATGACCTTGTGAACAAGCTGAGACAAGAAAACAGTACAATGAAGAATGAGATGCAAGATATGACTATGAGGCTTTGTAAAGACATTGAAGATAGGATGAATAATGAAGATGACCTGGTTAGAAGACTAAATGATGCTGGAAATGAAAACACAAGACTTAGTCAAGAAAATGATATGTTGAAGATAGACTTGATGCATACACAAAATGATAGAACTGAACTCATGAGATAGAAGGATTTCTTGGAAAATGACTTGGCTACTGCTAATCAACACAAAGAGAAATTCAACAAAATCTCATAGGAACTTGATAACATGTTAAAGAATCAGAAACCTAATGGAGATACAAATGGCCTTGGCTTTGAAGTTGGTGAAAGCTTCGGTACTGCAAACAATCATGATCATAGTAAACTGGTAAGACAACATAATGCTTACAAATTTAATGGGAAATGCTTTAACTGTAACAAATATGGTCATAGAGAAGATCAATGTAGATCTAGAAATTACCAGAACACTAATGCACCCACTGGTCAATGTTCTAAATGCAATAAAATTGGTCATAACTCAGAAAATAGCAGAATGAATGTAAGATGTTATGTTTGTGGAAGATTTGGACATCTATCTAAGCAATACAGAACACATACCAACATAGGATATGGAAAAGCTATTTAGAACAACAATGTGACTTGTTATGCTTGTAACAAAATTGGACATATTGCAAAATTTTGTAGAAGTAAGGCATCACCGACAAATAACAAAGGACCCAGTTTGAAAGGTAAAGAAAAGGTTGAAGAGGTAAAACAAGAATTCTCAAAGCAATGGATTAGAAAGTTAGATCAAAGCGTTAGTGAAGCTTGTCCTTCACTAGTAGAACAAAGTATCACTCCATTGACAGAAGGTTTTTTATCTAACTAAAGAGAATCCTTTGGGGGTATGGCAACAAATGTAAAACATGCCAATTTACCCTCGATTGATGATAAGAAGTTGAAATACTTCTTTACCGGTAGATGAGTTAAGTTTTCACTTAACTGACAGACATTAAATGTGGTAGTTGAAGGAAATAACACTATAAAGGAAGTGTTTTGGCTCTTTTTCATTCACCAAGCATTCAAATTTCCTAAGAGCGAGAAAATCTCGAGTGAAGGCATCCACAACAAGAAGTGAAGAAAATCATTCAAGCACTCATACCTAAAGGCAGATTAAGATATTTATAACAATGGCTTCCTCCTCTACACCTGAATTCATTGCAAATCCTATTGTAGTTGAAGATATTAAGGACCCTATACCCATATTTAAGATCATTCCTAAAATTGTGAAGAAAGATGATACCCTAGGAGCATTCTCACAAATACCCAAGGGAGTAGTATATGCTAAGGATCATAGAATGTACATACATTGTCATATAGAAGAACTAGGTGATGATGCAATTAAGAACATGTACAAGACTATTTTATGTGATGAAATGGAAATGTTAAATTAGAACATAAGATAGTTGAAACCCTAGGTTTTGTGGAAATCCTTATTATCCCTAATTTTCCCAAGGATGTTATAAGGATTGTGCTAAGAAGAGTACATGGGGAGTTAATTTGGCTGGATTCAATTCACAATATAACCAAAGAGGTAGTTAGGGTAGTGACAGGATTACCTTCCACCAGTAGTAGGCCTGATAAAACTAAAAAGGTTCCAAATGACACTATTATGACCCTAACTGGTGCAACTTTTGACAAAAGATCCTTAAGAGTCAATGATGTTAAGGATATAAATGTGAAGTTCATTAGCATGATACTTGGTTACAAAGCTACTCATGCCAACAGACTAAACTCTATTTCTAGCTTGTGTATTAAAAGTGCTTATGACTTAGTAAACAACAATGCCAAGTTTGACATATGTGAATGGTTGAAAGATGAACTGATAGACAACCTAAAGAAAATCAAAGGTGACAAGAAAGGGACTTTCAGATTTGGAAACTTACTTGTGTGCTTAATGCAGTATATCACCAAGGAAGTACCCGGTATTAGTAGAAAAGACTTTGGTTTTGACATACCGGTAGGAAAACAGCTACTGGACATTATAAACAACATGGGAGATGATAGAGAAAAGAATATAAATGAACAGTTTTAGGCTTTGAAGGCTAGGATGAAAACAAGGATAAGGCTATCTAAAACTATTGTTGACAAATATCAAAAGGAGATATGCTTTGTAATAAAGAAGGATGAAATTTGGATGGAGGCAGTTGTCCCAAGGATTGTTTGGGTTACTGAAATGGGATATGAGGTAGATGAGAATATAATTGAAACTTATGCAAAAGCCCTCTTAAAAGCGCCTTAAGAACTGACAAAAAAAGTATTTGGCAATGCTGAAAAAATTGAAAGCGGTATTCAATCTCATAAAAGAATAAAGAAACCTGAGCAGATAGTTAGGAAAGGAACAAGACAGACTAAAGCTATCAAATAGGATGTATTAAATAAAACTGGTATTAAGGAGAGTGACTTAGAAGGAATACAACTGGAAGCACATCTTTCACTGGTTGCTACCTCCATTGACAATGAGATACCAATAGAGTTCAAAAGGGTAGAGAGAAAAAGAAAACCCTCACCGGCTCCTGCTCCTACACCAAAAAGAATAAAGGTAGAAAGAACAGGAAGTTAGGCCTTCGGCAAGGAAACTGACACCAAAGAAAAGGAAATTAAAACAAGTTGTTCCTCCACTTGACAAACTCTTAAATGAGATAACTGAAGATGGAAAATTGACTAATATCAACAACTTGTATAACACACTTTCAAATGATGAAAAAGAAAGTATAGAAAATAGTGTTATCTTACATCTTGATATTTATAAGAAATTTTTGATGGAAATTGTTGATGATATACCCAATGACTTGTACAAAAGATTAGAAGCTAGAAGGGTAGCAATTGTGGAATTAGATAAAAAGATCAAAATAGAAAAACTACTTGCAATTCACCCAGTGAACTCAAGTCAAGAGATTGATGAGTTAATCAGTGAGGCTAACCAAATAGTATTCTGAATTGGTCACTAGCATATAGCACTGATGACAGGTAGAGTAAATGAAATATCAAAAGAGACTGCAAACAAGTGGGACATATTCTTTTTTGAAAAGGAGAAACAAGGAGAGCTTAAGAGACTAAAGACTATCAGAGTCTATCAAAAGGATAAGGATAAGGGGAAAGGAAAGGTAGATGGACCTCCGAGCATAAAGGTGATAGATAAATTACCCCCACCTTCCTCTAATATTCCACCAGAACAAACTATTGATACACCATCGGCAATAGAAAGTATGGAAACACCTCTTGAGGACACAAATCTTGACTCTGAAGTGTTATATACAATGAACATTGACACTCAAGAATTCAATATTGTTGTGGATAAGGAATCAAGTGAGAAAAGAGATGTGGCTACTAAGCCAAAAGTGGAAGATATTACAATTGAGATAAATGTTGAGGACATAGTTGGGACAAAACAACAAACTGAAAAATTAGTTGACCCCTTAGTTACTGGAATGGTGACTGATGGAATACCAGCTATAGAAAAGCCTACCGACTCATCGGTAGTGGATAGTACTAAGGTGCAAATAGAAAAAATGACGGTGGATACCACTAAAAAATCTTTAGAGGCACCATCAGAGAAACATGTAGAGCAACAGGACTCACAGGTACATACAGAAATAGTACCATCGACTACATCTGATAAACCTAAACCTTTGGTAGTGGAAATGGAGACACAAATTGATCCTCCAAAAATAGAGGGAAGCAAATCTATTACTACCATCGGCGGATTACAAATTGTATAACCAGTTGGACTATCATACGGAACCTCAATGACTAAATTTAGGCCGACCAATGTGAAGAGCTATTGCTAGATTCTATCAAGAAAATAACAAATTGTAATGCACTATCATATAAGGCTATAAATGAAACTTTACCAATTTTGAAATTGATAGCACCTAAGTATAATATAGAGAATAAAGATTCTTTGAGCCAATTAGACACATTGTCTAAGTATATAACCGACAACCTACTAACAATTGATCAAATCAATGAGGAGACATTTAGAGAGAAAATGAATAAAGAGAAGGAAACATTCTTTGAGGAAACTATAAAGAAGAATAAGGAACATATGGATACCTTATTACCTGTGCTAGGCAAGACAATTTTGGACTTCAAGAAACTATACAGAGATACATGCAAGACAAACATTTTGACAAAAGATATAGATGAAGAGATCAACATAGCTCAAAAGGAAATCAATGATATTACTGACAACTTGATAGGTTCATCGGATTCAATATTGGTAGTAGAATAGGAAATTACCGGATTTAAAGAGAAAATAGAAAAAATTGAAAAAGATAAGGAAAGGCTAAAGTTTAAGGCAAAAGAATTGAAGTGCAGACTAAGTCCTAAACTAGATATCCTCTTCTCTTTCAGAAAAGAGATTTATGAGGCTCTTGTTCCAGGACTTAAGACACCAGAAGAGAAAATGCACATACTCACTGGTACAATTCAAAGGACTGAAGAAGCACTAAAGGATAGTGAAATATTCTACAACAGTCTGAATGTTGCTTTAGCAAAGTTATATCAGATTGTAGCCCACTGGTTACAGGGATAATGAGAAGAGCTACACTCAATTGACATTGAATGACAACCTGTGTCATTGATGCCAAAGGGGGAGTAGTAGAGGATGAGAAAAAGGATATGACAAAAGAGATCACCAGCTCAGGGGGAGCAGACAATTTTGGTAACACAGTTTTTACATTTTTGGTAAAATAGTTTTGGACAGCACTTTTTCGATACACTTTTGGCTTTTTCTCACGAGTGTTGCCATAAATGCCAAAGGGGGAGATTGTTGGCAAATGCACACTCCAATGAGAAATTGTAGGTGATTGAAGGTATTTTCATTGATGGCAACCTTACAATCCTATGGCATCTGCACCGGAAGACTCTACACCGATATACAGTTCACTGGCACCAAAATTATGATTACCAGCACCCTGGCCGACAAGATTTTGTTTATTGCATAATGTATTTTATTGTAATATCCTTTTGTAAGCCGACATGGCATATTGTAATAAATCTCATATATAAGTATGAGATGTTGTAGAAATTTTTTATTAAGGAATATGCATAGATGGATATTATGTGCGAATATTAAGGCAATTTTGGAATAGGGTTTATGATTATTGCAAGAGCTTAAACCGGTATTGAACCTGGCATAGCAGATGTTGATCCGAAGTAGTACATGACATTGGATTTATATAATCCACTTTTGTAAGTCAATGAGATTTCTTTCTGTAACTAAGTAGTGAGCTCTAGGCAATTGGCCTTCCTACATGTGCAGGCCCCTATTGTATCAGTAATATTCACTCATTGGCCAATAAGCAAATATTGTGGGTCACAAATCCCACCGAGGTTTTTCCCACATCGGGTTTCCTCGTTAAAATTATTGTGTTATGGTGTTCTTTTCATGTTGTGTTTATTGTTCCTATTTATTACATTAATTCTGGTTTATCAGTACACTGGTTTGGAATGCATTTCATTTAATAAGTTCAAAAAATCCATAAATTGGTTAGATACTGATTCACCCACCCCCCCCCCCTCTCAGTATCTTTGGGAATCCTAACAAATACCAGCTAATGTAGCACCAAATGATGACTCATTGAAATTTTTATTTACCAACAATTTTCCCTCTGAGGTCAAATTTATCATGAGGAGAAACCTAGTGGCCAATCAAGCAGCAATGCAACATTTGATTGTTTTAATAGAAGATGATATGATTACTTTAGTGAAGTGGAAAAAATATTTATAAACTAATAAGGTACTAAAGTTTAGTTCTATTGACCCATTAATCCAAATATTGGCCAATGACATTACTACTCTAAAGAGGAAAATTCCTAAAAGTCCTCAACAACTCTTTTACCAAGATGTATCAAGATCATCAACCAAACCTTTAAGTATCATTGGTCTTTCTCAAAGATTTCCCATAGAAGGCCCTTTCTCTTTAGGGAAGGGAAACTAGATGGTATGTAACTTCACCTTACTACTGATCATGACGGTGCATCTTGTCTAGAGATGAGCAGAGCTATACAAGGGTAAGTGCACAAAGATGGGGGACCAAGAATGGGTCTTAAGATGCTACTTTTTTCTGAAATAAGCAAAGTATGAACTTTGACAAGAAAATGAAGATAGTTACACTCAAAGTATGAGGATGCAATAAGAACAAGAGTTATAGTACTCTGAGTCTACTTTCTAAACTACTAATTTTTTTTTAAAATGGTGGACATTAAGGGTTTCAAAAAGGGGGAGCACACAAAGTGGTGTTGTTTTTTCAGAAAAAATAGCATAGCACCTAGTGTGCTCCCCCTAAAATGTCAACTTTTTTTTCGAATTTTTAAAATCTCTCTAGTGTGAAATTAGCCAAGACCATGTAGTTTATGCCAGATTTTTTGGCTAATTTTTTAATGAATATGATTTTTTACCAATTTTCAAAGTGGGCACTAGTTTTTTAATGAAATTTGAGTGTGATCCCCCTACAATTTTATGAAACCTAATCAAAAATCATTTTCCTTTTTCTTAAATTATGTGGAATGGAGTCTAATTTTTGAAAATGTATTTGTTTTCAAAATTGGATAAATGAGTAAAAATCTATGGTCACAATACTACATGTTGCTTTTTGACAAAAAATGAACACACTAACAAAAAAAATTATGGATGAAGACCTTAACATTATCAAATTTTGAAAATAATTGTAAGGTTGGACAATTAAGAGTTTTATTTCATGAAACACATGCAAACTTGATGGAGAGCACAAACAAAAAAGTAAAAAACATTTCAATACTTGTTGGAAAACAAGTCTCAGGCCTGAGAAGGGTGTCGAAGCCTTTGGGTTGGATGCCCAAGGAAAATCCAAGCCTTTGGCTTGTTGTTTTCCAAGGCACTACATTTGGGACATGCCAAATTTGGTATGGCCAAAAGAAAATAAATTGAAAAATTCATTTGGCATGTGCCATATTTGGTGCACATCAAATGAATTTCATAGAAATTTCTCATGTTAGGAAAAACAAAGTGTTCTCTCTCTTGGAATATAAACATAAAATATAAGTTACATTTAAGTATATATTGTCAGGATGTTTGAGAGTGGTTCCAGATCTCTAGGAGTTATAATGTAGATTCTAGTATTTTCAGCATTCATATAAATTTCAGACTTAGTCAAATTTAAGTAATCAGCAAGCTCGTATCAACATTAGCTCTTTGGTCTTTTCCCTACATTCTCCCTCTTTCTTCCTTAACCCCTACCTCTCTCTCTCTTAGGTCTCTCCCTTTGTTTCCTATCTCTCTCACCCTCTCTCTCTCTCTCTCTCATCTATCCCTCTTTCCCCCTTTCACTTGGGCTCTCTCTTTCTCTCCCTCTCTCAAGTATCTCTATCTCTCACTCTCTCCCATTCTCCCCCTCTCCATCCCCCTCCCTTTGTCTTCCTCTCCCTTTGCCTCCCTTTTTCTTCCTCTCTCAAGTCTTTCTTTCCCTCTATCTCTCTTTAGCTTTTTCTCCCTCTCACTCCCTTTCTCTTTCTCTACCTCTTGCTCCCTTTCTCTTTCTCTCAATTCCATCTCCTCTCTATCAAGTCTCTCTCTCTCAACCTTTACCTATCTATATCTCTCTCATCCTCTCTCAGGTTTCTCTCCCTCCCATTCCTTTTGTCTCTTTCCCTCTAAATTATTTTCCCTCTTCTTCTCATTCCCTCTCTCCCTCTCTCTCCCTCTCTCTCTCTAACTCTCTATCCTTCTCTTTCTCTCCTATTATTTCTCTCTTAAGCATCTCTTCCTCTCTACCTCTATCTCTCTATCTGGCTCTCCTTCTCTCTCAAGTGTATCTCTCTCCCATCCTTTCCCTCTCTCTCTCCCTCTCTCTCTCTCTCTCCTCTCTCTCTCTCTCTCTCTCTCTCTCCCTCTCCCATTCTTTATCTCTTAAGTCTCTCCCTCTCAACTTCTATCTCTCTATCTCACTCTGGTCCTCTCTCAAGTGTATCTCTCCTCCATTCTCTCCCTCTCTCCCTTTCTCGTTATTCTCTTTCTACCTCTCTCCCTCTCTTCATCTCTCGCTCTCTAGTCTCTTGAAATATCTTTTCATCCCTTCCTCTCACTCAAGATCTCTTTATCTTTGACTCTCTCTCTGACCATCCCTCCCTCCACCTCTTAGCTCTCTCTCTCTCTCACACAATCCCTCCATCCACCTCTTGGGTCTCTCTATTTATCCCCCACTCCCTATTTATCACTGTCCCCCTCTCTTAGGTGTCTCTATCCTATTATTTCCCTTCCCATCCCTCTCTCTCTCTCACATTATCCCTATTGACCTCAAACTCTATCTCTCTCTCTCTCTTTCCATATTTCTCTCTCTCTCTCTCTCCCATTATTTAACTCTTAAGTCTCTCCCTTTTAGCCTTTATCTCTCTATCTCACTCTCCTCCTCTCTCAGGTGTATCTCTCCCATTCTCTCCCTCTCTCCCCCTCCATCTCTCCCTTTCTCATTATCTCTCCCTCTCTCTTTTCCCTCCCTACCTCTTTAGGGTCATATGGTGTCCTAAGGGGATACACATGTATTAGAAAACCATATGACCCCTTAGGACACAATATGACCCATTAGGACATCATCTCCCTCTCTCTTTAACCTCCCTACCTCTTTAGGGTCATATGGTGTCCTAAGGGGATACACATGTGTTATAACACCATATGACCCATTAGGACATCATATTGTCTTAAGGGGTCATATGGTGTCTTGAGGGGTCACAAGGTGTTGTTAGGGGTCATATGGGGTCCTAAGAAGTCAGACATGTTAGAACACCATATGATCGCTTAGGACATCATATTTTCCTAAGGGGTCACATGGTGTTGTTAAAAGTCATAAGGTATCGTAAGGGTCCACACATATGTTAGGACACCATTAGGACATCATATTGTCCTAAGGGTCCATATGTTATTGTAAGGGGTTATATGGTGTCCTAAGGGGTCATTGTTGGCATTTTGATGATGTTTTGATTGTCATTGATGGACACACACTTTCTTGATGTATGAGTTATGCTCAACCAGTAATTGTTCCAACCGATATTGTGTATTATTGAATGTATAGTCTTTAGACTATCAGTGTTTTGCAGAAAATAGTTTACCGGTCACAGATTGTATGAAAACCCCAAGTGGTATGAGGATCCCAAGCAATTCCAGGAGCTCAAGTGGTATGAAGGAACCGAGCGGTAGTTAACTTTTGATCAAAACACTATGATCTATTAGTCTTCATTTTTTACAACCAGTCATCGGTATATTATATTAACCAGTATTACTCTGTGATGAGTTACCAACTAGTATTACTGTAATGTGTGATGAGTTATCATCCACCAATACTTTGGTGGTGATTTTGTGTCATGTTACCAAATGTGCCTAGATGCACTGAACCTAGGAACTTGTAGTCTAATTCTATTGGATCGACATGAATTCAGATTCCTTTATTAGGACATCATGTCTAGAGTTTGCATGGATGAGATAATGTATGAAAGATAGAATAGAAAAGGTTATGTGTGAAAAGATAGAGTGTGGAGATATTGAAGATTGAAGTAATGTTGAAATGCATTAACAATAAGTTTTCAAGGATCTAACTAAGCATACTATGCTATTATCTAGATCATTCACTTGTTGATTACTAATATCTTCGACGAGTCTGAAACCCTTAACTGTGTAGGCTCAGCAAAGCCTTTGTAAATCCTCTAACAAGGTGGTTCACAACTATGGATCTGAAATCCTTTAACAAGGTAGTCTTTAATAGGACTTATCTCCTAACAAAGATCTAGATTCCTAATAGGATCTATTCTAGTGAAGAACATTGTATGACCTTAACCAGTCTGGTTTCTATTTTGCAGATAGTTACTTGTGAGTTTTTGCTCACTATGGTTTTTCCCATTTGGGTTTCCAAGTCAAATATCTTGTGTTATGGTGAATGTGCTCTTGTGGGTGAATGCTTTGTTTTCTATTTGGTTTGCATTTATCTTAACCAGTTTATTAGTAAATCTATTATATCGATTATCTGCTAAACTATTTAAAAGTTTGTTTATAGTATTTTTTGGCTTACTAATTCACCCCCCCCCCCCATTGGTATCATAGCCAACCTTTCTATAAGTCTAACCACTTAGAAGGAGATATGAGGGAATATAGTGTGAGGGAACTTACTCATTGTCTCACTCAGACTAAGAGAGCCTATGATGAACTCAAAGTCAAGTATAAAGCCTCTTTGGTCAAAAGAAGAGAGCATGCTAAGAAACTGATGGAACTCACTAAAAATAGCTCTTCTAATGAAGCAAACATGGATGCCCTAGTTGAAGAAGTTGAAAAACTGAATGAATCTAAAGCCAACCTAAGAAGAGAGTTGGAAGGACTGACTACCAGAATGAGTTAGGAGCTTGAGAACAAAAGGAAAGATGAAGATCTAGTAAAACACAAATATCATGAGATCTCCAAGCTGAAGCAAGAAATCACTACCCTTACCGCTCATCTCCAAGAGAGAAAAGTGGAAAAAGAAGAAATACAAGGTGAACTAAACATGGCTATTTTTCAGAATGCAACCTTGATGGAGTCCAATGTTGCTATTTCCAAGGAACTTACTGAGTCAAAGGAGATACTTGCCAAATTCAGTAAGAGTACTGCTAAGCTAGAGCAAAAGATAGAATCAACAAAGCTAGTAAAGAATACCACTAGACTTGGTTTCTCTAGATATTAGGAAGGTGAGACCTCTAGAACAAAAGCTGAAGCATCAAAGAAGCAACCGACATCCAAAGGAAAAGGTAAGAAAAATTATAAACCTATTTTCTTTAATTGTCTCAAAGAAAGACATACTGCTAATGTGTGTAGAAGAAAGGCCTACAACAATTTTCCTTATTTTCAAAACAATATGCCTAGATCCAATAGATTCAATGGGAATTGTTATGCATGCAACAAGTTTGGGCATAGGGCATTTGAATGTAGGTCGGTTTTGCACAACACTAGGAGATATCCTCCAAGGACTCAAGGAGTTATTTCGGTACTTCGTGTGAACCAAAATCCCAACTAGTACAATACCTATGACCATCGGTCAGGTGGTTATCAAGTGGCAAATAGTTGGAGATCAACTTGTTTGATCTATCATGGTAGCAGTCACACTACTGCAACATGCAGAAGGAAGAATGGAAGTATGAATAATGGACCATGGAGAACACCTAGAATGGTATGCTATCATTGCAACAAACTAGGACACACTGCCAGAACTTGTAGACTCTAAAAGAACCTATCAGATGATATACCAATCACTCCAGAAGGGAAGATTTATGTTGAAACTATTCAAGTGGAAATGAACAACAAATGGAAAAAGAAATCAAAAAGAGAGTCAGAAGATGAACCTGCTTCTGCACCTAGTGAAGAAGTCTCTAAACCAGAAAACTGAGCTTCAGAAAAGCTTAGGGGGAACATATCGGTGAAATATTTCAAACCCCCAATTTATATCAGTAAAGACCCTTACTGGTATATGTTACCTATCAGATGACAGAAGATTTGAAGCAGTAAAATGCAAAATTATGGTTTGAACCCTAGCGGTGATGCATTTATTATGGTCAGTGAGAGTTGTTTAAAAGGGATTTTCATCATCATTATCACTTATCTATTTTCAAAAGAAGAATTTTTCAAGAGTAGAGCAACCAAAGCAATTTTTCTAGCAGTTGAAGAAATCTTGTGTGAAATCTTGCAACCATCTTCAAGAAATCAGTGAAGAACTCTAAGCGGTGAACTTGCAACCAGAGTGGTGTTTTGTGCATGACATTGGAAAACCTAAATTCTAGTTTGTGAAGGTATTTTCCAAAATTCTTACTTATCATTTGATCATGGCTTCTATGTCGCACTCTAGTTCTAGTGCACTTGTAGATTTAGCCAAATTTCTTCAAAAGAAAATTAAATACAATGTCCTATCTCAAATACCCAGTGGAGTTATTGTTGAGGGAGATATTTCAGGGTATATAGAATATAAATTGGAAGACCTAGGATCCCTAGTGATTCATTCCCAGCTAAGTCTATTCTGTGGGGATGACAAGAAGATCAAACCTAAGTATAGTGTCCTTGAGAAGATGAAACTGCACAATGCGGTATATTTTTTGGAAGAGTTCACAGAAGAATATATTCACATCATCCCTAGCAGAGTGCATGGTGACAAGATGTATCTCGAGCGGACCCATGACATCACACCAGAAGCAATTTATGTCGTCACCAGTTTCTACAATATTGGAGAGGTACCAGCTCTACAGAAGGTCACCAAAACTAAAATGACAAAGCTCACCGGTTCTTTGATGATCTGGTAAAATATGCTTGCATGGTGATTGGTTACCAGATATTTTATGCTAGCAGAATGAATTTTGTCCATGTTGCTGCAGTGAATGCTACTTAAAGGATGATCAGGGAAGACACTACATTTGACCTATGTACTTGTCTACAAAAGAAATTGTTGTTGACTTTGAAGTCTATCAAAGAGGACAATTCTCTAAGGTTTAGGTTTGGCTAACTTCTAGTCAGTTTATTCTTCTACTTTCAAGGTTATTTCCCTGGAGTAGGTGATGTTCAATGGTCTATTGACCTACCAGTCTCCAGACAAATTAAGGAGAGTCTACAAGTAGTGGGAACTACATATCCTGAGGTTCTAAATAAGTATTTTTATGAATTCAAATGGAAGATGAGCCAGAGAATGAGGATATCTAATGATATTATGAAGATGTATGAAGATGACATCTGCTTCACAATAAGGATAGATGAATGCATAATGGAAGCGGTGGAACCCAAAAAGGAAGTAGTTGAAACCTATGGGGTATGAAGTGATGAATGACATGTTGATCGGGTATGTCTCTATCCTACTTGCCTCACCACTGGATGCAAAGTAAAAGAGAACTAGTACCTACTTGGAGAGGGTCACACTGATTGAAGAACCAAAACAGAAAAAGGCCAAAGTAGTGCCATCGGTATCTGCAACGGTTACCTCTGTTAGTCTGAAAGTGACCAAGCAGTCACCAGCAAAGAAGAAACCTGAGATCATTCTGGCAAAAGTCTTTGAGAGGAAGCGGAAATCCAGGACCCACTCACTGGAGGAAGAAGACACTAAATCGGAGATTCAAACAAAGAAGACAAGGCAATCAAGCAAAAAGTTGAAGTCTACTGGTAATGTACCTACAACTTCAACACTGGTAAATATAGACATTTCTTCTTATAAGCCAATGACACATTGTTAGAGGACAATTAAGAACATCAGGAGGAAATTGCTTGATGATTTAAAAGAACATTTTGGTGATTTTAATGATAATGAGAAAGAAGAAGTAGAACAAGAAGTCATTAAATACTTATGTATTAATGATCAGTCACCATCTAAGATTAGATCGGTTACACCAGATTCTTTGTATAATTCTCTAGATAATAAATGGTGCATTCCCATTGAAAGAGAACAAGAGATCAGGGAGAAAATTTTTGCATAATACTTTCCTGATGCTTCAAATTCTAAATTATTTGAAATAATGGATAAGAACAAAGGCATCTTCTTCATGAGAAGGAGAAGACTCAGGCTACTAGAAGGTAAAACTTCTAAAGTGGAAAAGGACACACATATACATGTTAAAGCTTCTGTCAAAATACACTAGGTAGCTAAAGCCACTAAGAAGACTGAACAAGAACTTGACCTATCATCAAGCAAACTAGATGAGGTATTTGATAGTCAAGGAGAAAGAGTGACAGAAAAAAATGATCCTATTGATGTTGATGCATTAGATATTGAGGATGTCACTCCTAACAAAGAACAAGCTGAGAAAGAGAAACATGACAAAGAGAAAGTGGGGAAAGAGCAAGAGGAAAAAGAAAGGCAAGAAGAAATCAAGAGGAAAGAGTCAGAGAAAAAGAAAGAGGAAGACAAGAGAAAAGAGGAAGAAAAAAAGAAAGAGGAAGACAAGAGAAAAGAGGAAGACAAAAAGAAAGAGGAAGATAAGATAAAAGAGGTAGAGAAGAAGAAAGAGGAAGAAAAGAAGAAAGAGGAAGAGAAGAAGAGAGAAGAAGATAAGAGAAAAGAAGAAGAGAAGAAGAGAAGAATAAACAAGAAGACAAGAGGAAGGAAGAAGAAAGGAAGGAGGAGGAAGAGAAGAAAAAATAAGAAGAGGAGTAAAAGAAAAAGGAAGAGGATAAGAAAAGAGTAGAAGAGGAGAAGGAAGCAAAGAAGAACAAACAAGAATAGATCAAAACAAAAGGAGGATAGACTCCTAAGGAAACTAGTGATCAAACCAAACAGGTTGATACCACCAGTCCTATTGATCAAACTCTTGCAAGTCTGACTCAATCAGCAGATGAGTCTGAGCTACTACGAAGCATCAAACTTGTATAGGAGAGATTGGAAGAATTGCGAAGGAAGAAAGAATAGGATGTCATACAAACTATAGTTGACACCCTTACCAGTCTAATTCTTGGTACCAACCTCCCTAGTACCGATTCCTCTCTATCCAAGCTCAAACTTCTCTATACCATAGTGGAGGACCAGGTACAATGATTGGAAGATGTTGTTGAAGCAACTACAAAGAAGAACCATGAAAAGGCACTCAATACAGCCTTAGTCAAGCAAATGAATGAACTGCGGACACAACTACTGAAACAACAGAATGATATCAGTGTTGCTATGGGTGAAGGTAAATTACGGTTGAGTAAAATCTACCAACCCCATCTATTTTGTGGGACGATGTGCTTAAACAAAAAGATCAACTCCAATTGGAGTTAAAGGCATATATCAACAATTTAAAGATGCCATATGATTCATTCACTACCTATGGATAAATCATTCATTGTTATCAGCATCAGATTGCCAAGATGGACTTAGAGATCAGGAACCAAACTCAAGATTTGCAAGAGTTTCAACTACTCCTATTTCCAAGATTGCAAATTCTTTAGAAATGTTTTCTCAACTTGGAAGCTATCATGGTAACTCAAGAGATGAGTACCACTAATGCAATGGAAGAACTGGCATTCCAGATGAAGACTAAAAGTGAGGTTGCTACATCCTTACTTGAGTCATGGACATTGGCCATGAAAAGTTTTGTGCAGGACTTTAAATCTATTTTTGAGAAATTTCATTCCTTATTGTCATGAACATCAACTCTATTTTATTATATAAGAAAAAAGGGGTTATTTTGCATTACTTTGTCATTGTTGGCAAAGGGGGACTAGTGTACATTAAAATTTTGGTGAATGTTATCATCTCATGCACTTTCATGTTACCATTTTGGGGAGTAGTGTACGTTGTAATCTTTGCAAAAGGGGTAGTGTATATGCTTAGGGGGAGTAATTTTGATTATGACATTTTTCTTGTAAAAACACTTAGATGTCAAAATTTTCCTAAGTGTTGCCATCAATGCCAAAGAGGGAGATTGTTGGCATTTTGATGATGTTTTGATTGTCATTGATGGACACACACTTTCTTGATGTATGAGTTATGCTCAACTGGTAATTGTTCCAACTGATATTGTGTATTATTGAATGTATAGTTTTTAGACTATCGGTGCTTTGCAGAAAATGGTTTACCAATCATAGATTGTATGAAAACCCCAAGTGGTACGAGGATCCAAAGTAGTTTGAGGAGCTCAAGCAGTATGAAGGAACCAAGCGGTAGTTAACTTTTGATCAGAACACTATGATCTACCAGTCTTTATTTTTGACAACCAGTCATCGGTATATTGTATTAACCAATATTACTCTGTGATGAGTTACCAGCCGGTATTACTGTAATGTGTGATGAGTTATCATCCACTGACACTTTGGTAGTGATTTTGTGCCATGTTACCAAATGTGTCTAGATGCATTGAACCTAGGAACTTGTAGTCTAATTCTATTGGACTGACATGAAATGAGATTCCTTTATAAGGACATCATGTCTAGGGTTTGCATGGATGAGATAATGTATGAGAGATAGAATAGAAAAGGTTATGTGTGATCAATGAAGAGAAGATTAGGTTTGTGTGAAGAGACAGAGTGTGGAGATATTGAAGACTGAAGTAATGCTAAAATGCATTAACAATGAGCTATCAAGGATCTAACTAAGCATACTGTGCTATTCTCTAGATCGTTTACTTGTTGATTACTAATATCTTCGACAAGTTTGAAACCCTTAACTGGGTAGGCTTAGCAAAGCCTTTGTAAATCCTCTAATAAGGTGGTTCATAACCGTGGATCTAAAATCCTTTAACAAGGTAGTTTTTAATAGGACTTATCTCCTAACAAAGATCTACATTCCTAATAGGATCTATTTTGGTGAAGAACATTGTATGACCTTAACCGGTTTGACCTTAACCGGTCTAGTTTCTATTTTGCAGATAGTTACTTGTGAGTTTCTGCTCACCATGTTTTTTCTCATTTGGGTTTCGATGTCAAATATCTTGTGTTATGGTGATTGTGCTCTTGTGGGTGAATGCCTTGTTTGCTATTTGGTTTGCATTTATCTTAACTGATTTATTAGTAAATCTATTGTATCGGTTATCTGCTAAATTGTTTAAAAGTTTGTTTACAGTATTTTTTGGCATACTAATTCACCCCGCTCTTAGTATTCATCAGTCATATGGTGTTGTTAGGGGTCATATGTGGTTTTAAGGGGCCAAGCATGTGTTAGAACACCATATGACACCTTAATATCCTATGTGACCCATTAGGATATCATATTGTCCTAATGGGTCATATGGTGTCATGAGAGGTCACATGGTGTCATGAGGGGTCACATCATGTTGTTAGGGGCCGTATGGAGTCTTAAGGGGCCATGCATGTGTTAGAACACCATGTGACCTCTTAAGACACCATGTAGACATCATTAGGTGTCCTAAAGTGTCATATGGTATCCTAAGGGGTCATATGGTGACGTAAGGGATCATATTGTCCTAAGGGGTCATAAGGTGTCATTAGGGATCATGTCATGTATAAGATGTTAAAAAGGGTCATATAGTATCCTAAGGGGTCATATGGTGTCATGAGGGGTCACATGGGGTCCTAAGGTCCCTCACATTGGTTAGAAGACCATATGACCCCTTAGGACATCATATGACCCATTAGGACATCATATTGTCCTTAGGGAGTATATGGTGTCATAAGGGGTCATGTCATGTACTAGGATGTTAAAAGGGGTCATGCGGTGTCCTCGGGTGTCATATGGTTTCCTAAGGGGTCATATGGGGTCTAAAGGGGCCAGGCTTGTGTTAGAAGACCATATGACCCCTTAGTACACCAAATGACCCTTTAAGACACCATATGACCCATTAGGACATCATTTTGTCCTAAGGGGTCATATGTTGTCATGAGGGGTCACATGGTGTCATTAGGGGTCATAAGGTGTCGTGAGGGGCCAGACATGTGTTAGAACACCATATGACCGCTTAGGACACCATTAGGACATCATACTGTCCTAAGAGGTCATACGTTGTCCTAAGGGGTCATATGGTGTCCTGAGGGGTCATATGATGTTGTTAAGGGTCATATGGGGTACTAAGGACCCAGACATGTGTTCGAACACCGTATGACCCCTTAAGACACCATATTACCCCTTAAGACACCATGACTCATTAGGACATCATATTGTCATAAGGGGTCATATGGTGTCATAATGGGTCCTGTTATGTACTAGGATGTTAAAAGGGGTCATATGGTGTCCTAAGGGATCATATGAGGTTACAAGGGGCCATGCGTGTGTTAGAACACCATATGATCCCTTAGGACACCATATGACCCATTAGGACATTATATTGTCCTAAGCAGTCATATGGTGTCATAAGGGGTCATGTCATGTACTAGTATGTTAAAAGGGGTCATATGGGATCCTAGAGGGCTAGGCATGTGTTAGAAGACCATATGACCCCTTAGGACACCATATGATCCCTTAAGTCACCATATGACCCATTAGGATATCATATTGTCCTAAGGGGCCATATGGTGTTATGAGGAATCACATTGTATCGTTAGGGGTCCTAAGGGCCACACAAGTGTTAGAACACCATATAACCCCTTAAGGAACCATATGAATATCATATGGTGTCCTAAGGTGTCATATAGTGTCCTAATGGGTCATATGGTGTCTCTCACCCTCTCTTAGTCTCTCTCGCTCCACCATCCTATCTCTTCCCTCTCCATCTCTCTCCCACACTCTCTCTCTCCTTGCTCAATCCCATTTCTTATCTCTCCCTTTCTCCCTCCCATTTTTTCCCTCCCCCCTCTCTCACTAGTACATTCAGGGCTAATTTCTGATGACCTATCATAGGAAGTCTAACTATTTTTTCATCAGACTGCCAACAAATGTAGCCATTGAAAACTCATCATCAAACTTCTCGATGATGCCATTGAATGTCACAATTCTGACCACTCCATGAACTCTTTCAATGATGAGTATGATCGCTCCTTTGGCCACAAATATCATCAGAGGAGCATTGCAATGCTGACGCTCCCCCACTACCATGCATCAATGACCATCTGACAAGGAAGTATCGCCAAACATACAACATCCTTGTTGCATATTTTTGTAGTTGTCGTCAGAATTCTGATGGAATTAGAAACTTTGCAAAAGCAGAAGATACAAGCTCAAGAGTCATGTGCAAGTAAATTTTATAAAAGAAAGCAAGTAGGCATTATCTTCAATGACATGGAAACAAGCTCATCAGCTGCCCAGAAGAGAGAAATTAGAGAAAAGAAGAGGAAAGTGTTAAAGGGTGATAAATACATAGAGAGTATGCAATACAAACAAACAATGTATGGAGTGTGTGATGTGGTCTCTAATTTATACCCAGAGGGACTAACTAGTTTTGGAGTTCCCGGGAAACCTATTGGGCCACGCTTGGAGGAAATCAATGTGCTCATGCAAGGGCCACCTTTTTTCTATTATGAGAATGATTATTTTTCACTAAAGGATATTTGGAAAACAATATCCAAAAGTTTCTATGGTTTGGAACTAGATTTGGCAGACTCAAAGTACTTTTCAGCTTCCAGAAGACCAAGAGGTTATGTACACAGTCTCCCAATAGAAGGACACTTTCAAGCATTACCTCTACCACCCATGACTATTCTAGAAGCACTTCTTCAAACAAAGGACTATTGGCCTCCATGGGATCAAAGAAAAAAAATGAATTGCATAGACTCTAGATGATGTCATAGTGTCCTCTGCGATGAACTTTGTACTATAATTGAAAATTCATGAGGGAAACTGCAAGATAGTGAACAAAAATACATTCTTGACAAGTGTGAAAAATGGAACTTGGTTTGGGTGGGGCTAGGTTAGGTGGCTCCTCTATAGGTTGATGAGATAGAAATTATATTAGGATTTGAAAAAGATCACACTCATGGAACTTCTTGTGCGACTGATCGATTGCACTGTTTGGGTAATGCATTCCAAATAGATACAATTGCATACCAATTATCTATCTTGAAAGCATTTTATCTTGATGGCATTAACGTTCTTTCTCTATTTTTTGGTATTGGTGGAGCAGAGGTTGCTTTGTATCAACTTGGGATACATTTAAGTTGTGTTGTATTTGTGGAAATATGTGAAAAGATTAGGCTTGTCCTTAATAGTTGGTGGAAAAAAACCTAATAGACATGTAGATTGATTTAGAGGGAAGATGTCCAAGATTTGAATATAGAAGTACTAGAGGACCTAGTAGACAATGCTTTCAATGACTAGCTTGGCATCATCTCTGAGAGAGAACCTGTCAAAACATAATGAAGATCTCACAAGACATCTGACCAAAGTCAATGAGAAACTAGAAAAGCTCAAAAAAAGTTCTACCATGTTGGAAGAACAAATTCAATCACAAAGGATGAAGGGTGATATCTCTGGACTTGGTTTTCACATATCTAAAAAAGGTGAATCGTCTGGTACAAAGAGAAACACTCTTAAGAACAAATCTTCTCCTAAGATCAATAAGCCTATTGGTAAGAAGATCTTTAAACCTATTTGTTTTGTTTGCCATAAACCTGGTCACACTGCAAATGTTTGTAGAGACAAATGTAACATAAATGCAAATTACAATACTAATGCTAGGTATGCATCCAAGAAATTTGAAGGTCATTGCTTCACATGTGGAATGTAAGGACATAGATCCGTTGAGTGCAGATATGGAGCAAACAATCATGTACGACACATGCATGCCAAACCAAATGGTGACTGGATGTGGAATTTTGACAACTAAGTAAACCTGAACTGGCAAAGACTCTATGATAAAAGGTTTAGTCCATTTGAGATAGAAAAGGTAACAAATGCTATTTGCACCATCTGTAATAACTTTGGTCATCTGGCTATGAACTACAGAAGAAGAACAGGAAGAGGAAATGCAGGACCTCGGAGATCATCTGGTATGGCCTATTATCACTGTAACAAACTGGGGCACTTAGCAAAATTTTGTAGATCAAGAAATAGCAAGCCGGTCAATTCTTCTAAGTATCAGAAAGGAAAGCAGAAAGTTAATGTTGAAGAAACTAGAGAGGAAATGAATTGTATTTGGAAGAAGAAAAGTGATCACTCACCTAGAGAAGAAATTGTTCCTTCACCTAGTGAAGAGAACCCTGCAGCAATGACTTAAGCCTTTTTAATATGGCTAACAAGAGCTTAATGTTCAAATTACCTTCGGACCCCTTGAGAAAAATGAGCGGTAAAAGAATTTTGATGCATGAAATTTTGGTAACTTTTTGTCAATATGTTATCAACTAGTTTTTCTCCTTGAGAGGTGAAATTAGGATTTGTAACCCTAAAAGGAGAGCATTTAATGCAGTAGGTAAAAAGGATAAAAGTGAGTTTTTACTTTATCATTTTTACCATAATGTATTCGAGAAAGAAATTTGGAGCACTTGCTGATCTGAGAAAGATTGTTTTGTTGTCAATTGCCAAATTGCTTTGTGATCTATGTAATCAAGCTGAATTGAAGGTTGCAGAAAGTCAAATTGGTGTGCACTTGGGCATACTACTGGTAAAACAAGGCAGCGTGCATAAGAAAAGGTATTTCTTTGAAAATCTTGCTTCTAATCTTGTTCATCTACAATGGCATCATCTTCAAAATCTGTAGAGAGGTTAATGATTACTTTTGAGCCTATCAAAGCTGTAGTTACTCAACAAATTGTGTCATACAATGCATTGTCACAAGTTTTGTGTGGAGTTTTGGTCAAAGGTGATTTATCTAGTTATATTGACTGTAAGATAGAAGATCTAGGATCTCTATACATTTATACTTAATGAAATCACTTTGTGATGAGGATAGAAAGATTGAAATAAAGTATACTAGGGTTTTTGAAATGGGTTTTCACAATGCTACTAAATTTCTTCAATATTTTGAGGAAGAGCATATCAGAATTATTTTGAGTTGGGTTCATGGTGAGAACATGTACTTAGAAAGAACACACAATAAATAAGGAAGCCATTCAGGCTGTAACTGGTTATTTCTCAACTGGTGAAGTACCTGGTCTAAGACAAATTTCAAAAGAGACAGTACTCTCACTAACCAGTTCAACATCTGACAAGTGTGCTTTTTCAGAGACCTTGCTATGAAACTGGCAGCAATGGTGATAGGCTACTGATTATTTTACTCCAGTAGACTAAATAGTGTTCCATCAGTAGAAATACACATAGCTTATAAGATGATAGCTGAAAATGAAGATTATGATCTTTGCAAGGCAATTAGAAGACAATTGTTTCTTAATTTGCAATCTATCAAAAAAGACAATAGTCTAAAATTCAAGTATGGTCAACTATTGGTTGGGTTATTCTTCTATTTCTAGAACTTTCTACTAGGAATTGGAGACATTGAATGGTCAAAAGACCTACCAGTCACTGCACAAATCAAGAACAACATTAAGGCTATAAGAAATACTTTCCCTATAGCTATGAATAAGTATTTTAATGAATTTTAGAAAAAGATGAGCATGAGAATGAGATTACCAGAAGATATGGTAAGGCACTTTGCAAAAGGCATAGTCTTTACTATTACCACTGACTTTTTCTTGATGCAAGCAATTGAGCGAAGAGAAGAAGAAATGGAAGACATGAGTTATGAGGTGAACTATGATGGTATGATGAAAGAATAAGTATCTGGTAGCATACTAAGAGGGGGGGTGAATCGGTATAATGAAAAAATGATACAAAGTTCCAAACTCAAATTCAGTCACATAAAGTAAACATATCTCAGTAAGATCAATATTTATAAGAATACTTGACATCAATCGGTTTAACTATTATAACAACTTAATAGTAAACAACTTCAATGTTGTAAACATACACAATGCTTAATCATGACTTAACAAATTCATCTCTTAATGCTTCTACTTATCATGCCTTATCGAAAGTTAATCAAATCAATAAATATGATCATAACCACAAAATCATTCACCACTTGACACAAATTTTTATATGTGGGAAATCCAAATAGGTAAAAACCACAGTGAGATGAGACTCACAAGGATAGCTATCTAAACTAATTTGAAGTTTTCCTTGTTAGGAGCCAAGCCTGTTAAAGATTTACAATAAGTCTTGTTAACAACTAATTCTGGTTAGCAATGACCCGGTTAGGGGATTTACAAATATGCCTTGATGAAAAGCACAATACACTATTAGGAGTAACCTCACTGGAGGATTTAAGAATCAAAGCTAATGGACCACCTTGCTAGAGGATTTAATGATTAACAAAGCTTGTTAGATCTTACCCAGTTAAGGGATTTCACTACTGTTGTAATTGTTAGAAAATAATAGGTTTTCTTGATCTATCTAAGTAGCACTATATTTACTTGATTAGATCCTTCTTAGCTTCAATCTGCCTTCACTTAAAGTGTAGATCCATTCACCGGTTAGGGAACTACACACTCAACAGGTTTCAATCAATCTTGTCAACAACCTTTACAAACAACTTCATCGACCTTAAATACAAATTAGTTAGGTTGGTAACACAAAAAAAACCTAATTCTCATCATCAAGAATACAAACAAGTTGGTACAATCTTGACCATTAGAAATCATGACAATCTCTTCACATTCTTCAAGAAAATTCCAACCGCTCCATGATCACCGCTTCATCAAACTTTGTTAGTCATCACACGATGCGCATTAGATGCAATCCACTTTGCTTAGTCCCTAGACAAAAAATAACATGCCAAAACAATTTGAACTTATCCTCATACAATGATCACATGTGCCTTCATCATTACCTCTTATCAGATAATAAACCATCAAACTTGATTGGTTAGGGTTTAATAGTTGATAGGGTTTATTGGTTACATTGCATAGAAAGGTTTAACCCTTTACACCGGTTCACTAGTTCAACTCACAAACTTTACATATCGATTTACAACATATTTCACAAATATCTTCTTACTGGTTACTAGCCAATATCAAAAACAACAATATCAACAATAACATGAATACTATTACTGGTTCAATTGACATCAATGACAACATATAATTAATACAATCTCTATGCAAAATCCCAATAAAATGAAAATGCCAATAATCTCCCCCTTTGGTATTGATGGCAATAGAAATATCAATGCCTTTGATTGTTGTTGAGATTGGTGAATAGAAATCCTAGTTTACACTACCAAGTATTCACCTTGTTGTTGTCTGTCTTCAGCCTGTCACTGGTTCACCTAATAAGACACATAATTCTTCCCCCCTTTAGTAGTAATGCCAAATTGAAAGTAAAAAGAAAATGTAATTTTTCTCTCACTGTCCATCAACATCATTTTGCAACTTGATGCTCCCCCTATGGAATACATCCACTTCTTCATCAATCCATGTAAAATTATGCAAGTGGTTGAGGGAGTGATGCAATCAACATCATGCTCAACTAACTTCATGAAGAGGGACAACCCCCAATTGACTTCTAAGATACTCAAAAGTGGTCTTAGGTAGAGGTTTGGTAAAGATATTTGCAAACTTCTCCTTGGTAGAAACATGCCTCAAGATAACATCTTTACTTTGAAATTTTTCCCTCAATAAGTGATATTTCAATTCAATGTGCTTATTCCTTGCATGCAAAACATGATTTTTGAAATGTTTATTGCACTTGTATTATCACACAAAATCTTTATTGGTTCTGAGATTTCCATCTTCAAACCTTCCAAAATGTGTCTCATCCACATAGCTTGTGTGAAATTCAAGATGCTACATACTCATATTCAGTAGTATATTGTGAGGTACAACTCTCATTTTTACTACTCCATGAAACTAGCCTTCCTCCTAGAAAGAATTCTCCATCGATAGTACTCTTCTGGTCATCAATATTTCCTACCCAATCAGAATTTGTGTATACCTTCAAATGAAAATTTCCACCATATGGATACCATAACCCATAGTCAACAATACCTTTCAGATATCTAAAAATTCTTTTGGTTGCCATCAGATGTTCCTCCTTTGGATTCTTCTGAAATCTAGCAACAATATCAACTATATGGGTAATATCCAGTCGACTGTGAACAACATAGTGTAATTTGCCAATCATTGACCTGCATTCCTTTTCATCTACAAACTTAGATGCATCTTCATTGGAAAATTTACAACCTATAACCATTGGGGTTCCAACTGGTTTACAGTCACTCATACCAAAAGTCTTCAAAACCTCTTTCGCATACTTGGATTGAGTAATGAAAATATCATTCTTCATCTAGTGTATCTGTAAGCCTATGAAATTTTTTATTTCCCCTACTAATGACATCTCAAATTCATTCTTCAGTTCACCTACAAAACAATTACTCATGTCATCATTACCTCCAAGTATAATGTCATCTACAAATACTTCACTGACCAGTATTTCATCTCCTTCAGACTTGAGATAAATGTTCTTGTCATCACTAGTTCTAGCAAAGTCTATCTTCATCAAATGAGTATGAAGTCATTCATACTATGCTTAGGTGCCTGCTTTAATCCATACAAAGCTTTAGAAAATTTTCATACCATATCTTCCTTTTCTATCAATGCATAACCATCAGGCTACTCTATATAAACCTCTTCTTCCAGTATCCCATTCAAAAATGCAGACTTGACATCCATATGGTATACCTTGAACTTCTTATGAGGTGTCAATGCAAGCAATGTTTTGACACCTTCCAGTCTCTCTACTGGTGCAAAATTTTCTCCATAATCCTCTCCTTCTTCTTGCACATAACCTTTGCATACTATTCTTGCCTTGTTATGAATTACAACACCATCTTCATTTAACATTTTTCTGAACATCCATTTAGTACCTATAACATTCTTGTTTACCAATCAGGGTACCTAGGTCCAAGTGTTGTTTTTCTCAATTTGATTCAACTCCTCCTCCATAGATTTCACCCAATGATCATCATCAAATGCCTCCTTAGCACTTCTAGGTTCAAAGGTGGAGATCATGCAAGAGTTCTCTCTTATTCTCCTTCTAGTTAGTACACCGATATCCTTATCTCCAATTATATGTTCAGGACTATGATTCAGTCTCATAGACCTAGGAATAACATGATCATTCTCTTCAAGTTCAGCTTCCTCATTATCATCTTCCTCTGAATTTATTTTGTCTGGTTGAACAAGTACATCAGGATTTGCTTTACTAGCTTCTTATTTAATAGTTTTAGGTTCTAAAAGAAAAATCCAAGGATCTTCATCCTTCTTCTCAGAACTGGTTCCTTCTAAAACTTTAGGACATTCATCTACATGAACATCAACACTCTCAAAAAAAATTTGTGTCTTGTTGTTGAAGCATTTATAGGCCTTACTCTTGGTGGACTAGCCAGGAAATATGCCTTCATCACTCTTAGCTTCAAAGTTGCTTATGTAATCACCTCTTTTAATAAAACATTTTCTTCCAAATATCTTAAAATAGCTGACATTAGGTGATCTCCCATACCAATATTCATATGGGGTCTTGTCCTTACCTCTTTTCACTAGAACTCAGTTCGTTGTGTAAACAGATGTACTTACAACTTCTTTCCAAAATGTTTTTGCTACACCTCCTTGTATCAACATAGTCCTAGCAACTTCAACCATTGACTAGTTGTTTCTCTTTGCTATACCATTCTATTGTGGTGTCCTTGGTGAAGAAAGTTGCCTCTTGATACCATTATCATCACAATACTTAGTGAACTCCATAGAAGTGAATTCAATGGCGTGAGCTATTCTTAGACATTTTATCTTTTTTCCACTCTCTTTCTCAGCTAAGGCTCTGAATGCCTTGAATTTACCAAAATCTTCATGCTTATCCTTCAAGAATGTGACCCACATCATCCTTGAACAATCATCAGTGAAGATCATGAAGTATCTGTCACCTTGAATGCTTCTTGTTTGTATTGTTCCACACAGATCTCTATGAACCAAATCTAACAAGTGCTCTACTAAGAAGGAATTTCTCTTAAAAGCTGAAGAAGTAATCTTTCCTAGTTGACATTCTTTACAAAGAGCTCTAACCGGTTTATCTAGCTGAGGTAGACCTCTTACTATCTTAGACTTTCTTATTTTAACAATATTGTCAAAATTTATATGACAAAATCTCCTATGCCAAAGCCAGCAATCATCTATTTTTGCAATCAAACAGTTGCTAAATTTAGGATTGAGATGAAATAGATTACCTCTGGTCTGTTTCCCGGTTGCAATCAATTTACCTTTGTTGTCAAAGATTTTGCACATTCCATTTCTAAACTCTAGTGGGTACCCTCTGTCATTAAGTTGTGCCACACTTAAAAGATTATGCTTTACGCCTTCAACCCAATAGACATCATCAACACTTCTCTTCCCATTAAGAGAAATAATTCCCTTACCTTTAACCATACAGGGTGAGTCATTCCCAAATATAACAACACCACCATCAAATTCCTTCAAGGAAAGAAATTTCCTACGATCACCAGTCATGTGATGTGAACAACCACTATCAATGATCTAATCATCAGAGTTATCCATTCTGGATACTAAAGCTTCTGATCTAATATTTCTTCCTTAATAGCTACAAACACAATATCTTCACTAGCATCATCATTAGATTCTTCAACAATAATACCAGTGTCAATAGCTACAAGACAATCTCTCTTGCCTTTACCCTTATACTTCTTATATTTGTCGCTCTTGTATTCATTTTCACCATTAGGGCAATTTGCTGCTATATGACCAATCTTGTTGCATGCAAAACATTTTAAAGGTAGCTTACCTCTATATTTACTAGTGCCTCTAGGGAGTCATTTTGCCAACAATGCTTCAATTTCCACTAGGCTATCTTCATCATCAACATCTCTACTAGATCTAGATTCGTAGCTATGGATAGTATCTCTACTTCTTCTCACAAATGAGTTAGAGGCAAAAGCTCTAAATGTAGATTTTGATTTATGTACACTACCATCATAGCCATTTAGTTCAAAAGTAGTAAGTTTGCCAATAATGGAGTCAAGAGCTGCCTTTGTCTTGTCAATGGATTTCAGCTCTTGAATAGTTGCAACTCAGATAGCATAGACTGGTAGCAAGGTTCTCAATACCTTACTAATTACTGGGGCATCTTCCACTTTCCCTCCTACACTCTTTATCTCTCCAACTATCTCTTTAATCCTTTAACCATATTGTTGGATATTCTCACCTTCAAACGTTCTCGTGTCATCAAAATTTCCTCTTAAACTCTCCTCTTTGGCAATCTTAACATGTTCATCACCGCTATAAATCTCTTCTAATTTCTTCCGTACTTTATATGCAATTTCAAGACCATGAACATCTACATATTCAACATTAGACAAGGAACTGATAAGAGCCTCTAATGCCTGGTGATTTTCTTGTTGTTCTTTCTTCTGATCATCAATCAGGGGTCTAGTAGGTGTAATATACTTATTTTCTATATGATCTCAATACTGACTACCAAGACCCTTAATGTAAATCTTCATTCTACCACTCCATATTCTATAGTTATCTTTATTGAACTTCGGACCTTCTTTCTTCATTGTGATCTACAAGATATTTTTCTCAAGCTGTTAGGCTTTTAGATTAAGAGGACCTGAGATGCTCTGATACCAATTGATGGTATGATGAGAGAATAAGTATCTGGTAGAATATTGAGAAGGGGGGGTGAATCAGTATAATGAAAAACTGATACAAAGTTCCCAAACTCAAATTCAGTCACACAAAGTAAACATATCTCAGTTAAGATCAATATTCATAAGAATACTTGACATTAATCAGTTTAATTGTTATAACAACTTAACATTAAACAACTTCAATCTTGCAAAAATCAGTAATGCTTAATCATCACTCAACATATTCATCTCTCAATGCTTCTACTTATCATGACTTATCAGAAGTTAATCAAATCAATAAATAACATCATAACCACAAAAGCATTCACCACTTGACACAAATATTTATACATGGAAAACCCAAATAGGTAAAAACCATGGTGAGATGAGACTCACAAGGATAGCTATTTGAACTCTTCTAAAGTTCACCCTACTAGGAGCCAAGCCTATTAAAGCTTTACAATAAGTCTTGTTAAGAACTAATTCTGGTTAGGAATCACCCGATTAGGGGATTTACAAATATGCCTTGATGAAAAGCACAATATCCTGTTAGGAGTAACCTCACTGTAGGATTTAAGAATCCAAGCTAATGGACCACCTTGTTAGATGATTTAATGAGTAACCAAGCTTGTTAGAGCTTACTTGGTTAAGGGATTTCACTACTGCTGTAATTGTTAGAAAACAACATGTTTTCTTGATCTATCTAAGTAGAACTACATTTTCTTGATTAGATCCTTCTCAGCTTCAATGTGCCTTCACTCAAAGTGCAGATCCATTCACCAGTTAGGAAACTACACACTCAAGAGGTTTCAATCAATCTTGCCAACAACCTTTATAAACAACTTCATCGACCTTAAATACAAATCAGTTAGGTCGATAACACAAAAAAAACCTAATTCTCATTATTGAGATTACAAACAAGTCGATACAATCTTGACCATTAGAAATCATGATAATCTCTTCACATTCTTCAAAAAAAATCCAACCACTCCATGATCACCTCTTCATTTGACTTTTTAACTCATCATGCATTGTGCATCAGATGCAATTCACTTTGTTGCTTCCCTAGACAAAAAAAAAATGCGCTAGAACAATTTGAACTTATCCTCATACAATGATCACACATGTCTTCATCATTGCCGCTTATCAGATAGTAAACCATCAAACTTGATCAGTTAGGGTTTAACAGCTAATAGGGTTTAACAGTTACATTGCATAGAAAGGTTTAACCCTTTAGACCGGTTCACCGGTTCAACTCACAAACTTTACATACTGGTTTATGAAATCTTCCACAAATATCTTCTTACCAGTTACTATCCAATATAAAAAATAACAATATCAACAATAACATGAATACCATTACCGATTCAATTGACATTAATGACAACAGATCATTAATGCAGTCTCTATGAAAAATGCCAACAAAATCAAAATTCCAACAAACTATGATCTATTGGTTGGTTATGCTAATACCCTATTATCATCGCCTAAAGACAAAAAGAAGGAAAAATTGGACATTGTGGCAGTTCAAGTTGCACCAGTAGAAACAAGTTTTACTCCTGTTACTAATGTGAAAGGAAGGAAAAAGAAGTCTGATGAAGCACCTCCAATGATAAAGAACACAATGGTGACTCAGAGCATCCAAACCAAAAAGGAGTCGACACCTAAAGTCTACACAAAGAAGGTGAATGCACTAAAGAAGAGGAATCAAAAACTTATTCTCCAACCAGAATTAGAGGGTACAGATACTAAAGAAGAACCTAAGAAGATGAAGGCTACCGGTATAGTAGAAAAAATAGTTAAGGAAGTGCCAAAGGAAACTGTGCCTATTGATATAGCATCTTACAAGCCTGAAACCCATTTTGAAATAACAATGAAGACACTAGGAAGGAATAGGTTTGACAATGTAAAAGAGCACTTTGATTCCTTCACTAAAGATGACAAGAAGCAATTCATTAAACAGGTAATCACTTATTTGTGTCATTATAGTAGATATCCACATGAATTAGAAAAGGATATCTCAAATTCTTTGTACACTATTCTTTTAGATAAACGGGAGGAAGTTATGAAATTGGAAAAAGAAATCATTCATGAGATATTTGTACAATATTTTCCTGAATTTTCTAAAGATGATATTAGTGCTTTAGTCGCTTGATACAAATCTCATTTTATGTTCAAAGAAAGAAGATTGAAGCTACTTAGTGGAAAGAGGACAATTTTTGAAACTAAGGCCCATTGAATAGCCTCTGAAATCAAAAAGATGGAAGAACTTATCCATTCCTCTATGAATGAGGAAGATGTTGTTTATCGACCAGAAATGGATGAAGAAGAGATTATTCAAGCTGATGAGGTATATCTTGTCAAGAAGAAGGATGACACTATTATTCATGTTGATGATGATGTTCAGGACACAGTTGATCTATCTGGAGACAACACTCCACCAGATATGGAACCTCCTGAAATCACTGATACACAAATTACCTTAGTTGAGCAACTGAAAAATCAACTAAAAGTGGTCAATCCACCAAAAATAGAACAACTGGAGAAACCCCAATCTCCACCAATCATTGAAGATTATAAGAAGGATTCTACTAAAAAATTTGTCACACAGTCCTTTGAAAAGGAAATAGAGAAGAATCAAGAGAAAGCAATCATTAAGGTTATATCCTCTAAACCGGCAAAGCCATTAGTCACTCCATCGATCGATGATGATGATAATGGTTCATTAGGCATTTTAGGGCCTATTGATATGGAAAAAATGAGTGCATCGTAAATGATGAAGATTACTAATGTCATACAATCTAGGGTGCATAAGAAGAGACTCAAAGAGCAAAGGATTGAGGCAGAGACAATTCAAACTGCAGTAGATATTTTATCTGGTCTGCTACTGGACACTTCTACAACACATCTGACATCCCCTATTAGAAAACTTAGTCAGTTAGTTGTAGATGCATGTGATCAAATCAAGTCACTTGAAGAAGCTACTTAGACCTAAGCTGAGAAAAATAATAAGAAGAAGTATGGAAAGAAACTGGAAAAGGATATTGATAGTGAAAAAATGGCTCTGTCACACAATAAATATTTGTTGGGAAAAGCTATTGAAATAGGAGGAAAGTATCTTGCTTCCACCTCTAATGTTTCTTTCTTTCATTTTGGCATTTCAAAAAGACAAACAGAAAGAGAGCAAGAGCTAGAAAAGATATGCAAGGCATATGCTCCACTTCAAGAATCTATATTTTCTTTTATCAAATCTATAGATAATTTGCATAACAGGCTGGAAATATATGATAATGAGAAGGAAAAGAGACATCAATCTCTAAAGGAACTCAAAAGTCTTCGCACATCACAAGTAGACATACTTTAGAGAGCCTACTCAATGTAGAAGCTATCCTAGCAACTCCTGAAACTTGCAGACTAGATTCTATGGAAGAATTTTGTTCACAATTGATGTCTACATTCAGGTACACTGAGAACGTGTTGGCATCATGGACAAATTCTTTTTCACAATTAAATAAGAGCTACAATATCATTTTCATGAGAATTACTTATGTGTGAACTTTGATTCAAGTTTTTCAGTTATTATTGATACAATATATAAATATATATATATATATATATATATATATATATATATATATATATATATATATATATATATATATATATATATATATATATATATATATATATATATATATATATATATATATATATATATATATATATATATATATATATATATATATATATATATATATATATATTTATTTTATTTTTTCAATTTGGCATTGTTGTCAAAGGGAGAGTAGAAATATGTATGTGTGTTTTTGAAAATTTTGTATAATGCATGTATTAAGTATATATATATATATATACTTAATACATGCATTATACAAAATGGCTCTGTCACACAATAAATATTTGTTGGGAAAAGCTATTGAAACGGGAGGAAAGTATCTTGCTTCCACCTCTAATGTTTCTTTCTTTCATTTTGGCATTTCAAAAAGACAAACAGAAATAGAGCAAGAGCTAGAAAAGATATGCAAGTCATATGCTCCACTTCAAGAATCTATATTTTCTTTTATCAAATCTATAGATAATTTGCATAACAGGCTGGAAATATATGATAATGAGAAGGAAAAGAGACATCAATCTCTAAAGGAACTCAAAAGTCTTCGAACATCACAAGTAGACATACTTTAGAGAGCCTACTCAATGTAGAAGCCATCCTAGCAACTCCTGAAACCTGCAGACTAGATTCTATGGAAGAATTTTGTTCACAACTTATGTCTACATTCGGGTACACTGAGAACGTGTTGGCATCATGGACAAATTCTTTTTCACAATTAAATAAGAGCTACAATATTATTTTCATGAGAATTACTTATGTGTGAACTTTGATTCAAGTTTTTTAGTTATTATTGATACAATATATATATATATATATATATATATATATATTTTTTTTTTTTTCAATTTGGCATTGTTGTCAAAGGGAGAGTAGAAATATGTATGTGTTTTTGAAAATTTTGTATAATGCATGTATTAAGTATATATATATATATATATATATGTATGTATATATATATATATATTTATATTTATATATACATATATATATATATATATATATATATTTCAATTTGGCATTTTTGTCAAAGGGAGAGTAGAAATATGTATGTGTGTTTTTGAAAATTTTGTATAATGCATGTAATAAGCGGGAGCATGTGTATATGTGTATTTTTTTTTTGTTGTATCCACACTTAGCGGTATTACTGTAAAATTTTCTAAGTGTTGCCATCAATGCCAAAGGGGGATATTGTTAGCTTGATAATGACTGTAATATATTCATCATATCTTGTCATTGATGAAACACATACACACACATATGATTATATTGACTATCGATATAACTTCAAGTTGTTTATACTACAACCCGTATGATAGAGGTTATATAAAAGGTTTATCGCTAACCGGTACTTTGTGTCAAATGATATATGCATAGGAGACAACAAGTGAATAGACATCAGTTGACATCAAGATGAAGATCAAGATGGAGATCAAGCAGAGATCATGACAGGAAATTCAAGGATAATGGTTCATGTGTTTTACTCAAACTGGTATTTGATTGTTTCAATCGATATTCAGTAATTTTGTGATGAGTTACCATAGATCATGATGAGTTATCCCATCGACAAAATTTTGGTGGTAATTTTTGTGATGAGTTATGATCACTTGTCCAGATACACTACACCTAGGAAATTGTGTTATGGTTTCTTAAGGATGACATGAAATCATAATGTCTATATATTGACATCACAATGAATTATTTGATATAAGTGAAAGTGTTATGTTGTGTGCAAAAGTGAAAAGAAGTTAAGTTGTAGAGTATTTAAAAGAGCAGGGTTGAATATGTTTAGAAGGATCTGATCAAGCAAGTATTGTGCTACTCAAACAGATCAAACCAAACATGTTGTTTTCTAACAATTATAGCAGAATCAAATCCACTAATTGGGTAAGCTCTAACAAAATTAAATGTATAAATCCTCTAATAGGGTGATCCAATATTTTGGATTCTGAAATCCTCCACCGAGGTTAATCCTAACAGGGTACTACCTTTAACAAGGTATAAGCTTCTAATCAAGCTTTGGGATCTCTAACAAGATTTTCTCCTAGCATAGCACTTTATAGACCTTAACTGACCAGTTATCTATTACTGCAGATAGTTAACTTGTGAGTTCCATCTCATTGTGGTTTTTACCTATTTGATTTTTCCATGTACAAACACTTGTGTTATGGTGGATTCTTTTCTTTTTGGGGATGTGGATCACATGCATTGTATTTAAAAGTTTTGTTAAGCTCATCTACCAGTTAGTATTTGAAGTATTTTTATTTTGGGTTTCACTGATTCACCCCCCTTCTCAATTCTTTTCAAGTCCATCAGACTCAAATCTCTACATGTTACTCTTAATCGTATAAACTGATTCTTTTCTTTTCTTCTAATTTTAAGGTGGTTTATCCTAGTTGGGGATTTTATGGAGTAATCAACTTGGTCACTATTATTGTAACCTGACTGTGTACTTTGATTTTATTTTGGTAATGGATTTTCAAAAAAAAAAAACACATTCTACATAGAAAACACACTACTCTCATATACACTCTTATACAAACCTTGACACATGTCTTTCTTTAGGATAACGTAGTGTACCACAAGCCAAATAGACATAGACACAAGATGAGGGGGATAGTATTTGTTTCTACCCTCATTTTATCACTAATCATCAACCAACTCAACACTATCAATGATTAATTTGAGGTGTAAAGATTCAATAAATTGCTAAAAATTTCATTGAGTAAAGGCAACATAGGTGACAACCACCCTAACTTCCACAAAAAAAGTCTTAGACATAAGATTCCTACCCTTTCACCTTTTGCAATTTGATCTTGCAAGATTTAAAAATTCAAATGTGCTAGTTTTTTTATCATATAAGAATCACATATATGATTTTATCCTTAGGCTAGATAGTGGGCATGGTCCAAATTTTAGTTGTTTAAACTCATATTTTTTTCAAGGTTGACAATTCCTAGATCTAATTGTTATCCATTGTTATGATGTCAAAAATTTTGAATTGTGTATCTAGGGTTGTGTACTAAAAGGCATATGTTGAGTGGTTGGGAGGGTTAAGACCCACATATCAACTATCTACTTTGACATTCTAGTATGGTGTCCACCTACTCTAAAACCTTGTGGGTACTCTCTAACTAATACTAACATATACATAACATGTGCCTCTCATATAACCCTATGTTGGCTAGGCCCCACCATAATTAAAAGATCAAGGTTACAAACTTCTCTCATGCCTCTTATGTCTTCCCATGTACCTCCTTTTCCATAAGAGACTCTGCCATAGCAACCCTAATGTCTATACCATCCTTCAACAATCCTTCAACAATCCCTCATTTAAGCCTATCAACTTCTCCTCTAACTCCTATTTAGACTAAAACATGTTTTCGAAATGATCATTATTCTTGTTGTTGAAACTTTAGCTTGATTGATTTCAATTTTGAGACAAATCATAATATCTTAGATCCTATGAAATGATCCTCACCCAACCATTCAATTATCATATTGAAGAAATTTGTATCCTTCATCCACATGTTTTCAAAATTGAATGGACTCTTACATATATTTTTGTCACTCACAAGTTTCAACTAGATGGGTCAGTGATCTAAGCTAGAACAAGGAAGAATTGATGCTTCCATGCAAAAAGGGAAGGATTCCAAATCCTTGCAAAAGAGATACCTATCGATCATCTCTATAATGTTACTAAAGCCTATACTCTTATTGTTCTAGGTAAAAGCCTCATTCCTTAGATCAGTTTCAAGAATATTTTTCCTAGTTGCCCAATAAGTGAATTCACTTTGGGATTGATTAAACCTCATAATAGCCACCCTCTTGTCCTAAATATGTAGGATATCATTAAAATATAAACCTAAGATGTAATGAGAAAAGGGTATTTTAGTAGACAAATCCATACAATTACAAACTATAGAGAAGAAGAATAAATCCTAACGCAAGAATAAATCCTAACGCTACACCCTTTCCTATCCTCTCCATAGCTATTGGATAAGAGCTCCAAAAGATAGATAGGCTACTAGATGCCCCTTCAAATTGGTTCGCCCCCAGCTTCACATTCTTTGCTTTCTTATAAAATGTCTTCATTTCTAATGTGGACAATTTGGTTTCTTGTAGTAGTATTATATATGCCTTTTCAAACTCAATCCTATGATTGACCAAGTGTAGTTTGTTATGGGTATTAAAGCCCCTAAAATTCCTTGATAGGAGCTTCATGCCCACTAGGGAAGAGGGCCACCCTTCTATGATCTCAGTAATAGTATTTTTTAAAACTTTCTCTATACTTCACCATCCTTAGTTCTCAATTTATATAACAATTTCATATCTTTTCATTTTCTCTTTCCTCAATCTAGTATAGATTTATTGGAAGGTGTCTATTTAATAGCCATATTTATCTAGGAACCATCCTCACTATCCTCAATATCTTGCTCTAATAGATTGTCAAACCAAATATTGTGCTCCTCTCCTTATAATCCATCTTCCTCTATAATGTCCTCCCCTAACCCTGAATCATTTAATTGATCATTTTGTAATAAATCCAAGCACCCACATGCTATCCTCATCAACTAATCATTGATATCCTAATAAGGGGACCAAAAATTCTCTTGCTCTCACTATCTTCTATTGTTGTTTTCCTACTAATAGGAGTGGTGGTTAGAGTTCTTAGGATTTAACTATTGTGGAATTCTAAGTAGGGATTCAATATCCTTCCACCTTAGAGGGTTTTATTACAGATGTTGACACTTGTTCAGATAGCAAAGAAATTTTATGCTTTTTAGTAACCTCCATGTTTTCTTCCTCTATCACAATACTCTTTCCTTTCCCCTTATTCTTCTTTGGCATAGCTAGCCTCTGTCTCCTTGAGGATGTTCAAGATTTAATTATGGTTCTTCTAATCTATCGGCACTATAAACCTTTTTCTCCCTACCTATGACTCTTTTGATTCTCCGAATGAGCATCTAGCTTTAGAGATATTCTTTGGGAGGCACCATTCTTCAAACCAACCCATTTCTACAACAACATTCTAAAACCATATCCCATTATTAAATATAATCTCAAATTCCTCCAGGATCCCAACATTAAAATCAGACTTATTGACTAATTTAGTCATTGAGCATGGCCTACCATTAAGAAAATATTTATTTATCCCCACAAAGAAGCTAAGGGAATCTCCTATTTTAATTAGGACATCTATGTTCGAATATTTCACAAGAAGTTTAGAAAGATTGATCCTCATAAAGGGTTCCTAATTATATATTTCATTGGAGAAATTGGGAACCGAATCTATGCAATTTAACCTTAAACCCTCAAAGAAGAGTAGACTCCTATATTACAAAAAAATCTGTAGAGAAGAACCAACGCATTTAACTAGAAATAATTATTTCACGAGGGTTCTAATACTAACATTCCCTCTCAGTTGTTAATCCACCACTCCATGAGTGTCTTTTTGGGGCAACCTCCACCACACTTCATGAAGATTGTATGATCCTTCAACTGTTGTATAGCTGCCGCAAGGGTCGTTGTGGATACAACAAAGGATTTGTTATTAATCAACTTTGAGGGCTTGTCTTTTCTTCCATCTACTAGAATGGTAGTGTATTTATGCCTAAACCCCCTAACTGTCATCTGCGGCTGATGTGAAGTGTTTGTATGAAAAAAATTCAAACAATTTCATCACTACATCAAGCAAATTCGACACATTGTCACAAACATAACATTTTTTTCTTCAAGAAAACATGTTGTGAATGAATTGGTTGATTACCCTACCTTTTTTCTTCAGCCAGATCTTCGCAATACCCCAATCCAAAATTGTTTCCCTCCCCCAATTTTTTTGTGATGGAAGAGGTCGACAGGACGAAGAGGTGGGAATAATGTTTATCAAATGACTTGGTCTTTTTTTTTATTTCTAAATAATGCTCACGATCGTTGGAATTTCGATGAACGTGGGAACTTTTTCTAAAAACCACAGATTTCATTGCCAATTCCTACGCCATCGAAACCAAAAGTTGAATTATCATTGGAATTCTAATGAATGTGGGCATTTTTCAAAAAAATTCAAATTTGGTCACAATATACCTTCTCTGTCAAAAACCTCCATCAGAATTTTAGGCCAAATGTATTAGTGTCTCTTTCTCCCTCCCCCATCTTATCTTTTACCTCTCCCTCTCTCTCTCTCTCTCCATCTCTTTCTCTCTCTCCCTCCCCTATCCTATATCCTCCCTCTCCCTCTATCCCTCCCTCTCCCATCCTATCTCTTCCCTATCCCTCTCTCCCTCCCATTGTTTCTCTCCCCTCTCTCTCTTTCTCCCTACCCCATCCTATCTCTTACCTCTTCCTCTCTCTCACCCTCTCTCACTATCTCTCTCTCACCCACCCTCACTCTCTCTCCCTCCCACATCCCATATCTTCCCTCTCCATCTCTCCCTCCCATTGTTTCCCTCTCCCCCTCTCACTCTTTCTCCCTCTCACATCCTATCTGTTCCCTCTCCCTTGCATTGTTTCCCTCCCCCTTCCCTCTCTCGCTCTCTCTCTCTCTCCCCCATCCTATCTCTTCCCTCTTCCTCTCTCCCTCACATTGTTTCCCTCTCCCCCTCTCACCCTCTCTTCCTCCCCATCCTATCTATTCCCTCTACCTTGCATTCTTTCCCTGCCCCATTCCCTCTCTCTCTCTCTCTCCCTCCCCCATCCTAACTCTTCCCTTTGCATCTCTCCCTCCCATTGTTTCCCTCCCCCCTCTCTCCCTCCCCCATCCTATCTCTTCTCTCTCCCTTCCATTCTTTCCCTCCCCCCTCCCTCTCTTTCTCCCTCCCCCATCCCATCTTTTCCCTCTAGAGAGCATTTAGTGTGTGTCAAATGGCCCGCCCTTGAAAAATAGTAAAAATAAACATTAGACCTATGAATCTACCCCACATTCTCTATTTTTTTCTGTTATTCGATCTGATAATGAAAAATATACACTTTTTGATGTTGTTGACATATCATAGCATATTCCATCACCATTTGGACACCATTTTACTAGTTGGATAACATAGAAGACAAAGATTTGAAGTTTTTGTTGATATTTTTATCATATGAGGTAATTTTGTTATGGTTTTATAATTTATATGTCCATTTTGAGTTCCTTTGTTTAAATTTCATAATAAGAAATAACTAAAGATCAATGCCAATATAATATACTGAGTGCTATCAAATACATTCAATTTTATTTTCATTACGTGTTTTTATTTGTTTAAATTTCATAATATACAATTTAATTGCATATCAATGAGAGAATACTATAATGAGTGCATTCATGTTAAGGTTTTCATAATTTAGAGTTATGATTTTTGTAAATTATAATTTTCTAAGAGTATATAATTTTTTTCATAAAAGTTATGAACTCATCTTTAAATCTTGTGCATACATGTAGAATTCATCATCATGTCGAGGAAATGAGGAAATATTCTAACACCAAATGATCATGAAGCCAATAATGTAAAGAAATGAGAAAGAATGAGGCTACTTTGTGAAGGAAGGAAATTGCACACTATAGAAGAAGAGGAACATGAAATATCCATGCAAGATAAGAGAGATATTGAATTGGAATCACAAAGGGAATAGATGAAAACCTTTGTGCTATGAGAAAATTAAATTGTGAAGTTGGGGGCATGTCATCTACCAGGAGTCAAGTTGAAGGAACACCATCAAAAACATCTCATGTTGAATTCGCATCTTCTACAAAATCTCACAGTGCAATTACATCACCATTGTCCTCCAATGTTGCAGTTACACCATCTTCTACATCTCACGTTGCAATTACATCACACAAAACTTCAAATGTTGGAGTTACACCATCTTCTACATCTCAATTTGAAGGTACATCATCATTTTCATCTCCAATTGAAGGTATGCCATCTATCTTGAATGTTGTTGAACATTCCTAATGTTGAGGGAACTCAATCTTTGAGAACACCTCCTAGAATTTTGCGTAGAAAGCCTAAGTATTTGATTGATATTGATAGTAATATTTTGCAACCAATGGTAGATAATATTTCAAAGCATACTTGTCAAAGATATGCTAATGCCATTTGGAGATTGTACTTTGAGAAGCTAAATGAGACCAAAAGATGTCAACTATTTGTTGAAATGATGAGAAATATCAAATTTAGGCCCATCATGAGGATTCTTGGGCTAAGAGCATCAAATGATTCAAGTAACAAAATATGGTCAACAATTGTGTGATAAAGTATGATTGGATGTCACATGTATTCATTACGATGACTTGCAAAATTTACCACTATGTGAACATATGGATATAGCACATGTTATTGGGAATGAACTAGTGGCATTTGGCAAATATAAGACAATGACCTATAGTGTAAAAGATGGGAAATAAGAAAAAAGGTGTGATTTTGTCATTGAAAAGATTCTAGTGTATCAGTTTATGGGAATTTTTCTTGAGAAAATACTATATGGGTATGCAAGGCATACCCATAGAGATCAATGGTTGGACATGCAATTTAAGCTATGCAAGGATACATTTCCACTTGATATCATTGTTTCATTTGGTGAATTCATAGAGGACTATACACTAAAGCCATAGGATGAGGTGCAATCCCAGTATTACAACTTCACATAGGTTGTTATATTTGTGCATATAGCATTCATGCATGTTGGTGATAGTATAAATAAAAATAGGAAGATTTTGAGGGAGTATCAATTCTATATCAACGATGATCACTCACATTCTATAAAGTTTGTGCAAGGTTTCTTTGATATGTTCTATTGTATTTTGGCTAGTAGAGGTATTTCATTTTGTCAGCATATCATATGGTTAGATAATTATACATCACAGTTAAAGAAATCTTGGATGATTTATTGGTTCAGAAGAATGCATAAGAGAACTAGCATACAACACATGTGGAATTTTTGTGAAGTTGGACATGGAAAGGGGGAGCATGATGGTGCAGGAGAATGTATCAAAAGAGCCTTGGCATGAGAAGAGTTAAAGTACATAGATAAAGAAAGGTTGACAAATGTGAGATATATTGTCGAGTGGTGTAATGCTACAATGGGTCCAAGTAATCAAGGTGAGTCTTTAGTTCATATATTTTTTTGGTTGATAGATGATACTAACATTACAAAATATGAGGTTATTGTACATTAACAGGATCAAGTGAGCTACACTCTTTCAGAAGCTATAATGTAGGTTCATGGACTATACATACATGACATATGGTGTTATTTTGTTTTTCATGTACAAATGAATCATAGAATGAGTGTGAGTCAAAGGAATGGGTTGATGAATGGTGTATGAGAAATTTGAGCCTACTTGAGACATATCATCTTCTGACAGCATGAAAACTCACATAGATGGGAGCATCAATGGACTTTGACCATGTGTCATTTCTAGTGCAACCAACTAAATTATCTACATACATATTTAATCAAATTCAATTTTATATCTTATTTGTTTACTAAATTCATATACATGGTTGCACATGTCATTCCAGGGAATGTTTATTTAGTTATTGCAGCTAAAGAAATTGAAGAAATAACAAATTATTATCTATGTCGTTGTGTCGAGGGAAAAAATAAATTGGATGACCCTATGGTAGATGGAGAAAATATTGAGTACCCTATAGGATCAGTCGTTGTTATTGGTACATGGCTTAGGAGATATAAAGTGAAGAAGTCTAACTTGTGGTTGTTTGAGGACTGAGCCAGAAATATTCTTCATTATTCAAGCCTTGTAGTGGCATAAAATGTTCACTTGATTAAATATAGAGGTAGACCATTGAATAGGAACCTATGGAGGTGCATGAGTTCAACCATGAGGCAATTCTTGACACCATAAAGAGTAGAGTCGATCCAGATGGTTCATTGAGTTGAATGTAAATGCAAAAAAAAATTGTAATACCAAGCTTATTTGGATATATGTACACATGACTTCCATAATTGTACAAATGAAATACTTTTGGCATTGTAATATCCAATGTATTTATGAGATGCTTGTGTGCAATATAATTTTGTTTTCCAATGATTGAGATACTTAGTGTTACAATATAATTTTAATTTTGTTTTTCAATGATTAAGATACTTAATGTTACAATGATTTTCAAATGGAAAGACAATCGAGAATTATACTATATGTTACAATTAAGGTCACAGGTCATGGAATGTGTGAATGAGCTATCTGAACCCATGGGGTCATGTCACAACCACTTACAAAAACCTCTCTTAGTTTTGACTCACTCAACTCTATTTGCCTATGCTGCCACTTTTTTGCGTGCAACAAAAAGTGTAAAATGCATTCAATGAAAGGCAACAATATTACCTAAATTTATATATGCTCATCCTGGGCATGAACCATCAATGCGAGCACATCTTGGTGGTCAATTTTACACTATCCATGCCCCTATTTTTCTCACCAACTCACCCATCCTTCTGAGCCACACTATAACAACGCTTTCCCTTGAGTTCTCAAAGTGTGCAAAACTATCAAACTTTGACGTTGCATATCTCAGAGTCCATTGAAACTATGAACAAGTCATCTAAACCTATGAGGTCTTAACACACCCACTTATAAAAACCTCTCTCAGTTTTGGCTCACTCAATTCTATTTGCGTATGCCACCACATTTTTGCCTACAATAAAAAGTGTCAGATGCATTTAATGAAAGATGATAATATACCCTAAATTTTGAACCACTCATCTTGGGCATGAACCATAAATGTGAGTGCATCTGGGTGGATGGGTTCACACTAGCCATGCTCTTGTTTTGCTTGCCAACTCAACTGATTCCTTCTGAGCCACACTCTATCGATGCTTTCCCTTGAGTGCTCAAAGTGTCAAAAATTGTCAAACTTTGACGTTGCATATCTCAGAGCCTATTTCATGTGAGAAAAATCCATCTAAACCCATAGGGTCATGTCATGGTCACTTACAAAAACCTCTCTTAGTTTTCGCTCACATAACTCCATTTGCCTATAATGCCACGATTTCCCCTACAACAAAAAGTATAAAATGCATTTAATGAAAGGCGATAATATACCCTAGCTTTTGATCCTCTCATCATAGGCACAAACCGTTAGTGAAAGAATATTTGGGTGGCTTATTTATGCTATCCATGCCCCTATTTTGGTCATCAACTCACCCGATCCTTTTGAGCGACACTATAGCAATGCTTTCCCTTCAATGCTCAAAGTGTGCAAAACTGTCAAAATTTGACTTAACATATCTCAGAGCCTGTGGCACATGTGAACAAGCCATCTAAACCCATTGGGTCATGTCATGACTACTTACAAAAAAATCTCTTAGTTTTATCTCACTTAACTCCATTTGTCTATGCTGCCACTTTTTTGTCTACAACAAAAAGTGCAAAATGTATTCAATGAAAGGTGACAATATACCCTAAGTTTTCAGCCACTCATCCTAGGCGTGAACCATTAGTGCAAGAACATCTGGGTGGCCATTTTTATGCTATCCATGCCCTTATTTCACTCAACAAATTTCTTGATCCATCTGAGCCACACCCTAGCGATGTTTTCCCTTGAGTGCTCAAAGTATGAAAAACTATCAAACTTTGATGTTATATATCTCGAAGCCCGTGGCACTTGAAAATACATCATCTGAACCAATGGGGTCATGTCATGAGAACTTACAAAAACCTCTCTCTATTTTTTCTCGCACAACTCCATTTGCCTATGGCACCACTTTTGTGCTTGCAACAAAAAGTATAAAATGCATTCAATAAAAGGTGATATTATACCCTAACTTTTGATCCGCTCATACTAGGCATAAACCATTAGTGTGAGTGTGTCCAAGTGGTTGGGTTTATGCTATCCATTCCCCTATTTCACTCCCCAACTCTCTCAATCCTTCTAAGTCACATTTTAGTGAGGCTTTCCCTTGAGTGCTCAAAGTGTGCAAAACTATCAAACTTTGATGTTGCATATCTCAAAACCTATGGCATGTGCAAATGATCCATCTGAACCCACAAGGTCATGTCATGGCAAGTTACAAATATTTCTCTTATTTTTGGCTCACTCAACTCCATTTGCCTATGTTGCCACTTTTTCACTTGCAACAAAAAGTGTAAAATGCATTCAATGAAAGGCGATAATATACCCTAACTTTTGATCCACTCATCCTGGGCACGAACCATCAGTGTGAGCATGTCTGGACAGATGGTTTTACACTAGGAATGTCCCTTTTTTTTCTCACCAACTCGCCTGATCCTTCCAAGCCACACTATAGCATTGCTTTCCCTTGAGTGCTCAAAGTGTGCAAAATTGTCAAACTTTGAAATTACGTATCTCGGAGCCTGTGCCATCTACAAATGAGCCATCTAAACCTATGGGGTCATGGTACAACCACTTACAAAAACCTCTCTCATTTTTGGCTCACTCAATTCCATTTTCCTATGGTGCCACTTTTCTGCCTGCAACAAAAAGTGTGAGATGAATTCAATGAAAGGCGACAATATACCCTAACTTTTGATCTACTCCTTCTGGGTACAAACTTTCAGCACGAGTATGTCTAGGAGGTCTATTTTATGCTATCCATGCCTCTATTTTTCTTGCCAACTCACCCAATCTATTTGAGCCAAATCCTAGGGATGCTTTCCCTTCAGTGCTCAAAATGTGCAAAATGGTCAAACTTTGATGTTAAGTATCTTGGAGCCCGTGGCACTTGCGAATGAGTCATTTGAACCCATGGGGTTGTGTCTTGTCGACTTACAAAAACCTCTCTTAGTTTTTTCTCATGAAACTCCATTTCCCTATGGCGCAAGCTTTTCTCCTATAGTAAAAAGTGTAAAATGCATTCAATGAAAGGAAACAATATACCCTAACTTTCAATCCTCTCATCTTGTACACAAAAAATCAATGCGAACATGTCTGGGTGGTCAATTTTACACTAGTCAAGCCCCTATTTCATATGCCAACTTGCCTAATCCACCTGAGCCTCAACCTAGTGACACGTTCCCTTGAGCACTCAAAGTGTGCAAAATGGTCAAACTTTGATGTTAAGTATCTCAGAGCCCATGGCAACTAAAAATGATCCATCTGGACCCATGGGGTCATGTCATAGCCACTTACAAAAACATCTCCTTTTTTTAATCACACAGCTCCATTTTCCTATGGTGCCACATTTTTGCCTAGAACAAAAAGTGTAAAATACATTCAATGAAAGGTGATAATATACCCTAACTTTTGATCTGTTTGTCCTGGGCACGAACCATCAATGTGAATGTGTCTGGGTGGTAGGATTTACACTATCCATGCTCCTATTTCTCTCACCAACTTGCTTAATCTGTCTGAGCCACACCCTAGAGATGCTTTCCCTTGAGTGCTGGAAGTGTGCAAAATGGTCAAACTTTAACATTAGGAATCTCAGAGCTCATGACACCTACAAATGAGTTGTGTGAACCCACAAGGTTGTGTCACCACCACTTAGAAAAACATCTTTTAGTTTTTTTCTCAGACATCTTCATTTGCCTATGGTGCCACTTTTTCGCCTTGAACAAAAAGTGTAAAATACATTCATTGAAAGGAAACAATATACCAAAACTTTCGATCCGCTTGTCCTAGGCATTTTGAGTTTGTTGGCATTTTTCATAGAGATTGCATTAATGATATGTTGTCATTGATGTCAATTGAACAGGTAATGGTATTCATGTTATTGCTGACATTGTTGTTTTTGATATTGGCTAGTAACTGGTAAGAAAAGCTTTGTGGAAGATGTTGTAAAATGGTATGTAAAGTTTGTGAGTTGAACCAGTGAATCGATGTAAAGGGTTAAACCTTTCTATGTAATGTAACTGGTAGACCCTATCAGCTATTAAACCCTAACCAATCAAGTTTGTTGGTTTATTATTTGATAAGTGGTAATGATGGAGACACATGTGATCATTGTATGAGGATATGTTCAAATTGTTTTGGCACGTTTGTTTTTTGTCTACGAAAGGAGCAAAGTTAATTGCATCTAATGCACAGTCCATGATGAGTTACAAAGTCTGATGAAGCGGTTAGAATTTTCTTGAAGAATGTGAAGAGATTGTCATGATTTCTAACTGTTAAGATTGTACTGACTTGTTTGCATTGGTATTTTGGTATGGTTTTTTCATTGATGTCAACACCTACTAAAAACTAGCACTTTGGAGATCCAACAACATTCACCGACAAGCAAGTAACTATTGCATAATTACTAGTATATGGTTCACCGACAGGATATAATGTTCATCGACACCTAGAATGATATGGAAGACACTTTGTAATGTAGAAGACATTGTGTGGACTTTGTTTTGATGAATTAATCATTGGTATATTCATATTTGCATATTTGCTTTCACCAACAAATAGGTCCAGATTATCTAAGGTTACATCAACAGGTTTATCTTTTCTAGATCAGCATGGCACGCTATGGAGATGATTTATTGCTTATGTAAATGCATTAAGCCGACATGTTTAATTAGTTATTGCATCAGATATTATATTGTATGTAAAATGTTTTTATTGTAATATCTTACAGAGCTGACCTACTAAAATTGGTCTTAGGGTATGGTATAAATGTAAGATCTTATTTGTAAGATCAAGTGTGGAATGCAAAAAAGAATTGTGTGAAGGTATATGCAAGTTTAAGCAGAGGTATACACGAAGACATCATTTGAAGGTGAAGCTAGGTTTTTGTAGAGGCATATCAACATTACACCGGTACTGAATCCAGTATATGAAGATGCTATTTTGTGCAGTACATTCTTATTGGATTTAACCATCCAACTATAGTCAGTGTGACTCCCATTTTGTGATTGAGTAGTGAGCTCTAGGCTGTTTGCCTTTCTGCATGTGCAGACCCCATTTATGTACACTTACTATCTACAATAGTATCATCTGATTGTGGGTAAGGTTTCCCACCATGGTTTTTCCCCTTATAGGGTTTCCACGTACAAATATTGGTGTTATGTGTTGTGGATGACTTTATGTTTATGTTTCATGCATTAATCCATACTTGTATAGCAATTTATTGTTAACACTGTCTACCGACATACTTAGCTAGTTTATCGACATTAAGCATTAAGTTGGTTAATTGGTTTTTGGTTTGAATTTATTAGACAACTGATTCACCCCCTCCCTCTCAATTGTCTTTGGGACCTAATAGTTTGTAATATCGATGATGAGAATTAGGTTTTTGTTGTGTTGCCGACCTAATTGATTTGTATTTAAGGTCGATGAAGTTATTTGTAAAGTTTGTTGGAAAGATTGGAAGAAATTTGTTGAGTGTGTAGTTGCCTAATTGGTGAATGGATCTGCACTTTGAGTGAAGGCAGATTGAATCTTAGAAGGATCTAATCTAACAAATGTAGTGCTACTTTGATAGATCAAGAAAACCTGTCATTTTCTAACAATTATAGCATACGTGAAATCCTTTAACTGGGTAAGCTCTAACAAGCTTGGTTACTCATTAAATCCTCTAACAAGGTGGTCCATTAGCTTGGATTCTTAAATCCTCTAGAGAGGTTACTCCTAATAGGGTATTGTGCTTTTCATCAAGGCATATTTGTAAATATCTTAACCAAGTGATTCCTAACCGAAACTAGTTCTTAATAGGACTTGTTGTAAAGCTTTAACAGGCTCGACTTCTAAAAGGAGAACTTCATAAGAGTTTAGATAGCTAGCCTTCTGAGTCTCATCTCACCCCACGTATAAACATTTGTGTCAAATGGTGAATGCTTTTGTGGTTGTGATCTTATTTGTTGATTTGGTTAACTTCTAATAAGGCATGTAAGTAGAAGAATTAAGAGATTAATATGTTGAGTTATGATTAAGTATTGTTGATGTTTACAAGATTGAAGTTGTTTACTATTAAAGTTGTCATAACAATTAAATTGGTTGATGTCAAGTATTCTTATGAATATTGATCTTGACTAAGATATGTTTACTTTGTTTGACTGAGTTTGACTTTGGGAACTTTGTATCAGTTTTTCAATATATTGATTCACCGCCCCCTCTTAGTATGATACTTATTCTTTCATCATACCATCAGTTGTATCACCACCACTTACAAAAACCTCTTTTAGTTTTTGCTCACACAACTCTATTTTCCTATGGTGTCACTTGTTCACCTTGAACAAAAAGTGTAAAATACATTCAATGAAAGGCGACAATATACCATAACTTTCGATTTTCTTGTCTTAGGCATGAAAAAATAGTTGATTACATCTGGGCAGTTGGGTTTATGCTAGCCATGCCTCTATTTCTCTCACCAACTCATCTGATCCATTTGACCCACACCCTAGCGATGCTTTCCCTTAAGTGCTTAAAGTGTGTCAAATAGTCAAACTTTGATGTTAAGTATAGTAGAGCTCTTTGAACTTGTGAATGAGCTGTCTAAACCCATGAGGTCATGTCATGACCACTTACAAAAACCTTTCTCATTTTTTGCCCACACAACTACATTTGCCTATGGCGCCACTTTTTTGCCTACAACAAAAAGTGTAAAATACATTCAATGAAAGGCAACAATATACCTTAGCTTTTGATCTGCTCATCCTTGAAATGAACCATCAATATGAGCACATCTGAGTGGTTGGGTTTACGCTATCCATGCCTCTATTTCTCTTGTCAAGTCACCCGATCCATCCAAGTGACACCCTAGAAACGCTTTCCCTTAAGTGCTCAAAGTGTGCAAAACTGTCAAACTTTGATGTTACATATCTCAAATCCCATGGCACCTACAAACAAGCTATCTCAACTCACGGGGTTTTGTCATGACCACTTACAAAAACCTCTATTATTTTTTTCTCACACAACTCTATTTTACAATGGCGCCACTTTTTTGCCTGTAAGAAAAAGTGTAAATTATATTTAATGAAAGGCAACAATATATCCTAACTTTTAATCCACTCATCCTAGGAAAAAACTGTCATTGTGAGCATGTTTGGGTTGCTTGGTTTATGCTATCCATGCCCCTATTTCAGTCACCAACTCCCTCGATCTATCTGAGCCACACCCTAGTGATGCTTTCCCTTGGGTGCTCAAAGTGTGCAAAACTATGAAACTTTGACATTATATATCTTGGAGCTCATGGCACCTGTGAATGAGCCTTCTACACCTACAGGGTCATTACACAGTCACTTACAAAAACCTCTCTTAGTTTTGGCTCACACAACTCCATTTGCCTATGGCACCATTTTTTTCCCTGCAACAAAATATGAAATACATTTAATGAAAGGTGACAATATACCCTAAATTTCGATCCACTTGTCCTAGGCACAAATCGCTAGTGCAAGTGCATTTAGGGTGTTGGTTTTACACTATCCATGCCCCTATTTTTCTCACAAACTCACCCTATCCATCTGAGCCACACCCTTTTTTCACACTTTCCCTTGAGTGCTCAAATTGTGAAAACTGTCAAAATTTGATGTTGCGTATCTTGGGGCCCTTAGCACCTACTGTAGGTCCCAGAGACAACTGAGAGAGGGGGGGGGGGGGTGAATCAGTTGTCTAATAAATTCAAAAGAAAAAATTATTGACCAACTTAATGCTTAATACCGGTAAATCAGTTAAGTATGCCGGTAGACAGTGTTAACAGTAAATTGCTATACCGGTAAGAATTAATGCATGAAACATAAGCACAAAGTCATCCACAACACATGACACCAATATTTGTACATGGAAATCCTGTAAGGGAAAAACCACGGTGGGAAACCTTACCCACAATTAGATGATACTACTACAAATAGTAAGTGTACAAGAGGGGTCTGCACATGTAGAAAGGCCAACAGCCTAGAGCTCACTGCTCAAATGGGAGTCACGCTGACTACAGTTTGATGGTTAAATCCAATAAGAATGTACTACACAAAATTGCATCTTCATATGCTGAATTCAGTACCAGTGTAATGCTAATATGCTTCTACAAAAACCTAACTTCACCTTCAAATGATGTCTTCATGTATGCCTCTACTTTATCTCACATATACTTTCACTTGAATCTTTTTCGCATTTCACACTTGATCTTACAAATAAGATCTTACATTTATACCATACCCTAAGACCAATTTTAGTAGGTTGGCTCTACAAGATATTACAATAAAAAAATTTTACAAACAATACAATATCCGATGCAATAACCAATTGAACATGTCAGCTTAATGCATTTACAACAATAATAAATCATCTCCATAGCGTGCCATGTTGATCTGGAAAAGATAAACCTACCGGTGTAACCCTAGATAACCTGGACCTATTTGCCGGTAAAAGAAAATATGCAAATAAGAATATACCAATGATTATTACTTCAAAATAAAGTGTCCACATGATGTCTTCGACATTACCAAGTGTCTTTCATGTCATTCTAGGTACCGGTGAATCATTATATTCTGCTAGTTAATCATATACCGGTAACTGTTGCACAATTTACTGTTTGCCAGTGAATGTTGTTGGATCTCCAAAGTAGGTGTATTTAGTAGGTGTTGACATCAATGACAAAACCATACCAAAATACCAACAATCTCCCCCTTTGGCATTGATGGCAACACAAGATGGAAAAACCATCAAAGTGCCCAAACAGAAATGTCAAGTGTAAAACCAACAATCTCCTCAAGGTGACAATCTCTCCCCCTAGAAGCAACATCAATTATTTTATGTTATCCTATACCAATTTTCACCATAAATATCTCTCCTCAATTGATAATGTGTTTTTCCATATATCTCTCCCCCTTTGACATCAAATGCCAAAGCTACAAAATTTAAGTCCATACAAAAATACTAACTACTCCCCCTGAGAAGTAGCTTCCTCATCAAATACCGGAATAAAAGATTTGTCCATTTAATTCTATTGGTTGATGACAATCATCAACTATCTAAGTCTCTACCAGTGGAGGTATGACTCTGAGTTGATATCTGAGATACTCAAAAGTTTCCTTAGGCAAAGGTTTTGTGAAAATATCTGCAAGCTGTTCTTTAGTATTCACATAAACCAGTTTTATCTCCTTTTCTTCAACTTTTTCCCTTAGAAAATTCAGTTTGATAGAAACATGTTTTGTTTTAGAATGTAATACTGGATTCTTAGTGTTGGTGGAAATAAATATTCATTTTGGATATTATTACACTTTACTTAAGTTAACTTAGGATAATGCATCTCTTCATAGTTTGGATTTGAGACACTTAGGGAAGTGTGCACATAGGGATAGAGCTTGTAGGAGAAATTCCACCTTTTGTGGACTTATTTTGCTGTTACACTCCACATTTGGTGGGTCATCCACCTCTTGTGGAATATTATATTATTTCTCCTACCTACCCTTAGTATTTCTTACCTACCCTTGTTTCTCATTGAGCCACATGTCATAATTGTGTGATCGTACATCTATATGGCCTTGCCTATATAAGTAGGCCTATATTCATTGTATTGGTTAATCCAATTGATCATTTGCATATTGATGAGAATATAGTTTTGTTCTTGTCATTCTATTGTCTCTCCTTTTATGCTTTTCATTGTGCCCTTGATCTTGGCAAAATCCTACATGGTATCAGAGCCTATAGGGCTTCATTGATTAGTTTGTTGGAGACATTTTGGAGGCTTCAATTTTTGGATTTGGGGATCTTCATTTTTTGGGGGTGTCATACAACAATTTGTACATCACCATTGCATCTGGGAGGCCATTTCCATGAATTTCAACTATAAAGTTGACCTATTTTGGTGAGAATTTTTTTTTCCCATTTTGGCTATTATTGTAAGGATTTTGAAATTTTTTTAATTATTTTTGAAAAAAAAGGAAAAAAAAAATTTAGAAAAAAAAGCGATCAAAAATTACTTTTTTGGAAAAAATAAAAAAAAATAAAAATTTTGTTGTTGTTTTTTGGGGGTCCGTAGACCCCCTCGTACCTCGCAGTGCCCTGTAAGTTGCAGGGCTGTACCCACTATCATCGTGTACCTCCTGTCACTGTTGTGTACCTCTACACACCACCGTGCCTCTAGCTCCGGCATCCTGCAGATTCCAGATGTCAGCCCTCCGGTAGCCCCGCTCCTGCCGCCGGCCCCCTCGACTCCCGGCCCGTCGATAACTCCCGGTGATGCTTCCCTCCCATTGGCAGTCCACTAAATAGGTAGACCCGCACCTACCACATGGCAGGTAGCCACTAGCCCGCAGTCATCAACCATATGCCCAGGCATTGTGCCGCGTCATCAGTCCGTACGCCCAATAGGCTGTCCAATCACTGCGCCCAATCAGCAGTCAGTACGGTATGGATGCCCAGTCAGCAAGGAGGTGAAGTTTTCACAACGGTCATACGCCCATAAAATTTAAGCTCATAAACTATTGACGTCAGTGCCACATCAATAGACTTTTGAAATTTTTTGACTCCCTCTCCATTGAGCTTTTCAGTTTTGCAGTCCAACTTTGAAAGGCCATATCTTGCTCATTTTTGCTCCTTTTTTGGTGCAATTTTTTTTGAAATGGGCTAAAATTTTGTGATCTTTGCAGTGGTGTGGTTATTTTCTAATCTTGGTGCATAGGTTTTTCAAAATTTTTGGATTCTCTTAGTTGTACCTATCCAATCCTCAATTCTACAACTTCAAAGGCCTCATTTGAGCTCATACGACCTCCTTTTCAGGTGCCATTTTTATTTTGAAAATGCATGTTTTTTTGTCTACTTTCATAATCTATGATTAGATTTTAGAGATTTTGAGTGTAAATTGTACTTTCAGATATTGGTCTTATTTGGCCTATTAGGTACTTGTAAAGTGCTTTGATCTTAGTTTAGATCTCTTGCATTATCAGTTTGAGTCTCTTTTGGCCTTATTGAGGTAGTTGTAAAATTGTAATCAGAAGTCCACTTTGCCATTTTTTGCAAGTGGTCCATTTTATACGCACTAAGTATAAAGTGCCAAATCATCACTTTTGGGGGGGTTCTTTGATTGAGTGAATCTGGAGGGGTGTCTTGTGTGATTGTGCCTCTCTTTGTGCTCTTTCATTTTTGTTGCAATGAGTCCTCATAAATTTCCACCTTTAACTCCACATAATTATGCATCATGGAAAATTAAAGTATGGAGTAAATTAATGGAAAAGGGTCTCACGCATTACATAGATGGAACAATAGCAACACCGCCTGATCCTAAGGTTGATCCTAATGCTCAATTAGAATGGCTCACTAAGAATTGCATGGCTCTTGGAACTTTTCACAAGTATGTATCAGATGACCTCATTTTTCACATTGAGAAGTGTACAACAATAAAAAAGGCTTGGGATATGTTTCAGAAATTGTATGGTCAAGTTGATGAAATCAAAGGTTACAAAATTGACAATGAGCTCACCAACTTGGATCCCAAGAGTTTTGATACAATCCAAGATTATGTCACCAAAGCAAATGAGCTAAGAGAAAAGCTTAAGGATTGTGGAATTGACAAAAAGGATGCTCAGTTGATATTCAACTTGTTGGACAAGCTTGCACCAGAATATGCAGCATTTGTGTCTAGCTTCCAAACTCATTGTTTGACAGTGGGGAGTTCCTATGTTATGCCTTCATTTGATGCTTTCATAGAAATGTTGATATTGGAACAATCTAAGTTGTTGAACATGGGACTTCTCAAGTCTTCAAAGTCCAGGGCTTTGGTGGCTAATCAAGGGAATCAAGGAAGTCAAGGCAAAGATTCCAACAAGAAGAAGAAGCAATCCAAGTCTAAGTCACACCAGGAAAAAGGACAATCATCCTCTCCATCACAAGGCAATTTTTCATCCTCTTCCAAGAAGGGGACACCACCTAAGAAGGATAAACCAACTTGTGCATATTGCAAGAAGTATGGTCATGATGAGCATCGATGCTACGCAAAGCAAGTTGATGAGTTAACTAATCTTCTTAAGAAAAACAACATCAACTTTCCATCCGCCTACACAAAGAAGGATTCATCTCCTTCCTCTTCCTCACAATCTAAGGGAAAAGGGCAAGCATTTGTGGCTCCAACAGGTTCTTCACAGCAATGAATACTTGACTCAGGTGCCTCATATCACATGGGTTCTACAAAGGAGCAGTTTTCTTCATTGGAGCCATCTAAGGTACCTCACATTTACATAGGTGATGATACACAAGTAGAGGTTGAAGGGAAAGGTTTAGTTGACATGGATGATGGAACATTTGAGAATGTTCTCTATGTTCCTAACTTGTCTACCAACCTTCTCTCTATCTACCAAATCACTCACAATGGGAATGGGAAAAAGGTTGAGTTTACACTAGATTCAGTTGTGGTAAAGGAACTTGATGATGATGCCTTGGTAGCAGTGGGACAAGTCAATGACAACTCAAGGCTTTATTCATTCTCCCACTTTGTGCCAAGTTCACCTTCTAGGGCCTTGCTTACTCATTCAAATTCAGAAAGTAAGCTATGGCATGAGTGGTTTGGTCACCTCAACTACCGCTATCTTCAATAGCTCAGCACTAAAGATATGGTCACAGGTCTACCTTGAATCAGTTTTTCAGAGGGTGTATGTTCAGGTTGTTCCATGGGCAAGCATCCCAAAGAGAAGTTTGATAAGGGGAAATCTTGGAGAGCTTTGGAAGTTCTTCAACTTGTTCACAATGATGTAGCAGGTCCATTTCCAGCACCTTCATTTAGTAAGGCCTGCTATGTCCTCACCTTCATTGATGACTACTCCCGCTTCACTTGGGTCTACTTTCTCATTCATAAGAGTGAAGTATTTGACAGATTTCAGGACTTCAAGACTCATGTGGAGAAGCAATCGGGGAAAGTGGTCAAGATTCTTCACACAGATAATGGAAGGGAATATGTGAACAAAAGACTTGAGGATTTTTGTACATTTGAGGGGATTGATCTTTAGCATTTTGTCGCATACACTCCACAGCAGAACGGGGTTGCAGAAAACAAGAATAGAACTCTCAAAGAAATGGCTAGTTGTATGATACATGAATGTTCTCTTGATCTTTCCTTTTGGGAAGAGGCTATCAGTTGTGCCACACACATCCAGAATTGGGTTCCTCATAAAGCTTTGCAAGGTATTACTCCTTTTGAGGCTTGGGCTGGTAGGAAACCGATTGTGAGACATTTCAGAGTCTTTGGGTGTCTAGCATGGGCTCGCATACCTCCACAGAAACGCAAGGCATTGGAACCTCAGAGTCAGCCTTGCATATTTGTTGGATATCCTGAGGGTGTTAAGGCATACAGATTGATGGATCCCGAGACACATGAGGTGTTCATTGAGAGGAGTGTTCACTTTGAGGAAAGCTCTCCTAGCTTCACCTCTCTACCTCCTCCACCTTCCTCCATTATGGATAGGGATGTTAGTGATTCAGATGATGAGACTCCTACAACTCTAACTCATAGGGTTACACCTCTGCAGGGTCCACTTGTAGTTGAGGAGCCTCATTCTCCACCTCCACCTCAACCTCGTTGGGCATCATAGACACTTGAGTCCACGAGCTCTCTTGTTGCGGATCCTTCAGATACATGGATAACTCGATCACAGCATCAGGATCTACCACATGCATTCATTGCTATTGCTTCCGATCCACAGACATTTAGGGAAGCATCAGGGGTTCCTGAGTGGGACCAAGCTATGGAGGAAAAGTATAGTTCCTTGTTGAGGAACAAGACATGGGATTTAGTCCATCTCCCTAAGGGGAGAAAGATGGTCCGATGTAAGTGGATCTATCAGATCAAGTTTGTAGCAGATGGTAGTGTGGATAAGTATAAGGTTTGGCTTGTTGTGAAAGGTTTCTCTCAAGTTGCAGGTGTTGACTATACTGAGACCTTTGCACCCATAGCCAAGATGAACTCCATTCATTTGAAACTTGCTATTGCTACAACTCATGGTTGGGCTATACGTCAGATGGATGTGAAGAGTGCTTTTCTTCATGGTGATCTTGATGAGGAGATTTATATGGAGCAGCCACAGGGTTTCATCTAGGATACTTCCTTGGTTTGCAGACTAAGGAAATCTCTCTATGGCCTTAAGCAGGCCCCTAGGGCTTGGTACACCAAGATGGATTCCTTTCTTCTCTTCGCAGGGTTCACCAGGTGTCATTCTAATCCAAATATCTACATTTTGCGACAGGATGACTCTCACTTGATACTTGTGCTCTATGTTGATGATTTGATCATTACAGAGAGTATCGCATCCATCATTAGTAGGGTCAAATCTGCTTTGCATGACAGATTTGCTATGACTGACTTGGGTCTTTTGCACTACTTTCTCAGGATAGAGATTTCACAGTCACCTTCCAGGATTACACTATCGCAGCCCAAGTATGCTCTTGATCTACTTGCATGCTTTCATATTGCTGATTGTAAGCCTGCCCCGACTCCCTTTCTTTCAGGAGTCAAGCTTGAGGCTCAGTGTTCTTCTCCACCAATTGATGCCACTTTGTATCGTCAGCTTGTGGGTAGTCTCATCTACTTGACCCATACACGCCCTAATATTTCATTTGCAGTTGGCATGGTTTCCCGCTTCATGCAAGAACCACAAGAGCTTCATTGGAAAGCTGCCAAATGCATCCTTCATTACATCTAGGGTAAACATCACTATGGGATTCACTATGTAGCAAGCATAGGACTTCGCTTGGTTGGTTTCACAGACTCCGATTGGGCTGGTGATCTTGATGATCGTAAGTCTACTTCTAGTTACAGTTTTCTCCTTGGTTCAGGCCCATTTGTTGGCAGAGCAAGAAGCAACATGCTATTGTTCTCTCTTCGACTGAGGCTGAGTATCGAGGTGCTACTAACACAGTGACTGAGACCATTTAGCTCTAGCAGATTCTCACAGAGTTTGGATTCACCACTCCACGACCGATAGATCTACATTGTGACAATTAGAGTGCTATTGCAATCTTGAAGAACCTAGTCCAGCACCAGCAGACCAAACACATCAAGATTCATATGCACTATATTCGAGAGCTCATTCAGGAGCAGGTCATCGATTTGTAGTATTGTCCTATAGCAGAGCAGGTTGCTGACATATTCACCAAACCTTTCACTGAGAGTAAGTTCCAGCAGTTGCAAGCTCTCTTGGGGGTGCAGGATGTGTCATTAGGGGGGTCAGCTAACTTCTCCTTCCTCTCTTATGGGGGGGACTTTTTCCTCTTTGAGGTTTTGTCCTTCTTCTTTGTGAGTCTTTTGTACATTCATCTCTCTTTTGGGGGGGAGTTTTTTTCCACTGGGTTTTCTCCCTTTCTCTGTTTGTAAGAGATTGCATTGCATGGTTTTGCTTGCATTTGCATATTGTACATGGGTACCTATCAGGGCCTAGTAGCTAGGACCCATCTTGCATTGTTGACTTGAGTCTTCATTCCCCTAAGTTGCACTTAAGGGGGGTTGTTGGTGTAAATAAATATTCATTTTGGATATTATTACACTTTACTTAAGTTAACTTAGGATAATGCATCTCTTCGTAGTTTGGATTTGAGACACTTAGGGAAGTGTGCACATAGGGATAGAGCTTGTAGGAGAAATTCCACCTTTTGTGGTCTTATTTTGTTGTTACACTCCACATTCGATGGGTCATCCACCTCTTGTGGAATATTATATTATTTCTCCTACCTACCCTTAGTATTTCTTACCTACCCTTGTTTCTCATTGAGCCACATGTCATAATTGTGTGCTCGTACATCCATATGGCCTCACCTATATAAGCAGGCCTATATTCATTGTATTGGTTAATCTAGTTTATCATTTGCATATTGACGAGAATACAGTTTTGTTCTTGTCATTCTATTCTCTCTCCTTTTATGCTTTTCATTGTGCCCTTGATCTTGGCAAAATCCTACACTTAGATATATCAATTGCCACAGTGTTATCAAAATATATAGTAATACGTTCCTTACATTTTACCTTTATGTCTTTCAACATCTGCTTAAGCCAAAGTACCTATGTACAATTTGTTGCTGCTGCAACATATTCTGATTCTGCTATTGATAAAGATGTACAACTCTGTTTCTTACTTAACAAAGAAACTAATCTCTTTCCAATAAAGAATGCTCCTCCAGTGGTGCTTTTTCTATCATCCACATCTCTTGCCCAATTTGCATCTGTGTATGCATATAGATCAAAATTTTCATCTTTAGGATACCATAATCCAAGATTTGTTGTGCCTTGTAAGTATTGGAAAATCCTTTTTACTACTGATTCATGATTTTCCTTAGGATTACTCTGTAATCTAGAAACTATACATACTGCATTCATAATATCAGGTCTGGTTTGTGTCAAATATAGTAAACCTCCTATCATAGATTTGTATCTAGTTGGATTAACAAGTGTAGATTCATCCCTTTGAGATAATTTGTCATTTGTAGTCATAGGTGTGCTTACCGGTTTAGATTTTTTCATCCCAAATTTCTTAAGTAGTTCTTTCAATTACTTAGATTGACTCAAAAATATGCCTTTATCAGTCTGTAAAATCTGCAATCCTAAAAAGAATTTTATTTCTCTGATCATAGACATTTCAAATTCTTGCTGCATTTCAAGAGAAAATTCTTTGCATAATTCATCTTCTCCTCCAAAGATTATATCATCAACAAATACTTCAATAATCAAGATGTCATCATTAGTTACTTTGTAATAAAAATTGATATCTGCATTTCCTTTAGTAAAACCAATCTTTAAAAGATACTTATCCAATCTTGCATACCAAGCTCTTGGAGCTTGTTTTAGTCCATACAGAGCTTTTCTTAATCTGCAAACCATATCATTGTCATCTGTCAAGGAAAATCCATCAAGTTGTTCAATATAGACATCCTCTTCAAGATCTCCATTCAAAAATGCACATTTAATATCCATTTGGTAAACTTTGTAATCCTTGTGAGCTGCAAAAGCCAAGAATAATCTAACTACCTCAATTTTGGCTACCGGTGCAAAGGTTTCATTGTAATCAACTCCTTCTTTCTGAGAATATCCCTTACACACTAATCTTGCTTTATTTTTGACAACCTTACCATCTTCATTGAGTTTGTTTCTAAATACCCATTTGGTTCCAATTACATTTTTATTTTTAGGCCAGGGAACTAATGTCCAAGTATTATTTTTCTCAATTTGTCCTAATTCTTCTTCCATAGCTTTAATCCAAAATTTATCTTCACATGCCTCATTGATAGATAATGGTTCAATTTGAGAAATAGGACATACCTCTTCATTTTCCAATCTTCCTCTTGTCATGACTCCTTTAAATTTGCTTCCAATTATCTAATATTTAGAATGATTCAGTCTTAAATACCGGGGTGTCTTAGTCTATTGTTGTTCTTCAATTAATATAGAATCCTATGATGATACCAGAGTAACTAGATCATCATTCTATACCGGTGGATTTATTGTAGGTCCATTTGTCATAATTTTTGTTTCCAGTTCAGAGTCTATATACCTTGAAGTTCCTCTGAATTGTTCATCAATCTTTAAATTTGTACTCTCAACAATTTTCTATAATCTTTTATTAAAACATCTATATGCTTTACTCTTAGATAAATAACCAGGAAATATTCCTTCATCACTTCTAGGATCAAACTTGCCAATATACTCATCTCTTCTAATATAACATTTACTTCCAAAAATTCTGAAATACTTAAGAGTAGGAGTATTACCAAACCATAGTTCATGAGGGGTCTTACCGGTTTCACCTTTGATGTGAACTTTGTTGAATGTATAGACAACAGTGCTTACTGCCTCTCTCTAGTACACATGTGGTAGATTTGCTTTTGATAACATACTTCTTGTTGCATCCAAAATAGTTCTATTTTTTCTTTCAACAACTCCATTCTGTTGTGGTGTCCGAGGTGCTAATAACTGTCTTTTGATTCCATTTACTTCATAGAATGTATTAAAATCTTTATATGTGAATTCTCCTCCTTGATCTAATCTTAAACATTTAATTTTCTTACCGGTTTCATTTTCAACCATTGTTTTGAATAGTTTGAACTTCCCAAGTGCTTCTGATTTTTCTCTGAGAAAAGTAACCCAACACATTCTAGAATAATCATCAATAATTAGCATGAAATATCTATCACCTTGTAAGCTTTTAGTTCTAGTTGGACCACATAAATCAGTATAAATTAAATCAAGGGCATTATTGGATTTTTCTAGAATACTTTTGAAACTAGCTCTAACTTGTTTTCCAAATTGACATTCCTTGCAAATTGTATTCTGAGGTTTCACAATTTTAGGTAGATCTCTAACTACCTTATAAGTACTGATTTTTACCATACAAAGAAAAATTTACATGACATAGTCTTTTATGCCATAGCCAACTTTCATCTATATGTGCAATTAAGCATGCCTTTTCACTATTATTCAAATGAAAGATATTACCTCTAGTCTGATTACCGGTTGCAATTTCCAAACCAGTTCTATTCATGATTTTGCATTTTCCATTTTTAAATTGTAACTGAAAACCTTTTTCAACTAATTGACCAACAATTAAAAGATTATGTTTTAATCCTTCAACATAGTAGACATTGTTAGTGTTATGTTTACCATCAAGAGATATTGAACCCTTACCTTTGATTGAACAGGTTTTGTCATCTCTAAATCTTACTAAACCTCCATTGTATTCTTGAAAGTTCAAGAATTTACCTTTGTCTCCAGTCATGTGATGTGAGCATCCTGAGTCAATAATCCATTCATCCTTTGATTCAACTTTAGCTACTAGGGCTTGTTCTATTGGTTGAGCAATAGGTACTAGTTGATCTTCTGTTATAGCAACAAAGACCCATCCATTGTCTGCTGGATCCTCATCAGAATCATCAGTCACACCTTCATCAGCAATGTAACAAGATTTATCTTTGTTTATCTTAAATCTGTATCTCTGATATTCAGGATTAGGTTTGTATGTTCTTCTAGCTTCTTCTCTTAGTCTAGCATGTCTATCAGGGCATCTTGAAGCCATATGACCAATCTTATTGTAGTTAAAACATTTAAAGGGTTCTTTACCTTCATACTTACTTCCAATTGGGCCTTTTGGCATTTTTCTTGCAAATAGTGCTTCAAGTTCTTCAAGCTCTTCATTCTCCTTCCTGGTTTCTTCAAGTTATCTTGCATAAAAGGCTCTCCAGTCTGATTTGTCAAAGGATGGAGTAGATGATGTTGATGCTTTGAAGGCCAAATCAGTTTTTATAGTAGTAATAGGACCAAATTCCTCAATTTCAAAAGCTGAAAGTTTTCCAATCAATGTATCCCTAGTTATTGATGTATTAGGCATTATTCTCAACTCATTTATAGCAGTAACCTTCATTTTATATGTCGGTGGCAAACCTCTTAAGATTTTTGAAACAATCTCATCTTCACTTAAGGTTCCTCCACAACATTTGATACCCAAAACAATTTCATTTACTCTTTCCATAAAAGTAGAAATCCTTTCATCTTCTTCCATTTTTAGATGTTCATAGCTGACTCAAAAGCTGTCAAGTTTTGCAATTTTGACTATAGAATCCCCTTCATTCAGTGTTTCCAAATGATCCCAAATAGCTTTTGCAGTGGACCTATCTGATAATCCCATGATTTGTTGATCTGATAATGTGCTCAAGAGTGCTTCTCTTGCTTTGTAATCATTTTCTTCATCTTTAGCTAAAGTAGTGGGAGTAGTCTGACCAGCTACAACAGCAATATAACCATTCTTAGTAACTTCCCAGATGTCTTTACCAATGCAATTCAGATGTGTCTCCATTCTGATTTTCCATGTCCCATAGTTGGTTCCATCAAGTTTAGGACTATCCTTTCTAAAATAATTAGTAGACATTGGATCTCCTCAAGTTGTTAAACTTTTGCAAAAAGAGGACTAGGTTCTGATACCAATTGTAGGTCTCGCAGACAACTAAGAGGGGGGTGGGGGTGAATCAGTTGTCTAATAAAATCAAACCAAAAACTTATCAACCAACTTAATGCTTAATATCGGTAAATTAGTTAAGTATGCTGGTAGACAGTGTTAACAGTAAATTGCTATACCGGTAAGAATTAATACATGAAACATAAGCACAAAGTCATCCACAACACATGACACCAATATTTGTATGTGGAAACCCTGTAAGGGAAAAACCATGGTGGGAAACCTTACCCATAATCAGATGATACTACTGCAGATAGTAAGTGTACAAGAGGGGTCTACACATGTAGAAAGGCCAATAGCCTAGAGCTCACTGCTCAAATGGGAGTCACACTGACTACAGTTGGATGGTTAAATCCAATAAGAATGTACTACACAAAATTGCATCTTCATATGCTAAATTCAGTACCAGTGTAATGCTTATATGCTTCTACAAAAACCTAACTTCACCTTCAAATGATGTCTTTGTGTATGCCTCTACTTTATCTCGCATATACTTTCACTTGAATCTTTTTCACATTTCACACTTGATATTACAAATAAGATCTTACATTTATACCATACCCTAAGACCAATTTTAGTAGGTCGGCTCTACAAGATATTACAATAAAAACATTTTACAAACAATACAATATCTGATGCAATAACTGATTGAACATGTTGGCTTAATGCATTTACAACAATAATAAATCATCTCCATAGCATGCCATGCTCATCTGGAAAAGATAAACTTGCCGGTGTAACCCTAGATAACCTGGACCTATTTACTAGTAAAAGCAAATATGCAAATAACAATATACCAATGATTATTACTTCAAAATAAAGTTTCCACATGATGTCTTCGACATTACCAAGTGTCTTCCATGTCATTCCAAGTACTGGTGAATCATTATATCCTATCGGTTAATCATATACTGGTAACTATTGCACAGTTTACTATTTGCCGATGAATGTTGTTGGATCTCCAAAGTAGGTTTATTTAGTAGGTGTTGACATCAATGACAAAATCATACCAAAATACCAACACCTACAAGTGATTTGTCTAAACCTATGGGGTCATTTCATGACTACTTACAAAACCCTCTCTCAATTTTGGTTCACACAACTCTATTTGCCTTTCGTACCACCTTTTTGCCTACAACAAAAAGGGTCAGAAGCATTTGATGAAAGGTGACAATATACCCTAACTTTTGATCCACTTTTCCTGGGTACAAACCATTAGTGCAAGTGTGTCTGAGTGAATGAGTTTACACTATCCATGCCCCCATTTTTCTCACAAACTCACCCAATCCATCCAAGCCACATCCTAGTGGCACTTTCACTTGAGTGGTCAAAGTGTGAAAATTGTCAAACTTTGACATTGCATATCTCAAAGCCCATGAAACCTATGAATTAGCCATCTAAACCTACAAGGTCATTTCATAGAAACTTACAAAAACCTCTCTCATTTTTGGATCACACAACTCCATTTTCCTATGTTGCGACTTTTTTTGCCTACAATAAAGTGTAAAATACATTCAATGAAAGGTGACAATATACCCTAACATTCAATCTGATCATGTTGAGCTTGAACCATTAGTGTGAGCACATCTGGATGGCCAGGTTTACACTAGGCATACCCTTGTTTCGGTTGCCAAATTGCCCGATCCGTCTGAGACATAATCTAGCGACGCTTTTCCCTTGAGTGCTCAAAGTGTGAAAAACTATCAAACTTTGACATTGCATATCTCAGAGCCCATGGCACCTATGAAAAATCCATCTAAACCTATGGGGTCATGTCATGGCTGACTACAAAAACCTATCTCATTTTTTGATTACTCAACTCCATTTGCCTATGTCGCCATTTTTTTTCATGCAACAAAAAGTGTCAGATGCATTCAATGAAAGTCAAGAACATATTCTAATTTTCAATCTTCTCATCGTGGGCATGAATCGTCAAATCCAACTTTTCTTGGTGGTCGAGTTTATGTTAGCCATGCCCCTATTTTTCTCACCAAGTCACCTAATCCTTCTAAAACACACCCTAGTGACACTTTCCCTTGAGTGCTCAAAGTGCAAAAATATCAAACTTTAATGTTGCATCTCTCAGAGCTTGTGGCATTTGCAAATGAGTTGTCTAAACCTACAAGTTTGGGTCACGGATAACTAAAAAAATGTATCTTAGCTTTGGATTACTCAATTCCATTTGCCTATGCCACCACTTTTTTTGCTTGCAACAAAAAGTGTCAGATGCATTCAATGAAAGGCAACAACATACCCTAACTTTTGATCCACTCATCTAGGGCACAAACCATCAGCTCAAGCTTGTCTCAATGTTGGATTTTATGCTAGCCATGCCTCTATTTTTCTCGCCAACTCATCTAATCCTTTCAAGACACACCATATTGATGCTTTCCTTTGAGTGATCAAAGTGCAAAAAACTATCAAACTTTGATGTTGCGTCTCTTGGAGCCCGTGCCATGTACAAATGAGCCCTTTGAACATACAGGGATTTGTCACAACCACCTAAAAAAATCTATCTCAATTTTTAATTACTCAATTCCATTTGCTTATGCTGCCACTTTTTCTCTTGCAACAAAAAGTGTCAGATGCATTAAATGAAAGGCGACAAGATACCCTAACTTTTGATCTGCTCATCTTGGGAATGAACCATCAACACAAGAACATCTTGGTGGCTGATTTTATGCTACTCATTCCCCTATTTAGCTTGCCAACTCACTCGATCCTTTCATGCCACACCCTAGCAATGCTTTCCCTTAAGTGCTCAAAGTGCAAAAAACTTTCAAACTTTGATGTTGTGTATCTTAGAGTCCATGACACATGCGTAGGAGTTGTTTGAACCTATGGGGTTATTTCATGCCCCTTATTAAACATATGTGACAATAAAATAGATTTTTTTTAATGAAAGATGAAAAATTGTTGTTTGTAAACAAGTTAGTCTTCATTTTAGGACAATTTTAGGACAACATGTATCAGATGGAGTGATCAACCCGTAAGATTGATAACGAAAGTGGAAATAGATAAATCTAAAATTTCTAAACACTCTTATAATATAAATAACTCATTCAACCACTTGAGTTCATACAAACATAGTCTACATGTGTGGGATAAGTATGAGACCTGGCATGCTTTTTTGTAAACCTATAAGCATCAACAATCAGTCTCTTTTTTAATTACTCCCAAAGGAAATTTGTAAGGTATTTTGTGTCACAAAATGAAACACACTTCATATTGTATTATTAAAATGCAAGGTACCTTCTTGAACTGTGTTTTCAATTTTTGGTTTTGTTTTGGATGATAAGTTGAAAGTGATGATATATTTTATTAATTTAAGGTGAAACCGGTGATATTTTGTAATAATATAAGGTGAAAGTGGTGATGTGTTTTTTGAGTAAATGGGTATATAATAAAAGTAATTTTTAGTTTTGAATGTAGTTTAGAGGGTCCAAATTTAATATAAGAGTTGACATCTAGCTTGTACTTGAAAGAAAGAAAAAACTTGATTAAAAGAGTTATTTGTTTCTTAAGCATATTTGTAAATAGTGCAAAATCAAACTTTCTAACTTAGTCTAACACTAATAAACTAACTGCAAGTACAGTGAAAACACTAGTTAGGGAAACAAAAAATGTAACTACAATAATGCTAGTACTTTTTGTCTCCATGAACTATGACAAAATTGAAATTCTAGGCATTAAACTATAAATATTTACTAGCTACCAACATATGAAATTGAATTGTGAAACAAAAATTGATTTCAATTAGGAATGTATTAACAATTGTAGACAAAACTAATTGAATCTATAACATCTCACATAGAAAAATGTTGATACAATTAGAGAAATTTGATTTCAACCATCAAATGTATATTTGTGATGACGAATAATAGTTGCAACATGATTTTCATCAACGAAAAAAAGTCATAAAGTCACACAATGGTCAATGTCGATAAGAGTATAACATATATATCCAATACAGTGAAGCAAGCCATCCAATATCCATATGGACATATATGTCACATTACAAAATAAAAAACATATGCTCAAAAATTCCATATTGGCATAGAAAAAAGGCCCCTAGTCTACTGATTTACCACTATCATGAGGAAATAGATCTCAAGCTGCCTTTGCTTATTGTGGGGATGGAGATGTATGTGATGATGACATCTTTCAAATGCGCTCACTAGTCCTCCTATCTAGACTTCTTTGTACCTCCAACTGATACAATCAAAAGCATAGACATCAATGTTTAATAAATATAAAAAATGAATTATAGAATGACATATAATAGAACAATTACTTACCACAAACATATAATCATGTTGTTGATCTACAACTAGGGCACGTTCATGCTCAGGAGTGACAAGGCCTTGCATACACTCAATATTTTGCTTCTAGTGCTCTCTTTCATCCTAACGATAGATCATAGAGTGTGATCTAAAACATTGATTCAAAAACTCACACACAATCAATTCCAGAAGTTTGCTCATAGATGAATTCTATGGATTGTGGAAATCTCATATCATCAATAAACCCTTAAAATAACAAGTGAAATTTAGTAATTTGTCTCATACCTTTGTCAAAGCTTCCAAACTTGCTATCGCTATAGAAACACCATGATCCAATGTAGCGCAAACATTAGGAGGAGTATCTGGTGTCAACAACTAAAAGTGAAACAACAGCTATTATTCAATTATCAAAACTACCTAAAATTGTTTTAAAAAACCAATAATAAATAAAGGTTACCTCGATGTAAGTGTCTCGATGAACTTCATTGTGAGGCATCGATGTCAAAGGTCCAACACTAAACTATTTGACATCCAAGTGACTTATGAGAAAATAACTCATATAATGTTGACCAATCACATGTAATAGTTGAACTATTTACTGCATACATACTTGATAACTCGATGGTGTCATGTAGAATGTGGTTGGGGGGATGTCATGGGAATTATGGTTACTTTGACCTTACATTTTTATCACAATCATTCTACTAATTTAGTTATTATTCCACTTCAAAATAATATTTAATAAAAAGATTTTAATGAGCTTGTTATAATTTACCTGCATATCAATGCCAAATGTCTCATTCAACAAAGATTATATCATAATCATATCCTCTATAGTAGATGGTTGTTGTGTAGGTACATGATGACTAATATTAGGATAATAAGTGCAAAGAGCCTCGCATGACTAACAGTAGTGAGATGGAACTAAAGGATTGTAAGATTCATCCCCATCAACATGTACTAGAGGCTCAACATATTGTATGAGGGTCTTAGTCAGCAAACTAATGGAATCTAAGGTATCTACCTTGACATTGTCCTTCACAATGGAAGGAATGGTCATGTGCTCTACCATAGATCTACCCAAGGGTCTTGATAAAAAATTTGGGTCACATTGTGCCCCTACTCTATTGTGTGAGGAACCCCCACCCCCACCTTGGAATTTTAGGTAGTCAAAATAGTTAGGAATCTCATTGAGGACAAACTCACAATAGAGTTTCCTCAAAAATTACTGATGTACCTCATGATTATTACATGGCAACTGATCAAAAAGTATCCACCACCTATACCAAAATTTATTCCTTATCCCTTCATGGTGGCACCAATAGATAGGGAACCTCCCACATCTAGGATGTAATGGTTGATTCATTCGAGGGCACATCAAAAGTGCACACAGGTTCACTTTGTTTATTTTCTTTTTCTTTACTGCCACATATGATAACTTGTTTGCATAAAACTATTTTTTTCTTCTCTTTTATTCAACCATATATTAATTTGACCACTTATTGAACCTACATAAGATACAATAGATTTCAGTGACTCTGCAAGGCTTGTCATATAGGAGGTTGTTGAATAGTGATCTTTAGGCCTATTTATCAACTCCTCAAGTTGTTTTTTGTTGTTTTCAATTTTCCCTAATATATTTTCTCGTGTTCCTGGGGGATGTCTAGGAATTGGGGGAGGGGTTGGTTGTGCCTCTTCTTCAAAAGGCTATTGTTGACGAGGTGGTGATGGGTTTTCAATATTTTTAGATGAATTTCATATTCCTAAAATTTAGAATAAATTTCAATTTAAAAACCTAATTTAAACCATAGTTTTAAAAAAATGAGTAAAGAAATAGAAATACATACTTCTTTGACCTCCTTGACATCGTGGTGCCATGTTGATGAAGATTTCATAACTCTGGAATAAAAAAAAAAAAATTTATTTCACGTGCATAGTCTAGAAAACCAAAATCGCATCTCAAAACATGGGTTTGACAAGAAAAAAGTTTGAATGTCCATTTTCAATGGATGCAAATCTGAATTTCCTTGAATATGAATCGCATGCATAGGGAGAAGATTTTTTCATAGAGATAGATAATCCAATTTGCATAGTGCTCACTAGAAGTCAATATGCATAAAAGAAGGATTCACAAAATAAGTCCAATAATGACAATACTGCCACTCATCCAAAATATATCATGACTAGAGTATCTTCATCTAACTTAAAGAAGATAGAAATGAGTCAAGATATGAAGTCAGTTGAGGCACCTTCTCTTATCATTAGTGATAATTTTCCTATTTCTTTTGATATAATTAAATCATGTAAAAATACAAAGATACAGATCACTTAGGTGGAATATCTTAGATTAAACACTTTTAAGTTAGACTGACTTGTTAAGTTCATCAGACCTGAGTCTCCCATAAAATCTATTACTACTTAAGTTACTAAAGATAATCCTTTGGCAAATAGTGATCCCATTTGTCTTAATTCTTCTCAAGAATCAAAGCCATTTGATCGAGCTAACCCTTTTGTAAAGCCTAAACCTTCTATGTGTCTTTGTTCATTACTAGTTTCAAATTGAGTAATTGTGTGATTGACTCCAGGGCTCCTAATAATGTGATGACATCTCAAGTAGCTAAAGATCTAGGTTTGAACCCTACCTCCTCAACAAAAGAAACATGCAATAATAATATCTAATCAGTAAATGTAGATCTAAGAAGGTTGGATTCACGTCGGGTTCACCAAAATGTGATGGATGAAAATGGAATGAAGTAAAATAAGACCTAATCCCACTCTCATGCACACATTAGAATAGGAAATAGACTAAGGAGATGATTCACTTTGACTACCTCTTGTGAAATAGAGTCAAGGAATATCTTTATGGTTTCTATTCCTTTGCTTCAATCAGAGGAAGTGTTCGAAATTTGATGATATGATCAACTAGACTAAGGAGACAACTAAAAGTGCTAATATGAATTGAAATATTGAAAAATGTAGATCTAAAACTAAGAAACAAAGTACAAAAATAAAGAGGAAATTTTGATGTGCACCTGACACTATAATTTGATCCCAATTGAACTAGACCAAGGCATTGGGTACCTTAGTCCCTAAGACTGAACTGAGTTGCAAGTTTGAAATCTACAACTTTGAGATCTTGCACTACTGAACTTCCATAAGAATAAGAAAACCCTAGAGGACTAGGGTGCCATGCCCTAGTCCCAAAAAACTGAAACTTGTCTCTATCCTTGAGTTAGCACCTATGTATTTTTTCATTTCTGAAGATCGTGCATCTATCGGATTTATATACCTGCACCTACAACTTGAATAATGGTGTTTCGATGGCTATATGGGGTTTGCCTTAGTCAAATCCCTTTTTTTGGTGATTTCCACCTCCACAAATAACTGATAATGTACTAAAAATGTGTGTGTATGCAAGATCCTAAATGAACAAGAAAATAAATCTAGAGTTCTACCCTACACTTGGAGAGTAAACCCTAAATGCGTGTAGATGTAAATGTAAATGCCTCAAAATCACAAATCTAATAATGGATCTAAAGAATGAATGTAAATCTGAAATTAAGTGTTATGAAATTCATACAAAGATATGAAAATAACATGAAACCATACCAAACCCTAAGGGATAGGTACAAGCCAATCAACAGTCGGTGATCTCCTATTATTCTTCAATATGGCTTATGTAGATTTGATAGATGCTTGATTTGCTAATTGAATACTTTAGTACATAAATCTACACTTTCACTTCATAAGAAGCTCCTTCACTTGCTAGAGTTCTTGGATCCTTCAAATGAGGAAAGGAAAGGCTATATGTATGAAACCATAACTTTGTTTTTTATCATAGGCCATCCTAGAAATGATATAATTTTGCACCAAGTCAAATTTAAACATTACAATACCACCAAAACATGATCTCAAAATTTGGGGAGAAAAAGTAAGGACTGATGTGAATCACATCGGTCCAGCCAACTTTTTTCCAAATTTTTAGGGATGCAAGGTATTGTAATTATAAGATGATTCCCAAGGGAGTGTGATGATTTAAGATTTTTTAGATATGTGAAATCATGCCTTGAAGGTGAGATAGGACTTATTTAGGGCTTTGATGAATTAATTAATTAAAAGAATACAATAAAAAGGGGCATCCCTAGGATTAAGGGCCCAATTTTATGATGTGTAGAGAGATGAAAGAGGACTTTATATTTAATTAAATTAATTAATTAAATACTTAAAGGGAAATTAAAATGCAAGATGCAACACACTAAGGCGGGTGCTAACTAAGTGTGGAATTGTACCACCCAATTAAGGGTGTACAATTTACAATGCTGTAGAGATATTACAAAATTATTATATCCATACATTCTTTAGTTTATTAGTTTTTGCATTGCATTTCACTAGGATTGTATTGAGAATCATAAAATTATAGTATCATTATAGAAACATCACATCATAAAGAGAATCTAGAAAATGTATAAGATCATCATCCCACATATCTAAACTCACAAATCGCATGCATATAGAACAACATCATAACTGCATCTCATAAATATCCCAAAAGTATGTGTCAGAATACAATAAATATAATTCATGAGCACATTATCATTAAATTGGTCTCAATTTCCAAATTTTTGGACTAATTTTCTGATGGGTTATAATTACACCCTACTATCACTTGGACATGTTGGGGTAGGAATTTTTTTGTTTTCTTTGAAACAACATTGTTCCAACATTGTCTCAAAGAGGGCCAAATGTAGACACCTAAAAATTTCTCTTGACTAACACACTAATTATTTCTCTTTATTAATTAAATAATTATTTAATTATTTAATTAATCTAATTTTATTTTTCTAAACTAATTCAATCATCACATTTCATCAATACTCATTATTCTATTTCTTCTAATTTTTCTCCAATTTTTAATTATTCAACTTTCTCTCTTAAAATTAATTAAGTAATTTTATTATTTAATTAATTTCAAATTTATAACTATAATATTTATTATATGATTAAACTCAATTTCTATGTTTCCCATAATTAAATAATTTCTTTAAATTATTTAATTAGCTAACTATGTCTTCCAAATTAAATAATTTTTTTAAAAAAATTTAATCTATTTCTTCTATTAGTTCTAAATTCAAAATTTTGAAATTCCTAATTTTTCTTCATGTGCATGTTTTTGGATATTTTCAAAAATTGATTTTAAATCCAAATCTAGATTTAAAGAAATCCCATGCTAACTTTTTTACTGCACATGCTAATTCTAACTAACAAGTTAATCCTTGTGTTCCACCTTGACTAATTAATTAATTCAATTAATTCATTTAACTTCCTCAATCACCTCTCTAACTATCAATCAACTTTTTTGCTCACTTCAGTTCCAAATATCAATCAATTCTCTACATTTTTTATAAATTTGTCATCAATCCCCCTTTTTCATCAACCACTATCTTCAAATTGTTGTGCTATCATATTGCAGGTTATCAAGTGTGACTCTGAGAGCCAACATACTACAAATAAGAGAAGAGAAATAGGATATTGTGTGTAGACATTGATTGATTGAGTTTACTTGATTGATTTTATTATTTAAATGTTGTTCTTTACATTATTTATTATTGTTGTTTACAAATTTCTTAATTGGATTTGATTTTTGGTGGTTGACTCATTAAATTTGATTAATTTGATGGTAGATTTCCCTGTGACACAACAACATTTAGAAAATAACATGCTACAACCACATGGGCATTCTTATTACAATAATTTGTAAGCAAGAACCACAATCTGCATTACTCGGACTTCCTTTTACCACCCTCATTCACCTTCTTTATTGCAATCAAAAATGACAATAGAATAATAAATAAAATGGAATACCCTATTTTTGGACACCAAAACCCTAACTAACCAACTTTCATCTTAAGATAATTAGATTTTATTAAATTTTTGGCCTCTAAAACTCTAGGGGTCATAACTTTTAAACCATTTGTCAATTTTTCAATCATCATACATCATTGGAAATCTTGTGAGGAGACCTACAATGGAAAACTATGTTGAGGCATACTCTAGTCAACTTTTGAGCCTATTCAATGCCTCTAAGGCCCCCAAAATATATTTACAGATTTTATTGAAGAATTTTCTTAGAAAAAATGAATATTTATCAAATGCCACAAGATATTGGGATAATTCCCTCACCATTGGATCCATTTCACCATTTATGAGGTGTATGTAAGCTTTCATGCAAAAAAGACAACTTACTAAAAGTAGTAACCCTGCCATTATTAGCCCTTTTGAAAAACTAGACAATATTTTTGCACGATACAAAATTGCTCTTACACCTTGGATGCTCCTACATTAGACACTTCAAGTAATTTGAGAAGTTACCTTGTCAGATCTCACGTGTTATAAGGAAAACCAAGATGGTCAACCTCTGACTTAGATAGCCATGATTAATCTTCAATAGGTCTTCCTTTCTATTTAAAAAGGTACTCTTCATATTGTTTATTTTTTGTGCTTTTACCCACATTACTATCGAATATGTCCTCTATCTCCTCCTTGTCTAAAGTAGGTATTGGAATAGTCCACTATGCTTGTTGGCAATTGACACTCATCCGGTAACTTTTGGTGGTTTTCGGTGGATGATTATTGGTTTAGGGTTGTCATTGATGGAAACTCTTCATTGAGATCTGATTTGGCTGTTGCAATTCTTCTTATCCGAAAGCAGGTGCTAATCGATAGCTGATTAACTCATATTTCAGGTAGAACATAGCATTTTTGGGTTTGGAAGCTTTCTGGTGATTGTAGTGTATTGAATTGTGTTCTTGTTGATTGGGCCGATTTAGACAACATCATTTTATTATTGTTTTGATGATCCAGACTTATCTTTTTATATTTGGTCAAGCTGACATGTGACTACATGTTACACCTTCAAGTTGACATGATGTATGACCTATTTTGTGGGTGCTGGTATGTAAGTTTGGTGTAGATATTATTTTTGGTGAATGATGTGAACATATGTGAGAAAGAGGTGATCAAGAATCCATTTTGGCATAGTTTCACTTGCGCATTCTTATATTGATAGCTAGCTAAGATAGTGAATAGGGTAGAATAGGGTAGAGTAGAGAAGAATCTCTAGTTAGTTTATTTGTGCTCAATCGGAACTCATCCAAGCATAGTAGATGATATCTCATATTCCATACATTATAAATAATCACTATAATTATCTTATAAGTTAGTGAGAGTTCCTTGAGGGTTGTAGCCTTTTAGGTTATTGTAATTGAGTAGTGAGCTCTAGGAAGTGTGCTTGAATGCTTGTGCATTCCCATTTTGTAATATTGTTTTTCTACTGGCCATATTGGAATAATATTGCAAGTTCAAATCCCACCGTGGTTTTCCTATTTGGGTTTCCATGTAAAAATACCGGTGTTATGATCTTATGGTTGTTTATTTCATGTTTCTACATTTTAGTTTTAAGTGTTTGCATCCAGTGGTTGAAAGTTAAGTTTAAAAATCTATTAACTGGTAGATCACTGACTCACCCCCCCTCTCAGTGATCCCTAATTCCAAAAATTTGTATCAAAGCTTAGTACCTCTGAGGAAGCCTAACTACTTGAGGAAGGTCCAGGAGATTGATTCAATGGATTCCGGTTTTCAGAGACAACTTAGTGTTACACTTGAGGATCTTGATGCAACTAGAAATGAGATCTGTACTTTGAAAAAATAGATGAATATTATTGATGACTTCATTAATGACTTGAAGGATCAAGAAAACATATGTAGAGAGAAGAGGAAGGAATTAATGGAAAAGCTGAAGGAGAAAGAAGATCTGGTCATGAAATATCAGGATAAAGCTGATGAAGTTAATAAGCTTGAAAGAGAGAATGTTGCCCTGAAGAATGAGATGCAATCCATTGTGATGAGGCTGATTAAGGAGATTGAGGACCAGAAGAAAAGTGAAGAAAATTTACCACAATCATTGAAGGAAAGAGAAGATGAACACTTCAGGTTTACCTATGAGAATGATCAATTGAAGCTTGAGTTGACACAATCAAGAAATAATGGTCAAGAACTTGAAAGATAGATTGCTACCTTAAGGGATGAACTTGCTATTGCTAATGAATACAAAGACAAATTCAAAGCTAGCTCAACAAGGCTTGATGAGATGCTGGAAAGTTAGAGGCATGGAAAGGACTTGTGAGTGCTTGGATTTGAGAAAGGTGAATCCTTTGGGTCTGAGCAGGGCAATGTTAAACCTGATCAAAAGAAGAGCAAGAATCATCTGGTAAGACAATCTAATGATCATAAATTTAATTGTAGGCTCTTTACTTACAATAAGTTTGGTCATATGGTGAATCAATGCAGAAGTAGGATGAATAATGAAATGAACAACATGAATAATGTTCCTACCTTTACTGGTCAATGTTTCATATGAAATAATTTGTGTCACAAGTCAAATATGTGTAGAGTAGTAATGAATAACTTCCTAAACAAAAGATGCTATTTTTATGGGATGTTTGGACATATCTCTAATCAGTGTAGGATTAGACCAAATTAGATTAACTTCAGACCTATGTAGAACAATGTTGCTTGTTGAGCATACAACAAAAATGGTCACATTACAAAGTATTGAAGAAGAAAGAATAATGTTCAGGTTGACAAAAAAATCAGATGAGAAGGGAAAATAAAAAATTATAAGAGATCAAGGAAAAGCATGAGAAGACGTGGATAAGAAAAGATGAATCCAAAACTGAAAATGAGTCTCCACCCAAATCTGGTGTAGGATCTTCATCCAATAACTAGGGCTTTATGCCCTAGGTGAATCTTTTCATATAGATTCTAAGAACCCCCTCTTCGTTGGTCTACAATTGATTCCAAAATATTGCAGAAGGCTTGAATCATGAGTGCAAATATTATTCGGAAGTCTTTAAGATGATTTGGTGATCCGGTATGCGATTTCATGAGAAATCATGATAACTAGTTGGAACATTTATTACAGTGGAAAAGTAGGTTTTCAAAGGATACAAATGCATTTTGAATTTTCATTTATCATGATGTGATCAAGTGAGTACGGAAGAGAAGAGAGAAAGTGATTTGGCAATTTCAACAGTGACTTCAGTGACTCCAAAGAAAATTTCAGTGTCCTTTTGTGAAGCAAGGTATTTATCTATTTAGGCTTCCAGTCTTTTCAAACCTTAGAATTTGAAATGGATTTAACTTCTAGTGTTGCTACCATATTGGTGGTTGATATTAAGGATGAGGCTCGACCAGTTTTAAAGAAACACCCTTTCCAGTTGGTTGAGGATGATCCAGAAGGTGCATTTTCATCTGTGCCCTACGACATTCTCCATAACAAAGATATCAAGACTTAGATTCATTGTGACATTGAAGAGCTTAGGAATGCACACATGTTGGAATTATACAACAAGCATTTGGTTGATGGTTTGTGAAATCTCAAACTTGAATACAAGGAACTTTAAGATAAGGGTTTCTCACAGTTCATACATTTTTTATTGTTCGATCAGGAAAAATAAATCTGGTACATTCTTAGCCATATTCATGATGAATTTATATGGCTTGATAGGCCACACAAAATCACTAAGTAGACAATATGTGTCGTGACAAGCCTACCTGAAATCGATGATGTGCCCAGTCTAAGGAAAATGTCAAATGACATGATCATAGCCACCATAGGATCCAAATTTGACAACAGAGAAATGACCATTAACAACATCCTAGGGAATGATGTGAAGTTTGCATCGATGGTAGTCAGTTGCAAGGTTTACCAATCTAGCAGGTACAACTCTGTCTTCGGTATCACTATTTACATTGCATACTAGATGCTTAAAGAAGATAAAAGGTATGACCTGTGCACTACTCTCCTGAATGAGCTATTGACTAATTTGAAGAAGATCAAATAGGATAAAAGGCACACATTCAAATATGGTACAATTCTTATTTGCTTGGCCTTGTACTTCTTAAATTAGATGCTCGATATAAAAGGTAAGGTCTAATGGGCCTATGATAGACTGGTAGATATGTAGATCAAAGAAGTATTAAGAGGAGTTGGAGATGCAACCATGAGGATATCTACTCTCTAGGGATACTCTAAAACCTTCCAAATAGAAATGAAGAATAGAGAGAGGATCCCCAGGGAGGTTGTTAAAAAGTGAGAGAAAACCATTTGCTTCATGTTCGACAAGGATCAGGGCCTAATGGAAGTAGTGGAACCTCAAATAGTATGGATCATGCCTATGGGGTATGAATTTGACTTTGTTATACTGGAGGCATATGCCCTGATTTTACGATGAAATAATAAGTATCTAGTAGATTACTAAGAGGGGAGGGATGAATCAATAAATAGAAAAACTGATACAAACTTCCCAATCTCAATCTCAATAACACAAAGTAAACTTATCAAATGAAATGCCAATGTAAATACTCAATAAGAAAATCCAGTTGACTGTTACAACAACTTAATAGTAAAAAACATTAAACTTGTAAACATCCAAATACTTTATCATATGTCAACATATTTTATTTGTCATGTTTCTGGTTATCATGCCTTATCAAAATAGTTAAGTAGTTAATCAAATCAACCATAAGATCATAACCACAAAAATAGTCACCACACGACATAAGTATTTTTGATGTGGAAACCCAAATAGGTGAAAACAACAATGAGATGGGACTCACAAGATAATATCTGAACTCTTTTGAAGTTCTTTCTATTAGGAGCCAAGCCTGTTAAAGCTTTTCCAAAAGTCCTATTAAGAACTGATCCCATTAGGAATACCTGATTAAGGGATTGACTACAAAAGCCTTATGAGAAGAAAATACCCTATAAGGAGTAACCTCAATAAAGGATTTGAAAATCCAATCTAATGGGTTACCTTGTTAGAGGATTTAATAAGTAACCAAGCTTGTTAGAGCTTACCTGGTTAGGTGATTTCAATTATGTTGTAATTGTTGGAAAACAACAAGAGTTTGCTTGATCTATCTGAATAGCACTACATTTTCTTGATCAGATCCTTTTAAGCTCCTATCTGCCTTTACTCAAACTGCAGACTCATTATCTGGTTTGGCAACCACACACTCAACTGATTTCTGCCAACTCTTGCCAACACTAAACAAAATAACTTCATCAATCTTAAATACAAATCAATTAGGTCAGGAACACAACAAAAGCCTAATTCTATCATCAAGATTAAAAACAATTCGGTACAAGTATGACCATTGGATTTCATAGCAATCTCTACACATCAATTAAGAAAACCTCAACCGGTCCTTGATTACCACTTCAGTGAGCTCAGTAACTCTTCATGCTCTTTGCATTAGATGTAATACATTTTTCTCATTCCCTAGACAAACAAATGCACCAAAATATTTTGAACTTGTCTTCATATAATGACCATACGTGTCACCATTATTAATGCTCAACATCAGATCATAAACCAACATAACCAATTCAACAACCTTAATCAGTTAGTATTTAACAAAAAAAATGGTAGGGTTTACTAGTTACATTACATAGATAGGGTTTAACCTTTTTACACTAGTTACCAGTATAACTAAAAAAATTACATATCGGTTTACAATATCCTTCACAAAGATCTTCCTACCAGTTACAAGACAATATCAACAATATCATTACTAGATAATTGACATCAATGACAACATAACATATCATTAATGCAATCTTCATTCAAATGCCAACAATATCCCCCTTTGGAATTGATGGTAATACAAATATCAACACCAAGGATTGTTGTTGAGATTGTGAATAGGAATCCTGGTTTACATTACCAAGTATTCACATGCTCTCTCTGTCTTTAGTGTCTCACTAGTTTCCTTCCCATAATCACATTATTCTTCTCCTCCTTTGACAACAATTCCAAATTGAAAGTAAAACATGTAATGTCAAATTTCGCTATCCATCAACAACATACTACAAATTGATGCTCCTCCTATGGAATACATCGAATATTACACTAATCCTTGTAAAATTTTGTAAGTAGTTCAGGGACTTATGCAATCAACATCATGCTCACATAACCTCATGAAGGGGTACAACCCCTAGTTGACTTCTAATATTCTCAAATGTAGTCTTAGGTAGAGGTTTGGTAAAAATATTTGCAAGCCACTCCTTGGTAGAAACATGCTCTAAGATAACATCTTTTCTCTACACCTTTTCCCTCAAGAAATGGTACTTCAATTCAATGTGCTTGGTTTGTGCTTGCAAAAAAGGATTCTTGTAAATATTTATGGCACTTGTATTATCACATAAAATATTTATAGGTTCTAAAATCTTCATCTTAAAACCTTCCAAAATGTGCCTCATCCAAATAGCCCATGTGCAATTCATATAAGCTGCAACATACTCAGCTTCAGTGGTAAATTGTGAAGTACAACTCTACTTTGTACTACTCTATGAAACAAGCCTTCCTCCAAGAAAAAATGCTCCACCAGTTGTGATTTTTTGGTCATCAACATTTCTTGCCCAGTCAGCATCTATGTATACCTTCAAATCAAAGTTTTCTCCATATGGATACCATAATTCATAGTCAATAGTACCTTTCAGGCATCTAAAAATTCTCTTGGTTGCTATCAAATGTGTTTCCTTAGGATTCTTCTAAAATCAAGCAACTATGCCAATAGCATGGGCTATGTCTGGTCTACTATCAACAACATAATGCAATTTTCCAATCATTGACCTATATTCCTTCTCATCAACAGACTTAGATTCATCTTTCTCAGACAACTTGCAACCTATAACCATTGGTGTCCCAACTAGTTATAGTCATTCATGCCAAATATCTTCAAAACCTCTTTCACATACTTAGATTGTGTAATGAAAATACCATTCTTTATTTGTTGTATCTGCAAACTTATGAAATTTTTTATTTCCCCTACTAAAGATATTTCAAACTCATTTTTCATTCGATCTACAAAACCGTTGCTCATGACATCATTACTTCCAAATATGATATCATCAACAAATACTTCACTGACCAGTATTTCATCTCCTTCAGACTTGAGATATATGTTACTATCATCACTAGTTCTCAGAAAGCCTTTCATACCATGCTCTGGGTTCCTACTTTAATCCATATAAAATCTTATGCAATCTACATACCATGTCTTTCTCATTAGTCAAAGTATAACCATCTGGCTTCTCTATGTATACTTCTTCTTCCAATATCCCATTCAAAAATGTAAACTTAACATCCATCTGATATACCTTGAACTTCTTATGGGCTGCAAATGCAAGTAAAGTTATGACACCTTCTAGTCTTGCTACTGGTGCAAAATTTTCACCATAATCTTCTCCTTCTTCTTATGCATAACTCTTGGAAACCAATCTTGCCTTCTTGCAAACTACAACACCATCTTCATTCAACTTGTTCTGGCATACCCATTTAGTACCTATAACATTCTTATTTACCAGCTAGGGTACTAGGGTCGAAGTGTTGTTCTTCTTAATTTGATCAAATTCCTCCTCCATAGCTTGAACCCAATGATCATCACCAAATGCCTCTTTAGTAGTTTTTGGTTCAGTGGTGGAGATCATGCAAGAATCCTCTTTGATTCTTCTTCTGGTTAGTACTCTAGCATGCTTATCTCCAATAATCTATTTTGAATTGTGATCTAGTCTCACATATCTAGGAATAACATGATCATTATCTTCAGGTTCAGCTTCTTCATTATCATTATCTTCTTCTGAATTTATCTATTTTGGATGAACAAGTGCATCAGAATTTGCTTTGTTGGTTTTAGAGTTCATAGTTTCTAGTTCCAAATACAAAATGCAAGGGTCTTCATCCTTTTTCTCTGAATTGGTTCCTTCTGAGACTTCACTAAATTCATCCACTTGAACATCAACACTCTCAACAATTCTTTGTGTTCGGTTGTTAAAACATTTGTAGGCCTTACTCTTGATGGAATAGCCAAGAAATATACCTTCATCACTTTTATCCTCAAATTTTCTAATGTAATCACCTCTCTTAATAAAACATTTGCTTCCAAATATCTTAAAATAGCTAACATCAAGTGATCTTCCATACCAATATTCATAAGGAGTCTTTTCCTTACCTCTCTTTATTAGAACCTAGTTCATTGTGTAGACAGGTGTGTTGATAGCTTCTCTCTAAAAGGTTTTCGCTACAACTCCTTGTATTAACATTGTCCTAGTAGCTTCAACAACTGACCAGTTGTTTCTTTTGCGATACCATTCTATTGTTGTGTCCTTGGTGCAGAAAGTTGTCATTTGATACCATTCTCTTCACAATACCTAGTGCATTCCTCAAAAGTAAATTCACCGCCTTGATCTGTCCTTAGACATTTTATCTTCTTACCACTCTCTTTCTCAGCTAAGGCCTTGAATGCCTTGAACTTGCCAAAAGCTTTAGTCTTATCTTTCAAGAATGTTACCCACATCATCCTTGAGCAATCATCAATGAGAATCATGAAATATCTATCACCTTGAATTATTTTTGTTCTTATTGGTCCACAAAGATATGTATGAACCAAATCTAAGAAGTGCTCTGCTAAAAAGGATTTTCTTTTGAAAGTTAAAGAACTCATCTTTCCTAACTGACATTCTTTGCAAAGAGAATTAACCGATTTGTCTAACTAAGGCAAACCTCTCACTTTCTTGGACTTACTCGCTTTCATAAAGTTATCAAATTTTATATAAAAAAATATCCTATGCCAAAGCCAGGTATCATCTATTTTTGCAATAGAACAGTTGCTAACTTTAGAATTAAAGTGAAATGGGTTACCTTTAGTTTGTTTCCCAGTTGCAATCAATTCACCTTTCTTGTCAAAGATTTTGCACATACCATTTTTAAATTCCAGTGGGTATCCTTTGTCATTGAGTTGTGCCACACTCAAAAGATTGTGCTTTAGTCCTTCAACTCAGTAGACATCATCTACACTACACTTCCCATTAAGAGAAATAACTCCTTTACCTTTAACCACGCAAGGTGAGTCATTACCAAATCTAACAACACCACCATCAAATTCCTTCAAGAAAATAAATTTGCTCTAATCACCTGTCATATGATGTGAACAACCACTAGCAATGATCCAATCATCAAAGTTATCCATCCTGGATACTAATACCTTCTAGTCTAATATCTCTTCCTTAATAGCTCCAAACACAATATCTTCACTAGCATCACCATCAGATTCTTCATCAATGATACCATTATCAATAGCAATAAGACGATCTCTTTTTCCTTTTCCCTTATACTTCTTGAGTTTATCTCTCTTGTGTTCATTTTCACCATTAGGACAATTAGCCACTATGTGACCAATATTGTTGCATGCAAAACATTTTAAAGATAATTTACCTCTATATTTACCAGTACCTCTAGGCAACCATTTTTCCAACAATGCTTCAAGATCCACTAAATTGTCTTTATCATCAGCATCTCTGCTGGATCTAGATTCATAACCATGACTAGTATCTCTACTTTTTCTCACAAATGGGTTAGAAACAAATTCTATAAATGTAGTCTCAAATTTTTGTACACTACCATCATAACCTTTTAATTCAAAAGCAATAAGCTTGCCAATGATAGAATCAAGAGTTACCTTAGTTTTGTCAATGGACTTCAGCTCTTGAATAGCTTCAACTTGGATAGTGTAGACTGGTAGCAGGGTTCTAAGGTACCTTACTGATCACTATGGCATCTTCCACTTTCCCTCCTGCACTCTTAATTTCACCAACTATCTCTTTTATCCTTTGACCATACTGTTGAGTGTTCTCACCTTCAGTCATCCTCATGTCATCAAAATTTCCTCTTAGACTCTCCACTTTAGAAATCTTGACATTTTAATCACTACTATAAATCTCTTCAAGTTTTTTCCATACCTCATATGTAGTTTCAATACCATGAACATCTACATATTCATCATCAGAGAAGTAACTGATAATAGCCTCCAATGCTTGATGATTTTCTTGTTGTTATTTCTTATGATCATCAGTCAGAATCCTAGTAGGTACAATATACTTAGTGTCTACATGATCCCAATACTGACTTCCTAGACTCTTGATGTAAATTTTTATTTTGTCGCTCCATATCCTATAGTTTTCTCTATTGAACTTTAGACCTTCCTTCTTCATCATGATCTAGCAGATCTTTTCCTCAAGCAGTTAGGCTTAGACCTTAGATGACCTGAGATCCTTTGATACTAATTGATGGTATGATGATAGAATAAGTATTCGATAGATTACTAAGAGGGGGGTGTGAATCAGTAAATAGAAAAATTGATACAAACTTCCCAATCTCAATCTCAATCACAAAAAGTAAACTTATCAAATGAAATACAACTATAAATACTCATAAGAAAATTTAGTTGACTGTTACAACAACTTAACAATAAACAACATTAAACTTGTAAACATCCAAATGCTTTATCATGTGCCAACATATTCCATTTCTCAATGCTTCTAGTTATCATGCCTTATCAAGATAGTTAAGTAGTTAATCAAATCAACCATAAGATCATAACCACAAAAACATTCACCACATGACACAAGTATTTTTGATGTAGAAACCCAAATAGATAAAATCCACGATGAGATGGGACTCACAAGATAATATCTAAACTCTTCTAAAGTTTGCCCTATTAGGAGCCAAGCCTATTAAAGCTTTTAAAAAATTCTTGTTAAGAACTAATCATCTCAGGAATCACCCGATTAAGGAATTGACTACAAATGCCTTGTTAGAAGAAAACACCCTATAAGGAGTAACCTCAATAGAGGATTTGATAATCTGATCTAGTGGATCACTTTGTTATAGGATTTAATAAGTAACCAAGCTTGTTAGAGCTTACCCGGTTAGGAGATTTCAATTCTGCTATAAATGTTAGAAAACAACAGGAGTTTGCTTGATCTATCTGAATAGCACTACAATTGCTTGATCAGATCCTTTTAAGCTCCTATCTGCCTTTACTTAAACCACACTCATTATCTAGTTTGGCAACAACACACTCAACTAATTTCTGCCAACTCTTGCCAACACTAAACAAAACAACTTCATTGACCTTAAATAAAAACCAATTAGGTTGGTAACACAACAAAAACCTAATTTTGTCATTGAGATTACAAACAAGTTGGTACAAATATGGCAATTTGATTTGATAGCAATCTCTACACATTAATTAAGAAAACCTCAACCACTCCTTGATTACCAATTCATCAAGCTCAATAACTCATCATGCACTTTGCATTAGATGCAATACATTTTGCTCATTCCCTAGACAAACAAACATTCCAAAACAATTTGAGCTTTTCTTCATACAATGACCATACGTGTCACCATCATTATTGTTCAACATCATATCATAAACCAACATAACCAATTCATCAACCTTAATCAGTTAGGGTTTAACAAAAACAATTGGTAGGGTTTGCTGGTTAAATTACATAGATAGGGTTTAACCTTTTTACACCAGTTACTAGTTTAACTCACAAACTTATATACCGGTTTATAATATCCTTCACAAAGCTCTTCCTACCGGTTACAAGACAATATCAACAATATCAACAATATCATTACCAGATAATTGACATCAATGACAACATAACATATCATTAACACAATCTTCATGCAAATGCCAATATGCCCAACATCTTTTGAGTCAACCGATGGATCCCATGGAAGGGAGATTTGGGACTTTCAAAGAAAAGGACCTCAGCTTGTACATGCAATCGATTGCACCAACCTGAAAAAGAAAAGTTACTAAGATGGCTGAGGAGGTGGCAGTTTAGATAGGTTTCACCCAGGAGGAAGTGAAGAAAGCAAGGGAGAGTCATGCATAGAAATATTCTAATTCTTCTCTTGCTTCGGTGACTCAATCTACAAAACCTAGCCCATTTGAGAAAGGTCTGTTGAAGCAGAAGGATAAACCTAAAAGAACTTATGTTGCAATATCTCCATTTGCTTCAGATACCAAGTCTAAGGAGGAAGTAGGAAAGGAAAAAAGAAAGGAGAATTTGTGAGTGGTAAGGAAGCCACAGATCAATGGATTCCAACAATCCAAGAAATAAAAATCTAATCATGTTCCTACTAGAAGATCGAAAAGAGGTAGACAGGTCAAAAGTCAACTTGACAAAGACCTTGAGCCTGGTAACATACATTGTAAGTATACAATTGTTCCTCCACTATTAGAAGATCAGTTGATAAATGAAATAATAGTTTATGGCAATTTGAAGAATCTTGGAGTATACTTTGAGAATTTTGATGAAGGTGATAAGAGAAAAATTGAAGAAGCAGTTGTACTATATTTACACAACTTTAGTAAAACATTGATTGAATTAGAAAAGTCCATTCCAAAGGATTTGTATAATCTGATTAATGCAAGAAGAATGACTACAACTAAGATTGATAGGGAGATGAAAGAAAGACAACTAGTAAATGTTTGTACTTATATTACTTGTGATGAAATCAAGAGAGTCATTGAAGAGTCAAATAAGAAGGAATTTAGAAGTAAAAATAGGATTAATAGATTGATGATCAAAAATGTGGAGGAGGTGAGGAAAGAAACAAAGGATATATGGAAAAAGATAATTTAGAATGACCCTCTATACAAGGATGCATTCAATTCATCTCAGTTGGAAGAGAAGAAAAGTATTTTTGGAAGTGTGAAGGTTGAAACTCAGTCTGAGGATCATCTAGAAGACCAGGATAACACTCCACTTGATGTTGAGACTAGTGATCCTCCTTCGATGGTGGATAGCTTTGTAGCCCCTAAGATATAATAGGTTAATACTACACCAAGTGGAAACACTGGTACAATAGATAAAGGGGATAAGGGAGAGAAGAAGGATGCTAAGACAATAGAGGATAAGGTTATTGAGTTTGAAAAAGGTAAAGGTATAGTTGATTCGGCAATTGTCACTCCAGTTATAGGGATCCTGCCATAGATTCCTATCAATCTTGATGGTTCTGTTGATCTTGGAAAGATGTCTCCTACTAAAAAAATCATTCTCACAACTGCTATACAAGCTAAGGCTAGCTAGGATTTGGTAAAGTCTAAATCAGAGAATAAAAAGCTAATTGGATTAATAGTGTAAATACCAGTTTTGATTCTTTGGACAAGATAGATTCATAGAAAGTTTTAGATAAATTCAAGGATGTTAGAATTCAAATATTCTAGAAGATGATTGAAGATGATAGGGTAAGATTAAATAAGAGATTGTAGATTATTTTTGACACATTGTCAAAAGCCAAAAAATTGTACAAATCGTGCCTAATTTTGCCTAAGTTCACTGTAGCTATTGATAAGCAAATAGGTGTTTTCCAGGGCAAGTTCGTTGGTATTTCTTAGTATTTTGATCTAAATGCAACATTAACAAGAAGTGTTGAAGGGTATACTATACCTCTACATGATCATATCTCAATCTTGCAAGCAGACAAGAAGAAAATTTTGAGAAAAGTAGGTGAACTCCAAAACCTGATTGCCACCAAGTTGGACACAATATTAAGTAATAAGGTGGATTGTATGAAGGAGATGGCCCAATTTGTATCATCTAATCTGAGAGAGTTAAAAATTCACACCATTGTATTTAATTCTTTCATCACAGTTTTGGATAATTTGAAGAGTGGTTGGGATACTCACCTAGGATTTTTGAAGACTACTTTTGGTTATATCCTCAAGTATTTATAAGTATCTCTATTTTGGACAACTCCCCATCTTTGGCATTGTTCTCAAAGGGGGAAAGGAATGGTGAAAAATTTATAGTATTGGAGAGTGGAATTCTTTGTCTAAGGGGGAGCCTTAGAGATTCTATTAATTATTTTGAATCGGTGTATTGTACTTAACACTTAGTCATTTTTCATGAGTGTTGCCATCAATGCCAAAGGGAGAGATTGTTGGCAATTGACACTCATTTGGTGACTTCTAGTGGTTTTCAATGGATGATTATTAGTTTAGAGTTATCACTAATGGAAACTCTTCATGGAGATCCAATCCGGCGGTCGTAATTCTTCTTATTCAGAACTAGGTGCTAACTAGTAGCTGATTAACCAGTATTTCAGGTAGAATAGAGCATTTTTGGGTGCAAATGATTTCTAGTGATTGTGGTGCATTGAATAATGTTCTTTTTGATTGGGCTGACTTAGAAACATCATTTTATTACTATTTTGATGATCCGAACTTATCTTTTTGGATCCAGTGAAGCTGACATGTTACTACACATTACACTTTCAGGCCAAAATGATGTATGACCTATTTTGTGGCTATCGGTATATAAGTTTGGTGTAGAATATATTTTTGGTGAATGATGTGAACATATGTGAGCGAGAGGTGATTGAGAATCCATTTTATCATAGTTTCACATGTGCATTCTTGATCTAGTAGCTGACTGAGATAGTGAACATGCCAAAATAGGGCAAAATAGAGAAGGTGCTCTAGTCAATTCATTTGTGTTCAACCAGAACTCATCCAAGAATAGTAGATCCTATCTTAGAGTTCATGAATTGTAATTCATCACTGTAATTATCTTCTAAGTTAATGAGACTTCCTTGAGGGTTATATCCATCTAGGTTATTGTAATTGAGCAGTGAGCTCCAAGTAGTGTGCCTGAATGCCTATACATTCCCATTTTGTAATTTTTTTTTCTACTAGTCATAGTGGAATAATATTGTGGGTTCAAATCTCACCATGGATTTTCCCATTTTGGTTTCCATGTAAAAATATTGGTGCTATGATCTTATGGTTGTTTGTTTCTTGTTTTTCCATTTCATTTTTAAATGTTTGCATCCCGTGGTTGAAATTTAAGTTTAAAAATCTATTAATTGGTAGAACAATGATTCACCCCCCCTCTCATTGATCTCTGATTCCAACAATGCTTCTACTATTTCATCTTCAATACCCACTTCAAGATACTCTATCAAATCTGAAATATTAAACATAGGTGAAATAACAACAACAAATGGCACAAAAGAAACAAACTACAATTCAAAGTCAACAACATCAATATCAACAACAATATGTTCCTCAATATTCACAACAAGGGAAAGTAAGCTATTATATGCCCCAACAACAACAACCATATGCGCATTACCAACCACAAAAGCAATTTAAACAACCCAAATTAGAATATCAACCACAGATGTAGATGGCAATTCCATCTTAATGGGCACAACAAGATACTCAATAACAAAACATAGCAGTACCTCAACAACATGAGAAATTCCAAAATGAATATATGCCAGATACACCAAAGACAATGATTTCTGAACATCAACAACCATTTGGAAGTACTATATATAAAAAACAAGGACATCTAGGGATGAATGCTGACCCTCAAAATCCTTCACAATCATATGTGTTGGTGCAACAAATTGAAATGATGCAATGATAAATAGAGGCATTACAAACCAAAAGTACAAAGAAGTTAAACATGGAGCAAGACTTATGTCCTAATCCATTTGATAAAAGTTTGTACATGCCTCCCTTTCCTAAGCACTTTGAAGCACCAAATTTTGAGAAATACAAGAGAAATGGTAATCCAAAAGATCATATTCTTCTTTTAATAGCATGTCCTGAGGTAACTTATGATGAGACATATCTAATGCATCTTTTCCCATGCAATCTCACGAGACAAGCTATGGATTGGTATGCACATTTGCCTGGGAATATAAAATTTTGGAATGAATTGGCTGAGAAATTCATTTGTCATTTCACATTCAACATTGACAATGAGTTAACCATGTCAGATTTATGCAACACAAAGCAAAAGCCTAGAGAACCATTAATGACTTTCTTACAAAGATGACGAGGCCTAGTTAGTCGATGTTCCCTCGATATCCTGGAGGAACAACAAGTCAACTTATCTATTCAAAACTTGATACTAGAGATGATGTATGAGCTTAAATTGAAAGGTCCTAATACTATTGCAAAGCTCATTAAAAAAGGAATGGACATTGAGGATGCTCTTATTGCTAAGGGGGTTATTAAAATGAACAAGGACAACAACAATCCAACCAACTTGAGTGATAGGAATAATTTTTGGCCCAAAAATAAGAATGTCACTAATGATGGTGTAGTTGACGCAAGAACTATAAGCACTAGTCAACTAAAGTTTGTTATAAGAGGACCAAGTGCATTGAATGTTCCAACTTTCCAACAAAATCAACAAACACAAAATCAAACAAGTAATGCTATCCAACAACCACAAAGTCAATAACATAATCAACAACAATAAGACCAGAAACATAGACCTTTCAGATCAAGAGATGGGCATCCTCATCAATTTATACCATTGGGAGAGCCTATTGAATCAGTAATGAAATAGTTGATTCAGGCTAATTTCATTAAGTTGCCAAATATCAAGGAGGAGCCACTAGTAAAACCCCATTGGTGGAATGATAATGCATACTGTGAATATCATTGGTCTAAGGGACATAAAACCACGTCATGTTTTCATTTGAAACACCTTATTCAGGATTTTCTCGTTTAGGGTGTGATTGAGCTAGATTCATCCATTGGAACTTCTAACACTGATCATACAATTTTCAAGACTCCCTCACTTGATCATGACAAGGAAAAAGCCTCCTCTTCAAATTCAAATCAACAAGGCAATTTAAGTTATACCACCGCGAGTCATAACAATGTCATTAATTACTTTTGTGCATCAAATGAGTGTGTGTCAACCATAAGAATAAAAGAATGGGATTCCTCATGTGTAGTGACCACCCACCGATCCAAAATAGTCTTAAAAGGAGAACCTTCCAATCCTTGTAAGATAACCTCAACAAGCCAATACAATCTCCTTGACCATTTGGGAAAAATCCCTGCACAAATTTCAATCCTTGAGTTATTAAAAATATCTCCCATGCATCACGTTGTTTTAGACAAAGCCCTGACTGAGTCAACGATACCTACTGATATTGATGTTTACCAATTTCAAGCTAGGATAGAACATCTTGCAACTTCCCAACATGTTGCCTTTTCAGACAAAGATATACCTTGTGATAACACCCATCATAATGATCCCTTGCATCTTCAAGTGTTCATCCATAATTGTAAAATCAGACAAGTTTAGATAGATGGTGGAGCATGCCTGAATATATGCACTATGAGAGTCATAATTGGCCTTGGTTACTCTAAAAATGACATAGATCCTTCAAGGAAGATAACAATAAAAGCCTATGATGATGTTGAACGCCCATCTAAATGAGTGATTGTTTTGCCTATCAGAGTAGGTCTAGTGATAGAGAACACTTTGCTACAAGTGCTAGATCTGGATGTCCCTTACAATATGATCCTAGGTCATCCATGGATTCATGCAATGAAAGTGGTTCCTTCGACCTATCACTAGTGTTTGAAATATTCATACAATGGAACTGAGATAACAATTCCTAGAGATCCTAATCCATTTCAATTATGTGCTAACCTGAAGGATGCTTTGCAACAACAAGTGCCAGTAAATAGAGCAGTGTCCTTGACTAATTATGTGGATCCCAATAACTTGTTAGAATCTATCAAGGGTAAGATGAAAATACAAGATCAAGTATGTGAAGTGTATTCCATGTCCCAAACATTCCTTATTGGCAAGCTGCCTTTGCCACCAAAATCACATGGAAAACCATATTTGTTGCAAAAGGAATCTAAAACAATCATCCAATATCAACCTCCCATTGTATTTACAAAGTGGGGAGAACTGAACAAAGAAACTTTGGATGATGATGTATCAGGATGGCTCTTTAAAGATGAAGCATACAAAACATACACTCCACCTATCAAATTTCCAGTAGAACAATATGGCAAAGGATTTACTATAATGTAGAAGAAGGGACATGATGGATGCACTAGTTTGGGACTTAACAAAAAAGGAATATTAGAGCCTATCATCCCTGTGATGAGACATAAAACTTTGGGTTTAGGTTTTGTACCATTGCAAATCAGAACCTCATCTACCAAAGTGACTACATGTGAAGAAGGGCATGATTCAAATGATGAAACAAAACTTGAGGACACCCGTCCTGAAAATGACTCTAATGAATGGGAATGGGACTCTTATTCCTCAAGCTCCTATGCCCTTGATAATGTCTTCATTGAACCTAACAATTTGCCTATGGAAGACAAACATGAAATTCCTCCTCCCGTCAAAACATGTCCTAAAGCTTGGATAGAATCATTTTGGAATCCTCGCACTGAATCTAACACAAGTGGCTCAGATAGTGATACCACTAACATTCATATCTTTATTATCTTGATCCAAACCTTTATTGATATCAATGATGACATTCCCCTTGTATACCCACAAGTTATCCAATGCAACCAACAAGGACCACTTCAATTAGATTGCTTTGAAAATGACGAGGCAATAGAAGAATTGTTTGAGCTTAGAGAAGGCATACCATAGGGTGATCAGAAGGCTAGATTTGCAATTGATTTAGATTCTAGAGCATATTTTGGGGAGTCAACTCCATATTCCAGTCGCAAAAGTGAAAATGAAAATAAAAAGGACAAAAATCAAAAGAATAGGTCTCTGGGTGAAAACCGCAAGGCACCCTCTGACCAAAAAGTAGTAAAAACAAAGGACGTACTTGCAGGTGAAAACCTCTCTAAGGTGCCCAAACATGGAATATTGGACATAACCCCATCACGTCGAGACAAATAAATATTTCTTGTAGAAATGACGAAGGAGATAAATTTGGGTACACTTGACAATCCTAAGGTCATTCATTTTGTGGCTTCATTGTCGGAACAAGAAAGAATAGATTTTGTCAACTTTTTCCTTAAGAAGATCATCAATTTTGCATGGTCTTATGTAGACATGCCTAAACTTGATCTAGAAATAGTCCTTCATCATCTACCATTGAAACCAGGTGCCAAGCCCGTCAAGCAAAAAATTGAGAAAAATGCATCTATTTTGATTTTGCCAACTAATATCCTTCCTAAAATCTATCCTATTTTATGGATTTTTTGGAAGATATTATTTCTATAATTTTCAAATTCAAGGATTTGGAAATCTTATCTTGACATGATCTTGTCCTCTTGCATGGGAAAGTGTGTCATGGCATTTCTTTTTCAATTTGATTTTTTCCTTGATTGTAGTAAATTGCAAATTTTATTGATTTTATTCTAATCTTTGATCATTCTCTCCAATTTCTCTATAAATTGGATTCATTTCTCATTCATTTTACAACCACTTCTCGAATATCCTCATGCTATCGAACTCATTTACAATATTTCTCTCTTTCTCACACTTGCATTTTGTAGGTGAAGCCCACATATTTGGAGGAAAAAGAGAAACAACAGAGAATCATGGAGGAAGTACTTCATTATGGTTTGCATATTTGTTTCAAGTGACTTGTCTTCATAGCTCTATTGAATGTATTGGGATTTCTAGTGAACCCGATGCAAATCAAACATGCAACCTTCTGAAAGAAATCCCAATACATTCAATAGAGCTATGAAGACAAAGCACTTAAAACAAATATGCAAACCATAACAAAGTACTTCCTCCATGATTCTCCATTGTTTCTCTTTTTACACCAAATATGTGGGCTTCACCTACAAAATGCAAGTGTGAGAAAGAGAGCAAGATTGTAAATGAGTTTGATAGGGTGAGGATATTCGAGAAGTGGTTGAAAAATGAATGATAAATGAATCCAATTTATAGAGAAATTAGAGAGAATGATCAAAGATTGGAATAAAATCAATAAAATTTGCAATTTACTTCAATCAAGGAAAAAATCAAATTGAAAAAGAAATGCCATGACACACTTTCCTATGCAAGAGGATAAGATCATGTCAAGATAAGATTTCTAAATCCTTGAATTTGAAAATTATAGAAATAATATCTTCCAAAAAATCCATAAAATAGGATATATTTTAGGAAGGATATTAGTTGGAAAAATCAAAATAGAAAGTTGAGGAACTAGTTGGATATTGATGAATTAAAAATTAGGAAAATGAGAAGAAATTAAGAATTAGAAAGTTTTGAAAAAGGGAAATTAGAAAGAATCAATAAATAAATATTCCTTATTTATTAATTCATAGTTAGCCAATTAAATAAAAATATTTAATTGTGATAGAGGAACCTAGGATAAAATAAATAAATTTATTTAACCTAGAATGATAAGGACAAAAGGATCAAATGATTAAATTAGAAAACCCTAGGAGATGAATTAGAAATGCAAGGACGACAATTAGGTCTAGACAAAAAATAATTGATGTAGGGTTGATATGATCATGATAAAATTGGACAATTGATAAAGCACCAAAGTTCATTGACTGAGATCAATGATAAATTGATCAAAATTGACAAGGATTACAATTGATAGACACCAATTGATGAGGACCAATGACTAATCGATCCAAATTGGCGAGAAATGATGTTTGATTGAGATTGATGATGAATCGATCAAATAATGATAAAAGGTCAACTTGATGAAGGTTGAATGACAAAAGATAAATGACAAAATCAATCACAAATTGACAAGAGATTGACAAATTGATGATTGAGTGTGCAACAAGACCTAATTGAGAATGTGAGAAACACAATTGAAGAGGGAAGAAATGTAGAAGAATGACAAGATGTCAACAAATGATGAAGATCACATGCACGAAATAGAAGAAATGTTAAAAGGATGTGAAAACCCTAAAATAAGGTCATGCAAACATGTTAAAGTATGACACCACAAGCATTGACCATTTTTAGATGCCTAAAAATTTCATTATCAATTTAGGCATTGTTACTATAGGCATATCATTTGAGCATTATTTTTATAGGAAATTGCATCTTATATTTAGCTTAATTTGATCATTTTCTAGCATAATTGTTGAATCATGTAGCTTAATTAATCTCTTTTCAAGCTTAATTGCATAATTATCATAGCTTAATCATGCATATCTTTATCTTAATTAGTCTCTTTGATCAATCGAGCTTAATCAATCAGATCTTTGCATATCCTTATCATTTCAAATCCTCCATCTAGGTGTAGTCAAGTCACTGGGATTGCTTATCCATATCTGAGAGCAAATCCATACTCGCATCTCTTAGGAGGCAATAGGTCGGTTTGTCATGGTTCATATTTTAGTTGCTTCTTATTTTCTAACCATGCTTGTAATGATCTATTGATTGTTTGTATTGAAGCTATAGGTATCACATTTTGGTGCCCACCATGGGGCTGGAAATCTCATTTTTGGCCTCTTAGCATCATCAAATTTTCAATCTAGCAGGTTTATGGTCGGGTCTGATTCTGAATTTCATACAAGTTCCCTTTCTCTCTTGTATGAGTTCCTTTGTGCCCTCGTACGACCAGGTGAGAACTATCGTACAAAATTATGCTTCTTTGTTTTCAAAACAGATTACATTTTAGGGTTTTCATGCTTCAATTTGATTATTACTAATGCTAACCTTGGTCTGTTTGCAAGTTTTTTGGTAGCCTAACTATTTTTTGCAAGATAATTGTTGAAGATTATGCTTGTCAAAGCTTCATTTAATCCAAATGTCATGACTACTAATGTATCTATTTTGTAGGTTGCCTAGGAGGACGCAACCAAACTTTATGTCTTCTTTAAATTTTCTAGGCACATTTGTTTTGGCAAATGGAAATGAAAAAACATGTCTTATGTGTTTTGATGATAGGCAATTATTATGTCACCTTTTTTAGGTGATCAGAAAGAGAGACTCATCCTTTTCTTTCAATAGTGCATATCTTTAGCAGGATGCCCTCCCAAGGAGCCTATAAGGCCAAAGCCATTAAGGCTGGTGAGAGGGGAATGACCCAAGTGGGAATGGCTAACGCCAAGTACTCTAACCCACTATAAAATAAGTGTGATTTGATGAAAATCAAGTCAATGAAAGCACTTCAGAATAGATCTCCTCTGTACCTTTGGGTATATCAAACCTTGGTTTTCAAGGCTGGGAGATCTCTTAATTGAGTTTATACCCTGATTGGCCAAACAGATCCATTACTAGTTCTGATTAAAAATTAGAAGCTACCTGATTCACCTCTAAAAGGGGGATGATATTTGTGCATGAGAGATAGTAAATTTCCCAAGACATTTGCCATATTGTGCCCCCATTAGCATTTGGAGTTGGATTATATAGTGTTGAGAATCCATTGCGTAAGACACAACGGTCGTATTCTAATTAGCTATTGGGTGTGTACCTAAGTTTTCAAGTAAAGTTTAACTTCCTTAGGTAGTGTATTGTGTTAGGATTCCCACAGATACTGAGAGGGGGGCTAAATCAGTATCTAACTAGTTAATAGATTTTCTTAACTTAAAACATGTAGAGCATATTAATATTGTGTACCAGTAAGCAGAAAGTAATGCAATAAACAAAGATAAAAACAACCACATGAAAAACACACCATAACACAAGGATTTAACGAGGAAACCCGGTGTGGGAAAAACCTTGGTGGGATTTGTCACCCACAATATTCACTTACTGACCAATAAGAGAATATTACTGCTATAAGAGGGGCCTACACATGCAGGAAGACCAACTGCCTAGAGCTCACTACTCAAATACAAGTAGGGAAGTCTCACTGACTCACAGAATGGATTATGCAAATCCAGTGTCTTGTACTGCTTCAAAATAGCATCTATAATGCTAGATCCAATACTAGTTTCTGCTCTGCTTCTTACATAAACCCTTAACCTATAATTCACATAATAGGTCTGCATTATTTCACCTAATTACATTCCTCTTTCTTACTTACAAATGTTCTATAATCATCTCTCTTATATAAGAGTCATTTTACAACTTTCCAAGTCGGCTTACAATGATTTTACAAATAATAAACAAAATATATTACAACAAAAATCATGTCATCCTTTGTGTCGGTATGCTTCCTTTCACTGCTGGTGTCAGTGTAGAGTTTGATCTTGCTAGTGTCGATGACCTGAGTGCTGATGTAGAGTCTAATATTGCTAGTGCGGGTGAACTAACTTGTCAATGTCATAGGATTGTAAGGTTGCCATCAATGACAAAACCTTCAATCACCTATAATGTCTCATTGGAGTGTGCATATGCCAACAATCTCCCCCTTTGGCATTGATGGCAACACTCATGAGAAAATTCCAAAACTTGTAATCAAAAAATGTGTAGCAAAAACTATTAGCAAAAATATGTGAGCTCCCCTTGAGCAGATAAGCCTTTTGCTAATTATTTTCTCATACTACTACTCCCCCTTTGGCATAAATGACAAAGGTTGTCAAGGTGTCAATTGAGTTGTAGTTTTTTGTCTCAACCTTGTAACTGGGTGGTTACAATTTGAAAGAGATCCACCAAAACTAAATTTATGCTCTCCATAAACTTCTTATTGTTTTTTATTGCTGCCTTTGTTCTTTGAACTATACCGGTGAGTTGCTGCATATGCTCTGCCGGTGTTTACTATCCTTGTACTAATGCCTCAAGTATTTCCTTCCTCAAGAGTGCTAGATAGTCCAGTCTAGGAATTCATCTTAGTCTCAGATTCTTAGCCTTATTTATTATTCTTTCATTTTATCTCTCTAGCTTCAATGACTCTTCCTCAAAACTTGTTATCTTTTGCTCAAAAACTGATAATGTATCAGGTGAATTAACAAAATTGTCTGCAAGTTTATTTATTTCTTCTTGTATCTTGCTCATTTTCTTGTCTATGTCCACTACCAGAAAGTTTGTCTTGCAAGTATCTTTGTATAGAGTTTTAAATTCCTTCAATATGCTACATAGTTTTGGTAGAAGTGTGTCAAAATCCCTAGTACACTTCTTTATTTGATCCTCAAAGAATTTTTGTTTTTTAATTTCCAACCTGTCTTTGAATGCCTGTTCCTTTATTTGTTCAACTATCACTGTGTTGTCAGTAATATACTTTGACAAAGTGTAAAGTTGACTCAGAGAATCCTTATTATCTATGTTGCATTTTGGAGCTATCATCTTCAAAATTGGGATTGTGTCATCTATAGCTTTATAAGCTTGTGAACTACAATTAGTTATTTTCTTCAAAGAATCTAAAAGAACTTCAGTTATATTGGTTGATTTATAACCTATTGAGGAGGAACCAACATTCTAAATTCTATTAGTGGAGGAAGTAACCATGCTTGTAGTGACCTCTGGTAGGTCAGTCTATGTTTCCATTTCCTTAAGCAAGGGTTTTCATTTTTCTCTTGTTGCCGGTGACACTGTTTCCACATGAACCTGTTCCTATTCTAGAGCCTATTGCTCTACTTGTTTTTGTGTTTGTGTCTCTATCTGTTTCCCTATGCTATCATTTGTCGGTTTACCTTCAGTGTTAACAATGTTGTTAGCTACTAGTGGCTCACTTGCCATGTCAGTTTTACCAGTTGTGTCTTTGTCTATCACAATTTTGACCTTTTGAGTATCAACATCCACTATGTATAGTACCTCAGGATTAGGATTAGTATCCTCTTGTGATACATCCATACTTTCATCTGCCGGCTGGTCTTCAGTTTTTGTTACTAGTGGAGTAATCAGAGGTGGTGGGGATAGGTTATCTTTTATTTTGATACTACAAGGTCCACCAACCTTTCCTTTACCCTTGTCTTTGTCTTTCTGATATACTTTGATAGGCTTGGGGTTCCTGTACTCTTCCTTCTTTTCCTTCTCCACAAGGAAAATATCCCATCCATTTTTTGTTTCTTTTGTTACCTCTTTTAGTCTTCCTACCATTAGTGCAATATGTCGGTGTGTAGTAGAGAATACTGACCGGTTGGCCTTTGCAATTAGATCATCTATTTCTTTTGGAGAGTTGACTGGGTAGACAACAAGTAATTTTTCAAATTTGATCTTTTTGTCAAGTTCTACAACAGATTGTCTTCTTGCTTCTAGTCTCTTGAATAATTCATCTAGTAGTTCATCTACAACTTCCATCAAAAACTTCTTATAGATATCCAAGTGTAAAATAACACTGTTTTCAACTTTCTCTTTCTCATCTGCTGACAATGTATCATATAATTTTTCTATGTTCTTGAGTTTTCCTTCTTCTGTGATTTCATCCAATAGTCTGTCAATCGGAGCAATGTTTTGTTTAGTCCTTTTCTTCTTAGGTGTTAGCTTTTTCTCTGGGGTTTTCTTCTTTACCGGAGACCTCACTACCAGTTGTTTTTGTCTAGTTCTTCTAGGTGAGGGTGTGGATAGCGGTGAAGGTTGTCTTTTCCTTACAACTCTTTTAAAATTGGCTGGCTTGTCACTCTCTGAAGAAGTTGCTACCAGTGATTGGTGAGTTTCTGATTATTGTGCCTCTAACTCATCTTTAGTGATACCGATTTGTTTCAGTACGTCTTCTTTTATAGACTTAGCCTATCTTGAACCTCTTCTCACAGTTGCTTCTACTTTCTTTACTCTCTTCTTAGATTGAATTTGGCTTTCAATGGTCATAGCACTACCAAATACTTCTTCCTTAATTTCATTTGGTGCTTCAAGAAGTGCTTTAGCATATGTTTCAATGATGTGGTTATCAGTCTCATAGCCCATCTTAGTAACCCAAATTGTTCTTGGGATAACTAATTCCATCCAGATCTCATCCTTTTTAATTACAAAACATATATCATCCTTGTATTTGTTAACAATTTCCTGTGATAGTCTGATTCTTTTGTTCATTCTGGCCTTTAGTGCTTGAAAATACTCATTGATATTTTTTTCCTTGTTTTCACCCATGTTGTTTAATAAGTCTGATAATTGTTTTCCTACCAATATGTCAAATCCAAGATTCTTGTTGCCTATACTAGGCACCTATTTGGTTATATGTAGCATTAAGCATACAAGTAAATTACCAAATCTAAAAGTTCCTTTCTTATCCTTCTTGATCTTCCCTAAGTTGTCAATCAATTCATCCTTTAGCCATTCACATACATCAATTTTCACATTTTCTTTTACCATATCATGTGCACTTTTTATTTATAAACTAGAAACTAAGTTAAGTCTGATTGCATGTGTTGCTTTATATCCTAAAATCATGCTAACAAATCTCACATTTATATCAGTCACATCATTAACCCTTAGAGACCTTCTATCAGATGTTGCACTAGTTAAGTTCATTACCAGGTCATTTGAGACCTTCTTTGTTTTGTCTAGTCTACTACTGGTGGAGGGTAACCTTGTTACAACTTTCATAGCTTCCTTGGTAATTTTATGAATTGAATCTAACCAAAAGAATGCACCATGTACTCTACTCAATACTATCCTAATAACTTCCTTGGGGAAATCCGAAATGTTGAGAATTTTTGTGAATCCTAGGGTTTCAATAATTTGGTGTTCAGGTTTTACTCTACCGGAATCATCACAAATAATAAATTTGTACATGTCCTTGATTTCTTCATCTCCCAATTCTTCTATATGGCAATGGATAGAGATTCTAGGGTCTTCTGCATAAACAACTCCTTTTGGAATTTGGGAAAAAGCACCTACATTGTCATCCTTTTTAGCTATCTCAGGAACTAACTGAAATACGAGCCTAGGGCATTTGATTACCTCAACCATAGTAGGGTTTGCTATGAATTCAGGTACAGAGGAGGCTGCCATGATTATAAATACCTTCTTTCTACCTTAGGAAGGATTGATTGTTGAAGTGCTTCACCTCTTTGCTCAAAATGCCTTAGCTCTGGATATTTTGCACTCTTCGAATGTTTGAATGCTTGGTGAAGTGAAATGGAGCCAAAAACATTAATTTATAATGTCAATTTTGCCAACTACCACATTTAATGCTTGTCGGTTAAGTAATCACTTAACATGTATGCCGGTATAGAAGTAAATTCAACTTCTTACCATCAACTGAGGGAATAATAGCATATGTCTCATTGATTGCCAAACCCTAAAGGGAATTTCTTCAATTTGATGATGAGACTTCTATCGATGGAGTGCTACTCTATTGTGCCGGTGGAATGTCGCTTGGTTCTACCGGTGGAGGAGTATTCCTATTCACATTCATTTTTTATTTCCTCATCCATTGTTTTGAAAATTCCTTCTTAACTTCTTCAACTTTTTCTTTTCCTTTCAAACAAGGACCTTTGTTGTCTATCGGTGATCCTTTACTTCTACAAAATTTAGCAATATGCCCAATCTTATTACATATATAGCAAGTCACATTATTCTTCTAAATAGATTTCCCATAACCTATGCCAGTTTGTGTTCTGCATTGATTAGATAAATGTCCAAATCTTCCACAAACATAGCATCTTACATTCATTCTACAATTCTTAGAGTTATGACCAAATTTGTTGCATTTTGAACATTGACCGGTGGGGGTGTTGATATTCTGATAATTTCTAGATCTACATTGATTTTCTCTATGACCATACTTGTTACAGTTAAAGCATTTTCCATTAAATTTATAAGTAGTAGGTTGTCTTACTAGTTTGTTATGATCCTATGTGTTTGCAGTACCGGAGGTTTCACCAACTTCAAAGCCAATTCCAGAAATGTCACCTTTAGGTTTTTGATTCTTTAGCAAGTTACCAAGTTCCTTTGAGCTTTTCTTGAATTTCTCTTTATGTTGATTTGTAGTATCTAGTTCTCTTTCTAGGACTCCTTTCTGCCTCATCAGTTCATTTGAGTCATTCTGAGTGCGCATCAGATCTGTCTTCAACAAATCATTTTCATAGCCAAGTCTTGTGTTTCATTTGCAGCATCACTTAGTCTTCTAGTCAAATATTCTTCATTCTTCTTTCTGTCTTCAATTTCTGTACAAAATCTCATAGTCATATCCTGCATCTCATTCTTTGTTGTCATGTTCTCTTGTTTCATCTTGTTTATCATATCATTAAGAGTTTCTTTTTCATCATTCTCATTTTGCATCTTTTCACAAAGTTCTCTTCTCTTGTTTCTTGAAATAGTAAGACTTTCTTGAAGTGCTTGAATAATATCCTGAGTATCCTTTAGATCATCTTCAAGTTTGATATTTTTCAATTTTTCTACATCATAATCTGAGAGAGCTCCTTCAAGTTGCTTCATCAAGTTTTCCATCGCTATTGGTGTCAAGATCTTCCTCAAGCTTTTAGGCTTCTAAAAATAGAGGACCAAGCTCTGATACCAATTGTTAGGATTCCCATAGATACTGAGAGGGGGGGGTGAACTAGTATCTAACCAGTTAATAGATTTTCTTAACTTAAAACATGTAGAGAATATTAATATTGTGTATCGGTAAGTAGAAAGTAATGCAATAAACAGAGATAAAAACAACCACATGAAAAACACACAATAACACAAGGATTTAACAAGGAAACCCAGTGTGGGAAAAACCTCAATGGGATTTGTGACCCAGAATATTCACTTACTAGCCAATAAGAGAATATTACTGCTACAAGAGAGGCCTGCACATGTAGGAAGGCCAACAGCCTAGAGCTCACTACTCAAATACAAAATGGGAAGTCTCACTAACTTACAAAATGGATTATACAAATCCAGTGTCTTGTATTGCTTAAAAATAGCATCTGTAATGCCAGTTCTAGTACCACTTTGTGCTCTGCTTCTTACATAAACCCTTAACCTATAATTCACATAATAGGTCTACCTTATTTCACCTAATTACATTCTTGTTACTTACTTACAAATGTTCTATAATGATCTCTCTTATATAAGAGTCATTTTACAACTTGCCAAGTCAGCTTACAATGATTTTACAAATAATAAACAAAACATATTACAACAAAAATCCTATCGGCCTTTGTGCTGGTATGCTTCCTTTCACTATCAGTGCTGGTGATGTGAGTGCCAATGTAGAGTTTGATCTTGCTAGTGTCGGTGTAGACTCTGAACTTGCTAGTGCTAGTGTCATAGGATTGTAAGGTTTCCATCAATGACAAAACCTTTAATCACCTAAAATGTCTCATTGGAGTGTGCATATTCCAACATATTGTTCTTGAGGTCACTTACCATATCGTGTGTTTATTTTGTCTTCGTAAAACAAAAAATCAGACATCTAAAAAACTAGATAACAGAAGCAAAACATCAAACTTCTTTAATAAAAAATCCGTCCAAACAAAGTTTTTGTCTCTTTTTTATCCTCTATCATATGAATTTGTTTGTTTTTCATAGAAGGCATCTAGTTTATCATTCGGTCCAGTGAGAATTATCATGGGAGTCATCTTAGAAGAAAACTTTGTGTTATCTTTTATCATCTGGCCCAATGGGAATTGTCATATGAATCAGCTTAGCAAAGAATTTTGTGTCAACTTTTATCATCTAGTTCTGTGAGAAAGGTCGTATGATTTTATGTCTTTTGTCATGTGAAATTTTGGGTTTGTCGTATGAGCCTGTTCAAATTGTTGTTCGGGATTGTATAAGGTGTCGTACAAATTTATGTCTCTGTCTATCCAGAAATGTCTTCTTGCATGTCTTTTTTAGATTTGTCATATTTGCTTGGTCAATTTACAGTGAGCATAAACACATATTATCTATCATTCTGTGCTTAGATTATCTCCTTGGTTCACCTGGTCAAGTTATCATCTATCAAATCGTATTCTAGAAATAGACACCTCAAGATTTTCAATTATTCACCTTCAACAAGTTCAAGATCTAAACATCGCAAAGTGCATTATCACCCTCTTTGATAAACTGATCACACAAAACATAGTTTCTCATCAAGATCTATCATCCTCTATCACAAAACTACAATTTTTGGTCAAGACAACCTTGTCCCACATCGTAGGATATATCATTCCTATTGGACTTGTTTTTTATCAAAATCATCATCATTACACTCCAAAACTGAAGCTCGAAAAACTTGCAAAGTTTTAGACACTTGAATCATATTTTTGTGTCATATCACTCTATCACATTTATATTGACATTTGATCACTTATCAAAACAACTTTTGGACAATCAATTCCTAGTACAATATCTAACACATGTGTATGCTCGTTTTAACTAGAGCCCAAAGATGAAAGATTATAGAAATAGAAATAGAAACATTTGAAATAACTGAAGATTATAGAAACATGGAAGACAAAGATGAAATACAAGTTGAAGAGGAAATAATAGAACAACATGTCAGATAAATTAAAAAAGAGCCTCAATTTGATAAATTTATGGAGAAAATATTGGATAGAGACAAAGAAAAATATTTCCTAATGTTAGCAAAATCTGGCGCTACACCCCCGAGATTTTGATGTGAACAAATTGACACAAAAGAGAAGTGACCTCTCCCTTAATAACAAACAATATGAGGATATTTTTGGTCTTAAAATTAATGACATGTCAATTCCTAGTAACACCAGAACCAATGAGGAAACTTACATTCCCAAAAGGGATGACATAGAAATTCAAAATAATGTTCAATCCAATGAGGATACAAGAAGGGGTAGAGAGGATACCAGAAGAAATCATGACCCTCCTAGAATTCAAAATCATGGTTATGTAAGAACAAATCATGTTGATAATCCTATCATAACTCTCACACAACAAATACAAACACTTCAAACACAAAGTCAAGATATGCAGAGAGGAAATGTTAGAAGATACTCACTACAAGAAATACATCCTTATCCATTTGACAAAAATCTAAACATGATACCATTTCCTATAGGTCATGAAACTCCTAGATACAAAAAAATATGATGGAAGCACTAACCCTCAAGATCATACATGAGAACTTTTCACAATCAGTATGGATTTTGCACATGAGGTTACATACTTGATGATATTATTTCTAAAAAGCTTAACTGGACTAGCTATGGAATGGTTCTCCAAACTTCCACCTAGAATCAGATCATTCTCAAAATTAGTGCATAAGTTTGTTTCACAATACTCTTACAACATACAACATGAAGTAACAATTCTAGACCTATGTAATGCCAAACAAAAGAGTGGAGAACCTTTCATGACATTTATAGAGATGGAGACGGTTAGCTTCACGATATCTTTGTATAGTGCCAGAGTATGAAAAAATGGCCATATTCATCGACAACCTAAATGATCAAATGAGTTATCATCTAAAAATGAAAGGAAATCAAAGTTTTGGAAATATGATTGATAATGGAATCAAAATGGAAGAAGCCATGATAAAGAAGGGTGAATTGAAAATATACAAAGAAGGAGTTCACCCTCCTAACAACACTAACAATAACAACAATGATAAGCCAAAGTTTTGGAATATAAATCATAATGTTGTCAATGATGAAATGGTGGATAACAACAATGTGAAACCAAAACAACTAGTTTTTAATTTATACAATCACTCATACATATGATAATGTGGTAAATGTGAGTGTAGATAAAGAAAAGAAAAATCACGAACCTGCTCATGCTATCACAAGAAGAAAAGCTAAAGTTGTTTTGTCAGGTCCTACCACCAACATGTCATCCTCTGCAAAATAATATAATCTAGTGGAACAATTGCAGAAAATTCCCATGCAAATATCCATCTTAGAAATTTTAAAGCTTTCACTTGCACACAAAGAAATTCTTGAATGAGCATTAGTAGATAAAATAGTGTCTAAAGATCTGGATATAGATCAATACCAAACCATAGTGGGACACCTCACAACCCCTCACTACTTATCATTCACTGAAGAAGATGACATGTCCTTGCAACATCCCCATAATTCTCCCTTGCATATCGAAGTCATTATTCATAAGATGCGAGTTAAAAGTGTCATAATAGATGGAGGAGCTAGCTTAAACATTTTCTCTTTGAGTCTAGTCTATGCTATAGGTTATTCAAAAGATGCAGTTGATCCCTAGAAAAAGATCACCATCAAAGCATATGATGAAGAAGAGTGTTCCTCTAAAGGAATTGTGATGTTACCCATCAGCATGGGACCTTTACAGAAAGAAACAACATGCTGAGTTATATACTTGGACTTATCATACAACAGACTCTTGGGAAGACCCTGGATACATGATATACAAGTTGTTCCATCAACATATCATCAATGCCTAAAGTTTCCCTTCAACAGGTAGGAAATCATGATCTTAGCAGATTCAAATCCATTTTAGTACTGTAGTAATCTCAAACCAATTCAAGAAGTCATTGTTCCTCATAATAGGGAGGCATAATCTTCAAACACATAATCTAAAGAAAAATCATTTGCCTTAATTTTGTCAAGTATGGAAAAACAAATGCAGCTAAGAAATCAAGGGGATGGAGAATATTCAATATCACAATTACCACTTTCTCCTAAATCCTTTGAAAAACCATCAAACTCTAAACAACAACCAATTGTGAAACATCTTGTGATATTTGATGGAGAATTTATTAGTGATGGGACCTTATTAGAGGAAACAAAAGACAAATATGTACTACAGTGGCTATACAAGGATGAAGAAGTCCAACAAAAGATCAACAATTTACACATACCTACATAAAAGTATGGAAAAGGATTTAACATTCTCTGAAAAATGGGATACACTGGAACAGGTCCTATAGGAAAAAGAAAAGAAGGTATATCAGAACCTATCCAACCTCATACACAATAGGCTATAGACAAAGCAGGTTTAGGGCCTAGACAATTTACTCTACCATAAGACACATCTTTTAGCCAACAACAAGAGGAATATGAAAATAGACAAGAACAACTAGCAATTGAAAGAGATGAAACATCAGCTAAGCAACAAGCACAAGCAAACATGAAATGAGAAAGGAAGGAAGCTTCAAATCAATAGGAAAAATAAATTGAAAACACCTCCCAAGGAGACTTAAATCTCAATCAAAATGAGAATGAAACTAGTATTACTCAAGGAGAACCAATAGCAAGGTTGATAGAACTCAATCTTGGTCCAGAAGAGGTTGAATATGAAAGAAGGAAAGATATAGCAAGAAAAGATAAAGAAATAAATCAAATACTATATGAACAAATCTATAGATTGCAAGCTGCAAGTGAGATAGATTCTAACAAATGGGAATGGGATTCCTATCACTCTAAGGAATCAACTAAAGAAAATTGCTTTGAAGAAGATGTAGGATTCGATGTAGTTCACACGTATGCAGGGAAAACATTAGTGTGAGATTTTGTCAAGATCAAGGGAACAATGAAAAGTATAAAAGAGAGACAAAAGAATGACAAGAACAAATTGTATTCTCATCAATATAAAAATGATCAATTGGATTCCCAAATACAATAAATATGGGCCTTCTTATATAGGCAAGGCCATATGGATGTACAAGCACACAATCATGACATGTGGCTCAATGAGAAACAAGGGTAGGTGAGAAATAATAGGGTTAGATAGGAGCAATAATATAATATTCCACAAGAGGTGGATGACCCACCAAATGTGGAGTGTAATAGCAAAATAAGACCACAAAAGGTGACATTTATCCTACAAGCTATATCCCTATGTGCACACTTGCCTAAGTGTCTCAAATCCAAACTACAGAGAGATGCATTATCCTAAGTTAGATTAAATAAAGTGTAATAATATCCATAATGAATATTTATTTACACCAACACCTCCCCTTAAGTGAAACTTAAGGGAATGAAAACTAAAGTCAACAATGCAAGATGGGTCCCAACTACTAGGCCATGATAGGTACCCATGTACAAAATACAAATGCAAGAAAAACTATGCAATGCAATCTCTGACAAACAAAGAAAGGGAGAAAACTCAATGGGAAAATACTCCCCCCCAAAACAGAGATGAATGTACAAAAGAATCTCAAAGAAGAAGGACAAAACCTTAATTAGGAAAAATTCCCCCCCCATAAGAGAGGAAGGAGAAGTTAGATGACCCCCCCTATTGAGACATCCTGCACCCCCAAGAGAGCTTGCAATTGCTGGAACTTATTCTCGGTGAAAGGTTTGGTGAAAATGTTTGCAACCTGCTCCATTGTAAGACAATACTGCAAATCAATGACCTGCTCCTAAATCAGCTCTCAAATATAGTGCATATGGATCTTGATGTTTTTGGTCCACTGGTGATGGGCCAGGTTCTTCAATATTGCAATAGCACTCTGGTTGTGATAATGTAGAATTGTTGGTCATGGAGTGGTGACCCCAAACTCTATGAGAATCTTCTGAAGCCAAATGGTCTTAGTCACTGTGTTAACAACTCCTTGATACTTAGCCTTAGTCGAAGAGAGATAAATAGCATGCTGCTTCTTGCTCTACCAAGAAATGGGGCCTAGACTAAGGTGGAAACTATAACCTAAAGTATACTTATGATCATCATGATCACTAGCCCAACCAAATTCTATGTAACCAACCAAACGAAGTCCTGTGCCTGCTGCATAGTGAATCCTATAGCGATGTGTACCCTGGATGTAATGAAGGATGCATTTGGTAGCTTTCCAATGAAGCTCATATGGTTCTTGCATGAAGTGGGAAACCATGGCAACTACAAATGAAATATCAGGGCATGTATGAGTCAAGTAGATGAGACTTCCCACAAGCTAATGATACAATGTGGTATCAACTAGTGGAGAAGAACACTAATCCTCAAGCTTGACTCCTAAAAGAAAGGGAGTTGGGGTAGGCTTACAATCAGCCATATGAAAGCATGCAAGTAGATCAAGAGCATACTTGGGCTGCGATAGTGTAATCTTGGAAGGTGACTGTGAAATCTCTATCCCAAGAAAGTAGTGCAAAAGACCCAAGTCAGTCATATAAAATCTATCATGCAAAGCAAATTTGAGCCTGCTAATGATGGATGTGGTGCTCCCTGTAATGATTAAATCATCAACATAGAGCACAAGTATCAAGTGGGAGTCATCTTATTGCAAAATGTAGATATTCAGATCAAAATGACACCTGGTGAACCTTGCTAAGAGAAGAAAGGAATCCATCTTGGTGTACCAAGCCCTGGGGGCCTACTTAAGGCCATAGAGAGATTTTCTTAGTCTACAAACCAAGGAAGTATCTTGGATGAAACCCTGTGGTTGCTCCATACAAATATCCTCATCAAGATCACCATGAAGAAAAATACTCTTCACATCCATCTAATGTACAACCCAACTATGAGCTGCATCTATAGAAAGTGTCAAGTGAGTGGAGTTCATCTTGACTATGGGTGCAAAGGTCTTAGTATAGTCAACACCTGGAATCTAAGAGAAACCGTTCGCAACAAGTCGAGCCTTATACTTATCCACACTACCATCTTCTACAAACTTGGTTTGATAGATCCACTTACATCAAACCATCTTTCTCCCCTTAGGGAGATGGATTAAATCCCATGTGTTGTTCCTCATCAAGGAACTATACTCTTCCTCCATAGCTTGGTCCCACTCAGGAACCCCTAATGCTTCCTGAAATGTCTATGGGTCAGAAGTGGTAGCAATGAATGCATTTGGAAGTTCCTAATATTGTGATTGATTCCTCCATGTATCTTAAGGATCCCCAACAAGAGAACCCACAGACTCAAGTGTCTATCAAGCCCAATGAGGTCTAGGTGGAGGTGGAGAATAAGGCTCCTCAAATGCATGTGGACTTTGTATAGGTGTAACCTTGCAAGTCAGAGTTGAAGGAGTCTCATCATCTGAATCACTGGCATCACTATCCATAATGGAGGAAGGTGGAGGAGGTAGAGAGGGTAAGATAGGAGAGATTTCCTCAAAGTGGACACTCCTCTCAATGAATACCTCATGTGTCTCAGGATCCATCAATCTATATGCCTTAACACCCATAGGATATCCAATAAATATGCAAGGCTGACTCTAAAGTTCTAATGCCTTGTGTTTCTATGGAGGTATGCGAGCCCATGCTCGACATCCAAAGACTCTGAAATGTCTCACAATCAGTTTTCTACCAGCCCAAGCCTCAATTTGAGTAATACCTTGCAAATATTTGTGAGGAACCTGATTCTGGATGTGTGTGGCACAACTAATAGCCTCTTCCCAAAAGGGAGGATCAAGAGAACATGCATCTATCATATAGCTAGTCATTTCTTTGATATTTCCATTCTTGCATTCTACAACTCTGTTCTGTTGTGGAGTGTATGCAACTGAATGTTGAAGATCAATCCCCTCAAATGTACAAAATCGACAAGTCTCTTATTCACATATTCCCTTCCATTATCTGTACGATGAATCTTGACCAGTTTCTTGGATTATTTCTCCACATGAGTCTTGAAGTCCTAAAATATGTCAAATACTTCACTCTTATGAATGAGAAAGTAGACCCAAGTGAAGTAGGAGTAGTCATCAATGAAGGTGAGGAAATAGCATGACTTACTAAATGAAGGTTCTAGAAGTGGACCTGCTACATCGTTGTGAACAAGTTGAAGAACTTCCAAAGATCTCCAAGTTTTCCCCTTATCAAACTTCTCTTCAGGATGCTTTCCCATGGAACAACCTGAATATACACCCTTTGAAAAAATGATTTGAGGTAGACCTATGACCATGTCTTTAGTTTTGAGCTGCTAAAGATAGTGGTAGTTGAGGTGACCAAACCGCTCATGCCATAGCTTACTTTTTGAATTTGAATGAGTAAGCAAGGCCCTAGAAGGAGAACTTGGCACAAAGTGGGAGAATGAATAAAGCCTTGAGTTGTTATTAACTTGTCCCACTACTACCAAGGCATCATCATCAAGTTCCTTTACCACAACTGAATCAAGTGTAAACTCAACCTTTTATCCATTCCCATAGTGAGTGATTTGGTAGATAGAGAGAAGGTTGGTAGACAAGTTAGGAACACAAAGAACATTCTCAAATGTTCCATTATCCATGTCCACTGAACCTTTCCCTTCAACCTCTACTTGTGTATCATCACCTATATAAATGTGAGGTACCTTAGATGTCTCCAATGAAGAAAATTGCTCCTTTATAGAACCCATGTGATAAGAGGCACCCGAGTCAAGTATCCACCACTGTGAAGAACCTGTTGTAGTGACAAATGCTTGCCCTTTTCTCTGAGACTATGAGGAAGAGGAAGGAGATGAATCCTTCTTTGTGTAGGTGGATCACAAGTTGATGTTGTTTTTCTTAAGAACATTTGTTAACTCATCAACTTGCTTGGTGTGGCATCGATGCTTGTCATGACCATACTTCTTCCAATATGCACAAGTTGGTTTATCCTTCTTAGGTGGTGTCCCCTTCTTGGAAGAGGATGAAAAATCACCTTGTCATGGAGAGGATGATTGTCCTTTTTCCTATTGTGGCTTTGACTTAGAGTGCTTCTTCTTCTTGTTGGAATCTTTGCCTTGATCTCCTTGATTCCATTGATTAGCCACCAAAGCCTTGGACCTTGAAGACTTGATAAGCCCCATGTTCAACACCTTAGATTGTTCCAATATCAACATTTCTATGAAAGCATCAAATAAAGGCATAACGTAGGAACTCCCCATTGTCAAATGATGAGTTTGGAATCTAGACACAAATGCTGCATATTCTGGTGCAAGCTTATCCAACAAGTTGAATATCAATTGAGCATTCTTTTTGTCAATTCCACAATCCTGAAGCTTTTCTCTTAGCTCATTTACTTTGGTGGCATAATCTTGGATTGTATCAAAATTCCTGGGATCCAATTTGGTGAACTCATTGTCAATCTTGTAACCTTTGATTTCATCAACTTGACCATACAATTTTTGAAACATATCCCAAGCATCTTTGCTTGTAGTACATTACTCAATATGAAAGATGAGGTCATCTGATACATACTTATGCAAAGTTCCAAGAGCCATGCAATTCTTAGTGATCCATTCTAACTAAGCATTAGGATCAAACTTAGGATCAGGTGGTGCTACTATTGTTCCATCTATGTAATGCATGAGACCTCTTTCCATTAATTTTCTCCATACTTTAATTTTCCATGATGCAAAATTATGTGGAGTTAAAGGTAGAAATTTATGAGGACTCATTGCAACAAAAATGAAAGAGCACAAGGAAAGAGAGGCACAATCACACAAGACACCCCCCCAAATTCACTCAATCAAAGAACCCCCCAAAATGATGATTTGGCACTTTATACTTAGTGTGTTACAATGGGCCACTTGCAAAAAATGGCAAAGTGGACTTCTGATTTTAATTTTACAATTGTCTTAATAAGGCCAAAAAAGACTCAAAATAATAATGCAAGAGATCTAAATGAAGATCCAAGCAAATTACAAGTACCAAGTAGGCCAAATAAGACCAATATATGAACATATAAATTCCACTAAAAATCTCTAAAATCTAATCATATATTATGAAAGTAGACAAAAAACCACACTTTAAAAAAAAATGACACTTAAAAAGGAGGTTGTGTGAGCTCAAATGAAGCCTTTGAAGTTGCAAAATTGAGGATTTGACAGATACAGCTAAGGGAATCTGAAAATTGTAAAAGACCTATGCACCAAAATCAGAAAATAATCACACCACTGCAACGAGCACAAAAAATTAGCCCAAATAAAAAAAAATTTGTACCCAAAAAGGAGCAAAATTGAGTAAGTTATGGGCCTCCAAAGTTGACTCAAAAATTCAAACTTCTCAACAAAGAGGGGTTAATTTTTTTCCAAAAAATACTGACTGAGAAAAAGGTACAGTCCCGAAAAAATATATATATATAATTTTATGCAAAAAAGAAAATTTTCAAAATTTTTTTTTTTCAAAATTGGAAAAAAATTTCAGTTTTTTTATTTTGAGATCCAAAAATTTCGTACCGTACCACCTGAATTGGGCAAAAAATTTCTCCAACACCCAAAATTTGGTTTTCACCAAAATAGGTCGAGTTTATATTCAATTTTTATGGAAACAACCTCCTAGACGCAATGGTGAGGTTGAAAATGCTCTAAGATGCCTCCAAAAAACCTATACCTCAGATCCAAAAATAGAAGCCCTTCAAGATGTCTCCAAAAACCAATCAATGAAGCCCCAATGGCTCTGATACCATGTGAGATTTTGCCAAGATCAAGGGCACAATGAAAATTATAAAAGAGAGACAAAAGAATGAAAAACTATATTCTCATCAATATATAAATTATCAACTGAATTCCCAAATACAATGAATATGGGCCTACTTATATAGGCAAGGCCATATGGATGTACAAGCACACAATCATGACATGTGGCTCAATGAGAAACAAGGGTAGGTAAGAAATACTAAGGGTAGGTAGGAGAAATAATATAATATTCCACAAGAGGTGGATGACCCACCGAATGTGGAGTGTAATAGCAAAATAAGACCACAAAAGGTGGAATTTATCCTACAAGCTATATCCCTATGTGCACACTTCCCTAAGTGTCTCAAATACAAACTACGAAGAGATGCATTATCCTAAGTTAACTTAAGTAAAGTGTAATAATATCCATAATGAATATTTTTTTACACCAATAGTTAGGAACTAGCTCACTTGAATTAGAATCACATTTGGTTGACTTGGACTTAATCGAGGATGATCAGGAACTCCTTGTGTGGGGTCATTCTAATGAGGGTACCATTCTAGACATTGACATACATATTGAAAACTTTGACATATCTATCATGACCCTTTATACCCTCGAAACATATCAATTTGATGACCCCTTACCTCTAATCCACCCCAAACTTATTGATTGGGAAAATGAAGGACATACTGCCATTGATACCTTTCCTAATGACCACGCCATATCTGTATATCTTAATGTAATTGAACCCACAACAACTCTCACCATGAATTTGAACAACGCATCTTCCAGTCAAGTGGGTGCCAAATCTCCTAGTCGCAAAAAGGAAAATAAAGAAAACAATATCAGCTCTAACGTTGAAAACCATTTCTTGGCAACATTAGATCAAGAAAAAGTAAAAAGAAAGGACACATCTAATGGTGAAAACCTCCTCAAGGCAATGAAAGATGGGAGATTTGACACTTTACCTTAGTACTATCAAGAAAGGTCATCAATTTTGATCGAACCAATAGAGGTAGTTAAAATTGGGACAATAGAGCAGCCAAAAATCCTACATCCAAGAACTTCTCTGTTAGAAGAAATGCAATAATATATGGAATTCTTCAAATGATGGCAAATCAAATTTGACATAGTCATATGTAGACATGCCTGGATTGGATTGAGAGCTTATTATGCATCTCTTAATTGTTAGTCCAGGAGCCAAACCAGTTAAACAAAAATTAAGGAAAATGCATCCACATATTGCTCTCCTAGTCAAAGCAGAACTAAAAAATAATAATTGGATGTCAGATTCAACAAACCTGTAGCATATCCTCAATGGGTATCCAACATCATTCTTATTTTAAAACTGGATAAAAGTATAAGAATATGCACATACTTCACAGATCTTAATAATGCATGTCCAAAGGATGATGTCAGATTCAACAAACCTATAGCATATCCTCAATGGGTATCCAACATCGTTCTTGTTTTAAAACCAGATAAAAGTATAAGAATATGCACATACTTCACAGATCTTAATAATGCATGTCCAAAGGATGACTTTCCTTTATCTAACATTGACATCATTGTAGATTTAATTGCTAGACACTTCATGTTTTCTCTAATGGATGGTTTCTCTGGACACAATTAGATTAAAATAGCACCCGAAGATCAAGAAAAGATAGCTTTCACATGTCCATGGGGTAATTTCTATTGGAACATCATGCCTTTTGGACTAAAGAATGCAAGTGCTACATATCAAAGAGCTATGACAACAATATTCCATGACATGATGCATACATTCATGGAAGATTATGTAGATGACATCTTGGCCAAATCATACAATACAGAAGACCATATAGGAATACTAGAAAAGATCACTTATAGGTTAGAACAATATAAGTTATAGATAAATCCTAAAAACTGTGCCTTTGGTGTCACTTCAAGCAAGCTATTGGGATATATTGTTTCAGCTAGAGGTATTGAAGTGGATCCAGCCAAGGTCAAAGCAATCATGGAAATGACATCTCCCAAGAATATCAGTCAAGTCAGATCACTCCAAGGAAGACTCCAGTAAATCAAAATATTTTTTGCTCAACTGGTAGATAAATGTCAACCATTTACTCATCTATTGCACAAGAATGTTCATTTCATGTGGGATCATCAATGTGAGAATGCATTCAACAAGATCAAGGCATATCTCATGCAACCACCTATCCTAATGTTGCCAATTCCAGGAAAGCCATTATTACTCTATGTATCAACCACCAAAGTATCATTAGATGTTCTACTTGTACAACAAGATAATAAAGAAAAAGAATGAGGTTTACTACATCAACAAAACATTAGTCGGATACAAGATCAACTATTCACCAACAAAAAAAAACATGCTTGGCAGTAGTTTTTGCTTCTCAAAAATTAAGACACTATCTACTATCTCACTTCATCAAGTTGATAGCTAAAATTGATCCATTGAAGTTTTTACTCAGCAAACCAACATTAATAGGATGATTAGAAAAATGGATCATGATTCTAAGTGAGTTTGATATTGAGTATGTAGACAAAAAACCTATCAAGGGGCAAGTCATTGTAGGCCAACTAGCAAAGGCACCATTCAAAATAATCATCCTTTACAGATTGAGTTTCCTGATGCTGATATCCTAACAGTCACCACAAAAACATGGCAATTATACTTTTATGGTTCATATACACAATGTGGATTAGGAGCAGGTATTCTATTCATCACACCACAAGGTCATACAATTCAAAAATAATAAAAATTGAGCTTTCCATGCACCAACAATATAGAAGAATATGAAGCTTTGGTTACATGTATCAAAATGGCTATAGAATGAGACATTACACAATGTCAAGTCTTTGGAGACTCTCAGCTCATCATCAATCAAATCAAAGACAATTATCAGACAAAGGATGAAAAGTTAATGCTCATAAAAAGATGGTCGATGATATATGTCGTGCCTATGAAGTGTGATACCTACAACTACAACACAAAACACTCAATAGATCATTACAAGCATGGTTAACAAATTTAGAAAAAATAAAGATAAAACCATGGCTAATCGATCTATCGCCTCCTAATAAATGTGAGTGTAGATTTTCTCTTAGATCTGGATAAGAAAATTCCAATGACTGGACTATACCTGGATGGAGGATATAAGATGATAATGATGCATTTAAGCTAGAAAAAAGAATGATTAAGCTACATGATTCAACAATTATGCTATAAAATAAGCTAGATCTAAGAATGTAATTGCCTATGATAACAATGCTCAAATGATATGCTAAGAGATATTTTTCGTATAGTAATAATGCATAAGATGCAAATGAGATGGGATGATTATTGCTCCAAAATGGGGTCTATTTATAGAATTTCCAAGGCCAGGGGTGAGGTGGCAAGAATCAACAGTCAAGATTGAGTCTGAAGATATCAATGGTGAAATTGGAGGAGGTTGGATGAAAGGGAACATTTTTCATCTCTATAGTGACAAGTGTCAAGAATCTTCCAAGAGAGGTTGGATGAAAGGGAAAATTTGTCATCTCTATGGTGACAAGTCTCAAGAGGCTTCCAAGAGAGGGGACATGTGGCCCAAGAATGCCATGTGTCTCAAGGAGAGAGTATCCCCACCATAGGAGGTTAGGATGTGCAAGCTAAGGTAGGTTTAATTAACCCCAGGGTTAGATTGAATGGGTTAGGTTAGAGGGATGGTTAGGTTAGGTGGTTAGAAGTTAGGAGGCATGTGGGTAATTTGAATTTAAAAATTCAAATAATAGGAAAAGACTAATTAATTCTCAACAACTCATAAATTGATTTGTTTTTATTAATTAGGAGATTAATAATTAACCTATTAAATAAATCCTTAGATTTATTAATAAGTAGATGAGTGGAAGAATTTAATAAAATTGCTGATGAATTCAATTAAATTGGGAACGGGGATTAATTAAATAATTGCCTATTCAATTAATTATCTTTAGACCATTTTTAGGTGTATATATTTTGCCCCTCTTTGAACCAAGGTGTGATGATGCATTGATTCAAAGAATAATCTCATTTTGATGATGATATTGGTTTGATAGGATGCCCTAGCGATTGATTGATAAATTGCGATACAATGATGCCCCCTCAGGTGATCAATTGAGATAATTGATCTTTGGAGTTTTACAATTTTTTGCTAAATTGATATCCTGATTAGAAAGGATTTGATTTTTGCAACTGTGGTTGATGAAAATGCAAGTTATACAATCATGGTGATTTGGTTTCAGGAATGATACCTTTTATATAAGACAAAGATGATCAAAGCCTTTGGTTTCAGGAATGATATATCCTATATAGGATATAGATTAGAATGTTTAGTTTTAGGAAAGATACATCCTGTATAAGACATGATAGAATCGATTAAATTTGATTTATTGATCGAATTGATAAGTTTGATTAGATAAAGAACTGACAGTTTGTTGATGTCAAGTTGTAGAAAGATTCAGATATGCTGATGTTGATTCTATTGAGAGGGATAGCATAAGATTTTTTCTAGGTAGACAATATCTGGAGAGATATGAATCATTAGTCTGGTTGTGTATACACTTGTGATGATACCTTGATGATTCCTGTGGTAGATTTAACCTTGGATAAAATGAGGATGCGAGATCCAATGGAAAAATGAAATGCCAGCTAAATGCAAATGAAAATGAAAATAAAATGCAAAGTTACGATGGGACCAGCCACTGGATTATTGTGTTTTTGTCATCATTGAGCTTTTGAAATGTGGTAAATGAGTGCAAACATCGATGGTATAATTAAACCATGATGACCTGAGCATTGATTTCCTAGATTTTGATATGGCAAGTTAGCACAAGCATCGAGGTATAATTGAACCAAGATGACCTAAGTGTTGCTTGCGAAAAATAGGTAGTATTAATCGTTTGAATACAGATATCAGAAATGTCTTCAATGATACTCTGATGATCATGTCCCGAGACAAATTTGCACATATTTTCAGACAATAGACAAGAAAAATATCATGTTTTTTCCTTGTTTCTCTAGTCAAAGACATCCTGGAGTCACTCAGAAATCATGATAGCAAAATTCAAGATAAAAAAAGTTGAACAATCATGTTAAAATCATTATCCAAAAGATATCTTCCATTGAAAAGGTGTGTGAATGTGCTTATACTAACTTTGTGATAGTTTGATAGTTGATAGTCTGATCTCATGTTTGATGTTAGATGTGTCTTAGTTTTTGCTTGTTAAAAGTTGTCTAATTGTTGTTTTACCTGTTTGATTAAGCTCAAAATGATCAAGAAGTTTGCCCCCAGTTAGGTGTAGGGTTTTTCTCCAAGCCTAGAAACAAAGTTGTTATGATATACTCAATGATCCAAACCATGGCGAGAGATTAGCTAGGATACCTGCGTATGTACAAAGGCTTTATTATAGATATGAATAGCATTGAATGAATGCAAGGAAAAAGATGCATGACTTAATAGATGGAAGAGATAGCTGATAGATAGTACTTGTTTGCCAGGTTTTCACCATCTGTTTTTATTGCACTTTTTCTCATATTTTATTTTTTTATTTGGATTTTATGCTTTTTCACTGTTTTTGATTTTTCTACTTTTTCACTTTTTTTTTTCATTATTTTTTATTTTTCTTCTTTTCTAGACATAAAATTTCTTTAGATCCATGCTATTGATGGGTTCATCAAGCTTATCTTCATCTTGTGTTGATAGTTGATATACTCCTAATCCAAATACTGTTGTGACCACAAATGGACCTAACCAGTTTGGTTCAAACTTTTGTTTCTTTTCTTGATCTTCTTGGTTGCATGGATTTTCCTTTAGTACTAGTTCCCCTACTTGAAAAACTTGTGGTTTGACCCTTTAATTATAACTCTAGTATAATCTTTGCTGATATACCTTTAAATCATCAAATGTGCTTTGTCTTCATTCATGGATTAATTCTAACTCTTGTAATCTAGATACTCATTGTTCTTCATCTGGGATGAGACCTTTTAATGATACTCGTAGAGAAGGTATCTCTACTTCTTTTGGAAGTATTGCTTCTGATCCATAAATAAGAGAGAAAGGTGTGGCACCTATTGGTGTGTGGCTACTGGTATGGTAGGCCCATAGAGCAGGGTTTAATTGAATATGCCAATCTCTTCCAACATCATTCACTATCTTTTTGAGGATTTTTAGAATAGTTTTGTTTGATGCTCTTGCTTTCCCATTTCACTGTGGATAGTAGGGTGTGGAGAATCTATGTTGGATCTTGAATTTCTCACATAGCTCTTGTACAACTTGATTCTTGAACGGTCACCCATTATTAGTAATAATGGTCATTGGTATTCCATAGCAACAGATGATGTAGTTCAAGATAAATGTAGTAATTTTTTTTCCTATGATGTTTGTGAGAGGTACTGCCTCAATCCATTTTGTGAAATATTCTGTAGCTACAAGGATGAATTTGTGACCATTAGATGAAGAAGGATTTATCTTTCCTACTAGATCAAGACCCCATTGACAGAAAGGCCAAGATGTTGCCAAAGCATGATGTTCTTATGCTACTACATGAATCAAATTCCCATGGATCTGACATTGTTTGCATGTTCTAGCTATCTAAAAAGAATCTCATTCCATAGTCGGTCAATAATAGCCCAAGCATATGAGTTTTTTTGAAAGGGTAAGACCACTTGAATGAGTTCCACAACTATCATTATGGACATCATGTAAGACCTTCTCAGATTCTTCTTGTTCGAGACATCTTAAAAGAGTACTATCTAGACCTTGTTTAAACATGGTATCCACGACAAAGAGTAAAATGGGAGGATTGGTGAATAAAGTTTCTCTTTTGATTTTTTGATAAGTTGGGAGGTAAGGTTTTATCTTTTAGGTATGTGTAAGTTTTTCCATAGTGTGAGGAATCATGCCCCACAAGGTGACATATAGTTTGGGAATCAGGACAATTATGAGTAGGGTAAAACAACTCTTCCACTAGAAATTCATAACATTGTTGATTTTCCTGTGTCTAAAGGGGATAAACAAGTGTAGCCATGGCATCGGCTGCTTTGTTGTCATTACTTGGAATCTACTAGAAATTTATTTCTACAAAGTATTTCTTGATATCATCAACCATCTTTTTATAAGGCATTAATTTTTTGTCCTTTGTTTGGTAATCATCATTGATTTTTTTAATGACAAGCTGAGAGTCTCCAAAGACTTGAAGTTGTGTAATGTTCCATTCTATAGCCATTTTGATACCTATTACCAAAGGTTCATATTTAGCGGTGTTGTTGGTGCATGGAAAGCTTAATTTGTATGCCTTTGGGATTGTATGACCTTGTGGTGTGATGAATAGAATACCTGCTCCTGATACATGTTGTGTATATGAACCATCAAAGTATAATTGCCATGGTTTTATGGTGATTGTTAGGTTATCAACATTGGGAAAATCATTTTGTAAAGGATGATCATCTTGAAGTGGTGCCTCTGCTAGTTGGTCTATAATGACTTGTCATTTTATAGATTTTCTGTCAACATTCTCAATATAAAACTGGCTTAGAATCATGATCCATTTTGCTAGCCGTCCACTTAATGTTGCCTTGCTGAGCAAATACTTCAATGGATCAATTTTAGCAATCAACTTGATGGAGTGAGATAGTAGATAGTGTCGTAATTTTTGAGAAGCAAAAAATAGAGCCAAGCATGCTTTTTCTATTGGTGAATAGTTGATTTGGTATTTTTACTAGTGTTCTACTGATGTAGTGGATAGCTCATTCTTTTCCTTCATTATCCTATTGTGCAAGCAAAACTCCTAATGATGCTTCAGTGGTTGATACATAAATTAACAATAGTTTTCCTAGAATTGGTGACAATAGGATGGGTGGTTGCATGAGATATGCCTTGATCTTGTTGAATGCATCCTCACATTGATGGTCCCACTTGAAATGAACATTTTTGTGCAATAAATGAGCAAATGGCTGACATTTATCAGCTAGTTGAGCAACAAATCTTCTGATTGACTGGAGTCTTCCTTGGAGTGATCTTAGTTGACTCATATTCTTGGGAGATGCCATTTCATTGATTGGTTTAACCTTAGCTAGATCCACTTTGATACCTCTAGCTGAAACAATGTATCCCAATAGCTTGACTGAAGTGACACCAAAGAGACATTTCGTAGAGTTTATCCATAGGTTTTATTGTTCTAATATGTCAAAGATCTTTTCCACTATCCTTATATGTTCTTCTCTATTGTATGATTACCCAATATGTCATCCACATAGTCTTCCATGAATGTATGGATCATGTCATGAGATATAGTTGTCATAGCTCTTTGATATGTAGAACCTACGTTCTTTAATCCAAAAGACATGACATTCTAGCAGAAAGTACCCCATGGACATGTGAAAGCTCTCTTTTCTTGATCTTCGGGTGCTATTTTGATTTGATTTTATCTAGAGAAACCATCCATTCAAGAAAACATGGAGTGTTTTATAATTAAATCTACAATAATGTTGATGTTAGGCAAAGGAAAATCATCCTTTGGACATGCGTTATTAAGATCTCTGAAGTCTATGCTTATTTTGATACTTTTATCTGGTTTTGAAATAGGAACAATGTTGGATACCCATTGAGGATAAGCTACAGGTCTAATGAATCCTACATCCAATAATTTTTTTAGTTCAGCTTTGACTAGATGGGCAATATGAAGATGCATTTTCCTTAACTTTTGTTTGACTGGTTTGGCTCCTAGACTAACATTTAAGTGATTCATAATAAGATTTGGATCTAACCCTGGCATGTCTGCATATGACTAGGCAAAATTGATTTGTCGTCGTCTGAAGAATTCCACATATTGTTACATTTCTTTCTGAGATAGAGAAGTCGTTGGATGGAGAATCTTTGGTTGCTCTCTTGTGCCAATGTTAATTGCCTCTATTGGTTTGATCAGAATGGATGACCTTTCTTGATAGTGCTCAGGTAAAGTGTCAAATCTCCCATCTTCTAGTGCCTCAAGAAGGTTTTCACCATTAGATGCATCCTTTCTTTTTACTTTTTTCTGATCTAATGTTGCCAAGAAATGGTTTTTCAGCAATAGACTTGATATTATTTTCTTTATTTTCCTTTTTGTGACTAGGAGATTTGGCACCCACTTGACGGGAAGATGTGTTGCTAAAATTCCTGGATAAATTTGTTATAGGTTCAATTGCATTAAGATATACATATATGGCATGGTCATTCTGAAAGGTATCAATGGTGGTATGTCATTCATTTTCCTAATCAAGAAGCTCAAAGTGGATTAGAGGTAAGAGGTCTTCAGGTTGGGATGTTTTGAGGGTATCGAGCGTCATGATAGATGTATCAAAGTTTTCAATATGTATGTCAATGTCTAGAATGACACTCTCATTAGAATGACCTTGCATAAGAAACTCTTGATCATCCTCAGTTAAGTCCAAGTCAGCTGAATGTTCTACTAATTCAAGTGAACTATTTCCTGACATTTGTACTACATACATGTGAACTACATCAACTCCTACATCTCCTTCAAAGAAATTTTCTTTAGCTGATTCTTCAGAGTGATAGGAATCTCATTCCCATTCATTAGAATCTGTATCACTTTTAGCCTACAATCTATAGATTTATTCATATAGTATTTGATTTGTTTCTTTAGCTTTTCTTGTTATATATTTTCTTCTTTCATATTCAACCTCTTTAGGATTTAGATTGAGTTCTGCAAACTTTTCTCTGAGCTCTCCTTGACTTATATTAGCTTCTTTCTTGTTTTGATTAAGATTTAATGTTGTTTGAGAGGCTATTTTAGTTTGTTTCTCTTGTTGATTTGAATTTTGCTTCTTTTCTAATTTCATGTTTGCTGGTGTTTGTTGCTTAGTTGATGTTTCTTCTCTTTCAATTGCCAATTGTTCTTGTCTATTTTCATATTCCTCTTATTGTTGACTAAAAGATGTGTCTTCTGGTAAAGTAAATTTTCCATACCCTAAGCATGTTTTGTTTGCAGCCTGCAGAGTGTAAGGTTAGATAGGTTCTGAGATACCTTCTTTTCTTTTTCCTATAGGACCTATTCTAGTGTATCCCATTTTTTTTGAGAATGTTAAATCCTTTTGAGTACTTTTCTATAGGTAAGTAGACATTGTTGATCTTTTGTTGAAATTATTCATCCTTGTATAGCCACTATAGCACATCTTTGTCTTATGTTTCCTCTGATAAGGTTCCAGCACTAACAAATGCTCCATCAAATATTGGAAGATGTTTTACAATTGGTTGTTGTTTAGAGTTTGATAGTTTTCCAAAGGATTTAGGAGAAAGTGGTAATTGTGATATTGAATATTCTCCATTCCCTCGATCTCTTAGCTACATTTGTTTTTCTATACTTGACAAGATAGAGAAAAATGATTGTTCCTTCAATTGTGTGTTCGAAGATGATGCCTCCCTATTATGAGGAACAATGACTTCTTGAATTGGTTTAAGATTACTACAATACTGAAATGGATTTGAATCTACTAAGATCATGATTTCTTGCCCACTATAGGGAAAATTTAAGTATTGATGGTATGTTCATGGAACAACTTATATGCCATGTATCCAGGGTATTCCCAAGAGTATGTTGTATGATAAATCTAAGTGTAGAACTTGGCATGTTGTGTCTTTCTGCAAAGGTCCCACTCTGATGGGTAACATCATAATTCCTTTAGAGGAACATTCTTCTTCATCATAGGCTTTAATGGTGATCTTTTTTGGGGGATCAAATGCATCTTCTGAATAACCTAGAGCATGGACAAGACTCAAAGAGAAAATGTTTAAGCCAGCTCCTCCATCTATTAAGACATGTTTAACTTGTGTCTTATGAATGATGAATTCAATATGCAAGGGAGCATTATGGGGATGTTATAGGGACATGTTATCTTCTTTAGTGAATGATAAGCAGTGAGGGGTTGTGAGGTGTCCCACCATGGTTTGGAATTGATCGATATAAAGATCTTTGGACATTATTGTATCTACTAATGCTCATTCAAGAATTTATTTGTGTACAGGTGAAAGATTTAAAAGTTCTAAGATGGATATTTGTGTAGGTGTTTTTTGTAATTGTTCCACTAGATTGTATTGTTTGGTAGTGGATGATGTGTTTGTCATAGGACCCGATAAAACAACTTTGGCTTTGCTTCTTGTGATAGCATGAGTAGGTTCTTGATTTTTCTTTTCTTTAACTACAATCACGTTTACCACATTATCATATGTATGAGCGTAGTTTACCTTTGCTTTACCCTTGCCATTATTTGTTGTTGATGATTCAACTTTCTCATAGTTTGGAAGCATAGTTTTCAAATTTATATGAGATTCATTTGTTGTATGTCCATCCACATTTATTACTCCATTATCAATCAAATCTTGGATGACATGTTTCAACTGCTAACAATTATCTCTTTGATGTCCCTTGTTTTGATGAAAATCACAATAATGGTTATCATTCCACCAAGGTGGTTTTATTTGAGGTTCACAGTTCCTTTCTTCTGGAAAAGTGATCAATTTGTTTATGAGAAGTGTCTTTAATGCTGGCCCAAGGGGTTTACCAATGTTTGTAAATTGCCTTCAAAAGAAATTTTTAATAGTTGCTTTTTGGTGATGTTTGTTTTACTGAACCGCTATTGAGTGAGTGGATAAATTAAAAACTGGTTGCTTTGGTTTCACATTGTTGTTAGCCACTATTCCATTGTTGATGATATTTTGATTTCTATTCCAAAACTTTGGGTTATCATTGTGGTTGTTGTTATTAGTGCTATTAGGAGGATGAACTCCTTCTTTGTATATTTTCAACTCACCTTTCTTTATCATGGCTTCCTCCATTCTGATTCCATTATCAATCATTTTTCCAAAACTTTGATTTCCTTGCTTTTTTAAATAATAACTCATTTGATCATTTAAGTTGTCGATGAATATGTCCATTTTTTCGTACTTTGGCACTGTGCGAGGATACCGCAAAGCTAACCATCTCCATCATTGTAAAAATATCATGAAAGGATCTCCACTTTTTGGTTTGGCATTACATAGGTCTAGCATTGTTATTTCATGTTGTATATTGTAAGAGTATTGTGAAACAAACTTATCCACCAACTCTAATAATGATCTAATTCCAGGTGGAAGTTTGGAGAACCATTCCATAGCTAGTCTAGTTAAGCTTTTCGGAAATAATCTCATCAAGTAGGTATCCTCATGTGCAAACTCCATACTCATTGTGCAAAATTCTCATATATGATCTTGAGGGTTAGTGATTTCATCATATTTTTCATATCTAGGAGTTTTAAAACCTATAGGAAATGGTATCATGTTTAGATTTTTGTCGAATGGATAAGGACAGATTTCTTGAAGTGAGTATCTTCTAACATTTCCTCTCTATATATCTTGAATTTGTGTTTGCATTGTTTGTATTTGTTGTGTGAGAGTTTTAATAGGATTATCAACATGATTTGTTCTTGCATAACCATGATTTGGAACTCTAAGAGGATCTGGATCTCCTCTTGTGTCATTTCTAGTCCTTCTTGTATCTTCATTAAATTGAATGTTATTCATAATTTCAAATTCATCTCTTTTGGGAATGTAAGTTTCTTCATTGGTTTTGGTGTTACTAGGAATTGATGTGTCATTCATTTGGAGACCAAAGATATCCTCATATTGTTTGTTATTAGCGGGAGGGTTACTTTTCTTTTGTGTCAATTTGTTCACATCAAAATCTTGGGGGAGTGTAGTACCAAATTTTGCTAACATTAGGAAATATTTTTCTTTTTCTCCCTCCAATAATTTCTGCATAAATTTATTGAATTGAGGATCTTTTTTGATGTCTCTAATATTTTGTTCTATTATTTCTCCTTCAACTTGTATTTCATCTTCATGTTCCATGGTTATATGCTCTTTAGTTGTTTCCAATGTTTTGATTTCCTATTTCTGTGATTCTTCATCTCTAAGCTCTAGTTAGAACGGAAATACACACGTGTTAGATATTGTGCTAGAATTCAATTATCCAAAAGTTGTTTTGATAAGTGATCAACTGTCAATGTAAATGTGATAGCACGATATGACATAAAAAGATGATTCAAGTGTTTAAAAGTTTGCAAGTTTTTCGATCTTTGGTTTAGGAGTGCAATGATGATGATTTGATAAAAATCAAGTCTAGTACGAGTGATATATCCTATGATGTGGGACAAGATTATCCTTACCTAACATTTCAATTTCATGATAGAGGATCATAGATCCTGATGAGAAACTATGTTTTGGGTGATTAGTTTATCAAATAGGGTGATAATGCACTTTGAGATGTTTAGATCTTGAACTTGTTGAGGGTGAGCACTTGAAAATCTTGAGGTGTTCATGTTATAAACTCTAATTTCGATGACTGATAACATGACCAAGAGAACAAAGGAGACAATCCAAGCATAGAGAAACAAATAACCAATGTTTATGATCACTACAAATTGATCAAGAAAAAATGATAAATCTGAAAAATGCATGCAATACATAGCTCTGGACTGCCAAATACAGAGATTCATACGACAGACTATACAACCCCGAATGACAAAAGATACAAAACCATACGACAAAATAGGATTTTCATATGAAAAAGAATAGGCTCATATGACAATTCCTACTGAGCCATACAACTAAAGATTAATCTCATACGACAAATGACCAGTCAGTACGACAAACTTTTCTGAACCATACGACAAGATAAATTCCTCATATGACAGAGAACAAAATAGAGGTAAATGTGTTTGTTTGCTCAAATTTTGATCAATGAAGTTTGATGTTTTGCTTATGTTTTCTAGTTTTAGATGTCTGATTTTCAGATTTAGGGATGAATACATAGAAAACACGTGACCTCAAGCATGCTAAACCCTAAGGAAGTTGGATGAGAGAGAAAACCTTTGCTTGCAAACTTAGGTACACACCCAATAGCTAATCAAAATATGGTGGCTAAGTCTCATGCAATGGATTCTCAATGTCATATTATCCGACTACAAATGCTAATGGGGGCACGATATGGCAAGTGTCTTGGGAGGGTTACTATCTCTCTTTCACAAAGATTAACACCCTTTTAGAGGTGAATCGGGTAGCTTCTAATTTAATTGGAACTAGTAACGGATCCATTCGGCGCGTCGGGGTATAATACTCAATTAAGAGGTCTCCTAGCCTTGAAAACAAAGGTTTTCTTTAGCCGAAGGTACGAAGGAGAGCTATTCTCGAGCACTGCCATTGACTTAATTTTCATCAAATCAAAATTATTTTATAGTGGATTGGATTACTTGGTGTTAGCCATTCCCACTTAGGTCGTTCCCCTCTCACCAGCCTTAATGACTAAGAGTTATTAGCTCCTTGGGAGCGTAGGCCTTCTAAAGAAATGCACTAATGAAAGAAAAGGATGAGTCTATCTTTCTGATCACCTAAGAAAGGTGAGAGAATACTCACCTATCATCAAAACACATAAAACATGATTGTTCATTTCCATTAGCAAAAACAAGTGTGCCTAGAAAGATTTAAGAAAATACACAAAATTTTGTTAAATTCTTTTAGGTAACCTGCAAAATAGACGCATAAGTAGTCATAATGTGTTTTATGCAATGATCCTTTGACAAGCGTAATCTTTGACAATCATCCAACAAAAACTAGTTAGGCTACCAAAAAGCTCACAAATAGATGAGGGTTAACATTAGTATATATCGAATAAAAGCATGAAAACCCTAAAATGCAGTCTATTTTAAAACCATAGAAGCAAAAAGTCGTACGACATGATTTACTAGCTCATACAATAGAACTTTAGATCTTATGAGAATGAGGAAATAGGATCGTATGAAATAGAAATGAGCTAATATGAGTAAGAAATGATTTTTTCCCCAATTCACAATTGAGTTCATGCGAGCCAGTAAAGGAGCTCATACGAGTTTTTGAACCAGACCTGAGCAGAGATGAATTTTGATGAAGCTTAAGAGGCCAAAAATGATAATTTTGGCCCCATAGTGGGTGCCAAAATGTCATGCCTATGAAGTGTGATACCTGTAGCTACAACACAAAACACTCAATAGATCATTACACACATGGTTAGAAAATTTAGAACAAATAAAGATAAAACCATGCCTAATCGATCTACTGCCTCCTAATAAATGCAAGTGTAGATTTGCTCTTAGATCTAGATAAGCAAATTCTAGTGACTTGACTATACCTAGATGGAGGATATAAGATGATAATGATGCATTTAAGCTAGAAAAGAGAATGATTAAACTACATGATTCAACAATTATCCTAGAAAATAAGCTAGATTTTAGAATGTAATTGCCTATAATAACAATACTCAAATGATATGCTAAGAGATATTATGCCTATAGTAACAATGCATAAGATGCAAATTAGATGGGATGGTTATTTCTCCAAAATGCGGTCTATTTATAGGATTTCCAAGGTCAAGGGTGAGGTGTCAGGAATCAATGATCAAGATTGAGTCTGAAGATATCAATGGTGAAATTGGAGGAGGTTGGAAAAGAGGTTGGATGAAAGGGAATATTTGTCATCTCTATGGTGACAAGTGTCAAGAAGCTTCTAAGAGAGGTTGGATGAAAGGGAACATTTTTCATCTCTATGGTGACAAGTTTCAAGAGGCTTTCAAGAGAGGGGACATCTGGCCCAAGAATTCCATGTGTCTCAAGGGGAGAGTATCCACACCATAGGAGGTTAGGATGTGGAAGCTAATGTAGGTTTAATTAACCCCAGGGTTAGATGGAATGGGTTAGGTTAGAGGGATGGTTAGGTTAGGTGGTTAGAAGTTAGGAGGCATGGGGGTAATTTGAATTTAAAAATTCAAATAATAGGAAAAGACCAATTAATTCTCAACAACTCATAAATTGATTTGTTTTAATTAATTAGGAGATTAGAAGAAATGGTTTTAAATGGGGAGGAAATAATTAATTTGAATTAATTAATCAAAGGGGACTATTGAAATGAACCTATTAAGTAAATCCTTAGATTTATTAATAAGTAGATGAGTGGAAGAATTGAATCAAATTGCTGATGAATTCAATTAAATTGGGAAAGGGGATTAATTAAATAATTGCTTATTCAATTAATTATCTTTAGACCATTTTTAGATGTATAGAATATCAAGAAATACTTTGTAGAAATAACTTTTTAGCAGATTCCAAGGAATGATAACAAAGCAATAGATGCCATGGCAACACTTGGTTCTCTACTCCAGACATAGGAAAATCAAGAATGTTATGAATTCCTGGTGGAAGAGTTGTTTTATCCTACTCGTAATTGTCCTAATTCCCAAACTATCTATCACCTTGTTGGGCATGATTCCTCTCATTATGGCCAAACTTACACATACCTGAAAGATAGTATCCTCCCTCCTGAATTATCAAAGAACCAAAAGAGAAAATTTATTCACCAATCCTCTCATTATACTCTTGTCGTGGATACCCTTTTCAAACGAGGTTTGGATGGTACTCTTTTAAGATGTCTCAAACAAGAAGAATCTGAGAAGGCCTTAAATGAAGTCTATAATGATATTTGTGGCACTCATTCAAGTGGTCTTACCCTTTCAAAAAAACTCATATGCTTGGGCTATTATTGGCCAACTTTGGAACGAGATTCTTTTCAGATAGTTAAAACATGCAAAAATGTCAGATCCATGGAAATTTGATTCATACACTAGCATAAGAAATTCATGCTTTGGCAACATCTTGGCCTTTCTGCCAATGGGGTCCTGATCTAGTAGGAAAGATAAATCCTTCTTCATCCAATGGTCACAAATTCATCCTTGTAGCTACAAAATATTTCATAAAATGGATTGAGGCAGTACCTCTCATCAATATCACAGGAAAACAAATTGTTGCATTTATTTTGAATTACATCATCTATCGCTATGGAATACCCATGACCATTATCACTAATAATGGGTGACCATTCAAGAATCCAGATGTCCAAGAGCTATCTGAGAAATTCAAGATCCAACATAGATTTTCCACACCCTACTATCCACAAGGGAATGGGCAAGCAGAAGCACCAAACAAAAATATTCTAAAAAATCCTCAAAATGCAGTGAATGATGCTGGTAGAGATTGACATATTCAATTGAACCCTACTCTATGGGTGTATCGTACTAGTATCCACACACCAATAGGCGCCACAACTTTCTCTCTTGTCTATGGATACGAAGCAATACTACCAATAGAAGTAGAGATACCTTCTCTATGAGTATCATTAAAAGGTCTTATCCTAGATGAAGAACAACGAGAATCTAGATTGTAGGAGTTAGAATTGATCTATGAATGAAGACAAAATGCCTTTGACTATTTATAGGTATATCAACAAAGAATGTGTTACAGTTTTAAACATAAGGTCAAACTTAGAATATTTCAAACTAAGGAACTAGTACTCAAAGAAAATCCATGAAACTAGGAAGATCGAGAAAAGAAAGGAAAGTTTGAACCAAACTAGTTAGGTCCATTTGTGGTCGCATCAGTAAATGGGTTAGGAGTATATCAGCTATCAACACAAGACAAAGATCAGCTCGAGGAACCCATCAATAGAATGCATTTGAAGAAATTTTATGTCTGTAAAAGTAGAAAAATCTGAAAACAATGAAAAAGCAGAAAAATCCGAAAATAGTGAAAAAGTAGAAAAATCCAAAAATAGTGAAAAAGCAGAAAAATCCAAAAATAGTGAAAAAGTAGAAAAATCCAAAAATAGTGAAAAAGAAAAAAAATCCAAAAGAAGTGAAAAAGGAAAAGAATCCAACAACAGTGAAAAAGAAGAAAATACAAAAAACAGTGAAAAACAATGAAAAAAAAAAAAAATCAAATATAAGAAAAAGTGCAATAAAAATAGATGGTGAAAACTTGGCAAATAGGCGCTATCTGTTTACTAGCTCTTCCATCTATTAGTTTATGCATCCTTTCACTTGCATTCATTTTCCATCAGAGTTGTTCATATCCATAATAAAGCCTTTGTGCATATGTAGGAATCCCAGGTGGTTTCTCGCCATGGTTTGGATCATTGGGTATATCATAATGATTTGTTTCTAGGCTTGGGGCAAAATCCTGTACCTAGCTAGGGGCAAAACTTTCAATCATTTTGAGCTTAACCAAATAGGAAGAACAATAGTCAGACATCTCTTATCAACTAAAAACTAAGACACATCCAATGTTGAACACAAGATCAAATTGTCAACCATCAAACTATCACATGTTAGTATAAGCACATCACACACTTTTCAATGGCTCATATCTTTTGGATAATGGTATTAGCATGATTGTTTAACTTTTCTATCTTAATTTTTGCTATCATGATTTTTGAGTGACTCCAGGATGTCTCTGACTAGAGGAACAAGGAAGGAACATGATATTTTTCTTGTCTATTGTCTGTAAATTAATCATTAATATATGCAAATTTATTTGAGGACATGATCATTGGATTACCATCAAAGACATTTCGAATTTGTGTATTGAAATGCTTAATATTGCATGTTTTACACAATGCAACACTCAGGTCATCTTGGTTCAATTATACCTCGACGCTTGTGCTAACTTGCAATATCAAAATCTAGGAAAATAGTTCTCAGGTCATCATGGTTTAATTATACCATTGATGTTTGCACTCACTTCCCACATTTTTAAAAGCTCAATGATGACAAAACTCAATAACCTAGTGATTGGTCTGATCGTAGCTTTGCATTTAGCTTGCATCGCATTCTTGCATGGGATCCCACATGATCATTTTATCCAAGGTTAAATCTATCATAGGAATCATCAAGGTATCATCATAAGTGTATACACAATCAAACTAAGGACTCATCTCTCTCCAGATATTGTTGACCCAACAAAAATATTATGTTCTCCCCTCAATAGAACCAACATCAGCATATCTAAATCTTCTTGCAACTTGATATCAACAAATCTATCAGTTCTTTTCTCAATCAACCTTATCAATCCTATCAATCGATCGCATCTACATTGATTCTATCATGTCTTATGTAGGATGTATCTATCTTGAAACCAGACATTTTGATCATGTCTTATCCAGGATATATCATTCTTGAAACTAGATGCTTTGATCATCTTTGTCTTATATAGGAGGTGTCATTCCTGAAACTAGACTGAATCTAGATCTTATCAATCTAATCAATCAAACTTTATCGATAATCAAGAACCACATCACCATGATCATAGAACTCACATTTTCATCAACCACAGTTACAAAAATCAAATAATTTCTAATCAGGGTATCAATTTCGCAAAAAAATCACACACTCTAAAGGTCAATTATCTCAATTGATCTCCTGAGGGGGCATCATTGTACCACAATTTATCAATCATTGGCTGGGGCATCCTATCGAACCAATATTATCATCAAAATGAGATTATTCTTTGAATCAATGCATCATCACACCTCGCTTCAAAGAGGGGGAAATGTATACACCTAAAAATGGTCTGAAGATAATAAATTAAATAAGCAATTATTTAAGTAATCCCCCTTCCTAATTTAATTGAATTCATTAGCAATTTGATTAAATTCTCCCTTTCATCTCCTTATTAATAAATCTAAGGATTTATTCATTAAGTTCATTCCATAGTCCCCTTTGATTAAATTAATTCAAATTAATTAATCTTCTACCCCATTTCAATCAATTCTTCTAATCCCCTAATTAATTAAAACAAATTAATTTATGAGTTGTTGAGAATTAATTAGTCATTTCCTATTGTTTGAATTTTTAAATTCGAATTACCCACAAGCCTCCTAACTTCTAACCACCTAACCTAACCATCCCTCTAACCTAACCCATTCCATCCTAACCCTCTTATCCTAACCTCCTATGGTGTGGATATTATTCCCTTGAGACACATGGCACTTTGGCCACATGTCACCTTTCTTGGACACTTTCCCTCTCATGAGAAAGGCTCCTTGACACTTGTCACTATAGAGATAACAAGTGTCCCTTTCTTCAACCTCTTCTCCAACCTCCTCCAATTTCACCCTTAATATCTTCAAACTCAATCTTGACCGTTGATTCCTACCACCTCATCCATGGCCTTGGAAATCCTATAAATATCCCCCATTTTGGAGCATAAAGGATTCAATCTCATTATCAATGTAGGCATTGTTACTATAGGCATATCATTTGAGTATTGTTGTTATAGGCAATTGCATCTTAGATTTAGCTTAATTTGATCATTTTCTAGCATATTTGTTGAATCATGTAGCTTAATTAATCTCTTTTCTAGCATATTTGTTGAATCATGTAGCTTAATTAATCTCTTTTCTAGCTTAATTGCATCATAATCATAGCTTAGTCATGCATATCTTTAGCTTAATTAGTCTCTTCGATCAATCTAGCTTAATCAATCTCATCTTTGCATATCATTATCATTTCAAATCCTCCATCTAGGTGTAGTCAAGTCACTGGGATTGCTTATCTAGATCTTAGAGCAAATCCATACTCGCATATCTTAGGAGGCGATAGGTCACTTTGTCATGGTTCATCTTTTATTTACTTCTTATTTGCTAACCATGCTTGTAATGATCTATTGAGTGTTTGTGTTGCAGTTGTAGGTATCATGTTTCATAGGCACGACACTATCATATGCTCCTATAGGTCTCCCCGTCCCATACCCATAGGATCCTCTCCTCCACCTATAGCTCCCTCTCCCATCTCAATAGGTGCCTCTACCTCCCCAATATCCATGCCTCCTACTCTAGATACCCCCTATATCAAAGGACCCTATGATAGTCACAATGGCTGTCCCCCTCTACCTCTCCTCTATAATCATCCTCCTGTAGTACCCCTACTTGTTTGAACACATTAGACTCATATTTTATTATTGTTTATTTTTAGTGGATACATTACCATGATATGTTATTCAGATTTGTATGACATTATGCTTTATCTAGAGATGAGATGTATAATTTATTTCCAGTATTTCAGTATTTGTGATTTATGGCATTTTAAGGATTATTGCTATGTACTGACATTTTACTTTATCTATGAAATGTGTAATTATATGTTGTGTTTTTGCGAGTGTATTGGATGCAAGGGGATGATTTTCTTCCACTAATTTCAGTGAGACAGGGAACATCATGATTCTCCTTCATCGGTGTGTATGTTGTGCCTTCTATATTGTATATATATGCATGTGTGGTTCAGTGATGTAGATTATTGCAGGTACAAGTACTGGGTAGGTACGGGGTATTGTCTCCACTTGGCTTCACAAGTCTGAGCATGCCTTATATTTTCCGATGGAAGTGGAGGATATAGTAGTTGATCCTATTTTACTCAGTTGCACTCGTATGAGTGTCATCAATTGGTCATCTTCTCAGTTAGTTTGGCCTTCGTATTTTGTCGTTTGATCTTTTTATGAGAATTTGCTTGAGTTTTGTTTAATTTGAGTGTTTTAGTGGATTTAAATAATTAATTAATTAAGTTTACGGAATTATCTCATTGTTGTATTATTTATGCATTGAGATTATAAATTTAGTTAATTAAAGAAATTATTAAATTAAGTTGCAAGCTCCACGATATTAGAAATATATTTTTATTAAAATGGAAAAATAAATTAGATTAATTGTATTTATTATTTTCTAAAGTTATAATTAAATAAATGAATAAAAGGATTAATTAGAATTAAAATATTATTTTAATTCTTTATTTAGAAAATTAATTAATTTGCATGAGAAAAGAAAAGAAAGAATAATGATTTTTAATTATTCCATGTTAGCTTATCTTTTGTGATAAATTTAGAAAATAAAATAAAATTACAATTATTCTAAATTTAGGTTTTTTGAGAAAAAGCTATTGAACCTAGAATTTTAGTTTAAATGGGGGAATAGGTCTTTATTTTAGTTATACAAGAAATAGGTCAAGAATTTTAGGTGAAGAAATTTATTGGATGTTTATTGAAAGGATTAGGGCTCTTCTACAAATTTCTTCCAGGAAAGCTATACCAGGTTGGATGATTTTTTAGTTGTGGGTTTTTAGTAAATATTTCTATTTTTCTTTGCTTGATCTGTGTGTAAAATAATTGTCAAATGCAAAACCCTCTTCTCATGAATTCAAGTTTTTGTTTTAGAATTCATGCCTGATGTGTATTTCTAGTTTGTGGAAAGGATTTAATTTGGAGAAAATTAGGAAAAATTATTATGGAAAAAGAAAATAGTCAAGATCCTCATGTTGCATGAAAAATTGCAAAAGTTGAGACAAATAGTATTTACTAGAGAAATTATTCTCTCTTGTTTAATTTGTTCTGATAGCCTTTTAAATAATGGCATCTTTGTGAAATTATATGATTACTTTAGAAATAAATTTAATTAAGAATTAAATTTATTGGATTATCTGAAAATTAAAAAAAATATAGCTAGAATAAAATTTTGTGATATGAATTTTATTGATATGGGAAAATTTATGTTTTTGCTGTCATAAATTTTTAGTAAATGTGGAATTTATTTTTTAATGTTTTAAATAAAAAATAATATTAAAAAAAAAATAATATAAAAAAAATTGTGGGGAGGTTATGCCTCTACCCATGCAGCAACTACCAAAGGTAGCGGCTGTTGCCATCAGGTAGCAGTGCTACCCAGAGGTAGTGATTGTTGCCTTAGGGTAGCAGCGCTACCCAAAGGTAGCGGCTGCTACCATAGGGTAGCAGTGCTACCCAAGGGTAGCATTGGCTACCATATGGTGGCACTGCTACCCTAGGGTAGTTTTTTTTTTAATCTTAATTTAATTTTAATTTTTAAATTTTATTTATTATTTTATTTTTTATTTAGTTTTTTTAAAAAATAAATAAATAAATAATAAATAAAAAATAATAAAATAATTATAATGTGTTAATATATATATATATATAGTTGTTTTATTTTTAATTATCAACTTAAAGATTTTTGTTATATGAATAAAGAATTTAGAATTTAGTAATTTTAGAAAAAAGCTTATAATTTTAAATCTGATATTCATATTGGAAATACATTAGGAGATTAATTCATATGTGAATTTATTTAACTTTACTAGACAAATGTCAAGTTTATGTATTAAATAGTTGTAAATTCTTGTTATCAGGAAATTCTTAAATTGCATTTTATTTATGCTTTTGGCTGTTTTAACGAAAGATTGCTTGTAATAGGATCTTGCATATATTGTGTTCTCAGTTAAGCTTAATTTCATTGCAATTCTGGTTGATTTGTCATTGTGTCCTATGTTATTATTTCTCCTTGGTCAGGTGTTGTTGTATAACCTTATTCATGTGAGCCATTGTGTGTGTTTGTCCAAATGGTCAATCTTGGGTTAGTGATTATGTATCCTTCACCTGTGCTTTGTCAGGATTGTTTATGGTTGTCTGTTTCACCATTGAGTTCTCGTAGAGAGAGACATTTCTTATTAGTGTTCTATGAGAGAGAGTGGCTTTCGAGCAGGGGCCGTGCCCAAAGTGGTTGACAGGATAACCTATCGAAAGTCAGTTAAAAAGTGATAACCTAATAATATATTAGGGGGAGAGTGAGATAAATATTAATTAGGATAATGTTCCTTGTGCATAGGTGAGTGCTTGTACAGGGCTCATAATGTTACGAGAAGGCCTAGAATGGCAAACTTACCACCTTGTCTTCACGAAAGGATTAGTAGGGTTTGCATGAGACTTAGATGGAATTGGAGGCTCGGGAGAGGTTAGCACGAGAAACCCAAGATGGGGGCCGAGACCTATGGAGGTTGTACCATGGTATCCACCATAAGACATGTGATGACACTATCTCCTTAGAGTCACTATTGTTTTGTGAGTTGAGTTACATAGATGGTTGCAGAGTCTTGTAGTCCTTTCGTACTTGTCTTACTTTGCTTGCTTGAGGGTTTTCTACTATCTCCTAGGATGATGGGGTGGTTCCATTTTGGGATCACATGGTCGGGTGGTAGTGCCACTTCCCATCGGATGTTTTGGATTGTATCTTCCAGTGAGGAAAGGCTTCACTGGTGTTTCTTGGTTTGTGGTTCATGTACCAGCTCTTGTTTGAGATTATTGTTCAGTTGAAACCTTGTAGTCATTATATCAAACTTTTATGTAACCTTGATATTGTAACTTTGTAAATCTGTGGCATTATTGGAAGCCATGTATTTGGGGATATGGTAGATAGTATGTCATTGGAATGTATGTTATTGATTTTATATTAGAATACTTTTATTTCTTCATTATGGAATTTTGATGTATGTGTAGTTTTAAACTTAAGCATTCAATTTATCTAATTAAATGGATTAATTGTGGTGTTAATATAATCTATGAATTAATCTTCTTTGGGTACCCTTAGGAAAACATATGTTAGACTTTCGTTGTGTTGTTAAACGTGCAATGGTTTTAGTTAGTGCACTTAGTATTTAACAAAAAAAATAAAAATTATTTCACCCTTTAGTTTCCTAGTTGTGTTGTTTTCCTTTAAGGTTCCTGGCAGGGCATTACATTTGGTATCAGAGCCCAAGTTTCAACACTGGGTACTCTGGGTTTGTAGTGTGCCTTTTAGTTGATCATCTTGCTTAGGTCATAATGTTTGTATCTCTCTTGTCTTATTCTTGCTATAGATCTGAACTGTTTTCTCTTTTATGGTACCAGGTCATGGCTAGGAAAGCTAGAGGAGGTGGTCATATAGGTGGTCGCAAAGGAGGCAGAGGTGGAGGATGGGGCCATGGTTCTGACCATCACAGTCCTTCACCACCACCCACTCATGTGAGTGTTGAGTTGGAACAATCAGTTCATCAGGAGCAGGAACAATCTATTCATTATAACTCTCAACATGAAGGAGAACATGTTCCTAAAAGGGAAGAGCTGAGATAAATGTTTCAAGAGGTTTTGGCTAGGTTAGGCCAAAGGCCTGAGTTTGAGCAGCCTATTCATGCTCAGGTTGAGGAGAAACTTCAACAAGTTCTAGAGGAGAGAGAGAGAGAGAGAGAGAGAGAGAGAGAGAGAGAGAGAGATCACCAAGGAGAGGGGAGATTCTAGTTGTCTGAGATCCACCTTCCTTGGGTCACATTAAGGACTTGATGAGGTCCAATCCTCCTTACTTTGATGGTATGGGTACTGGTCTTAAGGCAGAGACCTGGCTCATCGGTTTAGACCAGTGTTTTGCTATGTTTCCATACAGTAGCAACACCAAGGCAAGATGAGCTATTATGCATCTCAATAAATTTGCTTCAATCTGGTGGAGATTAAAGGAGGAGAAGATCAGTGTATGCATTAACACCATTACATGGGAACTATTTCTAGAGAGATTCAGGGCATGATTTCTCTCACCCCAATGGAGGCAGACTTGAGCAGATGAGTTTTACGCCTTGTGTCAGTATGGGATGACAATAGATCAGTATGAGCACAAGTTCTATGAGCTCAAACAATACGTCAGAATTGGTAATGATGAGGCTATGCTTGTCCAACATTTCTTGAGAGATTTGAACAACCGTATCAGTGGAGGAGTGAGGGTGTTTGAGCCACCTTCAGTAGAGATAGCAGTGGTGAAAGCCAGATTGGTTAAGCTCAACCTTAGTCATGCACTTGGTGCTCAGACATGTGTGCAGATAGGTAGTGCACCTGGAAATAAAGCTCAAGGAAATTAGTCCCAGTCAGCTGCACCATTTAGGACTCCTCAAGCACCCACTAATGGTGGGCAACAATAGCAGCAATAGTTAAAACCAAAATAGTTCCAGGGCCAACAAGGTGGCAATTTTCAGAATAAGAAGAGTAGGAACTAGCAGAGGGGTAAACAAGGCCCTATAGGGTAGACCTCACAGAGTGCATCTCACGCCCCTAGCTAGGGAAGTTTCCAGTAGTCAAGTGGACTAACAGGTAATAAAGGAGCTTGCTTCTCTTGTGGGAAGTTTGGTCATAGAGCTGTGTAGTGCTCTCAAAGTTTCCACAACATAGGCAGTCAAAGGCCAGCAACATCTGAACCTATAGTGGGAGATGCAGGGAGATCCCATAGAGTATTTGCAGCGGTAGATGACCGCCAAGCTGATCATCAGGGTATAGACATTGAGATAGCTGGTATGTTGCATGGAACCCCTATCTCTATACTTTTTGATTTTGGTGCTTTAGATTCTTTTATTTCTTCATCCATTGTGGAGCAATGTGGACTTACGTCTACTAAGCAAGCAGATAGGTGGCAAGTAGAGTTGGCTACAAGTGTCCGTGTTTCTATAGATGCATTTGTTCCTAGTTGTGAGTTGAGACTAGGAACCTTAGTTACTTCAGTTGACCTTCAAGTTATTCCTTTGGGTTCTTATGGAGTTGTATTGGGTATCAGCTCATAGTGCTCAGGTTGATTGTTGCAAGAAGATAGTAGTGTGTTTAGATGACCTTGGCAGAGAAGTGGAGATTGTTGGAGTACAGAGGTCGATATCCCTACATATGATCTCTGCTATGCAACTTAAGTGGTGCATGCATAAAGGATGTTAGCTTTTTGTAGTCACTCTTGAGGAATTGGATGAGTCAGAGAGGTGAGAAATCACTCTTGATAGTCACCCTATTCTTAGAGAGTATGCTAACATGTTTCCATTGGATACTCCTGGTATGCCTCCAAAGTGAGACATAGACTTTCGTGTCGATTTGGTTCCTGGTGCAGAACTTATTTTGAGAGCTCCATATCAAATTACTACTTAGGAGTTGAGTGAATTGAAGTTACAGATAGAAGAGTTATTAGCCAAGGGATTCATTCATCCTAGTGTTTCCCCTTGTGGTGTGCCTATTATCTTTGTTAAGAAGAAAGATGGTTCTCTTTGGTTATGCATTGATTACCGACAGCTTAATAAGGTAACCATCTGAAATAGATATCCATTGCCTTGTATAGATTACCTTTTTTATTAGGTTAAGGGAGCCAAGGTTTTCTCTAAGATTGACTTGAAGTCTGGATACCATTAGTTGGACATTTAGGATACAGATATTCATAAGACAACATTTCGTACTCATTATGGTCACTATGAGTTCACAGTGGTGCCATTGGGGTTGTCGAACACACCTTTAGTTTTCATGAGCTTAATGAATGGGGATTTTTGCACCTACCTTGATCATTTCATCATTATATTCTTGGATGACATTCTGATTTATTCTAGATCTATGGAGGAGCATGAGGGTCACTTGTGTCAGGTTTTGTAGTGCTTGAGGGAGAATCAACTTTATGCCAATTTGGCAAAGTGTGACTTCTTCCAGACTGAGGTGAACTATCTTGGTCATGTGGTTTTGGGAGAAGGTATATATGTGGATCTTGCAAAGATCCAAGCCATTGTTGATTGGCCAGTGTCGACCAACATTTCAGAAGTTAGGAGTTTTATGGGTTTGGCCAGATATTACCATTTCTTTGTTGAAGGCTTTTCCTGGATAGGACACCTGATTACTTCTCTTTAGAGAAAAGGGAAGAAGTTTGTTTGGTTAGAATAGTGTGAAGAAGCTTTTAAGACCTTGAAGGAACTCCTTGTCAGTGCACCAATTTTGGCAGTTCTTGATCCATCTAGAGATTTTATGGTATGTATAGATGCCTCTTTGCAAGGTATAGGTGCAGTACTTATGCAAAATGGATGTGTGGTTGCTTATGAGTCTCACAAACTCAGGAACCAAGAGTTGAACTATCCAGTTCATGATTTAGAGTTGGCAGCTGTAGTTCATGCTTTCGTTAAATCTTGGCATTTCCTGTTAGGGCATCAGTTTGAGCTGCATAGTGATCACGGTAGTTTACAATATATATTCACACAGCCAAATTTGAATGCTTGATAGCGGAGATGGATGGAATTATTTTGTGAATATTATTTTGAGGTTCATTATATTTAGGGGAAAGAGAATTTAGTGGCAGATGCTTTGTGTCATAGGCGGCATGAAGTTTCAACATTGTCCCTTGGAGTAGACTTGAGAGAGAGGATTCTTGGAGTTCTTCCTCAGGATACTTGGTATTAGGATGTTAGAGAAATGATAGATTCTAGAAGGCCTTTAGAGGGTAGATTCTCTAGATATAACCTTGAGGCAGATGGACTTCTTCGTCACCATGGATAGATCTATGTACCTCCTTTGGAGGGTCTTCGTGTTTTGATCATGACTGAGGCCCATTGTGCACCTTATTCAGCACATCTAGGTGTCAAGAAGATGCATGCAAATCTTAGACAGATTTATCATTAGGTGGGTATGAAATGAGACATTGCTGATTTTGTGTCGAAGTGTCTAGAGTGTCAGTGAGTGAAGGCAGAGCATCAACACCCAACAAGGCTTTTATAGCCTAATCTAGTACCAGATTGGAAATGGGATATCATTTCCATGGATTTCATTGTTGGTTTGCCTATCTCTTCATGTCGTCATGATGCCATCATGGTCATAGTTGATAGATTGACTAAGGTTTCTCATTTTTTTCCCATTCAAGCTTCCTACATAGCAGCAGTGGTGGCACAAGTCTTCTTAGAAGTAGTGAGATTGCATGGGATTCCAAGGCAAATCATATTTGATAGAGATCCTATCTTTACTTCAGCATTGTGGACCTCACTTCAACATGCTTTGGGGACTCAGTTGAATTTTAGTTCAGCTTATCATCTAGAGACAGATGGTCAGACAGAGAGAGTGAATCAGGTTTTAGAGGACATGCTTCACATGTATGTGATGGACCAACAGTCATGCTGGGAGGACTATATCTATCTAGTGGAGTTTTCTTATAATAATGGTTATCATAGCTCCATAGGTATGTCCCCCTTTCAGGCATTATATGGTCATCCTTTCCGCACTCCTTTGAGTTGGGATCGGTTAGAGGATAGGGTGCTTATAGGACTGGATATTCTTCGGGAGATGGAGCAGCAGGTAGATAGGATTCGTGAGCATTTAGTAGCAGCATAGGATAGATAGAAAAAGTATGTAGATGCTCATAGGATAGATCATCAGTTTTTTGTTTCCGACTGAGTGTTCTTGAGAGTGCGTGCGTGGAAGAGTCTGATCCATTATGGAAAGGGTTCTAAGTTGGTGCCTCAGTTTGTTGGACCTTTTGAGATCCTTGAGAGGATAGAACCTCTTGACTTGTTGCTTATTGTCTAGCCTTGCCACTGAGTCTATCCCACATCCATGATGTCTTTCATGTTTAAGTTCTTCGACCTTATCATCTAGATGTGACACATGTTCTTAATTGGAACTCTTTGCAAGTCGAGGAGAGGCAACTTTCCATGGAGCCCATCCGCATTCTTCAGTGTCAAGATTTGATCCTCACAGGTTGTACCATCGACCAGGTAAGGGTCCTATGGGACCCAAATGATGAGACCTCGATGACTTGGGAGGATGCAGTGAAGATGTATTCTTATTTATTTTAGGCTTCCAAGAGTAAGCCTAGTTTTGGGGGGGGAATGTAGTACTCCTACTTGTTTGAACTCATTAGACTCATATTTTATTATTGTCTGTTTGCAGTGGATACATTACCATGATATGTTATTCAGATTTGTATGACATTATGCATTATCTGGAGATGAGATGTATAATTTATTTGTAGTATTTCAGTATTTGTGATTTATGACATTTTATGGATTATTGCTATATACTGACATTTTACTTTATCTATGCAATGTGTAATTATATGTTGTGTGTTTGCGAGTGTATTGGATGCAAGGGGATGATTTTCCTTCACTCATTTCGGTGAGACAGGACACGTCATGATTCTCCTTCATCGATGTGTATTTCGTGTCTTATATATATATATATGCATGTGTGGTTCGATGATGCAAATTATTGCAGGTACAAGTACCGGGTAGGTACAAGGTATCATCTCCACCTGGCTTCACAGGTCTGAGCATGCCTTATATTTTTCGATTGAAGTCAAGGAGATAGTAGTTGACCCTATTTTACTCAGTTACACTCATATGAGTGTCATCAGTTGGTCATCTTGTCAGTTAGTTCGGCCTTCATATTTTGTCATTTGATCTTTTTATGAGTATTTGCTTGAGTTTTGTTTAATTTGAGTGTTTTAGTGGATTTACATAATTAATTAATTAAGTTTATGGAATTATCTCATAGTTGTATTATTTATGCATTGAGATTATAAATTTAGTTAATTAAAAGAAATTATTAAATTAAGTTGCAAGCTACATGATATTAGAAATATATTTTTATTTAAATGGAAAAATAAATTAGATTAATTGTATTTGTTATTTTCTAAAGTTATAATTAAATAAATGAATAAAAGGATTAATTAGAATTAAAATATTGTTTTAATTCTTTATTTAGAAAATTAATTAATTTGCATGAGAAAAGAAATGAAAGAATAATGATTTTTAATTATTGCATGTTAGCTTATCTTTTGTGATAAATTTAGAAAAATAAATAAAATTACAATTATTCTAAATTTAGGATTTTTGAGAAAAAGCTATTGAACCTAGAATTTTAGTTTAAATAGGGGAATAGGTCTTTATTTTAGTTACACAAGAAACAGGTCAATAATTCTAGGTGAAGAAATTTATTGGAAGTTTATTGAAAGGATTAGGGCTCTTGTATAGATTTCTTCTAGGAAAGCTATACCAAGTTGGATGATTTCTTAGTTGTGGGTTTTTAGTAAATATTTCTATTTTTCTTTGATTCATGTGTGTGTAAAATAATTGTCAAATCCAAAACTGTCTTCTAGTTAATTTGAGTTTTTGTTTTAGAATTCATGCCTAATTTGTATTTCTAGTTTGTGGAAAGGATTTAATTTGGAGAAAATTAGGAAAAATTATTATGGAAAAAAAAAATAGTCAAGATCCTCATGTTGCATGAAAAATTACAAAAGTTGAGAGAAATAGTATTTACTAGAGAAATTATTCTCTCTTGTTTAATTTGTTCCGATAGTCTTTTAAATAATGGTGTCTCTGTGAAATTATATGATTACTTTAGAAATAAAATTAATTAAGAATTAAATTTATTGGATTATCTGAAAATTTTAAAAAAATATAATTAGAATAAAATTCTGTGAAATAAATTTTATTGATATGGAAAAATTTATGTTTTTGCTGTCAGAAATTTTTCGTAAATGTGGAATTTATTTTTTAATGTTTTAAAACAAAAAATAATATAAAAAAATTGTGGGGAGGCTATGCCTCTACCCACGTAGCAACTACCAAAGGTAGCGGCTGCTGCCATAGGGCAGCAGCGCTATCCAAGGGTAGCGTTGGCTACCATATGGTGGCACCGCTACCCTAGGGTAGTTTTTTTTTTAAGTTTAATTTAATTTTAATTTTTAAATTTAATTTATTATTTTATTTGTTATTTAGTTTTTTTTTTAAAATAAAATAAATAATAAATAAATAATAATAAAATAATTATAATGAGTTAATATATATATATGTATATTTAAATAGATATACATGTATATATGTGTGTGTGTGTGTGTGTGTGTGTGTGTGTGTGTGTGTGTGTGTGTGTGTGTGTGTGTAGTTGTTTTATTTTTAATTATCAATTTAAAGATTTTTGTTATATGAATAAAGAATTTAGAATTTAGTAATTTTAGAAAAAAGCTTATAATTTTAAATTCGATATTCATATTGGAAATACATTAGGAGATTAATTCATATGTGAATTTATTTAACTTTACTAGACAAATGTCAAGTTTATGTATTAAATAGTTGTAAATTCTTGTTATCTAGAAACTCTTAAATTGCATGTTATTTATGCTTTGGCTGTTTTAAGGAAAGATTGCCTATAATAGGATCTTGCATATATTGTGTTCTCAGTCAAGCTTAATTTCATTGCAATTCTGGTTGATTTGTCGTTGTGTCCTATGTTATTATTTCTCCTTGGTTAGGTGTTGTTGTATAATCTTATTGATGTGAGTCATTGTGTGTGTTTGTTCAAATGGTCAATCTTGGGTTAGTGATTATGTATCCTTCACCTGTGCTTTGTCAGGATTGTTTATGGTTGTCTGTTTCACCATAGAGTTCTCGTAGAGAGAGACATTTCCTGTTAGTGTTCTATGAGAGAGAGTGGCTTTTGAGTGAGGGCCATGGTCGAAGTGGTTGATAGGATAACCCATCGAAAGTCAGTTAAAAAGTGATAACATAATAATATATTGGGGGGGAGTGAGATAAATATTAATTAAGATAATGTACCTCGTGCATAGGTGAGTGCTTGTACAGGGCTCCTAATGTTACAAGAAGGCCTGGAATGGAAAACTTACCACCTTGTCTTCATGAAAGGATTGGTAGGGTCCGCATGAGACTTAGATGGAACCAGAGGCTCGGGAGAGGTTACCAGGAGAAACCTAGGATGGGGCCTGAGACCTATGGAGGTTGTACCATGGTATCCAACGTAAGACATGAGATGACACTCTCTCCTTAGAGTCACTATTGTTTTGTGAGTTGAGTTACATGGATGGTTGCAGAGTCTTGTAGTCCTTTTGTACTTGTCTTACTTTGCTTGCTTGAGGGTTTTCTACTATCTCCTAGCACGGTGGAGTGGTTCCATTTCAGGATCACATGGTCGGGTGGTAGTGCCACTTCCCATCGAATGTTCTAGATTGTATCTTCTAGTGAGGAAAGGCTTCGCTAGTGTTTCTTGGTTTGTGGTTTAGGTGTTAGGATTCCCACAGATATTGAGAAGGGGGGGTGAATCAGTATCTAACTGGTGTACAAAATTTCTTAACTTAAAACATGCATAACATATTATAACAGTGTATCGGTATGCAAGAAATAATGCAATAAATAGAATTAAGAACATCCACATGAAAAACACACCATAACACAAGGATTTAACAAGGAAACCCAGTGTGGGAAAAACCTCAGTGGGATTTGTGACCCATAATATCCACTTACTGGCCAATAAGAGAATATTACTTACAATAGGGGCCTGCACATGTAGGAAGGCCAACCGCCTGGAGCTCACTACTCAAGTAGGAAGTCTCATTGACTTACAATGTGGATTATACAAATCCAATATCTTGTACTGCTTCACAATAGCATCTATAATGCCTGATCCAGTACCGGTTGCTGCTCTGCTTCTTACATAAACCCTTTAACCTATATTTTGTATAATAGGTCTACCTTAATAATTCGCATACATCACTTTCTTCACTTACTTACCTCATCACAAAATGTCTACAATGATTTCTTTTATATACAAGAGTCATTTTACAATATGCCAAGTTGGCTTACAAAGTTTTACAATAATAAACAAAATATAATATAACAAAATCCTATCAGCCTCTATGCCAGTATACTTCCTTTCTCTATGCTGGTGTCAGTGTCCTGAGTGCCGGTGTAGAGTGTGATCTGCTAATGCCGGTGCACTAACTTGTCAGTGTAATGCCTTACTAGTATAATGCCTTGACGATGCCATAGGATTGTAAGGTTGCCATAAATGACAAAACCTTCAATCACTTACAATGTCTCATTGGAATGTGCATATGCTAACAATCTCCCCCTTTGGCATTGATGGCAACACTCATGAAAAATTTCAAAAAGTGTATCCAAAAAATGTGAAGTCAAAAAAAAATGTTACCAAAAATGTGTGTCCTCCCCCTGAGCATATGATTCCTGTGATATTGAATTTTCTCATCCCACTACTCCCCCTTTGGCATCAATGACAAAGGTTGTCAAGTTGTCAGTAGAGTTTGTAGGTTCAACCTTGTAACTGGGCAGTTACAATTTGAAATAGATCTGCCAAAATCAAGTTTATACTCTCCATAAACTTTTTAATATCTCTTATTGTTGTCTATGTTCTATTAGCTATACTGGTGAGATGCTGCAAATGCTCTGCCGATGTTTCTTGTCCCTGTATTAGTGCCTTAGATACTTCCTTCCACAGTGATGCTAGATAGTCCAATCTTGGACTCAATTTTAATCTTAGATGCTTTGCCTTATTCACTATTCTCTCTTTTTCTCTTTCCAATTTAACTAAATCTTCCTCAAAATTTGTTATCTTCTGTTCAAAAACTGATAGTGTATTAGGTGAGTTAACAAAATTATCTACAAGTTTGTTGATTTCATCCTATACCTTGGTCATCTTCTTATCAATATCTATAGTCAAAAGGTTTGTCTTACAGGTGTCTTTGTACAAAGTTTTGTACTCTTTCAATAAATTACACAGTTCCAGTAGAAGTGTGTCAAAATCTATGGTACACTTCTTTATTTGCTTATCAAAGAATTTCTGCTTTTCAATTTCTACTTTATCCTTCAATGTCTCTTCCTTTATTTTCTCAATGTTTTATGTGATATATTTACACAAGGTATCAAGTTGTCCTAAAGAATCTTTATTGTCTATATTACAATTAGGAGCAATTACCTTCAAAATTGGTATGGTATCATCTATTGCCTTATATGCTTGTGAGTTGTAGTCTGTTATCTTTTTAATTGAATCTAATAGTACCTCAGTCACATTAGTTGATTTGTAGCTTGATAATGAACCAACATTTTGAAAACTACTAGTGGAAGTAACCAAGCTTGTATTGACCTCTGGTAGGTCTGTTTGTGTTTGCATTTCCTTAAGCAATGGTTTTTCTACTTCTCCAGTTACCAGTGGCACTATTTTCTTATGAACCTATTCCTATTCTTGTTGTTGTACTTGTTTTTGTTGTTGTACCTATTTTTGTTGTTGTTCCTGTTCCAGAGCCTTTTGCTTTGTTTGTTTCTCTATTTGTTGCATTGTCTCAGTCTGAGTCTCTACCTTTTGCTCTTTGTCCTCTGTCGATTTCTTCTGTGTGTTATCAGTTTGCTCAGCTACTATAGGTTCACTAACCATTTTAGTTTTATCAGCTGTCTTTGTCTACCACAATGTTGATTTTTTGAGTATCAACATCTACAGTATATAAGACTTCAGAATTAGGATTACCATCCTCTACATCCATACTTCTAGTTGCCGGTTGATCTTTTGTAACTGTTGTTTTTACCGGTGGAGTAATAAAAGGAGGTGGGGGTAAGTTGTCTTTAACCTTGATGCTAGGTGGTCCAGCAACTTTACCTTTACCCTTGTCTCTTTCTTTCTGATATACCTTTATAGGTTTGTGACTCATGTATTCTTCTTGTTTTTCTTTTTCCACTAGGAAAATGTCCCATGCATTTTTTGTCTCCTCAGTCACCTCATTAACTCTTCCAACCATTAAAGCAATGTGCCAGTGTGCAGTAGAAAATACTGACCAGTTGGCTTGAGCAATTAAGTCATCAATTTATTTGGGTGAATTCACTTGATATACAACAAGTAGCTTTTCTATCTTTATTTTCTTGTCTATTTCTACTACTGCTTGTCTCCTTGCTTCCAATATTTTAAATAGTTCATCTGGAACTTCATCTACTACTTCGGTAAAAAATTTCTTATACATATCCATATGTAATATAACACTGTTTTCAACTTGTTCTTTTTCATCAGCTGTTAGAGTGTCATATATTTTCTCTATATTTTTCAGTTTCCCTTCCTCTGTTATTTCATTCAACAATATGTCAAGAGGGGCCAAGTCCTTATTTATCCTCTTCTTCTTTTTGGGTGTCAGTTTCTTCTTCTTTGGTGTAGCCTTTCTTACCAGAGATCTCACTGCTTGTTGTTTTTGTCTTATCCTCCTGGGTGAGGGTGTGGTTGTCAGTGAGGGATCTCTTTTCCTTACAACTCTTTTGAAAGTTGTAGGTATGTCACTTTTTGAAGAAGTACCTACCGATGATAGGTGAGTTTTAGGTTGTGGAGCTGCTAACTCATCCTCTGTTATACCAGTTTTCTTTAACACATCTTGTTTGATGGCCTTTGCCTATCTAGAACCTTTTCTTACAACTACCTCAACCTTTTTCACTCTTTTCTTTGATTGTATTTGGCTTTCAATAGTTTTTGCACTGCCAAATATTTCTTCTTTAGGTTCTCTAGGGGCTTCTAGAAGTGCTTTAGTATAAGTTTCAATTATATGATCATCTATTTCGTAGCCCATGTCTATTACCCAAATAGTCCTAGTGATGACTGCTTCCATCCAGATCTCATCCTTCTTGATTACAAAGCATATTTCATCCTTATATTTGTCAACAATCTTTTGTGATAGTCAGATTCTTTTCTTCATTTTGACCTTTAGTGCTTGAAATAAATCATGGATATTGTTTTCCTTATCTTCTCCCATATTATTGAATAGTTCTGTTAACTTCTTACCTACTAGTATATCATATCCAAGTTCTTTGTAGCCTATACCGGGAACCTATTCGGTTATATGTAGCATCAAACATACTAGCAGATTTCCAAACCTGAAAGTTCCTTTCTTGTCCTTCTTAATCTTGCCTAAGTTGTTAATTAATTCATCCTTCAACCACTCACATATATCAATCTTTGCATTATTAGTGACCATATCATAAGCACTCTTAATTCATAAACTTGAAACTGAATTAAGTCTATTTGCATGAGTAGCTTTATACCCTAATATCATGCTGATAAATATCACATTAATGTCTATTACATCATTTACTCTTAAGGACCTTTTGTCGGATGTTGCACCAGTTAGGTTTGTAACTAGGTCATTGGATACCTTCTTAGTTTTGTCTAGCCTTTTATTGGTGATCGATAACCCTATGACAGCTTTCACAGCTTCCTTAGTGATTTTGTGGATTGCATCTAGCCAGAAAAAATCACCATGTACCCTACTTAAGACTATCCTAATCACATCCTTGGGGAATTCGGGAATGCTAACGATCTTTGTAAATCCTAGGGTTTCAATAATTTTGTGTTCATATTTTACATTGCCAGATTTATCACATATCATAGTTTTAAACATGGTTCTGATCTCTTCATCTCCTAGTTCCTCAATGTTACAGTGGATGTAAATTCTAGGGTCTTCAGCATAAAAAAATCCCTTAGGAATTTGGGAAAAAGCACCTAAGGTATCATCTTTCTTTGCTACCTCGGGAGCTAATTGAAATATGGGCCTAGGTCTTTTTATAACATCGACAATAGTAGGGTTTGCTATATATTCAATTGCAGAGGTGGATGCCATGATAAAATACCTTTTTCTGCCTTTAGGATGGATGATTACTTGAAGTGTTCTTGCCTCTTGCTCGAAATGCCTTAGCTCAAAATCTTCACGCTCTTTGTAGGTTTGAAATCTAGGTGAAATGAAATGCAGCCAAAACCTCAAATTTATAGTGTCTTTTCACTATCTACCACATTAAATGCATGTCAGTTAGGTATTCACTTAACATTGTCTGTCGGTAATAAGTAATTTCCAACTTATTATCTCTAACCGAGGGAATAATAGCACATGTGTCATTAGATTGCCAAACCCTCAAGGAAACTTTCTTCAATTAGATGAAGAACTTCCTACCGGTGGAATACTACTCTGTCCTACTAGTGAAGCATCACTCTATCCTACTGGTGGAGTATTGACTGGTTCTATCGGTGGAGGGGTATTCCCAATATTTAGATCAGCTTTTTTAATCCATTGTTTTGAGAATTATTTCTTAACCTCTTCAACTTTTTCTTTACCTTTCAAGCTAGAACTTTTGTTGTCTACCGATGATCCTTTACTTCTAAAAAATTTAGCAATATGCCCAATCTTGTTACATGCATAATGAGTTACATTATTCTTTTGAATAGCTTTCCCATAACCTATGCCAGTTTGTGTTCTGCATTGATTAGATAGATGTCCAAATCTTCCACAAACATAACATCTCACATTCATTCTGCAATTTTCAGAGTTGTGACCAACTTTGTTGCATTTTGAACATTGATCGGTGGGTGTGTTGATATTCTGATAATTTCTAGATCTACATTCATTTTCTCTATGACCATACTTATTATAGTTAAAGCATTTTCCATTGAATTTATAAGCATTAGGTTGTCTTACCAGTTTGTTGTGATCCTAAGTATTTGCAGTACCAGAGCTTTCACCAACTTCAAAGCCAATTGCAGAAGTGTCACCTTTAGGTTTTTGATTCTTCTGTAAGGTGCCAAGTTCCTCTGAGCTTTTTTTGAATTTCTCCTTATGTTGATTTGTAGTTTCTAGTTCTCTTTCTAAGACCTCTTTCTGTCTCATCAGTTCATTTGAGTCATTCTAAGTGTGCATCAGATCTATCTTCAACATGTCATTTTCATAGCTAAGTCTTGTGTTCTCATTTTCTGCATCACTTAGTCTTCTAGTTAATTCTTCTTCATTCTTCTTCCTATCCTCAATCTCTTTACAAAATCTCATAGTCATATCCTGCATCTCATTATTTGTTGTCATGTTCTCTTGTTTCAACTTGCTTATCTGATCATTAAGTGATTCCTTTTCATCATTCTCATTTTACAACTTTTCACAAAGTTCTCTTCTCTTATTTCTTGCAATAGTAAGATTCTCTTGAAGTGCCTGAATGATATCCTAAGCTGCCCTTAAATCATCTTCTAGTTTGATATTTTTTAATTTCTCTGCATCATAGTCTGAAAGAGCTCCTTCAAGTTGCTTCATCAGATTTTCCATCTTTACTGGTGTCAAGATCTTCCTCAAGCTATTAGGCTTCTGAAAATAGAGGACCAAGCTCGGATACCAATTGTTAGGATTCCCACAAATACTGAGAGGGGGGGGTGAATCAGTATCTAACTGGTGTACATAATTTCTTAACTTAAAAAATGTAGAACATATTATAACAATGTACTGGTATGCAAGAAATAATGCAATAAATGGAATTAAGAACATCCACATGAAAAACACACAATAACACAAGTATTTAATGAGGAAACCTGGTGTGGGAAAAACCTTGTTGAGATTTGTGACCCACAATATCCACTTACTGGCCAATAAGAGAAAATTACTTACAATAGGGGCCTTCACATGTAGGAAGGCCAACTGCCTAGAGCTCACTGCTCAAATAGGAAGTCTCACTAACTTACAATGTGGATTATACAAATCCAATAACTTGTACTACTTCACAATAGCATCTATAATGCCTGATCCAATACCGGTTGTTGTTCTACTTCCTACATAAACCCTTTAACCTATATTTCGCATACTAGGTCTACCTTAATAATTCACATGCATCACAATATTTACTTACTTACCTCATCACAAAATGTCTACAATGATCTCTTTTATATACAAGAGTCATTTTACAATATGCCAAGTCGGCTTACAAAGTTTTACAATAATAAACAAAATATAATATAACAAAATCTTGTCGCCTCTGTGTCAGTATACTTCCTTTCTCTATGTCGGTGCCGGTGTCCTGAGTGCTGGTGTAGAGTGTGATCTGTTGATGTTAGTGCTCTAACTTGTTGGTGTAATGCCTTGCTAGTATAATGCCTTGCCGGTGCCATAGGATTGTAAGGTTGCTATCAATGACAAAATCTTCAATCACATACAATGTCTCATTGGAGTGTGCATATGCCAACATCATGTACCAGCTCTTGTTTGAGATTATTGTTCAGTTGTGACCTTGTGGTCATTGTATCAGACTTTTATGTAACCTTGATATTGTAACTTTGTAAATCTGTGGCATTATTGGAAGCCATGTATTTGGGGATATTGTAAATAGTATGTCATTGGAATGTATGTTATTGATTTGATCTTATGTTTAAATGTTTAATAGAAATTGGATATATTGGAATACTTTTATTTCTTCATTATGGAATTTGGATGTATGTGTAGTTTTAAACTTAAGCATTCAATTTATCTAATTAAATGGATTAACTATGGTGTTAATGCAATCTATGAATTAATCTTCATTGGTTACCCTTAGGAAAACATATGTTAGACTTGCGCTATGTTATTAAATGTGCAATGATTTTAGTTAGTGGACTTAGTATTTAACAGAAAAAACTAAAATTATTTCAGCCTTTAGTTTCCTAGTTGTGTTGTTTTCCTTTAGGGTTCCTGGCAGGGTATTACACCTCCTCCACCACCTCCACCTCCAAATCCACCACCCCAACCCCCTCCATCTTCTCCTACTCCTCCAAAACCTCCTCCAGCACTTCCATCACCTCTATCTTTACCTCCTCCTCCATCACCTCCATCTCCTCCTACTCCTCGGCCTCCTCTCCTACTCCATCATTGTCTCCTATCATCCTCAAAGGACGGTATCAACTCAGCTAGATCTGAAATGTGTGGAATAGGATGTGTGGTATGATACTGCATGTACTCCTCAGTCACCCCTGCATCCACAATATCTAGCCTCATATGCCATGGTCTCACCTCTAAGGTTCAAAACTCAGCTCGAGCTTGATCATATGGTAACACTAGCCCCCACTAGAATCTCTCTCAAATTGCCTATGCATACTCCCTTGATCCCATTGGCAACCCCTACCTCCATCCAAACTATCTCATCAATCTACCTAGTACCTGTCTCTTTACATTGTAGGTTATCCTACCAATCAAAAACTGTCATAAATTTATATGGCAAGGCCTCTGAATCATCCTCCCAGGGCTCACACTCAATATATGCCATCTATATCACTGTATCTAAATCATCCAATTCCTGCCGCCACCACTCCAACTTCCCTAAGTGGGGCTAACTCATCATAATTCCATACATGTACACATAGGGCTGATCTGCCACCCTAAATCTCAGACAAAACAACCATGTCATTGGTAGGTTCTCCCATGCCCAAATGTGTAGCAAGGTAATCCAGACCCCTAGAGAACTCGTCTCTTGGTATACAACCTCATGCAACTTCTTGTACAAGTGTGAAAGAATGCACGGTCCCCATGCATAGTAGGTCCCATCAGTCATCATGTACTCAATAACCTGGCCCCAACCCATGGCTAGTCCATGTGATCATCAATTGGGGCAAAGCAAGCCACGAACAATGTCTGATAACATAGCTTGTAGTGGCTCATATAAAGCAGCTATCTCCTCCCATGTGATCAAGCCATCATGAATATATACATCCTCTACAAACAAATGCTGGACAGGTATTGTCCCCAAACCTTGGTCATAAGTTACCAGCTCCCTTCGGATAAGGATGTGCAGTATCTACCACACATCCTCTAGTGTCACAATCATCTCTCTCATAGCTAGATGGAAGGTACAAGTCTCACTATGCCAACTCTCAGCTAATGTCATCAATAGTCCATGATTCATCTGAATCATGGGCATATACATCATGTCATACAAGTCAGTCACTATGACACAATCGATCTTGACCTCAGTCAACTACCCTCACAGCTGCTACATGGCAGTGTAGAGCCCCTCCCTGATGAAGCTCTAGTTAACTTAGTTGACCAAGGTTGACCATATTAATAAATGCTATAATTCAAAAAGGGGCTATGTTAGATGTAGAGATTTGTGGGACAAATAATTGAACCAGGTTATGGAATCATTTTACCTTACAGTGCACATTTTGATGTATTATGGATTTAGATCCTATATGATCCACTAATTTGATAATCTTGATATGATGTATGTCAACTATCTCAGAATTCACAATATTTCATTATGATATTAGAAAACATGGATGCATGTCGTATTAATGATTGAGTTTCATGAGGATTATGGTGATGCTCCTTGAGTAAATTACTTTATGTGGATTTCATTGGATAAATGTTAAATTGATTATTATAATTCAAATTGTATGCAAAGTGTTTGAATTTTATTCTTTTCATATGTTGATATTAAATGTGATTATTTAAGATTACTAATGTGCAAAGTGAGATGTGCAGGAAAACTAATCCATGTGACCATGGAAACTATTTGGAGAACAAGCCTAAACCTAGGTGCATTTGTGAAGCCAAGGGTTGTCTATTTGGAGAGACAACACCTTATTTGTAAATGTGTTTTAATTTGTAATGTTTATGCTTGGATGTCTGTCTAATTTGAATTTTTTTTAATTTATTAATTAGAAAAAAGGGACATTGCCATGTGTATTTTAGTGATGTGTAATTTTTGTGGTATCACTTGACACGTGTTGAAAAGTGAGTTGGCAATGACATGTCCCTTGGAGGGAATTTTCCTTACCAATGAATTATTCAAATATCCTTGTATGGCCCCAAGAAAGTCTTGGATAGGGAGCCATTAGAAAGGTCAACTCAGGGTTGACCTTTAGGTAAACTTTGGGTGAATTTATAGAGGGTTAAACTAACTCCTAAGGTCAAGTTAGGGGCACTCTTAGTGGGCCATATGATGTACCTATGGATGAAGGACAAATTTATCCATGTGTCTACTCCCTAGGGACTATATAGTCACCCAAAAAGTTGAGTTTTTCAAGATGGCCGAATTTCAACTTTTGAGGATCTTACCTAGGTTAGACAACCTTCCTCATGAGTGACATTTCTCTTCCCCATTCCTTTTACCTTTTTGAGGTTCCTTGGCTAGAGATTTTGTAAGGTGTTGAGAAGACCAACTTATGAACATACCTCACCCTTCCCAAGAGGATTGGAAAGAGTGAGGAGTGTCTTCTTAGGGAAAGGTTTGGGGAGGGAGAAGTTTCATCACCCACTCTCCATTTTTGGAGATAGAGATTTTCTTGTGAAATTTGTCTTGGATTGGGAAGTTTATGGCTAAGTCTTGTGAAGGAAAAGTTAGTGGATTGGACAACTCTCTTACAACTTCTATTCATTCATTGGCAAAATTAAGGCTGGTTGGTTTACTATCTCATGTATGTTGCTTTGTATTTGAAAAGATTATTTGTTCTAGTTGTTTTTCCATTGTTGATTTCTTAGTATGTTGAGGAAGATGTTGATTTCTTCCCTATATGATTATGTTACTGAGTTTTTATGTTATTGTTTTGAGAGTTTTCAAGGTCAAACTCACCCTTACGAGGGTAGAGTGACCTTGGGGTGAAGGGTTCTTTGAAAACCTAAGAGTGTAGAGACTCTCTTTGGAAGAGAGTGATACACAAGGGATTATGGGACCCTTGTTGCATAGTGTTTGTTTATGCAATGGGGGTCATAAGGGGAGTTTTTTGGCTTGTATGCCTTGGGGGACATAAGGAATTGTTGGGATAAGTTTGGAACTTGTGGATGTTCTTCTTGGTAGCCTTACAATGGAATTATGTTCTTCTATTCTTGCAGAATTATCCTCTAGGTATTTGGTCCACTGTCACCTGACTTGAAAAGTCACATCAGTGATGTTGTTTATCCTTGGGTTGGGAGTGTTAATGTTGTGAGTTTTTCTTGCTTATATGTGAATTGATTGTGTGTCTCTTGTTTAGCCTTGGTTCTCCTAGCTCAGAGGTGGCTTCTTGTAAGCCTAGGTTGGGAGGTGAGCCTCCATGTTCACAACCTAAAACTTTTATTACAAGTTTTCTTGGGAAATGATTGGAAAGGAAGCTATGGTTGATCCTACTGTTTATTTGTATTTAGTTACAAAAATAAAATACATGTATTTGGCAAACCCTCATTTAGTAGAAATGAGAGGCTAGATTTTGTTATTTACCTATTTGTATAATAGAAACTATGATTTACTAAATGTAACTATTGGATTTGTTATACCATGTAATAAAGATGCATTTATTTTGAAATATGTATTCTTTCAAGAAGAAGAATATATTTTTTGATTATTTCTTTAAGTAATATAGTTACTTAAAAAAAAAAAAGAGATTTACAATGATATTATATTATGTTTCTAAGTATTATTGAAAAAAAGAAATGAAAAGTTAAATGTTATTAGAGTAGTCACTTTTAAATAGAAATGAATTATTTTGTAGTACCCTTCCTCGTTTGAACTCATTAGACTCATATTTTATTATTGTTTACTTTTAGTGGATACATTACCATGATGTGTTATTCAAACTTATATGACATTATTTCATGCTTTATCTAAATATTAGATGCATAATTTATTTGTAGTATTTGAGTATTTGTGATTTATGGTATTTTATGGATTATTATAATGACACTTTACTTTATCTATGCAATGTGTAATTATATGTTCTGTGTCTGTGAGTGTATTAGATGCAAGGGGATGATTTTCCTTCACTCATTTTGGTGAGACAAGGAATGTCACGATTCTCCTTCATCGGTGTATATGTTGTGTTTTCTATATTGTATATATGCATGTGTGGTTCGGTGATGTAGGATATTGTAGGTACAAATACCAGGTAGGGACGGGGTATCATCTCCACCTGGATTCATAGCCCTGAGTGTGCCTTATATTTTTCAATGGAAGTGGATGAGATAGTAGTTGACCCTATTTTATTCAGTTACACTCGTATGAGTGTTGTCAGTTGGTCATCCTGTCAGTTTGTTTGGCCTTTGTATTTTGTCGTTTGATCTTTTATGAGTATTTGCTTGAGGTTTTTTCAGTTGTGTGTTTAGTGGTTTTAATTAATTAATTAAAATTATGGATTTATCTCATAGTTGGTATTCTTGTGAATTGATTATGCATTGAGATTATAAATTTAGTTAATTAAAAGAAATTATTAAATTAAATTGCAAGCTACATGATATTATAAATTAATAAAAGAATAAAAGAATAAATAAATAAATGAATAAAATAATTAATTAGAATTAAAGTATTGCTTTAATTCTTTATTTAGAAAATTAATTAATTTGCATGAGAAAAGAAAAGAAGGAATAATGATTTTTAATTATTGCATGTTGGCTTATCTTTTGTTACAAAATTAGAAAAGAAAATAAAATTGTTTCTACTCTTAATTTATGTTTTTGAAGAAAAAGTTATTCAACTTAGAATTTTAGTTTAAAAAGAGGAATGGGTCATTATTTTAGGATACATAGGAAATAGGTTAGGAAATTAGGAGAAGAAATTTATTCGAAAGATTAGGGCTCTTCTACAAAATTCTTCTAGGAAAGCTATACCAAGTTGGGTGGCTTCTTTTGATTTTGTTTTAAGAAAATATTTCTATTTCTTCTATCTTTTGGAATGATGTGTGTATTAAGGTGTTTGTCAAATTTGAAATCATGTTTGATTATTTCTTGATATTGGTTGAATCCATTCCTAAAGATAATTTCTAGATTATGGAAAATTTGTTAAGACTTTTATTGTGTATGGAAATTTCAATATTTGGGAGGAATGGGGTTTTATCGAAGAAATCATTCACTCTTGTTTGATTTTGTTCCGGTATTTGGCTATGGTAGTCTTTTAATTATATCTCTATGGAATGGTTTATTTATCTTAGAAATAAATTTAATTATTAATTAAATTTATTGGGATATTTAGGTTTTGGAAAAATAATTTTCTTAAAAAGTAAAAAAAGTATATTAAATAAATTTTGTGAGAGAGAATTTCCTTGATATTGAAAATTTATTTATTTTGTTATTGTATTTGGGCAAGGAAATTAATTTTTAAAAAAATAAAAAATAAAGAAAATAATTAATAAAAGGGATTTTGGTAGCACGGCTGCCGGGGTAGCAAGTGCTACCTGCGGTAGTAATTGCTATCACACGGTAGCAGTGCTACCGATGGTAGCAAGTGCTACCGGCAGTAGTACCTACTACCGCAAGGTAGCAGTACTACCATGATAGTACCTACTACCCGTGGTAGCATGGGCTACCATGAGTAGCACAGGCTACCATGCATGGTAGCAGGGTATCATGTCCTTTCCTAGTTTCCTAGGTTCACCCAAACTAAAATTTGGTGTTCGGTTTTTCATGTTGTTTAATATATTTAAAATTTAAATTAAATTATTATATATGATATGATATATGTATATGTATATATATTTATATAAAAATATATCTATGTATATATATATATTCATATATAGTGTATTTTAATATGACATTAAATTATTCAGTATTATTCATTTAATACTATGGAAATCAATTCATGAGTTACCTAAAAATATATTTTGTAATATGATTATAATAATTATATATATATATATATATATATATATATGTATGTATTCATATAATTATATTATACATTAATTAATAACTTAGAGTTTGACAATTTCCAGAAAAGCTTATAATGTTTAGATTTTATATGTTTCGAAATACATTAGGAGATTAATTCATATGTAAATTTATTTTACTTTATTGGAAAAATGACAAGATGGATTTATTTGTATTAATATAGTTGTATTTCCTTATTTTCTGGAAAATCTTTATTTGCAAGTAATTGATGCTTTTGGCTGTTTTGAGAAAAGATTGCCTGTAATATGATCTTTTGTAAATGGTGTTTTTAGTCAAGCTTGATTTCATTCTAATTTTGGTTGTGTTGTCATTATGTCATATTTTGTTATGTCTCCTTGATCAGGTGTTGTTGTATAACCTTGTTGATGTAAGCCATTGTGTGTGTTTTTCCAAATGGTCAAGCTTGGGTTAGTGATTGTGTATCCTTCACCTGTGCTTTGTCAGGATTAGTTATGGTTGTTTTTTTCACCATAGAGTTCTCGTAGAGAGACCTTTCCTATTAGTGTCCTATGAGAGAGAGTGGCTTTCGAGTGGGGGTCGTGCCCGAAGTGGATGATAGGATAACTCGTCGAAAGTCAGTTAAAACGTGATAACCTAATAATTGATTAGGGGGTGGGTAGAATAAATATTAATTAAGATAATATACCACACGCATGGGTGAGTGCTAGTATAGGGCTCATAATATAAGGAGAAGGCTTGGAATGGCAAACTTACCATCTTGTCTTCATGAAAGGATTGGTAGGGTCCACATGAGACTTAGTTGGAACTGAAGGCTCGAGAGAGGTTACCAGGATAACCTAGGATGGGGGCCAAGACCTATGGAGGCTATACCATGGTATCCATCTTAAGCTATGTGATGACACCCTCTCCTTAGAGTCACTATTGTTTTGTGAGTTGAGTCACATTGTTGTTTGTAGAGTCTTGTAGATCTTTCGTACTTGTCTTACTTTGCTTGCTTGAGGGTTTTCTACTATCTCCTATCACAGTGGGGTGGTTCCATTTTCGAGATCACATGATCTAGTGGTAGTGCCACTTCCCATTGGATATTTTGGACTGTATCTTCAGGCAAGGAAAGGCTTCGCTGGTATTTCTTGATTCATAGTTCATGTACCAGCTCTTGTTCGGGATCATTGTTCAGTTGAGACCTTATGGTCATTGTATGAACTTTTATGTAACCTTGATATTGTAACTTTGTAATCTGTGGCATTATTGGAAACCATGTATTTTTGGATATTGTAATAGTATGTTAGTGGAATGTATGTTAATTCAGTTGCTTTGATCTTATGTATGAATGTTTTATTGAAATTGGATACATTGGAATATTTTAATTTCTCCATTATGGAATTTTGATGTATGTGTAGTTTTGAACTTAAGCATTTACTTTATCTAAATAAATGGACAATTGGATTAACTATGGTGTTAATATAATCTATGAATTAATCTTCGTTGGTAACCCTTAGGAAATCATATGTTAGATTTCGGATGTGTTATTAAATGTGCAATGGTTATAGTTAGTGCACTTAGTCTTAAAAAAAAAATTATTTCACCCTTTAGTTTCCTAGTTGTGTTGTTTTCCTTTAGGGTTCCTGGTGAGGCATTACATTTGGTATCAGAGCCAAGTTCCAACACTAGGTACTTTGGGTTTGTAGTGAGCCTTTCAGTTGACCTTTTTATTTAGGTCTTAATGTTTGTGTTTCTCTTGTCTTATCCTTGCCATAGATCTGAACCGTTTTCTCTTTTACAATGCTAGGTCATGGCTAGGAAAGCTAGGGGAGGTGGCCAGTAGAGTTAGCTATAGGTGTCCATGTTTATGTAGATACTTTCATCCTGAGTTGTAAGTTAGACCTATGAACCATAGTTACTTCAGTTGACCTTTGAGTCATTCCTTGGGGTTCTTATGGAGTAGTGTTGGGGATGGATTGACTATCATCTCATAGTGCTCATGTAGATTGTCGCAAGAAGAGAGTGGAATGTTTAGATGACCTCACTAACATGGGAGGATGTAGCGAAGATGAGAGAGTTGTATTCTTATTTGTTTTAGGCTTCCAAGAGTAAGCCTAGTTTTGGGGGGAGAATGTAGTAGCCTTCCTTGTTTGAACTCATTATACTCATATTTTATTATTGTTTACTTGTAGTGGATACATTACCATGATGTGTTATTCAGACTTATATGACATTATTTCATGCTTTATCTAGATATGAGATGCATAATTTATTTGTAGTATTTGAGTACTTGTGATTTATGGTATTTTATGGATTATTGCTATGTATTGACACTTTACTTTATCTATGCAATGTGTAATTATATGTTGTGTGTTTGCGAGTGTATTCGATGCAAGGGGATGATTTTCCTTCACTCATTTTGGTGAGATAGGGAATGCCACGATTCTCCTTCATCAGTGTGTATGTTGTGTTTTCTATATTGTATATATGCATGTGTGGTTTGGTGATGTAGGATATTGCAGGTACAAGTATCGGGTAGGTACGAGGTATCGTCTCCACCTGGCTTCACAGGTCTGAGCGTGCCTTATATTTTCCGATGGAAGTGGAGGAGATAGTAGTTGACCCTATTTTATTCAGTTACACTCATATGAGTGTCGTTAGTTGGTCATCTTGTCAGTTTGTTCGGCCTTCGTATTTTATCATTTGATCTTTTATGAGTATTTGCTTGAGGTTTGTTTAGTTATGTGTTTAGTGGTTTTAATTAATTAATTAAAATTATGGATTTATCTCATAGTTGGTATTCTTGGGAATTGATTATGCATTGAGATTATAAAGTTAGTTAATTAAAAGAAGTTATTAAATTAAGTTGCAAGCTACATGATATTATAAAAGAATAAAAGAATAAAAGAATAAATAAATAAATGAATAAAAAAATTAATTAGAATTAAAATATTGCTTTAATTCTTTATTTAGAAAATTAATTAATTTGCATGAGAAAAGAAAAGAAGAAATAATGATTTTAAATTATTGCATGTTGGCTTATCTTTTGTTACAAAATTAGAAAAGAAAATAAAATTGTTTTTATTCTTAATTTAGGTTTTCGGAGAAAAAGTTATTCAACCTAGAATTTTAGTTTAAAAAGAGGAATAGGTCATTATTTTAAGATACACAGGAAATGGGTCAAGAAATTAGGAGAAGAAATTTATTGGAGAGATTAGGGCTCTTCTACAAAATTCTTCCAGGAAAGCTATACCAGGTTGGGTGGCTTCTTTTGATTTTATTTTAAGAAAATATTTCTATTTCTTCTATCTCTTTGAATGATGTGTGTATTAAGGTGCTTGTCAAATTTGAAATCATGTTTGATTATTTCTTGATATTGGTTTAATCCATTCCTAAAGATAATTTCTAGATTATGGAAAATTTGTTAAGACTTTTATTGTGTATGGAAATTTCAATATTTGGGAGGAATGGGGTTTTATCGAAGAAATCATTCACTCTTGTTTGATTTTGTTCCGGTATTTGGCTATGGTAGTCTTTTAATTATATCTCTATGGAATGGTTTATTTATCTTAGAAATAAATTTAATTATTAATTAAATTTATTGGGATATTTAGGTTTTGGAAAAATAGTTTACTTAAAAAAAGAAAAAAATTATATTAAATAAATTTTGTGAGAGAATTTTCTTGATATTGAAAATTTATTTATTTTGTTATTGTATTTGGGTAAGGAAATTAAATTAAAAAAAAAAAAAAAGGATTTCGGTAGCACGGCTACCGATGTAGTAGGTGCTACATGCGGTAGTAACTGCTACCGCACAGTAGCAGTGCTATCAGTGGTAGTACCTGCTATCATAAGGTAGAAGTACTACCATGATAGTACCTACTACCAATGGTAGCATGGGCTACCATGCATGATAGCAAGGTATCGTGTCCTTTCCCAGTTTCCTAGGTTCGGTTTTTCATGCACTTTAATATATTGAAAATTTAAATTAAATTATTATATATGATATATGATATATATATAGTGTATTTTAATATGGCATTAAATTATTTAGTATTATTCTTTTAATACTATGGAAATTAATTCACGAGTTACCTAAAAATATATTTTGTAATATGATTATATATATATATATATATAAAACTTAGAGTTTGATAATTTTCAGAAAAGCTTATTATGTTTGGAAATACATTAGGAGATTAATTCATATGTGAACTTATTTAACTTTATTGGACAAATGACAAGATGGATTTATTTGTATTAATATAGTTTTATCTCCTTATTTTCTGGAAAATTTTTATTTGCAAGTAATTTATGCTTTTGGCTATTTTGAGAAAAGATTGCTTGTAATAGGATCTTGTGTAAATGGTGTTTTCAGTCAAGTTTGATCTCATTGAAATTTTTGTTGTGTTGTCATTATGTCATATGTTGTTATGTCTCCTTGATCAGGTGTTGTTGTATAACCTTATTGATGTGAGCCATTGTGTGTGTTTGTCCAAATGGTCAATCTTGGGTTAGTGATTGTGTATCCTTCACCTATGCTTTGTCAGGATTAGTTATGGTTGTTTGTTTCACCATAGAGTTCTCGTAGAGAGACCTTTCTTGTTAGTGTCCTATGAGAGAGAGTGTCTTTCGAGCAGGGGTCATGCCCGAAGTGGATAACAGGATAACCCGTCGAAAGTCAATTAAAAAGTGATAACCTAATAATTGATTAGGGGGTGGGTAGAATAAATATTAATTAAGATAATGTACCTTGTGCATAGGTTAGTGCTAGTATAGGGCTCATAATGTAGCGAGAAGGCCTGGAATGGCAAACTTACCACCTTGTCTTCATGAAAGGATTGGTAGGGTCCGCATGAGACTTAGTTGGAACCAAAGGCTCGAGAGAGGTTCCCAAGATAACCTAGGATGGGGGCCGGGACCTATGGACGTTGTACCATGGTATCCATCTTAAGCTATGCGATGACACTCTCTCCATAGAGTCACTAGTGTTTTGTGAGTTGAGTCACATGGATGTTCATGGAGTCTTGTAGTTCTTTCATACTTGTCGTAGTTTGCTTGCTTGAGGGTTTTCTACTATCTCCTAGCACGGTGGGGTGGTTCCATTTTCATGATCACATGGTCGGGTGGTAGTGCCACTTCCCATCGGATGTTCTGGATTGTATCTTCAGGTGAGGAAAGGCTTCGCTAGTGTTTCTTGGTTTATGGTTCATGTACCAGCTCTTGTTTAGGATCATTGTTCAGTTCAGACCTTATGGTCATTGTATCAACTTTTATGTAACCTTGATATTGTAACTTTGTAATCTATGGCATTATTGGAAGCCGTGTATTTATGGATATTGTAATAGTATGTCAGTGGAATGTATGTTAATTCAATTGCTTAGATCTTATGTATAAATGTTTTATGGAAATTGGATACATCGGAATACTTTAATTTCTTCATTATCGAATTTAGATGTATGTGTAGCTTTGAACTTAAGCATTTACTTTGTCTAATTAAATGGACAATTGGATTAACTATGGTGTTAATATAACCTACGAATTAATCTTCATTGGTAACCCTTAGGAAATCATATGTTAGACTTCTGTTGTGTTATTAAATGTACAATGGTTATAGTTAGTGCACTTAGTCTTAAAAAAAAAATTATTTCACTCTTTAGTTGCATAGTTGTGTTGTTTTCCTTTAGGGCTCCTGGCAGGGCATTACATATTTGCTTATGTCTATAGTTCAGACACAAAGGAAAAATAAATAGATATCTTAGAGTTATCATTAATAATGCATTTCATATTGCTGTTATTTCATCTTCTTGTTATTTCATCTTGTTGTTATTGATAAAAAAAAGAGAGAAAATTAGATAAAAGTTAGTTGCCATTGTGAATAAAATTATTACTGCTATATTTCCTAGTCTGAAAATGCAGGTAGAAGTAGAAAATATTGTAAATCTAGATATTGTTATTTTAAATCCAACACAAAACTATATGTTACTTCTATTCTGTTTATTTATCATACCTATTTTAAGTTAGTGTAAAAGAAACTAATAGTGCAGATTTAAATATATAAATCTACATGTAATTTTTATATTCTAAATACCCATTATGTAGCATTAATCTAATCTGTTGTAAAAGGGTAAATATAATAAGATATATGTTGCATCTAGTTTTTTTTAAAAAAGAGTTCATTTACATTTAAATCATGATTTTACATGCATTTATAGTTCGACTAAAATGATAGCATCATTTAAAATTATACAGAAATATTTATAACATTTAGTATTATGATTTAAAGGAATAGATTATTTAACGTATGCAAATACATTGCAACATTTTATACTCTGGTTTAATAGATTAGATTATTTAAATCTAAATATATTTGGAATTTATTCCATGAACTTTACTTATGCATTTTGACTGAATATATATATATATATATATATATATATATTATAGAAACTACCCTTTAAAAAAATAAAAAATGGTGATTGTGTTCCCCACTGGGTTGGCCCTTATTGATGGGGTTGCAGGGGCCATGGCCGCCCACAGCCGTTGGCTTACCTTTGTGCTTGTGGGAGGGTTGCCCCACAATTAGGGGGTCAAGTCCTCGTGGCCTATGGGGAGGCATCCCCACAGCCGCAGGGGCAACCTTGTGACTATGGGTGTGGTCACCTTGATAAACCACCCCCCTGCAACCCCTGCAAGTTGCCCCACTTTGCAAACCCACCGCTGCTCCCTCTAGTTCCGCCCATGACCTTAAGGCACCACCTCCCTTCCAATGCCTCCTCTGCCATGGTGTGGTTCCCTCTATGTGCCTCCTCTGCCATGTGTGGCCTCCTCCGCTACCATGATCACCTACACACACACACAAAAGAAAAATAAAAATAAAAATAAATAATGGTAAGTATTTTCCTCATAAAATCCTAACCCAATTTTGGGTTAGGGTAAAATAAAATGGGAAGAAAGAAAAGAAAATAAGAGAGTTATAGATTTTAAAATAAACCCTAGTTAGGCTTGAAAATAATAATAATAAAAAATATTAATAAAAGAGATTAAATAATAAAGTAGAGGGAAAGATTTATTTTTAATTTTGAAATAGGGAATGGCCCCATTTAATTTAAGTTATTATTAAATTTAGTTGACTATTTTTTTAGGATTATGGTTGGAGTTGTGAATAATCTTTTTTATAGCAATATTATTCTCATATTTGGGCAAGTTTATTAGGAGAGAATATTAATGGGAATTTTAATTAGAATAATGGTTTTGTGAATGTTAAGGAGGTAGTGTGGTGATAAATAGTATTTATTTAATATTTAATGTTTGAGAAATTTATTTCGATAACTAGATGAGGTTATTGACTAGGTTATTTTTTATATTTGAAATAGTTAATTTTAAATAGACAAATTTAAAAACATTAATACTAATGCTCAATTAAATATTTTAAAATTCAAAAAAATATGCGTTAACATGATTTTAATTAGTCCTAAAGCAATTAAATACTATTTGAGATAATTAATATCTCTTGATTAATTATTGGAGAATTTAATTAGGGGAAATTAACTAAATTAATTAAATTAATAGATTAAGTTGTGACGACCCTCTTTGGGGTATAATTAGTCTGGATTAAAATATAAGTTTATAATTGTAAAGTTGATTAACTTTAGAAACCTATTTTATTATCAATTAAGATTTCATTTAGTACAACTTGTTAAGTTGTCACATCTAATTAAGTATAGGTTGCAAGTAATTAAGTGTTTAAAAAAAAATTGTTGTTGTATTTTTTGCCCAAAAGTTTGGGCATGACATTTTGGTATCAGAGTGCTAGGTTCATACACTGGAGAACATGGACTACATTCATAACCTAGTTGAATTGAACTATGACTTCAGAGTATAACACCTATGTGGAAACTTGCGAATATAACAAAGTGGAACATAAGTGAAAATTCTTTTTAAACCAACGGATCAACATATATCAATTCAAGGGGTTCCAAGCGTCACCAAAAGCCCTGAAATTCAAAACTTATTAGGCATAAGGGTTATGGCTTAGTAGGACCCCAAAGACTACAAAATTTTTATATATATATATATATATATATATATATATGAAAATATTTCTGATGTTTAATAATGGAATTTAGATCATTAGTACATATGAGGTTACCAATCAATTAGAACCTAGATGCAACAATTTCCCTAATCAAATAAAGTATGAGGATTTAATTCTTCAATAGAATACCTCTAATAGTAACTAAGACAATACCATCCATCGGGGTATGTTATTGATGAGGAAAGTCAAGCAAGCTAGTTAGACATGAGATGAAGGCGCAATAAACAAGATAATTGAGATAGAGATAACTCAAGTTCACTTTTTAAGCTATGCAAAATTACGATTGTTTGAGAACCAGGACCGCCATTTGAGGCACCTATGAAGAAGAGTTAAGAGGTACTCTTGCAAATCTCAGAAAGAAGCATTAACATATCCTAATGAATAGGTACCTTAAGCGTGTGGTCATTCTAGGTTGCTTATTAAGAACATTTGTTAGAGAATTCTCATATGAATGCAAGAAGCTACTATTGGATAACCTTGAAGATAAGAACTAAAATGGTGAATGACAATATCCTTGATAAGTGAACCATAGTAATACTATAGATGAATTGAGATAAGAAGAAAGGAGACATGAACCTCTTGGGTTAAAACATGTAAATGCAAGAAACCCTAAGTTCTTCTATAGTTATATAATTGGGGGAACAAGAAAAGTATAGTCACAACTAGTTCCTTTATGGAAAGATAATTTTGAAAGGACAAAGTAAATGTCAAAAAGAGTAGAGATGGTTTGGGAATCATGTAGAATACATATTAAAGTGCAATGAGTGTAGAAGAATCATGATCAGATAATTGGGTAAAAATAAAGGGGAACTTACATCTGTTCAGGACTTAATGAGAAAAGTGCAACCTAGTCATGACTAGTAACTAGATACAAGAGAATTTGGAATATCTTTACTACCTGGCACAAATGAAGTAGGTTTGTAAATCATGGAACTCAAGTGTGAAAGTGTGTGAAACATTAAGTATGGATGAGACAACATGCAATTGGATAAGGCTTATGGAAGGATAGTATAGGAATATTATAATACCAAGTTTTAATGAGAATTAGTTGGTAGTATAAAATGTTTTATGAGAACAATGATAAGGAGATGAATTATGTGGTTAGATAAGGGAGAACTTGGAAATTATGGGAGTCTTAAGACATTGGTAATTATTGGACACCTTTATGTTATGTCGTAATTGGGTAACTTGATATTATGATGATAAGGTGGTTTATTTGGATTGAAGAAAATTGAAAGTTGTGATGTGCCGGAATCGGCTAGTAAGTAAATATAAATGTAATAATATGGAAAATGATAATTTTGTTTTATCAAATTTAAATTAAAAGGGTGGGTGTTGGTCACTTCCTGAGTACACACCCCCTTGTTTCATAATTCCGTAAGTGGAGTAGGTGAGAATAAGTCAATTCTCTGCATCATTTGAGAATATTCATAGTATGTATGGTGTAATGCCCACCAAAATACCCCAGAGAAATATAGCTAAAAACACTCTAATTTAATTTTTTTTTAAACAATACAGCACATAACATCACTTAAGCAATGCAGTGAGCACACAACAACAATTAAGTGTTATGAACATAGAATAATTCACTCAAGCTATTCAAACAAATACGCAAGCATAATACAATAAATCATTTCTACTACTCCCTAGGGTATATCAATGCCATTATTTAATCTACCTACATAAGAAATAAGCATTTACTTTCTTCGAGTTCAATACCTAATAATCTTAATCATTATACACACATAGGTGCAACATAAAAATACCTAACACTCATGATATGCAACCTTCTTAATCTTTCATTTAATATGAGATTCTATCTTTCAATGCACCACTATTTCCTTTTTCACTTAGATTCATTTTATACACCAAGTCCAAATGTTCCTATTACCATTAACCAGCCTCTAACTATAAACATCACCATACACATACCAAGATTCATCCCTTACATTGCATTAACATGATTTCCATTTACAATTAACTTCTACATAGTTATTTATAATTCTATGCTCCTAGCATACTTATTACTTCATCATGATTCCAAAAGCACATAATGCAATACTCACAAAGTCTCCTTAAACATTTAACCCATAGCTCATTTAATACTCATAAAATATCTTACACTATATCAATTAACCAACAATCATCTTATTACAAATTAAGTAACTACACGAATTCATCTCAACACAAATTAAGGTACAATATCCTAATTCCCTAACAACTAATAGCATCCACCAAATGGAGATATAATCTTAAACCATAACACATGATACATTATAATCCTTTCCTAAAAGACAAGCATTCATTTTACCATCTACCCATGCACTTACTAGTAATTTCCAATAATAAGATTAGCAATTCATTCACTAAGAAGATCCATACAATATTTTATAAGGAACCTTCAATTACACCCCGATCATTATAAGATTTCAATTCAGTCATTAGATCATTGTCTACGAAGTATGATACTATAATTTCAAATTCTTTAATCACAACTCATAAACATGACCTAAGATATCTTCCAACATTATTCAAACTCATACATCCTATCAATACATAACATTTCTTCTACTTAAATTAGTAGTTAAAGACATCATTTCAAATCTAATACCATTATCATAACATTTACCGGATTTACTTTTAACATGGCTCATCAAGAATACAAAATACATCATTGAGTTTCGAACAACAATGCTTATCCACATCTCATGCATCCATTTCATTTAATATAAATATGTTACAATACCACTCAAGGTTCATCATTACAATCATCTATCATAATCAAAAGATATCACTATAACTAGAACAACATAGTCATTTCTCATATACATGACTTCTTTTACAACCATTACATAATAATTTTATTACATAAGTCACATCATGATTTACATTCTTGCTGCAATTATTATCCATGAACAATTTGAAGAAGCATCCTCATCCACGCAAGAAGAATCCAAAGATAGGAACATCCCAATGGTTTAAAAGTGCCAACCACCCGACCATGTGGAACCAAAGGAACCACCCCCCATGCTAGGAGATGACACAAGGTTTGAACACACACTCTACATCTAGGATGACACTCAAAACCAAAGAGACTAACCAACAAGGACTCTCAAGAAATAAACTCACATAGAGCCACAATAATAAACTCCCAGAGGCATAAAACTCATTAGGACATAAATGCATCCAATAAGCATAATTATAAATCATAAAGGGGGAACACATGTAGGAGTGGAGTGTCATCACATGCCATCCTCATAACATAATAGCATAATAACACAAGGCACTAGCCTGATGGACATGTGGAGCCATCTCAACCTATGAGAGACCAAGGGAGATTAGCTTACCATCTTCATGGCCTTCTCATGCTTATCCTAAAACATCCTCCCTAGGACTAAGCCATGTGGCTCAAAACTATTCCTTATCTTGTTTAAATGAGTTATAATTACCCATCCTAATTAATTCATTATCAATGTTATCACTTGTTTATAAATCATGGAAAACTCTAATGTGCCTTGGTGGTCTAGACTTCATACATCCTTACAAGGAACCTCATGCCAGCTTATCTCTCATGACCCCAGTCATCACAAGGAAGCCTACTCCTCCTAACATGGCCCAACAATAAATCACAAGAGGCTCTAAAACAAAATACAAATCTGCAACATAACACTCATATGCATCCAATGGCTTACTCCCTAAAACAAGGATATTCAAGTAGCCAGAAACACAATGAACCTCTTGGCAATACCACATCAAAAACTATAATTGACCATCAATGAAAAGCATCATAAATATCATAAAAGACTTTTAATTCAAATCTGATTTAAATCTGAGACAAAAATTAAAACAAAACAACAACCAAACTCATATTCATAAAGCCTTATGACAAGGAAACTTGACACAGTCAAAACTACAACAACATAAAAAAAAAATGAGCCTCTTGGCCAACAATAAACATAGGCATATCAAGCCATAAAATTTGATTTCATTAATGAAAGTAAAACCATAGCAAGGCCAACTCACTTGCTACCCCAAAACAACAACACTTTCAACTCACCAACCATAGCACATCAATATGGATGAAAGCACAATTCTTTCCCCGATATAAAACTAGGAAGGTAAATATGCTTGAAAACAACAAAATAGATCAAATAAAATTAGATATAAAACTAGAAATCATCAACACCATCAATAATGCCTCTAGTACATGAATTAATCTGGAAAGTACCACACAAGCAAGCAACTAGAAAATTAACCTATAGGAAAAACTTCAGGAAAAACTATAGGAAAAATTACAGGAAAAACTACAGGAAACCATTTCTCACATTCTAACTTGACTTCTCAAAAACAAGAAGAATAAAATAATCCCTTCCAAATCTGATTTCTTAAAATAAGAATCAATTTAAAATTATTTTCAAAATCCCCAATCAATCTTTCAGACACCTTGCAAACAATCTTTTAAAAAAAATTTAAAAAATAATGCGAAATGCTGGTAAAACCACCAACCTGGAAAGTGCAGAAAATGGAAGAAAATCTGATGTAGAATCCAAAAAAAACAATCCAAGCCTTTAAACCAATTTGAATACAACCACAAGCAATCTCCAAATCAATCTCAGAAATTCATTCACCCAAGATGCCAACCGCCATGAATGCAAGGAAGGCCTATTTATCAAAAATCAAAAAACAAAACAAAACCAAGCAAAACCATCCTCCAATCAAAATATTCCAAAAAAATTATATTCCATACCTACCTTCCCAAAGTTCAAGAAAATAAAATATATGTTCTACCTACCATAAACTTCCAGCCAATCAAATTCAAGGGTAAGTAAAATAAATTAAACCATTGACTTGGGGTGAAAATGACTTTTAAATAAAAGAATACAAATTACCCCCTTTTAATTACTTAATGGGTAAAATAATATTACTCAATAAATAAAATTCACTTCAACATTAAATAAATAATTTCCCACCATAGACATTTATAAATAAATATTAATAATAATAGGAAATCTATAATTAAAATTAAATAAATAAAACTCCAATAAATAATAACTCAATTGAACCCAATAAATAAAAGCTAATAAATTAAATATCAAATAATCAACATTAAATTAAATAGATCAAATAATATATAAATCTTTATTAAATAAATAAATAAAATATCAAGCCAATTAGATTAAATACATTATTCACTTAAATAAATTCCTTATAAGGAGAAATCCAAGTACACAATGAGAAATCCATATCTCAAAACTCACACAAAAGAAGCTAGAGGGATTTGATCTCCAAACCTCCAACTCATGACAAAGAGACTTAACCAATACCCCACAATACTTACTTGACCAACAAAAAAGATAATCAAAATAACATAAGACATCAACAAATCATCTAACATCAAGATAACCTGACAAGGTGAACATCTTAGACTTAGAGTATGTGAGGGGAACTTGTGCTGCCAACTCCGAATGACATGCCATTGGGATTTAAAGACACACTCAAACCTATTGAGCCAAGTGGAGTCGATGTCTAGTACCTGCAAATCCTGCATCCACAAAGAAATGATACAACATATGCATATATATTATAATAGACAAGGGTTAGAGAATAGCAATGACACATCCCACTCACAATGAGTGATGTGGCATTGTCTCTATCCCGAAGACATTCAGAAAACAATCAAACTCACCATACGATCAACTCATCATAGATAATCATTAAATATGGTCACTACATAAAATCATCATCAAGTGCATGACTAGTATAGTTCATGATTATGGTAAGGCATGTAAAATTCATCAACACTTATGCTCATCAAATCACATGATCAATATAATCTTTCAATGATCAATCACATAATAAGTATATAGTGACTAATAAATCACACGATCAATAATGATAGTATCAACATCATATAAATCATCTGAAATAGCCTATGCCCAATAATGTCTATCATGCATGAACTAAAAGTCAACTCTAGTCAAAACAAGTCAAGTTGAGGGTGGACACTACATCCTCCCCCCTTAGATTCGACTTACTCCTGGAAGTCGTAAGAGTTAGGGTTTCAACTAGCACACATAAATCAAAAACTTCCTTTAAACACAAACATATAATAATATTTTCTAACTCCAAGGAAGATAATGACAACTAAATTTCCTCCTTATTTTTCAATTATTCGAAATAAACATGTTACACAAGAGGTAAATGAAGCACCAACTGCTATTAATTATAATATGTACACTAAATTGTTAAAATATTTACAAGGGAACTTCATTTTAACCACGCTTGCAAATACAAAATTGTAACTTTAGTCATTGATTTAAGCATCAATAAGAATAAATCACTATATTTCACATCAATATTCATAGTAACACTCCTTCAACATCTAGTTTCATGCAAATAGAGAGAGAGAGAGAGAGAGAGAGAGAGAGAGAGATACATTTACACAATACATTACACATATGCACTTATTATATTATTGAACAAATCACGTCATAAGCCCAAATGAGGGAAACTTTCTCAAAAATAAGCTTCCTCAAATTAAATGTACTGAAGACATCACACAATAACCAAGCATAAATAACCTATTTATTTAAAAGAACAAATTTCTTGGCATTCAAATGTCCTAATTTCCACCATTGTTACAATGTGCTACACTTTATACAAACATTAGATGCAATCCTTATCCAATCAAATCATTCAAAAGACATCCTTAATCCATTATGTGTACGCAAATATTTTGAAGGCAAGCAATCAACAACTGCTTTTTATTTAACTATTCCATAAATTTCAACTTCACAATTCCAAGGCACTTCTATCTACCATAAACTTTAGAAAGTTACCAATAACTTTTATCTTATTAACACTTTTCATTTACTTCGCTAATAACAACATTATCTAATTGTTTTCTTAGTCTAGTGCACTTTTTCGCGATGTCCTCCCTCGCACACACTATCAGTGGTTTAGAATGAACATGATAGAGACAACACTGGCTCAAAATTTGGGCCCACAATACATCGACACTCAAAATGACCACCATAGACAACAAAAGAGGAGGTCAAAGGAAATATCCTCAAATCAATTCATTAAATTAAAAGAGAAGAAAAGTTTCCGGCAAAATAAATCAAGAAAATTAAGTGTGACACGTGCCACCACAAGGGAAATATAAAAGAAAGAAGAACTCAGTGGTCATCCAAAAGTAAAGAAATCTCAAAAATACACATTAATCCTAATGACACATCACATAAATCATAAATTAACTCAAGGAAAAATAAACGATTCATCCAACTCACATCACTAGGTGACCAACATTAGTCACACTAAAGGGAGTAATCACTACACAACATACAAGGGTGAAATGCCCTGAATGTGGTAGAGAGTGCATGGCATATTTAAGACTTCTATTTTATCCATATGTCAGTATTACTTTCATTATTTTTTTAAAAGAAATTCAAATTTTCAAAAATATAGGCAATTAGTCTTTATGAAAGTTGACATAGGTAGGAAGAGATAAAGCAACTACGCACTCACACATGCACAAGGAATATACTCATTCCATGACTAATGATCAAGATATCTTATCTCTACCATGATCGTACTGACCAAGTTATAACGAAAACAAAGGTTAGAGATTCAATTACTTACTTGATAGTAAACTACAACACACATTATTTCCATTAATGCACAACTAATAACCTATAGAAGATTATAAATTCCTTCATAAGGTCTTTAAGCAATTTAGTCAATCATATATTTAAACAAGTAAAATATGTCTCATTACAAAATCCAAAGTTTAATATCAATTTCTACCCTTACCAATAATAATCTTCTGACATACTTCTAGTTATCTAAGTTAAGAATATCTTAGTCCCACTTCCAAAAATTAGTTTTCTTTTCATCTAATACCACTTAAATTACAAGAACACACACATCATTCTATTTAAAATCACTTCCTATTATTACTTGATTACTATCATTCATAGACTATGTATTTTCAACATCTCAAGAAAAATTGGCATTTAGAATCCCAACACAATTTCATATAACTAATTATTATTTTATCTCATTAGAATTCGCTAAGGAAGCACTTCTTAAAATTCAAATAAGGCAATGATATAGTAACCTTTCTTAATTTATGCATCTAGTTAAGAGAAATATTTATTCAATGCCACACAATTCCTACACAAAGCTTAAACTTTTATCTTGCAAAACCAAATAAAGACACAATGATATCATTTCGATTTCTACATATGCAATGCACCAATCCTTTCTTCAATACACATATTTATCTCCTTTTAGTTTCACGATACATTTCCTAATTAAATGATGGGATATTATATTTAATCAATTTGTCCCTTAAAGAACAAGGATCATAAATGGAATACCTAAATTTCAGTCTCCAATGCAAATTAACTTCATCTAATCTTCCCTTTAACATTTACAAGTCATATTCATAAATCATTATCCAATCCTTCTACTTAATATCAATAACCCCCAACTATTTGAATCCTTTACCCCAAAGAGAGAAGAATAAGGAAGGGATATTGCCACACTTATTAATACACACAAATTTATACAAACTTAGTTTGAATTTCCTAGTCATGCCAAATGCAACTACCACTTTTAAAGGTATTCAATTTCAACTTCCATAAGATCTTCTACCAATACATGTGCAACTAGCAATCCCAAATCCTTTGATATCTATGATTTCCTCAAACAATCTTTTATTACATACAAAATCACACATGTACCAAAACAACCAATAGTTCTATGGGGTAATCATTACATTACCAGCTAACTTCCTTACATTTCACATAAGAGATTAAAATAAGGAAAAAGGCATTCCAACTACTTCTATTAAGCACCACATACAATTCCTTCAATTTTCACATCATGATCTATACTAAATTCTTCCTAAATGTATAATACAAACACTTCATCCTTCTATTCATAGGAAGATCAACATAACATACTAGTTTTATGATCATCACATTAGTTTTGATTAAGTAAAAATAGGTATTTGAAAGGTACCCGAACCTTTTACAAGCCAGGAGAATAGAAAAGCATAAAAAAGTGCCCGATCACTTCAAAAAGTCAAAATGAACCCACCGAATGGTTACAACTTAAAACATAATTACATAATTACTTAAAACTTGAAATAGATAGCAACAGGAAAGCAAAAGACAGCAAAGAGACAGAGCCAAAGACAACAATTGGAACTAAATACTATTCAGGATCTCCTTAGTGTGAACAACCATTTGTTTCATGTTGTTTGCCGAGGTCTTCATGTCCTCTAGCTCATGACCTTCGATGTCGACCTTATTCTTTGTGTTGGCTCTAGTCCTCCTTTCATGACCCTTCTTGTTCACCTACTCTTTATCACCTTCCTTCTCTACAATGTTCTCATACCTATTGATAAAGATGTTCATATTGTCCACCGAAGATTTAAGAATTTGGAAATTTTGATCAGCAATCTACTTGACACTGTGCTCTAGCTTGTCAATTCTGCAGCCAAAGTCTTTTAGTTTGTTGTCCGTTTCCTTTCTATCTCCCATCTCATTGACCTTTTTCTCCGTGGCTGAGATTTTTCCAACCATACATTCAATGGCTTGCACATTATGCAAAATGACCACTAACTCTTTAACATGCTCTACCAAGGGCTTATCACCAAATGTAATTTTTGCCATGGCCTGTGTATCTATTTTCAAGTGATTAATATCCTTCACCAGAGTAGTGATGGTCTCACAGAAGGCCTTAATGGTGTCTTTGTCACCACTATCACTTTGACCCCCTTTTTCCTCGTTATGTAGTCTAGTGGTATTCACAGTCTCCACGATTTCCAAATTATCCTTAACCGAGTTAACCTCCCCTTCTTTGTCCTGACTATCAATCCTCTTATTTTCATCATCCTCCTCAGACTCAACCAGAACATAATTGGGATCAGAATTGCTACCCTTTTTAGTGTTCTTTTTCTGAGCCTTCTTTCCAGAGGCTTTCCCTTTCCTCTTTTTAACAGGTTTTTCCTCAAGGGAATCAGTTTCAGAGTCTGACATTTCAGATTCCTCAATAATCTTCCTCTTCTTAGCCCTAAAACTCCCTTTTTTGCTAGTTTCTTCTGGCTCTCCCTCAGTCTTAGAATCAAAGTTGAAACCACTATCCTTACTTTCTGTAGTCTCATCTCTGGCATTTTTGCCTTTAATAGGCTTTTCAATGCACTTCCCCTTTAGCATTTTGTAAACCAGGACCATGAGCCCCTGGTGGAGGGCATGACTGCCTTTAAGGTCCTTCTGGATCTCCTTTATAGTATGATCCATTGAACAGGCTAGGTAATAGGAAAGGCTAACCCTTTCACCATTATGTAAATGGTTAAGAAGAATGAAGTGATGCCCATAAGCCCTGGTAAACCTACTATCTAAGGTAATATATTCAATAGAAGCAAATAGGACAAACCTCCATGGCTTGCAAATTCTCTTTAGGGAGTGTTAGGAGTTGTCAATTTTGATCATCTTTCTTCTCTCACCAATCGTAATAGGAAACTTTTCTATAGCCTTATCTGATATCCCTCTATCCCTATAAAATTTCATACCCTCGGTAGTCATCCCCTTGGCCTCAGTGATAACCTCTTCGTCCACATTCATCATATGTGAGCCAATCAAAACTTTTCCATTTTTTTAGTTCTTTATGAAGTAGCTGGTAATTGTAGGGTCCTTCCCATTTAGCTGTTCCATGAAAACATTGAGCCCCCCTGCTGAAGAATACTCCAGACTTCTTCATTCTTTCTCCATTTAGTGCATGAAGCAGGTTCAAATCTCTTCTTGTTTCCTCCCATTTTTCTAGCACCTTCCTTGCAATTCCTTCTCTCATTTTGATAACTTTTCCTCTAGTTTCTGTGGTTATTCTATAAGAACGCCCATAATCTGTGCCAAATAATGATGATATGACACCTATTTAATAGCTCATTATCTTCAAGAAAGCCCTACATTGAAAAAGGTGGTAAGGTCATTAGAAATAATGATTAAAAGTACCACGTTGCCTTGTATAGCTTCCATCCTATTTGAGTAAGGTTTTCATTTCACTTGCAATCTCCTTTTCACCATAACTAGTGATGATGTTTTCCAATTGGCAAGCCAGGTTGGCTGCCCAATCAGCACAAGAGTTGGCCTCCCTATAAACATGTGTAAAAACACACATTTCAAACTCTTCACCAATTTTCCTTGTTGCTTTGATAGCATTACTAATAGACCATGATGGCAGGAATTTCATATTTAAACAATTGATAATGTTTAAGGAGTCTCCTTCACACCAAACTTTAGTGCATTTGGCTTCTTTGGCAAGGATAATCCCATGATAAACCGCCATGGCTTCGGCAACATGGTTGGTCTATTTTCCTATAGGAATACGTTTTATGATTTTACATATTCCACATTCATCCCTTAGGACCACTCCACATCCTGTAACCCTCGAGTTTCCCTTAGAGGCCCCGTCAAAATTGATTTTCATCCATCCCCTAGGTGGGCTAATCCATATCACTCCCTCTCTAGGGTTACTCTGGATACTCTCTTGAGCTTTTAATCTCCATTTTTTATAGATAAGTTGGTCCTCCTTAGTGTTAGGATTATCAAAACCACCTATAATATTCATGTTTTCCACTATGATTCTTCTTATTTTTTCAAACACAATGTTAGCCTTAGTGTACTTTTCTCTGAAAATCCTGTCATTTCTCTCTTTCCATATACCCCAGCACATGTGTGGTAAAGCAATTCTCCATAGCAAGGTAGTAGTTCTATTTTTTGAAGGATGATACCATGACTTGAAAATCTCTTGAATTGAGTTGGGAAAGCTCCAACTGATATTGAATTGATCCAGACAACTTCCCCAAACATCAGTTGAGAAGGGGCAATGAAAGAGCATATGATTTATTGTCTCCTCATTTTTCTTACAAAGTGTACAGAAACTTGGTATGCTGATACCTCTTTTTCTTATATTCTCTATGGTTAGAATTTTCTCTTGGAGGACTATCCAAAAGAAAATGTTGATCTTGGGGGTAAGGCCTTTCACCCATGCTTTAGCCCAGCATGGACTTTCCATGTTATTGTATTGTTGATGATAAAGAGATGCCATTGTAAAGGTACCACTAGCAGTAAGTTTCCAAATTAGCTAGTCTTCTTCTTCAATCCTCACCATTGAGTTCATGACTTTGTTCAGACTACCCAATGACTGATCCACTTGAGATAAGTCTTTCCACTATCCATCTCTCCAATAATCCTCCACCTTGGTTCCAAATCTTTCCTTGCATTGATTCTGATATCTGTTGCACTCAAGGTTTTCATTTACAGGGGACTCCATAAGCCAAGGATCCTCCTAGAACTAGATAAGATTCCCTTTCCCCAACTTCCATTTTGTACCTTTGATAATTAAGTCTCTAGTCCTAGAGATATTTTTCCAAATATTGGATCCAATTGGGATAATCTCCGCTTTGAGGAAAATTTGAAGATTTGGACATTGGCTTTTGTATTTGTTGTCCCATATTTTTTTCCACTCTCCTTGATTTCTGTATCCTCTCCAAATCTGCTTAGCCATAAGGTATTCATTTATATCTCTTATTCTTCTAAGGCCTAGACCGCCTTTATTCATAGGCTTACAAGCCTTCTCCCTAGCAATTAAATTCATTCTCTTCTTATCCTCAACCCCTGTCCATAAAAAGGATCTCTATATTTTTTCAATGGCCTCTGCATACTTAGTAGGAATCCTAAACATATTGATGGCATAGAGAGGGATACTTTGAAGAGTGGTTTTTAGCATTTGAACCTTACCTGCTTGACTAAGTAGAGCTCCCTCCCATCCAGATAGCTTTTTATGGAATTTATCCACCAAGGCTCCCCAAAAGTTATCTGAAGGATCCTAACCTAAAGGGAGCCCCAAATAGGAGGCAGGCAAGCTACCAATTTGGGCACCCAAAATGTTACTAATTTTAATCCTCCTTCTCTCTGGGGTGTTGATAAAATAAACAAAGCTTTTAGACCAGTTTATAAGTTGACCAGTAGCCTCTCCATAGATATCCAAATCGTTTTTTAGTCTTCTAGCATCCTTCATAGTGGCTTTTCCCATTATTATAGAATCATCAACAAATTGCTGATGAGAGCATCTTTGATCTGTCGAGGAAAGTTTCAGACCAAAAAACTCCCTTTTCTCAACCAGCATTCCAATACATCTCCCCAAACTTTCCGCCATGATGATAAAGATCATTGGAGATAGGGGGTCCCCTTGCTTAAGACCTCTTAAGGCTTTAAAGAAAGGGGAGGGGGAGCCATTCATTAGCATAGAGAAAGTGGCTGAAGAAAAAAGTTGCCTAATAAGTCCAACACTCCTAGGATTGAAACCAAAACCTGAAAGAACATCCTTCATAAAATCCCAATCCACTCTATCATAGGCTTTAGAAAGGTCAAGCTTCAGAAAAAAACCTTCATTTTTAGAAAAGGCTAGAGAGTGGATATTTTCATGAACAGAGATGATTGAGTCCAAAATTTGCCTCCTCGGGACAAAACCACTTTGCTGAGGCGATATAATGGAAGGAAGCAATTTGAGAATTCTATAGGTTACAACCACAATCTTTTCTAAATCTACCACAAAATTAATTATGTATAAGGAAAAATTAAGAAATTTACAGAGAAATTAAGAACATATAGACATTCCTCTTATTCTGAAGACATGCGTATGGAATAAATACACCCTTTACTTAAAAAGTTATGATTCCTAAAAGGAATTAGAGAGAAATACAAGGCATAGATATATAAGATTCCAAAAATTCCAATAACACTTCTTCTAACACAAATCTCAAAGAGTAACTTAATTCAAGGAACATCAAGGCACATTCACAAGACTAATAGCAATATCCTTAACTAGAGATCTTAGTGTTGCCCAAGAAGAATTGGCAAAGAATTGAAAAAGATATTTTATGGAAACCCAATAAGAATTCACAAAGAATGGTAGAGTTAGTGCAATCACCTATTAGAATATAATTATGGTTGCTAATAACCCTAAATGGATAGTGGATTATATCAAAAAGTGTTACTTGTAATAGTAATCATGTGGAGGTTAAATAAAACATGATCTATAAAATGCTTACAATATCTTGTGTATGAGATATTTCGTAATAATAAAGCAATATAAACGATAAAAAAAAAAACCTAAAGAGTCTAATAATCACTTCCTAATGCACTCAAGATGAGTGATCATGGGTGATGTGTTGCGGTTACTCCCTATAGCATGACTAAAATGGTCACCTTGTTTTGAGTTTTGATTCGATAGTATTTTGACTTTCTTTGAATAGTATATTGTGACTTTGGGGCTAGTACTTTCTTTTATACTTTTTTTTATGAAAGACCACTAAATTTTTGTTTCTTTTCATTTGAGCTATGGTGTTTGCCATGTTGCTAATTTTAATACTTTCTGATTGCCGATATTTTTCTTCTTTTGATTGGACTTGGCAAATGTAACTTTTACCTTGATCTTTTAAAGTGTCAAGTGGTCATTTTGAATGTTGGTATAGCTATCCATATTAATGTGATTAGAGTTATGGGTATCATGTTCATTGAACCATTGATAGTGTGTCAAGGGAGAATACCGCAAGGAGTGAAATCAAGCACAAGGAATAAATGAAGAGTATTATATCAAATTAAGATAAAGGAAGGAATATCCTCAAATGAGAATTCCTTGCGAGTAATCTAAGCAGGAAAATTAATAACAAAAGTGTGATCTAGACCTAATGAATTGTGAAAGTGTTGATAATTGTAGACTTGCTAATTTGGCATGTGTATGGAGATGACTATGTGGATGATATATAAATTAAGTATAATTATTTTTCATTACTCCCTTAGAATGGGATTGTTATATACCTTAATATTTGGGTTTGTGATTAGTGTAACCTATGTAACTTACCCTTGGTGCCTACAAGTCTAAACATTGTAAGCCCTAGAGGTAGAAAACTACCCTATTTATGGGTGGATTTTTAAAAAAACAAAAAATTAGACTTGATTACACCTTGTTGCCCTATGATGTGGGAAGAAATCATGCACCTAGGGTGGTTTAACAAATATGTAATTAACACCCTTATGAGGCACCTTGATGTAAAATAAGTAGATACATTTTGGATAAAGTATGAGGTCAATTTTCTTTAGTAGCATACAATGGATGAGAATTGTAGTGGGATAAACATGTTTTTAAAAAAATCCTTAACAAAGTATGACTCCTAGAAACTAAATAAGTAAGCTAAAATGTGTAACCTAGATTATGGGAGATGATGTGTGGTAGTGATATGATTGGGATGGTGCATTAATGTAAGGTAAGGAAGGACATAAGATAGAATTTGTAAACACCTACAAGAGATTGAAGGGAAATTTAATAAAAAATTCTAAGATATGTACCTTATGAAGGTAGTTTGCTATTACGATAGTAAGTTGGTTTTAATATTGCATCTTTCTAGTAGACAAGATAAGATTTAGAGTAATTTAGTGAAATTGTGGGAAATGTTTGTTAGGATTCCCGAAGATACTAAGAGGGGGGGTGAATCAGTATCTGACCAGTATAAGAATTTATTTGAATTATAACATGAAAAGCATACTAAAACTGTGTACCGGTAAACCAAAAATAATGCAGTAAGTAAGAGCAATAACCACAACATAAGAGACACACTGTAACACAATCTTTTTAACGAGGAAACCCAGTGTGGGAAAAGCCTTGGTGAGATTTGTGACCCATAATATTTGCTTACTGGTCAATAAGGGAATATTACTATTTACAATATGGGCTTTCACATGCAGGAAGGCCAAGTGCCTAGAGCTCACTGCTCAGTTACAAAAGAAGTCTCACTAACTTACACAAATGGATTATACAAATCCAATGTGTTGTACTACTTCAGATTAGCATCTACTATGCTAGATTCAGTATTGTTTTAAGCTCTGCTACATACATAAACCCTTATCCAATATCTTCCTTACAATTCGCATATTAGGTCTACATTAATCCTTCCATCTATCACTTCCTAAATGATCTACAATGATCACATACATATGAGGCATATTAAAATCCACCAAGTTGGCTTACAAAAGACTTTACAATTAAATACAAAATACATTTAAACAAAATCCCTGTCGGCCATGGTGCTAATGATCAATATTTTCGGTGCAGGTGATCTGTGTGCCGATGTTGAATCTGTCGGTCCTAGTGCATGCTGGTATCATAGTATTGCAAGGTTTCCATCAATGACAATACCTTAAATCAGCTACAATTTCTCATTGGAGTGTGCATTTGCCAACAATCTCCCCCTTTGGCATTGATGGCAACACTCATGAGAAAAATCAAAAAGTGTCCAAAAATGTTGTCCGAAAAGAATCTACCAAAATTGTCTTACCAAAACTATGTTGTCAAAAATGTATGCTCCCCCTGAGCTGATGATGTCTTTGTTCTGATCATTTTTCTCATTTCCACTACTCCCCCTTTATCACAACCCTCCTTTATCACTTTTTGATTTGATACAATTCTATTATATTTTTGGTTGAGCTATTGAAAATGATTGAACAAATATTATAAAAGAATAAATAATGGACCCACACACACACTTGGAGAATATAATTCAAAAGCCATTATTTATTTTTATTTTTATTTTCCCACTCCCAATTATGGCACATGTTGTAGGAGGAATTAGAAGCTTCTAGAGGAATCTTCAATACCTTGCATGTAACTCCCCCACTAGGATTTTAATCAATTTTGCATGAGTCCAATATTGGAAAAGAATCTCATTCTTAATTAATTTCTCTAGATAGTGGGATTAAGGGATTTTTCCTATATATTGTATACAAGTTTTCAAAAGAGGGAGTTGATTATGTTTTGGAAAAATTTCCCAAGTTTTTAGTAGTAGGATCTTCTTTGGTAGTCTCATTTTTCATTGTAGGATTGTTAAGTTGTTCTTGAAGACTTCTCTCAAGTTGCAAGGAAGGATCTAAAAAGGATAGCTAGAGGATTGGAGAGGATTCAACATCAACCTTCAATAAGCCAGGTTCTCTTCTTTTGTCATCTCTCATTTACATATGAGAAATTTGTATTATCAAAAAAATTATAGCTTCTAGATCTTCTTTTATATATATAAAAAAAAATTATTAGATTGTAAATCTTTTCTTCTTATTTAGGGATAAATATTGATAAAAGTACTTTTCATATAATGCATGTAAAAGACAGCTTTATTATTTATTTAATTTTCTTTAGAAAAAAAAATATATATCAGATCTTGCTTTTTCAAAAGATTTTTTTTGATCTGTGCAAAAATCATATTTCCCCTTATTTAATTTTTTTTTTCTGAGATTAAACTCTTCCCTGTATGATTAAATGATAATCACTTGTGTATGAATCTTGTTCCTTATTATCCTTCTCTTTAATTCATTACTGGAATGGGAATTTGAATGTAAATCTTATTTCTTACATTAAATCTTACTTCCGTGTGAAAAATCTCACCTCTATGTGAATGCAAGTTTGATCTTCTGTATATGAAGTTATTTAAATATTTCTCCTGTGAGTAAAAATGCATTTCTCTCTCTCTGAATGTAGATTTCATCATAAATCTTAATTCCTTAAGAGCAGTCTTACTTCTTTGTGAACATAAAACGTCTGGTAATAAAATATAAACCTCATTGTATTCATTATTCTCTGTGGAAATAGAGTATAAATCTCTCTCTATGAATATTAGTTCTGTACATTGCTAAAACAATTTAATTCTCTGTGTTATTTCATCCCTATGATTAAATTCTTATTCTCATTTATTTTACATTAACATTTCTCTTGTACATATATTTGTTTATGTATTTCTCTCTTATGCTATTAAATAAATTGGAATGAAAAAACTATATATATATATATATATATATATATATATATATATATATTAATATATTATCATTAAAATTTATACAAACAAATTATATGTGAAATCATACGAAGAAATTCATAGATTAAACTTCACATGGAATAGTGTGCTAACGCAGGGAAGGGGGGGTGGGAGTTATTACCGCCGGAGGTGAGTGGTATCCTCCATTAACCTATGGTCACTGCTATGGCAGTGGCCGTAGGGTAGTGGAGGGGACCACGGTGGTCCCCTCATCACTACAGACCTGTACCCGCAGGCCCATAGTGGTGATGGGACCCGTGGGCCCCCACTCCCACTTGACTATTAAAAGCCACGACATAAATTTTATTATTGGCAAATACATTTGTTAAATTCTTTTCATATATATATTTATTTACTTAGTTTAAATAAAATCAAACTTAGGTAAATTTATAATTAAATTATCTTTAGTAAATTTACAATTAATTTACCTTTAGTAAATTTTATAATTGTAATTTAAATTATATCAAATTTTATAATTAGATCTTTCTATTTAAGTTTCATTGGGCCATTTAGTTGGCATTTTGGATTCATCAAAAATAATTAATTCATGATTGAACCAAAATTGTCAAATGTCTAAACTAATTGCTATTTTTGGAACCTATGACTATAATTAATTACTCCCGTGGTAGGAATACAACATTGCTTAATCTTGCATGTAAGTTACACTATTCTTGTATCATGCAAATTACTTATACATTAATTGCATTTATTGACAATTTCACCTCCATGGAAGTTACACATTTTTTAATTATCAATATGTGAGTTTCATAATTGTCATTATTGTGTAAGTTAGATTTCAAGTTTGAAATATTAATTGTAGAAAGATGGTATTTTTGTTATCAAGTGGTACATGAATACCATCGAGGTAGTTATTTCAATTAATTAAACTTTGCAATGTCTGATTACGTACATTCATTTCATAATTGTTTTTAAGCATGATGTTTTTCATAGCTTCTTAGTTAGAAAACTAAATAAAGGAAGTCAGAGAACCAAAACCTAGCAGCGTTTGGTATATATAGTGCCTCTGGGTCACGCTTATGGGCAATGCTGTCATGTTGAACTACTGTACTTAATGCCTAATAAAGTTGCATCAACAACATCTGTGGCATCATCCCTATAAATCATCGGGAAGTACTAAGGGACACTTCAATGTTAAAATCCAAGGGGCAGGTAATCCCCCTTGGATCGATAATCTAATAAGATAATCCTTCAATGATTTTTACATCGGTTGAGTTAAACCATAGTAAACCTCCTTTAGGGTTGATTAAGTGTAATGCTTTTATGAAATTGATTTAATCTTGAAGAGTTGTTGATGATTGACAATTGGGTCAAGGGTGACGCTTATGATAAGTATCAGGATCTAGTTGTTTAGGCCACAAGCAATAGGCTACCTTGAGCCTTTGCTTAAGTGCTACGACCATGGGTAGCAACCACAGAGAAACTATCTGGGACATTGACCCTAGAAAGGGTTGCATACCCACTAATTAGTTTACATCAAACCATAGAGTAGAAAATATAACTACATACTTTATGCCTTGATCTCATGCCGAAAATGGGTATGTAGGCAGTCTTGGGATAGAGTTGTCCCTAGTACTCAGGCGTTTGTGGGTGGGGTCTAGGTTTGGTAAGAAGAAGGATTGAGTAGAATCCTAACTTGAAAGATAAGTATAATAAAAAAAAAGGAAAAAGTAATTCAATGCATACTCAGAAGGATTCCCGTATGGATTTGCTTGACTTCCCAAGGCTTTAAGCCAAATTTCGAGGCAGAATTCAAGCTTGTATTGTGTTATTTTAATTTCTCCTAAGGACGGTGACCTTGGTGCACTCCTATTAGAAGAGTGTAGTACTTAGTGAGTGACTCAGGACCCAGATGGTCCCGATGAGTCTAAGTCTTTGGCTAGAGAACCTCCTATCCCAATTGGATAGATGCCTACCCCGTATGGGTAGATGCCTATCCCATATTGGATAGATGAAATCCCCTACTCCGTATGGACAGATGCTTAACGCGTATGGTTAGATGCTCATCCCAAATGGATGAATGCCTAATCCTAATGGATGGATTCCCAAAGTATGAAATTAAATCAAATAGAAATGTGTAAATTAAACAAAAAAAAAAAGAATGGTCAAATTTTGTTGGGTTAAGTAAGGTGGGTTATTACATGTGGTATCAGAGAAAAGGTTCAAAACTAGGCCTCGTGCTCACTTCAATTTACACAACTAAGGGAATGTTTTGCAATGGTAGAGATTATATTATAAAATCTTAAATCAAGAACTAACTACATAATTTAATTTTCAGGTAAAACCCTAGAATGGCTAGAGGAAGAGGGAGAGGAAGAGGAAGAGGAAGGGGTAATGGAAGATGTACTACTACTAGGAGACAAAGGGAATGTAACCATGAGGAAAATCATGAAGAAAACCATGAAGAAAACCATGAGGAATACCATGAAGGGGATCAACATAACCCAGGGAATAACAAAGATGGGGTCGAGGCTATAATCAACCTGCTAACCGAACAAAGGGATAAAATCAACTTCTTGGAGCAATCAATGCAGGACCTTAGGGTAAGGTAGAATGATATTGAAAATTGAAGTGGTACTGAAAATGGAAACATTGGTAGCAATCAAGGGAATATGATGGATAATAGAAAGGAAAATAACATATTAGAACTCTCCAAGGATTTGAAAAAAATCACCCCTCCTAAGTTTGATGGGAGGCAAATTGGTGAAGGAGCTGAAAATTGGTTAAATGAAATGGAAAAGTATTTTGAACTAAGAGATTTTAGTGAAACAACCAAGGCCTTATGGGGTTTCTATCAACTCACAGGGGAGGCAGCTAGCTGGTGGACCAACACCAAGGAGCAAAATGGGTATAGCAGGGATACAATCACATGGGATCAATTTGTTTACCACTTCTGAAAAAGGTGTGTCCCTCAATTGTTCTTTGATGAGAAAGTGACAGAATTCCATAATCTATGTCAATGGCCCCTATCAGTCCAACAATATTGGGATAAGTTCACCAAATTTCTTAAGTACGTGTTGTCTTCGATTTCAGTATGGCCAAAATCATGAGGTAACCCTACAAAACTGGTCCGTTTTGTACCTTATGGTCTCTAGGAGAGCTTAATCGACTTGGTCAGTTAGTTCGTTTCGCTTTTTGTCTTTCATTTTTATTGTTTTCCTTGTTTTTCCAGGATTGCAGTTTACCCTGCAGTTCGGACTTTAAAGTCCGAACCGCAAGGTTTCTTTGTTAAAAGCACACTTCAGACTTTAAAGTCCAAAGTGTACTTGTATTTTGTTGTTATATGTAGTTCAGACTTTAAAGCTCGAACTGCATGTGGTTTTTGACTGCAGTTCGGGTTCTAAAACCCAAACCATGGTTTGTTTGACTGCAGATCGGGTTTTAAAACCCGAACTGCATGTTGCCTTTGTATGCAGTTCAGACTTTAAAGTCCAAACTACACATAGTTCATTCTTAGTTGCATGTCAGAATTTAAATTCCAACATGCAAGTGTCCCTGGCTTGCATGTCAGACTTTAAATCCTGACATGCAACTGTGGGTTGTAATTAATGGCGCATTAATTGTTTTTTAGGGTTAAGTTAAATACCTTTTAAGTTAATTTTTTGTGCTTTATTTTTTATTGTGATGTGTTGTCTCCTTCATGTGCCTCTTCATTTTCCTCCCTTGCAACTCAGATTTCTCTCCTTCGTGGCTTGATCGGATCACTCCAATTTCAGATTTTTCGAGCATCATAACGGAAGAGGTAGGGTTTTTGTTTCGGGTTTTTATTGTTTACGTGTCTTCACTTTCTTTTTTCTTTTTGTTTGTTTTTCTTGTTTGTTTTCAATTTTCCCCTTTGGAGGATGATTGGATTTTGAAGTCTGATTGCCTCCTTTGCTTTGGAGAACAATCGGACTTCAAAACCCGATCGTCCTCCAAAGCCCCCCTATCTTAAGCTGCATATCGGAGTTTAAACTCCGGTGTGCAGCTAAAGATTTGTTTTCTTCACATATCAGATTTTAAAGTTTGATATGTGACCTATTAACCTTCGTAGTTGGCATTATAATGACACCAGTAGAGTTATATGTCAAAAAACTGTTGGGTGAATATTTTGTCACCAACGTACTAATGACAAAACATAAAATTCACACAACGCTATGCTAAGAAATTAATCTCTCCTCTCATCAAGGGGAGGTTCCCTATGAAATTTCTCCTCTAATTAACAAGAAATTAAATTGGTGGGTTGGCATTGGGCATATAACTCTCTTTTTTTTAGAGTTTATGTATTCTCCCTTCGCCTAGTTACAGTTTCTCTACCTCTTCAGATATTCAAAGAAAAGAACTATTAATCTAATAAACTATACTACGAATTACTTTAAGTAGCACAAAGTCTCCTATATGGTAACACTGATTCACACTGATCATTACAAATTAAACAAGTAGAAACTTATCTTAAAGCTCAAAGTCTTTAAGTGTAAATTTCTAATCAATTAAACTACTAATAACCGTAGCAATACAAAGCTTACTACAAGTTACTTCCTTTATCAGCAGATTTCTCAAGTACGCTAAGAGCACAAAGTCTATTGGCAAGATTTGAGAGCTCTTTAACCATGTAGCAATATCTTAAGATTATGTCATGCCCAACTTTTGGGCATGAACGGGAAATTTTTTTTAAAAAAAAATACTTAACTAATTAACGAACTACTTAACTAATTTAATCAACTAAGTGCGATTAACTTAAATAAATAATGCACTTTGGGTTAGGTCATAACTATGTTTGAGTCAAGCAAGTAATTAAATTCAATTTAGTAGCTCGGCTTACTAAGTTATCAACGAGCTAATATTTTCCCAAAAAAGGGGAATCTCTAAACTTCATTGATAAGAAATTAAAATCTTAAATACAATGATTAATTTCGAATATAAACGTATTAGAATTTATCTTATCATCCTTAATCCACTAGAATTCTGAGTCTCAATTATCCTCGCAATTTATAACATTTTATTAAAGTAAATTTCCTCGGAATATAAAATACCCTTTTTTTTTTTTTTTTTAAAGCTAAACTACTTAAGAATTAAAATCCCTCTTATAAAGTTACTTCTACATTCATTAGTAATTTTAAAAAGGGAAGATAACATTACTTAATCCTAAGATCAGATGTTTGATCCCAATTTAATTAAAGAAGTTAATCCCCCTCAATAAATTAAACCCTCTTATTCATTTATCAAAAAAATTGTAAACTTAGTTTAACAACTAGCTAGTTTAAATACTAATAAATATCGTTTTAAGTCTACTTATATAAACATATTTATATATATATATATATGTATATAAATATATATACACATATATGTATATATATATGCTTTGTATAATTATTTATATATATTTAGTTATAACCCACATATATGTGAGTTCTTTTCTTTTTATTATCATCTAATAAGGGGGGGCGAGTGGAAAGCCCTTTAAATTGTTATATTAAGTTTCCCGAGATTATTATTATTTTTATTCCACTTATCTACTCTTCTCCCTTTTTTTATAATTTGATCATGTATGCCCTAACCCAAAAATAGGGTTAGGGCTTGCATAATAAAACATTCCCTTTTTTTTTTGATGTGTTCGTGAGTGTGTGCAGGTGAAGGGAAGTCGGCGGCCATGATAGGCAACGTGCAGGGGGCGGACCGAGCCAACCCCCATTATTTTCGCGCAGTATATTACTGGTACTGAGCGGCGTTTAAAGTTTTTTTTTGTGTGTGTTAAATCTTTACTCGGCAAAGTGGAAGGGGAAACGGAATGCCCGAACGGCAGCCGCTGCGGCACCCTGTAGGGAGCGGCCGCCGTCCACTTCACGTGGCGGCTCCGCTCGCTGCGGGTGGCCACAGTGGCGGCCACCGCCGCTGTGTGCCGTCGCAGTGGCGGGCTACGCCCAGCCCACTGCGGCGGCCCGTAGCGAGCGGCGCCGCCCGCTGCGACCCCCCGCAGGGTGCCGAGGGAGTAGGGTTCGGGTGCAACGTTTAAACGTCTTTCTTTGTATGATGCGATTTACTTGGTGTTTACACAAGGTTTAAAACCCTCACATTATAATGTGGATTTTTTCTTCTTATTTAATATCATTTTTATATATTTATATATTTATATATATATATATATTTATATATATATATATATATATATATATATATATAAATATCATTTGGTAGATTAAAATGCTTGAGGATTCACTGTCTGAAACTATCAGATTTTTTTTATTTTTTTGCAAAGGAATAAAACAGAAATATATATATATATATATATATATATATAAGTCTATATATATATATATATATATATATATATATATATATATATATATATATATATATATATATATATATATACATTTATCATCTTAACAGTTTTCTTCTTTTCTTGTAATATTAAAATCTATAACCAAACATTACTGTTTTATTTGTTGTAACTGGATGTTGAAGAACAGTAAATAAAATATATATATATATATATATATATATATATATATATATATATATATATATATATATATATATATATATATATATATATATATATATATATATATATATATATATATATGTTATGTATATACCCATTTAATCTACTAGAAAACCCCTTTTAAAAACCTAAAGAACCATTCATTTATTCATAGCAGATTGCTTAATGAGAAAAGAACCTATATGTATTTATATTTTTTTTTGTGTAAATCAGTTTGTTCAAACAACACTAGAAAAAAATAAACATTGAAAGCTAAATGTTTTTTTTTCCCCTTTTTTTTTTCCAAGGAATAAACTAATTTAATAAACTTCTTTTTCTGCAATAACCAGGAAATAAAGGACTGTTTTCATTTAAATTTACAGCAAACTAGTTTTATCTATTTGCAGAATACATGTAAAATAAAATGCATCTACTTTTCCTTTTTAACATAAAAATTTTCATAAAATCTAATACATCACTTTTTCATTTGCAACTACTAGAAATAGGGATAGAAAACAACAAATATTTCATTATCAAGTAGATATCAAGTAATTTTATGGATACAAAATAATCATGAATTCAAATGGGTTGAACAACCCTACAAGGTATTTCTCTACATAGTTACTAAAAAAAATAATACATCCCTTTCTCTTTCTAGAAAGTAAATACTAGAATTTCTCACATTCTCCTTTTAGACACTACAACATTGAATCCTTCCATTTCTTCCCTATAATTTTTTTTTTTAAAAAAACATTTCTTTTTCTGCAACACGAAAACAACAACATAATCCTTTAGCTCTTCTTTTCCCATTTTTCATGCAACCTGCAATAAACATTTTTTTTTGACCATGGGAAGCTCACCTCCCAGCCTAGGCTTACTAGAAGCCACCCCCGAGCTTGGAGAACCAAGCACCAGACGGGCTACAAACATGCAAACTCTACACAACATAGGAGAACACTTACATTCAAATTTCCCTTCCCAAGCTACACATTCACCACTTTCATGGTGACTCTTCCATGGGTGGAAGTGGACCAAGTACCTATGGGGAGAATGCATGCCAAAACAATACAACATAAGCCACCTCATGGCAACACAAATGCAACCAAGAATACTTCCTCATTCCTTATGCCCCCCAAAAGGCTCAAGGCCATATTTACTCCCCTTATGACCCCCAAATGCATACACAAGGCTATGCATCAAGGGTCACCAAGGACACCCTTGAGAACACTCTCCACAAGGAGAGCCTCTCACCCATGGCTGTCAAACTCCTTCCACCCCAAGATCTTCCTACCCTCCCAAGGATAGGAGATCTTGGACACTCCCAAAAAACAACAAGAAACACAAACAAACACATAGAAAAGAAAACTACACATTATAACTTCAACACAAAAACTTCATAAAACACAATCTTTCAAGCAACTCTTTTCTTTTACAAAACATCATAAACTAACATTTACAACATAACAAGAGGAAGAAGGGAGTAACCAACCTTATTCTGCCAAAAGGTTTGCTAACTTTAGTTGGGGATGAGCTGCCCAATTCCACACTAACTTTCTCCCAAAATTTCTCCAAAAATGTTAAACTCCTACTAACTTTTTCAAAACAAGCATAATCTCCAAGAAAGGAGAGTGGGTGATTACTCACTAAGTTTCCAAAATCTTGCCTAAGAAGGCCTCTCACACACTTCCCAACCCCTTGGGTGAGGTGTGAGTTCCCATTGGTTGCCCTTCCCAAACTCTTGCACATTACTCAAATTGGAAAGGGAAAAGGTGGAAGAGGATGGGGAAGAGAGTTTAACTCCTAAAGGGAAGGTTCTCTATCCTAGGGAGAACTTTCTAAGTTCAATTTTCGTGCATCTTGAAAACACCACTTTTTGAAGTGACTTCATAGTCACATGGGAGAAGCCACATGTTTCAAAACACCCCTAACCCATAGGTATACCCTTAGGACCTTTGGAAAAGCCTAAAAACTTACCCTAGGAGTCCATTAAACCCTTTGGAAACCCCACTGAAGTTTACCTACGGGTCAAGCTTGAGTTGACCACTCCCATGACTCCCTACCCAAGACAAATTTGGGACCACACTCAAGTTTTTGAATGGCTTTGGTAGAAACAAAACTCCCTCCAAGAGACAAGTCAACATCAATGACACTTAATCAGCACATGTGTCAAGTGACACAACAAAAATACAATATAAAAATTACACATGGAAAATTGGTCTCTTGAAGGATTACACAATTACATATAAATCAAATTTTACACTCAAGCATTATACACATCACAAATAAAATACATTACAAGGGGGGGGGTGTTGTCTCTCCAAATAGACAACTCTCGGCTTAACAAACGCACATTGGTCTAGGCTTGGTTCTCCATTAAATTCCATGGTCACATGGATAATTTTCCTGTGCATCTCAATTAACACATTAGTAACTCCAAATAATCACAATTATACAAAATTAAATACATGGATTTCATTACACATCAAACACTCATACATTTGACATCGATAATTCAATATCTCATTTGTTTCAAATTCAATTTTACCTATGCAATTAACATAATTTTCCAAAAATGAACCATTCATAAATATGCATCATTTTTCTTTCATCAAAATAAAATCCTGCAAATTTCCAATAATGACATTCACCATCATAATGTAATTCTATTCTAGAAATCATATCTAAAGTTTCATAATCATCATGCATGAAATAAAACATCACATATGTCAGTGTGATCCAAATCATGGAATCATATAAGTTCTAAGTCCTTAATGCATAAAATAAAGCATCCATAATAGTCTCAATATGCAAATAACTGAAAATGTCAAACTGAATCGGGGTAGGGCCTCACACCCTCCCCCTCTAGGCATGAACTTCCTCCTGGAGTTCATCAAAAAGGTGGGGGTACTGTGATCTCATAAGTGCTGCATCCTCCCATGAGGCTGTGACCTCATCATAGCAATCCCACTGGACTCTAACCTGGTCCAGCTCTCGCCCTCGAAGGCTCAGCGTTCGGCGTGCCAAAATGCGAATGGGCTCCAAAGCTAGCTGCCTGTCCGACTCCACCTGCAAGGCATCCCAATCTAGAATATGAGACTCATCATAGATATACTTCCTCAAAACTGAAACATGAAACACATTGTGGATGCGTGACAGGCTAGGTGGCAATGCTAGACGGTAGGCAACTGGCCCTATCCTCTCAAGGATCTCAAATGGTCCTACAAACCGAGGTGCGAGCTTAGAACCCTTTCCATAATGGATTGGACTCTTATGCGGTCGCACTCTCAAGAAGACTCTATCTCCAACTGAGTAGCTACGATCAACCCTCTTTGCATCTGCATATTTCTTCTATCTATTCTGTGCCTCTCTAAGACGCTGCCTAATCAAATCCACCTACTGCTCCATATCCTGAACTATCTCTGGACCAATAGCAACTCTGTACTCTATGCGGTCCCAACTCAATGGTGTCCTACAAGGCCTGCCATATAATGCCTGATAGGGTGGCATTCCCAAGGACGTGTGATGCCCATTGTTATAGGCAAACTCCACTAAGGGAAGATACTCTTCCCATCTGGTCTGGTGATCCATGACGTACATGCGAAGCATATCCTCTAACACCTGATTAACTCTCTCTATCTGGCCATCCGTCTCCGGATGATAGGCTGTACTAAAATTGAGCGTGGTACCCATAGCTGCCTGTAATGCCTTCCAAAAAGAGGAAGTGAAGAGTGAATCCCTGTCGGAAATGATCTTACGTGGAACACCATGAAGTCTGACAATGTCTCGCAAAAACACCTGTGCTACTGCTGGTGCCGTGAAGGTGGTATGAACTGGTGAAAAGTGAGCCACTTTGGTCAACTTGTCAACCGTCACCAAGATGGCATCATGGCGGCGAGATGACATAGGGAGACCAATGATGAAATCCATGGATATAGTGTCCCACTTCCACTCTGGTATAGCATGAGATTGGAGCAACCCACCTGGATGGCTGTGCTCCGCCTTAACTCCCTGACACTCAAGGCATCGGGCTACCAACTCAGCGATAAGCTGTCGCATTCCTGGCCAATGATAAAGTTCTCTCAAGTCTGCATGCAACTTCTTGACACCGGGATGCGCTGCATAAGGAGCTCTATGTGCCTCTGTGATAATGAACTCCCGCAATCCCCCGGAAGAAGGCACATAGATGCGCCCTCTATGGCGTAATATACCATCGGGCTCTAAGGAATAATCCACATATTTCCCTTCCAAAGTTTCCTGAGATCGAATAGCCTCGCAAACCTCTGAATACCATCTGTCCTCTAGCAATCGCTGCATGATCCAATCTCTCAAATCCGTGCTCATAGACATGGTGAATACCTCGTGATGTCTCCTACTCAAAGCATCTGCAACTACATTTTCTTTCCCTTTGATGTAGTGAATGTCAAAATCATACTCACACAAGAATTCCATCCATCTCCTCTGACGTGCATTAAGATTCGGCTGAGTAAATATGTACTGAAGACTCTGATGGTCTGAGTGCAACTCGAAGTGATGACCCAAAAGGAAATGTCTCCATCTCACAAGTGCATGTACTACGGCCGCAAGCTCAAGGTCATGAGTGGGGTAATTAAGCTCGTGAGTCTTGAGTTTCCTAGACTCAAAAGCTATAGCTTTGTCATTCTGCATAAGTACTGCTCCTAAACCATCTAGGGAAGCATCTGTGCAAACCATGAAATCTGCTGAAGGATCTGGTACTACAAGGATAGGTGCGGTAGTAAGTGCCTTTTTAAGTTCCTGAAAGGCCTTCTCGCACTTCTCCATCCACTCAAACTTCTTCCCTTTGTGCTGAAGAGAAGTGATAGGATGAGCAATTCTAGAGAATCCCTCGACAAAACGTCGGTAATAACCTGCTAAGCCCATGAAGCTCCTGACCTCTGTCACACTGGTAGGTGCTGGCCAATCCATAATGGCTCTGATCTTTGATGGGTCTACTGAGATCCCATCACCGGATATAACATGACCAAGGTACTTGATCTCCGTTTTAAAGAAAGCACACTTCGACAAACTGCCATACAACTGATTTTCCCTCAAACACTGCAAAACCTGTCTCAAGTGCTCCTCATGTTCCTCCTCATTCCGTGAATATATCAAAATGTCGTCAAGAAACACAATCACAAAGCAGTCGAGGAATGTACGGAACACTCCATTCATGAGACTCATAAAGACTACTGGAGCATTCGTAAGACCGAATGGAACCACGGTGAACTCATAGTGGCCATATCTAGTGCGAAATGCGGTCTTGTGGATATCACTTTCCACTATTCTCAACTGATGGTACCCTGATTTTAGATCAATCTTGGAAAATACTTTGGCACCTTGAAGTTGGTCAAACAAATCGTCGATCCTGGGCAATGGATATCGGTTCTTGATGGTCACTTTGTTCAATTGACGGTAATCCATGCATAATCGGAGAGATCCATCTTTCTTCTTCACGAAGATGACTGGTGCACCCCAAGGGGATACACTGGGGCGAATGTGGCCCTTCTCTAGGAGTTCCTCAAGCTGAATCTTGAGCTCATTAAGCTCATTTGTAGTCATTCTATATGGTGCTCTTGAGATTGGTTTGGCTCCTGGAACAAGGTCTATATGAAAATCAATCTCTCTACGGGGCGGCATACCAGGTAACTCTGAAGGAAAAACATCTGCAAATTCTCTAAGGATAGGATGATCGTCAATAGATGGTTCCTTTTCCTCCTCTTCTCCTCTATCACTAATGGTGATGGCAAATAACTGACATCCCTTTCGCATGCTCCGCTTAAGCTGCATGGCGGAGATCATACGAAGAGACACGGGTCTCTGAATTCCAGTGATCACTATAGGAGAGCCATGATCATCCTCACACTCGATCTTTTTCAGGCGACAATCCATCTTGGCTTTGTGGGCATAAAGCCAATCCATGCCAAGTACAACGCCATATGATCCAAGTGGTGTAACTCTAAGGTCCACTAAGGTGGTGATGTTACCAATCTGAACCTGACATCCCTTAACCTCTGATTCCACTGACACTCTAGCCCCTGAAGCTAATTCCACTTCCCAACTGACCTCTTGCCTAATTGCCACTAGCCCGCAATGCTCCACAACCAATGGAGATATAAAAGAATCAGTAGCTCCTGAATCAAATAATACAGATACACTGCTACCTCTGATCATACCTGCTACCTCAATAACCGTGGCCTGATGCTCTGCCTGGCGGTTGTCAACCGCTGCGAAGACTCTGTGGGACTTGCCCATGTCCCCAACTGTCAGCTCTGATGCTGCCATCCTCTGATTCCCTGTCATCTGACCCTGAGGACACTCTCTCGCTATGTGTCCCATGGCTCCACATGTGAAGCAAGGGCCTCGTGCCTGAAACTATACTCCCTGTGGTCTGGAGAAAGACTATCCCCCTGTCCTACTAGAACCACTGTACCCACCTCTAGAAGACTGCTGAGTCCTAGCCGGAGGTGTGTAAGGAGCCGGAGATTTCTGATCTCGCCTCTGACCCTGTGACTGCCACTGCTTGGGCTTTGTGCCCTGCTGATTCTGCGGAGGCTTTTGCCTCTGGTTTTGCTGTGACTGCTGCGGAGGAGGGGGTTTGGAGAACCCCGATGAGTGCTTGTTGTTACCTTTCCATTGGGGTTTCTGAAACCCATAAGTCTGTGGTGAAGGGTTACGGTTCTGAAACCGATCCTTCGAGTCATGTGGTCTGGCCTGAATCTCCTCGGCTATCAAAGCCTTCTCCACGGCAACCCGAAGGCTCCCTGGAGCGGCCATCCTCACTGGTCCTGCTATGCCGGAATTCAATCCTCCGATAAATCGGTTGACGAGAAGCTTTTCATCTTTTAGGTAATCTACATAAGGCAAGAGCTCAAAGAACTTTTTCTCGTACTGTGTCACTGACATACCCTTCTGCTGGAGGTCATGAAACTCATCCACCCTACGCTGTCTGAAATGTTCTAACAAATACCTCTCCCTAAATCTTTCTGTGAAAATCTCCCAAGTGAGGGTCTCTATCTCTAAGCCACACTTATATTCTTCCTGTCTCCACCATGTGGAGGCTGTTCCTCGCAATAGGTGAACCGCTACACGTGCTTTTAGATTGCTCTCATAAGAGCGCAATGCAAAGCACCTATCTAGGCTTAAAAGCCATGCCTCTACCTCTACCCCATCGGTAGATCCCCCAAATGATGGTGGCTGAAGACGCATAACCTCTCTGATTAGATCCCCTGGATCTCTACGTGCCCTCTCAATATACACTGGTGCTACGGCCGGAGGTGGTGCTGGTAGGTGAATGGGTTCGGGCTCATGCACAGCCTGACTCTCTACGGGATTAGGAGGTGGACTCCTACTCCGTTCCCGTTCCACTGTCCTATGACTTCTTGAGTTCTGGTTTTCAACATTATGGTCTGCTGCTGGAAGCCTATCCTGTACTAATCCAATCAGGTTCTGAAGGGCTACCAAGATGTCTCGGTTTGGGTCAACTGGTTGCTCGGGAGGAGCTGCTGGGTCCACTTCCTGAACCGATTCCTCCCTAATGACCTCTTCGCGTGCCATGCGTGCACGCCTAGGGCCTCTACCACGTTTGTGACCTTGTCGCGTAGTTGGAGGCATCCTTTTTAAGAAAATAAAATAAAACGAAATAAATAACTATTTTAGGAGAAAATATTTTAGCTAAAATAAAAATAAAATTAAATACAATTCAATTAATTAAATAATTATAGCGAAACGTAATGGAGTAAGGTTCCCTAGTGTTGGCAACCTTGCTCTGATACCAAAATGTCATGCCCAACTTTTAGGCACGAACGGGAAATTTTTTTTTTTTTTAAATACTTAACTAATTAATGAACTACTTAACTAATTTAATCAACTAAGTGCGATTAACTTAAATAAATAATGCACTTTGGGTTAGGTCATAACTATGTTTGAGTCAAGCAAGTAATTAAATTCAATTTAGTAGCTCGGCTTACTAAGTTATCAACGAGCTAATATTTTCCCAAAAAAGGGGAATCACTAAACTTCATTGATAAGAAATTAAAATCTTAAATACAATGATTAATTTCGAATATAAACGTATTAGAATTTATCTTATCATCCTTAATCCACTAGAATTCTGAGTCTCAATTATCCTCGCAATTTATAACATTTTATTAAAGTAAATTTCCTCGGAATATAAAATACCCTTTTTTTTTAAAATTTTTAAAGCTAAACTACTTAAGAATTAAAATCCCTCTTATAAAGTTACTTCTACATTCATTAGTAATTTTAAAAAGGGAAGATAACATTACTTAATCCTAAGATCAGATGTTTGATCCCAATTTAATTAAAGAAGTTAATCCCCCTCAATAAATTAAACCCTCTTATTCATTTATCAAAAAAATTGTAAACTTAGTTTAACAACTAGCTAGTTTAAATACTAATAAATATCGTTTTAAGTCTACTTATATAAACATATTTATATATATATATATATATGTATATAAATATATATACACATATATGTATATATATATGCTTTGTATAATTATTTATATATATTTAGTTATAACCCACATATATGTGAGTTCTTTTCTTTTTATTATCATCTAATAAGGGGGGGCGAGTGGAAAGCCCTTTAAATTGTTATATTAAGTTTCCCGAGATTATTATTAATTTTATTCCACTTATCTACTCTTCTCCCTTTTTTTATAATTTGATCATGTATGCCCTAACCCGAAAATAGGGTTAGGGCTTGCATAATAAAACATTCCCTTTTTTTTTTGATGTGTTCGTGAGTGTGTGCAGGTGAAGGGAAGTCGGCGGCCATGATAGGCAACGCGCAGGGGGCGGACCGAGCCAACCCCCATTATTTTCGCGCAGTATATTACCGATACTGAGCGGCGTTTAAATTTTTTTTTTTTGTGTGTTAAATCTTTACTCGGCAAAGTGGAAGGGGAAATGGAATGCCCGAACGGCAGCCGCTGCGGCACCCCGCAGGGAGCGGCCGCCGTCCACTTCACGTGGCGGCTCCGCTCGCTGCGGGTGGCCGCAGTGGCGGCCACCACCGCTATGTGCCGTCGCAGTGGCGGGCTACGCCCAGCCCACTGCGGCGGCCCACAGCGAGCGGCGCCGCCCGCTGCGACCCCCCGCAGGGTGCCAAGGGAGTAGGGTTCGAGTGCAACGTTTAAACGTCTTTCTTTGTATGATGCGATTTACTTGGTGTTTACACGGGGTTTAAAACCCTCACGTTATAATGTGGATTTTTTCTTCTTATTTAATATCATTTTTATATATTTATATATTTATATATATATATATATTTATTTATATATATATATATATATATATAAATATCATTTGGTAGATTAAAATGCTTGAGGATTCACTGTCTGAAACTATCAGATTTTTTTTTTTTTTTTGCAAAGGAATAAATCAGAAATATATATATATATATATATATAAGTCTATATATATATATATATATATATATATACATTTATCATCTTAACAGTTTTCTTCTTTTCTTGTAATATTAAAATCTGTAACCAAACATTACTGTTTTATTTGTTGTAACTGGATGTTGAAGACCAGTAAATAAAATATATATATATATATGTTATGTATATAACCATTTAATCTACTAGAAAACCCCTTTTAAAAACCTAAAGAACCATTCATTTATTCATAGCAGATTGCTTAATGAGAAAAGAACCTATATGTATTTATATTTTTTTTTGTGTAAATCACTTTGTTCAAACAACACTAAAAAAAAATAAACATTGAAAGCTAAATGTTTTTTTTTCCCCTTTTTTTTTTGCAAGGAATAAACTAATTTAATAAACTTCTTTTTCTGCAATAACCAGGAAATAAAGGACTGTTTTCATTTAAATTTACAGCAAACTAGTTTTATCTATTTGCAGAATACATGTAAAATAAAATGCATCTACTTTTCCTTTGTAACATAAAAATTTTCATAAAATCTAATACATCACTTTTTCATTTGCAACTACTAGAAATAGGGATAGAAAACAACAAATATTTCATTATCAAGTAGATATCAAGTAATTTTATGGATACAAAATAATCATGAATTCAAATGGGTTGAACAACCCTACAAGGTATTTCTCTACATAGTTACTAAAAAAAATAATACATCCCTTTCTCTTTCTAGAAAGTAAATACTAGAATTTCTCACATTCTCCTTTTAGACACTACAACATTGAATCCTTCCATTTCTTCCCTATATATATATTTTTTTTAAAAACATTTCTTTTTCTGCAACACGAAAACAACAACATAATCCTTTAGCTCTTCTTTTCCCATTTTTCATGCAACCTGCAATAAACATTTTTTTTTTACCATGGGAAGCTCACCTCCCAGCCTAGGCTTACTAGAAGCCACCCCCGATCTTGGAGAACCAAGCACTAGACGGGCTACAAACATGCAAACTCTACACAACATAGGAGAACACTTACATTCAAATTTCCCTTCTCAAGCTACACATTCACCACTTTCATGGTGACTCTTTCATGGGTGGAAGTGGACCAAGTACCTATGGTGAGAATGCATGCCAAAACATTACAACATAAGCCACCTCATCGCAACACAAATGCAACCAAGAATACTTCCTCATTCCTTATGCCCCCCAAAAGGCTCAAGGCCATATTTACTCCCCTTATGACCCCCAAATGCATACACAAGGCTATGCATCAAGGGTCACCAAGGACACCCTTGAGAACACTCTCCACAAGGAGAGCCTCTCACCCATGGCTGTCAAACTCCTTCCACCCCAAGATCTTCCTACCCTCCCAAGGATAGGAGATCTTGGACACTCCCAAAAAACAACAAGAAACACAAACAAACACATAGAAAAGAAAACTACACATTATAACTTCAACACAAAAACTTCATAAAACACAATCTTTCAAGCAACTCTTTTCTTTTACAAAACATCATAAACTAACATTTACAACATAACAAGAGGAAGAAGGGAGTAACCAACCTTATTCTGCCAAAAGGTTTGCTAACTTTAGTTGGGGATGAGCTGCCCAATTCCACACTAACTTTCTCCCAAAATTCCTCCAAAAATGCTAAACTCCTACTAACTTTTTCAAAACAAGTATAATCTCCAAGAAAGGAGAGTGGGTGATTACTCACTAAGTTTCCAAAATCTTGCCTAAGAAGGCCTCTCACACACTTCCCAACCCCTTGGGTGAGGTGTGAGTTCCCATTGGTTGCCCTTCCCAAACTCTTGCACATTACTCAAATTGGAAAGGGAAAAGGTGGAAGAGGATGGGGAAGAGAGTTTAACTCCTAAAGGGAAGGTTCTCTATCCTAGGGAGAACTTTCTAAGTTCAATTTTCGTGCATCTTGAAAACACCACTTTTTGAAGTGACTTCATAGTCACATGGGAGAAGCCACATGTTTCAAAACACCCCTAACCCATAGGTATACCCTTAGGACCTTTGGAAAAGCCTAAAAACTTACCCTAGGAGTCCATTAAACCCTTTGGAAACCCCACTGAAGTTTACCTACGGGTCAAGCTTGAGTTGACCACTCCCATGACTCCCTACCCAAGACAAATTTGGGACCACACTCAAGTTTTTGAATGGCTTTGGTAGAAACAAAACTCCCTCCAAGAGACAAGTCAACATCAATGACACTTAATCAGCACATGTGTCAAGTGACACAACAAAAATACAATATAAAAATTACACATGGAAAATTGGTCTCTTGAAGGATTACACAATTACATATAAATCAAATTTTACACTCAAGCATTATACACATCACAAATAAAATACATTACAAGGGGGGGGGTGTTGTCTCTCCAAATAGACAACTCCCAGCTTAACAAACGCACATTGGTCTAGTCTTGGTTCTCCATTAAATTCCATGGTCACATGGATAATTTTCCTGCGCATCTCAATTAACACATTAGTAACTCCAAATAATCACAAATATACAAAATCAAATACATGGATTTCATTACACATCAAACACTCATACATTTGACATCGATAATTCAATATCTCATTTGTTTCAAATTCAATTTTACCTATGCAATTAACATAATTTCCCAAAAATGAACCATTCATAAATATGCATCATTTTTCTTTCATTAAAATAAAATCCTGCAAATTTCCAATAATGACATTCACCATCATAATGTAATTCTATTCTAGAAATCATATCTAAAGTTTCATAATCATCATGCATGAAATAAAACATCACATATGTCAGTGTGATCCAAATCATGGAATCATATAAGTTCTAAGTCCTTAATGCATAAAATAAAGCATCCATAATAGTCTCAATATGCAAATAACTGAAAATGTCAAACTGAATCGGGGTAGGGCCTCACAGATTAAATACATAAAGATAATATGTATTCAATGGACATAGGAACATTAAATAATATAAACAAATTTATTGATACAACACAAAGTTTGCAATCAACAAAACCATTTTCTTTATTTGTTTGATTGAATTCTCATCACAAAATCTCAAAGTCTAAATTGGGATAAAAATCCAGTAGAGTTTTGCTAAGCATGAAAAGATTAAAAAAAATATTTACAAAAAGGTCCTCCTTATATAGGAAAAGAAGTTGAGAAAAAGGTGGGCACAGTTGACTTATTCAACCACATAGTCCCATTTTACTACAACTACTACATAAAGAAAACGTGCAACTGCATAAAAATTTACAACATATATTGGTGCAGCTGCATGAAGAAAGAGTGCCAAAAGGGGGAACTTCATTCTTGATTCTCTTCTTCGTTGGATTTCTGAAAACCTTCGAACTTGGCGAGGATGGTTTTGACCTTTGATTCATTTGGCATCAGGGTAGAACTTGTGATGATTTGAACGTGGGACATTACATCTTGGATCTTCACGTGCTTCTTCTTAACATCCTTTAGCATGGATGTGAGTACTTCAAAGCTAACTTGAATTTCTAACAATTTATCAAATGTATCAAGTGAGAAGTCTTGTCCCATGCACTAGTCCATCAAGGAAAGAAATTCTTGGGTGATGACTTCAACAGTGATGAGATTTTGATCACCATCATACAAATAGCAAGGAAGATCACCTACTTTAGCAAAAATAAGGTCAACCTCATCATCACCTTCTTTCCTTTCATGATCCAACTCTACAATCATCAATTTCATTTTCTCTTGTTTATGAGACAATAATGACAAGATCTGAATATACTTCTCCCTTGTGGGAATTACCTTATTCTCCACTAGGACATCTATCTTGAAATCCTCCATTTTGCTCCAAAGGGTAGTGCTTTTCACAACTTCCTCAATTTCCTAGGATAAATGTAATAACCCACCATGATTCATCCAACAAAAATTGAGTATATTTTTTTGTTTCATTATGTTTTATTCAGTTGCATACTCTGGGCATCCATCCAAATAGGATTGGGCATTCATCCATTCGGGATGAGCTTCTAACCATACGGGTTAGGCAATTGTCCATACGGGACGTAAATTCCATCTATCCAATACGGGATAAGCATCTACCCATACGGGGTAGGCATCTATCCAAACGGGATAGGAGATGCTCTGGCCAGAGACTTAGACTCATCGGGACCATTCGGGTCCTGAGCCACTCACTAAGTACTACATTCTTCTAACAAGAATGCACCGAGGTCGCCGTCCTTAGGAGTAATAAGAAAATAATACAAGCTTGAATTCCGCCTCGAAATTTGGCTTAAAGCCTCGGGAAGTCAAGCGAATCCTTACGGGATTCCTTCCGAGTATGCATTGAATTAAGTTTGATTATCTTATCTTTCAATTAGGATTCTTACTCAACCAAGTCTAGACCCCACCCACGAACGCCTGAGTACGAGGGACAACTCCGTCCCAAGACTGCCTACATACCCGCTTCGGCGCGGGATCAAGGCGTAAAGTATGTAGTTCTATTTTCTAAACTATGGTTTGATGTAAACTGATTTGTGGGTACGCAACCCTTTCTAGGGTCAGTGTCCCAGACAGTTTCTCTGCGGTTGCTACCCACGAAGGTAGCACTTAAGCGAAGGCTCAAGATGGCCTATTGCTTGTGGCCTAAACAAAATAACTAGAACCTAATTCTTATCATGAGCGTCACCCAATTTCAATCACCAATATCCCTTCGAGGTGAATAAATAAATAAATAAATAAAGTAAATTTCACGAGAGCTCTTAACTTGACCATCCCTAAGAGGGGTTTACTATGGTTTATCTCAACGGATGTGGAATTCAATTAAAAGTTATCTTATTAAATTATCGATCCAAGAGGGATTACCCGCCCCTTGGATTTTTAACTTCCAAATGTCTCTTATTACTCCCCGACGATTTATAGGGACGATGCCACAGACGTCGTTAATGCAGCTTTATTAGGCGTTAAGTGCAGTAGTTCAACACGACGGCATTACCCGTAAGCGTGACCCAGAGGCACCGTATATACCGAACGCTGCTAGTTTTGGTTTTCCAACTCCATTTGTTTAGTTTTCTAAACTAACATCATGCTTGAATATAATTAAGAAATGGATGTACATAATTTAAACCTTAAATACTATTTAAAAAAAAGAATATCATTATTCTACATATATTGGCATGGTAATGATAATTGTGAGTAATTGCATGAAAATAAGGGATACGAAATAATCATAATGCCATGCAAAAGTAATGTCATTTACATACAAAATGTAAGAATGTTTTCTCTTATCACAAGACTTGATTAGTTATAAGGTTACAAAAATTCTCATGAGTGACCAAATTGAATAATAATGAGACTTTACTTATCTCCAAAATCATGGGTCAAATAATCCATTCATTTTTCCAAGGAATTGAAATAATACATTGAATTCAACTCTTGTTAATTCTAAGGAAATTAAATTTAACTAAACAAATGTACACAACAAAAAAATTAATTTAAATTTAATTTAAAACGATACAAAATAACTTAAATTTTAAACCAACATTTAAAACCTTCCATCGAAATTTCCCCATGGCCGAACCTTGTTTTAATTATTTGTATATAGAACCGGGGGTGGGGACCACGGGTCCCGTCACTCCCTGCGGTCCTGCATGTGCAGGCCCGTAGGGGTTGACGGGGCCACGTGGTCCCCTCCACTCCCCTGCGGCCACTTGCAGTGACCGCAGGGTAGTGGGGGGGGTACCACTAACCCTGTCGGCTTACGGTAACGCCATTCTGCATTCGTGTGGTTATTCTCGGGGACTGTGCTGAACGCGGTAGTGAATGCGATAATTGACGTTATAACAATAATGTTTGTGAATTAACGTTGGAATATATATATATATATATATGTAAATGGTTTCAAATTTCTTTACAAAGGATAATTTATTTAAGAAGGTAAGAACAGGTAAATAACTGAGTTTTTCTTGATTTTGTCTCTTTACAGAATCCAGACTTTTATTATATATTTATCTTATTCACAGAGAGAGAGGAAGAGAGATTTATCCAGCCATTACAGGAAGGGAGTTATTCTCAGACTTCTCAGGAATTTGTTTGTTTCTAGGATTTATTCTCAGGGTCCAGGAGGATTTATTCAACTAGTATTTTCAGAGAGCTCTTTGTTCAATCCACAGAGAGTTTTCAAAAAAGAAAATAATAATAAGAATACTCATTAAATGATTACAGAGAAAAAATTGTAGTGTAGTTTATCCTTGTTTCAAATAATTTCTTTTCTGTTCTTCAGATAATTTATATAACCAGATACAGAGGAGATAATCACAATGAAAATGAGATTTAGATAACAAAAACCAGAGAGGTGAAAAGATGGTTCTTCTTAGCAAGAATCAATCTAAAATTTTAATAAGAGGAACAATTTAAATCTGGATCTAAATTTTTTTTTAAAAAAAAAAACAGTGAATCTAATTCTTATCAAGCAAATTTAATCTACTTCCTTTTTATCAAGAATCTGAAATTAATAATCAACAATTTGTTCTATTTTTTTTCAAACATTTTATTCTATTCCAAAATCTGAAACTAAATTTTATCAAAAATTTGAAACAATGAATCAACAATTTATTTTGCTTTTTATCAAACATTTTAATCTACTCCAAAATCTGAAACTAAATTTTATCAAAATCTGAAACAATGAATCAACAATTTATTTTACTTTTTATCAACATTTTAATCTACTCCAAAATCAAGAATCTAAACAATGAATCAACAATTTAATCTACTTTTTTTTTATCAAACATTTTAATCTAATTCTTATCAAAGTCTGAAAACTAATTTCACAATGAATTTCATTTTCATAAAATAATTTAATCTAATCTAATCTACAACAAGAATAAGATGCACAAAACTAAGCTTGGAGGAACCTGGATGCTTGCAAAAATGGTGTAGAGTCTCCCTTGATCCTCCAAATTGAAGAGAAATCCTCCCAACAAAACCTTGGCTGCAATGAAAAATGGACTACAAAGGAGAAATTGCAGAATTTCTTATGGAATAGCTAACTTTTCTTTTGAAACTTGTACCTATTTTATAAAGCAAATTTCAAATTCCCACTACCTAATTATTAATTGAAAAAAAAGAGATTCTCTCCCAATTTGGCCTCCATGCAAATTAATTGGGCTTAGTGGGAGGAGTTACATGCAAGGAGGTGGAGAAGCCTCTAGAAGCTTCTTATTCCTCCTACAACATGTGCCTTAATTTGGGTGAGGAAAATAACTAATTAAAATATATATGCATTTTCCATGTGTGTGTGGTTCATTAATTTTATTCCCTTACAATATTCATTCAATAATTCATCCAAAGAGTATAAATAAAGTTTTGTATTTTAAATCAAAAAAAAGTGATAAAGGAGGGTTGTGACAATAAAGAGGTTTTGAGTCTTTGCATCTGACTCTGGATCACTTCATAATTAGACAATAGCTCCACCATTGAACTCAGAATATGAGAGCCTTCTGACCTTAGCCGCGAGATCCATTCATCCATTACTCGGCCCTTAGCTCCTACCTGCTCAATCTTCTTGATAGCTTCAGTATCTATTGATGATCCTATAGGTTCAACCTCTTGAGAAGATTGTGTGACCTTTAAGAAGACATTGGTCAACTGCTCACACTTATGCTTTAGGATATTTTTCTCATACCTCTCTTGATCCAGTCTTCTCAAGAAAGAATTAAGGGCTATCTAATAATCTAATTTCACACTTTCATGTGTCTCCACTCCGAGCTCCATAACCTACATGGTATAATCTTCTGATCGTATGCTACCTTTGTCCTTATCTGATGATGGCACCATAACTTCAGCGTATTTTCTTCTGGAAGCTGGGTCTACTACCACCCGAGATACTGTCTTTGGCTTCTTTGTTCCCTTAGGCTTTGGAGGAACCAAAAGTTCAAAGTCAAATTCATTAGGAGATATTACCTATTTCTTCCTTTTAGGGGCCACTACTTCCATCCAAGGGGATAGTTCTAGATTGGATGATGGAGGAGTGGCTCCTTGCTAACTTGGGGTCAAAGATTCTAGAGTAGGTTGACTGGAACTTGGAGCAGTTGCAAGTGTAACTAATGGTACTGATATTGAAGCATCTAATGGAACATTTGTTGTTGGTACCTCTTCAATTATTGGTGGAAGAGTTGAAGGTGCTATCAGTGTAACTTCAGTGCTTACCAATGAAGGGATGGTTGTGACGGTGGTAGTAATGACTGGTAAATCTACCAAAACCTATTCTGCAAGTGCATCTTGCAAAGTTTCATTAAAGTCCATCATGGTAGACTCAAAAGTAGATGAAGGGATATCATCTGAAGTAGAGAAGTTGGTTATTGTAAAAAATTGACTAGCAGTCTCTGATTGCAGCATGCCCATACTTAGATCTCCATCTTCATGAACATCTTCATCTTCTTGATCAGAATCAGAGTCAGAATCAATAAAGTGAATGACTACTTGTGAAGTGGTTGTCGTATCAACTTCAATTGAATGTGGCACTTCTTCTACCTGTACTTCCTCTTGTTGAGGAATTTCACCTTCCTCGACCTCCTTACCCTTTCTAGCTTCACTGACAGGTGGTTGTTCTGGCTCCTTTGCCACTACCTCCTGTGATGTTGATGATGATTCGCCTTGCTTTGACCCTTTAACTGTAAATTTGATTTTAGGCCCTTTACCTTTTGATTTTACCATAGAAGAAGAGGATAGTGCTTGTGAGTCTGCCCTATTCTTGGTTCTTGTTTCAGCTATCGATGTCTTGCCCAATGGACCATCACTATTGTCATCATCTCCTGAGCTAGTGGGAAACTGTTTCATCCTGAGATTCTTCTTTAGCAACCAAGCATTGGTGTTTGCTATGATGGGAGAGATCCTTTGAGTAATGGACTTTCTTTCCTTCTTCAACCATTGCACAAGTGGGAGTGGGGAATCAACAATCTTCTTCTCATAGTAAATAGGATCCACTATGTCATCTGTGTCTTCCATAGTCATTGGGATCTTAGCTAGATCCATATTTTCAATTTGTTCTAGATTAAGGTGGCTGAAGTCCATCCTCCTAATATCTTCCTCATTCTGACATTCCACCTAAACATCCTCAAACCTATAGACATGAGTGTATGTCCTTTTGAGTATTCTCTTTATACCCTAAAAATCAAAATCGGTTCGGGCCTTGAATCTCCTCATGGTATTCCATTGCATCTCCTCCTTATTTTTGGCTTTGGGATTAGTTAGCATGGAATACCTACCAATTGACTCTAGGAATTTTAGCCTAGTCTTGTGTGCTTGTGATTTTTTCTCATGCACACTAATCAGTTGTCTGCACAACTCCATAAGGACAATTTTATCTGGAGGAAACCTTGGAAGAATGAAGGGCTCACCTGAGAAGCATCCAATCCGGATATAGGTAAATGTGGGGAATTGAAGGAAGACACACCCAAAGTGGGACACCCTACTATAAGAGACCTCTGATATTCTTCTCTTATACAGGCCTTTATCAAAAATGCACTTCTAAACAGCAAAGAAAGCATCATTAACCCTCCTGTAATGATTACCTTGATTTTGATAGTTAGTTGATCATAGTATTCCGAAATGGGCACTATTCTTCTATCACCCTTAGTTGACAAGCCTAGATATTGCCTCATAGAGGAAGCTGCGTAAACCAGGTATGAGGTCATATAAAATTTCAGTGTTACTTTGACCTCTTTCAGTTGGGTGCAAAGTGCATCACTGATTTGTTCTCCCCAATCAATTCTTGCAGCTCCCTTTCTGATTATATTCATATAGTAAATCATCTAGCTTTGGAAATAATGAGTCTTTTAATCCTCACACTCTGGATAATATGGTGACCATGTCATTATATTCTTCATTAAAATCACTCCTATGGAAAGAATTAGACCATCGAGAGGTGAGGGAAGATCTAGTAGTTGAGAGATAAACAGTATTGATCACCTTTTTGCATTTATCCTCATGTTTCTCATAGTACTCTTGAGCACTTTCTTGAGAAATATTAGTCACTTCTTTAGCTGATGAGCCTTTGAAAATACTATTGAAGAATACGTTGTCTAGAGTCATTATGACCTTCTGATCATCATCTTTTACCTATCTTGTGATTGGATCAAAGTGATCAGCTACTGCTAGTACAAATTTAGGATCATGAGCCGCAACTGGGAAAGATGCATAATTATGCAGCTTAGATATGATTAAACTAGTCAGGTGTGCAGGAGCCTTCTAAACCTAGTCAAGAAACTCTTGCAAGTCAACGTGCCCAATTTTGGTGTCCCTAATCTCCTTAATGTTAGAATCCACTAAACTTTTAGGGTACATATTCAGGTACCTATCGTACTTGTATTTCATCTTTTTGGATGATGCCTTACTCAAAGAAGGTTGTCCTGACGAAGACTCAGGCTTGTTGTGGGAGGCTTTGACATTTGTACACAATGACTCCATTCAACACTGATGATTAGCCATTCATCATTATCAAAAATCAATTTTTTCTCAAATAGATTGAAAAACGAGACTCAAAACAAGGCAAGGAGTAAAAACTACTAAAATAGCAGGTCAGAGAAAAAAAGTCCGATCTGCTTCTAAAAACACATTGCACATCGAGGTTTAAAGTCTGATGTAAAATTCTAGGGAAAATGAATAGCACATCAAAATTTAAAGTCCAATGTGCTAATTCAAAAAAAACAACATGCACATCAGACTTGAAAGTCCGATGTGTAGGTTCAAAAAAAAAAATCAAAGGCACATTGGACTTTAAAGTCCGATGTGCACTTAACTGGGAAGGACAACTGGGTGACATGTTGGGTTTTAAAACCTGACATGCCACCCTATACCTCTCTACATATCAGATTTTAAAGTCCGATATGCGAAGGTTAATAGGTCATATATCGGACTTTAAAATCCGATATGCAAAGGAAACAAATCTTTAGCTGCACATCGGAGTTTAAACTCTGATATGGAGCTTAAGATAGGGGGGGATTTGGAGGACGATCGGGTTTTGAAGTCCGATTGTTCTCCAAAGAAAAGGAGGAAATCAGACTTCAAAATTCAATCATCCTCCAAAGGGGAAAACCGAAAACAAACAAAAAGAAAAAAGAAAGCGAAGACATGTAAACAATAAAAACTCAAAACCAAAACCCTACCTCTTTCGTTATGATGCTCAAAAAATCTAAAATTGGAGTGATCCGATCAAGCCATGAAGGAGAGAAATCCGAGTTTCAAGGGAGGAAAACAAGGAGGCACGTGAAGGAGACAACAAATCACAATAAAAAATAAAGCACGAAAAATTAACTTAAAAAGGTATTTAGCTTAACCCTAAAAATAACTAATGCACCATTAATTACAACCCACAGTTGCATGTCGGGTTTTAAAGTCCGACATGCAAGCCAAGGACACTTGCACATCGGAATTTAAAGTCTGACATGCAATTGATAATGAACTACATGCAGTTCGGACTTTAAAGTCCGAACTGCATACAAAGGAAGCATGCAGTTCGGGTTTTAAAACCCGATCTGCAATCTAAAACAAACTGCAGTTTGGGTTTTAGAACCTGAACTGCAGTCAAAAACCACATGCAGTTTGGGCTTTAAAGTCTGAACTACATATAACAACAAAACACAAGTACACTTCAGACTTTAAAGTCCAAAGTGTGCTTTTAACAAAGAAACCTTGTGGTTCGGACTTTAAAGTCCGAATTGCAAGGTAAATTGCAATCTTGGAAAAACAAGGAAAACAATAAAAATAAAAGACAAAAAGTGAAATGAACTAACCAACTGAGTTGATTAAGCTCTCCTAGAGACCATAAGGTATGAAACAGACTAGTTTCATAGGGTTGCCTCATGATTTTGGCCATACTGGAATCGAGGACAACAGCTGGCTTTGACTGCGGAACAGGCTGCACCACTTGAAGCATGTAGAATCCAAAAGTCTAAGTGCCTATATCCATTGGGCTATAGAGTTAGGTGATAAAAAGAAAGAGAAAAGACTATACATATTTTACAAAAGGTAAAACTTCCTTTATATTTCTCTCTATTGAGTAAAGAGCTTCAAATGTTCTCCGCTATGAGGTAATGAGAACGGGGTACCATCTGCATATGCAAGTAAGTAGCTATGCTCACCACATGGTTAATGAATAGTGAAGGGACCTCTCCACAAGGAATCAAACTTTCCATGCAAGCCTTTTGGTTCCCTCCTCTTGTCGCATAACAAGACTTGATCACTAATAGAGAAGTCGCTGGAAGTCATTTTCCTGTCAAACAATGCCTTCACTTGGCTTTGGTGTGCAACAATCCTATCTACCACTTCAGTCCTTGTTTCTTCCAGCTAACAAAGAAACATAATTCACTTATCCAGTGAATCTTGATATGTGTTATCTTCAATGGCCTTAGCGAGCTTTAATGCCAAAAGTTCCACAGTGATCAGAATCTCGGCATTTGACCCATACAAAAGTTGAAAAGATGACATATCAATTGCTCTTTTTGGAGTTACATGATCTTCCCATAGCGCATCATAAAGAGCTTTATGCCAAAACCGTTGTTTCTCATCAACAAGTTTCCTCATGATAGTGACCAGGTTCTTGTTGCTTGACTCAACCTAACCATTTCCTTGCAGATAATAGTTAGATGAGTGAGAAAGAATAATACTATGATCAAAGCAAAAATCAATTATCTCATAAGACAAAAAACATGAAGCATTATCAGCTACAATCTTATAAGGAACACCAAACCTTGAGATGATGTTCTCCTTTAGAAACTGACAAACCACCACCGAGGTAGATTGCTTAGTTGGAATTGCTTCCACCCACTTGGTGAAGTAATCCATTGTTGTGAGGATGTATATGTGACCTACGCTTGATGCTGGATTGATAGGTCCAACAAAGTCCAATCCCCACTATTTGAAAGGCTCTTCAATTATACTAGCTTTAGTGGAAGTGCAGCTAGTTTAGGCTTGCCAACAAATTACTGACATTTCTCACACTTGCGAACCCAACTGTACATATCTTTAAATAATGTTGGCTAGTAATACCTAGCATGCAAGATTTTGTGTGTAGTAACAAGGGCAGAAAAATGTCCTCCACAAGCAAGATCATGAAAAGATTGAAGTAATCTTACTTGCTATTGTTTGTCCACGCAGCATAGGAAATTGCTGTCTAGACCCTTCTTGTACAAACCATTATCCCATATGACAAAATTCACTACTTTGAGCTTTAACGTTCACTTTTCCTTCCTTGACAGATGTGCAGGACAATCTCCATATGTCAAGAGATACGCCAAGTCAGAATACCACTCATCAGTAGTACTAACAAATAGAACATGAGGAAGATCTTGATTAATACCTTCCTTTTCAAGTACCACTTCATCTATTGATTTATTGTCAGCTATCAACTGACATAGACCTTTCCCACAAACCAGCTTAGTGGGCTTGATCTCCATATCATATTCTTGAATCTTGGCAACCCAGTTGCCCCTTTTAGTCCCTAACTCTTGTTGTGTCAAAATAGACTTGACAACAGCATCAGGAACAAGAGCAATGACATGTGAGTTCAAAATATAGAACCTAAAATGTCTAACTGCTTTCACCATAGCAAAAGCATGCTTCTCCATTTCTGAGTATTTCAACTCATGAGCTTTCAACAGATAACTCATGAGTGCGATAGGTGATTCCACACCTTCACTATTTCTTTGCATTAGTATAGCTGAACAAATATGATCTGACGCATAGCTATACATAATGAACTCCTTAGTATAATCTGGGCATACTAAGACTAGAGTGTTTGCCATGGCTTCTTTGATTTGATGAAAATCTTGCTTTCCTTTTGGAGTCCATTTGAAGAGAGAATTACCCTTCATCATATTGACTATATGACGAGTTTGTTCAGCAAAATCAGGAATGAATCTTTGCAGGAAATTAAATTTTCCAAAGAAAGAATGAACGACAATCTTACTGGTCGGCAATGAAAGGTCATAGATTGCTTTTACCCTTTCTACATCAATTTTAATACCTTCCTTCAAAAAAATATGCCCAAGTAATTTACCTTCGGTGACCCCAAAAATAAACTTCTTGGGATTGAGAGAGATTCCATGCTGGAACCATTTTTCTAAGACTTGTTGTAGACGGGAAAAATAATCTTGACATTCATTAGAATAAACTGTCAAATCATCTAAATAGACAACAATGAACTTACCAAGAAAACTTTGGAAAGCCAAATCCATTGCACATTGGAAAGTTGCTCCCGCATTTATTAACCCAAAAGGCATCCTACGATATGCAAAGGTACCCCAAGGAGTGGTAAATGTGGTCTTGTGTTGATCTTGTTCCAACACTTCTACCTGATTATAACCTAAAAATCCATCCAACATGGACATCATCTCTACTCCAGTAATAGCTTGTAGGACATGGTCCATGATAGGCAGAGGATAATTATCCTTCAAGGATGCCTGATTCAAGTTTTAGAAATCTACACATATCCAAATTTCACTATTCTTCTTACATATAGGTACAATGTTAGCAATCCAAGAAGAATGGTGGATGGGGAAGATTATCCTTGCTTTCAACATCTTTTGTACTTTAGCGAAGATAGCGTCAAAGATTTTTGGGTTATATTGCCTTTGCTTCTATCGGAAAGGCATAATACTTGGTTTCAATGGAATGTCATGGTGGAGTTCTTCAGGATGAAAAAACTTTAGATGTTCATAGGAGTATGCTAAGACGTCAACATACTGCTGCAATAATGCAACAAATTTCTGTCTTTCTCCTTATGAGCAACATTTTCCAATGTTGATCATTTTGGGATTGTCCTCAGTCCCAATGTTTATTTGTTCATATTCCATTGATCCTGTAGTTGATTTTTACTACTTCTTAACATAGTGATCATGCTTGTCAAAAAGTTTTTCTAGCGAAACTAGACCCTTGGGGGTCTTGTTTCCTTTTAATTGCAGAAATTTTTCTCCTATTTCTGCGTCAACACTTTCAATTGCATCCTTTGAAGGGTAGTGACTACCTTCAAATTACAGATCATCAAAATTATCAAAAGTTTGTAAGAAATTTATTACATGATGATCATCATTGAACACCTGCCAATGATCAGAGTTGTTAGGAACACTTGGCTGAAAAACTAATTCAACAACATAAGTTGATCCTGAAAAATCTTTGTGAGGAATCAAAGATGTTGCTGATACTGCTAATGAGTCAGCCCTATCATTGAATTCATAGTAAACCATAGATATATCAAAATCATCAAATGTTTCTATTAGATCCCAGACAAGATTGCGGTAATGTCGTAGCCTTTCACTCCTTGTTTGATATATGTTTCTGATTTGACAAACTATTAACTTAGCATCCCCTTGATCATGCAAGTTCTTGATTCCCTTCTACTGAGCAACATTCATTCCCAGAAGGAGAGACTCATACTCAGTGGTGTTTTTTGTGTTATTGAACTACAATTTGAAGGAGAAAGGGAAAAGATTACCCTTGGGAGAGATCAAAATGATACCGACTCCTGATCTAGTGGAAGAACAGCTACCATCAAACTCCAGCATCCAAACATCATCTGGACTACCAATGTTGATGGTATCAAAATCAAAAATTTCTTGTTGTGAAGTTGAAGCTCCTTCTGATTCAATAACACTACTTTCACAACTACTTTCACAATTAACTGGGAAATAATTGAGTGAAGTATCAACTTCACTCTTTGGAGTCATCTTTAGATCATCATTAGCATGCATGAAATAATTACCCATGCCTAATGATTCAAAAAGAATCTAGGCCCACTGATCATCAGATTTGACAATGGTATGCTTTGATTCTTTTTCTGGAAGTAACCTTTGGACAACTCCTTTAATTGGGATACAAGCCTCAGTCATATCCATGTTTAACTCACCCCCAACATCTCTACAAAAATTCCTTCCCAACAATAGCCCATAGGAAGCTAGTACGTCAGCTACCAGTACTGTCATCTTCATTTTCTTTTCTGGGAATGAAGCAAAGGCAAATTTTGCATCTTTGATTTCACCAATCAAAGGAAATTGTTTGTTATCCATAGAGAAACACCTTCCAAATTTTTTGGTCAAAGTTAAACCAAGGGAATTGGCAACTTTTGATGGCATAACATTATCAGATGCCCCAGAATCAATTATGCAGTTAATAAGCTTGTAACCATTTATTAGCAAAGAGATGTAAAATGGTTCTATCTTCTCAACAAGAGAAGGGGAAGATACTATATTGTTTTGAAGCAAGTTTGTTTTTGGAAGATTGCTAGGGGTAATATCTTTTTCTTTAACAAATTTGACCAAACTATCAAATTGATCGGGGTTAGATCTCAAAAATTCTACCTCAGACATTTGTATCTTGGTTTTTCTAGCATGATCTAGAATATCAAATGACTAAAAAGAATTCATTAAAGATGAACTTGCATTATCATTTTGAGAACTTACAACATGAGGAACACTAGTCTTCTGTGCAGGTGCAGAAAAATTAACAGCAGTTGAAGGAGTACTTACACCTTTATCTTTTGTGACATCCTTCGAGATAGAAGTGTCCTTTGGGGGGTTTGGTATAGGAGTCTTGTGCTTAGCAATATAAATAGACAAACATCGAGAATCCTAGATCTGAGAAAAATCATCATTTTTCACATTGGTAGGTGGTGGAGTTGCTTGTGTTTGTGAATGTGTGAACATTGCAAAGACATCTCCTTCACGTGCATTTCATGCATCATCTTCTTGGTACTACAAAAACCTGATGTTAGAGTTACCAGCTAAGTCCACATCACCTTCTTGATGTGAATTAGCATCTTCTTAACCAAAAGGAGGAAGATCATTTTGTTCAGCTTCATAGTATCCAGTAGCTGAACTTTGGGTTGGTGCTTCCAATACAAGCCTCTCTAGAGCAGGAGGTAATTTATTCTGATTACGCATAGCATAATTAGAAGCATTGTTTAGGTAATTCCTTCTTGGGATGTCTCAATAAGAAGTATTTCCTTGTGAGGAAATTTTCTTCTTAAGCACCAACAACTCATTTGCTAGCTTCTGTATCATAGGATCAATGAAACTAGTTGAAGAAGGAGATGCATCTGTAGCTTGATTACTCCTAACCTTGTTAGGATCTCTCCTTATCTTGCCAGCAAGGATAAGATCATCTTCAACCGATATGGCCATTTGTTGAGCTATAGCCAAATCTGTAGGATTGTTCCTCCGCAAAAGGAAACTCACCTCTAGCAATTGGGAGTTGATGAAAAAACATTTCAAGTTTCCAGCAGTAGGTCTTGAAGTAATTGGAATATGATTATGTAACTTGTTGAATTTGGCTACAAACTCATGCATGGGTTCCTGAGGCTCTTTCTTCAACTGAGTTAATTGTGCTAACAAAGCATGATCATCTTTAGCAGACTTGAATCTCACCTCAAACAATGTTCTAAGAGACACCCAAGAAGTGATACAAGCATTGGGTAGATGATAAAACCAATCGGCAGAAGCTCCATGCAAAGTTTCAATGAACAATCTTATTGAAACATTTTCATGTTCAATACCAAGAACTCCACAAGCAATGTACAAGGCAGCAATGTGTTCGTCTGGATGTTGAGCACCATCTCGAAAAAATTTGGTTAGATTTTTTTGTGTACCTTTGGGTAATTCATGCAAAGGTGCGGTCAAGTTGAGAGGACCAAAAGAAGTACCCCAAGGACTAGCATCAGCCATCCTTAATGGATTATAAGGTGGTATTACAAAAAGATTTGCTAATGGAAAAACTGCAACTTGCAAACTTGATGCCTCACTTGGTACAGGAGATCGTCGTGCAAATGGAGGAAAACTTTGTCTCCGTTGCAAAGGAGAAAATGTCCGTGGAGGTGTCACAAAGGGAAAATTGAATTGCTGCAATACTTCAAAGGTAGGGTCAACAATTCTTGCTAATCATTGCCCATGAGTGTAACATCGATCAGCCACATTATGATTTGAAGAAAAACAACAATGTGGAAATTACAATGAAAATGCACTGCAACCCAAGAGACAAACCGGTTGCATGTCATTCACTAGCAGAGTCACCAAAAAACTATTGGCGAATATTTTGTCACCAGTGTACTAATGACAAAACATAAAATTCACACAATGCCAACCCACCAATTTAATTTCTTTTTAATTAGAGGAGAAATTTCATAGGGAACCTCCCCTTGATGAAAGGAGAGATTAATTTCTTAGCATAGCATTGTGTGAATTTTATGTTTTGTCATTAGTACACTGGTGACAAAATATTCACCAACAGTACGTACCTATGTACCAGAAAGATGAAGAACACCGAGTGAGGAAGTTCATTTTGGGACTAAACACCAACATAGGGGCAAAGGTCGACATGCATGGACCCAAAAAAATGAACTAAGTACTTGAAAAGTCTCTAAGGCAGGAGAGGAAGATTCAAACCTTAACAGGGTAGAACTATAATGGGAACCACTCTTTTAAAAGGAAGCAAGAATTCAAGGGGAACACTAACTTCAACAGAAGTCAAAGGAATAATTCTTCCAAAAGAAGGCCACCCCCTAATCAATATCAGAGAAATGGAAATAATAATAATAATAGGGGCAATAATAATAGAGGCAACTATAATAGGAATGACTAGCAGAATAGGATAACTTATCCACCCAGGGCCAATGAAACAAGGAATGATCCCCCTAGGAATCAAGGTAGGAGGGGTCCTCCAAGTGGATGCTTTATGTGTGGGGGAAACCATTTTGCTAGAGAATGTCCCAGGATGCAAGGTCAGAGTAGGGCCAACCAACCACAACAAGGGCCCCAATAAAGGATTCATGCACTAGTTAGGAACCGAAGAGCAAGATTCTAGAATGTTCCCATGGAAACCACAGGTACACTATTTGAACAACCAATTTCAATTCTAATTGACACTGGGTCATCTGAATGTTTCATCTAACCTGAATTACTAAGAAAATATGCATTAAAAGTTAATCAAATGGAGTCATCATGGATGGTTCAATATGAGGATAAGGCAACTAGGGAAGTAACTAAGTGTTTGCCGAGGGCAAGGGTATAATTTCCTGAGTTTGAAACAAGGGTAGATCTCTTTGTGGCACCCGTAGGATTATATGATGTAATTATTGGAATGAGTTGGTTAATAGATCATCAAGCTAATGTAGATTGCTATAACAAAGTTGTTGAATGTTTGGATGATGGGGGGAAAAGGGTCAAAATCCAAGGGAAGTTTAATCCTATTAATATAGAAACCATATCAGCCATGCAATTAAAGAAGGAAAGAAGAAGAGGAGGTCTAATCTATATGGTTGTAGTTGATGAAGGAAAAGAGGAAAATACCCCAACCTTTGAAAATACCCCTTTCTTAAAAGAATTCAAGGATGTATTTCCAGAAGAATTACCCAGCTTACCCCCTAAAAGGAAGTTTGAATTTTCTATTGACTTACTACTGGGAGCTAAACCAGTATCAAGGGCACCTTACCAAATGAACACAATTGAATTACAAGAGCTCAAAATGCAATTAGAGGAACTCTTAGCTAAGGGATTAATAAGGCCAAGTGTATCACCATGGGGAGCGCCAGTCTTATTCGTTAAGAAGAAGGATGGAACCTTAAGACTATGCATCGACTATAGGATGTTGAAAAACGCCACAATAAAGAATAGGTATCCCTTACCTTGAATAGAGGATCCTTTTGACCAAATGAAAGGGGCAGTAGTTTTCTCAAAGATAGACCTCCAATCAGGATATCATCAACTCAAAATTAAGGAGGAGGACATTTCAAAGAGAACTTTCAGGACTAGATATGGGCATTATGAATTCACAGTAGTTCCTTTTGGTGTAACCAATGCCCCAACTACATTTATGAACCTAATGAATAGTGTACTCCATAACTACTTGGACAAATTTATTTTGGTATTTTTGGATGACATATTGATTTACTCTAGGAATGAGAAGAAACATTTAATACACCTAAAAATTGTTTTGCAAAGGTTGAGGGAGCATAAGTTATATGGGAAACTATCAAAATGTGCCTTCTTCGAGGAAAAGATTCACTACCTTGGGCATATAATATCAAAGGAAGGAATACAAGTTGATCCAGATAAGATAAAGGCAATAGTAGAATGGTCGATCCCTAAAAATGTTTCAGAGGTAAGAAGCTTTGTGGGGCTAGCAGGGTACTATAGGAGGTTTGTGGAAGGATTCTCTAAGATAGAAAACCCCATCACCTCATTACAGAGGAAGGGAAAAAGGTTTGTGTGGACAGAACAAAGTGATAAGGCATTCCAAATTTTGAAGGGGAAACTAACTTCAACACGCATTTTAAAGGTGCCAGATCCAAATGGACACTTCACAATCGTAACTGATGCTTCTATCGAAGGTTTAGGAGGAGTATTTGTCTAGGATGAAGGGGTAGTAGCTTATGAATCTAGGAAGCTAAAGACTCATTAAGTTAATTATGCACCCCACGACTTAGTGTTAGCAGCAATTGTGCATGCCCTATAGAAATGGAGACACTTCTTACTAGGGAAGCCCTTTGAGTTAAAGTCAGATAACCAAGGACTAAAGTACATCTTTACCCAACCCCACTTAAATTCTATACAAAGAAGGTGGTTAGAATTTCTAAGTGAATATGATTTTGAAATTGAATATATTAAGGAGAAGGAAAATAGGGTGGTAGATGCTTTTAGTAGGAGGAGACACTTGATGACTATAGCAACATTCAAAATTTCTTTCAAAAGGCAAGTAATGGATGAGCAGGGACATGACCCATGGTATGAGCAAGTCAAATTGACTTTAGAATATGATCCAACTGATCCTAAGGTTGAAGGGTATACATTAGATGAAGATGGGTTGCTCAGATACAATAATAGAATCTATATTTCTAATTCAGGAGACTTAAGGAAAGTAGTCTTGTCGGAGGCTGATAATGCCCCTTACTCAGGGCACCTAGGGGTTAACAAACTTTATGCAAACCTAAAGAAGTTATACTTTTGGCAAGGAATGAAGAACGACATAGTCAAGTATGTGGCTAAATGTTTGGAGTGTCAAAGGGTAAAGGTAGAGCATAGACACCCAGCTAGATTATTACAGTTACATTATGTACCTCAACACAAGTGGCAAGTTATTAGAATAGATTTTGTGCAAGGGTTGCCCATGTCACTTTCTAGGCATGATACAATAATGGTGGTAATTGATAAACTCACTAGGGTGGCACACTTTATACCAGGGAATCTGACGGATGATGCACCTACCTTGGCAAGGTGCTTTGTTAAGGAAATATTTAGGTTGCATGAAATTCCAGAGAAAATCATATCAGATAGAGATGCTAGATTCACTTCAAGGTTTTGGACAACTCTTCAATTAGCTCTGGGAACTCAACTAAATTTTAGCACTACATACTATCCTGAAACCGATGGTCAAATAGAAAGGACAAATCAGATTTTGGAAGACCTACTTCACATGTACTGCATGGACCAACATAAGAAATGGGAAGATTACCTACCTTTGGTAGAGTTTTCTTACAATAATACATATCAAACATCTTTGGGAATGGCACCTTTCGAAGCATTGTATGGTAGACCATGTCAAACACCTTTGAGTTGGGATAGCCTTGAAGATAGAGTAATTGTTGGACCAAATATGTTGAAGGAAATGGAAAGGAAAACTAAGGAAATTAGGAAAAGATTGAAGGAAGCCTCAAATAGGCAGAAAAGTTATGCAGACAAGAATAGGACACCAAGGGAGTTTGAGGTGGGAGAAAAAGTCTTCCTAAGGGTTAGGCCACACAAGAGTTCCATAAGGTTAGGGAAGAAGACTAAGCTTGCACCTCGTTATGTTGGACCTTTTGAAATATTGGAAAGGATTAATCGAGTTGCATACTGGTTGGCCTTACCTCACCAGTTGAGCTGAATCCATGATGTCTTCCATGTATCTCTTCTTAAAAAGTATGTACCTGATGAGAAACATATTTTGAATTGGGATGCTTTATAGGTCTAGGAAATGGGAGGAATAATGATAGAGCCATTCAGAATCTTGGAGAGGTGCTAGTGCCAATTGTGCAATAGAGAGGTTGATCAATGCAAAGTACAATGGAATCAGCATGATGAAAACAATGCCACGTGGGAAAATACTAGGGAAATGCAATAGTTGTTTCCTTTTTTGTTTTAAACTAATCATGAACTATAGACTCTTTTGGATACATTCAATAAGTGTATCGGGACGATGCACAAATAAAGGGGGGAGGATGTCACAACCCTCCTTTATCACTTTTTGATTTGATACAATTCTATAATATTTTTGGTTGAGCTATTGAAAATGATTGAATAAATATTATAAAAGAATAAATAATGGACCCACACACATACTTGGAGAATATAATTCAAAAGGCATTATTTATTTTTATTTTTTATTTTCCCACTCCTAATTATGGCACATGTTGTAGGAGGAATTAGAAGCTTCTAGAGGAATCTTCAATACCTTGCATGTAACTCCCCCACTAGGAATTTAATCAATTTTGCATGAGTCCAATATTGGAAAAGAATCTCATTCTTAATTAATTTCTCTAGATAGTGGGATTAAGGGAATTTTCCTATATATTGTATACAAGTTTTCAAAAGAGGGAGTTGATTATGTTTTGGAAAAATTTCCCAAGTTTTTAGTAGTAGGATCTTCTTTGGTAGTCTCATTTTTCATTGTAGGATTGTTAAGTTGTTCTTGAAGACTTCTCTCAAGTTGCAAGGAAGGATCTAAAAAGGATAGCTAGAGGATTGGAGAAGATTCAACATTGAGCTTCGATAAGCCAAGTTCTCTTCTTTTCTCATCTCTCATTTACATATGAGAAATTTGTATTATCAAAAAAATTATAGCTTCTAGATCTTCTTTTATATATATAAAAAAAAATTATTAGATTGTAAATATTTTCTTCTTATTTAGGGATAAATATTGATAAAATTACTTTTCATATAATGCATGTAAAAGATAGCTTTATTATTTATTTAATTTTCTTTAGAAAAAGAATATATATCAGATCTTGTTTTTTCCAAAGATTTTTTTTGAATTGTGCAAAAATCATATTTCCCCTTATTTATTTTTTTTTTCCTACGATTAAACTCTTCTTTGTACGATTAAATGATAATCACTTGTGTATGAATCTTGTTCCTTATTATCCTTCTCTTAAATTCATTACTAGAATCAGAATTTGAATGTAAATCTTATTTCTTACATTAAATCTTACTTCCCTGTGAAAAATCTCACCTCTATGTGAATGCAAGTTTGATCTTCTATATATGAAGTTATTTAAATATTTTTCCTGTGAGTAAAAACCCATTTCTCTCTCTCTGAATGTAGATTTGATCATAAATCTTAATTCCTTAAGAGTAGTCTTACTTCTCTGTGAACATAAAACGTTTGGTAATAAAATATAAACCTCACTGTATTCATTATTCTCTATGGAAATAGAGTATAAATCTCTCTCTGTGAAAACTAGTTTTGTACATTGCTGAAACAATTTAATTCTCTGTGTTATTTCATCCCTATGATTAAATTCTTATTCTTATTTGTTTTACATTAATGTTTCTCTTCTACATATATCTGTTTATGCATTTCTCTCTTATGCTATTAAATAAATTGGAATGAAAAAACTATATATATTATATATATCTTATCATTAAAATTTATAGAAACAAATTATATGTGAAATCGTACGAAGAAATTCATAGATTAAACTTCACATGGAATAGTGTGTCGATGCAAGGAAAGGGGGGGGGAAGTTATTACCGCCGTAGGTGAGTGGTACCCTCCACTAACTTGTGGTCACTGTTATGGCAGTGGCCACAGGGTAGTGGAGGGGACCACGGCGGTCCCGTCATCACTACGGACCTGTACCCAAAGGCCCATAGTGGTGATGGGACCCGTGGGCCCCCACTCCCACTTGACTATTAAAAGCCACGACATAAATTTTATTGTTGGCAAATGAATTTGTGAAATTCTTTTTATATATATATTTATTTACTTAGTTTAAATAAAATCAAACTTAGGTAAATTTATAATTAAATTATCTTTAGTAAATTTACAATTAATTTACCTTTAGTAAATTTTATAATTGTAAATTAAATTATATCAAATTTTATAATTAGATCTTTCAATCTATTTAAGATTCGTTGGGCCATTTAGTTGGCATTTTGGATTCATCAAAAATAATTAATTCATGATTGAACCAAAATTGTCAAATGTCTAAACTAATCGCTATTTTTGGAACCTATGACTATAATTAATTACTCCCATGGTAGGAATAAAACATTGCTTAATCTTGCACGTAAGTTACACTATTCTTGTATCGTGAAAATTACTTATACATTAATTGCATTTATTGACATTTTCAGCTCCATGCAAGTTACACATTTTTTTAATTATCAATATGCGAGTTTCGTAATTGTCATTATTATGTAAGTTAGATTTCAAGTTTGAAATATTAATTGTAGAAAGATGGTATTTTTTTTATCAAGTGGTACATGAATACCATCGAGGTAGTTATTTTAATTAATTAAACTTTGCAATGTCTAATTACATACATTCATTTCATAATTGTTTTTAAGCATGATGTTTTTCATAGCTTCTTAGTTAGAAAACTAAATAAAGGAAGTTGGAGAACCAAAACCTAGCAGTGTTCGGTATATACAGTGCCTCTTGGTCACGCTTATGGGTAATGCCATCATGTTGAACTATTGCACTTAACACCTAATAAAGCTGCATCAATGACATATGTGGCATTGTCCCTATAAATCATTGGGAAGTAATAAGGAACACTTGGAAGTTAAAATCCAAGGGGTGGCTAATCCCCCTTGGATCGATAATCTAATAAGATAATCCTTAAATGATTTTTACATCCATTGAGTTAAACCATAGTAAACCCCCTTTAGGGTTGATTAAGTGAAATGCTTTTATGAAATTGATTTAATCTTGAAGAGTTGTTGATGATTGACAATTGGGTCAAGGGTGACACTTATGATAAGTATTAGGATCTAGTTGTTTAGGCCACAAGCAATAGGCCACCTTGAGCCTTTGCTTAAGTGCTACCACCATGGGTAGCAACCATAGAGAAACTATCTGGGACATTGAACCTAGAAAGGGTTGCATACCGACTAATCAGTTTACATCAAACCATAGATTAGAAAATAGAACTACATACTTTACACCTTGATCCCGTTCCAAAAATGGGTATGTAGGCAGTCTTGGGATGGAGTTGTCCCTAGTACTCAGGTGTTCGTGGGTGGGGTCTAGGTTTGGTAAGAAGAAGAATTGATTAGAATCCTAACTTGAAAGATAAGTATAATAAAAAAAAAAGGAAAAAGTAATTCAATGCATACTCGGAAGGAATCTTGTAAGAATTTGCTTGACTTGCCAAGGCTTTAAGCCAAATTCTGAGGTGGAATTCAAGCTTGTATTATGTTATTTTAATTTCTCCTAACGACGATGACCTTGGTGCACTCCTATTAGAAGAGTGTAGTACTTAGCGAGTGACTCAGGACCTGGATGGTCCTGATGAGTCTAAGTCTCTGGCTAGAGCACCTGCTATCCCAATTGGATAGATGCCTACCCCGTATGGGTAGATGCCTATCCCGTATTGGATAGATGAAATCCCCTACTCTGTATGGACAGATGCCTAACCCGTACGGTTAGATGCTCATCCCAGATGGATGCCTAGAGTATGCGATTGAATCAAACACAAATGAGTAAATTAAAGAAAAAAAAAAGGAATGGTCAAATTTTGTTTGGTTAAGTAAGGTGGGTTATTACACCCTTTGACATCAATGACAAAGGTTGTCATTCACTATCAGTGGAGTGAGGTTCTTGCTTAGATCCTTGTAACTGGGGGGTTACAATCTAGAAAAGATCTGCCAATACCAAATTCTGACTGTTGTTGAATCTGTTGCTATCCTTTAATGTCGCTTCTGTTCTCTAAACTGTACCGGTTAGTATGTGCATTTTCTCTTTTGGTGTCTTAAGTTTGAGAACCAGAGCCTCAGAAATTTCTTTTCTCAAAGAAATGAGGTAATCTAGTTTAGGACCTAGTTTGCATTTTAAGTCCTTTGCTTTAACCTTTATCTTCTCTTTGTCCTTTTCTAACTTCTCTATTTTCTCTTCAAGATCTACAATGTTCTTTTCAATTTCCAAAAGTGAATCCGATGATCCTATTAAATTGTCAGCAATATTGTTAATGTCTTCTGGAGCTTTGCTAATCTTTGAATCTATGTTCTCTGTCAAAATATTAGTTTTGTAGGTATCTCTATATAATTTCTTGAAATCCAAAATTGTTTCTCCTAGTGCCGGTAATAAGGTTTCTATTTTCTCCTTATTCTTCTTCACTATTTTCTCAAAGAATTTGTCTTTCTCCTTAATCATTCTCTCTTTTAATGTGTTCTCATTTATCTGATCAACTATCAAAATGTTACCAATGATGTATTTAGACAATGTGTCTAATTGACCTAAAGAATCTTTACTTCCCACAATGCACTTGGGTGCTATCAATTTAAGAATAGGAATAGTGTCATCAATAGATTTATAGGCTTGTGCATTACGCTCAGTGATCTTCTTAATAGAATCCAATAATATCTCTGTCACATTCATTGGTCTAAATTCTGTCATTGAAGTACCAGATGTCTACCCAACTATCTTCACAATTTCCATGCTATCCGTTGTAGTAATAACTTTGATTATTTTGGCCTCTGGTAGGTCAGTTTGTGTTTGCATTTCTACTAGTAAAGGTTTAGGCTTTTCAGCTCTTGCCGGTGGCACTATCTCAGTTTGAACCTATACCTCAGCTTGTTTTTGTTCCTCTTTCTCAACCTGTGTCTCAGAGGGTTTCTCTGAGCTCTCAACAATTGATTTTTCATATGTAGTCTTTGTATGCACTTCTGGTTTCTCTGTATTTACCTCTAATTGTTTTTCAGTTTCATTTATCGATGCTTTAGATGGTTTCTTAGTGGTGTCCTCTACCAGTTTCTCAGTATCTGTAGGTTTTTTAGTTCTTATATTTATAGTCTCACTAACTCCAACCTCAACATCTGTAGCTAGTGGCTCGGTAGCCATATCTTTCTTCTTGTCCTCAGTGGTTTCCTTATCCACCATAATGTTTACCTCTTGGGTGTTTATATTCATAGTGTACAAAACTTCAAACTTAAGATTTGTATCCTCTTGAGGAGTCTCCATACTCTCTGTAGTTGGTTGATTGTCAATGGTTTCTACTGGTGGAGTATCAGAAAGAGGTGGGGGTAAGTTATCAGTTATTTTTAGGTTTGGAGGTCCACCTTCCTTACATTTCCCCTTATCCCTATCCTTTTGATATACTCTCATAGTCTTAGGTATTTTAAGTTATTCTTGTTTCTCTTTTTCAACAAAGAATATGTCCCATTGATCCGTAGTCTCTTCAAAAATTTCATTCATTCTTCCTGCCATAAGTGCTACATGCTGGTGACCAGTTGAAAATACTATCTAGTTGGCTTCACTAATTAATTGATCTATTTCTTTAGATTGTCTATCAATTCATCTTTAAGCCATTCACAAATGTCAATCTTAGCATTGTTGTTCACTAAGTCATAAGTACTTTTAATACACAAGCTAGATACTAAGTTTAACCTATTTGCATGTGTGGCTTTATAGCCAAGGATCATACTGACCAATCTAACATTTATGTCCTTTACATCATTGACTCTAAGTGATCTCTTGTCAAATTTTGCACCGGTTAGGTCCATTACTGTGTCATTATAGACCTTTTTAGTTCTGCCAAGCCTGCTACCGGTGGAAGGTAACCCTGTTACTACCTTAACCACTTCTTTTGTGATCTTATTAATTGAATCCAGCCAAAAGAATTTGCCATGAACTCTTCTTACCACAATCCTTATAACATCCTTGGGAAAATCTGGGATACTAAGGATTTCAGTAAAACCTAGGGTTTCCACTATCTTATGTTCCAGTTTGATATTTCTAGATTCCTCACATAAAATAGTCCTATACATATTCTTGATTTCTTAATATCCTAGTTCCTCTATATGACAATGTATATATATCCTAGGATCCTCTGCATAAACCACTCCTTTAGGAATTTGAGAAAATGCACCTAGGGTATCATCTTTCTTCGCTATTTTGGGAATACGGGTCTAGGGCACTTGATAACTTCAATCATAGTAGGGTTTGCAATAAATTCAGGAGTGGATGAGGATGCCATATTTATAAATATGTTAATCTGCCTTAAGGATGAGTGCTTGGATGAACTACTTCACTTTTTTGCTAAGGATGCCTTCGCTTAGGAATTTTTGCACTCTGAAAGATTTGAATGCTCGATGAATGAAAAAGAGCCAAAACACTTACTTTATAATGTTATTTTCTCCAACTACCATATTTAATGCTTGCCGGTTAAGTCACAACTTAACTCATCTACTGGTAAAGAAGTAATTCAACTTCTCACCATCAACCAAGGGTATATTAGCATGTTTTACAGTTTGTTGCTAAACCCCCAAAGGATTTTCCTTCAGTTAGATGAAGAGTCTCCTGCCGGCGGAGGAGTATTCCCATCAACATTCTGATTTGACTTTCTAATCCATTATTTTGAGAATTCTTGCTTTACCTCTTCAACTTTTTATTTACCTTTCAAGTTGGGTCCTTTGTTATTTATCGTTGATGTCTTCCTTCTACAAAATTTTGCAATATGTCCAATTTTGTTACAAGCATAATGTAAGTCACGTTGTTTTTCTGAATAGCTTTCCCATATCCTATGTTGGTGCATTGATTAGATAGATGTCCAAATCTTCCACAAACATAACATCTTACATTCATTTTGCAATTTTCTGAATTGTGACCAACTTTGTTGCATTTAGAATATTGACCAATGGGTGTATTAGTGTTCTGATAATTTCTAGATCTACATTGATTTTCTCTATGACCATACTTGTTACAATTAAAGCATTTTCCATTAAATTTGTAAGCATTAGGTTGTCTTATCGGTTTGCTATGATCATGTTTGTTTGCAATATCGAAGCTTTCATCAACTTCAAATCCAAGGCCATTTGCATCACCATTTGGTTTCTGATTCTTCAACATGTCATCAAGTTCTTCTGAACTTTTCTTGAATTTTTCCTTGTGTTGATTTGTAGCAGCTAGTTCACTCTCCAAGATTCCTTTTTGTCTCATGAGTTTAGTTCTATCATTTTGTGTATGCATCAAATCTGTCTTTAACATATCATTTTCATGACTAAGTCTTGTGTTTTCATTTTCAACATCATTCAGTCTTCTAACCAAGTCCTCTTCATTCTTCTTCCGATTTTTAGTTTCTTTACAAAATCTCATAGTCATATCTTGCATCTCATTCTTCATTGTATTGTTTTCTTGTCTCAGTTTGTTTACCAGATCATTAAGAGTTTCTTTTTCATCTTCATCATTCTGCATCTTTTTACAAAGTTCTCTTCTCTAATTCCTTGCTATAGTGAAATTTTCTTGAAGTCCTTCAATAATATCCTATGCAGCCTTCAGATCATCTTCAAGTTTGATATTCTTCACTTTTTCTGCATTATAGTCTTAAAGAGTTGTTTCCAATTGCTTTCTCAAGTTTTTCATCTCTACGGGTGTCAATATCTTCCTCAAGCTATTAGGCTTTTGAAAATAGAGTACAAGGCTCTCATACCAATTGTTAGGATTCCCAAAGATACTGAGAGAGGGGGGGGGGTTGAATCAATATTTGACCGATATAAGAATTTATTTGAATTATAACATGAAAAGCATATCAAAACTGTGTACCGATAAACCAAAAATAATGTAGTAAGTAAGAGCAATAACGACAACATAAGAGACACACCATAACATAGTATTTTTAATGAGGAAACCCAATGTGGAAAAAACCTCGATGGGATTTGTGACCCACAATATTCGCTTACTGGCCAATAAGGGAACATTACTATTTACAATAGGGGCCTACACATGCAGGAAGGCCAAGTGCCTAGAGCTCACTGCTTAGTTACAAAACAAGTCTCACTGACTTACAAAAATGGATTATGCAAATCCAATGTCTTGTACTACTTCAGATTAGCATCTATTATGCTAGATTCAGTACCGGTTTAAGCTCTGCTACATACATAAACCCTTATCTAATATCTTCCTTACAATTCACATATTAGGTCTGCATTAATCCTTCCATCTATAACTTCCTAAATGATCTACAATGATCTCATACGTATATGAGTCATATTACAATCTACCAAGTCGGCATACAAAAGATTTTACAATTAAATTCAAAATACTTTTAGACAAAATTCCTATTGGCCATGGTGCAGGTGATCAATCTTTTTGGTGTCGGTGATCTGCATGTCAGTGTTGAGTTTGTCGGTGTCAGTGCCTACCGGTATCATAGGATTGCAAGGTTGCCATCAATGACAATACCTTCAATTACCTACAATTTCTCATTGGAGTGTGCATTTGTCAATAATGTTATATTTTGTATCCTAGTCATGCGACTTCGAGGAGTAAGTCGAACCCTAGGGGGGAGGATGTAGAGACCCTCCCTGATCAAGCTCTGGTTAAACTAGTTGACCATGGTTTACCGTATTAATAAATGCTATTATTCAATAAGATGGGCTATGTTAGATGGAGAGATTAGTGGTATAAATAATTGAACCAGGTTATGGAATCATTTTTCCTTCCAGTGCACATTTTGATGTGTTATGGATTTAGATCCTATATGATCCACTGATTTGATAATCTTGATATGACATATGTGAGCTACATCATAATTTGTAGTACTTCATTATGATATTAGAAAACATTGATGCATGTCATATTAATGATTGAGTTTTATGAGGATTATGATGATGCTTGTTGAGTAAATTGCTTTATGTGGATTTTATTAGATAAATGATACATTTATCATTATGATTGAAATTGTATGCAAAGTCTCTGAATTATATACTTTTCATATGTTGGTATTAAATGTGATTATTTGGGATTACTAATGTGCAAAGTGAGATGTGTAGGAAAACTAATCTATGTGACCATGGAAACTATTCAGATAACCAAGCCTAAACCTAAGCGCATTTGTGAAGCCAAGGGTTGTCTATTTGGAGAGAAAACACCTCGTTTGTAATTGTGTTTTAATTTATAAATGTTTATGCTTTGATGTGTGTCTAATTTGAAAATTATTTAATTTATTAATTAAAAAAAAGGGACATTGCCATGTGTATTTACTAATGCGTAATTTTTATGGTGTCACTTGACACGTGTTGTAAAGTGAGTTGGCAATGACATGTCCCTTGGAAGTAATTTTCCTTACCAATGCATTATTAAAATATATTTGTATGGCCCCAAGAAAGTCTTGGATAGGGAGCCATTATAAAGGTCAACTCAGGGTTGACCCGTAGGTAAACTTTGGGTGAGTTTCTAGAGGGTTAAACTTACACCTAAGGTCAAGTTAGGGGCATTTATCCATGTGTCCACTCCCTACATATTGTATAGTCACCCCAAAAGTTGATCTTTTCAAGATGGCCTAATTTAAACTTTTGAGGATCTTACCTAGGCTAGACAATCTTCCTCGTGAGTGACATTGCTCTTCCCCATTCCTTTTACCTTTTTGAGGTGCCTTGGCTAGAGAGCTTGTAAGGTGTTGGGAGGACAAACCTATAAACATCACTCACCCTTCCCAAGAGGATTGGAAAGAGTGAGGAGTGTCTTCTTAGGGAAAGGTTTGGGGAGGGAGAAGTTTGATCACCCATTCTCCATTTTTGGAGACAGAGACTTTCTTGAGAAATTGGTCTTGGATTGGGAAGTTTATAGCGAAGTCTTGTGAAGGAAAAATTAGTGGATTGGGAAACTTTGCTACAACTTCTATTCATCCTTGGGCGGATTTAAGGTTGGTTGGTTTACTATCTCATGTATGTTTCTTTGTATTTGAAATGATTATTTGTTGTAGTTGTTTTTCCATTATTGATTTCTTAGTATGTTGAGGAAGATGTTGAGTTCTTCCCTATGTGTTTGTGTTATTGAGTTTTTTATGTTATTGTTTTAGGTTTTTTCAAGGCCAAACTCATCCTTGGGAGGGTAGAGTGGCCTTCGGGTGAAGGGTTGTTTGACAGCCTAAGAGTGTAGAGACTCTTTTTGGAAGAGAGTGATACACAAGGGATTATGAGACCCTTGTTGTATAGCGTTTGTTTATTCAATGGGGGTTATAAGGGGAGTTTGTTAGCTTGTATGCCTTGGAGGACATAAGGAATTGTTGGGACAAGTTTGGAACTTGTGGATGTTCTTCTTCATAGCCTTGCAATGGCATTATGTTCTTCTATTCTTGCAGAATTATCCTCTCAGTATTTGGTCCACCTTCACTCCACATGAAAAGTCACATAAGTGATGTTATTTATCCTTGGGTTGGGAGTGTTAATGTTGTGAGTTTTTCTTGCTTGTATGTGTATTGATTCTATGCATTTTGTTTAGCCTTGGTTCTCCTAACTGAAGGGTGGCTTCTTGTAAGCCTAGGTTGGGAGGTGAGCCTCCATGGTCACAACCTACAACTTTTATTGCAGGTTTGCTTGGGAAAGGATTGGAAAAGAAGCTATGGTTGATCATATTATTTATTTGTATTTAGTTGCAAAAATAAAATACATGTATTTGGCAAGCCCTCATTTAGTAGAAATGAGAGGCTGACTTTTGTTATTTATCTATTTGTATAATAGAAACTATGATGTACTAAATGTAACTATTGTATTTGTTATACCATGTAATAAAGATGTATCTATTTTGAAGTATGTATTCTTGCAAGGAGAAGAATACATGTTTTGATTATTTCTTTAAGTAATATAGTTACTTTAAAAAAAAAAAAAAAAAGAGATTTAGAATGATATTATATTTTGTTTCTAAGTGTTATTGAAAAAAATAAATGCAAAGATAAATGTTTCTAGAGTAGTCACTTTTAAATAGAAATGAATTATTTTCTTATGTCTATAGTTCAGATACAAAGAAAAAATAAATAGATATCTTAGAGTTATCATTAATAATGCATTTCATCTTGATGTTATTTCATCTTGCTTTTATTTCATCTTGTTATTATTGATAGAAAAAGAGAGAGAGAAAATTACATAAAAGTTAGTTACAACTGTAAATAAAATTATTACTGCTATATTTGCTAATCTGAAAATGCAGGCAAAAGTAGAAAATATTGTAAATCTAGATATTGTTATTTTAAATAAAAAAGGAAACTATATGTTAATAAAAGAAAACAAGATTTATTCTATTTTGTTTATTTATCATACCTGTTCTAAGTTAGAGTAAAAGAAACTAATAGTTCAAATTTAAATAGATAAATATACATGTAAGTTTTGTATTCTAAATACCCATTATGTGGCATCAATCTAATATGTTGTAAAAGGGTAAATCTAATAAGATATATGTTGCATCTAATTTTTTTTTAAAAAGAGTTCATTTGCATTTAAATTAGGATTTTACATGCATTTATATTTTGACTAAAATGATAGCATCATTTAAAACTGTAGAGAAATATTGATAACTTTTAGTATTCTGATTTAAAAGAATAGATTATTTAACCTATGCAAAAACATTGCAACATTTTATACTCTGGTTTAACAGATCAGATTATTTAAATCTGAATATAAATATAATGTGTATACGAATATATATATATATATATATATATATATATATATATATATATATATATATATATATATATATATATATATATATATATTTTCACACACATTTATATAAATATATATATTTATATATACATTTATATAAAATATACATATATTTGAAATTTATTCCTTGAACTTTACTTATGCCTTTTGACTGAATATATATACATTATATATTATAGAAAGTGCCCTATAAAAAAAAAAAAAAAATAGAAAAAAAAGATTAAAATATAAATGGTGATTGTGTTGCCCACTGGGTTGGCCCTTGTTGACGGGGCTGCAGAGGCCATGGCTGCCCACAGCCACTGGCTTACACCTATGATTGTGGGAAGGTCACCCCACAGTCATGGGACCGAGGCCCCATGGCTTGTGGGTAGGGTATCCTCATAGCCGTAGGAGCAACCTTGCTACTGTGGGTGGTTTGGCCGCCTCGACAGACCACCCCCCGCAACCCCTGCGAACCACCCCACTCTGCAAACTCGCCGCTGCTCCCTTCCACACCGATCAGGACCTTAAGGTGCCACCTCCCTTCCACCACCTCCTTCACCATGGTGTGGCCTCCTCCGCCATCGTGTGGTTCCCTCTGTGTGCCTCCTCTGCCATGTGTGGTCTCCTCCACTGCCATGATCACCTGCACACACAAAAATAAAAATAAAATAATGGTAAGTATTTTCCCCATAAAACCCTAAGCCAATTTCGTGTTAGGGTAAAATAAAATGGGAAGAAAGAAAAGAAAAGAAGAGAGTTATAGATTTTAAAATAAACCCTAGTTAGGGTTGAAAATAATAATAATAAAAAATATATTAATAAAAGAGATAAAATAATAAAGTAGAGGGAAAGATTTCTTTTTAATTTTGAAATGGGAAATGGCCCCATTTAATTTAAGTTATTATTAAATTTGGTTGACTATTTTCTTAGTATTATGGTTGGAGTTGTGAATAATCTTTTTTATAGCAATATTATTCTCATATTTGGGCAAGTTTATCATGAGAGAATATTAATGAGAATTTTAATTAGAATAATGGTTTTGGGAATGTTAAGGAGGTAGTGTGGTGATAAATAGTAACTATATAATATTTAATGTTTGGGAAATTTATTTTGACAACTAGATGAGGTTATTGATTAGGTTATTTTTTATATTTGAATTAGTTAATTTTAAATAGACGAATTTAAAAATGTTAATACTAATGCTCAATTAAATATTTTAAAATTCAATAAAATATGCGTTAACATGATTTTAATTAGTCTTAGAGCAATTAAATACTATTCGAGATAATTAATATATCTTGATTAGTTATTGGATAATTTAATTAGGGGAAATTAATTAAATTAATAAATTAAGTTGTGATGACCATCTTTGGGGTATAATTAGTCTAGATTAAAATGTAACGTTATAATTGTGAAGTTGATTAAGTTAACTTTAGAAACCCATTTTATTATCAATTAAGATTTCATTTAGTACAACTTGTTAAGTTGTCACATCTAATTAAGCATATGTCGCAAGTAATTAAGTGTTTTTAGATAAAAAATATTGTTGTGTTTTTTGCCCAAAAGTTTGGGCCTGAGAGGTGGGATGTCGCTCCCACATCTATAGAATCAGAAGATCCTCCTACACACACACATCAACACATCATAAATTATTTTGTTTTAAACTTTCTTAAGTCTATTTACCTAGACTATCAACATATACTTTGATCAAGTATCTTCAGGTCTCAATAGGTAAGAGATCATGGAAAACCTAGACTATAATAGGCATTTCTCATAATGACTTAGTGTCAACGGGGTTGTTATGATTCAAAACAACTCATGTCCATCCATCCACCCAACACAGGCATCCGAAGATAATTTTTCCTAACACTGGGGTATTTTTATCACAATGCACACTATTCAGCTAAACAATCATGCTACAATTTGTGTATCAAAGCGCTAAAATAAAAATAGTGCTACAACATGTATCCAACAATGCTACAATTGGGACATGCATGCACTAAACAACAAAAGTGCTAAAGCCACTAACCAATTGCGCTATTACGTAACAATAGTGTAATAACCCACCTTACTTAACCCAACAAAATTTGACCACCTTTTTTTTTGTTTACTTTAATCATTTTTGTTTGATTCAATCACATACTTTGGGCATCCATCCATTAGGATTAGGCATTCATCCATCCAGGATGAGCATCTAACCATACGGGTTAGGCATTTGTCCATACGGAGTAGAAGGTTTCATCTATCCAATATGGGATAGGCATCTACCCATACGGGGTAGGCATCTAGATCCAATCGCAATATGAGGTGCTCTGGCTAGAGACTTAGACTCATCAGGACCATTCGGGTCCTGAGTCACTCACTAAGTACTCCACTCTTCTAATAGGAGTACACCAAGGTCACCGTCCTTAGGAGAAATCAAAATAGCATAATACAAGCTTGAATTCTACCTCAAAATTTGGCTTAAAGCCTCGAGAAGTCAAGTGAATCCATACAAGATTCCTTCCGAGTATGCATTGAATTACTTTTTCCTTTCTATTATACTTATCTTTCAAATTAAGATTCTTCACAATCCTTCTTCTTACCAAAACCTAGACCCCGTCCACGAACACCTGAGTACTAGGGGCAACTCCATCCCTAGACTACCTACATACCCGTTTCGGCACATGATCAAGGTGTAAAGTATGTAGTTCTATTTTCTACTCTATGGTTTGATGTAAGCTGATTAGTGGGTACACAACACTTTCTAGGGTCAATGTCCCAGACAGTTTCTCTGTGGTTGCTATCCACGGTGGTAGCACTTAAGCAAAGGCTCAAGGTGGCCTATTGCTTATGGCGTAAAATAACTAGATCTTAATACCTATCATAAGCGTCACTCTTGACCCAATTGCCAATCGTTAACAACTCTTCGAGATTAAATGAATTTCATAAAAGCATTTCACTCAATCAACCTTAAAGGGGGTTTACTATGGTTTAACTCAATGGATGTAAAATCATTTAAGGATTATCTTATTAGATTATCAATCCAAGGGGGATTACCTGCCCCTTGGATTTAAAGTTCCAAGTGTCCCTTATTACTCCTCAACGATTTATAGGGACGATTCCACAGACATCATTGATGCAACTTTATTAGGCATTAAGTCTAGTAATTTAACATGATGACATTACTTGTAAGCATGACCCAGAGGCACCGTAAATACCGACCACTGCTAGGTTTTGGTTTTCCAACTTCCTTTATTTAGTTTTCTTAACTAAGAAGCTATGAAAAACATCATGCTTGGAAACAATTATGAATTGAATGTGCATAATTAGACATTACAAAGCTTAATTAATTGAAATAACTACCTGATGAACCACGTGGAATATAAACCATAACTAAATTATTTGATATTCAAAACTTGAAATATAACTTGCATAATAATGACAATTATGAAACTCGCATATTAATAATTAAACGTGTAACTTGCATGAAGATGAAGAAAATGTAACTTTGTCATTAATAAATGCAATTAATGTTTAAGTAATTTGCATGAAGCAAGGATAGTGTAAGTTACATGCAAGGTTAAGCAATGTGTTGATTTCTACCATGGGAATAATCACTTATAGAGTCACTGGTCCCAAAAATAGCAATTAGTATAGACATTTGGTTCAAATCATATTAATAATGAATTAATTGCTAAAATGCCAACTAAGTGCCCCAATGGATCTTAAATAGTTGAATAATTCTAATTATAAAATTTGATATAATTTAATTACAATTATAAAATTTACTAAAGATAAATTAATTGTAAATTTACTAAAGATAATTTAATTATGAATTAAGTTTAATTTTATTAAACTAAAATTTAAATTAAAAAAGAAATTTACAAATCCAATTGCCAAAAATTAAATTTATGCAGTGGCTTTATTAGTCAAGTGGGAGTGGGGGCCATGAGTCCCATCACCCCTGCAGACCTGCGGGTGCAGGCCCACAATGATGAGGGAACCATTGTGGTCCCCTCCACTCCCCTGCGACCACTACCATAACAGTGACCGTAGGGTAGTGGAGGGTACCACTCTCGGTGGTAGTCATAACTCTGCCCCCCCTACATTGGCCTGATAATTTATCCAAAATAAATTTCAAACCACTTTGTAGTATCATTTGGTATAAATTTAATTTTATATATATATATATGTGTGTGTGTGTGTGTGTGTGTGTGTATGTATATATATATATATGATTTTTGTTCCAGTTTATTTAATAATTTAAGAGAGATATGTATATACAAATGTTATTATTAAAAAAATAAGAATAAGAATTTAATCATAGGAATGAAATGAAATAGAGGAATTTGTTTCAGCAATATAACAGATAACTAGATTATCACAGAGATAGGCAAATGTTTAAATTTTGATTTCATAGAGATCATATCCAACAATTTTGCTCTTATGTTGAGATAAACAACCTTCTTTGAGAGATTTTGCAGGAAAATAATATTCATAGAGAGAGATTTCTGGAATAAATAAATAACAAAACTATAATGAGATGAATTCATACTTGATATACTATTTCTCATAGTGAGATTCCTAAATACAAATGATTATATGCATAGAGAGAAAAAAAATTACTTACAGAGATAGAAAAAAATTGAGTTTTTCAAAAAAATAAATAGAGATGTTGAAAAGCATGATTTATCTTCCTTTTTTTTTTATTCAAGATCTTCTCTAGATTTTAAAAAAAAACCAGAAAAGCAGAATCTGATTTCTTTTTTTTAAATAGATTAACAAATAAAAGAGAAATATGCATTTGTATTGATAAAAGAAAAGAAATTTTTATCACTGCATTTCTTTAATGAAAAATAGATTTCCAACAATTAAGAAATGATTTCTTTCAGAAAGCTATATTCAACTAAAGAATCTAGGAGGAGATATTTCCTTTGAAAATATAAAAATTTACATAAAGAAATATTTTCTTTGAAAATTTACAAAAAGAGAGGGAACCTAGAGAAGCCTTTTGATGTTGAATCCTCTCCAAATCTTCAAGCCTAGCCTTCCTTGATCCTTCCTTGCAAGCTTGGAAAAATTCTTCAAAACAAACTTAACTATTCTCCAAAATTGAAAAATATGAATACTAAAAACAAACTATTTGAGAAAACTTTCTTCAAAGCATAACCAACTCCCTCTTTTGAAAACTTGCATACAATATATAGGAAAAATCACTTAATTCCACTATCTAGAGAAATTAATTAAGAATGAGATTCTTTTCCAATATTGGACCCATGCAAAATTGATTAATATCCTAGTGGGGGAGTTACATGCAAGGTATTGAAGATTCCTCTATAAGCTTCTAATTCCTCCTACAACATGTGCCATAATTGGGAATGGGAAAATAAAAATAAAAATAAATAATGCCTTTTGAATTATATTCTCCAAGTGTGTATGTGGGTCCATTATTTATTCTTTTATAATATTCATTCAATTATTTTCAATAGGTCAACCAAAAATATAATAGAATTGTATCAAATCAAAAAGTGATAAAGGAGGGTTGTGACAAATAGTGGTATAACTATGCTACAACTATGCTTGTTAGGTGATCCCACAGATACTAAGAGAGGGGGGTGAATCAGTATCTAACCGGTATATAGAATTTCTTAACTTAATACATGTAGAACATAATATAACAATGCACCAATATGCAAGAAATAATGCAATAAATAGAATCAAGAACATCCACTTGAAAAGCACACCAGAACACAAGATTTTAACGAGGAAACCCGGTGTGGGAAAAACCTCGATGGGATTTATGACCCACAATATTCACTCACTGGCCAATAAGAGAATATTACTTACAATAGGGGCCTGCACATGTAGGAAGGCCAACTGCCTAGAGCTCACTGCTCAATGGGAAGTCTCACTGACTTAAAATAAGGATTATACAAATCCAATATCTTGTACTACTTTACAATAGCATCTTCAATACCAGATTCAGTACCGGTTCTTGCTCTGTTCTTTACATATACACCTTAACCTATATTTCACATAATAGGTCTGCCTAATATTTTCCTTAATTCTTTTTTTTCAAATGTCTACAATGATCTCTTTTATATATAAGAGTCATTTTAAAATTTGCCAAGTCAGCTTACAAAGTTTTAGAATAATAAAAAAAATATAATATAACAAAATCTTGTCGGCCTCTGTGCCGATATACTTCCTTTCTTCTATGCCGGTGCCAATGTCCTGAGTGCCGGTGTGGAGTGTGATCTGTTGATGCTAGTATAATGTCTTTGCCAGTGCCATAAGATTGCAAGGTTGCCATCAATGACAAAAGCTTCAATCACATATAATGTCTCATTGGAGTGTGCATATGCTAACAATCTCCCCATGCCAACAATCTCCCCCTTTGGCATTGATGGCAACACTCATGAGAAATTTCAAAACTATATCCAAAAATGTGAAGTCCAAAAATGTGTGTGCTCCCCCTGAGCATATGATTCCTATGATTTGAATTTTCTCATCTCATTACTCCCCTTTTGGCATCAATGACAAAGGTTGTCAAGATGTTAGGAGAGTTTGTAGTTTCAACCTTGTAACTGGGTGGTTACAAATTGAAAAAGTTCTCCCAAAATCAAGTTTACACCATCCATAAACTTTTTTCTATCCTTTATTGTTGTCTATGTTCTCTTCACTATACCGGTGAGATGCTGCAAATGCTCTGTTGATGTTTTCTTTCCCTGTATTAGTGCCTCACAAATTTCCTTCCGTAGAGATGCTAGATAGTCCAATCTTGGACTTAGTTTTGATCTCAAATGTTTTGCCTTATTTATTATTCTTTCTTTCTCTCTTTCCTATTTAAGTAGTTCTTCCTCAAAATTTGTTATCTTCTCCCCAAAAACTGATAGTGTATTAGGTGAGTTGACAAAACTATCTACAAGTTTATTGATCTCATCCTGTACCTTGTTCATCTTCTTGTCTATATCTACAGTCAAAAAGTTTGTTTTACAGGTATCTTTGTATAGAGTTTTGTACTCTTTCAACAAATTACATAATTCCAGTAGAAGTGTGTCAAAATCTTAGTTACACTTCTTTATTTGCTCATCAAAGAATTTCTGTTTTTCAATTTCTACCTTATCCTTCAATGATTCTTCCTTTATTTTCTCAATGTTTTCTGTGATATATTTACACAATGTATCAAGTTGTCCTAAAGAATCTTTGTTGTCTATATTACAGTTAGGAGCAATTACCTTCAAAATTGGTATGGTATCATCAATTGCCTTGTAAGCCTGTGAGCTGCAGCCAGTTATTTTCTTGATAGAATCTAATAGTACCTCAGTCACATTAGTTGATTTGTATCCTAATGATGAACTAATAATTTGAGCACCGGTGGAGGTAACTAAGCTTGTGTTGACCTCTGGTAGGTCTGTTTGTGTTTGCATTTCTTTAAGCAATGGTTTTCCTACTTCACTAGTTGTCAGTGGCACTATTTCCTTATGTACCTATTCTTGTTGTTGTTGTTGTTGTTGCTATTCCAGAGCCTTTTGCTCTGTTTGTTTCTCTGTATGTTGTATTGCCTCAGTCTGTGTCTCAGTCTCTACCTTTTTCTTTTTATCTTCTGTTAGTTTATTAGTTTCCTCAGCTATCGGAGGCTCACTAGCCATATCAGTCTTATCTATTGTATCTTTGTCTACCACTATGTTGATCTTTTGAGTATCAACATTCATAGTATATAGGACTTCAGGATTAGGATTATTATCCTCTACATCCATACTCTCAGTTGTCGATTGATCATCTGTAGCTATTGTTTTTACCAGTGGAGTAATCAAAGGAAGTGGGGTTAAGTTGTCTCTAACCTTAATACTAGGTGGTCCACCAACTTTTCCTTTCCCCTTGTCTCTATCTTTCTGATAAACTTTTATGGGTTTGGGGTTCCTATACTCTTCTTATTTTTCTTTCTCAACTAGGAATATATCCCATCTATTTTATGTCTCCTCGGTCACCTCATTAACTCTTCCAACCATTAAAGCAATGTGCCGATGTGCAGTAGAAAATACTGTCCTGTTGGCTTGAGCAATTAGGTCATCAATTTCTTTAGGAGAGTTTACTGGATATACAACAAGTAACTTTTCAATTTTTATTTTCTTATCCCATTCTATAACTGTTTGTCTTCTTGCCTCTAGTCTTTTGAATAATTCATCTAGAATTTCATTGACTACTTCCATCAAAAACTTCTTGTACATATCCATGTGCAATATAACACTATTTTCAACTTGCTCTTTTTCATCAGCGGTTAATGTGTCATATATTTTCTCTATGTTCTTCAATTTACCTTCCTCTGCGATTTCATTCAGTAGTGTATCAAGAGGGGCCAAGTCTTTGTTTGTCCTCTTCTTCTTCTTTGGTGTGGCCTTTCTTACCGGTGATCTCACTGCTTGTTCCTTTTGTCTTGTCCTCTTGGGTGAGGGTGTGGTTGCCAGTGAGGGATCTCTTTTCCTTACTACTCTTTTGAAAGTTGCAGGAATGTCACCTTCCAAAGAAGTACCTATCGGTGATAGGTGAGTTTCAAATTGTGGAGCTACTAACTCATCCTCTGTTATGCTAGTTTTCTTCAACACATCTTCTTTAATGGATTTTGTTTGTCTGGAACCTTTCTTTACAATTGTCTCAACCTTTTTCAAGCTTTTCTTTGATTGTATTTGTCTTTCAATATTTTTTGCACTACCAAATACATCTTCCTTAGGTTCGCTGGGGGCTTCTAGAAGTGCTTTAGCATATGTTTCAACTACGTGATCATCTATTTCATAACCCATCTCAGGTACCCAAACTATCCTTAGGATAACCGCTTCCATCCAGATTTCATCTTTCTTGATTACAAAGCATATTTCATCTTTGTATTTGTCAACAATATTTTGTGATAGCCTGATTCTTTTCTTCATTTTGGCCTTTAATGCTTGAAAGAAGTCATGAATATTATTTTCCTTGTTTTCTCCCATGTTATTGAATAGATCTGTTAACTGTTTGCCTACCAGTATATCATATCCAAGTTCTTTGTAACCTATACCGGGAATCTATTTTGTTATATGCAGCATCAGACATACTAACAGATTTCTAAACCTAAAAGTTCCTTTCTTGTCCTTCTTGATCTTTCCAAGGTTGTCAATTAATTCATCTTTTAACCATTCATATATATCAATTTCTGCATTATTTGTGACCATATCATAAGCACTCTTAATGCATAAACTTGAGATTGAATTGATTCTATTTGCATGAGTAGCTTTATACCCTAATATCATACTGATGAATCTCACATTAATATCTGTTACATCATTAACTCTTAGGGACCTCTTATCGAATGTTGCAGTAGTTAGGATTGTAACTAGGTCATTGGAAACCTTCTTGGTTTTATCTGGTCTTTTACTGATGGTCAGTAACCTTGTGACAACTTTCATAGCTTCCTTAGTGATTTTGTGGATTGCATCTAACCAGAAAAATTCTCCATGTACCCTACTCAAGACTATCCTAATCACATCCTTGGGGAATTCAGGAATGCTAAGGATCTTTGTAAATCCTAGGGTCTCAATGTTGCATTGGATGTACATTCTGGGGTCTTCAGCATAAACAAATCCCTTAGGAATTTGAGAAAAAGCACCTAAGGTATCATTCTTCTTTGCTATCTTGGGAACTAACTGAAATATGGGCCTAGGTCTTTTTATCACTTCAACAACAGTAGGGTTTGCTATATATTTAATTGCAGAGGTGGATGCCATGATTAAATACCTTTTACTACCTTTAGGATGGATGATTGCTTGGTGTGTTCTTGCTTCTTGCTCAAAATTCCTTAGCTCATAATCTTTGCGCTCTTCAAAAATTTGAAATCTCGTTGAAATGAAATGGAGCCAAAACCTTAATTTTATAGTGTCTTTTCACCATCTACCATATTAATTGCATGTCGGTTAAGTATTCACTTAACATTGTTTTCCGGTAATAAGTAATTTCTAACTTCTTATCTGTAATTGAGGGAATAATAGCACATGTGTCATTAGATTGTCAAACCTTCAAGGAAACTTTCTTCAATTAGATGAAGAACTTCCTACCGGTGGAGCACTACTTTGCCCTTCTAGTGAAGCATCACTCTATCCTGCCAGTGAAGCATTGGTTTGTTCTACCGGTGGAGGAGTATTCCCTATATATTTAGATCATCTTTTCTAATCCATTGTTTTGAGAATTCTTGCTTAAACTCTTCAACTTTTTCTTTACCTTTCAAGCTAAAAATTTTGTTGTCTACTGGTGTTCCTTTACTTCTACAGAACTTAGCAATATGCCCAATCTTGTTACATGCATAACAAGTTACATTATTCTTCTGAATAGCTTTCCCATAACCTATACCGGTTTATGTTTTGCATTGATTAGATAAATGTCCAAATATTCCACAAACATAACATCTCACATTCATTCTACAGTTTTCAGAGTTGTGACCTACTTTATTGCATTTAGAACATTGACCGGTGGGTGTGTTGATATTCTGATAATTTCTAGATCTACATTCATTTTCTCTATTACCATACTTATTATAGTTAAAGCATTTACCATTAAATTTATAAGCATTAGGTTGTCTTACTAGTTTGCTATGGTCCTGAGTATTTGCAGTACTAGAGCTTCCACCAACTTCAAAGCCAATTCTAGAAGTGTCACTTATAGGTTTTTGATTCTTTAGCAAGGTGCCAAGTTCCTCAGAGCTTTTCTTGAATATTTATTTGTTTTGATTTACTGTTTCTAGTTCTCTTTCTATGACTTCTTTTTGTCTCATTAGTTCATTTGAGTCATTCTGAGTAGGCATCAGATCTATCTTCAACATCTCATTTTCATAGCTAAGTCTTGTGTTCTCATTTGTTGCATCGCTTAGTCTTTTGGTCAATTCTTCTTCATTCTTCTTCCTGTCCTCAATCTCTTTGCAAAATCTCATAGTCATATCCTGCATCTCATTTTTAGTTGTCATGATCTCTTGTTTCAACTTGTTTATCATATCATTAAGTGATTCCTTTTTATCAATCTCATTTTGCAATTTTTCACAAAGTTCTCTTCTCTTATTTCTTGCAACAATAAAATTTTCTTGAAGTGCCTGAATGATATCCTGAGCCGCCCTTAAATCATCTTCTAGTTTGATATTTTTCAATTCCTCTACATCATAGTTTGTAAGAGCTCCTTCAAGTTGCTTCATCATATTTTCCATCTTTACCGGTGTCAAGATCTTCCTCAACTTGTTAGGCTTCTGAAAATAGAGGACCAGGCTCTGATACCAATTTTTAGGAATCCCACAGATACTGAGAGGGGGGGGGGTGAATCAGTATTTGACTGGTATATAGAATTTCTTAACTTAAAACATGAAGAACATAATATAATAGTGTACCTATTGTACCTATATGCAAGAAATAATGCAATAAACAGAATCAAGAACATCCACATGAAAAGCACACCATAACACAAGATTTTAATGAGGAAACCCAGTGTGGGAAAAACCTTGGTGGGATTTGCGACCCACAATATTCACTCACTAGCCAATAAGAGAATATTACTTACAATAGGGGCCTGCACATGTAGGAAGGCCAACTGACTAGAGCTCACTACTCAATGGGAAGTCTCACTAACTTCGAATAAAGATTATACAAATCTAATATCTTGTACTGCTTTACAATAGCATCTTCAATGCCAGATTTAGTATCAGTTCTTGCTCTGTTATTTACATATACCCCTTAACCTATATTTCGCATAATAGGTCTACCTAATATTTTCCTTACTTCTTTTTTTTCAAATGTCTACAATGATCTCTTTTATATATAAGAGTCATTTTATAATTTGCCAAGTCAGCTTACAAAGTTTTACAATAATAAATAAAATATAATATAACAAAATCTTGTCGGCCTCTATGCCGGTACCGGTGTCCTGAGTGCTTATGTGGAGTGTGATCTATTGATGTCGGTATAATGTCTTTGCTGGTGCCATAGGATTGCAAGGTTGCCATCAATGACAATACCTTCAATCACATACAATGTCTCATTAGAGTGTGCATATGCCAACAATCTCTCCATGCCAACAGTGCTAAACTAATGACTGCGCTATTACTACTATACAGAAGAGATAACCCTATCAATCGCACTAAAACTACCACTCAATAGCGCCATAGTGGCACAAAAGTGCTAAAACACAATTTTAGCACTATTGTCTTGGTTGGACTTTGACGTTTGCAAAAACACATAAAAAATATATAAAAATTAAAATTCACAATTTGTGCATCATTGGTCTGTAGTCATCTGGCCACTAGAATCGACAGATCCTCTCTAGCCAATGATCTACTCTAGGTACAGGCATGATGACTATTGTTCACTCCTTTACAAAAGGTCACTATCATAGCTCAAAGCTGCAAGGGAGATAGGTGCAAATGTGCTTGTTTCACCCCTTCCCCTCCATATATACCCTCTAGCCCTAACCCAATTTCACCCCGCTCACTGCCATGGTCCCCGTGAACTTCCAACATCACTCATTTCTCTATTTTAACTCTGATTTATTCCATTCTTTCATCATTATTGTTAATTTCTTCTATTCTACCTCCCCTCCACTTTTCATCCCTTTTCTGAGGGATCGCTCGATTTTTCAAAACTTTTTCGTCTCATCTCTCGAGGGGGCACACCACCCATTAAATTAACATTTATGGGGCATTTTATTCACACCTATCCTTCTTTTTTTGAAATGATGCGATAAACCACACCATCTCAAAGAGGGGCAAATGTAGTCACATAAATCTGTCCATTTAATTAAATGAATATTTACAATTTTATTTGATTATTGAATCCACTAGCCAACAGTTAATTAAATTAATATTTAATTAATTCATCCTTATACTCTTTTGCTATTAACTAAATAAATTATCCAATTTATTTAAATTAATTCATTAAACCATACCTCCAAACCAATTAAATGTATAAAACATATTTATTTAATTTAAACCAGATTCTTCTTTTAAATATATAAATAAATATTTATTTAAATCACTAAACAAATCCCCCCCACTTGCATTCTCCTACAAATGCAAGCTGCAACCACAATTGAAATAAATTAATTTTATTTTGATTAAAATACTATTTCCCTCATCCACCAAACCCACTTGCAATCCTAAATCCCCTTGTAGACCCTTCTAACCACTTTCTAAGTTCTTCTAACCATTCCTAATTAGCCTAATCCATCTCTTAAATATTGTCACATTCCTAAGCAACTTGAAGTCACTTCTCAAAGCCTCCAAAGTCTTTGAAAAACATTTAATGCCTTATGTGTTCAACAAGCTAACCCCTAAAGTCTTATGTCATGCCCAAACTTTTGGGCAAAAATGGAACAACAATTTTTTTTTAAAACATCCTAATAATACTAAATTTACTATAATAAAGATGTAACAATTAAGTTTTGTCTTAACTATAGTTTAACTTAGGAAATAAAAGACCGGTTTACTAAAGTTAATTTAATTAACTTAAACATGCATTCGATAATAATTTAATGTGAAAATAATTCTCCAAAAGGTGTCATTTCCACTTTATTAATTAATAAATTAATTTAGCCAAAAATCCTTAATTTATTAGCCAAGAGATATTAATTATCTCAAATAATATTTAATTGCTCCTAGGAATAATTGAAATAATGTTAACACTAAGATTATTAAATTTAAATAATCATTTGAGCAAATGTAATTAATGCGATTAGATTCGACTATAAAGTTAACTAAAACAATAATAACAATTGCCTAAAAGCTTTCATTTCCCTTAATGCCAAATTTGATCCCATACAATTATTAAATACCTAATATTTAATGTTGACCAATACAATTCCCTATAGGCTAAATATTTACAATAGTCTTTTATTAATTTCCATTAATAAAACCTCCAAAAAGAATTTAACCTAAACATCCATATGTGTGTGTGTGTGTGTGTGTGTGTGTGTGTTTATTAGCATATATATGTGTGTGTGTGTAAGCATAGAAATAATGTTTAAAAAAATAAAAAGGTAGATTAAAACTAAAATCCCCTTTAAAATATCCACATTAACTAAAATATAAATGAGGTTACCCTTTCCAAATTTGAAAAGGGTTTTCCCTCCTCATTTATTTCCTTTAATATTAAAAATCCTATTTGAACCCTAACTAAAATTTATAAAATCTAAACTGATATTCTTCTTTTTTCTTACAAAGGTTAACCCTAACCCAAAATTTGGGTTAGGGCACCTTGGTTTAACATTTTTTTTTGTGTGTGTTTATGCAGGTGGAAGTGGCGAAGGAAGGCGAAGTTATGTTCATGGGCGGCAACAATGGTGGCCACTTGCAGTGACACCGAGGCCACCACTATGGGTCATGGTCTGCAGCGGAGTCCCTATGGAACATGGCTCGCAGTGGCGACCGAGGTTGCACCTGCGGGTTGCGGCCCATGGCGGCACTGTGGGCGCCCCTGTGGGTCATGGCTCATAGAGGGCCCCAAGCCACCCCGAGGCAGCCCACAAGGAACTTCGGCTCCAGGCATGGGGAGGGTTTCACATTTTTTTTTTTTTTTTATATATATATAGTTTTTTTAATTTTTTTAATATAATTTAAAATACAATATATACACACACACACATATATTCTTATTTATATATATGTTTATATTTTTGAATATGCAGAAATTTAATAATGAAAGTAAAAAATAAATAAACCAGAATTAACAATTAACTAAATATTTTATTTTCCAAAAGTATAAATCATTTAAATGTATATCCATATGTTTGGTTTTTAAATACAAGGACATTTAAAACTTAATCCGATTTTTTAAAAACTTAGCAATATGAATATCAAGATATTTTCTTATGTCTAAGTCTATTTATTTCAAAGCATTAAAGCAAGTTATTTAAAATAATAGATTAGAGTAAATTTGTTTCTTTCTTTTTTAAATGACATATATTTAACTTTTGAATTAAATAACTATAACTAGATTTATTTACTGCATTTTCAAATGGAAAAATAAGCAAAAAATAATTTATTACAACTAAAACTAATATTGTCTAAAATCATTTAATCCATAGACATCATAATAAGATGCAATACTAAAATACACTCTAAAACCTATTTACATTATCTTGCATTATGAACAATACATAGAAATAAATGTTTATTTTCTTTTACTAACATCTATACTTCATCATTTTATTTATTTCCTTTCTTTTTACAATAGCTATAAGGAGGGAATAACTTTCATTCCAAGAAGAAAATACAAATAAATAATAGCTCAATAACTATAGAAACATACTTCAAATTTTATTTTATTTCTTTCTTTGCAAGATCAAAATCGAATAAAAGAATACATCTTATTTCATGATAAAACATAGTCTAAAGAATACATTTAATACATCATGGTAAACTTTACAAATAGGTAGATACCCAACTTAGCCTCCCATTTCTACTAAATGAGGGCATCCCAAATAAATACATTTTTCTTATTACAAATAAAAATAGGATCAACTCCTAGCTTTTTCTTTCCATCCCTTTTCAAGCAAACCTGCAATAAAAAACTTTTAGGCTGTGACCATGGAGGCTCACTGTTCACCCCAACAATAGGAATAATAACTCTAATTGAAGTCTCAACCCGAAGTTTGAACATTCATTTGGTAAAGTCACTATTTCCATAGCTAGTGTTCATTTAATTGTCAACCCAGGGATGTAATACTTGAAATGGGTTGCACTATATATGCACTAAGTTCCTACAATAGCTATTCTGCATTACTACAACAACTAATACTATTTGGAAAAGGTAACAAGAATGAAAACTATGGAAAGGCTACAGGAAAACTTCTGCATAAACTCATAAAAGCAATACTGGATAAATTCAATGTTGATAAATAGAAGTTACTCTATTCTGGCTTGGTTGCAGGAACAATCAATGCAAGAATGTCTACTGTGGTTAAGGAAAGAAAACTAATTTTAACAAACACATAGGATCACTCACCAAGTGGGCCCCCTTGGATGAGTGATACCAGGCTTCCCGGAAACAACTCTTAATAGATCAAAATAACATAATTTTATTCATTCCTTTCTAAAAGTAATTACATAGTTTAATATGAAAAGAAACTCAAGAATGCTTATAAAGAATCCTCTGCTCTATCCTTCTCCCTTCTATCTAACCTATGCGAACAAGAAGAACTTATTATTAAAAATAAATCAACTACAATAGACAACACAAATCATGCTGAGAAGGTGGATGATTGACCGATAAAGGAGATGACTGGAGTTATGCTGTAGGAAACGTGGATCTAAACTAAACCATAGTCATTACATGTTGTGGCGGTATTTACAAATTCAATGCCCACTGAAGTTATAAATTGGTAGTGCAACTTAATTTCTTCACTTATGCCATCCCTTACGCTTTCTAAACTCTTCTATGATTTGATCTTCAGTTGTCTCTTGCATATCCTTCTCTTCATTAGGTGAGATAGGAAAATGTCCACTGTAGCATCATTTATTACCTGCACTACAAAAGAAATAACATACAAGAAAATGCATATGCATTTTATTTAATCAACACATCTATTAATTTCACATATGATATTGCCCTAAATAATCCGCATGGCAATAGGAACAAATCACATGGCTGCAGGAATAAATGCCATGGCTACAAGAATAAACTGGCAAAGATAAAACATGATTTAATAAGTTCAAGCTTGACATATGGAATACATATAGTCAACTTTCAATACATCACTACTACTATGCAAACCAAAAGTTGACAAAAACTCAAGAGTTCTGAGGATAAAAATATGACAAAGTATCTACTCATCATGCCCCCCAACTTTAAGAGCTTGCTCTTCCTACAGTAGAAGGAAAATTTATGACTTGCACTAATTCTCAGATCACCAATGGTTCCCTGACCTATTCCTCCTGAAGCCAAATTCCAATAGAATCCCTTCATCTTTTCCAGCCTGGTCCATCTAGCTAATTCTTTTGTAACTGCATCATAGGGTTGATCCGTAGGCTGACATCCCAATAGTGGCCACATAAGAACAGGAGACTAAAAAATTAGTGGTAGCCAATTGTTGGTCTTCTCTATACCCAATTGTATATATCTGGGGACTCTTTGCATAGATGCCCAAAAATTTTGCAGTGAATAAGGTTCTCCCTACTTCAACTATTCTGGTAAGTTATTCTAGTGCTAAGTTAACCCTTCTATTGTAGCTGCACTATCAATCTAAACTAAATGATCATATTCTTGGTATATCTCTTCTCTCATTGGAAGCACTAGTTTCCTAACATCATCTCTTACTAGTAATTTCTGCCATTAATAATAAAGAAGTCTTGGTTCTTTTGCTTCCCTCCTCAATGGCAATGGACAATCAAACTCCAAATCTTTATATGCCTTGGCTTGTGCCATCATGCTGATCTCATTTTGGATCCATGGCATTAAAGCTTCAATATGGATATCCCCAACATATAGTAAAGGGTTCCACTCACTGTCTGAGGGTACAACATAGTTATGTAAATAAAATTCACATAGAAAATTCTTCACAGCTGTTGGAGAAGTCTGGTAAGCATAAAAGAATTCTTCAGGGGTTTCTAAAGAGGGGCTAAGGTCCCTAACAATGCATTTCAATTTGAAATTCAAATACCGCTCCATCAAAAGCACAACATAAACCCTTGGAGGTGCCCTACATTGCATCAACTTGGGAACCATACCAGCAATTATTTCAACCTTAGCCTCTAATTCCTCAATTTTGTTATCCCTCTTTTCAATTTCTTTTTGTTGTTTATCAATAATCTCTTGCAACCTAGCCCTCTCTATTTCCCATTGTCTATAAAATGTTAAAGCAATAGATAGACTGCTTAGGGATGAAGGAGGTCTAATAGGTGTTACCTTAGGCCATGGGATCTCTTCAATAAATTCCTCAATCTATGCTAGCATCTCTCCAACATTTTCCTCAAACTATTGTGAAGTGTCTCCAATAACTTCCTCAAGATGTTGTGCGACAAAAGCAATATTTGACAGTCTATCCTCATCAACCTCTACCTAGATTTCAACATCCGCAGGGCTTCCTTCTTCTAATGTTTCCATCGCAATAACCTCTATCGAATCACCTGCTGGACAAGCCTTTTGTGTCTTACTTCATGTTCTTCTCGTATAAATCTTTGGAGTGGTTGTAGGAATGGTTTTAGTTGCTATAGGAGTTGCTTCAATTGCTGTGGGAGTTTTTCTTTTTGACCAGCACCTCTTGGCTGCAGGAGAAATTTGAGTTGCATGCAGTTGGGCCATAGGTTCTTCATCTGTTTCATTTCTTTCCAACTCCTTCCCTTTTCTCTTAGCAATTGGGGACTCTCTTTGAAGAGAAGTAGAGGTTTGCTCCATATTTGCTTCAGCCATCTCTTCCTCCAAAATAACCATAGCTCCTTTGGCAACAAGCAAATCATCCTCTATAGCAACTACGAGAGAAGAGGGTTCTACAATATTTTGTTCTTCAACTAGTGGATTCTCTATAACAGGAGCATCTTCAACCCTAAAGTGCAATATGTCCTCAACTACTCCCCATTCCATCTGTGAAACGTCTCTAGAAGAATGTTCTACAAGCAATTTAACCAATCCATGATGGCTAACGGAATGATTTCCATTCTTCTACATCTCCTTAGCACTTGTAGAAATGAGATGGTATAAAAAATTAGGGACATTCACCCTCTAGCCATGCCGTAAATGACTCAGTAATTTAAAATGTGGTAAATGTAGATTTGAATATCTCCCTTCACAAGTAATGTATTTCATGACATACAAAGCTACCTGAGGCCACTCTATAGGTAGGGAAACCCTTCTAGTTCCTTGCTTGTCCACCATTAGAGGTCCATCCATGGGAATTGTGAACTCTTCACTGGTGCTCCTTGCATCTTTTGATTCTAGAAATAGTTCCCCTTCCTATGACAACCCTATTACTTCTGCTATCTGCTGCTCTGTAGCAATAACCCTTAAACCTTTAACTGCAGCTTCTCCTTCATTGAAGAAATGTATAAACTCTGCAGCAATTTCTTCATTATAGTCTCTGATTTTCAAAAAGTAATCTAGCCAGCCATTGTGTCTAAAATAATGCTCACAAAGAGCATCCTACAACAACACCTCATAAACTGTTGGCTCATGGCAGATTGGATCACCACCCATCTCTTACTCTGTTAGTATAGAACACTATGTATATGAGAAATAGAGGACCAAATATCTGACAGACTTGCTAAATTTAAAATTCCATAAATATCTCCAATTGGCAGAAAAATTTATTACTTCCTTGCGTGAAAGGATATATTGTTAAAACAATAATGGCAAGCAATCAATTCTAAGTACCAAAAAGGATGGATAATCACTAACTTTGGAAACCAAACCATAAAGCACCCCCCAACTTAACCTAGCATGTGTCCACACAAGCTGACGAGATTTCAGGGAGTGTATGCGGATTTAAAAAGGCATAATCATAATGAAATAATCAATGCGTAATTAAAACAAAACACAATATGTACATACCTATAGTCATATGAAAATGATGGCAAAGTGAAGTGAAATGATAGATAAGAAAGTGGGATGGATTGACGTGGATGAAATTTTATTTATGGAGAAGAATATTCCCATAAGATATGGAAATATTTATTGTGAAATGATGTGAGAAGAATTATGAAGCAGTAAGCATGTTCACTGTAGTGGCTGCAGGAACGTTACCTTTATTACTTTACTCAATTGTAGTAGGAACCTATTCAGTTGCTGCAGGAACTTTATCAGTTGCTGCAGGAGCCTTTGTTTCATCCTTTTGGTCAAATTATTGTAGGAACTCCTCTTTAGTGGCTGGCTTATGATACAAACGTAGTCAGTGACCATTCACCAAAAGCTTAAACCAAACAGGATCAATTGTGGTCAAACAAACAACTCCATTATCGAAAAGTTCCTCTATCTCATATGGACCTAGCCATCTGGTTTGTAGTTTCCCCATAACATCTTTATATCCAGAATCATACAGTAGTGCCCAGTCACCTTCTTTGAACTTCTTCTCTTGGATATATTTATCATGCCACTTTACTCTCTAATTTTGAATCAGTTTTGTCTACTGGACAACCATTTTCCTCCATTCGTCTAGAGTATTCAATTGTTGAATACGTTCTTTCTGTGCTTCAGATAATGTCATAATTAACCGCAAAGCTCTCCTCAAATTTTTATGCTCAAATTCAATAGGCATCATTATTGCTTTTCCATAAACCATCTCAAAAGGTGTAAAACCAATTGGTGTTTTCCAAGTTGTTCTGTATGCCCAAATTTCTTTTGAAAGCCTATGAGACCAATCTTTTTTATGAATAGATACTATTTTGGTAAGAATATCCTCAAGCTCCTTATTTGTAACTTCTACCTATCCATTAGCTTGTGGATGATATGGAGTAGATTTTTTGTGCCTTATATTGTATTCATTTACCAAAGCTACTATCAATGTTGAAGTAAATTGAGGTTCCTAGTCTGAGACAATTTCTCTTGGTACTCCATATCTTGTAAATATCTCCTCATAAAGAAACTCAGACACCTTATTATCTCTTGCATGTGTCATGGCATGAGCTTCCACCCATTTTGTTACATAGTTTGTATATACAAAAATGTAGGATTTGCCATTAGAAGGTGGATCAATTGGGCCAACAAAATCTAATCCCCATTTATCAAATGGTGCAACTGATATTTGTGGATATAATGGCATCTCATCAGATTTTGTAGGTCTTCCCATTCATTGGCATCTGTCACATTTTCTTGTATATGGTGTTGCATCCTTGTGTAATGTGAGCCAATAGTACCTTGTATTTAGTATTTTGAGTGTTGTTCTTTTGGTAGCAAAATGTCCTCCACACGGCTCATCATGACATGCATGCATGATATCATATGTTTCATCTTCCCTTACACATCTTCTCATGACTTGGTCAGGCTTGGTATAAAACAAACAATCAACAATCCATGAGAAATTGAAGCTTTTCTCTACTAACAACCTTCTTTCCTTAGGAGAGAAATGAATTGGCATTTTAGCAGTAGCTAAATAGTTGGAAATATCAGCATACCAGGGAGTGTGAGCTTGGATAAGAAATAAATGTTCATCTAAAAAAGCATCATCTATCACTATAGAATCTTCTTGTAACTGAAGTCTTGAAAGATAGTCTGCAACCACATTAGACTTCCTTGGTTTATCAACAATTGTGATATTAAATTCCTGCATCAACAATAACCAGCGAGCTAATCTACCAGTAATTGATAGCTTATTCATGAGGTATTTGACTGCAGTATGATCTGTATGCAAAAATATGGGATATCTTGTGATATAGTGCCTGAATTTGTTGAGTGCATATATAAAAGCTAACATTTCCTTTTCATTGACTATGTAATTCAACTCAGGTCCTTGTAAGTTCTTGCTAATATAGTATATTGCATTTTCTAATTTGTCAATCTTTTGTCCTAACACTGCCCCTATTGCATAATCAGATGCATCTATATGGATTTGGAATGGTAAAGACCAATTTGGACCTTTAAGAACTAGTGCTTGAGTCAAGGCATTCTTAAGATTCAAGAAAGTTTCATTGCATGTTGAGGTCCATTTAAATTCCATATCTTTGGTAAGCAGTGAATATAAGGGACTTGCAATTTTGCTAAAACCTTTGATAAACCTTCTGTAGTATCTAGCATGACCAAGGAAACTTCTTACATCTGTTTGCTTCATAGGGGCCTTGATATGCTAAATGACTTCAAACTTTGCTAGATCCACCTATATTCCTTTTACAGAGATATGATGAGCAAGGACTATTCCTTCCTGCATCATGATGAAGCATTTCTCATTGTTTAATGACAAACTATAGTCCTCACATCACTGCAAAACTTTTTTCAGGTTCCCCAATGCTTGTTCAAATTTAGAACCATAAGTTGTAAAGTCATCCGTATAGATTTCTATGATGTCTTGAGAAATATTAGAAAAAATATAGATCGTTGCTCTTTGAAAAGTGGCTGGAGCATTACACAACCCAAAAGGAAGAACATAATATGCATATGTGCCCCAAGGACAAGTAAATGTTGTATTTTATTGATCCTCCGAGGCTCTCTAAATCTAATTGTAACCACTGAATCCATCAAGAAATGAAAAATATCTTTTACCAACCAAGAATCTAATACCTGATCCACAAATGGTAATGGAAAATGATATTTTCTTGTTGCTAAGTTCAGGGATCTATAATCAAAACATACCTTCCATTTTCCTCCTTTCTTAGGGACTATGACTAAAGGTGATGCCCATTGGCTGTCAGAGATAGGATAGATATGATAATTTTGATACTTAAAGATAAGTACAAATGCCAAGCTAATAAGATGAGAGGGGGGGGGTGAATCATACAAACTTAATCTTCCATAAAAACAACATATTCATCCTCGGTAACATATGCTTCAGTAATATAACCAAAACTACTAAACATGCAAACTCAAAAGCATATAAACATCATAATACTCATAACACCAGATTTAACGTGGAAACCCAAATAGGGAAAAACCACTATGGTATTTTGGACCCACTAAGAAATATACTCTTCTAGAGTACGCTCGGTTAAAAGAAAATCTTGTTAAAAATTACAAACACATTGCTAGATGTGGCCCGGTTAAGGGATTTCCCTCAGATCTGTTAGGATCTTCACCTTGTTAGAAGTGACCTTGTTAAAGGATTTCAAACACTTGATCAGAATGTCACCTTGCTAGAGGATTTTACAAATAAGACTGTTAAGTCCACTCGGTTAAGAGATTTTCTGTCACTTCACAAAATAACAGTAACAAAAATCTATCTGCAACTTCACATCTAAAATGCTAAAGTAGATTCTTATTTGCTCAATACAATATAGGACTAATGTTGTCCATCTATTGGGCTCTATACTCTGTTTATTCAAATAGGTCCTCAAGCTTCTATGCTCGGTAATCACTGTGTAGCATCCCTATGCATACACTTGCTCGCATGCATTGTTTATCAACAATTCTTTATTTATAAACAATAGCTAACCGCTTAATCTCCTTGATCACATTTCCCATGACCAATCATAGCCATCAGATCTTCAAACTTTGACTAGGTTCAATGTATCCTTCAATTTGAAAACATTTTACCCCACCTTGGAACTTGTATATATTTCTTGGAACTTGTGCTAGGGTATTGTGGTTCAATCTAAGTTGTAGATCTTCCTACCGATTTTCCTTTGCCATAGATTCTTTAACAAAATTCATTCACGGCATACCAATCATTTAATCATAGCCAGCTCATCAGCTTCCTTCATTAAATAATGGATGTAATCATTTAATGCATTCTATTATTACTTGGTTGCAACTCGGTAAATACTAAACTTCACTCGGTAGACATTTTGCCTTTATTAACCGATAGCAATAACCTTAGGGTTTACCGACTAGGTTCTTTGCTCGGTAACATAGTATAGTATTAACCTTTCAATCAATAACATATGTATTATATCAAAACAATCTAAATATCATGATCTCATCATTGTCTAACTCGGTAATAGTTGCCCATTGAATAACTTATTTCTCCCCTTATTCATCATATTCTTTCTATGTCTTTTACTAACATCTTTATACTCATCAAATCATACTTCTCAAGATATGGCAACATCATACTAAATTAGAAAATCAATTTCTTGAAATCAATGACAAAATAATAATATTAAGACAGTTAAACATCCTTAATCAGTTATATCCATAATAATCAACAACCTTCTCAATATCCTTATTGAAATGCCAACAAGCTCTCCTTGCTTGTTATGATGCCAACAAGATAAACTCAGCTTTTAACAACTTCTGTAATTCTTCTTTAACTATTTCTTTTAATGTAGGATTGATTCTTCTTTGAGTGTCTCAATGGGCAACATTCTTCTTTTATATAGATATGGTGGGTGCAAACCGTTGGATCTATTCCTTGCATATCCTTGTAATCCCATGCAAAAGCATTTTTATGACATTTCAGCAAAGTCCACAAGGGCCTCTTTTTGAGGATCTGAAAGATCTCTATTGATATTCAAACATTTAATCAAATCAACTTTCTATCTTGATAGTAAGATCAATCTCATTCATATCAGAAAAATGAGAAGAAGATACTTCCTGCGGCAACAAAGTATGCAATATATTAGTGGCTGTAGGAAAGTCCAAACCTGCAATATTTAGAACCAACTCCTGCAATTTTTGTTCTTGTATTAACTTATTTATCAGAATTTTATAAAGAATTGAGTCTTTATCATGTAATTGCATAAATGGCCCTCGATTAATCATCATAAGGGGATTAACAAAGTCAACTTCCTTAGATTCTTCTCCCAAAATAGGCCAAACAACTTATTGTTGATCAAGCTAGGGTTGTGTAGGAGAATACAAGGCTAATGTTTTTGTAGAGCTCCCATCTAAAATAGTCATATCCCCTCATCTACATCCAATATATGCACTAGTTGTAGCAAGTCAAGGTCTTCCCAAAATCACCAGATATCCTCCCAATGTTGCCTTTGGAGATAGAATCATAAAGTCAACAAGGTATTCCCAGGAATCCAAAATAACCACTACATCTTCAATCATACCATCGGGTCTCACTGTAGAGCTATCAACAAGTTGTAGAACTATGGGTGTAGGCCTTAGACTATTGATTTCAAGTTGTTTCATTTCTTCTCTTGTCGTCACATTAATGGCTACCCCTAAATCAATTAAAACATTTCTTATATGGATGTCATTAATGACTATACTTACAACAGGACTACCTAGATTAGAATATTTAGGAATTGCAAGCTTGCCTAACATAATATCTGCTAGTTGACCCATAACATGCACTATTTGTGGATCCTTCTTCTTCCTGCCAAGTTTTTAAGACAAGCTTCTCTTAGTGCCTTACCATATATGGGAACATCTTTTATTACTTGCAACAATGGTATTTTCAACACAAACATGCTTCAGTTGATCTATAATATCAAAGCCTTGCTCTTGTTCTGTGGGAACTTCATTTTCTTGCAATCTCTGGGGAAATGGTGGTAATATCTGATTCTGAGGTATTGTATCTATTGGATTAAATATTTCTTATTCTTCTTATACCTCAGTGATAACTGGATGAGATGGATTAGGAAGAGTTGTCCCAGATTAGAGGTGAATATCACTTAGAGATAGAGAATAGGCTGGGTATTGATTAAGATCAGCTGAATAAGCTTCTTGTTGTTGCTGAGGCTTAAAATTAGGATTTGGCAGTGGTTGAGTAGGCAACTACATTGGTTTAGGTGACACAACAGTGGCTGTAGGAGGAGGCATTAGTGCAGGAGGCTGTGGCTATTGAATAGGCTATTAAGAACTAGAAGATTAGGCATTGCATGGTTGACTCCCCCTCCATGGAGGAGTAGATTACCAATTCCCTTGAAACTGACTTCCTTGGCCTTGAGGTGGGTACCAGTTTCCTTGTGGTTGTTGCCACTGTGGAATTTGATTACCAAAATGTTGTCCTTGGCCTTGAGAACCATACTAGTTTTGATAATTACCAAAATTTTGAGCATAAGGTGGTTACCATTGGTTATTTGATGCATAAGAATTTGCACTATAACTAGAAAAAGAAAGTGGATCCAGACGCATCCCTTGTCTTTGGAAATTTGACTTTCTTTGAGAAACATAGAAGACTTGCTCATCCTTACCTTGTATTGGCTTGAAGTCAGGAACCTCCACATTTGCAACCATTTTACATCTGCAATCCCTCTTTCACTGTCTACAATGAGGGCAAAGTTCTGCAAGGAATGCATCAACTTCTTCATGTTTCTTCTTAGTTGAAAGTATATCTAGCTGAGCAGCCATATTATTTATAATGTCCTCCTGAAAGTCCTTCAATAAATGGCTAAGTTCCAATATAGAAACTCCAGTACCAGATGTTGATGATGGTGCTCCTGTCTTGAAATACCTGTTCTTCTTAGAAGAAGATCTGGAATACTTCTTACAAATTTGTCCCACTTCAGCCCAAGTGGACTGTGTAAAGTCACCTCCTCCCATAAGATCCAAAGAATTAGTGCATTCATCACTGATTCCCCTTAAAAATATCAACTTGAGGGAATCTTGATTGAGAGTACTATGTTTGGACTTTTTGACACTAAACAAGAACCTCTCCAGATAATCTTCAAGACTCTCATCTTCATTTTTTGTCATTCTAAAGATATCATCCTCATGACGATCAGTGCCTCTACAATAATCTTTGTATTTTGTATGAAACAATCATTTCATCTCATCCCATGTATTGATTGTGCTACTACCCAAGCTCAAGAACCATCTTAAAGATGATTCCTTCAAGGTTGTATGAAATATTTTGATTCTATGAGCATCTCTAGTATAGTCAAAACTCCTACAAAGAACATCAAACTCAAACAGAAATTGGTCTGGATCCTCTGTCACCAATCCATAAAATTTAGGGAGGGAAGATGCTGGAATGTTCTTGAGATTAGCATTATCATGCTGATCAGATATGGGGAACTCAAATGTTGGGTCTATTGGTGGTGGTGGTGGTGGATTATTTCCACCAGGAGGTGGGTTCCCTTGCATTGGACTTGTGGGGATTGTTACTATATAAAATTGTTCTTCTTGAAATCCAAAGAGGAACTGAAGACTACCTTCTAGGAATTCAGATTCAGGGTGGTTCAAATTCTCAAGGGTTTGGTAAAGTTCAACAAAAGGATTTATATCAGGGGAATTATCTTCAGCATGATTAGGATGACTAGGTAGAAATCTACCTCAAACATCTCTTCTTAGCCTATGCATGCAGATTCATGAAATTTTTCAAACAATCAGGTATGTCAAAAAAACAACTAACTGAAAACTAAAAAGATAATAACCATAACAGGTTCTTAGTTTGACACCATCCTCAACAATGATGCCAAAAATGTTCACCCCAACAATAGGAATAATAACTCTAATTGAAGTCTCAACCTGGAGTTTGGACATTCATTTGGTAAAGTCACTATTTCCATAGCTAGCGTTCATTTGATTATCAACCCAAGGACGTAATACTTGAAATGGGTCTACACTACATATGCACTAAGTTCTTGTAATAGCTATTCTGCATTACTGTAGCAACTCATACTATGTGGAAAAGGTAACAAGAATGAAAACTATGGAAAGGCTATAGGAAAACTTCTGCATACACTCATAAAAGCAATACTGGATAAATTCAATGCTGATAAACATAAGTTACTCTATTCTGGCTTGGTTGCAGGAACAGTCAGTGGATCTATTTCCAATGGCTACAGGAACAATGAATGCAAGAGTGTCTACTGTGGCTAACGAAAGAAAACTAATTTTAACGAACACACAAGATCACTCACCAAGTGGGTTCCCTTGGATGAGTGATACTAGGCTTCCTGGAAACAACTCTTAACATATCAAAATAACATAATTTTATTCATTCCTTTCTGAAAATAATTACATAGTTTAATATGAAAAGAAACTCAAGAATGCTTATCATGAATCCTCTGCTCTATCCTTCTACCTTTTGTCTAACCTATGAGAAGAAGAATAACTTATTATTAAAAAGAAATCAACTACAATAGACAACACATATCACGTTGAGAAGAATAGACGGATGATTGACTAATAAAGGAGATGACTAGAGTTATGTTGTAGGAAACATGGATATAAACCAAACCACAATCATTACATGTTGTGGCGGTATTTACAAATTCAATGCCCAATAAAGTTAGACATTGGTAGTGTCTCTTAATTGCTTTGCTTATGTCATCCCTTACACTTGCTCAACTCTTCTATAGTTTGATCTTCAATTATCTCTTGCATATCCTTCTCTTCATCAGGCATGATAGGTGAATGTCCACTGCAGCATCATTTATTACCTGCACTACAAACATACAAGAACATACATATGCATTTTATTTAATCAACACATCTATTAATTTCACATAAGATATTGCCCTAAATAATCTGCATGGCAGCAAGAACAAATCACATGGTTGCAGGAATAAATGGCATGGTTGTAAGAATAAACTAGAAAAGATAAAACATGATTTAATAAGTTTAGGCTTAACATATGGAATACATATAGTCAACTTTCAATACATCACTACTACTATGCAAACCAAAAGTTGATAAAAACTCAAGATTTCTGACGATAAAAATATGACAAAGTCTCAACTCATCACTCACCTCCCAAGCTAGGCTTACTATAAGCCACCCTCAAGCTTGGAGAACCAAGACCTAAATGGGATACACACAAGCAATACACAAAAAGCAAGACAAACTTCACAACATTGACATTCCCATCCCAAGGCTAAACAACATCACATTTGTGACTTTTTAAATGAGGTGAAGGTGGACTAAGTACCTTGAGGAGAAAATTGCAAATAGGAGAGCATATTGCCATTGCAAGGCAATGAAGAACACATCCACAAGTTCCAAAGTTGTCCCAATAACTCCTTATGACCCCCAAGTCATACAAGACAACAAATCTCCCCTTATGACCCCCAATGCATAAAAAAATCACTATGCAGCAAGGGTCACAAAAAAATCCCTTGAGAATCACTCTCTTCCAAAGAGAGCCTCTCACTCAAATGCTATCAAACAACCCTTCACCCCAAGGCCACTCTACCCTCCCAAGGGTGAGTTTGGCCTTGAAAACTCCCAAAACATAAATATAAAAAGTCAACCAAAAAAAAATATAGGGAAGAACACAACATCTTCCTATAGAAATAAAAACAACAATGGGAGAAACAAATGCAACATACAATCTTTCAAAATTTACAACATGCATAAGGTAGTGATTCAACCAACTTTGAATCTGCCAAAAGGATGCAAAGGATAGTTTGTAGTAGAGCTGCCCAAATCCACAACTTTTTCCTTATCAAGACTTAACCAAAATTTTCTATATTAAAATTCCTAAAATCTTCAAGATTCTAAGTCTCCAAAAATGGAGAGTGGGTGATTACCATCCTAAGTCTCAAACCCTTCCCTAAGAAGGCTCCTCTCACTCTTTCCAACCTCTTGGATAGAGTGTGAGCTCACAATGGTTGGTCTTCCCAACCTATTACAGGTTACTAAAACTGGAAATATTGAAAAAGGGGAAGAGAAAATGGGGAAGAGGGAACTGACACAAGAAGTGAAGGTTATCTAACCTAGGTGGAATCATCCAAGTTGGATTTTCATTCATCTTGGAATTTTTTTTTTTTGAGGTGACTAAACAGTCACATGGAAGTGGTCACATGAATAAAAATTCCCCTAACCCATAGGTATACCACATGGACCCTTGGAAAAGCCCCTAAACTAACCCTAGGAATCAATTTGACCCCTTAGAAACCCACTTGAAGTTTACCTACGGGTCAAACTTGAGTTGACCACTCCAAAACTCTCTACCCAAGACTAATATGGGCCACACTCAAATATTTAAAAAAGGCATTGGTTGAAACAATTACCCTCGAAGAGACATGTCATTTTCAACACACTTTACAACATGTCTCAAGTGACACAATAAAAATACATTACTTAATTATGATGAATACTAAGAGGGGGGTGGGGGTGAATTAGTATACCAAAAGAAACTAAACTTAAACACTCAAACAGTTTAGCAGAAAACTGGTATAACAGTTTAGCAGAAAACTGGTATAACAGTTTTACTAACAAACTGGTTAACACAAATGCAAACTAAACAACAAATAAGGCATTCACCCACAGAAGCACAATCACCATAACACAAGAGATTTTGATGTGGAAATCCAAATGGGAAAAACCACGGTGAGATGAAACTCACAAGTAACTATCTGCAAAATAGTAACCAGCCTGGTTAAGGTCATACAATGTTCTTCACTAGAACAGATCCTATTAGGAATCTCAATCTCTGTTAGGAGATAAGTCCGATTAAAGACTACCTTGTGAGAGGATTTCAGATCCACAGATGTGATCCACCTTGTTAGAGGATTTACAAAGGCTTTTCTGGGCCTACCTGGTTAAGGGTTTCTGACTTGTCAAAGATGTGAGTAATCAACAAGTGAATGATCTAGCAAATAGCACAGTCTACTTGGTTAGATCCATGATAGCTCACTGCTAATGCATTTCCACATTACTTCAGTCTTCAGTAAATCCACACTGTTATAGCACACAGACTTGATCTTCTCTGCAAAGATCACACATACAAAAACTCATCAACCACCAAAAACCCCAATAGCTACCACACCTAAAATCCTAGACATGATGTCCTTAAAAAAGGAATATGATTTCATGTAAGTCCAATAGGATTACATTGCAAGTTCCTAGGTTCATTGCATCTAGACACATTTGATAACACAACACAAATCACCGTCAAAGTGTCGGTGGGTGGTAACTCATCACAAAAATATTGATTGGTAACTCTCGCAGAGTATTAGCAGTTCATACAACTTTACCAATTACTGATTGGTAACTCATCACAGAGTAATACCTTTTTAAAAATTAAACCAATTACCAATTGCCCAAAAATGAAGACTGGGAAAATGATAACTACCGCTTTAGTTTCTTTGCACTGCTTGAGATCCTCAAACCACTTGAGGTCACCATACCGCTTGAGATCAGTAAACACTTTCTGCAAAACACCAATAGCCTATAGACTATAATGCAATACCGATTTGGGACAAATACTGGTTGAGCATAACTCATACATACAAAAGGTGATCTCAAATCAAGTGTGTGTCCATAAATGATAATCACAACATAAACATAAAAAATGCCAACAATCTCCCCCTTTGGCATTGATGGCAACACTTAGGAAAATTTTAACATCTAAGTGTTTTACAACAAAAATATGCCATAATCAAAACTACTCCCCCTAAGCATATACACTATCCCTTTTGCAGAAAATACAAAATACTACTCCCTTACAGAGATAAACATGAAAGTATACATAGCATGCATCAAAATTTTGAATACAAAATACTACTCCCCCTTTGCCAACAATGACACAATGTAGTTGAATAACCCCTATGTCTATTAGCATTAAAATAATAAGAGTTTATGACAATAAAGAGTGAAACTTGTCAAATACCGATTTAAATTCTTGCATAAATGTCTTCATGGATACAAACCATGACTCAAGCAATGAGGTAGCAACCTCACTCTCCATTTGCATCTAGGATACCTATTCCTCCATGGCATCCAAGGTACTCATCTCTTGAGTAACTGTCAAGGCATCCATATTGAGATAGCTTTTTTGAAGTATTGCAGTCTTGGTAGGAGAACCAGTTGTAGTTCCTAGAAATCCCTAGTCCAGTTGCTGATCTCCAAATCAATTCTTGCAGCCTAAAGTTGAAACCAGTGAATGATTTGCCCATAAGAGGTAAAGGAATCATATGGAGTCTTGAAGGTTCTTATGAATGTCTACAAATCAGTTTGTAGTTTGTCTTTCTGAGCAAGCACATCATCATAGAATAGATGGGGTTGATATATCTTGCTAAGAAGTAGATTTCCCTCATCTAGAACATCTTTAATGTCCTTATGTGCCTTCTTTAGATCAGACTGGAGCTCATTCAACTTCTTCACCAAGGCAGTGTTTAGAGCCTTTTGATGCTTCTTTTTGGCATTAGCTTTGGAAACATCTTCCAGGCATTGCACTTGGTCCTCTACAACTATGCATAAGAGCTTCAATTGAGCTAAAGAGGAATTGGTACTTGGGAGATTGGTACTGGGAATTAAACTGGTGAGTGTTTCCACAATAGTTTGAATTACATCTTCCTCCTTTTTCCTCCTTAGTGCGTCCAATCTCTTTTGAGCAAGATTAATGCTTTGTAGTAGCTCCATTTCATTTGCAGACTAGAGGTCAATGGGACTGGTGATGTCAGCCAGTTTGGTTTTATCACCGGTTGCCTTTGGGGTCTCTGTATGAGCACTCTTTGCCACTTCCTCCTTTTCTTTATCTTTCTACTTATCTTCTTCTACCTTCTTCTTCTCTTCAACTTCTTTCTTTCTTTTCTCTTCTTCCTTCTTCCTTTCTTCTTCTTTCCGCTTCTCTTCTTCTTTCCTTTCCTCTTCCTTCTTCTTCTTCTCTGCTTCCTGTTTCTGTTCTTCTTCCTTCTTCTTCTCCACTTCCTATTTCTTCTCATCTTCCTTCTTCTTCTCCACTTCCTATTTCTTGTCATCTTCCTTCTTCTTCTTCTCCTCTTCCTATTTCTTGTCATCTTCCTTCTTCTTCTTCTCCTCTTCTTGTTTCCGCTCTTCTTCTTTCTTCTTCGCTTCCTATTTCTTCTCTTCTTCCTTTCTCTTCTCCTCTTCCTTTCTCTTCTCCTCTTCCTTTTGCTTCTTCTCATCTTGTTTCTCCCATCCTGCCATTTCTGATGGTGTATCAAGGGTAACATCTTCACCGTTCAAGGCATCAACATCAATGGTGTCCATTTGCTCAATGACTTGTTCTCCCTCACTGTTATACACCTCATCCGGTTTTGCAATTTTTGGTTCTTGTTTAGCCTTCTTGTTGGCTTCGGATACTTGATGCAATTTTAGAGTAGCTTGAGCATGAGAGTGGGTATCTTTTACCACCTCGAGGACTTTCCTTCTAGCAACAAGAGTCTCCTTCTTTGCATAAAGAAGAGGCCTTTATATTTTTCCATAACTTCATAGAGTTTGGAATCGAACACATCAGGAAATATTGTGCAAATATTTCCTCTCTTATTTCCTCTTCTTTTTCTATGTAAATACACCATTTGTTGTCCAAAGAATTATATAAAGAATCTAGTGTCACATATTTAAATTCTGATGGTGACTGATCATTAATACATAAATACTGAATGACTACCTATTCTACTTCCTCCTTCTCATTATCATTGAAATCATCAAAATAATATCCTAAGTCACTCAACACTTTCCTCTTAATATTCTTAATGGTTCTTTGACAATGTGTCAAAGGTTTGTAAGGGGAGATATCAATATTTACTAGTGTTGATGATATCGGTTCACTATTGGTTGCCTTTGTCTTCTTCCTCGTTTGCCTAGTCTTCTTAGGCAGTTCTTTAGATATAGTGTCTTCTAAGTCTAGTGTGTTGCTTTTTGTTTTCTGCTTTTTCTCAAAGACTTTAGCAGGTGCAACTTCTGGTTTCTTCTTTGCTAGTGACCGTTTGGACACTTTAGGGCTCGTTGGAGTAACCGGTGCTGATACAGATGGTACTGCCTTCCCTTTCTTCACTAAGGGCTCCTCAACTAGTGTAATCCTATCTAGATAGGTGCTGGTTCTCTTCTGGTTGGGATCAAGTGGTGAGACAAGTAGGGTAGGAGCATACCCATCTAGCATGTCATACATTACCTCATAACCCATAGGCTCCACTTCTTCCTTTCTGGGCTCAATAGCCTCCATTATGCACTCATCTAATTTGATGATAAAGTAGATGTCCTCTTCATACTTCTTGACAATATCACTAGATATTCTCACCCTTTGGCTCATCTTGCATCTGAACTCATCAAAGTATTTGTCTAGGACTTTAGGGTAACCGGTTCCAACCACTTGTAGACTTTCCCTGATTTCCTTTGTAACTAGTTGGTTAGCAGACCACTGAATATCACTGACTCCTAGAAAGTAGCCTTGGAAGTAGAAGAACAATCTGACCAATAGTTGTCTAAATTTAAATCTCAAGGCATTGTCGTATTTTATTGACTTCAGGTTCACCAGGAGTTGCCTTTGCAAATAGGTGCATAAATCGAATGAGTCATCTTCCATAAACATCCTGTACCTAGCATTTACCACTACAGCAAAGACAGAGTTGATCCTGCTAGCATAGAATGTTCGGTAACCTATCACCATGCAGGAATACCTAACTAGATCATCCTTGATGGTATTGATGGTCATTCCCCTTTGGTCACTCATAGAACTGGTGAGCTTTGATATTTCAGTCTTGTTGATCTTCCTTAGGGCTACCACTTCCCTAATGTTACAGAAACTGGTGATGGCATGAATCGCTTCCAGTGTGATGTCATTCATTCACTCTAAATACATTTTGTCATCATTCACTTTGCTTAGAATGATGTGAATGTGATCATCTGAGAACTATTCAAGGAAATAGACTGCATTGTGAAGGTTCTTCTTTTTCAAGATGTTGAATTCGAGTTTGATCTTCTTTTCCTTTCCATAGAACAAAATCAACTAATAATGGATCACTAGAGATCCTAGGTCTTCAATTTTATAGTCAATGTAATCTAAAATACCTTCCTCTACTATAACACTAGTGGGAATTTGGGATAGGGCATTATATTTTGCCTTCCATTGTATGAAATCAACTGAATCAACGAGTGCACTAGAGCTAGAGTGAGATACCAAATCCATGATAAACAGAGAAACTCAAGAAATACCTTCAAATGTCAAGATTAAGGGCATGCAATTTCCACTTCAACACTCACCACTTCAATTGTTGGATTACCACTTTGGGTTCTACACTTGACCAATTGATGATATCTTCAGATTCTTCTTCAGGGTTTTGAAATTTCTCCGAATTGCAAGACAAATCACCTTTTGTCATTTTGCACTTGAAAATTTCTTCGCTCAAAAATTGATAAGTGAAAATGACTTGAAATTCCTTTTTAAATGAATTCTTCACCTACCCTAATTTGCCTTTTACCATTTGTGGTCTTTTGCCAATTGACAGGTATCACATACCGGTTAAGGTGTTTTACCAGTGTAAACCGAGGGTTTGTAACATTTCACCGATTTGTTCCCCCTAATCTTTCTTGTAGCTTAGTTTGTCAGTTCAGAGATTTCCACACTAGGTGCAAAAACCAGTTCTTCTTGAGACACTTCTTCTGGCTTCTTTTTCCAGGTTTTTTTCATATCCGCTTGAATAGTTTCAACATCAATCTTTCCTTTTGGAGTGAGTGGTATATCCTCTGATATATTCTTTCTCATTTTGCGGAATCTTGCTGTATGACCTGGTTTTTTGCAATGATAGCAAATTATTCTAGATGCTCTCCAAGGTCCATTATTCATGTTTCCATTCTTCCTTCTACATATTGTAGTTGTGTGGCCACTACCATGATAGATCAAATAGGTTGCTCTCCACCTAGTTGGCGCTTGATAGCCACCACTTCCTGACTGATGATTATAGGTATTAAACCAGTTTGGATTCTGGTTCCCAGAGGGTTCAGGAAAGACTCCTTGACTCCTTTTAGGATACCTTCTGATGGTGTGCATGATAGACCTGCATTGAAATGATCTATGCCTAGAATTGTATGCATAAAAATTTCCAATAAATCTATTGGATCTAGGCTTATTATTTAGAAAGTAAGGTAAGTTATTGTAAGCCTTATTTCTACATACATTAGTAGTATGTCCTTCCTTGAGACAATTAAAGCAAACGGGTTTGAATTTTTTCTTACCTTTATCCTTTGGTGTCAGTTTCTTCTTTGATGCTACATCTTTTTCTCCAGAGGTCTCACCTTCCTCATAACTAGAAAAACCAAGCCCAGTGGTATTCTTCACTGATTTAGCTGATTCAAGCTTCTTCTCTAGCTTGACAGTGCTCTTATTGAATTTGGCAAGTATTTCCTTTGATTGAGTAACTTCTTTGGCAATAGAAGCATTAGATTCCTTTAAGGTTGCATTCTCGAAAATAGCCATGTTTATTTCACCTTGCATTTCCTCTTTTTCCACTTTTCTCTCTTGGAGATGAGCGGTAAGTGCACTGATTTCTTGCTTCAACTTGGAGATCTCATGATCTTTGTCTTTTACTAGATCTTCAGCTTTTCTCTGGTTCTCAAGTTCTTGACACATCCTGATAGTCCATCCTTCAAGTTCCCTTCTCAGGTTGGCATTAGACTCATTTAGCTTTTCAACTTCTCCAACTAGGGCTTCCATGTCCGCTCCATGTCCGCTTCATCAGAGGAACTATTTTTAGTTAGCTCCATCAGTTTCTCAGCATGTTCTCTCCTTTTTACCAAAGAGGCCTTATAGTTGACTTTGAGTTCATCATAGGCTTTCTCAGAATGAGTGAGCCAATGAGTAAGTTCACTCATAGTGTACTCACCCATATCTCTTTCCAAGTGGTTAAACTTATAGAAAGGTTACCTTTGATATCAATTGATGAATACTAAGAGGGGGGGTGAATTAGTATACCAAAAAAAATTGAACTTAAACACTCAAATAGTTTAGCAGAAAATCTGTATAACAATTTTACTAACAAATTGGTTAACACAAATGCAAACCAAATAGCAAATAAGGCATTCACCCACAAAATTGAAATCACCATAATAGAAGAGATTTTGATGTGGAAACCCAAATGGGAAAAACCACGGTGAGATGAAACTCACAAGTAACTATCTACAGAATAGTAACCAGATTGGTTAAGGTCATACAATGTTCTTCACCAGAATAGATCCTGTTAGGAATCTCAATCTCTGTTAGGAGATAAGTCCAATTCAGGACTACCTTGTGAGAGGATTTTAGATCCACAAATGTGAACCACCTTGTTAGAGCATTTACAAAGGCTTTTCTGGGCCTACCCGGTTAAGGATTTCTAACTTGTTAAAGATGTGAGTAATCAACAAGTGAATGATCTAGCAAATAGCATAGTCTTCTTGGTTAGATCCATGATAGCTCATTGCTAATGCATTTTGGCATAACTTTAGTCTTCAGTAAATCCACACTCTGTTACAGCACATAGACTTGATCTTCTCTCCTAAGATCGCACATACAAAAACTAATCAACCACCAAAAACCCTAACAACTACCACACCTAAGACCCTAGACATGATGTCCTTAAAAAAGGAATCTAATTTCATGTTGGTCCAATAGGATTACATTGCAAGTTCCTAGGTTCATTGCATCTAGACACATTTGATAACACAACATAAATCACCGTCAAAGTATCGGTGGATGGTAACTCATCACAAAAATACCAATTGGTAACTCTCATAGAGTATTACCGGTTCATACAACTTTACCGATTACTGGTTTGTAAATCATCACAGAGTAATACCGGTTTAAACATTAAACCAATTACCGATTGTCCAAAAATGAAGACTGGGAAAATGATAACTGCCACTTCAGTTTCTTCTCTCCGCTTGAGATCCTTGAACCACTTGAGATCGGTAAACACTTTCTACAAAACACTGATATCCTATAGACTATAATGTAATACTAGTTTGGAACAAATACTAGTTGAGCATAACTCATACATACAAAAGGTGATCTCAAAGCAAGTGTGTGTCCATCAATGACAATCACAACATAAACATAAAAAATGCCAACAAATTACACATGGCAAATGCATCTTTTTGGATTAGACAAATTAATAATTATAATTTAACACACATTCAAACATTTATGTTTATGAATAAAACACGATACATACAGGGTGTTGTCTTTCCAAATAGACAACCCATGGCTTCACAAACTCACAAAGGTCTAGGCTTGATTCTCCGTATTGTTTCCATGGTCACATGGATAGGTTTTCCTACACATCTCATTCACACATTAGTAATCCCCAAATAACCACATATAAATTTAACATATAAAAGAATACAATTAAATCACACTGCATACAATTGCCATCATACAATTCAATTTACCATATATCCAATAAAATCCACATAAAGAAATTCACTTAACGACATTATCATAATCCTCATATATTTGAACCATTCATAAGACATGCGTCATATTTCTAACATCATAATAAAGTACTGCAAATCAAAATAAATGACAAAATGCATAGAAATGAAGCATCAATAATAGGTCCAGCATGAAAATAATTGAAATGCTAGGATAGGTCGGGGTAGGGCCTCACATCTTCCAAACCACTAATGGCTCTCACATGACCATCAATGGCTCTTAAATAACCATTTATGGTTAATTCCACATTCCCACATGGTTAGAGGCTTAACCTCTAACTCAACCTTCATGTAACCCATGTGTCTTCTCAAGCATTCATTTCTTTGACCATGGTTATTTCCACTAACTCTTTCACAAGAGTTTATCCATTGGATAATGACTTTTATTCATTCAACTAAACATTAACCTTACCTCCCAAGTTAACCCTCAAGTCATATCAAAGATTTAATGCTTCTTCCCTCTCCTCTCAACCCATCTCATGTTGACATTTGTCATCCTAGGATTGGTTTGAAAGCCCTCACATGGATCATAAACCAATCAATCCTGACCCTTGTTGAGATTACTCAATCTCAACCATCCATTGCTCCATTTTTCCTATAAATAGAGCTCATTTTTTCATAATCTAGATCGAGAAATCTTGCATACATCTAAGTTAGAGTGAATTTAGGAGAGCATTTTAGCATAATCTATTTGTCTTTTGGCTAAAATTAACATTAGTTAATTAAATAACATCTCGTATTTAGCTTGTTTTACACTTGCATTGACATAATTAATCATTTTCAATCTTGAATCTCCATAAGACATCTAGAATAGTGCAAAATGATACTGAGAGCTACACTCATTTGGAACTTGGAGAGGAGAGGAACATGGGAGGAGTAGCTACAAGCATGTTGGAGGGCATTTGGGGATGTTTCATTGCATTCCTTCATTTTGTTAAGCTTTTCATTTTATGTTTGGTATCTCTCTTGATATGCTCTTTTAGGATAGTCTTTCATTTATGATTTCTAACACTAACACTAACATTTGAATTTCTCCTTGTGTTTGTGTGTCTTCCTAAGATCCTTTTTCTAGAGCATCACAATGCTTTCACGAGTTAAGGTTTGAGATACTCCTGTTGGCCATCTGGTGGAATTGATTATGTGTTGCATTGATGTTTTGTCATTGATGTCCACACTAGTTGTTTGGATCCTTTATTGGTACCCTTATGATCCCGGTAGGTTGATTAGTTTTTGGTTAACTTGGATCCAGCATGTTCCGATTGACTTCGATATAATCTGGTGATGGAATTGGCCTATTCATGATAGTCATACTCATTTTTGGTCAGTTGGTTTTGGTCTGGTGATTAGATGTTATCCTTCTTACTTAGAAGATTGGTTTTTGGTTTCAGCGAGGGTTTCATTGGTAGAGATTTTGATGGAGATCTTTGATGCGTTGCATAATCAATGTTGGTGCAACTTTTGATGTTGTTAAGGAATATAGTTCAACATGGTGGTTGTTAGAGGTCATGGTCAAGGAATGTAATGTGCGAATAATGTAATATCACTCAGGAAAAGGAGTTGGTCTATCATTACAGATTGAATTGGGTTTGTGTAGGAGGATTTATTCCTCCGGTATTGAAATTAACTAGAACTATACTCAAGCATAGGAGATGCTATCTTTGCAGTCCAACACTTCTTTGAATTGTTGTCTCAATTTATATGTACTTAGTGAGGCTCCTTTTGTGACGAGCAGTGTGCTTTAGGTTGTTGGCCTTCTTACAAGTGCAATCCCCTTCATTGTAATTAACATACTTACTACAGAAGTATTATCTGACTATGGGTAGGCTTCCCACCATGGTTTTTCCCTTTACTGGGTTTTCCATGTACAAATCTTGGTGTTGTGTAGATGGCTTTTATTCTATGATTATTGTTTATGCTAAATTGGATTAATTGTTATTCTAGTATTATTGTTTCAGGTTCTAGTATTAAAGTTTAAATTGTTAATGCTTCTAGTAATCTATGACAATGGATTCACCCACCCCCCTCATAGTTGTCTTCTAGTTATCTGAACTGTCTAAAAATTGGTATCAGAGCTTTGGTCCTCTCTATAGAAAGATTAACCACTTGAGGAAGATCCTATGATGACTAATAGTTCAAGTTCATCCAATTCTTTTGGAGCTATCTTTTGAATGGATATACTGAGGCTTGAAGGAACAAATTATATAGCATGGAAGAATCAGATGGAGACTCATCTGAGATGTCATGGAAAGGATATTTGGGAGATCACATAGAATGGTGTCACACCCTATAATTTTGGATCTGGCAATCCTCCTCCAACAAACCTAGACAAGGAGCTTGAGAATGATTGTAGAGCAAGAGAAGCCCACTTGTGTGCACTTTTTGATCAACAAATAATTGGATTAACAAACAAACCATCTAGAACGGCTATATGGGATAAATTGTAGATTCTTAATGAGAGTGACCCTATAGTAAAGATTGCTAAACTTGATGGTTATTGGGTGATATATGAAAACCTGAAGATGGAAGAAGATGAAAGGATTACTGCATTCATGGAAAGGGTAAATGAGATTGTTATAGGAATTCAATGTTGTGGTGGAACTCTGAGTGAAGATGAAATTGTTTCTAAAATCCTGAGAGCCCTACCACCGACTTACAAAATGAAGGCTGCTGCTATTAATGAGTTGAGAAAAATGGCTAATACATCTATCAACAAAGATACTTTGGTTGGGAAAGTATCTTCTTTTGAGCTTGAGGAATTTGGACCTTGTGGAGCTATGAGTAACGAACTTGTTTTCCATGCATCTACATCTATAAATGATAAGCAAGACTAGAAAGCTCTATATGTAAAAGAACTAGTAGATATGAAGAGAGAATATGTTGAGTTTGAAGGAAAAGAACCTTTTAAATGTTTTTCATGTAATAAGATTGGTCATTTTGCATCTAGATGTCCTGAAAGCAATTCAAGATTTGAAGAAAGAGTTAAAAGATCATTTAAGCTTAACCCTGGATATCAAAACAAGTATACATTAAATAAAAGCATAAACAAATCATGCTACATAGCGGATGAGGAAGGCATTACTGATTTAGATGATGAACTGACATAAGACTTTGCTAGTGGATCTGGCAATGGGAAAGAATGGGTATTCATGGCTATCTAGGAAGATGATCCAACACTAGAAGATAATGTACCTAAGAAGAAGGTACTTTGTGCTAAAATTGAGGATAAGGATGAATGGGTAATTGATAGTAGTTGTTCACATCATATGACTAGAGATAAAGGGAAGTTTTTGTCTTTGTAAGAATTTTATGGTGGACCAGTTAGATTTGGAGATGACAAAACATGTATGATTAAAGGAAAAGGAACTATATCATTAGATGGTAAGAACAATATTGACAATGTTTATTATGTTGAAGGTTTAAAGCATAATATTTTGAGTGTAGGACAATTGGTAGATAAGGGATTTCAATTACAGTTCAAGGATGGAAAATGCAAAATCATTAACATATCTAGCTTGGATATTGCAATTGGTACACAGACAAAAGGTAACATATTTCATTTGAACTCCAGTGAGAAGACATGTTTGATTACACAGATTCATGAGAGTTGGTTATAGCATAAAAGTTTGTGTCATGTGAATTTTAATTGCATTATGAAGATTAGTTCAATTAGCATTGTTAGAGATATACCTAAGATTATGAGGCCCTATAATGCGGTATGTAAAGAATGTCAAATGGGTAAATAGGTCAAAACCTCTTTTATAAGGAGTATACAAAATAAATCAAATGATGTTCTTAATCTTATTCATACTGATTTTTGTGGCCCTGATAGAGTTAAAAAATTTCATGGTGACAGATATTTCATGCTAATCATTGATGATTATTCTAGAATGATGTGGGTTACTTTTTTGAGAGAAAAATATGAAGCATTTGAAAAGTTTAAAATTTTTAAAGCTAAAGTGGAAACTAAGATAGGATTGAAAATTAAATGTTTGAGATCAGTTCAAGGTGGAGAATTCATATCTGGTGAGTTTAATAACTTTTGTGATAAGCATGATATAAGAAGACAATTTTTTGCTCCCTAGACATGGAAAGGAAAAACAAAACTATCTTGGACGTTTCTAGAAAAATGACGATGAAAGCAAATCTACCTCATATCTACTGGAGAGAAGAAGTTAGTAAAATGGTTTACACATCAAACAAAGTACATATCAAAGGAGAAACTGGTAAGACACCTTATGAATTATGGTTTGGCAATACACCTACAGTTAAGTATTTCATAATTTTTGGTAGTAAATGTTATATTAGGAGAGATGATACTATTGGGAAATTTGATCCTATAAGTGATGAAGGCATATTGGTTGGTCATTCTAATGAAAGAAAAATATGTAGATGTTATAACAAGAGATTGCAGAGAATTGTGGAGAGTGCTAATGTCAAAGTAGATGAGCTAAGAAAAAGTCAAATTAGAGTTTATGAGAAGGAACCAATAGTGGAAATGATTATATCTGAACTGGTAGCACCTTTACCAAAGCATAAAGTTGAACTAGTTACTCCAAAACATCAGAGAATTCTATAGTAACTAAAGGATAGTGAAGAGGAACAGAGAGTCAGAAGACTCCTAGGTTGTGAGATTGAATCATTTTGAAAATCAAATCATTGGGGAAGAAAACAATGGAGTGATGACAAGAAGAAGATTGAAAACTAATGAGGTATGTTCAATTTCACAAGTTGAGCTGGTATCAATAATTGAGGCATGTAAAGATGAAATTTGGTTAAAAGCTATGGAAGAAGAATTAGATCAGATTGAGAAGAATAACACATGGACTTTGGTTCCCCGACCTAAAAATAAAAATGTCATTGGAACTAAATGGGTTTATAGGAATACATTAAATGAGGATGGTCAATTTATAAGGAGTAAGGATGGATTGGTTTGTAAAGGTTATTCTCAAAAGGAAGGAATTGATTATGGAGAAACTTTTGCACCGGTATCTAGGATTGAAGCTGTAAGATTATTTCTTGCCTATGTTGCTTATAAAAACTACAAGGTTTATCAGATGGATGTTAAATGTGCATTTTTGAATGGGGATCTTGATGAGGAAGTTTATATTGAGCAACCTGATGGTTTTTCACTATTAGATGATATTGATATGGTTTTTAGGTTAAGGAAATCTTTACATGGATTGAAACAAGCACCTAGACCTTGGTATGCAAGGTTGGATAAATATCTTTTGAAGATTGGTTTTACTAAGGGTAGTGCTAATAGTAATTTATATTTTAAAATCACTGATGATGATATATTGATTGCTGAAGTATTTGTTGATGACATTATTTTTGGAGGTGAAGATAAATTATGTATAGAATTTCCAAGAATATGGAGAAATAATTTGAGATGTCTATGATTGGTGAGATGATTTTTTTTTAGGTTTGCAGATTGCTCAAACTAACAAAGGTATTTTTATATGTCAAACTAAATATGCTAAGGAATTGTTGAATAAATTTGGTATGGGAGATTCTAAACTAGTAAGTATGCCTATTTTTACAAGTGATAAATTGACAAGGAAAGATGTTTCTGCATCGATAAATCCTACAAGATACAAATATATGATTGGAGGTCTACTTTATTTGACTCAGACTAGGCTTGATATTATGAATATTTTTTGTATTATTTCAAGATTTTAGAGTGATGCTAGAGAAAATCATGAGATGGCACTAAAAAGGATTTTTAGATACTTGTAAGGTACATCAGAATATGGCTTATGGTACCCTAAGGATGATAAATTTACTTTATGTGCATATACAGATGTTGATTGGGCTGGAGATATTGATGACCAGAAAAGTACTTCCAATGGAGCTTTCTTTCTTGGAAAGAAGTTGGTTTCATGGATGAGAAAGAAATAGTCATGTACTTCTTTACCTATTGCTGAAGCTGAGTATGTTGCTTCTGCTACTAATTATACACAAGATTTATTGATGAAGAAAATGTTGAAGGATATAAAGGTGAATTGTGATGCACTGGTAGTTATCCACTATGATAACTCTGTTGCTATTCATATATCAAAGAACCTGGTATTTCATTGTAAGCCAAAGTACATATCTATCAAGTATAACTTTTTGAAGGAGAAGGTGGAAGCAAATGAAGTTAATCTAGTTTATCTGAACACTAAAGAACAAATTGCAGATATTTTCACTAATCCTTTATGCAAGGAATCTTGTGAGTACTTGAGAGACAGATTGGGGGCTTCTGCTCCTCTGATAGAGACTTGATTGATGCAGTTTGGCATCAATCTGGCATGCATTATCAGAGATACTATTCATTCCAACACTGATGTGGGATGCTATTGCTCAAGGGGAGTAGTCATCTTTGAGATTCAGAGGCTTATGCTTTTTCTTTTATATTTTTGTCCGATTTATGGCATTGATGTCAAAGGGGGAGAGATAGTGATGTGAAAAAATAAATATCAAAGGGGAAAAAATATCATTCACAGGGGAAGAGATATTGATATTCAAAGCTATATGTAGGAGATTGTTGGTTGTCTTCCATGGGGGGAGACTTGTTTGACATTTTTTTGGTACTTAGATGCTTTTCACATCTAGTGTTGCCATCAATGCCAAATGGGGAGATTTTTGGTCATTTGGTGGAATTGATTATGTGTTGCATTGATACTTTGTCATTGATGTCAACACTAGCTATTTGGATGCTTTACCGACACCCTTTTGGTCCCCGTAGGTTGAGTAGTTATTGGTTAACTTGGATCCTACGTGATCCAATTGACTCCGGTATAATTTGGTGATGGAATTGGATTTTTCATGATACTCATACTCATATTTGGTCAGTTGGTTTTGGTCTAGTGATTGGATGCTATCATGCTTACTTAGAAGATTGGTTTTTGGTTCTAGTGAGGGTTTCACCAGTAAAGCTTTTGGTGGAGATATTTGATGCATTTCATAATCAATGTTCATGTAGCTTCTGATGGAATTTCAGGATGTTGTTGGTGATCATGTTTGAGACTTGGCATTTGGAGATCATTGCTGAAGCATGCAGACCTATACTTGGTCCCGGTTGATCTAGGTCATGGATCAACATTAATGTAACATGTGGATAGGTCATATTTTTGTATTTCTAAGATGTCTTATGTGTGGATATTATTTGTTTTGGTCTAAGGCCAACATGGTTTGTAATTATGTAATTAATTTATTGTCTGGTAGCTGACTTGATTGTATATGGTCGAGGGTTTGTATAAATAAGATGTAAGATCTCATTGTAGATCATCATTATTATTGTAAGAGGTCATGGTCAAGGAATGTAATGTGTGAATAATGTAATATCACTCAGGCAGAGGATCTAGTTGATCATTGGAGATCTAATTGGGTTTGTGTAAGAGGATTTAGTCCTCTAGTATTGAACTTAACTAGAACTATACTCTAGGCTATTGGCCTTCTTGCAAGTGCATTCCCCTTCATTGTAATTCACACACTTACTATAGAAGTATTATCTGACTATGGGTAGGCTTCCCACCATGGTTTTTCCCTTTACCAAGTTTTCTACATACAAATTTTGGTGTTGTGTGGATGGCTTTTATTGTGTGATTATTGTTTATGCTTAATTGGATTAACTGCTATTTTGGTATTATATTTTTGGGTTCTAGTATTAAAGTTTTGATTGCTAATTCTTCTGGTAATCTATGACAACTAATTCACCCCACCTCTCAGTTGTCTTTTGGTTATCTGAACTGTCTAACAACTCCCACAACTTCCAAGAGTGGATGTGTTACTACATAAAGCACATCAGAAAAGGTACAACTGAGATTCACTGGGGGGAGAAAATCAATGATGCTCTTTGTAATTAGTTAAAGGAATTCAAAAAATCATTGAAATTTTATATGACTTTGTATCTTATGTATGCAGCCACCTAAATGAGACAATATTCAGGACTGTTCATGAAAGGAGATATAAGGTTGTTACCTATTTCAGATTATTATAATTAGTTAACCATCAATAATCAGAAGTATCATTTCTATCGAGTCAATGATGCCTTCTTCATTGTGTGGAGATATTTGTTTGACAAGAATCTGCACAAGGAGAGAATTTCAGAAGAAACATATGACTTTGTATATTCTTTTGGTTGTGTTTTGTATAGTCTTACCTGCTTGGTTGGACATATTGGTACCAAAAAGGAATAAGCAAGTTGTCTCACCAAATGGCTTTGACTTCAAACAATTAGCTCCTTCGAAGGCAAAGGTGGCCAAGAAACCAAAGATAGTATCAAGGGTGCTGGTTCATCCTATAAGGAAAAAGAAATATGTTGAAGTGATTGTGCAGGCTGCAGGAAAAACCAAAGAGAACATTCAACCTGAAGATTATATAGTTCAAACTATCAAGCTTCAGGAAAAAACTCATGAGAGAATGAAGGAGGATTCAAGAGTTGTGAATGAGGTTATCATGAGAAGACTTGATGAAGAACGTGTTGAAAAGCTAAAAGTGAAGGAAAATTGTGAGCAACTAACCAATGTTTTGATCAAAGTGACCCTATAAGGGGAAAAACCATGGTGGGAAATCTTACCCACAATAAAATGATACTATTGCAGATAGTATGTGTATACAAATGATGTCTGCATGTGCAAAAAGGCCAACCACCTAGAGCTCACTACTTAATCACAAAATAGGAGTCACACTTACTACAATTGGATGGTTAAATCTAATGATAATGTACTACACAAAGTAGCATCTCCAATGCTGGATTCAGTATCGGTTAAGCTCTGATAATCACCTTCAAATCTTCCTAGAAACCTTCTCTATGGTCTACTCATATGATCTTCAATATTTGCACATACCATGTTACAATACCATAACCTTACATACCATATGCCATCTACTTACATCTCATCAATTGAGATCTTACATATATACCAAAACCTAAGAGCAAATATGTAGGTCGGATTACTACGAATATTAAAATAAAATCAATTACAAATAAGTCAAGATGTGATGCATCATGTCAACTCAATACATTTACAATAATATCCAATTAATAAATCATTTCCATAATGTGCCATGTTGTTCTGGAATAGATAATGCATACTGGTCCATAACCTAGACCAATTTGTTGGTAACAACAAATATGTCAACCCGATTAGACCATTAACCAAAATACTAAAATCAAGTATCCAAACCATGTCTTCAATATAAGCAAGTGATCTCCAGATGATAACAAGTCATCCTCCATGCTAGTGAACAATATAACCTACCGGTGAACAATATACCAGTGACTATGCATAAGTCACTGAGCATGTCGGTGAACACAATGTGCTAGTTCAATATAACCAAAGATCTCCAAAAGGATAAGTGTTGACATCAATGACAAAACTAATGCAACACATCCATAATACCAACAATCTCCCCCTTTGGAATTTATGGCAACACAAGATGGAAAACATCTAAGTGCCAAAACAAAATGCCAAAAAACCAAAACCAACAATCTCCAGAATAGATCAATACCAGAAATCAAAATCAAAATGCAAAGAATATATATCTCTTCCTTAATGAATAATCTCTTGCCCTAGGATGCTGTTTCCTAAATACAAAGTTTTTCCATAGATATCTCTCCCTCTTTGACATCAAATGCCAAAGCAATACAAATATCAGAACATACAACCAATTACAATAAACAACTACAATAACCAACAACTCCCCCTGAGAAGTAGCTCTCCTCCATCAAGGACGGAAAAAGGTTTCTTTGTTATTTCTGCTAGTTTGATGCCAATATTTAACTGTCTAAGTCTCTACCAATGAGGGTATTACTCTAAGCTGCTATTTGAGATATTTAAAAGTTTCCTTAGGCAAAGGATTAGTAAAGATATTTGCAATATTCTCTTTAGTATTCACATAAAACAATCTTACTTCTTTTGCTTCAACATTCTCTTTCAAAAAATTATATTTGATAGAAACATGTTTAGTCTAGAGTTCAATAGCAGATTCTTTGATATATCAATTGTTGCTGAATTATCACAAGAAATGATTATAGGTTCTTTGCATTTTACCTTGATGTCCTTCAACATTTTCTTAATCCATAATACCTAATTACAATTAGTTGTTGCTGCAACATATTCTGATTCTACTGTTGATAATGATGTACAACTCTGCTTCTTTCTCAACCATGAAATCAATTTGCTACCAAGAAAGAATGCTCTGCCAGTGGTGCTTTTTTTGTCATCTACATCTCCTGCCCAATTTTCATCGCTATATGCACATAAATCAAAATTTTCATCTTCAAGATACCATAAACCAAGATTTATTGTGCCTTGTAGATACTGGAAAATCCTTTTTACTGTTGATTCATGATTTTCTTTAGGATTACTCTAAAATATTGAAACAATACATACTAAATTCATTATATTAGGTCTTCTTTGTGTTAAATACAGTAAACCTCCAATCATAGATTTGTATCTTGTTGGATTAATAGAAGCTGAATTGTTCTTCAATGCCAATTTATCAGTTGTAGTCATAAGAGTACTTACTAGTTGGGAGTTTCCATACCAAATTTCTTCAATAATTCCTTCAAGTATTTTGTTTGACATATGAATATACCTTTATTAGTTTGTGAAGTATGCAATCCTAAAAAGAATTTTATCTCCCCAATCATACACATTTCAAATTCTTCCTACATCTTATTAGCAAAATCTTTACACAATCTATCTTATCCTCCAAAAATGATATCATCAACAAAAAATTCAATAACCAAGATATCATCATTAGTCACTTTGAAATATAAGTTGTTGTCAACATTACCTTTAGTGTATCCAAGATTCAAAAGATATTTGTCTAATCTAGCATACCAAGCTCAAGGAGCTTGCTTCAATCCATACAAAGCTTTCCTTAATCTACAAACCATATCTTCATCATTTGTCAATGAAAATCCATCAGGTTGTTCAATGTAAACTTCCTCTTCAAGATCAACATTCAGAAATGCACATTTTACATCCATCTGATATACTTTATAGTTCTTGTGAGCTGCAAATGCAAGAAAAAATCTAATTGCCTCAATTCTAGCTACCAGTACAAAGGTTTCATTATAATCAATTCCCTCTTTATGTGAATATCCTTTACACACTAATCTTGCTTTGTTCCTGATTACCTTACAATATTCATTAAGTTTTTTTTTGAATACCCATTTAGTTCCAATTACATTTTTGTCTTTAGGTCGGGGAAACAATGTCCATGGTTTGTTCTTTTCAATTTGTTCTAGTTCATCTTCCATTGCTTTAATCCAATGTTCATCTTGACAAGCTTCAATAATAGATGTCGGTTCAATTTGAGAAATTAAACATACCTCTTCATTTTCTAATCTTCCTCTTGTCATAACTCCTTGATACTTATTCCCAATTATCTGATTTTCTAAGTGATTGAGTCTTACATACATGTGTTTATTCACATGCTACTACTCTTTAGTCATTGTGGAATTCTCTGATGATTCCGGTGTGACTAGGTCCACACTTTGTACCCGTGCACTCTGTATAGGTTCATTTATGATCATTTGAACTACTAGTTTAGAATCTATAGACCTTGAATTTCCTTTAAATTGTTCATTTATCTTCACATTAGCACTCTCAATGATTTTTTGCAATCTTTTATTAAAACATCTATATGCCTTTCTCTTACATGAATAACCAAGAAATATTCCTTCATCACTTCTAGGATCAAATTTACCAATATATTCATCTCTCCTAATATAACATTTTCTTCCAAATATTCTAAAATATTTAAGAGTAGGAGTATTACCAAGCCATAGTTCATAAGGGGTCTTACCGGTTTCACCTTTGATGTGAACTCTATTAAAAGTGTAAACCATTGTATTTACTACTTCTCTCCAAGACACATGAGGTAGATTTGCTTCCAATATCATGCTTCTAGCTGCATCTAGATTAGTTTTGTTCTTCCTTTCCATAATTCCATTTTGTTGAGGTGTCTGAGGTGCTGATAGTTATCTTTTGATTCCATTCACTTCACAAAATGTATTAAAATCCTTAGGTGTAAATTCTCCTCCTTGATCTAATCTCAAACATTTGATTTTCTTACTGTTTTCCTTCTCTACCATTGCCTTGAATAGTTTGAATTTTCCAAAAGCTTCTGATTTTTCCTTGAGAAAAGTAACCCAACACATTCTAGAATAATCATCAATGATTAGCATAAAGTATTTATCTCCCTGTAGACTTCTTGTTCTTGTTGGACCACACAAGTCAGTATGGATTAAATCAAGAACATTATTGGATTTCTCAAAAATACTCTTAAAAGTTGTTATAACTTGCTTTCCCATTTGACATTCCTTACATACCAAATTATGAGGTTTCACAATCTTAGGTAAATCCCTTATGGCCTTAGTTGAACTAATCTTTATAATGCAATCAAAATTTACATGACAAAGTCTCTTATGCCACAATCAACTTTCATCAATATGTGCAATCAAGCATGTCTTTTCACTATTATTCAAATGAAATATATTACCTTTAGTCTGATTACCAGTTGCAATCTCCAAACTAGTTTTGTTCATGATTTTGCATTTACAATTCTTTAACTGTAATTGAAAACCCTTTTTAACTAATTGACCAACACTCATAAGATTATGCTTCAAACCTTCAACATAATAAACATTGTTAGTATTGTGCTTACCATCCAAAGATATAGTGCCTTTTCCTTTGATCAAACAAGCTTTATAATCCCCAAATCTTACTAGACCTGCACTATATTCTTGAAAAGATAAGAATTTACTTTTATCACTAGTCATATGACGTGAACATCCAAAATCTATGATCCATTCATCCTTTTCTTCAATTTTAGCTGTCAGGGCCTCCTCTACCAGTGGAATAGTAGGTGTCAATTTATCTTCTTTTATTGCAACAAAATACCATCGATTGTTTATCAGTTCTTCATCAGAATCATCAATAACTCCTTCATCAACATAGTAACATTATTTGTCTCTATTCTTCTTAAATCTATATCTCTGATATTCAAGGTTAGGCTTATATGTTCTTTTAGCTTCCTCTCTCAATCTTGCATGTCTATCAGGACATCTTGATGCCATATGACCAACTTTATTGTAGTTAAAACATTTAAGTGGCACTTTACCTTCATACTTACTTCCAGCTGGACCTTTAGGCATTTTCCTTGTAAATAGTGCTTTGAGTTCTTCGAGTTCTTCATTTTCTCTTTTGATATCTTCAAGTTCTCTTGCATAAAGTGCTTTCCATCAGATTTGTTAGATGATGATGATGATGTTGTACATGATGATGCTTTGAAGGCCAAATCTATTTTAAGTATAGAAACATGACCAAATTCCTCAAGCTCAAATGCTGAAAGTTTTCCAACCAAGGTATCTCTAGACACTGATGTATTAGGCATCGTTCTCAACTAATTAATAGCAGTTGCTTTCATTTTTTATGCTGGTGGCAAACCTCTTAAAACTTTAGAAATAATTTCATCTTCACTTAAGGATCTTCCACAACATTGTATTCCCAAAACAATTTCATTAACTCTTTCCATGAAAGCATAAATTCTTTCATCTTCTTGCATTTTCAAATTTTCATACCTGACCCAGAAGAATTCTAGTTTTACAATTTTGATAGTGGTATCTCCTTCATTCAGTGTCTCCAATTTATCCCAAATAGCTATAGCAGTAGATCAGTCTGATAATCCCATGATTTTCTGATCTGATAATGCACTCAAAAGTGCTTCCCTTGCTTTGCAATCATTTTCTTGATCTTTACCCAATGTTGGTGGATTAGGTTGATTCGATGTAGGACCAACATAGCCATTCTTTGTAACATCCCATATATCTCTTCCAATGCAATTTAGATGACATGTCTCCATTTTGATCTTCCATATACCATAGTTGGTTCCAACAAGTTTCAAACAACCCTTCCTAAAAATATTAGTTACCATAGGAGCTCATCAAGCTATTAGGCTTTTACAAAAAGAGAACTAGGCTTTGATACCAATTGTTAGGACTCATGAGGCAACTGAGAGAGGGTGGGATGAATTAGTTGACCATGGATTACAACCAAAAAACAACTTAATCAAACTTGATACTTAATACCGGTAAACTAAACTTAATGTTGGTTAACAAATTAACAATTAATATCAATATCGGTGAAACTTAATGCATAAAACAGAAAAAGAAACAACATCCACAACACATAACATAGAGATTTGTACATGGAAACCCTGTAAGGGGAAAAACCATGGTGGGAAATCTTACCCACAATTAGATGATACTATTGAAGATAGTATGTGTATACAAATGGGGTCTGCACATGCAAAAAGGCCAACTGCCTAGAGCTCACTACTCAATCACAAAATAGGAGTCACACTGACTACAATTGGATGGTTAAATCCAATGATAATGTACTACACAAAGTAGCATCACCAATACTAGATTCAGTACCGGTTAAGCACTAATAATGACCTTCAAACCTTCCTTGAACCTTCTCTATGGTGTGCTCATATGATCTTCAATATTTGCACATACCATGTTACAATAACATAACCTTACATACCATATGCCATCTAATTACATCTCATCAATTAAGATCTTACATATATACTAAAACCTAAGACCAAATGTGTAGGTTAGTTTACTAAGAATATTACAATAAAATCAATTACAAATAAGTCAAGATGTGATGCATCATGTCAGCTCAATACATTTACAACAATATCCAATTAATAAATATTTCCATAATGTGTCATGCTATTCTGGAATAGATAATGAATACTGGTCCATAACCTAGACCAATTTGCTAGTAACAACAAATATGTCAACTTGATTAGACAATATAACCTGCCAGTCAACAATATACTGATGACTGTACATAAGTCACTAAGCATGCTAGTGAACACAATGTGTTGGTTCAACATAACCAACAATCTCTAGAAGGATAAGTGTTGACATCAATGACAAAACTAATGCAACACATCCATAATACCAACACTCTCCTCCTCGATTCAAATATCAAGCTATTGAAAGACTTTGAAATCATGCAAAGTCAAATACAAGGAGTCAAAACCACTTTCACACAAGAGATAGATGAGAATAAAAAAAACATGCAGAGGTGGAGAAAGATGGAGGACTTTGACATTGATTTCCTTGTAGAAAATAAAGTGCTAGAAACAAAAGGGAAGTATGTTCAAGTTGTCTTTACTAGAACACAAAAATGAATTGATGAAACATATGGTCACTGATCTTGAAGGTGAGATTAAGAGTTGTGATAATGATGTTGATCAAATTTCAGCAATAATATCTCATATCCCTTGCTTCTTATATGGTAAGGATAATTAGCAATTGGTCTCAAGTGATACCATCATCTAGGAATTCCAGTCTCTAATCTCATGTTGGATAGAGAAATACTTCACTCTAAACACCTTTGATACACTTATTGAAATAAAGGTTGGTTTAGAGTATCTTGCCTCTTTTCTCAAGGATGGAAAAAAGAAGCATGTGAATACCGGAGATGCCATTTAATGGATCAATGCCATATCAAGTTCCATTGCCTTGCCAAATGAAGGTGAGATGAAATCCATCTTGGCTAATTTTGAAGAATTTAAAAAAGAATGAGGAGAATGAATAAAGTGTCACATTAACACTTAGTTTTTCACATAGATGCATTTTGAATGTAGTTGCATTTTTAGATGCTGTAAGTTTTCTCATGACTGCATATTCCCTTTATGTTTTAGTTGTAGTCAAGTGGGACTGTGTAGTTGAATTAGTCACTATACACACTATTTTCTCCTTTCCTCTCCTATATATAGAGAGGCCTCATTTGTAAATATTTATCTTTTATATGCTTAGAAAAACTTTGCCGAAATTTTGTGCCAACTAAGACTTCGAGTTTTTTGGATGTAAAATTGGATTCAAAGTAATATAAGAAAGCAATCCATTAAACCTCAACTTTGAGTGAGTAGAAGATTTTGGTTGTGATTGGAATTACTCCTATGTTTAGTTCTCACAATCGTTCTTATATATATTAAAATTTTGTGGCAAATTTGTTTATGTTATTGAAAGAGATTTCCAAATGTGTTACTAGACTTTGAGCTAACAATATTTTTATAAAATTTTCTGATGTTAAGTGATTAGTGGTAGGCTTTGTATTGCTGCTATTACTTGTAGTTTCAAGGATTGGGAAATTACACTTGAAGACTTTGAGCTGCAAGTTAAATTTCTTATCAGTTGTAATCATTAGTTTAGTTAGAATTACATTTAAGAAAGAATTTTTGCTTCTTGATTGTAAGTTTGGGTATAATTGTTGAAATTGGTTTGTTTATTTCTTCAAGCATCATAAGTGATAGAGAATTCTAACAAGTGGCAGGAAAATACATAAACTTTGAAAAAAGAGAATTTTATGCTCGAAACTTATCCATAGATTTCGGTTTCTTGTTAATTAGAGAAGAAATTTCAAAGGGAACCTCCCCTTGCTTAGATGAGAGATTAATTTTTCAACATAGCTATGTGTGAATTATATATTTTGTCATTGGTACACTTGTGACAAAATATTCACCCAATAATTTTTTGGTGACTCTACAGGGGAGCCACGTGCAACTAGTATCTTCTTTTTTGGGTTGCAGTGTGCTTTTCATTTTAATATCTATATTGTTGATTTTCTCAAAGTTTAAACCTGGATGATTGAAGTTATACTCCTAGACAATGAGAAATAGGAGTTATTGACCCTACCTTTGAGTTTTTGCAGCAACATAATTTCCCTTTTGTGACCCCTCCATGGACGCAATCTCCTTTGCAGTGGACACAAAGTTTTCCTCCTACTACATAATGATCTCCTATACTAAGTGAGGTGTCAAGTTTGTAAGTTTTAGTTGTTCCACTTGCAAATCATTTTGTAATACCACCATATAATCCATTAGGGATGGCCGCTCTAGGTTTTTGGGGTACTGTGTTTGGCCCTTTGAGCCTAATGATCCCTTTACATGAAATTTCAAAAGGCACAAGAAAGAATTTTCCTAAGGTTCTGGGAGATAGTGCTCAACAAACTAATGAGCACATTGTTTCTTTCTATATTGCATGTGAAGTTCTTGGTGGTGAACATGAAGATTTTTATTTGAGATTGTTTATTGAAACTTTGCAAGATACAGCTGGTGATTGGTTCTAACATCTTCCAAATAATTGTATTACAAATTGGGCAAGCCTCAGAACAAGGTCTGAGGCAAGGTTAAAGTCTACTAAATATGATCATGCACTTTTAGTGCAATTGAATCAAATTAAAAAAGAGCCACAAGAGCCCATGCGGGAATTTGTGGCAAAGTTGAATAAGTTGCATAATCACATTCCAGCTGCTTCACAACCTACTGCTAGAAATTTGAAATGTTTTTTTATTAATGCTCAATTATCAGATGTAAGTTTTCTCTTGCGTAGGAATAATCTTACATGTTTGGTTACTGCATAACAGATGGCCATATTAGTTGAAGATGATCTTATCCTTTCTTATAAGATAAGAAAGGATCCTAACAAGGTTAGGAATAATCAAATTGTTGATTCATTACCTTCCTCAACAAATTCTACTAATCCAATGATTCAAAAACTAGCAAATGAGTTGCTAGCACTTAAGAAGCAAATTTCCTCACAAGTAAATACTTCTTACCATGATTTTCTAAGAAGGACTTATCCAAATAATGCTTCCAATTATGTTGTGCATAATCAGAAAAAGTTACCTCCTACTCCGGAGAGACTTGCATTGGAAGCACCACCTCAGAATTCAACTACAAGTTATTATGAAGCTGAATAGAATGATCTTCCTCCATTTGGTGATGAAGATGCTAATTTTATTTAGGGACATGATGCAAAATTGGTTGGAAACTCTAACATCATATATATGTAGTATGAAAAAGATGATGTGTCAGATACACATGATGGAGATGTCTTTGTAGTTTTCACCCATTCACAAGCACAAGCAGCACAACTGTCTATTAATGCGAAGAGTGGTCATTCTACATAAGTCAAGGATTCTCAACACTTTACAGTTACTATTGCTAAGCATTGAACTCCTTTACCAAATACTCCAAAGGACAACTCCATTCCAAAGGATAATTGGAAGGACAAAAATGTAAGTACTCCTTCGACTACTGTAATTTTTTCTACACCTATTAATTCTTTTGCACTTGCATCAAAGACCAGTGTACCTAATGTTTCGAGTTCTCAAAATGAGAACCTTAACCAATCTATGATGAGTTATTTTTAGTCATTTGATATTATAGACCATACTAGGAAAACTAAACTACAAATGTCTGAGGTAGAATATTTGACATCCAATCGAGATCAATTTGATCATTTGGTCAAATTTGTAAAAGAAAAAGATACTTCCTCAAGTAATCCTCCCAAATATAACACATCTCAAAATAACTTAGAGACATCTCCTTCTCCTATAGAAAATATAGAAGAATTCTACATCTCCTTGTTGATAAATGGTCATAAGCTAAGTAATTGTGTAATTGACTTTGGAGCATCTAACAATGTTATGCCAGTGAAAGGTGCCAATGCTCTTGGTTTAACCTTGACTAAGACGTTTGGTAGATGATTTTCCATGGATAATAAGAAAGTCCCATTGATAGGTCAGATTAAGGATGCACAATTTTGTTTTGCCACATTTTCAAACAAGAAGATCAAAATGACAATTTTCTTTGTGCTAACTTCCTATGGCATACTATTGGGAAGGAATTTTTGTAGAGATGTTGGAAGGGAATTAAACATGAATATGACTGAAGCACATATTCTTGTCAAGGGTGAGATCAAAAGGTTGTATCCAGAAAAGGAATCACAATACACCATTGTGAAATCTGATGATCAGTGGGCTTAGATTATTTTTGAGTCATCAAGTATGGGCAATTATTTCTTATATGTTGATGATGAGTTTGAAGTTGTTTCTGAAATTTAGGATGTTGTTTCACTTGATCAAAGTTAAAGTAATTATGAAAGTTTTGTTGTTGAGTTTGTGGGATCTTCAACTCCACAAGAGAAACCACTCAATTTTGATACTGTCAGTGTTGGTGGTCCAAATGATGTTTGGACATTAGAGTTTTATGGTAGTTGTTCTTCCACTAGATTAGAAGCTGGTATCATGTTGGTGCCTATTGATGGTAAAATATTCCCATTTTCCTTCAAGTTGTAGTTTGACAATAATAATAATATTGTTTAGTATGAATCTCTTCTTTTGGGCATGAATGTTTCTCAAACGAAGGGTGTAGATCAAGAATTTGGAATTCATCAAAGCAATGGACATTAAACTAGCTCAATCACAAAAACTAGATTGCAATGATAAGAAATCCTAAAAACATTCAATAGAGATATGAAGACAAGATAATCAAACTAAATGCAAACCATTACAAATGCGAATATCTCCTCCATAATTCTCCATTGTTCTTCTTTCTCCTTCAAATTACTTTGTTTATGGATCCCACCTACAAGTGCAAAAGCATAGTATGAAAGCAAGATTGACAAGATGAAATGGCAGCATAAGGATACTAGAAGCATGATTGATTCTCTAAAAATGTGATTAATTGATCCCTTGATTGAAGAAACTCATCTAATTTATAGACAAATTGGAGAGATGACAAGATTAGGATGAAGAGATTTGAAAGGAAATTTCAAATCAAGAATGATAAATATGACAAATTATGACAAAATTGACACTTTCTATGCAAGATTGATTGATTGACAAATTATGACAAATTATGACAAGATTGATATGCAAAATTGATTGATTGACAAATTATGACAAAATTGACAAGATTAAAATGTCATTCCCATTAAATTTGGGGAAATATTAGAAAAAAATGAAGAAAATAGGATAAATAGAAAATTAGGAATTAGGAGCAATTAATAAATAAGGTTAGAAATGATGAATTGGAAATTAGGAAATTAGAAATTGATGAAATTAGAAAATTAGGTGAATTAATTAATAATTTTTCATTCATTAATTAATTCACAATAAGAGGGGGAATTAATTAGCTAATTAAATAAATATTTAATTGTAACAAGAAGACTTAGGATAAATAAATAAATTTTTTAACCTAGAGGGAAAATGACAATCAAGATTAAATGAATAAATCATAAAATCCTAGAAATAAGAGGACAAGGAATTAGGTCAAGACAACAAGAAATTAATGTCGATTCGATCATGATTTTGATTGACAAAGGACCAATGCTGATAAATGATTGAGATTGGTTGACAAATTGACCAAGATTGACAAAGAGATCAAATTGATAGGCACCAATTGACGAGGAACAATGACTAATTGATCCAAACTGACATGATTGAAAAGGACAATGATCGATGATGAATCGATTGCAAAATGACAAGATTGACAAGGAAAAGGGTCAATGATGAATCGATCACAAAATGACAAGGCTAACAAGGACAAGGATCAATGATGAATCTATCACAAAATGATAAGATTGACAAGGACGAGGATCGACCAAAATCATGACTGAAGATTGTTATCGAGAAGACCAAATTCAAAAGCAAGAAAAATGAGGAATGCAGAAGAAAGACTCGATGCTCACAAATGATAAAGACCAAGTGCGCAACATAGAAGAAATGTTAATGCAACACAAAAACCCTAAAATAAGGCAATGCGCAAATTTTAAAGTATTACTCCACAAGCGTTGACCATTTTTAGATGTCTACATTTTGCCCCTCTTTGAGACAATGCGACTTTAAGCGTTGTTTCAAAGAATAATAATGAAAATGTCCTTGACAATAGCAATGACATATGCATGCCCCCTCGAGGAATTGGCTGAAAAAATCTAGAAAAGAGGCCAATTGATTGATAAGAATGATAGAAAACAATAGGTCAGAACGAACTGCCAAGATTGAAGGAAGAAATGTTAGTAAGCAGAAATTAGACAGAGGATGGTTAGAGATGAAGAAAAACTTGCTTTCACTAATGCACAGAAGTAGGTGAGAACCTTTATTTAATGTAGCAAAGTGGATGCAGGGCATCATGGCATTGAAGGCCAGAGCTGAAACGCAACCCCTTTTGCAAAAGATAGACACATCGCACACAAGGAATGAGTGAAGCATCCTAAGGTGTATACATCAAGGGTCAAGGTATGTGCGGCATTCACAAAGCGAACGTACTTATCACAGACACCCAATGATATAGTTGCCCCAATTTGTGACAAACATTCCACAAACAACAAACACAACAAAAAAAAGGAAAGGGACCATGAACCATCCCAGTCACTCTAAATCAGTTAACGACATCCTTGAGCAACATAGGAACATGATCAAAGCCAAAGATAAATCAGTAAAAAGATAAGACTTAGAAATTCGACCAAGTCAAACAAACATTCTAATTGTCATTGTCAAAAGTAGAACACAAGAATGATCATGTTGTCTGGTTCCAGGGAATGTGGTACCCCATCTAAGACAGGACACAGTCTAGTTTCTAGTATACCACACCCTGTATAAGACCCATGATAATAATGACAAGGACAAATGATATTGATGTTGATTGATTGATATGACAATTTTGATTAGTTTGAATGTCTGGTTTGATTGAAAAGTTCATCTATGAATGCGTGATTTCATTAAAGTGCAGTTTTGTAACATATTATCTATTTGTTGTCTACACAAATGGTTGATCGATTGTTGTGGGATGTATGCTCAATGATCTGTCTATGCACAAAGGGTACCATTTATTGACAAAATGCAAAATGCCAAATGAATTGTTTTTGGATTTTGATGTTTTGAAATTTTTTGTTCATTTTTTTAGGACTTTATTTGACTTTTTAGGGATTTTTTCAGGACATTATTTGATTTTTAGGGATTTTTTCAGGACATTATTTGATTTTTTTGGATTTTTTTAGGACATTATTTGATTTTTATGATTTTGCCCCTAGTGTCTAGCAAGGCAAGGAATATGACAGGTGAATAAATAGGCTTTCTAAAATGTTGGTGGATAGAGGAAAGACAAAGGCCTTTTATCATGGAGACAATAGAGATGCAATTTTCAAGGGCTATTGCATGATGGGACAAGAGACTGGGGATGACAATGTAAAGAAATGACATAGCATGAGGGACATGTCAAGAGGTTTTTGAAACTATGTTTAAATTTTGCGTCCTTATGTCAGAGCAAGATCAAGGAATGAAAAAGAGTGTATGGATAGTGATAAGATATGGATAGGATAAGAAAGACCAAGAATGGATAAGGGACATGGACTGAAGGTCGGGATTGGCTAAAGGATAGTGGCAGAAAGTTGCAATAAGCCAGGGAATGTGGATGAAAGGTTGTAATAAGAAAATGGATAAAAACCAAAAGCTATGATAGACTAAAAGCTACAAACAAGATGCATGATGCTCATGACGAGCCTCAACCTTGTCAAGATCAAAGGTGGAAAGGGAAACTGAACATGAGGGACAATAGGATATGAAGGGTAATGACATGGTATGATAGGATAATGAAGGACAATAGGATATGAAGGAGGAAACTTGCCCCCAAGTGTGGTGTGTAAGAAGTTCATAAATTATGCATGATGCATGTTTGCTAGGTTTTCATCACGGTACTTGCCCAAGGCACCTGTTTGCTAGGTTTTCACCAGTGGACGAATTATTTTTGCTTTACTTTTTTCTTTTGTCTTTTTTTTTTCACTTTTTTTTTTTTTTCTATTTTGACTTTTTCAATAGAAGATGGACACATGATAGGGGATGGAAGAAGGACTCAAGCATCTTTTTTTTTTTTTGGATAGTAGCCTTGAAAAAATGGACCATGCTCAAAGATGTTGGTAGGATAAGGACATGGAAAAAGAGATGAAATTAAGGCTAGGATTTATGCAAAGGATGGGATCAAAGGGATCGAATGATGGAAAATATGCATTAGATAATTGATAGGGTATTGGAAGAACTGTGCTTGAGTGGATATAAATGAAGGCAAGATCAACATTGGCACACACCTTGAGGGGTGATGGACTGATGGAGGAAAAATGTATTTTGGATATTGAGATTTTGAGGAAGGAAAGGCTATGGATTTTGGGACATAAGGGCCCAAAACGGATGAAGAAGGTGGTGGAGGAACAAATTTGAGAGGGTTGGATGGAGGAATAGCAACTTTGGATGCCAAGTTGGATGTTTCTTTAGGCTTTTATTCTTCAAGGAGCCGCTTAGGGACCCACATGGTTTTTGATTTTTCATGATTTTGTGGTTCATTGGAGTGCATTGCTTGCACAAGGGATTTAGGAACCCATATATATTTTAACTTTGCTTTATTTTTCTCAGTGGGCCTTTGTGGACTTTTGGATATTTCTTTTTCTTTATAGATCATATTGTTCTTTGTTTTGACATGTCGATTATATTGGACATGTTGATCCTTGAATACATGTGGATTGCTAGACTTGTGACTTTTATACTTGGCATCCAAATTGCTGGGAGGGGGAAAGGAATGCATGGATGGATATGAATGAAATGGACTTCTTTTGGATTGATGAAATTTACTCAAGGATGTGTGCCTTTTCTGACCTTGCATAGAGGACAAAGGGATATAAGGACCCAAGATGGATGGAAAGTATGATAGGGAAGGTGTATGTTTTTATTTTGATGGAGGGATACCAACGTCTTGAGAGTGAGTTGTGTAGACATGAGCCTTAAGATCTTCTTTGATATGGAGGGGTTCTTTCTCATTAAGGTATACTCCTTTGCCTTTATAAATATCTTGGCTTGTAGGATACTCTTTTCTTTGGGAAGAAGACGCGAGCCCATCATGAGGTGGATATGATATGAGAGAAATAATGAGATCTTGAAGTGGATCAGATTGCACCAAAGTGGAAGAACCCATTATTCCTATCGAGGGTTCATGAACATCTTGCACTGACACATTAGAATCATGAGGGAGATTAGGATCATGAGGGGGACTAGGATTGTGTAGTGGACATGGTTCAATGACAGGCTCTTCAAGAGATGGAATGGGAGAAATAATGGGATCATCAAAAGAAATGCGATCTTGGAGTGTATATGGAGCATTAAGACAAGGAGATAGAGGAACAAAAGGATCTTGTGGAGGATTTAAAGGAATCATTTGATCTTGACAAGGAGGAAGATCATTGGAATCCTCTTTAAAGGTGCTTTGCTCTTGACTTTTAATGGGATCATCGGAAAGGATGGAAGGGATATCTTGATCTTTCTTAGGAAGTGGAATGTCAATGGGATTTGAAAGGACATTGTGTTCTTGGATAGAATTGATAGGAATAGGGGAATCATTGCGAGTATCTAGGGAAATGGAATCTTGGTCAACAATTCGATGGGATGATAAGGTTTCAAGATCTTGATCTTCATCTATTTCAAGACACATTTCTTCATTGTCTAAATTATCCTCTTGACATGGGGTTGGACTTTGGATATGCATGGGGGATTTTGGCAAGGGATTAATGCTTTGGCACAAAGGGGATGGAATTTCAATGGGACTCTCTAAAAGAGAAGCATTTGATGGCATTAAATCTTGCATTTCCAAATAGTACAAAGGATTTGTATAAATGAATTGATTAGCATATATTTCTATGGAAAACAATCCTTGGGAGGATGCATTATTTGATGCATCATTTGGAGGCGATGGTGTAAATTGCTCTTGTGAAACTTCAAAATATGATGGAATGGGAAGGGAAGTGGAGGCAAATTGAGGGTCAAATTCTTGATGGATGAATGAGCCATTGCTAGACATTGGTGTATGATTTTGATCATCCTCAGGAAAATCACTTAGGACTCTCTTTAAGATTTATCTAATAAGGCCACCTTTCTTTTGAGATTTTGACATACTTGTATCTGGAATTTGAACTTGTTTTTGGTTTGATGTCATGTTTTGATATTGGACTTGGTTCAGTTGTTCTGACATGTTTGAAACTTGGCTTGGTGTGGGCTACAACCTTTGTATTTGAATGTTTGGTTGTGGTTGTTGACATTGATATGTTGGTTGAACTTATTGATATTCCACCATTGGTTGTGTTGGTTGTATATGTTGGACCATTGGTTGTGTCTATTGGATATGTTGTTGATTCAAGATTTGATTGAATGAAATTTAACCAAATGAATTTTGATTTGGGATTTGATTGAAATTTGTGCTTGTTTTTTGAAATTGTTTCATCATCTCTATTTGAGAGATGAGAGCTGGTATGTCTGATCATTCGATAAGAGATTTTACATCAATTGGCTCAAATTTTGGGTTTGGACCTTGAAATTTTTTAAATGTTTTGGACATTTGGGATCTAATCTTCTCACTATTTTTCACTTTTTGTTCCAAGATCTCCTTTTCTCGAACTAGTTTTTCCTCTAGTTTTTGTATTTGGAGCCCTGTTTCATCATAAAAAGTTTGACCGATATTGCCTTGTTGTTGGGTTGGATATAATTGTGATTGCCTTGGATTAAAATTAGATTGCATTGTCGGTTGATATGTCAAACTTTGTTGCATCATTGGTGCTTGGAACCTTGTTTCAATAGACATGTCACTATGCAATGTTTTTGGGATTTTTTATTTTAAAAGGATGATGTATGATATGCAACTAAATGCAACCTAAAGAGATGAAAATGTAATCTATGGCAAGAATGCAACCTATATTTTTGTTGTTTTTTAAGATTTGGACAAACTTTTTGAAATGCAATCCTAAAGACTCAACCTTAGGAAGTTGGAATGAAGCCAAGACCTTAAAGGACAAAGGACCAAATGACAATAGGACAAATTGACAATGTCTCACCTATATGCTTGGATATTAAGCTAGGTTTGACAAAAATAATATTAAGGAAAGGACAAATTTTAGACAAGGTCAAGACTCCCTAACAACAACTTAGGGTATCATCCAAAGTTTTGATTTTTCAAGTTTGACAAACCAAATTTTTGAGACTAAATGCAAGAAGGCAATGATTATGACAATGACTTAGGATATGACATGAAAATGATCTAAGGATATGATATGACAAGATGAAGCCAAGACAATATGACAATACAATGACAAGGATATGCGAAGACCAAATACTTGGAATATGCAAAATGCAACCTAGGCAAGACCTAATTTTATCATGACAAGGATAATGCAGGAATGTCACCTAAATGGAAATCTAGCCTAGATATGACAATGAAATGCAAACTTAGGGAAATGATCTCAGACCTAAGTGCAAAATGAGGATGCTTGCAATGAAAAGGACTAAAATGAAGGGAGATGACAATATGCTCTAGGACATAAGTTGGACTATGCAAAACCTAGCCTAAAGTGACATGAATGTTGATACAAAGTTCTTCAATGTGTTTGAAAGCCATGTTTTGCAAATGTTTTGAACTTTGTTGGATGAATGTTCTCTTTTTTAAAACCTTGCTTAGACAATGTTTGGACTTGTTTGACAAATGATGTTTTGTGACAATTGTATAATTCAACTTTTGACAATCACAAAAGACAAGATGTTTGGACTTAGACCCAAGACAATCATGCTCATTCACAACAAATCCTATGGCTAGCAAGGGCAATATCTGTTGAATCCTCTACTCAAAATACAACACTTAGCTAGATAGCTAGATGCTTGGTAGCACTAGCTCCCCCTTATAGTGCACTCACTTCTCGGACATACCAAGCTTCGAGTTCAAGGGGCATCACTTCCCAACAACTTGCTATCTCTAACTAAGGAGTACATGAGAGGTGTCTTCAGCATGCGCGTATCACAACACCTGAGCCAATAGATAGAAGGATTTTGGCCTCTAAAAACAAGAGATTCTAGTAAGGGCTTCCGTTCAGGTGGGTATTGATCCAACAAATAAATCATCGCAATACCATTCCAACACTCATTGTCTAAAACTTTTGTTGCATCCATAGTTATTTAGAGTTGTTTGGAAGAGCTTGGCTTTAGCCTATCACCACTTTGGGTCGTTCCCTCTCACCAATGCCTATGCAAAGTGCTAGGAAAATTGGGAGGCAAGCCCAATTCTAAGGGTTAAAACATGCAATCAAACTAAAAGAAAACAAAGCATGCATGGTGTCCATTAACCTTTAAGAAATTAAATGTGCAACTACTTTAAAAATCACATGCAAGATGTTTTAATAAAATTCTTTGACCGCATCCTGCATAAGATTTGTTAGTAGTTTCATTTTCATGTCTTCATCACACGTAACACCAAGGTGCTACATAGAGAATCAACACCAAAGAAAAACCAGAAAATAAGAACAGAATGAAGACAAAGTAATTTGCAAGTAAAAGCACTGGTTTCACCTCTGTTTTTGGCCTTACATAGGCGTAGAATGTCTCAACACAGGCACAGAATGCCTTGACACAGGTGCAAAATTCCCTGACACAGGCATAGATCTCATTGACATAGGCGCAAATCTCCTTAACATAGGCATAGATCCCTCCTACACAGGCACAAAAGTGTTCAGAAAGCCCTGAGTTGCCCTATTTCTTGGGTTTTTACTTGCAAATCAGCTCAAAAGCACTCAAAAAAATGGTTAAGGGGTTAGTTCACATCGGGTTCACTAGAAAATGTAGATTAGGAATTTGGAATTCATCAAAGCAATGGACATTAAACTAGCTCAATCACAAAAACTAGATTGCAATGATAAGAAATCCTAAAAACATTCAATAGAGATATGAAGACAAGATAATCAAACTAAATGCAAACCATTACAAATGCAAATATCTCCTCCATAATTCTCCATTGTTCTTCTTTCTCCTTCAAATTACTTTGTTTGTGGATCTCACCTACAAGTGCAAAAGCATAGTATCAAAGCAAGATTGACAAGATGAAATGGTAGCGTAAGGATACTAGAAGCATGATTGATTCTCTAAAAATGTGATTAATTGATCCCTTGATTGAAGAAACTCGTCCAATTTATAGACAAATTGGAGAGATGACAAGATTAGCATGAAGAGATTTGAAAGGAAATTTCAAATCAAGAATGACAAATATGACAAATTATGACAAAATTGACACTTTCTATGCAAGATTGATTGATTGACAAATTATGACAAAATTGAAAAGATTAAGATGCCATTCCCATGAAATTAGGGGAAATATTAGAAAAAAATGAAGAAAATAGGAGAAATAGAAAATTAGGAATTAGGAGAAATTAATAAATAAGGTTAGAAATGATGAATTGGAAATTCGGAAACTAGGAATTAGGTGAATTAATTAATAATTTTTCATTCATTAATTAGTTCACAAAAAGAGGGGGAATTAATTAGCCAATTAAATAAATATTTAATTGTAACAAGAAGACTGAGGATAAATGATTAAATTATTTAACCTAGAGGGAAAATTACAATCAAGATTAAATGAATAAATCATAAAATCCTAGAAATAAGAGGACAAGGAATTAGGTCAAGACAACAAGAAATTAATGTTGATTCGATCATGATTTTGATTGACAAAGGACCAATGCTGATAAATGATTGAGATTGGTTGACAAATTGACCAAGATTGACAAAGAGATCAAATTGATAGGCACCAATTTATGAGGAATAATGACTAATTGATCCAAAATGACACGACTGAAAAGGATAACGATCGATGATGAATCAATCGTAAAATGACAAGATTGACAAGGACAAGGATCGATGACGAATCGATCAAAAAATGACAAGGCTAATAAGGACAAGGATCAATGATGAATCAATCACAAAATGACAAGATTGACAAGGACGAGGATCGACCAAAATCATGACTGGAGATTGTTATCGACAAGACCAAATTCGAAAGCGAGAAAAATGAGGAATGCAGAAGAAAGACTTGATGCTCACAAATGATAAAGAACAAGTGCACAACATAGAAGAAATGTTAATGCGATGCAAAAACCCTAAAATAAGGCAATGCGCAAATGTTAAAGTATGACTCCACAAGCGTTGACCATTTTTAGACGTTCTTCCACTGGATTAGAAGCTAGTATCATGTTGGTGTCTATTGATGGTAAAATATTCCCATTTTCCTTCAAGTTGCAGTTTGACAATACTAATAATATTGTTGAGTATGAATCTCTTCTTTTGGGCATGAATGTTTCTCAAATGAAGGGAATTCAGAATTTGCATGCTTAGGGAGATGCTAAATTGATTGTCTATCAAGTCAAAAATATCTATCAGACAAGAAGTGATAAGCTAAGGCATTATCGTAATCTTGTGTGGGATTCATTTGAGGCATTTGATGCTTTGATCTATTTGTTGTTTCCCATGAATTCAATGATAGAGTGGATCCCTTAGCACTCTCTGAAACCTTATTGGTTCCACACAAGTATTTTTCAAGACCTATATATACTATTGAAATTATTTTTTGACCAAGTGTTCCTGATAATTCTGAAAATTGACAAGTGTTTAATGATGATCAGCATGTAATCAATTTCTTGTAGACTGCTGATAATTTTGATGAAAGTTAGTATCCTTCAAAAGATGCCATTGAAAATGTTGATGCAGAAACTGTTGAAAGATTTCTATAATTGAAAGGTAATAAAATTCCTAAGGGTATTGTTTCTCTTGAAAAATTGTTTGACAAGCATGATCGCTATGTCAAAAAGCAACAAAAATCAGGTGCTAGTATAATAGAGTATAAGCAAGTCAATATTGGAATTGATGAGAATCCAAAAAAGATCAACATTGGAAAATGTTGTTCTCATGAAGAAAGGAATAGGTTTGTTGCATTTTTGTAGCAATATATTGATTTTTTTGCCTACTCTTATGATGACTTGAATTATTTCCATCATGAAGAGCTTTGTCATGACATTCCATTGAAGCCAGGTGTTTCTCCTTTCCATGAAAAGAAAAGGTAGTACAATTTGAAGATTTATGATACCATCTTTGCCAAAATTCATAAAATGTTAAAGGCAAGGATAATCTTTCCTATTCATCATTCCACCTGGATAGCTAATATTGTGCCCATGTGCAAGAAGAATGGTGAGATTTAGATATTTGTTGATTTGGGAATTGGAATCAGACATCTTTGAAAGATAATTATGTTAGGATAACTGGTGAACAACTGAGAGGGGGGGTAAATTGGCTGTTAACATATTATAACTTTTAATCCACAATACAATCCTTAAACAAACCAAGTACTAGTAAATAATATGTAGATATCGGTAGGAACATATATAGGTAAACAATACAACTTACTAATTAACTAGATAATCAATGCAAAGCAACCATACCACATAACACCATGATTTGTATGTGGGAAACCTAGAAAGGGAAAAACCATAGTGGGAATCCTACCCATAGTTAAATGATACTTCTATAGAAAGTATGTGTTACAATGAGGGACCTATACTTGCAGGAACGTACACTACCTAGAGCATACTACTCATTACAAAAGAGTCTCATTGACTACAGAGAGGCTACAACCATCTCAAGATAAATGGACAACAATCCAATAGAGTGAAATTCTAGAAATATCATCTACCATGCTTGATTACAATCTCAGTTAAGCTCAGTGCTGGAGGACTAAATCCTCTTCTGAATCCTTCGATCACCAATGATTGACCATCTCCTCTATCTGAATGATATTACAATATTTTCACATTACATTCCTTGACCATGACCTTTTAATAACCATGATAGTTTACAAAGAGTTTCTACCTCTTATTTATACAAACCCTAGCCTAAACCAATTAGGTCGGACACCTAAAATATATTACAATAAGATCATTACATGATTCTATATTACAATGATATGCCATGTCAGCTTATGACCAAAATAATAATAACAAATCCATAAATCATCTCAAAACATCCCGGTAACGTGTAGAGCACACATTTGCATGATACCGGTCCATAACCTAGATAGGTACCATACCTATTATGGGTCCACCATGCCAAAGAAATGTCTTCAAGTAGTTGAAGCATGATCAAAGAACATCTTTAGCATCCTAGGATCCATGAAGAAGCTACACCAACACCAACTATGCATCCTGTCACGATTCCTCAGTGAAAGATCTGTCGGTAAGGCCTTAAACTAGTGCTAGTAAGGGTTTACCAAAGTGTATTATAGAATTTGATTACCAAGCCAATACCAACTGACCAAAACATGCTCATGGAGCATATAACATATGAAATCAAATATACTTCACTAATCCAAACATGTCAGAAGTGTCCAACAGATAGTATTTTGTTGGTAACACTAGATCTTCTATCGGTAACAAAAATTTGTCTATCGATAACCAATCATAACAGCTAGTGTTGACATCAATGACAAAACATCAATGCAATACATAATCAATTCATCCACAATACCAACAATCTCCCCCTTTGGCATTGATGGCAACACTAGATGTGAAAAACATCGAAGTACCAAGAAGTACCAAAGAAGTCTCCCCCTATGGAAGACAACCAATTATCAATAGCTCTCCCCTTGTGAATGATATCTCTTTAAGGTTTTGAATGATTTTTTTCACATTACTATCACTCCCCCTTTGACATCAATGCCAAAAATCAGACAAAAATATCAAAGCAATGTTATAAACCATTGAATCTCAAAGATGACTACTTCCATTGAGTAGTAGCACCACTCATTAGTGTCAGAATGAATAATGTCTCTAGTAATGCATGCCAGACTGATGACAAACTTTATCAATCAAGTCTCTGTTGGAGGGGCAGAAACCCCTAGTGTGTCTCTTAAATACTCAAATGATTCCTTAGACAGTGGTTTAGTGAATATGTCTACAATCTATTCTTTAGTGTTCACATCAACCAATTTGACTTCCTTTGCTTCAACCTTGTCCTTCAACAAGTTATAGTTTATTGAAATATGCTTAGTCTTAGAGTGAAATAATGGATTCTTAGACATGTCAATAGCTGCAGAGTTATCACAATAGATAACTACCGGTTCACTACAATTTACCCTGATATCTTTCAATATTTGCTTCATCCACAAGACTTGAGTGCAATTAGTTATTGCTGCAATATACTTAGCTTCTGTAGTAGATAAAGAAATGCATGATTATTTTTTGCTGATCCATGAAACTAGTTTCTTTCAAATAAATATAGCTCCATCAAAAGTGCTCTTCCTATCATCAGCATCACCTGCCCAATTTGAGTCAGTGTATGTACATAAAGTGAAATCATCATTTCTAGAATACCATAAACCATATTCTGTTTATCCTTGCAAATACTGGAATATCCTCTTTACTGCACATTCATGATTTTCTTGAGGATTACTTTGATATATTAAAACAATACTTACTGCATTCATAATATCAGGTAAAACTTTTTCAACAATTCCCTCAGATACTTATTTTGACAGATAAAAATGCCTTTGTCAGTTTGAGTAATCAATAAACCTAAGAAAAATTTCATCTCACCAATTATGTACATTTCAAATTCATTCTTCATGTTGTTAGCAAATTCCATGCACAATTTACCTTCTCCTCAAAAAATGATATCATCAACAAAAACTTCAATAATCAGAATATCATTATCAGTGATCTTATAATATAGATTACTATCAACACTGCCTTTAGTAAAACCAAGCTTCAAAATATATTTATCTAACCTTGCATACCAAGCTCTAAGAGCCTATTTCAAACCATATAAAGCTTTCTTCAATCTACAAACCATATCTTTATCATCTGTTAGTGAAAATCCATCAGGTTTCTCAATGTAAACTTCTTCCTCAAGCTCACCATTCAAAAGTGCACATTTAACATCCATTTGATAAACCTTATAGTTCTTATAAGCTGCATAGACAAGAAATAGTCTAACAACTTCAATTCTAGCTACAGGTGCAAATGTCTCACCATAATCAATTCTTTCCATTTGAGAATATCCTTTATAAACCAATCTAGCCTTGTTCCTTATAGCTTGACCATCCTCATTTAGTTTATTTCTAAAAACCCATTTAGTTCCAATAAAATTCTTATTTTTAGATCAGGAAACTAAAGACCAAGTTTTATTCTTCTCTATTTGATCTAATTCATCTTTCATAGCCTTTAACCAATGTTTATCCTTACAAGCTTCAATAACAGTTGTCGATTCAACTTGAGAAATAAGACATACCTCTTCATTTGCCAGTTTTTTCTTTTCATAACTCCCTTGTTTCTATCTCCAATAATTGGATCTTCGGAATGATTTAATCTTACATACCTAGGTGTCTTTTGAACTTCAGGTTCACCTGCTCTGATCATCAGTCATAGTTGAATTTTTTGATTGTATTGGTGTAACTATCTCAGCTTCCTATACCGGTTGAGACATTGCCAGTTCAATTATGATCATTTCCACTATTGGTTCCCTATCATATGATATAAAATGATTTTTGTATTGTTTATCCACTTTCACATTAGCACTTTCCACAATTTTCTATAATCTTTTGTTATAACATCTATATGCTTTTCTCTAAATTGAATAACCAAGAAATATCCCTTCATTGCATCTAGGATCAAACTTTCCAATTGAATCATCCCTTTTGATATAACATTTACTTCCAAAAATTCTAAAATACTTAATAGGAGGTGTATGTCCAAACCATAGTTCATAAGGGGTCTTACTGGTTTCACCTTTGATGTGAACTCTATTGAATGTGTAGACTGTTGTAATCACTACTTCTCTCTAGTAGATATGAGGCAATTTGGCTTCCCTCATCATAGATCTAGCTACATCCAAAATGGTTCTGTTCTTTCTTTCAACTACTCCATTTTGCCGAGGAGTCCTAGGTGTAGATAGTTGTCTCCTGATTCCATTTGTCTCACAATAACTATTAAATTCATAAGAAGTGAACTCACCACCATGATGAGATCTTAGACATTTGATTTTCAATCCAATGTCAGTTCCAACCTTCACTTTAAAGATCTTGAATTTATCGAAAGCTTCACACTTCTCCCTTAGAAAAAGTCACCCACATCATTCTAGAATAGTCATCATTAATCAGCATGGAATACTTATCACCTTGAAAGCTTCTAGTCCTTGCTAGACCACATAAGTCGGTGTGAATTAAATCAAGTACATCATTAGATGTATCATGTATTCTCTTAAAAAAACTTCTGACTTTCTTACCCAATTGACATTCCTTACATACCAGATTATGAGGCTTCATAATCTTAGGTATATCTCTAACTACCTTAGTGTAATTGATCTTAACAATACAATCAAAATTAATATGACACAACCTCTTATTCCATAGCCAACTCCCATCAATATGAGCAGTCAAACTTGTCTTATTACCAGTGTTCAAGTGAAAGATATTACTTCCTATTTGAATACCGATTGCAATCTCCAAACCAGTCTTCATAATGATTTTGCATTTTCTATCTTTAAACTAAATTTAAAAACCCTTATCAACCAAATGACCAACACTCAAAATATTATGCCTTAAACCTTCTACATAATAGACATTATCAATTTTATGGTTAATATCCAAAGAAATAATACCTCTACCTTTGAACATGCATGCTTTTTCATCTCCAAATCTGACTTGACCACCATTGTATTCTTGCAAGGACATAAATTTCCCTTTATCTCCACTCATATGATGTGAGCATCCACTATCAATTACCCATTCATCCTTATCTTCAACTTTTGCTGCCAGGGCTTTTTCTTCATTCTTGATGGCCGGTTATGGTTCATCTTCCTTCAAAGCATGGAACACCCACTCCTTTCCATTTCTAGATCCACTAGAAAAGTCTTTTGTTGGTTCATCTCCAGAGTCATCAGTTACTCCTTCCTCATCTGCTATGTAGCATTATTTACTCTTCTTGAATCTATATCTATTCAGGTTAGGCTTAAAAGATTTCTTAACTCTTTCCTCAAACCTTGCATTCCTTTCAGGACATCTAGATGCAAAATGACCAATCTTATTACATGCAAAATATTTAAAAGGTGATTTTCCTTCATACTTCTAGTTGGTCCTTTAGGTATTCTTCTAGCAAATAAGGTTTCAAGTTGCTCAATTTCTTCATCTTCTTTCCTCATGTCTTCCAATTCTTTTGCATATAAGGCTTTCCAATTACTTTTGCCAATAGATGTTGATGATGATGCATGAAAAGAAGGTTTAGACTTTATAGCTCCAGAAGATCCAAATTCTTCAATCTCAAAAGTAGATAATTTCCCAATCAGAATGTCTTTGTTAACTAAGGTGTTTGCCATTTTCCTTAACTCACTAATTGCAGTTGCCTTCATCTTGTAAGCTGGTGGAAGGTCTCTCAAGACTTTTGAAACTATTTCATCTTCACTTAAAAGTCCTCCACAACATTGAATTCCCATATAATCTCATTTACTCTTTCCATAAACACAACAATTCTTTCATTATCTTCCATTTTCAAGTTTTCATATCTTACCTGATAACCATCACATTTAGCAATATTGACAGTAGGATCACCTTCATTAAAAGTTTGAAATTCATCCCACATAACCTTAGCTAATGATTTGTCAGTCAATCTCATAATCTACTGGTTAGTAAGTGTACACAAGAGGGCTTCTCTAGCTTTGCAATCATTTTCAATATTATTATCCAAGTCTATAGGAGTAGGATTCCTAGATGTTGGATCATAAGGTATGTATCCTTTCTCAGTGATATCCCAAATATCCTTGCCAAGACATCTAAGATGAGTCTCCATTCAAATTTTCCATATCCCATAATTTGTTCCATTAGGCTTAGGGATTTCTCTTCTAAAAATAGTTATTGGTGGATTAAAAGTGCTAGTTGTCATAGGATCTACCTCAAGCGGTTAAGATTCTACAAAAGAGGACCAAAGCTCTAATACCAATTGCTAGGATAACTGGTGAACAACTGAGTGGGGGGGAGCGGGGGTGAATCAGGTGTTAACAAATTATAACTTTAAATCCACAATACAATCCTTAAACAAACCAACTACCGATAAATCATATAAAAATGCTGGTAGGAACAAATACCAATAAACAATACAACTTAATAATTAACGAGATAATCAATGCAAAGAAACCATACCACATAACACCACGATTTGTACATGGAAAACCCCAAAAGGGAATAACCATGTTGGGAAGCCTACCCACAGTCAGATGATACTTTGGCAAAAAGTATGTGTTACAATGAGCGGTCTACACTAGTAGGAAGGCACACTACCTAGAGCATACTGCTCATTACAAAAGAGTCTCACTAACTACAAAGAGGCTACCACCATCTCAAGGTAAATGGACAACAATACAATAGAGTGAATTGCTAGAAATAGCATCTACCATGCTTGATTATAGTCCTAGTTAAGCTCAACACTAGAGGACTAAATCCTCTTCTGAATCCAATTCGATTACCAATGATTGACCATATCCTCTGCCTGAATGATATTACAATATTCGCATATTACATTCCTTGACCATGACCTTTTAATAACCATGATACTTTACAAAGAGTTTTTGCCTCTTATTTATACAAACCCTAAGGCCTAAACTAATTAGGTCAGCCACCTAAAAGATATTACAATAAGATCATTACATGATTCCATATTACAATGATATTCCATTTTGGCTTAAGACCAAAACAATAATAATAAATCCATAAATCATCTTGAAACATTTTGGTAATGTGTAGAGTACATGTTAGCATGATACTGGTCCATAACCTAGATAGGTACCAGACGTATTCTGGGTCTACCACACCAAAGCAATGAATTCAAGCAATTGAAGCACGATCAAAGAACATCTTCATCATCCTAAAATTCATGAAGCTGCACCAACACCAACTATGCATCCTATCATGATTCCTCAATGAAAGCTCTTTTGATAAAGCCTTAAACCAGTGGCGGTAAGGGTTTGCCAAAGTGTATGATAGCATCTGATTAACAAGCCAATAGCAACTAACCAAAACATGCTCATGGAACATATAACATATCAAATCAAATATACTTCACTGATCCAAACATGTCAGAAGTGTCTTCTATTGTTAACAATAGATCTTCTACCGGTAACCAAAACTTGTCTACCGATAACCAACCATAACAAATAGTATTGACATATGTGATAAAACATCAATGTAGCACATAATCAATTCATCCATAATGCCAAAAAATCACCCATTGCCGATCATGGATCACATCTTACAAGCTGTTAATAGATCCAAAATGATGTCCTTGTTGGATAGATTTTAGGGTTATAATCAAGTGGAGGTTCTTGAGAAAGATCAACACAAGATTGTGTTTACCAGACCTTGGGGTACTTTTGCATATCGCAGGATGCCTTTTGGGTTGATAAATGTAGGAGCAACTTTCCAACGTGCAATGCACTTGGATTTCCAAGATTTTCTTGGTAAGTTCATTGTAGTCTATTTGGATGATCTGACAGTTTATTCTAAGAAGCATCAAGATCACTTCTATCATTTGCAAGAAGTGTTGGAGAAATGTTGCCAACATTAAAAATCTTTTAATCCCAAGAAATCTATTTTTAGGGTTAATGAAGATAAGTTGCTTCTGCATATTGTCTCAAAAGAAGGTATCAATATTGATGCTGAAAGGGTAAAGGACATTCATGATCTTTCCTTGCTAGCAAGTAAGACTGTTTTGCATTCATTCTTCAGTAAAGTAAACTTCTTGTGAAGGTTTATTTTAGACTTTGCCAAACAGACTCGTCACATAGTTGACATGATGAAAGTTAAATCTCCTTTCAAGTGGACTCATGAAGGAAAGAAATATTTTCATGAAATTAAGGAAGCCATGGCAAATGCCCCAGTGTTGGTGTGTCCTGATTACACCAATTCTGATTACACCAAAGAGTTTATCATGTACAGTTATGCATCTGATCATACCTGTTCAACTATATTGATGTAAAAGAACAATGATGGTTTTGAATAATATATTGCATTCATTAGTTACTCATTAAAGGCTCATGAACTAAAATATTCAAAAATGAAGAAGCATGCCTTTGTCGTGGTTAAAGCAGTAAAAAAAATTAGATTTTATATTATAAATTCGCATGTCATTGCACTTGTTTTTGATGTTGTTGTGAAGTCAATTCTCACACAATAGGAATTTGGAACTCAAATTGGGCAACTGGGTTGCCAAGATTCATGAATATGACATGGAAATTAAGCCTACTAAGTTGGTTTGTGGAAAAGGTTTGTTTTAGTTGATCGCTGATAAAAAATCAAGTGATGAGGTAGTTCTTGAAAATGAAGGCATGAATGAAGATCTTCCCAAGGTTCTTTTTGTGGGTACTACTAATGAGTGGTATTCTGACTTGGTGTATCTTTTAACATATGGAGAGTGCCCTACACACCTATCATGCAATAAAAAGTGGACCTTGAAGCTCAAAGTAGTGAACTTTGACTTATGGGACAATGGTTTGTATAAGAAGGGTTTGGATGGAAATTTCTTGTGTTGCGTTGACAAGCAACAACAAGTAAGGTTGCTTCAAGCTTTTCATGATCTTGCTTGTGGTGGACACTTTTCTGCTCCTGTCACTGCACACAAAATTTTGTGTGCAAGATACTATTGGACAAAATTGTTTAGGGATGCATACAATTGGGTTTGCAAATGAGAGCCATGTTAGTAGTTTGTTGGCAAGCCTAAGCTGGCCGCATTTCCTCTTAAGCCAGTGGTAATTGAAGAGCCTTTTCAATAGTGGGGATCACATTTTATTGGACCTGTCAATCCAACTTCCACTATTGGACCTGTCAATGATCTCATAAGATAGTAACTGATAATGCTTCTTGTTTTTCATCTTATGAGATCATTGACTTCTATTTCTATTATGGTATTACCCTTTCAGACTCATTTGACTATTATCTACAAGGAAATGGTCAGGTTGAGTCAAGCAATAACAACTTGGTTACAATTATCAGGAAGCTAGTTGATGAGAGACAATAGACTTAGCATAAGGCTCTCTATGATGTGCTATGGGTGGATCATATAACTCTTAAGAGAGCGATTGGCATGTCACCTTTCCAAATTTTGTATGGATTGAATGTCGAGATTCCTATCACTTTGGAACTTCTAGAATTGAAACTTACCAAGGCTCGCTTGATAAGAGGATTATGTTTCTTTCTCAGTTGGAGGAAACAAGAGAAGAGGTGGTGGAAGAATTGTTGTACACCAAAGCCAAGTGAAGGTGTTATTTTACAAGAAGGTGACTTCTCATGAGTTCTCAGCTGGCGATCAAGTCTTGTTATGGGACAAGAGGAGGGAAGCCAAGGGTTTGCATGGGAAATTTGATTCCTTATGTAGAGGTCCCTTCACTATTCATGAAGTATGTGGCGAGCATAGTAATTTGCTTACATATGCTGATGGTACCCGTTCTCACTACCTCATAGTGGAGAACATTTGAATCTCTTTACTCAACAAGGAAAAATGCAAAAGAAAGATGTATATTTTATAAATATCTATATAGTGTTTTCTTTTTTGTTGTTTTGTCTCCTGACTCTATAGCCCCATGGATACAAGCACTCAAAGTTCTGGATTCTACAAGATTCAAGTGGTGTAGCTTGTTCCCTAGTCAGAGCCAACTATTGTCCTCGATTTCAGCATGGCCTAAATCATGAGGCAACCCTATGAAACTCATCTGTTTTGTAACTCATGGGCTCCAGGAAAGGGTAATTGACCTTATCGATTAGTCGCTTTTCATTTTGCATCTTTATGTTTAGTCATTTAGAAGTTATGGGTTTTCTTTGCTTTTATTAACACATCAGGTTTTAAAACCTGACATGTCAGTTTGGTTGTGTCAGCACATCAGACTTTAAAGTGCAATGTGCCAGTTTTCTTGGCAAGTAGGTTAGACTTTAAAGTCTGACCTATAGTTTTGGTCCTTTGATAGGTTGGTGTTTAAAGTCCGATCTGCTTGTATCTCGAGGTGACAAGTTAGATTTTAAAGTTTGACCTGCCAACATGAGTTGCATTTATTACAACTCATGTTTATGTTTTTGTTAGTTATAAAGAGTCTTTAACTAGGTTTTTTTGGGGAATTCTAAGTCTTTTTGCTTCTTGCTAAGGCATTTTAGCTCTGATCATCCTCATCCTTATGCATTTGAGTGATTCACCTCCAGATTTCTCTCCTCTTCCAGTGCATTTCTAGCTAGCAGGTAGGGTTTTAATTTTTTCTTTTATTTTTGTTTTGTTTCGGGTTTTTTGTTAGTGGTTGCTAGGGTTCTTGTTAGTTTTTCATTTGCTTTTGCATGCCTCTATCCCTTTTTATTTCTTCTAAATCTCTCATGTTGTGTTTTGAAACCCGATATGGGGGATGTTCTTCAAGTTTTTCTGCTACTGTTTACTCAGTTCAGCATGTCGGGCTTCAGAACCCTAAATGCTAGTCTTTCATTCTTCCCATGACTTGCATGTCAGGTTTTAAAACCTAACATGTAAGTCAACAGATTTTCTTGTTTACTCAGCTCACATGTCAAGGTTTAAACCCTAACATGTGAGGATGAAATACCCTCAGCTTGCATGTTAGGTTTCAAACCCCGACATGCAAGCCTTTCCTTTGTACTTTTAACTAGCAAGTCAACATTTTAAACCTGATGTGCTAGTTAATTTGGTCCCACTGACATGTCAGGTTTTAAACCCTGACTTGCTAGTTTTAATGTTTTTCCCTTTGAGCCTTTTTTTTTTAACCTAGTTTTTCGCTCAATCCTGTTTGATTCTGGATCTCCATTTTGTTCTTCTTATGATGAATACTAATCGTGGGCCTAGAAAACATGTTCTCTAATACATCTTTGCAAATTTTGATGTCATCTGCAAGCCAACCGAAGGCCTCTCCCAGTCATACAAATCCATCATCGAGCAAACCTGTATACAAAAAGATGAAGTACAAGTACGATAAGTACTTGAATATGTTCCATGAAAGCTAGGTGGACTCTAATGTGGCAGAGATTAGAGAAACTGAAATTGGGCATGTGAATATGAAGGAGTTTTAAGATAGATACAAGAAAGCTCCATCTCATATGACTAGTTTGATAATGTCAAAATTGCACAAGTATGCATATTTTCCTATTGTAGCTCATGATCTAGAATTTGTATTGACTGTGGTAGAGCACTTTGACCCGAACACTCATCAGCTGAAGGATGCTAACAATAATATGGTAATGACACTTGATGGTGTATTTTTCAACAATCTTTTCAAAGGTCTAAAGGAAGTTGAGGTTGCTAATATAACCATGGATAGTGCACAAGCATATTATCAGAATCACACAGATAAGTGCAAGAAAATAATCAACACTATGTTTTTATCCACTTCACATGATTCAACTATCATGAGATGACCTAAATACTTTCATAGAAGTGATTTCCTTGAAGATTATAATGACATGGTTACAATTCTTGCATGAGTTAAAGGTTTGAGAGACTCCCACTATTTCTAGGAGTGGATGTGTTACTACATGAGGGTCATCACAAAAGGGACAACCACGATTGACTAGGGGAGAAAATCAGCGATGCTCTTAAAGGAAGTCAAAACATCATTGAAATTTTATATAATTTCATATCTTGTGTATGTAGCCGCCTGAATGAGGCAATATCCAGGACTATCTACAAAAAGAGATAGAAGGTTGTTACATGTTTGGGATTATTATGATAAGTTAACCATCAATAATTAGAAGTCTCATTTCCATAGAGTCAATGATGCCTTCTTCACTGTGTGGAGATGCTTGTTCAACAATAATCTACACAAGGAGAGAATTTCAGAAGCAACATATGACTTGGTATCTTCTTTTGATTGTGTTCTTACAATTTATTTCATTTACATATATCTGCATTGGATGTTTCATAGGTGAACCATTCATGTTGCCTTAGTACCCATCAGATAAGATTGTTCTCATGGAATTGTGTCATCAATTGGTACATGTAAATGCGAGACAAGATTCTGCTCATAAGACATGTCTCAAATGACCTAAGTCTATTGGATGATATTCAATACTTACCATGCCAAAGGCCAAGAATATGGAGAATGAAATATTATGGGTCACAATGAGGAGGTTCAAAGATCAAGAAAACTTTGATTTTCGTAACATGAGAAGCAAAATCAAAAGGAGTTATGCAAATGTTGATAGGGTTGAAGATGTCTGGGCAGATTACAAAAGTGATGAAGATGTGAGAAGGATGGACTACAGTCATCTTCCATTAGATAAAATAGAGAACTTGAAATTGGCCACGATCCCAGACACCATGGAGGATACAAGTGGTATAGTGGACCCTATCTACTATGAGTGAAAAATTGTTGATACTCATTTACCTCCAATTCAATGGTCAAATAAAGAAAGCAACTCAATTTCAAAGAGGTTTGTGCCTATCATGGAAAATACAAACCAATGGCTACTAGAGAAAGGAATCCAGATGAAATCACTTCTTGCTAGCTCCGGTGAGGAAGATAATGATGGTCTTGTGGGGAAGACCTCATAAGTATGAACCAAGAATAAGGAAGATACTCAGGTTCCCCTACCACTGGTTTGACCACCAAAATCTAAAGGGAAGGCACCTAAATTAAAATTCACCATTAAGGGCCCAAAGAGAGGGGAATCTTCCTTCGTGGCCATGGAATAGGAATCAGCCCAAGGGCCTGACCAAACCAAGGAAGAAGAACAAGAACAAGAAGAGGGATAAATTCCCCATGCTTGAGAAGAATAGGAACAAGGAGAATGTTCTACTCCTACCATATCTCAAACATCATCATCAACTCACATTGTGATTAATTCCATTGAATTTGATTCTAATGAAGAGGTGCAAGAACATGATGGAGAAGGAGAAGATATTGAGTTGGATGATGAACAAGATAAAGAGGGGGGCAATGAAGAATTTCTTACTCTTTCTAGCATTCCTAGCTTTCATGACATTCCAACTTCCATGATTGAGTCATCAATCTTGGATTTTATTGAAGCCATGTAATAGGTTACTCGAGAGAAAAAGGTAGTAAGTCTTCCTACTTTTTCTGCCATGATAGAAAATCCACCCTTGGTGAGCACAATTGTCATTTCTGCAATAAAAACTTTTATTATTACATCAATGCCACCAATAGATACAATAGTTGGGATAGTTAATGTCTTACCAACTTCTATGCCACTACGACCACAAGTATCAATTTCTACAATTCTCATTGTAACTACTTCTATGATGCCTATTACTACAACAACCTTAGTACAAGTGGGACCATCAACAACAATGGTATCGTTCAGTTAGCCACCTACTAGTTTGCCTACGGATACATAAGAGGAGGTCACTACTCCAACCATACAATCAATCTTACCTCCTTCATTAGAGATAGTGGCACCAAAAAGGAAGAAGCAAGTTGTCTCACTAGATGAATTCAAATTCAAATAGTTAGCTCCTTTGAAGGCAAAGGTGACCAAGAAGCCAAAAACAATATCAAGGGTGTTGGTTGATCCTGTAAGTGAAAAAAAATATGTTGAAGTGATTGTGTCAGCTGCAAGTAAAACCAAAGAGAATATTCAACCTGCAGATTATACAGATCAAATTGTCAAGATTGGGGAAGAAACTCATGAGAGTGTGAAGTAGGACTAAAGAGTTTCCAATGAGGCTATCATGAGAAAACTTCATGAAGAACATGCTAAAAAACTAAAATTGAAGGAAAAGTGTGAGAAACTAACCAATATTTTGATCAAAGTGACCGAGACCTCTCAACAGGTAGAACTAATTGTTTCATCCATTGATACATAATCACTCAAAAGAATGGAATAAGTAGGGGCTAAGGGTCGAGTGGTGGATCAATGGATTGAAAGGTTGAAATCTGAAGGATCTCTCCTCCTAGATTCAACTATCAAGTTGTTGAAAGACTTTGAAATCATGCAAATTCAAATACAAGGAATCCAACCACTTTCACACAAGAGATAGATGAGAATAAAAGAAACATGTAGATGCACATAAAGATGGAGGACTTTGACATTGATTTCCTTGTAGAAAATAAAGTACTATAAACAAGAGGGAAGTATGTTCAAGTTTTGTCTTTACTAGCATGCAAAAATGAATTGATAAAGCATATGGTCATTGATCTTGAAGGTGAGATCAAGAGTTGTGATAATGATACTGATCAAATTTCAGCAATAATAGTTGATATCCCTTTCTTCCTATATGGTAAGGATAATAAATAATTGGTCTCAAGTGATACCATCATGAAGGAAATCTACTCTCAAATTCAACGTTGGATAGAGAAAGACTTCACTCTTAACGCCTTTGATAAACTTCTTGAAATACGGGTTGGTTTAGAGTTTCTTGCATCTTTGCTCAAGGATGGAAAGAAGCATGTGAAGACCGGAAATGCCATATTCTGGATCAATGCCATATCAAGTTCCATCACCCTGCCAGATGAAGCTGAGATGAAATCCATCTTGGCTAAGTTTGAAGAATTTAAAAAAGAATGAGGACGAGAATGAATAAAGTGTCACATTGACACTTAGTTTTTCATGTAGATGCATTTTTTATGTAGTTGCATTTTTAGATGTTGTAGGTTTTCTCGCAGCTGCATATTCCCTTTATGTTGTAGTTGTGGTCAAGTGGGACTATGTAGTTGAATTAGTCAACTGGTCCCACATTTTTCTCCTTTCCTCTCCTATATATATAGGAGCCTCATTTGTAAATATTTATCTTTTATATGCTTAGCAAAACTCTATCGAAATTTTGTGCCATCTAAGACTTTGAGTTTTTTGGATTTAAAATTGGATTCAAAGTAATATAAGAAATCAATCCATTAAACCTCAAATTTGAGTGAGTAGAAGATTGTGGTTGTGATTAGAATTACTCCTATGTTTAGTTCTCACAATCATTCTTATATATATTAGAATTTTGTGGCAAATTTGTTTATGTTATTGAAAGATATTTCCAAGTGTGTTGAGTAGATTTTGAGCTAACAATATATTTGGGAAAATTTTTTATGTTAAGTGATTAGTGGTAGGATTTCTATTGCTACTATTACTTTTAGTTTTAAGGATTGGGAAATTACACTTAAAGACTCTGAGTTGTAAGTTAAACTTCTTATCATTTGTAATCATTAGTTTAGTTAGAATTACATTTAAGAAAGATTTTGTGCTTCTTGATTGCAAGTTTGGGTATAATTGTTGGAATTAGTTTGTTCATGTAGACACTCAAAATTGTCATGTCTAATTAAATAAATATTTTATTTATTTAATTATCTAAGCCTAATTCCTCTATTAATTAAATAAATCTTTATTTATTTAATTAATTCATTTATCCTCTTCTAGCCTTATTTCTCATTTAAATAAATACATTTATTTATTTAAATTATCCCTTTCCTAAATTAAATAAATATTTTATTTATTTAATTGTCCTACTTCTTCTATTAATTAAATAAATCTTTATTTATTTAATTAATTCATTAGCTTTTTCTACACATGACACATGTCATTCATCTCTTAATTCATACACTACCTACCCCTTTCATTATTTTGGTATTTCTTATACCTACCCTCTAATCCTAGCCGACCTCTCTTTTTACACCTCTCAATCTTATCCCTCCATTTCATATTGTGTCTTCTATTTAAGGAGATGCTTTCTTCATTATCAAACCCTAATCACTCATGCTAATGACACATGCTAACTACTTGATCAATTGACTACACTACGATCCTACTTGCAACCACATTCCGTTCTTTGTTGAGCTCTTGTACATATAAAAATCTAAGAGCAAATATATCAAGCAAGATCAATGGAGATAGGAAGAATGGAGATCAAAACCCTATTGGACATGTGATGGTATAATCTTTGTGATTTTGAGTTATTTGCATTGTCTTAGGTAATCTTCATATGTTATGGTGGATCTTTGTTGATTGTTAGGCTAGGGTTTAGTGGTTGGATTCATTTTAGCCTTTCAATTTTGTTATTATTGTTATCCATTTTCACCATATACATTTTGGCACGCCCGGTGGGACCCTTGTCCCTTTGCATTTAACACTTTTGTTGCAGATTTCGCATTTTGGAAGTTGCAGATCGGACAATTTCGACGATATTTTAGGTTTTTTCCACGTCTGTGAGTGTTCGGATCGCGTTTTTGTGTTTCAGAAGCGTCTGCGATATCGGGAATCACGTCTGTGTTTCTGCCAATTTTTTTTTTTTTTTTGGCAAGTTTCTGGAATCGCGTCTGAGAATTTTAACCGCGTCTGTGCTGGATCTTATCGCGTCTGCACTCGGAAGTCACGTCTATGACCTCTGATCGCGTCTGTGAACTACAGAACTGTGTCTGCATCATACAGACACGTCTGTGTCTGGTATAAAGGCGTCTGTGCATTCTGTTTTGCAATTTTCAAATTTGTTTTGATTCGGGTTTTCGGATTTTGTACTTAGGGTTTCAGATCTGGTTTGTTTTCGGCTAACTCTTGCAGATCTAGCTAACCTGGTTTGTGCAGCTTGTTTTGGAGGCAAATACATTTTTGTTGAAGGCCCCTTTTCACAAAGTCTTTTGGGTTTTAAAATTTACCTAACTTGTGTGCTTGCAGGAAGGGGTTATCATTTGAAACAACCCAAACTACTAACAATTTTGTTGCAGGACCTTTGCTAGGGTTTTGTAATTTTGTTGTGTGCCTTGTTTTCATAGCTTAGCAAACACTTCAATTGGTGCACTAAAATTGAATCATTGTCTTTTGTGTCTTGAGCAATAGGCTCTTTTTGTTTACTCTTTAGAGGGCCTGTCTTCCCGTGTGGTCATTAGGACTACTAGTGAGAAGAGAACGGCCCAAGTGGTAGCGAGGAAAACCCACCTCATCCAAACCACTATAATCAAATGTATTCATGGTGAAAACTATGGATAATGTGTGTTGATTAGTTCATACCGACACTATGTCTCCCCATAAACCCGTTTGATCAAATTTATTTGATCATTTGTAGGGCGTAACCCCTACCGGCTGGGAGCCTTCTGTATTTACAGAGCTGAAAGTGCCACATGTATGGCCACACGAGCGGATGCCCTTACTAGCACCTCTTTGTTTTAGATGCCCAAATCCTTCTAGTTGTTGAGGCAGGAGGTCGGACCTCTGGTAGCGGCCCACACACATACGGTTCTTCGTAGAGATACAAAGTTCGCCATGGGGAGTTTTCATGGGGACTCATGCTTGGCTGACCCGAGAAGTGAGTGCCGAGGGTGGAGCCAGTGAGGTCAAGCATCTAAGTATCCGCTCTGAATAGCGTAGCCTCGGGGGTAAAACCCTATGTGGGATCAACAACTATTGTCTTGGCCAGCCCTAAGATTTGTGCTTGTCTTATGCTAAACACTCAAACATTCAAGACAAAACAACAAAACATTGTGTCTTTTGTGTCTTCAAGTGTATGCAAAAACTTTTTACATCAAACAACACACTTTTGGAGTCTAAACAGTCTGCAAACATTGAGTCATCAACACTGTGTCCTCTTATCACGAAAAACAGTCGAAAAAATCAGATTTGGTCACAACAAAACAACTTCACAGATAGGAAAAATTGCACTAAAGTTACAGAAACGCGTCTGTGTTTGTTAAAACCGCGTCTGCGTCGGATAAGCGCATCTGTGAAGTACAGAATAGCATCTGTGTTTTTATCAGCGTCTGCGTCAAACAGAGTAGCGTCTGTGTCTGGAAAACGCGTCTGTGTCAGGATTTGAAAACTTTAACAGTCAAGCAAACAAAGAAAATCAGTTTCGGCATACTTGAGCTTCTTAGGTTGTCTCTTCAGGTTTTCATCTAGCATTCAGCCTGTTCTAAGGTCTTACACAGTCCATCATTGCTTCATACCTCATTTTACATTCATACTTGTCTAAACTTGGGTCAAAAAGGTCACTTGCTTGTCCTCATCATACTTTGTCAACACACTACATACTACTACACTTTGCTAAGTGATCCCTCATCAAGGTTTCTTACCTTTGGGTCTCATTTGGTCTTACTTAGAGTCAAGGTCAGCTTACCTCATCAAGAGAAACTATCCTCTCTTTGGAAGTCACACCTACTCTACTACTTACATACTTGGTCTTACACTTTGGACATTGCAAGTACACCTCAAGATTCATTTACACTTCATACAACTCTTGGTCTTTCATACTCTTGTCATTTTTCATCTAGTTTCTCACATCTTGGTCTAACACCTAGTTCATGGTTGAAACCCACCTTCAAAAATCTAGGAGAATAGCTAAAGAAGCTCAAGAATCCGCAAACATGAGTTCTTATGAGTATGACAATGATCTATTCTACAATCCTAAGCACACTACATTACCAGACATGAATGTTTATAGACACAATCCAAATGTGGAAAGCACAAACACTATAAACAACAATGCTACACATAATGACACTGTGGACAACTCTTCAATACTATCAGTAGACATACAAGAATCCATAATGGATCCTCAATTCAATAGATTGGTTGAAGAGATAATGAGGAGAGATCATCAATACTTTTTAAACATGATGGCACAAAGTGGAGCTAAAATACCGCATGATTTTGACTTATCTCAACTTATGGAAAGTCGACCTTCACAACAAGCTCAACCTAACATGGATCAAAGGAGACCAAATAGTGGAGGAAATAGAGGACCGAATATGATGCCGGAGTCACCATCAGTTTTGCTTCAAAAGCCAGCAATCCCACAGACACAAGCTCAAACATATGATACTTACACTCAAGGACCATCATGGAGGCCTTATGCTCAATCACATGCTCAAGGTATGAATCAATCAAAACAAGTGGATACTCAAGGACATCCTCAAAATTTTGACACAAGGAGACCTCATGTCAAAATTGGGGGCAACACAATAGAAAATGAGAGGCCTATTGAATATGGTTTATACACACAAAATAGATATGGGGTCCCTCAACAAGAAGTTATGCCAAGTGCTCCATATATGTCGCAACAATATAGACCTCCATATGGACATGTCTACGATCAGTATCATCCATACATGCAACAAGCTCCTCCTCAAATGGGTGTTTCAAACATGGGTTATGCTACAAGAAATCAATCTCCTCCCAAGAACAATTTGGAGCAACAAATAAGAGATCTACAAAAGAAAATGGAGGACATGAGTACACCAAAACCTACATACACTATGAGAGATATATGTCCTTATCCCTTTGATAAGAGCATTCCAATGCCTCCATTTCCTCCACACTTTATAACGCCAAAATTTGACAAATATAGAGGGAGAGGAGACCCCAAGGCACACATAAGACAATTCTTCACAGCTTGCATTGAGGTAGCGGCAGAAGAAACATACTTGATGAGGTTATTCCCACAGAGCTTAGGAGATCAAGCTATGGAATGGTTTTCTCAATTACCTTCTGGTATTAAGTCATTGGGCGACTTAGCAGAGGCATTCATTCAGCATTTCTCCTACAATATTGAAACAGATGTCTCAGTTACTACCTTGTGCAATACTAAACAAAAGGAAGGAGAATCTTTCGCAACATTTTTACAGAGATGGAGAAACTTAGCTAGCAGATGCTCTTGTGAAATCCCGTAAAAACAAATGGTGGAGATGTTCACACAAAATGTTAACAAGGCTATTGGCTATGATCTCAGAAAAGCTTCTTTGTCTACATTCAAGGATGTCATTGAAAAGGGCCTAGCAACAGAAAAGGTCTTAATTGAACAAGGAGTTATCAAACTATTCAAAGAAAACAAAGAGGACTTCAAAGGAAAGGACAAACCAAAATTTTGGAATAAGAACAAGAACACAGTTAATGATGGTGTTGTTGATGCCAATACAGTGAGACCCAAGTTCGTCTTTTCTGGATCAAGTTCTACCAACAATCAGGTGAACACTCAAACAACTTCTAGACCACGAAGGAAGTATACTCCATTGGGGGAACCACTTGAATCAGTATTCAAAAAGCTTGTAGCAAACAAAGTAATTACAGTTCCAGATTTTCCTCCATATGAACCTAAGGTAAAACCAAATTGGTGGAATGATGATGAGTATTGTGAGTTTCATAAGAGCAAGGGTCATAAGACAAGTAATTGCCATCGATTGAAAAACATTGTGCAAGATCTCATTGACAGAGGAGATATAGAGATTGAGGGACATTCATCTAATCAAGAACATGAGGTGTTTAAGGAACCATTCCCAAAACATGACAAAGGAAAAGGCAAAGTTACAGATGATCAAGCCAATTATACTAGAGCACCTTACAATTATGATTCTACTATCAATCACATCTCAATGGACAATCATATCTCTACTATTACTATCAAAAACAAAAATCCTGAGAATCCTCCTCAGAGACCCAAGATTGTCCTAAAAGGTGTGGGATCTTCTTCCAAATCTACCTCAGAATGTCATGTTACAACCCATCGAGGTAAGATTACATTGCCAAGTACCTCCACTAAAAATACCAATCTTTCATCAACCAAGCCTGAGTACGACCTTGTAGAACAACTAGGGAAGACACCTGCGCTCATCTCTATTCTTGAGCTCTTACGTATATCTCCTGCACATAAAGCTATCCTTGACAAAATCTTGAGAGACACTGTCGTCCCTACTGATCTGAACGTGGACCAGTTTCAAGCCATGGTGGGATACCTATCTGTTCCACACTCCCTCACATTCACAGAAGCCGATGATGCCTCCATAAGTCAGCCACATAATGCACCTCTACATGTTGAAGCCTTCATACATAAACATCGAATAAAGCGAGTCCTAATAGATGGAGGAGCAGGTCTTAATATTTGTACCTTGAGTACCATAAGACAATTGGGATATTCTGACAAGGCTGTGAATGCTACAAACCAAATCACCATCAAGGCTTATGATGATGAAGAGCGCTCGTCCAAGGGCACAGTCACCTTACCGCTAAGAATAGGGCCAGTCACAAAGGATGTGGTTTGTCAAGTCCTAGATCTTGATCTCACATATAACATATTGCTAGGACGTCCTTGGATTCATGAAATGAGGGCAGTCCCATCAACATACCATCAGTGCATTAAGTTCCCTCATAATGGAGTCAAGGTAACGGTCAATGGTGATCCAAATCCATTCATATATTGCAATAACTTGAGGTCACATACTAAGACTATCATCCCCAGTAATCGTGAGGCTACTCCTTCTTCAGCATATATTGATCCTGAGTCATTAAAGCCCTCGACATCCAAACAAGGTGAACTTAGAGCCAAGTTTCAAGAAAAAGGCATGGGAGAATACACTCTGAATCAGACAATGTTTTTACGACAAGTCATGACCTCTCCCAAGGAATATGGGAGGCCACATCCTAACAAGCAAATCTCCATCATGATACTCCAATGGGATCCTACCATCTTTCAAAAATGGGGTGAACTAGAAGAAGAAAATTTATATAAAATGCTCTATAAGGACGTTGAAGAGGACACCCATGATCAGACTATTATACCCTGTGAGAACTATGGCAAAGGCTTCAAAATTTTGCAAAGATTTGGGTATGATGGAAAAAGCCCTCTCGGACTGCGCAAAGAAGGTGTCATGGAGCCCTTACAACCTGAGCTAACTACAAGAAGGGAACGCTCCAAGGGGCTTGGTTTTCTGAATCCCAGACTACATAATAAAAGAACAAAAGAGGTATGGCGAATTAAAGTTGCTGAAGTTCAACAAGAGGATTATCCTTCCACAGACTCCAATGAGTGGGAATGGGGTTCAGACAAATCCTCCAGTGACTATGAGCTCACCGAGACATTCAGAGAACCAGATGAACCCACAGAGGAGGAGGAATTTTACAAAAAGTTCAGAGTTGGTCAAGAACCAACCCATAAGGATCCCGCACAAGCTTCGTTTCAAGGTCCTAGGTCAAAATCACATAGGATGAGGACACCTGTCCCAGAAGGCTCTACTAGTGACGACAATTTGGATTCGCTCACGATTGAAACTGATGAGGAGAGTGCCATCGATGACCTCGACGATTGCCTTGACATACCTGAATATAACCACATCTTCACTATTAGTCCTGCAAACCCTGAAAGCACTAAAGACCTTCCCCTTGTTCACCCCCAACTCATTGACTGGGATCATGAAGGACCAGCACAATTTGATACATTTCAAAATGATGAAGCTATTATCGACTACCTTGGCATTCGAGATGATCTTCCCCTTGGAGACCACAAAGCAGGATACGCCATAGAGCTCAACAACGTGGCATACTTTGGTGAGGGTGTCGGACCTTCCAGTCGCAAAAATGTGAAAATAAAAACAAAACAAGGGTCTTATGGCGAAAACCACACTGTGGCGCTATCTGACCCCAAAAAAGTAAAAAGAAAGGACGTATCTGAGGGTGAAAACCTCTCTAAGGCGCCCGAAGATGGAAGGCTCGACATTCTCCCAGCATCATATGAGAAAAAATCATCCATGTTGGTAGAGGAGACTATAAAGACAAACATTGGTACAGCAGAGGTTCCACACAACATATTTTTGGCTCAATCATTGACAGAGGCCGAGAGAGCAAAATTCATAAGCTTTTTCAAAGAACGACAAATCAACTTTGCATGGTCTTACACTGATATGTCTGGGCTAGATCCGGATTTGGTTATGCATCATTTGACAGTCAAACTGGGGGCAAAACCAGTAAAGTAGAAATTAAGGAAAATGCATCCACAAGTGGCATTGCTAGTCAAGGCAGAGCTAGAGAAATTATTGGATGTCGGATTCATATGCCCAATTGATTATCCCGAATGGATTTCCAATTTAGTACCTGTCAGCAAACTGGATCGCAGCATCCGAATATGCACAGATTTCAGAGACATCAACAAAGCTTGTCCAAAGGATGATTTCCCATTGCCAAACATTGACCTGATCGTTGATCTCACAGCAGGCCATGAAATGTTATCTTTAATGGACGGATTTTCTGGATATAATCAAATCAGGATTGCACCCGAAGATCAACATAAAACATCATTTACTTGTCCATGGGGAACCTTCTGCTGGAATGTCATGCCCTTTGGGCTGAAAAATGCAGGCGCCACTTATCAACGAGCGATGACCACTATCTTTCATGATCTCATGCATGTAACGGTGGAAGATTATGTTGACGACCTTTTGGTTAAATCAATAGACAGAAATACACAATTGGACATACTTTCAGTTGCTTTTGATCGGCTAGAAAAATACAAGGTAAGATTAAACCCAAAGAAATGTGTCTTTGGAGTAACCTCCGGGAAGCTCCTAGGATTCATTGTGTCTAAAAGAGGAATAGAAGCTGATCCAGCAAAAGTCAAGGCTATCTTGGACATGCCGCCACCCAAGAATATCAGTCAACTTCGATCTTTACAAGGGAGACTCCAGTCCATACGAAGATTCATAGCACAACTTGCAGATAAGTGTAACTCTTTCCAGCACCTGCTACACAAAAACATCAAGTTCAAATGGGATGAGAACTGTCAACAGGCTTTTCAGGCGCTCAAAGACTATCTTTTGAACCCGCCAGTTTTGATGCCACCAATTCCAGATCAACCATTGCTACTTTACATATCAGCTACTCCGACAGCACTGGGGGCACTCCTAGCACAGCAAATACCTGACGGCAAGGAAAAAGCAGTCTACTATATCAGTCACACATTGGTGGGATATGAGCTAAACTACACACCAATCGAGCGTGCATGTCTCGCTGTGGTCTTTGCTTCATAGAAGTTACGACATTATATGCTCACTCACAAGACTAAGTTGATTGCCAGAATTGATCCACTAAAATATCTTCTCAACAAAGCTACACTTACTGGGCGGCTGGCCAAGTGGATAATGATTTTGAGTGAATTCGACATTGAATACGTGGACAGAAAAGCTATAAAAGGGCAAGCAATTGCAGATCAACTGGCAGATGCTCCCATGATAGATGATGCTCCTCTACAGTCAGAATTTCCAGATGAGTCCATTCTAACAATATCACCTGCAAAGCCATGGCAATTATATTTTGACGGCTCATACACACAGCACGGGGCAGGAGCGGGTATACTCTTTATAACTCCCCAAGGCGATTCTATACCAAAATCATACCGCTTGTCATTTCCTTGCACCAACAATATAGCGGAATACGAGGCATTAACAACTGGGTTAAGAATTGCAGTTCAATGGAAGATCCAAGAACTTCATGTTTTTGGGGATTCTCAACTTGTCATCCGTCAAGCAACTGATGATTATCAAACAAAAGATGAAAAGCTAATGCCTTACAAACAGCTGGTAGATGATCTAAAACAACACTTTGCAAAGATAGAGTTTGAGCAGATACCAAGAGAACAAAATCGCGCTGCTGATGCCATGGCTACAATTGCTTCGCTCATTGATCTACCGCAAAATGAGACCTGCTATGAGTTCCTGGTAGACAACCTGCTGATTCTGTCATATGAGATCACTCCTACAGAAATGATATGTGTTGTTGGTCCTGAATCCCAGTTATATGGTCCCATATTCACATACCTTCGTGACAATATCTTACCTCTCGATCTATCGAACAATCAACGCCGTACTTTCATTCGCCAATCCTCTCGATACGTCATTTTAGCTGATATCCTATACCGACGAGGTCTAGATGGCACCCTTCTTAGATTTTTAGAGAGTGACAAAGCTCAGATTGCATTACAAGAAGTGCATGAAGGGATATGTGGCCCGCATACTAGTGGTCCTACCTTGGCCAAGAAACTCATCAGGACTGGATACTACTGGCCTACTATGGAAAAAGATGCATACCAGTTTGTCAAGAAGTGTAAGCAGTGTCAAATTCATGGAGACCTCATACATGCACCAGCACAAGAACTACAACCACTTGCGTCTCCTTGGCCCTTTTGTCAATGGGGACTCGATCTCATAGGCAAGATTCACCCTCCTTCTTCCAATGGACATAAATTCATTATCACAGCCACCGAGTATTTCACAAAGTGGATTGAAGCCATGCCTCTCACACAAGTTACTGGGAAACAAATCGCTACGTTCATCCTGAACTACATCATTTGCCGATACGGGATTCCCACTTCCATTATTACTGATAACGGGCGTCCCTTCAAAAATCAGGATGTTCGTGAACTCTGTGACCGCTTCCATATTGCCCACCGTTTCTCCACACCATATTACCCCCAAGGTAATGGCCAAGCTGAGGCGTCTAATAAAACAATTCTCAAAATCCTTAAAAAGACAGTCGACGACGCTAGCCGTAACTGGCATGTCCAACTCAATCCTGCACTTTGGGCCTACCGCACAAGTGTCCGCACACCTACAGGAGCTACACCCTACTCACTTGTCTACGGCTCTGAAGCCATCTTGCCTATTGAGGTCGAGTTACCTTCTCTACGGGTCTCCCTGAAAAACATAATCAACGATGAAGACTACAGGGTCTCTCGCTTACAAGAACTAGAACTGCTGGAGGAACGAAGGCACACTGCTTTTAATCATCTCAAGGCTTACCAACAACGAATGAGTCGCAGTTACAATCACAAAGTCAAGACTCGCACATTTGAGGTAGGTGACTTAGTCCTCAGAGAGAACCCCAAGAATCAGCAAGACAGAGATAAGAAGGGCAAGTTCGAACCAAACTGGCTTGGTCCTTACATCATCACAGCAGTATATGGATCTGGGGCATATCAGCTCTCAACTACAGAAGGTGAACCCTTGGAGGATCCTATCAACAGCATGCACCTTCGCAGGTTCTACACATAAGCTCTTCGGAATATCCTAATTCAAAAATACAAAAAAAAATCAAAAAATTTCAAAAATACAAAAAAAAATTATAAAACAAAAAAATCGTTACTTGGTGAAAACCTGGCAAACAGGCGCCTTGTGACAACAAAAAAAAACATCGAAAAATCAAAAAAAGTAAAGAGAAATAATTTCGTCCAACGGTGAAAACCACTTCGGTGGTGCCCTGGGCAAGTACCATGGTGAAAAATGGGTCACCAGCGCCATGCGTAGAGACTTTGCTCCTCCGTCCTTCAGGATTCTCTTTCATCCTTTCACTTCGCACACACTCACAACCTATTCATCCATAATAAACTTACCTTGTCCCATTATGGCTTGTTATTGATCTACCTAAGATTGGTTAGCCATTCATAATAAATCTCCCTTTTCACATCCCTTTCCATCCATAATAAATCAGATCCTATCTGTGGCTAAGGCAAATTCCTATGTCTAGTAATGGGTGTGGAACTGAGAACATCACATGTTTCAAGGAGTACAGTTTCTTCCAGCTTCCTTCAAGTCTATCCGCGCACAATCCGCAATAAAGCAACATTTGCATCGCCAGATCCACAATAAAGTTTCGTCTTCTCCACAATAAAGTATCAATTTCATGGATTCAGTCAGTTTCAGATGAGACACAACAGCAACAATGGGCCTCAACAAAATCAAATCTTTCAACAGACTCAGACAACATATGGTTCAGTGCTATCTATCCTTTTTGTGAAAGTAAACATTGTGACCACAATCAAATAAGACTTATACAAGTGACAAGAGACAATAAACTTGAGGACTACAGTGGATGTTGGTGTCGAGTCTTGGTTTTCTTTTGATTTTATCTTTTGGTGACATGTCTTTTAGCTTTTCTAGGATGTCTTTGACTAGAGATTCTATCTCCAGGATGTCTTTGACTAGAAAGGCGAGGATGGGGTATCGTCACCTATTTGTATTTACTGTCTGTGGATTGTCTCTTAGTAATGCTATGACTTGTCCAAGGATATGAGGACGCTGTGAGTCTAGTATGAACTGAGGCATTCCTTGTTTGTGACTGTCTTACCTCCATGCAAACGGGTACAATGACTTTCTGGGTTGAACAAATGCCTCGATTGTCATAACCTACTTGCCATAATAAGCTCAATGATGATAACGCACAAGAAGCTCTTTCACGTTCATATCTTCTATCTTTCATCCCCCTTTCTTGATTGACTTCCATCGTCCTTCTCGAGTCCGCGTAGCCCGCTATCACATGACTGAGTATAATGACACACCAAAAACACTTGCATTTCATATAGTTACACCTGCATCACTACACATAAGCATTTCATACATACATATAGATATCACAATTGCATCACATCCTGCATACAACACATGTTAGCACATCTCACATTTTCATTATGTAAATAATCATTTGCATTATCATATTCATTTGCATTACATACATTCACATTTGCATCATGCATCACATATACAACATAAAAGAACAAAAATATATTGCATTACATCATATAAGCATCCATATCATAAAACATGCATCACATAAGAACATCTCATCACATAAGGTACACATGCATATAGCTACCGCAAAAATGAATCATCTCATATATAATCAAAATGTGTCATGATACAATGATGTCAAAAGAATCATATGGCTACAAAAGAATCACCTGCAGGTGTCTACAATACAAAAAAATGATACATATACTGATACAATGGGGAGTCCTCTATGGCTATGATGAACTCCCTCCCTCGGAGCTGCCTGGCCTCGAAGGAGTCTGAGCTGTAGATGGACCCGCTCCAGGATCCCCCTGTCTCTCTGGTGGTGGTGGAGGGCCCATGACCCCACCGCTGGACGCCTGCCTCCTGCGACTCCCTCCCGTAGCCGTCGCTGTGCGCGACGATCTATGGAAGCTCCTCGCCCGCTGATTTGCTGGCATGGCAGCATAGTACAGATCCCTCCAATAGGCGATCTCCTCTCCGACTCGTAGCACATATGCGTAGCCTGCCCCTGCATCCTCTGCTGCCCGCCTCCCTGCCCTCAGAGCTGTCTCGGCCTCTGTGTATCTCTCGATAGCCTAATCCCTCTCCCGCTCTGTGTCCCTGAGCCTGATCCTGAGGCGATCCCTCTCCCGCACCAAATCCTCAATCTCATCTGCCTGGCCCTGGCAGATCTCTCGCAGCCTCAACATCTCATCCTCCTCAGGATCTCCGCCCTCAACCTCTGCCTGTGGCTCCTCCTCTACAGGTGCCTGTCCCTGTGCCTCTGCCTGCACCTGTCTAGGTGCCTGAATAGGTCCCTGTGCCTGTATCTATCCTTGTCCCTGCACCTGTCCAAGTCCCTGTCTAGGACCCTGTGCTGCTGGTACCTATAGGGGTACTCCACCCCGACCCCTCACCACCACCTGGGCTGGTCTCTCCTGTCCTCCCTCCCTCCGAGGTGCTACTCGCCTCTCTCCCACCACTCCCCTCCACCTCCGTCGGCCCCTGCCTCCATCTCCTCCACCATCATCATCATCATCCCCTCCCACCTCTCCCTCCAGCAGCTCTCTCGGATCTGTCAATCTCGAAAATGGATGCTCTGCCCAATACGCAGAGTACTCTGCGTCCATCCCTGCATCCTCTACCTCTGGCCACATGTCCCATGGTAACGACATCATCTCCGCCAGCTGTGTCACGGCCTGATCATATGATAGAAGTGGCCCGAACTGTACCTGATCTCTGACTGTGCGGGCATACATGCCCGAGCCTCGTGGCATCCGCTGAATCCACCCAAACTGCCTGCATACCCTGTCAACAAGCTGCCTCTCCAGAATATAGGGCATTCGCCCAATAAGATACCTGCTCCTGAATGCATAGGGTAGCTCCAATGCGTTGTCATCCCACTCCTCGCACCACAGGTACGGCCTCCAGATAACCATGTCTATGTCATCTATGACGCACCTCCAATGCTCCAATCTACCAATCTGAGGCTGGGATGTGATCATGTCGTACAAATGCATGAAGCTCCATCCCTGCCCTCTGCCTCTGAAGTGGATCGGCCGTGTGATGGGAAGGTGCTCATATGCCCACACCTGAAGGAGAGTAACGCCGCAGCCCAAGCCCACTGATCCGTGATACACAAACTGATGCAGCTCATAGTACAAATGGGCCAGGACACATGGCCCCCATGCATACCTGGTGTGCTCTATCATCAGTGTCTCCAATGCCCCTCCCCAGCCAACTGCCAATCCTCGTGTGGCTCTGTCCGGACATAAATACCCACTGATAGCTCCCCCAATAACAGCCGGCAATGCTAAACCTATGGCAGTCATGGTATCCCAGGCCACGTGACCTGCTCGCATCTCCAAACCGGGATCCTAAAACACCCGTCTCAATGCCTCCCTGTCACCGTCACGATCGTATGGAATCAACTCTCCATCGATCGGGATATGCAGTATCCTGTACACATCCTCCAATGTCACTGTCATCTCACCCATCGGCAGGTGAAACGTGCACGTCTCAGAGTGCCATCTCTCAGCCAACGCAGTCAGCAACCCCATGTTTGCCCGAAACTCAGGCACAAATAGCACATGTGTAAGACCCATCTCCTCAATGGAAATCCTATCCTGGATCGACAACTCTGGTCGCAATCTCTGTGTCGATGGGAATCTCTCCCGTGACTCCAACATAGGCAAATACTCCTGCAGTCAACCAATCAATCATGTCAGTTATCGTGGCATTCACTGTTTATCACAAAATGCTACTTGCTATCTAAATGCATACGCTTACCTATCCTAATGACACATGCTAACTACTTGATCAATTGACTACACTATGATCCTACTTGCAACCACATTCCGTTCTTTGTTGAGCTCTTGTGCATATAAAAATCTGAGAGCAAATATATCAAGCAAGATCAATGGAGATAGGAAGAATGGAGATCAAAACCCTATTGGACATGTGATGGTATAATCTTTGTGATTTTGAGTTATTTGCATTGTCTTAGGTAATCTTCATATGTTATGGTGGATCTTTGTTGATTGTTAGGCTAGGGTTTAGTGGTTGGATTCATTTTAGCCTTTCAATTTTGTTATTATTGTTATCCATTTTCACCATATACAGTTCATTTCTTCAATTATCATAGGTTATAGAGAATTGTAACAAGTGGAGGGAAAATACATAAACTCTGAAACAGGAGAGTTTTATGCTTGAAACTTACCCACAGATTTTAGGTTCTTGTTAATTAGAGAAGAAATTTCAAAGGGAACCTCCCCTTGCTGAGAGGAGAGATCAATTTCTCAACATAGCTGTGTGTGAATTATATATTTTATCAATGGTACGCTAGTGACAAAATATTTACCCAACATAAATGAACATAAAACCTTTCCTTCCTAAATATGGAGTTTGGGATAAGAAAGTAATGTGAATTATCCATATTAAAACAAAATTCTCATGTTATTCACCAAATAAATAAAGATCATCAAATATGAATAGCATGGTCCTTAAGATAAATTATACAAATCATAATATGAACGACTACTATAATCCTCACCAACTTTTAGAAACCAATTATTGGACACCTTTTGGTAAATCATGACACATCCACAACAAGACGATACTCAAAGATAACAATTTGAATTGTGCAACAAGATTGACACAATAGAAATAACAACACTAAATAAAGAGAATGCCAGATCGAACCTCAATTATATCATGAATTCACATACAACTAGCCGACAAAATCTGGTTGCAAACAAGCTAACATGCTTGATTACAAAACATGCAATCTGAAGCCCAAGAGGTGTTCAAATTCAATCTATATCTATATGATAGTCCCAAAGACACTGAGAGGGGGGTAGTGAATCAGTGTCTAACCAGTTAATGAAATATTTGAACTTATTTATAACTTTGCAATCCAAATTAATATACTAGTAAATAAGTAATAATGCAACAAAGAGAAATAACAGAGACAACATAAATGCACATCATAACACAAGATATTTTGGTGAGGAAACCCAGTAAGGGTAAAACCTCAGTGGGATTTGTGACCCACACTATTTACTCACTGGCCAATATGAATAAATATTACTTACAATAGGGGCCTGCACATATAGAAAGGCTAACAGCCTAGAGCTCACTGCTCAATAAAAGAGTCTCACTGACTACAAAATGGATAATAAAATCCAAGACAATGTACTACTCAAAATAGCATCTAAAATGCTCGATTTAGTACCGGTTTAAGCTCTACCAGAAACCTTAACTAAATGCCGATAAATGACCTTTTTTGTGCCCATCGGTGAACCTATAGAATCCTATTACCAGTTGGTTGCCATCAATAAAAACATCAACCATTCTCATGTGAGTTTAGAATGCCAATAATCTCCCCCTTTGGCATTTATGGTAACACTCATGAGAAAAATCCAAAACCTGTCGTCCGAAAATGAAGTCCAAAAATTGATCCCCAAAAAAAGAGTGTACTCCTCCTGAGCAAGTGATTTATTCTGTGCATTTTCTTCCATACATTTTTCTCCATACTACCCCCCCTTTTACATCAATGACAAAGGATGTCAAAAGGAATCAAAGAATACAAAAATTCTATCTCATAGCTTGTAACCGGTTGTTTACAATTTGAAAGATATCTACCAGTATGAGATTCAGGCTCTGTATGAATCTATTACTGTTAGAGATAATGGTTTCTGTGTGCCAAATCATGTTAGCCAGAAAATACATCTATTTCTCTAATGATCGTTCTCCTTGAATTAATTCCTTAGATAGCTCAACCCGCTAAGTTATAAGACTGTCCAATTTTGGACCAAGTTTTTTTTTCAGTTCTCGAGCCTTCAACCTTATCCTTTCTTTTTCCTGCTCCAATTTCACTATCTTTTCCTCAAAAACTACCACTTTTTGATCAAGAATTAAGGTAAGTTTTGAAGAACCTTTCATATTATCTACTATGTTGTCTATCTCCTTTTGTGTTTCCTTAATCTTCTCATCAATGTCTTTAGTCAAGTGGTGAGGCTTACAAGCTTCCTTATATAATTCTTTGTATTCCAAAATTATTGAATTAAGTACTGGTGATAAGGAATCAATATGCTTAGAATAGTCCTTGATAGTCTTCTCAAAGAGTTCACCTTTTTTTTTATTTACCCTTTCCTTAATAGTTTCTTCATTGATCTTATCTATAGTTAGAACATTTGAAGCAATAAATTTGGACAATGTGTCCAATTTACTCAAAGAACCATCAATACGATCTAACTTACATGTCGGTGCAATCATTTTCAAAATAGGCAATGTATCATCAATGGCCTTGTATGCTAAGGTTTTGCACTCTATGATCTTCTTAATTGAATCCAAAAGAACATCTGTTACATTTGTAGGTGTGAATTATGTAGTGGATGTGCTTGGTTCTGCAATAACTTTCTTTTCCATAGATACTTGACCAATTACCTTAACAATTTCTTCCTTGTTACCATCATTTGTTTCCTCTTTATTTATAGTTGCTTCCAGTTTCTCACTCTGTGTTATTACCTCTTCTTCTAATGTTTTCTTAGTCTGTGGTTTGTTAGCTTCTACCAGTATTTTAATGTTCTAAGAGTTAGCAGTGTTAACCGGTGACTAAGAGATCTCAATGTTTGCAACATCAGTTGTCTTAACCTCTGCAGTCTCTTTATCCATAACAATATTAACATCCTGTATATCTATATTCATATTAAAAAGAATTTCATAATCTGGATTAGTATGATCATGTGTTATTTCTTCACCCTCCTTATTCGGTTGACTGTCTGTATGTACCGGTGTTCTTAAAGTTATTGGTGGGGTGTCCTATGCTGGTGGAGAAAGGTTATCTATAACCTTTATAATAGGTACACTACCAATTTTACCTTTACCTTTGTCATTTTGATATACCTTTGCAAAAGATCTATCCATTTTCTCTCTCTCTCCCTTTCCTCTTTCTTTTCTTTTTCAACAAAAAATATGTCCCATTTGTTTGTATTTTCATCAACTCTCTCTTTCACTCTCCCAGCTGTTAGGCTGACTTGCCGGTTGGCTTCAACAATTAGTTCATCAATCTCTTCTCTGGAATTAACAGGGTGAACAACCAACAATGCTTCAACCTTTAACTTTTTACCTAGTTCCATTATTGATATTCTTTTTACTTTTAATCTTATGCACAAGTCATTAGAAAGATCATCTACAACCTCAATCAAAACTTTCTTGTAGATGTCAAGATGCAAAATGATGCTCTCCTCTATTGTGTCCTTATCAGAATCCTTGAATGAATGGTAAAGTTTATTCACATTGCAAAGATTACCATCTTGAGTAATTTCATTTATTAGTTCCTTTGGTGTAATGGTATCCAGTGCCTTATGTTGTTTCTTCTTTGGAGTCAGTGCAAGAAGATGAGTCCACTTTTTGGCCAAAAAGTGGAAGTGTTTTCCCCGATTTTCAGATTTTGTCTCATTTGAGCTTAAATTTTGAAACACTTAGAGATTGAATCTTGGAAAAAGTCAGTAATAAAAAAGATAGCCCTCTAAGTTTACTTTCCAAATATATAATTTATTTTAATACCCACATAATAAAAAATAACTTTTTAAATGGAGTTCTGAAAACTATGTTTTAAAAATGCCTGTTTCAGGACCATACCATGCATGTGTACGACCCACACTTTTTGACACAATTAAAATTATTTTATCAAACTGTTTTGGGAAATGGTTTGTAACACACCGAAGATTGATGAGCATATTTTTTTGTATTTTTTTTTTAATTAATTTTTTAATGGCCGTAATTATCTTTTTAAAAATTTGACGTGTACGACCCACATAATTTGATGTAAACTTAACATTTTTTGATTTTTTTTTTTTAAATACAAAAGAATTTTGTGTAGATTGATGACATATAATTTTTTTCCAAAATTCTTTAAAATAAAAAAGTTATTAAATTAACAAAATTAGTTAATATTTCAAATTTATGGACCCGATTTAGTATAAATTAAATGAAAAATAGTTAAAATAATCAATTTTTAAATAAATTTACATATTTAGAATTTAGACAGTATAATCTGAAATGGGTTTTAATTTCGTATAAAAATTCTCTGATTAGAGGCACGTAAACTATTTCGGAAGTTCATATTTGTGCTTTCATTCATGGAGATTTGAATTTGCAGGTCCATGTCTCAGGTGTGGCCATCCCAGGCCTATCCCGGGCCTAATCCCGAGCCAAGTGGTGGGTTGTGGAATCAACTTCCACAAAACGGGCCCCCATTTTCAAACAAGGGTGGCTTGTGGAAAAAAAAAGAAAAATGTCGTTTAGAAATGGGGGCCCGCTTTTAAACAAAACGGGGGCCCATTTTTTGGAAACAGGCCCCCGTTTCTAAAAAATGGGCCCCCGTTTTGTTTAAAAGCAGGCCCCCGTTTTAGAACAAAATGGGGGCCCATTTTTTTTTTGCTCCGGACCCCCGTTACCTTTCGGCTCAAGAGCCCGAAGCACAAACGGGCCCCCATTTATAAGAGCACATTTTCCAATCCACAGACTTCCGCAAATTTGTGACTCATTACCTTGCACTTGCCTGTTAGTTTCTTCTTAGGCTCCCTTACAGCCTGTTGCTTCTTCCTTAATGTTCTTTCCTTTTTAGGAGAAGGAGAAGGTATCGGTGAGGGTATCCTCTTCCTCCTTTCAACTCTCTTGAACTTTGCTACCTTACCACTATCTATATAAGAAGAAGTGACAACTGGTGAAACATGAGGTACTAGTTCCAGTCCTTCCAGTTCACTAGAAGAAATACCACTCAAGTTCATCACATTTTCCTTAACTTCTTTAGCCATCTTGGATGCATCTTTGATGAATTTTTCTCTTCTTTTTCTCTAATTTTGCATCAAAACAACACTCTCAATAGTCTCAGCACTACCAAAAATTTCTTCTGAAGGTTCGCTAGGTGCATCAAGAAGTGTATTAGCATAAGCCTCAAGAGTATTCAAATCAACTTCATATCCCATCTTTGTTATCCAAATAGTTCTAGGAGTAACAACTTCCATCCATGTTTCATCTCTTTTGATTACAAAACAAATTTTCTTATCATACTTATCCACAATGCTTTGTGGAATCCTTTCTCTAGCCTTCATTTTGGTTTGGAAGTTTTCAAAATAGGCTTTTACCATATCATCATTATTAGAACCAATGTTGGTAATAGCTTCCATGATCTATCTACCTACCGAGATGGCATATGCAAAGTCCTTGTGACCAATTCCGGGCATCTCCTTTGTGAAGTAAGGAATTAAGCACACAAGTAGATTCCCAAAATAGAATGTCCCCTTCTTGTCACCCTTAATCTTCTTTAAGTTATCTAGTAGTTCATCCTTAAGCCACTCACAGATATCAATTTTAGCATTTTTCTTAACCATCTCATATGCACTATGAATACACAAACTAGAAACATAATTTAACCTATTTGCATGTGTAACCCTATATCCAAATACCATGCTCACATATTTCACATTTGCATCAATGATATCATTAACCCTAAGAGATATGTTGTCAAAGGTAGCTCCGGTTAGGTCCATAACACCCTTTTTTGGTATCTTCTTCTTTTTGTTGGGTCTAGTACTGGTTGAGGGTAAACAAGTAACTGCCTCAATTGCTTCCTTGGTGATTTTTAAAACAGAATCTAGCCACATAAACTCCCCATGAACTCTGCTCAGTACAAGACATACTACCTCATTCAAAAATTTAGGAATGTTCAAAATTTGAACAAATCCTAAATCCTCAACAATATTATCCTCTGTCTTGACTAAACCTTGTTCATTAGTTATAACATCTCTGTATATGTTCTTCAAATCATCAGACCCTAAATTTTTTATGTTGCAGAGAATGTAAATCCTCGGGTCTTTGGAAAAAGCAACTCCCTTTGGAACCTTAGAAAAGGCTCCAATGGAATCATCTTGCTTAGAAATCTCAGGGATAATTTTAAATAGGGTCTAGGGCACTTAATTGTTTTCTACCATAGTAGGGTTTGCAATAAACTCAGGTGCAGAAGATGAAGATGCCATTTCGAAAGATAAATACCTTTTGACTTGAAATCCTTGAATGCTTGAAAAACACTTTGTTGCTTCACCTTAGAATGTCTCTGCTCAATTTAGCGCTCTTCAAATGCTTGGATGCTTGGTGGATTGAAATGAGGGCTTTTCGGTGCTTTATAACCAAAAATTTCTTCAACAACCGCATTAAATGCTTGCCGGTTAAGTGAAGTCTTAACACATCTGCTGGTAAAGAAGAAATACAACTTCTTACCATCAACCGAGGTAGAATGCATGATTTTCAATTTTCTGCCATACCCTCTAAAGATTATTCCTTAGTTAGATGAAGAATATCCTATTGGTGGAGGGTTACTCTGTTCTACTGGTGCAGAGACAAATTAATCAAATCTCTGATCTCTCTTCTTAATCTATTGTTTTGAAAAATTATTGCTTTATTTTGTTTACCTTTTCCTTTCCTTTCTCATTAGATCCTTTATTGTTTGCCAGTATAGTCTTGCTTCTACAAAATTTTTCAATATGTCCAATCTTGTTACATGCATAATAAATTACATTATTCCTCTGAATAGCCTTTCCATATCCTTGACCAGCTTATGTTCTGCATTAATTAGATAAATGTCCAAATCTACCATAAACATAGCATTTCACATTCATTCTATATTTTTCTGAGTTATGACCAACTTTATTGCATTTGGAACATTAACCAGTGGGTAAATTTGTATTCTAATTATTTCTAAATCTACATTGATTTTCTCTATGACCAAATTTGTTGCAATTAAAACATTTCTCATTAAATCTATAAGGATTAGGTTGTCTTATCAGTTTGTTGTGATCTTGGTTATTTGCAACCCAGAACTTTCTCCATGTTCAAATCCAAGTCCAATTGTATCTCCATTAGGTTTTTGTCTTTTTAGCATGTCATCAAGCCTTTCTAAAATTTTCTTGAATTTGTCTTGGTGTTCATTTGTAGTGATCAACTCATTTTCCAGAATCCCAATTTGTCTCCTAAGCTCCTTTTTATCATCTTGCATGTGATTCAGATTTGTCTTTAGCATATATCATTCTCATGAAAAAGTCTCAGATTTTCATTTGCTCCATCATTAAGTATCCTAGTCAATTCTTCTTCATTCTTCATCTTGTCTTCAATATCCTTAGATATCCTCATGGTTAAATCTTGCATTTCATTCCTCATGTTAGTATTCTCTTGCCTCAACTTCTCTGCAATATCTCTAAGAGTTTCCTTTTCATCATAATGTTTCTGCAATTGCTCATGAAGTTCCTTCCTCTTATTTTGTGCTATAACCAGGTTCTCCTGAAGTCCTTTAATGAATTCTTGGGCAGTCCTCAGATCATCTTTAAGTTTTCTATTCTTCAATTTTTTTGCATCAAAATCTTCAAGAGCTCCTTCCAACTGTTTTCTCAAACTCTCCATCAGTACCGGTTTCAGAATCTTCCTCATACTATTTTTGTAAATAGAGGACCAGACTCTGATACCAATTGTTAGATGCAATTACAGTCCCAAAGACACTAAGAGGGGGGCATGTGAATCAGTGTCTAACCGGTTAATGGAATATTTGAACTTATTTATAATTTTACAACCCAAATTAATGTACTGGTAAACAAGTAATAATGTAACAAAGAGAAAAAATAGAGACAACATAAATGCACACCATAACACAAGATATTTTGGCGAGGAAACCCAGTAAGGGAAAACCCTTGGTGGGATTCGTGACCCACAATATTTACTCATTGGCCAATATGAATAAATATTACTTACAATACGGGCTTGCACATGCAAAAAGGTCAACAATGTAGAGCTCACTACTCAATAAAAGAGTCTCACTGACTACAAAATGGATAATTAAATCCAAGGCAATGTACTGCTCAAAATAGCATCTACAATGCTTGATTCAGTACCGGTTTAAGCTCTGTCAGAAACGTTAACCAAAAACCTATCGGTGAATGATATTCACTCACATAACCTTTATGCCTTATTACAAAATCTTTTCGCTATCTTCTACATAATACCATTACATAATTTCCTCTCCAAGCTATATCAAAAATAACCTATAAGATCTCATACATATATGAGTCTTTACAATACATCATGTCGGCTTACAAATAATTAATTACATTATAATATAATTCACATAAATAAAACTTGTCACATGTCAACCTGGATGCCGGTATTCTTTGTTGCCAGTGTAAACTAAATGCTGATGAATGACCTTTGTTGTGCCTACCAGTGTCGGTGAATGATGGCTGCATTGTTGATGAACCTATAGAATCCTATTACCGATTGGTTGCCATCAATGACAACATCAACCATTCTCATGTGAGTGTAGAATGCCAACACTATCATCTACTATCTCTGACTACTCGTTTAAGATTTAATACATCAATATATAGCATCCAAAACACATATCGGTAGTCCAAAGAAGGATTTCAATTGCCAAGGCAAGAAAGTGTAATGTGCAAATAGGGCAGCCCTAAGCATGAAGAAAATCCTCTGGAAAAGAATTGAAATGAGATGAGGATGAAAAGGAAGGTTGGCCAAGCACATGGGAACATCGCATGAAGTGCCCATTAGCTATGCAAGCCAAGGAAATGTTCGACAAGGTAAGGATACACCATCTAGCTATTAAGGTTCAAATTGGTCTAGAAACTAAGAAGTGCTAGACAATCCAAAAGTGAAATTCTACCAGATAAAGATCCAAACAAGCTGAGATCCAGGATCAAGGTACAAGAACATGTCTACAAGCAAAATCTAGCTCCATGTAAAAAATGAGAATCTTGAAGGCGTCTGAAGAGAAACACATAAATTGAACTGAACAAGAAACAAAACAAAAAGAAAATGTGTTTTGGTTGATGCATGATTTCTACTGAACCAAGGATGCTCATGCATCATATCATGACCCTACATAGAAGCATCATTAGATATATCTAAGACCCTTGTTTAAAATATTTGTAGCATCCTAAATTGTACTTGCCTACAATTTTTTCCTTACTTAGGCTTCACTTTAGTGTTCATTCTCTAAGGCTTGATTGAAGCTCTGATTCTACTAACACCAAACACAAAACTCAATTTCTTTCACTATTTGCACATTTCCCCCTTAATCTTGGGACCTTGGTGTATAGGAGCTTGACATTGGGCACCATGGTCCTTATGGACCAAGGTTCTCAACACCATGGTCCTTAAGGAGCAAGGCACCCAACACCATGGTCCTCTCAAAAGGGGCCCATTTTGGGGCCTTATAATGATTACTTAGTTTGAGCAGGAACCTAGATCCTATGTTAGCCCGTGTAGGAAATTTAATTTGTTTGACGACCAACAAGTATAAAAGCAAGTCTATCCCTCTCATTTCAAAACCTAATCTAATGATTCAATATCATCCTGCACTCTTGAGAATTAAAGTGACCAAGCAATCAATCTTATATCAAGAATTAGAGAAGAAGTAATGTCAAGATTCAAGCATTGGAGATGGCATTCATGTTGTATGTTTTATGAATACTTTCTACATGAAACATTAATTCCTTGTGAAGACAAAAAAAACTTCACTAAAAGTTATATCATTAGTGTTTCAGATATTTTCAACCTTTCCCTTAAAAGGATAGCATTTATTTACAATACTTCATTTACATTTCAATTATATCTCATGGTTAATTCCAAAATCAAGGTTTTACCCAAGCCAAACCCCTATTCCCAATAATTTTCCCCTTTTTAGTGTGTGCAGGATTAGGTACAAAGTTGGGTTTTGAAGGATCGACAAGATTTGTAGAGACGAAAATGATCCCCTTTGGACACTGAAAATTTTGGAGGAATAAGGTCACCATCACCACAGTCTCAACAATTTAGGCCAAATTTCAAGGAGTAGATCCAAACCTTCAACTACTGCTTAGATCCAATTTTGTGGCTCCCTTTGGTGACTATAGCTCACTCTTCATGCATAATTGCTTCAATAATTCACCAATGTACCCTAATCTTCAATTAATTCAAAATACAATTCAATTTCAAGGGAAAGAAAAACTCCATCAAGGAAATGAGGAACCTGATAAGAATCTAGGTTTATTAGACTTACATCTATCAAATTCATATATTTCCCTAATATGATGGTAAATAAGCAACAAATAGCATTTTTACTACATTCTACAGTGAAACCCTAATTTTTCACCATCATAATATTAAGTAATATGTATAATATAATTGGCATATTTTTCATAGATTACTTAGATTTTCTACATCAAGACTTTAAAGTATGGAGAGAAAAATCAAAAGTAATCTTGACCCAAACATAGGTGTTAGAAGTGCTCTTAATTAAAGAATAAAAAATACTAAAATGATATAGAAATGTAACAAAAAACTTAAACACATCAGAATAAACAATATATTAAATTAATTATATGAAGACATGAAAAAGCATTACGAAAAATAAACTTTTAAAGAGAAAACTAAAATTAAAATATTTAGTACATACAAATATACATTCCATATTATTGATTGAAAAAATGAATTCTTCAAATATTTTAATAATGTCCTAATTTAAAATGAATATTGACTTATGTCTTATCATTCAAATCTCCAACCAAAAAATGTTGCTCATGACATAGCGTGATGGTTAAATCATGGCATTGCTATATCCACCAAAGTTGAATTTGTCTAATGGACCACTGTAAGCACAGTCATTGTGTCCTTGTAGGTCTATTGTATTGATAATATTGAACCCTAACATTAAAATTATTGGCATTCATATAAGTGATTTCATGTTGTTGACATTGATGGGACAATGTGAGATGGAACAATGTGCTTGAAGACTATGAGCTCTTGCTATATGACTAAATTCATAGATTTTAACTACTTGCATCAATGCAATGCTTTTATGTCAAGAAATGAGAACATCCATTTGTAACTTCAGGTTATTCAAACTAAACAAAATATTCCTGTATTATTAATTTAAATAAATAAAATATCAAAAATAATTACTTAGATATAAAATGAATACATTTAAATAAACCTCGTTTACAAGACCAACTAATTATCCTTCTAACCCATCCTCATCATGTCTAGATCTTGCAATTAATTACCCAACCGACAATACTAATCCATTTACCCTAATTAAACTACCATTGATATAATAGAATAGTGGATTTTCCTACACATGATAGAAAGAATTAAGTGTAATGAACCTGTTTGAGTTGTTCATAGGTAAACATCACAACAGAATTTAGAATAATGAATCTGTTTGACTTATTCATCCGTAAACTTAATAGATTGGAACAAGTTATTAGGTATAACAGATAACAAAAAACGCCATTAAACCAGCCTATTATGGAAACAGCAGTTGACAGGCCAAACAGAGAACTGGTTTTGAGATTGGCATGGGCCTGACTTTATCCATCTTTCAGTCGGTGCAACTTGATGCCTTGTGACAAACTTGCAGTTTGGAAGCTTGCTAGAAGGGTCAAAAGACATGCGTATACATTTGGCAGCCAACTGTATTATCCAGGATTGTATTAGTCAATATTTGAATATATCACTTAACGTGCTGCACAAGTGTTGAGAATTCAAGACGCACGCCCTAAACAGTGCATGTCTTTTTTGCATATTCAACTTAGAAAACACGACCATGTAGACTAAAACAAACAAATTGACCACACCTGTAAAAGGTTGGTGAGATGGAGACCCAAACAAGGTGAAATAGAGACCTGTGATGGAGATTACTAATCAAACAGAGCGGAGAGTAAATGCAAATCTATATCATTCTTTGTAGCTTTGATATTTTATCCAAGTTTGAATTTAGTAAGCAAAAACATGACTTTACTGATCGAACCATTAATACCCAAGTCGAATTTTCTCTGTTTTGTTCAAAACGATCACGACTGATCAGACATTTCATAACCAAACACAGATGTCATTTTCATAGGTAAATGATCTTCATCCAACAAGTATCAACCATGACGCTTAAATATCTGACCCTAATTTTAAGATCACTAACTATCTAAAATGTAGGTGATTAATATAAGATTCTTCTAGATTTGATTGGACCACGTATAACTACTAAATTTTTTTAAATTAAATTCTGGTTGAATTTTTAAAATGTCAGTTTTAGAACATTTTGTATTAGATCGATCATTTTGACAAGTTACATAATGAATCACATCTTCAAATCTTAATTGTAGATAGATAAATATTTGATCAGAAAAGAATTTGAATTATATTTTTTTTTAATTTAGTTTGTCTATACGTTAGTAATTTGCATTTTTGAAGGCCTTCTGGCCACTCTTTCAAATTCTCATCTACAACTCTTGGAGACCTTTCCAACGAGTTAAACTGCTCGTAATTGCGAGTCCCGAGCAGAAAGTTATGCCTAGTTGAAGTTGGGATAAAATTTCATATAGTTTTTTTGAAAATTTCGTAGTTTTTTTATTTTATTATGTAATGAACAAATGTGACTGTTGGACTTCGATTCTCAAGAAGTTTTTGTGACCCTTGAAATCTCGTGAACTTCTATATGTTGGATTTTCGAATGGAATAGATTACTTTTTGGCTTGCTTCAATTCTATGCTTTCTGATTCTTTATTTGGTATTTATTGATCTTCAGATCATTAATGCTGAAAGCCAAATGTAAATTCAAAGATATGATCATTAATATCCAATTGCAATTTTTTAGGTTTTGTTCAAAACAGTCACCACTGATTTATTTAAAACTGGAATCAAGATGACGAATTTCATATCCAAATTTGAACTTACTATTCGAATGATTAATACCGAAAGCAAAATATGAATTTACCGATCCGATCATTAATACCCTTAAGTTGAATTTAAAACCGGAATCACGATCAGGCATTTCACAACCAAACAAAGATGTGATTGTCAGAAGTAAATGATCTCCATCAAACAAGTATCGACTATGATGTACAAATACCAGAGTGCAATTTTAACAAAAACAAAATGACAACATATCTAAAATGTAGGTGATGTTTCTAGATTTCATATCTAAATTACCAGAGATGTTATTAGGTTTGACTGTAATGGATATTCGAAGACAAAATTTATGATCACGAAGTTTGTGAGGACTGAAATGGAAAAACGTATAGAATAAAAAGCAGAAATACGGAAGATTAATACCCGTGTTGAATTTACACTGTTTTGTTTAAAATGATCACGACTGGTTTTGAAAACTGCAGCCGAGATCACGAGTTTGGTAAAGTAATATTCATAAGCAAATGCTCTTCGTTAGACAAATATAAGCTAGGTATGACATAGAAATACCAAAGTTTCCAAGTTCAATTTGAACTTACAAACTACGACCATGCAGAAGAACACACGTAACTTGACCAAACTTGTGAGAAGTAGGTGAAATGGATAGCAAAACAAGATGGTATAGGAACCCATGCCAGAAATGGCAAACCAAAGACTATGAGGAAGAAATGTGGAGCTATAATATTCATTGTAGTTTGAGATTTTAAATAATTAAAAAATATAGTCAAATATTCATTCTGATGTTTGAATAAACAATACATCTTAATCATAGATTAAGTAGACATAGTTAAAATCCAACTTTATCAAATTGTCAATTATAGATTAAGTAGACTTAGGCAAAATCCAACTTCATTAAATTTTCAATTATAGGTTAAGTAGACATAAGTATGAAATAGAAATTCATCTTAGAAATGGCAATTCAAACACTATGAAGAAGAAATATGAAACTATAATATTCATGAGTTATCTATGCAGTTGTAAAATGGATTATTGATTGTATTTACTGTGAGAAAAATAACAAGTGCAGAAAATTTGCAAAGAAGAACAATAGCACATAACACATAGATTTACGTGGAAAAATCTGGTAAAAATATCCATGGGCAAATTATCTTTCATATTGATTCTCAGGAATTACAAAGTTACAACAATCTTCAAAAACTGTACTTCAAAACATGACTTCGAGTTGCATGAAGACAAATTACTAAGTACAGTAAGTATGACTCACACAACTACATGTAAAACACATGTAGAAATAACTATTTATAGAAATTTTTCCTTAAAAAATGTTCTATTTATAGTAAGTCTCAAAAAATTACTAGTGGATTATCCAAGATGACGCAACCACTGCTACCTAAGAAGGCCATGGTGACTCAACCACTGCTACATGGGAGTCCAAGATGCATCAACCACTGCAAGGTAAAAGTCCAATTTGAACTTCACATTGCAACATTTACTAACTAACACACTATATTGTTATGCTAGTATAACTCCTGATCATCTTTATTAACTAATAAACACAGTCAGCCATGTATTTCGTTTCATGTACTGCATAGATGTCATCATAGTATTCTGTGTAACTTGAGGTTTTAAGTAATTAATGTATTAACTAGTAAACACACTAATATAACTCTTGACCATCTTTATTAATGAATGAACACAGTCAACCTATACTTAATAGATGTCATCATATTGTCTAATATAAGATTTTAACTAATTAATAAATATAGTCAAATATACATTCTAATATTTCTAGAAACAATACGACAAATTATTGAGATATACATAGTTAAAATCGCACCATCAACTAAATTTTGATTAACTTGCACACAGAGAATAAGCACATATGAATTTACCGATCGAATCATTAATAACCCACTTGCATTTACTGTAATTTGTTCGAGACAATCACAAATGACTTATGAAAACTATAGCCGAGATCACACATTTTATAATCATACACATAGTTTTCATAGATAATTGTTGTTTATTAAACATATATCAACTATGACAGACAAATATCAAAGACTACAAATTCAATTTTATCTCAAATATTTACTTAAAAAGTAACTTGGCGTCTAATATTTATTTAAGGTTGTTGTCATCAATTTTGATGATCTAACTATTTGTAGTCATAAAAGTGTCGAAAGCATCACTTTTTGAACTCCTTAATGTGGTAAATTATCAAGCCTGATAGTAAAATTTACTTGTACCAATAATTGAACATTTTCTCTCCAAAATTGTATATAAATGCTCAAATCCACATTACCATCATCTTTAAAAGCCTCTATTTGCTAATAAATATGAAAACATAATACTATAAAATAAAACATGACATTACTAATTAGATAATTTTTAACTTCTAATAAAATTTAAGCAAAAGAAATATTAAACTAGATTCAATGTTCACTACTAAAGTAACTAATTTGGTATAATTACGGTGTTGTACCCTGGTTTTTCCTCACCTAGGTCCTAATTACATGTTACCTAAGCTTAGTTACGAACCATATAGGAGGTTTTAGGAGCATCTCCTCTATAGGTGGTTTTATCATGTTATCACATTCCACATTATGTGGTGTCTCCACCATTAGTGTTCTTATCATGCCATTACATATCCATCTTAAGTGGATCTTCCACCTTTGGTGGTTTTATCATGTGAATACTTTTCCACTTTTGGTTGGCGATCCTCTTTAGTTAGGATAATAACTTATTGTTTCTTGTCTCATGTGATAATATTATGACATGTCATAATATTATGCCTTCCTATGTCTCACCTTGGCCTATGTAACCAAGGGGTCTCCTACGTACTTTCATCCATTGTAATTTATTCTACTTGATTGATTTTGTGTGAATTATTGATAGGAATTTGGTTTATTCTTGTCATATTATTTCTCTCTCAAATATCTAAGCTAGAAACACACATGCATGCTATGAAAATCTACTCCATTGCACTCCTTAAATCAAGGTCTTGTGTTTTTAAGATTTTGCCTCTTAGAGCACTGTGCACAAGAGGCTATGATTTATTGGAGATTTGAGATGATAAATGCAAAGAAAGCTAAAGAAAATACAATGCAAGAGAAAAATGCAAAAAGAGAACTAATTGTTAGATTGCTAGATTGTCCCAAATGAGAGAGGGGGCTGAGTTTCTATAGAAGTTTCTCAGAGTGGATCTAGGTTGTAGGGCGAATGTGGGATAAAATATTAGATTTGAGATTTTAGTGTTTATCCCACATGCATTAGATGAGCATAATTGACAAGAGTGGAAGATGAAAAATAGAGGGTGAAGTTGATATGAGAGAGATTTGGGAAATTAATGAAAACTGGATTTAATAAATAATAATGTTATTAAATGGATTTTATTTAAAATATGATATAATATAAATATTATGATATAGTGAGGAATAATGGAATAATGAAAATGAATATCATAATATAATGGAGAATAATGGGATAATAAGATATTATTTAATTTGGATCCACTTCATAATGGGAAAAATTGAGGTTGATTGCTAGGACAATTGTAATGATAATTTTTATGTGTCTACATTTTGCCCCTCTTTGAGACAATGCAATCTGTCGTGTTGTTTCAAAGAAAAATTGATCAACTGATATATATGCCCAAGAGATATCCCAGTAAGGATGGTGATTGATTGGTTATGCCCCCTCGAGATATTGATCGAATAGATTGATGGAGATTGATCTCTTGATAGATTGTGGGACAAAAGCTTGGATGATTGATATTGCACAAGAAATTAAGTTGAGATGTACATTTGATGGAAATGCACAATTGATGAAGTGTAACTAAACAATTGATGGAAATGAACAGTATAGCCAGGTTGATAAGCTAATTGAGCTGATTGAACTAATTAAGATGATAGGGATTGATGCTATCGCAAGATAAGGTTATCTAAGGATTGATTAATTGATTGATCTAGGGGTGTTGAGATTGCAACAAGCAAGTTGATTGATTTGATAAAATGATTAAAGACTCAAAGACTTGCATCATTTGAAGAAAGTGATTGATTGATCTTGTTGCAATGAGAAGAATGAAGAAGATGATGAAAGAGAGAGATGAAAGGGATGATAAATAGAAAAAAGTGATGAGAAGAAGAATGATGAGAAAGAGAATATGAAAGTGATGAGAATTCTTGTTCTTTTTAAGTTCTTGTATCATCATCAAGCTTATTATTGTAAATGGAAAACTCATCTAGGTATAGATTAGACCCCAAATGATTCAATACCAATTGCATCTAAAAAAACACATTACACAGTCAAGGAATGCCCTAGTTCATAGGAGACCCATATGTCCTTGATGATCTTAGATGATCATGTCCTAAGATGAGTTATCATATTACTAAGTAACAATCCACAAGAAGCAAAGTAGTGAACATGCCCCATCTTCACCTTTCTAGTCAAAGACATCCTAGAAAAGCTAAAAGACATGTCACCAAAAATAAAATCAGAAACGATCAAAAGATAAAAGTAAACAAACAGACAATATATGTTATGCCAAAGTGATTTTCGGTCATAGTTAATGTGTTTGGTTTTAAAAAGTCGATCAAATGTTGTTATGCTTGTCCAATCATAGTCTCATCATGTCATGATTTTGTTGAAGTGCAAAGTTGCATGCTTGTCCAAAGTGTTTGTGTCATCACAAAGTTTATTACATGTTTTTTGATTTTTTATGATTTTTAGGGTTTTATAAATGTTTTAATTTTTTAAAGGTTTTTTTAGGACTTTTTATGATTTTTAGGATTTTTTCAGAACTTTTTATTATTTTTATGCTTTTTCGGGACATTTAATGATTTTAAAGATTTTTTCATGTCATTTTATGATTTTTAAGATTTTTTCAGGATATTTAATGATTTTTATAATTTTTTGAGGATATTTTATGTTTTTTATGATTTTTTCAAGACATTATATGATTTTTTTCAGGACTTTTTAGAAGATAGTTACTCCAACCATGAGATGCCAAATATCCCAACCCACTGCTAAAGTTAAGGAGATGCCCTAGTAAGGGATAAGACTAGCTTAGTGCGCAAGAACAACGTTTGAGCAAGTTATGCAAAACAATTCACAAGCTATGATGGGGGTGGGAAGGCCCTATTATGGAATGGGAGAACAGATACAGATAAAGCATGATCAAGTAGAGTACTGAAGGAAAGAGGAGCCAAATCTCTACACCTGGCACCGATTGACCGATTTTCACCACGGTACTTGCCCAAGACACCTGTTTGTCGGTGGACGAATTTATATCTCTTTACTTTTTTTATTTTTCACTCTTCTTTTTTTGTGTCACAAGGCTCCTATTTACTAAGGTTCCACCAAAGCGACCATTTTTTTTTTAGGATCTTTTTCTCATTTTTTGTAATTTTTGAGGATCTTTTTCTCACTTTTTTGTATTTTTTGACGATCTTTTTCTCTTTTTTTTTGTATTTTTTGAGGATCTTTTTCTCACTTTTTTGTATTTTTTTAGGATCTTTTTCTCATTTTTTTTTGTATTTTTTCAAGATCTTTTAAAGAAAATTGCCTAAAGTACTCAAATATAGAATCTGTGAAGGTTAATGTTATTGATTGGATCTTCAAGCCGTTCACCCTCGATATTTTATAGTTGATATGCTCCAGATTCATACACAACAATGTTAATATGTGGACCAAGCCAATTAGGTTCAAAATTGCCCCTTTTCTCTCTGTCTTGCTAGTTCTTTATATTTTCTCTAAGGACAAGATCACCAACCTCAAATGTGCAAAATTTGACTCTGTGGTTGTAACTTCTACACATCCACTATTGATATGCTTTGTGGTGATCAAAAGTAGTTTGTCTTCTTTCATCTAGCAATTCTAAGTCATGCAAGGAGGAGACTTTGTAGTCTTCATCACTGATTAGGTTGCGCAAAGAGACCCATAGGGAGGCTATCTCGACCTCAATGTGCAATATGGCTTCAACACCATAAACAAGGGAATATGAAGTGGCACCTATGGGAGTGTGGACACTCGTGTGGTAAGCCCACAAGGCGAGGTTCAACTGGATATGCCAATCACGACCAGCTTCATTGACCATCTTTTTGAGGATTCCAAGGATGTTTTTGTTAGAGGCATTAGCCTGGTTGTTACCTTGAGGATAGCATGGTGTGGAGAAACGGTGTTGGATATGAAAATTATCACAAAGCTCACTGACATCTTGGTTCTTGAAGGGATGACCATTATCAGTAATAATGGAAAGATGGACACCATACCGACATATGATGTAATTCAAAATAAATGTGGTAACTTGTTTTCTAGTGATATGGGTAAGGGGAACAACTTCAATCCATTTCATGAAATAATCGGTAGCATTGATGATGAATTTGTGGCCATTGGATGAGGGTGGATAGATTTTGCCCATGAGGTTGAGTCCCCACTGACAAAAAGGCCAAGATGTAATAAGCAGTTGTAATTCCTATGCTAGCGCATGTATCAAGTCTCCATGTATTTGGCATTGCATGCATTTCTTAACAAATTGATAAGCGTCCTTCTCCATAGTAGGCCAGTAATAACCAATACGCAAGAGTTTCTTAGCTAGGGCAGGACCACTCGAATGTGCCCCACATATACCTTCATGCACCTCTCGCAAGGCAGTTTTGGCTTCCTTATGCTTAAGACATCTAAGTAAGGTACCATCAAGACCTCGACGATATAGGGTATTAGCTAAAATAGCATAACAGGAGGCTCGACGAATAAAATTTTTTTGGGCTTTGTTTGATAGATCAAGAGGCAATACCACTAGGAATTAGGACCAATGATGAGACATATCATTTCAGATTGTGGTACATTGTAGGCAAGCTCCAAGAGAGGTTCAACCAGGAACTCATAGTATTCGGCGTTACTTGGCATTATTACAAGGGAGGGAATTGTAGCCATTGCATCAGCTATTCTATTGTTGTCCCAAGGAATTTTCTCAAATGTGATTGTAGTAAAGTAGGCCTTGAAATAATCCACCATTCACTTGTATGGAATAAGCTTTTAAACTTTTTTCTTATAATCATCATTAACCTGTCTAATCACTAACTAGGATTCACCAAGAACATGCAAATCTAAGATTTTCTATTGTACAAGCATACAAAGTCCAAAAAGTAATGCTTCATATTCTAAAATATTGTTGGTACAAAGAAAATGTAATTTATAAACCTTCGGTATGCAATCCCCTTGCAGTGTGACAAAGAGAATTCTAGTGCTAGATCCACCATGTGTGAAGGAATCATCAAAATATAAAGTCTAGAGGTTTGAATATTCCATGTTGAAGATTGACTCATCAGGTAACTCTATAATAAGTGGATGATCATTTGTGACAGGAGCATCAACGAGTTGATTAGCTATAGCTTGTCATTTTATTGCTTTTTTTTTTACATACTCAATGTCAAACTCGCTAAGAATCATGACCCATTTAGCCAATCGTCTTGTACGAGTTGCTTTACTCAAAAGATATTTAAGTGGATCAATTTTTGCAATGAGCTTTGTTTGGTGTGTAAGCATGTAATGTCGTAGTTTTTGTGAGGTAAAAACTATAGCAAGACACACTCTCTCAATAGGACTATAATTAGGCTCATATCCCACTAGGGTACGATTGGTGTAATATATTGCACGTTATTTTCCTTCAAAGTCATATTTACCCAAAAGTGCCCCCAGTGTTGTGGCAGTTGTGGATATATATAGTAGAGGCTTGTCATCTGTGGGAGGTAATAACACTAGTGGTGACATTAGGTATTCTTTGATCTGTTGAAAAGCTTGTTCACATTTGTCATCCTATTTGAATGAAACATTTTAATGTAGTAAGTGTTGTAATGGTTGACACTTATCTGCCAGTTGTGCTATAAAGTGGTGGATAGATTGGAGTTTCCCTTGTAAAGATCTCAACTGACGAATATTCCTCGGTGGTGTCCTCTCAAGTATGGCTTTTACTTTTTCAGGATCAACTTCAACTCCCTTAGATGATACAATGTATACAAGGAGTTTCCCATAGGTTACCCCAAAGACACATTTCTTTGGATTCAATCAAACCTTATATTTTTCCAACCTTTAAAGATTTTATCCATAATTTCTAAATGTCCCTCCTAGTGTAAGATTTTCTAGGAAAGTTATCTACAAAATCTTCTAGATATATATGCATCATGTCATCAAAGATAGTGGTCATTGCACATTGATAAGTAGCTTTGACATTATTCAATCTGAAGGGCATGACATTCCAACAAAAAGTTCCCCAAGGACAAGTGAATGTTATTTTGATTTGGTCTTCAGGGGCAATTTTGATCTGATTATACCCCGAGAACCCATCCATGAGGGATAACATCTCGTGTCCTACTATGGAGTCCACTATCAAGTCAATATTTGGAAGTGGGAAGTCATCTTTAGGACAAGCTTTAATTAAATCTCTAAAATTTGTGCAAACACGGACACTCCCATCAGGTTTTGAAGCTAGTACCAAGTTTGAAATCCATTCACCATAGTCAATAGGTCTTATAAATCCAACATCTAGCAACTTTTGTAATTCTGCCTTTACCAATAGTACCACATGAGGGTGCATTTTTATCAATTTTTGTTTGACAATTTTTGCCCCTGATGGTAAAGACAAGTGATACATAACTAAATTGGGGTCAAGTCTGAGCATGTCTACATAGGACCATGCAAAATTAACCTATATTTCCTTGTAAAACTAGATATGCTCTATTCTCTCTTCAGGGGTCAATGATTCAGCTAGATGTATAATCTTTGGTTTCTCTTCTATGCCCAACTTGGGCGGTACTTTCTTTTCCACTAACATAGATGAATTTTCATGGTATAATTCTAGGGGAAGTGTGTCAAGCCTTCCATGCTCAGGCACCTCAAAGAGGTTTTCACCTTTGGATACATCCTTTATTTTTACTTTTTTGGGGTCTAATAGCACCGCAAACTGGTTTTCACTAGAAGACCTATTGACATTTTCCATAATTTTGTGACTAAAAGGCTTGGCACCTTCTCCAAAGTAAGTCACACTGTTGAGTTATATGGTGAATCCACCCCTATGATCTCCAAGGGGTAAATCACTTCATGCTTCAAGAAAGTTTATAATTTCCTCATCGTTTTGAAAAACATCTAACTGGGGTTGTCCCTCGCGGTCCCAATCAATAAGTTGCAAGTGAAAAAGAGGTAAAGGATCATGATTAGGTTCAAGGTTATGAATAGGCTTAAGGGTACAAATATAATCATAGTCATATGTATCAATGAAATCGTTAGTCATCGATTCTACCTTCCTCGTCAATCTATGTTGCACTAGAAGACTCCCCTACCTCACTCAAGTTACCCTTAGTACTCAAGGTCTTATCTTTTTGCATATCATACCATAGACCAGGAACCTTTCATCCACCATTAGGTTTGATTAGTTCAAGTATACCTTGTTTGTGTAAACCAAGAGGACTATGACCATCATAGCTATATCTTTTCATTATCTTCAATCCCTTTCCATATTGTTCAGCTGGTGTTTTGACTTTAGGTTCTGCAATTTGTTCTTTCTCTGTATCTTCATCTTTGTATAACCATCTCAAGAGGTTCTCTTCCTCCATTTCATCATACAAAGCTCCCCATTTTTTTAAAATGGTAGGTTTATAGACTATAGTACTGGTGTCCAATATGGTCTCAATCATTTGTGGTTTTTCATAAGTGCAAGGGAACAAAGGTAGATTTCTAATGCAGAGAGCATGACTCATTAAATATTCGCCTACTCCATGGTCTTTTACTTTTATTCTAATCTCAGCTTCGTTGGATTTGGAAGTGGATGCTTTTAAGGATTTAGGATTAATGTATTCTTGTGAAGGAGTTGCTTCACAGTTACTAGGAATGATGGATTCAGTCTTAGAACTCAATTTTTTGCAATACATAAAAGGGGTTGGATCTCCTTGCATAGTTACTTTGACACCATTGTGTGGAAATTTGATACATTGATGGTAGGTAGAAGGTACAGCTTGCATTGTATGGGTCCAAGGCCTTCCGAGGAGAATGTTATAGGTCAAGGAGAGATCAAGGACTTGGAAAACCACATCTTTCACCACAAGTCCCACTTTAATAGGCAAGGTAACTAATCCCTTAGATGAGCATTCATCTTCATCAAATGCCTTTATTGAAATATTTTTCTTTGGATCAACTATACTTTCATTAGACCCAAGCTCTCTAATCAATTTCAGAGTACAAATATTTAGACCCGCTCCTCTATCTACCAGAACTCACTTGATCTTAACTCTATGGAAAAGGACCTTAATGTGTAGGGGCACATTATATGGTTGTTGCATGGATAAAACATCATTCTCAGTGAAAGTGAGGGTATGAGAGGAGGCGATATGTCCCACCATAGCTTGAAATTGATCTACATGTAGGTCTATAGGCATGGTAGTGGTAGCGAGCGCTTTATCAAGGATAACTTTATGCTCAGGGGATAAGTGTAGCAACTCAAGTATAGAAATTTGTGTGGGCGTCTTCCCTAAATTCTCTATAAGGTTGTATTGCAAAGATAGTGTAGTTAGTTTAGAACTAGAGCCCTTAAGAATAAATGTGCCTCTATGGGTGGTAACATTGCAATCAGTTCATTTCCCCTTTATGATAAAATTGTTCACATGATTATCAGCCTCATTGATGTTTTTCATGGTATAGTCGTAATTATCATTGGTATAGTTCATGTCATCACCAGATTTTGGGGCCTTCCCTTTATCCTTATCATGCTTAGAGAAATGATTTTTGAATATCTCACGATCAAAGTTACTAGAAGGAGTATGTCCATCAACCGAGATCTTTCCCTCATCAAGAAGGTCTTGTATGACATGTCAAAGTTTATTACAACTATTAGTCTTATGACCCTTGTGTCTATGGTAGTCGTAAAAGTGATCATCATTCCACCATGGGGGTTTAACTTGAGGATTGCATTCCCTTATCTCTGGCAATGTTATAAGATTGTTTTCAACGAGTTCTTTCAATGTTGGTTCAAGTGGTTTTCCCAATGGTGTAAAATTTCATTTAGGGAAGCTTTTTTATTTCTCTTTCCCTTTGTCTAAGGATGAACCCTTAAGGTTGTAAACAAGTGCTGATGTTTTAGCATTTTTTCGTATCAACAATTCTATCATTAACCATATTTTGATTCTTATCCCAAAAGGGTGTTTTATGGTTTGAACTTGAATCCTTTGTGATCTTTAACATCATTTACCTTTATAGTACCATCATCAATAAGGGTCTTTTAAATCTGAAATACCATGTATATGACCTCTGTTAGGTCCCAGAGACAACTGAGAGGGGGGGGTGAATCAGTTGTCTAATGAATTTAAACCAAAAACCAATTAGTGTGTTGGTAGATAGTGTTAATAGTAAATTGCTATACCAGTAGAGATTAATGCATGAAACATAAACATAGAGTCAACCACAACACATAACACCAATATTTTGTACGTGGAAACCCTGTAAGGGGAAAAACCACGGTGGGAAACCTTACCCACAATCAGATGATACTACTATAGATAGTAAGTGTACATAAATGGGGTTTGCACATTCAGAAAGGCCAACAGCCAGAGCTCACTCCTCAATCACAAAATGGGAGTCACACTGACTACAATTGGATGGTTAGATCCAATAAGAATGTACTGCACAAAATAGCATCTTCATATGCAGGATTTAGTACTGATGTAATGCTGATATGCTTCTACAAAAACCTAGCTTCACCTTCAAATGATGTCATTCTATATACCTCTTCTTAATCTCGCATATACCTTCACACAATTATTTTTCGCATTCCACATTTGATCTTACAATTAAGATCTTACATTTATACCATAACCTAAGACCAATTTTAGTAGGTCGGCTCTACAAGATATTACAATAAAAACATTTTACATACAATATAATATCCGATGCAATAACCGATTAAACATGTCGGCTTAATGCATTTACAACATTAATAAATCATCTCCATAGTGTGCCATGCTGATCTGGAAAAGATAAACCTACCGGTGTAACCCTAGATAACCTTGGACCTATTTGCCGGTAAAAGAAAATATGCAAATATGAATATACCAATGATCAATTCATCAAAAAAAAGTGTCCATATGATGTCTTCAACATTATCAAGTGTCTTCATTATCATTCCAGGTACTGGTGAACATTAAATCCTGCCGGTGAACCATATACTAGTAACTGTGTAATAGTTGCTTGCAAGTGAATGTTGTTGGATCCCCAAAGTGCTAGTGTTTCAGTAGGTGTTGAAATCAATGACAAACCCATACCAAAATATCAATAATCTCCCCCTTTGGCATTGATGCCAACACAAGATGGAAAAACCATCAAAATGCCAAAATAGAAATGCCAAATACCAAAAACCAACAATCTTCTTTAAACAACAATTTCTCCCCCTGGGAGCAACATGTGTTTATCCAAAGATTAATCTTTAATACCAAACACTCCTCAAAAGATAATGTGTTTTTCCATAGATATCTCTCCCCCTTTGACATTAAATGCCAAAGTTACAAAAATCAAGTTCATACAAAATACCAACTACTCCCCCTGAGAAGTAGCTTCCTCGTCAAAGACCGGAGTAAAAGATTTGTCTTTCTATTATGTCGGTTGATGAAAATCATCAACTGTCTAAGTCTCTACTGGTGGTGGTGTAACCCCAAGCTGATCTTTGAGATATTCAAAGGTTTTGTGAAAATATCTGCAAGTTGTTCGTTAGTATTCACATAAACCAGTTTTATCTCCTTTTCTTCAACTTTTTCCCTTAGAAAATTCAGTTTGATAGAAACATGTTTTCTTTTAGAATGTAATACTGGATTCTTAGATATATCAATTGTTGCAGTGTTATCACAATATATAGTAATGGGTTCCTTGCATTTTACCTTTATGTCTTTCAACATTTTCTTAAGTCATAGTACCTGTGCACAATTAGTTGTCACTGCAACATATTCTAATTCTGTTGTTGATAAAGATGTACAACTCTGTTTCTTACTTAACCAAGAAACTAATCTTTTTCAACAAGAAAGAATGCTCCTGCAGTGGTGATTTTTCTATCATCCACATCTCCTGCCCAATTTGCATCTATGTATGCACATAGGTCAAAGTTTTCATCTCTAGGATACCATAATCCAAGATTTGTTGTGCCTTGTAAGTATCGGAAAATCCTTTTTACTGTTGATTCATGATTTTCCTTAGGAGTACATTGAAATCTAGAAACAATACATACTGCATTCATAATATTAGGCCTGGTTTGTGTTAAATATAGTAAACCTCCTATCATAGATTTGTATCTAGTTGGATTAACAGGTGTAGATTCATTCCTTTGAGATAATTTGTCATTTGTAGTCATAGGTGTGCTTACCGATTTAGACTTCTCCATCCCAGATTTCTTTAGTAATTCTTTCAAGTACTTGGATTGACTCAAAAATATACCTTTATTAGTCTATGAAATCTGCAATCCTAAAAAGAATTTTATTTCTCCAATCATAGACATTTCAAATTCTTACTGCATTTTAATAGAAAATTCCTTACATAATCCATCTTCTCCTCCAAAGATTATATCATCAACAAATACTTCAATAATCAAGATGTCATCATTAGTTATTTTTTAATATAAATTTATATCTACATTTCCTTTAGTAAAACCAATCTTTAAAAGATACTTATCCAACCTTGCATACCAAGCTCTTGGAGCTTGTTTTAATCCATACAGAGCTTTTCTTAACCTGCAAACCATATCTTTGTCATTTGTCAAAGAAAATCCATTAGGTTGTTCAATATATACTTCCTCTTCAAGATCTCCATTCAAAAATGCACATTTAATATCCATTTGATAAACTTTGTAGTCCTTGTGAGCTGTAAAAGCGAAGAATAATTTGACTGCCTCAATTCTAGCTACTGGTGCAAAGGTTTCATTGTAATCAACTCCTTTTTGAGAATATCCCTTGCACACTAGTCTTGCTTTATTTCTAACAACCTTACCATCTTCATTAAGTTTGTTTCTAAATACCCATTTGGTTCCAATTACATTTTTATCTTTAGGCCGAGGAACTAATGTCCAAATATTATTTTTCTCAATTTGTCCTAATTCTTCTTCCATAGCTTTAATCCAAAATTTATCTTCACATGCCTCATTGATAGATGATGGTTCAATTTGATAAATAAGACATACCTCTTCATTTTCCAACCTTCCTCTTGTCATAACTCCTTAAATTTGTTTCCAATTATCTGATCTTCGGAATGATTCAATCTTACATACCGGGGTGTCTTAGTTTCCTGTTGTTCTTCAATTACTATGGAATCCTCTTATGATACTAGGGTAACTGGATCTTCATTCTGTATCGGTGGAATTGGTGTAGGTTCATTTGTCACAATTTTTGTTACCGGTTCAAAGTCTATATACCTTGAAGTTCCTTTGAATTGTTCATCAATCTTTACATTTGTACTCTCAACAATTTTCTGCAATCTCTTATTAAAACATCTATATGCCTTGCTCTTAGATGAATAACCAAGAAATATTCCTTCATCACTTCTAGGATCAAATTTGCCAATATACTCATCTCTTCTAATATAACATTTACTTCCAAAAATTATGAAATACTTAAGGGTAGGAGTATTACCAAACATAGTTCATGAGGGGTCTTACCAATTTCACCTTTGATGTGAACTTTGTTGAATGCATAGACAACAGTGCTGACTGCTTCTCTCCAATACACATGTGGTAGATTTGCTTCTGATAACATACTTCTTGCTGCATCCAAGATAGTTCTATTTTTCCTTTCAACAACTCCATTCTGCTATGGTGTCTGAGGTGCTGATAACTATCTTCTAATTCCATTCACTTCACAGAATGTATTAAAATCCTTAGATGTGAATTCTCCTCCTTGATCTGATCTTAAACATTTGATTTTCTTACTAGTTTCATTCTCAACCATTGCTTTGAATAGTATGAACTTTCCAAGTGCTTCTGATTTTTCTCTGAGAAAAGTAACCCAGCACATTCTAGAATAATCATCAATAATTAGCATGAAATATCTATCACCTTGTAAGCTTTTAGTTCTAGCTGGACCACATAAATCAGTGTGAATCAAATCAAGAACACTATTTGATTTTTCTGGAATACTTTTGAAACTAGCTCTAACTTGTTTTCCAAATTGACATTCCTTACAAATTGTATTCTAAGGTTTCACAATTTTAGGTAGATCTCTAACTGCCTTAGAGATACCAATCTTTACCATGCAATCAAAGTTTACATGACACAGTCTCTTATGCCATAACCAACTTTCATCTATATGTGCAATTAAGCATCCCTTTTCACTGTTATTCAAATGAAAGATATTACCTCTAGTCTGATTACCAATTGCAATTTCCAAACTAGTTCTATTCATGATCTTGCATTTTCCATTTTAAAATTGTAACTGAAATCCTTTTTCAATTAATTGACCAACACTTAAAAGATTATGCTTTAATCCTTCAACATAGTAGACATTGTCAGTGTTATGCTTACCATCAAGAGATATTGAACCCTTACCTTTGATTGAACAGGCTTTGTCATCTCCAAATCTTACTAAACCTCCATTGTATTCTTGAAAGTTTATGAATTTACCTTTGTCTCCTGTCATGTGATGTGAGCATCCTGAATCAATGATCCATTCATCCTTTGCTTCAACTTTGGCTACTAGGGCTTGTTCTACCAGTTGAGTAGTAGGTGCCGGTTGATCTTCTATTATAGCAACAAAAACCCATCCATTGTCTGTTGGATCCTCATCAGAATCATTAGTCACACCTTCATCAGCAATGTAACAGGAGTTGTCTTTGTTCTTCTTAAATCTGTATCTCTGATATTTAGGATTAGGCTTGTATATTCTTCTAGCTTCTTCTCTTAGTCTAGCATGTCTATTAGGGCATCTTGAAGCCATATGACCAATCTTATTGTAGTTGAAACATTTAAAGGGTGCTTTACCTTCATACTTACTTCCAACTAGACCTTTTGGCATTTTTCTTGCAAATAGTGCTTCAAGTTCTTCAAGCTCTTCATTCTCCTTCCTAGTTTCTTCAAGTTCTCTTGAATAAAAGGCTTTCCAGTCTGATTTATCAAATGATGGAGTAGATGATGTTGATTCTTTAAATGCCAAATCAATTTTTATAGTAGCAACAGGACTAAATTCCTCAATTTCAAAGCTGAAAGTTTTCCAATCAATCTATCCCTAGTTACTAATGTATTAGGCATTGTTCTCAACTCATTTATAGCATTAACCTTCATTTTATATGTCAGTGGCAATCCTCTTTAGATTTTTGAAACAATTTCATTCTCACTCAAGGTTCCTCCACAACATTTAATACCCAAAACAATTTCATTTACTCTTTTCATAAAAGCAGAAATCCTTTCATCTTCTTCCATTTTCAGATGTTCATACCTGACTCGGAAGCTTTCAAGTTTTGCAATCTTGACTATGGAATCTCCTTCATTTAGTGTTTCCAAATGATCCCAAATAGCTTTAGCAGTAGACCTATATAATAATCCCATGATTTGTTGATCTAATAATGCACTTGAGAGTGCTTCTCTTGCTTTGCAATCATTCTCTTCATCTTTAGCTAAGGTAGTTGGAACAGTCTAACCAGCTACAACAACAGTATAACCATTCTTTGTAACTTCCTAGATGTCTTTACCAATGCAATTTAGATGTGTCTCCATCCTGATATTCCATATCCCATAGTTGGTTCCATCAAGTTTAGGACTGTCCTTCCTGAAATAATTAGTAGACATTGGATCTCCTCAAGTTGTTAAACTTCTACAAAAGAGGACTAAGCTCTGATACCAAATGTTAGGTCCTGGAGACAACTGAGGGGGGGGGGGGTGAATCATTTGTCTAATGAATTTAAACCAAAAACTAGTTAAGTGTGCCGATAGACAGTGTTAACAATAAATTGCTATACTGGTAGAGATAAATGAATGGAACATAAACATAGAGTCAACCACAACACATAACACCAATATTTTGTACATGGAAACCCTGTAAGGGGAAAAACCATGGTGAGAAACCTTACCCACAATCAGATGATACTACTGCAGATAGTAAGTGTACATAAATGGGGTCTACACATGCAAAAAGGCCAATAGCCTAGAGCTCACTGCTCAATCACAAAATGGGAGTCACACTGACTACAGTTGGATGGTTAGATCCAATAAGAGTGTACTACACAAAATAGCATCTTCATATGCTAGATTCTGTACTGGTGTAATGTTGACATGCTTCTACAAAAACCTATTTTCACCTTCAAATGATGTCATCATGTATACCTCTGCTTAATCTCGCATATACCTTCACACAATTCTTTTTTGCATTCCACATTCGATATTACAATTAAGATCTTACATTTATACCATAACCTAAGACCAATTTTAGTAGGTCAACTCTAAAAGATATTACAATAAAAATATTTTACATACAATATAATATCCGATGCAATAACTGATTAAACATGTTGGCTTAATGCATTTACAAAAATAATAAATCATCTCCATAGCGTTCCATGCTGATCTAAAAAAGATAAACCTGCCAATGTAACCCTAGATAACCTTGGACCTATTTGCCAGTAAAAGAAAATATGCAAATATGAATATACCAATGATCAATTCATCAAAACAAAGTGTCCATACGATGTCTTCGACATTATCAAGTGTCTTCATTATCATTCCAAGCACTGGTGAACATTATATCCTATCGGTGAACCATATACCAGTAACTGTGCAATAGTTACTTGCTTGCCAGTGAATGTTGCTGGATCTCCAAAGTGCTAGTGTTTTAGTAGGTGTTGACATCAATGATAAAACCATACCAAAATACCAACAACCTCATCAAAGGTGTCCAAACACTTGAGGAAAATCTCTCTTCTAATTTCCATGATTAAATTGCGACAAAAGAGGTCAACAAATTTCTTATCGGGAATGTCATAAGGAGCTATTTTTGTCGGATGTCTCCATCTTTGCAAAAATGATATGAAGGATTCTCCTTGTTTTTGTTTTGTGTTGAAGAGGTCCATCATAGTCACCTCATGGTCATAGTTGTAAGCATAGTGTGAGACAAACTTATCAGCCAATTCTTGAAAAGATTTGATAGTCGAAGCTAATCGGGAGAACCATCCCTTGAAACTTCCTCCAAGACTGCGAGAAAAGAGTCTTGTGAGGTATCTTTCATCTACTACAAATTATAGGGTAGCAACACAAAACTCTCTCAAGTGATCTTTAGGGTCCCCTTTCTTTGTGTACTTATCTAGTTTTAGTATTTCCCAATGACTAGGAAACGGTGGCATCAGAATACTCAGATCAAAAGGATAGGGACATATGTCCTCAACTAAAAACTTGTGTGACGATGCCTTCTTATTCTTTAGATTGTCTATTCATGTCTTAATGCTCTCAATTCACTCAAAATGAGATCATTGGTATGATAGATTTCAATGTTTTTGTAGATCTCTTGTATTCTGGTTGTAAGTAGAAAGGTCTCTGATCTTTTATCCTCTCCTCATTGTTTGTCCTTGTAGGTTTAGATTCACTAGCTCACGGTTTTTCCTTAATTGTGAGCAATGATATGTCAAAATCAGATGGCAATTTAATTCCCTCATCAACAAGGGCTTTGAAGTATGCTTGTGGATCATGTTTAACCACCTCTATAAGGAGTTTAGTAAATCTTTGGTCATGAAACACTTCATCAATGGTAGATTTATTTATTTATTTATTTCTTGTTTCAATGTTTCATTGGTTGCAATGCTAATGCTTTCTTCTTCATCAAAATTAACAAGGTTGTCTCCATCTTGAAATAGATGTATTTGAAACATTTTGATTCTCGAGTTAGGAGACATAAGAGATTGTTCTGATCTTTGACCTAAGGATTATGGATATGACGATGAATGGGTCTCAAGGTATGATGCAAAACCTAATGTGAAAAAGGGGAACTATATTATATGAGCGATATTGGGATATGATAAGGATAAATGCAAAAAATACAATATATATGATATGATTGAAATGGGGATGTATTAAAAGATTGATGCAAAAATGTGATCTATATGATAGGAAAGTGATGTTATCTATATTGTCCTGCAACCTCACAACATACTCATGGTCTGTTCATTCTTCTCCTCTAGTGTTGATTTGATTTAGGTAACATTCTACCTCTTCATCACAAACAACATCCAAGCACCTTGCTCATCCTGCTTATATATTGGTCATGACCTTTCCTTACCAGTGATACACTATACCGGTATTGATCACCTTACCATCTCATCCACACAAGTCAAGAACTAACTTGTGTACTAGTGACTCCGAGGTCATCTTCCTTACCTCGCTAGTTGTCTACAACACAAGGTGATATCAAAGAAATCTCAACCTGTACTCCTCCTTGACAATGTTGCACATACATCTCTCATACTATTAGTCATCCCATACCAGTTGACATCAATGGCAACCCAATGCCAATAGCTTTGATACCAATTATTGGAATCCAATAACACTGAGAGGGAGGGTGAATTAGTGTTCTACTAGTAAATTTAGTTTTGAACATATTACTTACTAACTAGTTAACAATAAATTAAATTAGAATGCATACACAAAATATCACAATGAAAGACAACACCATAACACCAAGATTTATACGTTGAAAACCCTGCAAAACAAAAACCATGGTGGCGATGATACCCACAATATCTATATACTTGATCAAAGTATATAAATATTGCATAAGAGGGTCTACACATGCAAAAAGGCCAGCTGCCTAGAGCTCACTGCTCAAACACAAAATATATGAAATCTCACTAACTTACATAATACTTACAAGTGTTTACAATTAAAAATGTACTTATAAATTGCATCTGACCAAACTAGATATGTTCTGGTGAATGCTCTAATATCCTCCTTTGTATACTGGTTCTCTAATGCTCTATTCTTCTATCGGTTAAGCTATGCATGTGAAACTGCACACAGTCACTGTTGGCATATGCACACTCCAATGAGACATTGTATGTGATTGAAGGTTTTGTCATTGATGGAAACCTTGCAATCCTATGGCACCAGCAAGACATTATACCAGCAAAGCATTACACTGACAAGATAGTGCACCGACATCAGCAGAACACTCTACACTGGCACCAGCATAGAAGAAAGAAAGTATATCGGCATAGAGGCCAACAGGATTTTTGTTATGTAAATATTTTGTTTATTATTGTAAGCCAACTTGGAAAATTGTAAAATGACTCTTATATATAAGGGAGATCTTTGTAGACATTTGTAATAATGATGTAAGAAGCATAGAGGAAAATATTAGGCAGACCTAATGTGTGAAATATAGGTCAAGGGTATATGTAAAGAACAGAGAAGGAACTGGTACTGAATCTGGCATTGAAGATGCTATTGTAAAGTAGTACAAGTTATTGGATTAGTATAATCCTTATTGTAAGTTAGTGTGACTTCCCATTGAGCAGTGAGCTCTAGGCAGTTAGCCTTCCTACATGTGCAGGCCCCCTTTTGTAAGTAATATTCTCTTATTGGCCAGTGAGCGAATATTGTGGGTCACAAATCCCATCGAGGCTTTTCCCACACTGGGTTTCCTCGTTAAACATCTTGTGTTATGGTGTACTTTTCATGTGGATATTCTTGATTTTGTTTATTGCATTATTTATTGCATACTAGTACACTATTATATTATGTTATGCATGTTTTAATTTAAGAAATACTTATTACCGATTAGATACTGATTCACCCCCACCTCTCAATATCTGTGGGACCCCTAATAATTGGTATCAGAGCCTGGTCCTCTATTTTCAGAAGCCTAACAGCTTGAGGAAGATCTTGACACCGGTAAAGATGGAAAATTTGATGAAGCAACTTGAAGGAGCTCTTACAGACTATGATGCAGAGAAACTGAAAAAATATCAAATTAGAAGATGATTTAAGGGAAGCTCAGGATATCATTCAGGCACTTCAAGAAAATTTACTATTGTAAGAAATAAGAGAAGAGAACTTTGTGAAAAACTAAAAAATGAGAATGATGAAAAAGAATCACTTAATGATATGATAAACAAGTTGAAACAAGAGATCATGACAACAAAAAATGAAATGCAGGATATGACTGTGAGATTTTGCAAAGAAATTGAGGATAGAAAGAAGAAAGAAGAAGAATTGACTAGAAGACTAAGTGATGTAGCAAATGAGAACACAAGACTTAGCTATGAAAATGACATGTTGAAGACAGATCTGATGCATACTCAGAATGACTCAAATGAACTAATGAGACAAAAAGAAATCTTGGAAAGAGAACTAGAAACTACAAATCAACACAAAGAAAAATTCAAGAAAAGCTCAGAGGAACTTGGTACCTTGCTGAAGAATCAAAAACCTAAAGGTGACACTTCTGGAATTGGATTTGAAGTTGGTGAAAGCTCCAGTACTACAAATACTCAAGATCACAGCAAACCGGTAAGACAACCTCATGCTTATAAATTCAATGGAAAATGCTTTAACTGTAATAAGTATGGTCATAGAGAAAATGAATGTAGATCTAGAAATTATCAGAATATCAACACACCCACTGGGCAATGTTCAAAATGCAATAAATTTGGTCACAACTTTGAAAACTGTAGAATGAATGTGAGATGTTATGTTTGTGGAAGATTTGGACATTTATCAAATCAATGCAAAACACAAACCGGCATAGGTAATGGGAAAGCTATTCAGAAGAATAATGTAACTTGTTATGCATGTAACAAGATTGGGCATATTGCTAAATTTTGTAGAAGTAAAGGGACACCGATAGACAACAAAAGTGCTAGCTTGAAAGGTAAAGAAAAAGTTGATGAGGTTAAGCAAGAATTCTCAAAACAATGGATTAGAAAAGCTGATCTAAATATTGGGAATACTTCTCCAGTGGTAGAACCAACCAATGCTTCACCAATACAACAAAGTGATACTTCACTGGCAGGATAGAGTAGTGCTCCACCGATAGGAAGTTCTTCATCTAATTGAAGAAAATTTCCTTGAGGGTTTGGCAATCTAATGACACATGTGCTAATTATTCCCTCGGTTAGAGATAAGAAGTTGAAAATTACTTATTACCGGCAGACAATGTTAAGTGAATACTTAACCAGCATGCAATTAATGTGGTAGATGGTGAAAAGACATTATAAAGTTAAGGTTTTGGCTCCATTTCATTTCACCGTGATTTCAAATTTTTAGAGAGCGCGAAGATTCTGAGCTAAGGCATTTTGAGCAAGAAGCAAGTACACTCCAAGCAATCATCCATCCAAGGTAGTAAAAGGTATTTAATCATGGCATCCACCTCTACAATTGAATACATAGAAAACCCTACTATTGTTGAAGTAATAAAAAGACCTAGGCTCGTATTTCAGTTAGTTCCCAAGATAGCAAAGAAGGAGGATACCTTAGGTGCATTTTCTAAAATTTCCAAGGGAGTTGTATATGCTGAAGACCCTAGGATGTACATCCACTACAACATTGAAGAGTTAGGAGACAAGAAAATTAAAACAATGTATAAAACCGTAATATGTGATAACACCAGCAATGTGAAGGATGAACACAAGATTATTGAAACCCTAGGATTTACAGAAATCCTTAGCATTCTTGAATTTCCAAAGGATGTGATTAGGATAGTTTTAAGAAGAGTACATGGAGAATTTTTCTAGTTAGATGCAATCCATAAGATCACCAAGGAAGTTGTGAAAGCTATCACAGGGTTACCGACCACCAGTAAGAGACCAGATAAAACCAAGAAGGTTCCAAATGACCTAGTTACAAAACTAACTGGTGCAACATTTGATAAGAGGTCTTTAAGGGTTAATGATGTAAAAGATGTCAATGTGAGATTCATCAGTATGATATTAGGTTATAAAGCCACTCATGCTAATAGACTTAATTTAGTTTCAAGTTTATGCATTAAGAGTGCTTATGATATGGTAACAGACAATGCAAAAATCGACATATGTGAATGGTTAAAGGATGAACTAATAGACAACCTTGGAAAAATCAAGAAGGACAAGAAAGGAACTTTTAGATTTGGAAATTTGTTAGTATGCCTAATGCTACACATAACAAAATAGGTTCCTGGTATAGGTTATAAAGAACTTGGATATGACATACCAGTAAGAAAGAAATTGACTGAAATGTTCAATAACATGGGTGAGAACAAGGAGAACAATATTAACGACTTATTTCAAGCATGAAAGACCAAAATGAAGAAAAGAATAAGGTTATCTCAGAAAATAGTAGACAAATACAAAGATGATATATGCTTTGTCATTAAGAAAGATGAAATCTGGATGGAAGCAGTCATCCCAAGGACAATTTGGGTAACCGAGATGGGCTATGAAACAGATGACCACATAGTTGAAACATATGCTAAAGCACTTCTGGAAGCCCCCAATGAACCTAAAGAAGAATTATTTGGTAGTGCCGAGACTATAGAAAGCCAAATACAATCAAAGAAAAGAGTAAAGAAGGTTGAAGCATTTGTAAGGAAAGGATCCAGGCAAGCAAAAGCCATTAAGGAAGATGTATTAAAGAAAACCGACATAATAGAGGATGAGTTGGCAGCTCCACAACCTGAAACTCATCTATCACTGGTAGGTAACTCTTCGAAAGGTGACATGCCAGCAACTTTTAAAAGAGTTGTAAGAAAAAGAGATCCCTCACCAGCAACCACTCCTTCACCTAGAAGAACAAGGCAAAAGCAACAAGCCGTGAGATCTCTGGTTAGAAAAGTCACACCAAAGAAGAAACTCACACCTAAGAAGAAGAAAAGGACAAATAGAGACTTGGCACCTCTTGATGTATTGCTAAATGAAATCACAGAGGAAGGAACACTGAAGAACATAGGGAAAATCTATGACACTCTAACTGCTGATGAGAAAGAACAAGTTGAGAACAGTGCTATATTGCATATGGACATGTACAAGAAATTTTTGATGGAAGTAGCAAATGAAATTCCTGATGATTTATTCAAAAGACTTGAGGCCAGAAGGCAAGCAATGATAGAATTAGACAAGAAAATAAAAATTCAGAAACTACTTGCTATATATCTAGTAAACTCTCCAAAGGAAATTGATGACTTGATTGCTCAAGCAAATCGGTCAGTTTTCTCTACTGCACACTGGCATATTTCACTAATGGTAGGAAGAGTTAATGAAGTGATAGAGGAAATAGAAGATGGATGGGATATATTCTTGGTTGACAAAGAAAAACAAGAAGAGTACAAGAACCCTAAACCTATAAAGGTGTATTAGAAATATACAGACAAAGGGAAAGGCAAAGTTGGTGGACCACCAAGCATCAAAGTTAAAGACAACCTACCTCCACCAGTGAAAACAACAACTACTGAAGATCAACCGGCAGCAGAAAATATGGATGTAGAGGATAGCAATCCTAATTCTGAAGTCCTATATACTGTAAATGTTGATACTTAGAAGATCAACATAATAGTGGACAAGGATTCAACTGACAAGTCAGATATGGCTAATGAGTCTCCGATAGTAGGGGAAACACAGAAACCAGCAGAAGATACAGAGAAAAGGTAGAGACTGAGTCACAAACAGAGACAATACAACATACAGAGAAACCAATAGAGCTAAAGGCTCTGGAACAGGTATATAAGGAAACAGTGCCACCGGTAAGTAGTGAAGTAGGAAAACTAGTGCTTAAAGAAATGCAGACACAAACTAACCTACTAGAGGTCACTACAAGCATGGTTACTACCACTGGTACTCATATTGTTGGATCATCATCAACATTCAAGTCAACAAATGTGACTAAGGTAGTACCTGATTCTATCAAGAAAATAACTGACTGCAGCTCACAGGCTTATAAAGCAATTGATGATTCCATACCAATTTTCAAGGTAATTGCACCTAACTGTAATATAGATAATAAAGATTCTTTAGGACAATTGGATACATTGTGTAAATACATCTCAAAAAATATTGAGAAAATAAAGGAAGATTCAGTGAAGGATAAGGTAGAGATTGAAAAGCATAAATTCTTTGATGAGGAAATAAGGAAGTGTAACAAAATTTTTGACACACTTCTACCGGAACTATGTAGTTTGTTGAAAGAATACAAAAATCTATATAAAGATACATGTAAAAAAAACTTTTTGATTGTAGATATTGACAAGAAAATAAGCAAGGCACAGGATGAGATAAATAAACATGTAGACAACTTTGTCAACTCACTTGATTCACTATCAGTTTTTGAAGAGAAGATAGCAAATTTTGAGGAAAAACTGCTCAAATTGGAAAGGGAGAAAGAAAGGACAATAAATAAAGCAAAACATTTGAGATCTAAACTAAGTCTAAGATTGGACTATTTAGCATCTCTGCAGAAGGAAATTTCTGAGGAACTAACACAGGGCAGCAAAACACTGGCAAAGCATTTACAGCATCTCATCGGTACAATGAAGAGAACTGAGACAACAATAAAAGATAGTAAGAAGTTTATGGATAGTATAAACTTAATTTTGGGAGATCTTTTTTAGATTATAACCACCCAGCTACAAGGTTGAGGTTATGGATAGTTGAACCTACAAACTCTATTGACATCTTGACAACCTTTGTCATTGATGCCAAAGGGTGAGTAGTGGGATGAGAAAGTTCAAAACATAGGAATCATATGCTTAGGGGGAGCTCTCACATTTTTGGTAACATTTTTGGACTGTACACTTTTGGACACTTTTTGAAATTTCTCATGAGTGTTGCCATCAATGCCAAAGGGGGAGAGTGTTGGCATATGCACACTCCAATGAGACATTGTATGTGATTGAAGGTTTTGTCATTGATGGCAACCTTGCAATCCTATGCCACTGGCAAGACATTATACCAACAAAGAATTACACCGACAAGATAGTGCACCAACATCAATAGAACACTCTACACTAGCACTGGCACAGGAGAAAGAAAGTATACTGACACAGAGGCCGACAGGATTTTTGTTATGTAAATATTTTGTTTATTATTGTAAGCCGACTAGGCAAATTGTAAAATGACTCTTATATATAAAGGAGATCATTATAGACATTTGTAATAATGATGTAAGAAGCATAGAGGAAAATATTAGGTAGACCTAATGTGCAAAATATAGGTCAAGGGTGTATGTAAAGAATAGAGAAGGAACTGGTACTGAATCTGGCATTGAAGATGCTATTGTAAAACAGTACAAGTTATTGGATTAGTATAATCCTTATTGTAAGTTAGTGTGACTTCCCATTGAGTAGTGAGCTCTAGGAAGTTGGCCTTCCTACATGTGTAGGCCCCCTTTTGTAAGTAATATTCTCTTATTGGCCAGTGAGGGAATATTGTGGGTCACAAATCCCACCGAGGTTTTTCCCACACCGGGTTTCCTCGTTAAACATCTTGTGTTATGGTGTACTTTTCATGTGGATATTCTTGATTCTATTTATTGCATTATTTCTTGCATACTAGTACACTATTATATTATGTTCGGCATGTTTTAATTTAAGAAATACTTATTACCAGTTAGATACTGATTCATCCCCCCCCCTCTCAGTATCTGTGGGATCCCTAATAGTCACTTCCAATCGCATACCAAAATACATACCAAAACACTAAAATATTTGCAATCACAAGTTTGCATTCCATCTAAAACATACACGATCTATCACTGAGGTGATCTTCTTAAATATCCTTCTAACTTAACAATGTCCGCTTCAACAAGAAATATAAACAAGTCAATTGCCGAAACATAGTGAAAATCAAACATAAATCCAATGACCATGCTAGCCATCACACGTTACCGCCAAAGTTCATGAAGACATAATCAGGACCAAAATATTTCCTTAGTCGAGTCCTATCCATTACTGGGTTCCATATACACGTTACCAAGATCTGGACATGTTACCGGGATGAAGTGAATGTCGGTACCGATGCTGGTGTAACACAATATGAATACCAATACCAGTTAGTGTAATGAATGTCAATTAAACAAACAATGAAACCATTTACCCTGAGATGACAAGTTTCCATCAATGACAACCCATAATGCCATTAATCTTATCACATGAGTGTCAATTGCCAACATAGAACCTATAAGTTATACATTCCATAGTATTATGTTGAAAGTTTCGCATGCCACTCTTTTGATAATATGTTTATCTTGAATTATAGTCTCATTCTCTTGTATGTATAATCTCTATTATGTGGCTTCCTTATCATGATGGGTGTTGTTTCAAGGTGTGGCCCTTGGTGTTTATGCAACAAAAATTGTGTGTTTGCAACATGGCTTAACCACCTCCTGTGGATTCTATAAGTCTAGTGGTTGTATTGGGCATTGATAGGTCAATCTTTTGGTGCAACGATAACCACTACCAACAAATGGTATCAGAGTTGGGTCATAGGCTGAAAACCTACTTGAGATTGTTGCAAGGTCTGGCCCTTGGTCTCTCTACAACAAAAGTGGTGTGTTTACGACATGGCTTAACTACCTCCTATGGATTTTATGTCTAGTCATTGTATCAGGCATTGACAGGTCGACCTTTTGGTGCAATGTCAACCACTCCCAATATGTGTAGCATCATAAATTATCACCAAGACAATTTATACCTCATGCTTTTGCCCCTACTTTAATGTGTCCTATCTTCATTACCTTTTTGGGTCCATTGGTGCCTATTCTTCAACTTTGAGGCCATGAAAAACCCTTTGTAGGTCTTACCTGTTGGCAATTGACACTCTATTATTTGGTTTCACTATGTTGTCATTGATGGAAACATGGCATTGTGTTCCAGCTTCATGTTTTGGTTCTATGGTGTACTGGCAGGCACTTCATGAATACTACACTGACACCAGCACCGACACCAGCACTAATGGGACAAAAGGATTTCTTTGGTCATCGGCTATGCAAACCGACATGGTTTAGTAGAGTTTATCAATATTGAAGGTTGACATATCTTGGACCAAGCATTGACAATTGATTTTAATGTTTATGCATTCATTTTATTTGACTGATATGCAATTTGATATTGTATATATCTTTGTAAGCCAACATAAGGCATGAAAAGTTATATATGATATATAGGACAGTTTGATAGATTATTTTTTATATGAATAGAAAATGGGGAGAGATATATTATGGATTGTGGATATGCGAATGTACTATGATGTAATTCAGAGAGATTATATGAGGAAATTATTGTAAGGCTTATTTTGGTAAAGGGTTTATGGATTCAAACCGGAACAAACATATCTTAAACCATAACTATTTTTCATGCATAGAAGATGCTATCTTAGTAGTTCTCACTTCTCTAGATTGTCGTCTGGAATTTTATGTAGTTAGTGAGGCTCCTATTGTGATTGAGTAGTGTGCTCTAGGTTGTAAGCCTTCCTGCAAGTGCAAGCCCCTCATATTTGTAATATCTCTTCATATGGCCAATGGATTGATATTGTGGATCACAAATCCCACCATGATTATTCCTCTTTAAGTTTTTTCACATATAAATATGTGTGTTATGATTTGCATTTATGTGATTGGCTTATTAATTTCTTTACTTCTTTCAATTTTGTATGTGTCGGTATACTGGTCGATGTATGCATGTTTTAATAAGGCTAAAATTTACCAATCTAGTATAACACTAATTCACCCCCCACTCTTAGTGTTATTGGTTTCCAATAATTGGTATCAAAGCCTTGTACCTCAGAGGAAGTTTAACAACTTGAGGAAGATCATGAAATTGGAATCCATGAATATGGCTTTGGAGAAGCAACTTGAGATGGCACTTGAAGACTATGATGCTAAAAGTTTGAAGAACTTAAAACTAGAAGATGAATTGAATTTCACTAAGGAATTCATTCTTGTCCTACAAGAGAGGCTATCATCTATTCAAGCTAGGAGGAAGGAACTTTTGCAAAATCAAGATGATGAAGAGAAAGATGCACTTAAGGAACAATGTCAGAAATTGAGTTAGGAGAACATGGTTATGAAGAATGAAATGCAAGTTATAAATATGAGGATGTCTAAGGAGATTGAGGACAGAAAGATGAAGGAAGAAAATCTTGTTGTATGCTTGAAGAACAAATTTGAATAATGTGGTAGGTTGGTTCATGAAAATGATATGTTGAGAACTAATTTGGTATAATCCGAGAATAATGAACAAGAGTTTGAGAGACAGATGATAATACTGAGAGAAGATTTAATTACTACAAGTGAGTATAAAGAAAAAATAAAGATCAACTCAACATAGCTGGATGAGTTATTGAAGAGACAAAGGCAGATTGGAGATTCTAGTGGACTTGGCTTTGAGCAAGGATAGAGTTCTGGTACTGCTAATGAAGATCAAAACCATAAGGCACTAGTAAGACAATTTAATGCTTATAAATTCAATGGTAGATGTTTTTTTTGCAATAGATTTGGTCACATGGCTAGACAATATAGAAAAAAAGCAAATCAGAACCCTGATTTTGCTCCCGGTAAATGTTCTAAATGCAATAAGTTTGATCATAAGATAGAAGATTGCAGAATGAATGTTAAATGCTATGCTTGTGGAAAATTTGGACATATGGCTAATCAGTGTAGTTCAACCAATTTCACCAATTTTAGCAAAGCATATAAAAGGAACAATGTTACATGTTATGCATGCAATGAGGTTGGACATATTGCTAAGTTCTATAGAAGCAAAAATCCACCGGTTAGTAATGGAGGATAAAATGAGAAAGGAAAAGAGAAGGTTAGTGAAATCTAGCAAGATCATACTTAGAGATGGGTTAGGAAGACTGAAGAAAAATCATCAGATTGGAAATGTCCTGGTTACTTATCTGGCAAAAGAGGCTGCTCCTACACTAGTATGGAGATCATCTAGTAACTGAGGCAGATGCCTTAGGGGTAGGAAAAATTTATGAAGATGCTGCATATGCCCTAGGAAGAGGTTCTAGAAGATGTTCTAGATATTGGAGATGATTATCTGACATGGATATCTTCTGAATGAGATTCGGTATCTTTCACCGGCAGCCATTTATGTCGATGAAAAATTAGGGTTTTTCTTGAAGGTTAAAAGGTCGAATACACTTCATTGTTAACCACCTTGCATTCAAGGAGATTTTAGAATGATTCAGAGTGACTAAGTGTGATCAAAGACAATTTAGAGCAATCTAATTTCTTCTTGAGCAATTTCACCAACGTCTAAAAAATTTGTTGGAGGTTTTCACCGAAGGTGATCAAAAGGTATTTATCTTTCAACATGGAAGTGGGATCATAATGCATTCCTATTTTTGTTGCAAACCCAACTGTAGTAGAGGTCAATGACCACCCCAGACCAATTTTCAAGTAGTATCCTCATGTGGCTACCCTAGAAGATTCGGTTGGAGCATTTTCTCGCATTCCAGAGGGAGTTGTCTATGTAGAGGATGTTAGGGCATATATTTATTGTCAGATCGAGGATTTGGGAACTTAAAAAATTAAGGGCATGTATATGAGTGAGCTGATGGGAGAATTTGGAAACATCAAACCAGCTTACAAACATAATGAAGAACTAGGGTTTACAGACATTTTGGATATTCTAGAGTTTGAGGATGAGATAATCAAATATGTCTTGAGAAGAGTACATGGGGAATTTATATGGGTGAATAGACCTTACAAAATCACCAAGGAAGCCATCTAGGAAATCACTAGTTTTCCATCGATTGGGCAACATCCAAACAAGAAGGTTTCAAATGATTTCATGAGGAGGATCACCAGCGTGACATTTGACAAAAGATCCATGAAAGTGAGCACTATTACCGACATAGACATCAAATTTGGTATCATGGTCATTGGGTATAAGGTAACTCAGTCAAACCGACTAAATTCTATTTCTAGTTCATGCATTTTGGCTGCATACAAAATGATGAGAGAGAATGTGAAATTAGATCTATGCGGTTGGATGCTTGATGAGTTGTTAATAAACTTAGGGAAGATTAAGGGTGTAAAGAAGGGTACATTCTGATATGGCAACTTGTTAGTTTGCCTGATGTTATATTTCATGAATGATACACCCAGTTCTGGTAAGAGGCAATGGCCTTTTGACATCCCAGTAGGGAGACAATTGAATCAATCAATTGTTTCTTTAGGAAGTCAGAGAGATGATAAGGTATGGGGTTATTTTAAGGCATTCCAAAAATCTATGAGGTCTAGGGTAAGGGTACCTAAGCATATTGTATAAAAATATTATACCGACATATGCTTTATGGTAACGAAGGATGAGACACTCGTGGACGCAGTTAAGCCTCGAAAGATCTAAGTTGAGGAAATGGGCTATGAGGTGGATGCACAGATTCTTGATGCCTATGCAAAAATTTTGATTGATGCACCAATTGATAAGGCAGAGAAGCCATGTGGTACTGCATGACAAAAAACTCAAGAGGTTGAAATAGAGTTCAACCGGAAGAAAAGATAGAAACAAGAAAGAAAAGCAAGAAAATTTGTGCAAAAGGTCTCAAAAGACATCAAAGCACTAATTGATGTTGTCTCAGAGAAAGACAAAAAAACAAAGGATCCTGAAGTTCATATTGAGCTTGTTACTACAAAAACAGAATTAGAGGATGACACATCGTTGGCATTTAAGAGGGTTCTTAGGAAGAAACCAAAGGAAACAAAGGTAGAAGCTAAGAAGCAACTGGTTAGGAAGGCTATAATCAAACTACTGGCACAGAAGCAAGCACCTAAAGCTACACCCACAACTGCATCTAGCACTACCAAGAGGAAGAAGAAGAGTGACATCAACTTAGCAATTGAATCCAGTAATGTAACTATCATACCACCTAAAACTTGTGCAGAATTAGTGGATGAAATCAATAAAGATGGCATGTTGAAGAATGTTCAATTTTATTATGAACACTTAGAGGATGATGAACAAAGAGAGGTAGAGGAAGTAGTCCCATTATACTTAGATATTTATAAGAAATCCTTAATAGATATAGAAAATCAAATATCGGCTAAGTTATATAACATGTTAGATGCTACAATATTGTCAGCTATGCAAGAGGATAAACACATTGAAATTCAAGTGCTATTATCTATATGTGTTACTATTGCTCCTGATGAAATGGAAAAGACACTTGAGGTGGCAGACAAAAAGGTTTTCAATAGCAAACAAAGGATAAATAGTTTGATGCTAGGTAGAGTAAATGAAATAATAAAATAGACTCAAATAGCATGGGTTAAATTTCTTGGAGAAAACACTGGAAACCAAGACAAACACTATAGATACCCCAATTGAAGGAAAAGGAAAGGGGATTATGGGTAATCCACCCTCATTTAAACAAAATATTAAGATAGTGGAAATTGAGCCCTCGGTAAATACATATGTATAGACAAATACTAAGATACTAGTTAATACAGAGAATGGACATGCTAATATTGTACAGGATACTAATATTGAGGATAATTATCCTCTAGATAAAAATGTATAGGTTGAGGTTATTGTTCCTAGAGAGGAACCAACATTTACACAGACTACACCAAGTGGCAAAGGCACCGATGGAAGTGAGGAGGTTATAAAGGATAAATCTTCAGAGGAGAAAAAAGGGGAATCCGGTAGAGAACCAGTTGTTGGCCCATCATTATTGTCAATTGACACTTCTCACGTAGAAAAGAAAAACATCATAGAGATAAGTCCCACTGAACTGATGATGATGGCAACACAAAAACTAATGAAGGAGGGATCCACAAACAAAGGGATTATAGATCAATCAATCATTTTTCTACATAGACTGGTCCCAGAGTGTAAGATTGAAAATGAAGCAAGCCCATCTGACAAGCTTAAGGTAATCACTGGGCATATTTCAAAGGACTATCAATCCTTACATCAAATCTCCAACCAGAAAGCACTAGAAAGATTTACTCAGGCTAAAAGAGTTGCATTTGATCAAGTAATTAAAACTGAGAAGAAAAAGATTGAGGAGAAGCTGATTCTAAAAGAAAACTCTTTGAAACAATGTACAAATATATATAAGGTATGTTGTAACACTGAAATACTTACAGCTAATGTGGATAAAAAGATAAAGGAGATTTGGGAGAAAATTGCAACTATAGCTAACTCTTTTGACAGATTAATTTGATTGACTACATCAATTGATACTCAAATTTTGATTTTAGAAAACCAAATTTTTATTCTTGAGAAGGAGAGAGACAAAATAATTAGAAGAGACAGAATTTTGAGAGGCTTGGTGAGCCCATAGTTGGATTCACTCTGTGTACACAAGAAATAATGCATGGATATGGTGGGAAATCCCACACCGATAGAGGTAAATGAGAAAGAGTCTTTTGCACATTTATTGAGTGGACTTGTATCTATTTTTGGCACATTCAAAACTGGTTGGGATACTTATGTGGAGTTACTGGAGAAAGCTTATTCAGAAATTTTAAAGTTGGTCAAGCTCCAGTAAGACATTTTTGGGGGATATTCATTCTTTGACATTCTTTTCTAATTTTTTTTAATGGCAATGATGTCAAAGGGGGAGTAGTATAGATGTAAAAAAGAATAAAAGAGTTGTATACATTAGAGGGATTTTTGGAGTTTTGGAGATATGGAGTATTTTGCATATTCAGCTCAAGGGGAGCAGGGCAAGATGAAATCGACAGATGAAACCTTGACCATTTTTTACATGAGTGTTGTCATGAATGCCAAAGAGGGAGATTGTTGGCAATTGACACTCTATTGGTTGGTTTCACTATATTGTCATTAATGGAAACATGAAATTGTGTTCCGGCTTCATGTTTTGGTTCTATGGTGTACCAACAGGCACTTCATACATACTACATTGACACCAACACCAATGGGACAGAAGCATTTCTTTGGTCACTGGCAATGTAGGCCAACATGGTTTAGTAAAGTTTATCGGTATTGAAGGCTGACATATCTTGGACCTTGTTATCACTATTTAAAATTGGATATTCTTGTTCCATAATTGACTAGAAGTATGCAAAAAATGTGTCTACTATGGCCTTGTTAACTCTGGTTGTCTTGGGTCAGAAGAGGGTTTAAGGTTTTTGATTTTTAACCCTATCTTATGTTTGCAAAAAACCATTATGTTCTATTTCTAAGTTACTTTTGCCACTTAAAGAAGGGTCGGTCTTTCATGAAAAGTGTCCCCCCATTAGTTATTTCCCTAGGTGATCCTTTAATTTTTTAAATCTATGCACCTTTACCTTTATCCTATTTTAATGTTTGTCGAGGCCATTAATTATTGTGCAACTCATTGTTAATCTTGCAGTTGTCATTGTTTTGCTAGGAAAAGATGCTAGCAAGTTAATGTTCATGAAATAGCAAAAAGGCTAGGTGGGCCCGACCAGATGGATTGGTTGTTAGATAAAAGGACTGCATTTTGTTTTAAATCCAATGGCTTGTGTTGATTTGCTAGCTCGAGATGCACGTGATATAAGTTCTACAAAATAGAGAAAGACTTGGCGGGTCCCAGAGGCGAGTGACTTCTTTGGTTAAAGGATGATCAGTTTAGAAAAGATCAATGGCTCACATTGATTTGCGGTCAAAAGATGCATGTGTTCTACCTTTGGCGAAGTAGTGAAAAGGTGGTGGGCCCAGGCGAGGTGGTCGTAGCAAGGGTAACCGATGAGCAAGTCCCTAAGATCCAATGAATACCGCTGCTTCATGAAGATAAGTAACCTGAGTTTTAAGCTCTGCGAAATGGTGAAAGGGGTCGGTGGGCCTGAAGGACAGGTAGGTCATAAAGTTAAAGACTGATTAAGTATGATTTATTCAAACAATTGTAGTGGATTCGTGGCCTAAAGTAAAGCGGAGATTAGTGATTGTGAAATGGCGAAAGACAGGTGGTAGGTCTGATGGTGCTTAGGTGGCGGTCTGTGGTGGGCCCGATGGTTTCGATGAAAGTGCCTATTCGATGAGACCTATAGACCACTCGTCAAAGAAGAAATTCCATTGAAAGACTGAGACTAGACTACTGAGGTGGTGGACATGAAGGCATGATGTGGCAGGATAGATGGTTTGTTCCATGGAATGTAATGGTGACCTATCAAGTGCGCGTGGCTCTAAAGGGTAGTTGAGGGCACGCCTTGGTTCAACTGGTAGTTATGTGGATAAGAGTGAAGTAAAGCACATGGCGGTTTCAGAATGGAACTCGATGGAATTTCCTGAGCAAATGATCGACTGCCACATGGCGTTAGTTAACCAGTGACGAGATAAAGCAAGTGATCTCTGAGATAAAGGGCCGACTTGAAAGGTCTAAAGCATGTTAAAAGGTGTTCATCTAATGGTCGATCCAACGGTTGTCATTGTTTTGTAGCCCAAAGATGCCTGCAGCTTAGTCTCTGCAAAATGGTGAAAATCGTTATCCGTCAAGGTGATGTGCGGTTAGTTAATAAGACTGATGGTCATTGTTTGAGATAAGGACTAGGCAAGTAGATTATGATCTAATGGCCAGCGTTGCTTCATGAAAAAAAATTGCACAAGGTTTAAGGCCCACGAAATAGAGAAAAGAAGGTAGGGCCCATCACTAACATAGAAAGACTGGACAGAATAAAAGCAGTGCAAGTTCCCGTGATCCAACGGTTGTCGTTGTTTCGCGAAAGAAAAGGTGTGGAAGTTTTAAGCTTTGCGAAATAGAAAAACAATGAAACAGAGGAAATACTCAAAGAATTTATGATCCATTGGAGCCTATTTTTTAATTCGATTTGTGAATTCAATTCTGAGGTGATGGCTAAAGCATTTGGGATTAATTTCTAAAATTCAATGCCAACTTGCCATATTAGAGTCCACATCAACTTGAATGTTGGCATCATTTCAACGAAGTCTGTTACAGAGTAATTGGTGTGGAGCAGTTTTTCTTCAGGTGAATAACAAGTTTTGTGCTTTCTCTTGCTAATTCTGGTCTAAATTCGGTGATTGTTGTGTGAATTGTTTCATTAGAGGTCTATGCAAGTCTCAATTGATATAGTTGCATTATCAAGATGGCACTAAGAAGGGAGTTGACAAGAAAAGTCAATTACCAGGATAGAAACATTTGTGATGATTTTTTGGAATAGTTAACTATGTCAACCAATGTCGGGGCTAAAGCTAAAGAATTAGTACCAAAGAACCCTCATCTAAGAATTGAAGATGGCTTATATGATAAAGGTAATTGGTTAAGGGATCCTTAAATAGGACTGTCAAGTTTAGGATTGTTCAAAGTCAGTTTTGGTCAGATACATTCCCTCGCCCCTTTAAATAGCATATGGGAATTGGATATGGGGAAGCTTATTGTTCCTGGTGTGTTCATGGATGTAGATTTGTTGACTTTGATTGCCCAAAATTATGACCCTATAGCTAGATGTATCAGGAATGCAAAGGGATCAGCCCTGATTGAAATAAATGATGATGAATTTAGAAATATATTTAAGCTCAGTGAAGCTTCAAACCTATAAGAACCTATTGATTTTGAGTCACTAGCCCAGGTCTATAATGCACAAAGGGATCACCTTAGGAGTGGCCCACTGAATTTTTTTTTTGTCAAGATAGGAGGGTTAGCAGTCATAAGCCCCAGTACAATGGAACCCTTCTCCTTGAATCTATTTACTCTAATAGCTAAGGTTATGTATTGGGCACTGTGTCAAATTTTTGGAGAAGATGCTGAGAAAAACATTCCAACCCATTACATGTTGATGATTGCACAAATTCTAAACCCCTCTCTGGAAATAACATTTGATTATGCACAATACCTTACTGATGCAATTCATGCAAGGCTAGAAGGGATAAAAAATGATAAGGTGGATAGACCATTTGGATGGTATTCCCTTCTAATGCACATGTTTTTGTTCAAAGGTGCTGACTATTTTGCAAAGGAAATGGATTTGGTTAAGGTAAAATATAAGGAAGAGATGCATGTTCAACTTTGGAGCACTGTTTTATCCTGGGATACAGAGGATGCTAGCTATTTGAAGTTTGATAGATGCTTTGCATCTAAGATTAGATTTCTTTTGTGCATAGAAAACCCTAGGATTCCTAAGGCTCTCTTGGAATTCCTCAGGCCTAAAAAGTTTGTTGAGGGTATTAAAATTGTTCACAATTAGGGAGACATGTATTTGTACCCTGTTTCTACCATTTTCAGAGTATATGGTTTCAGAGGTACACCTTATCTATTGCCCTATTAGGTCCCATTCAAGATAGGGGTTGCAAAATTCTTGAGGCAAATTGGAGGTGTACAAGAGGCAAAGATAACAAATAGGGGTAAAGGGACCATTTTCCCAACCATTATCATGGCCCATCATTTTGTGATCACTAAAGGTGGCTAGAAATATTTTGAAGAATTCTTTAATCCATATAGGTTGTCAACTGCAGTTTCAAGATGTGTAGACCCTGAGGACTTTTTCAATGGCATGTTTAGAAAGAGGTAAGTGTGTAAAGGTAGGCCTCACCAATTTTAGTTCCCTGAAGATTTAATTAGAAATGAATTCAGTTTGGATGAGCAAGAACTGAGGAAAGAGAAGTGGGTTGCATATAAGAGGGCTCTTGATTTCATTCATCAATTTGATAGTAGTTATGACCCTCTCTCTAGTTTCAATCCCTTTGAGGGGAAAATAAAATTCTTGGTTTATTATTTTGAAGACCTCATGCAAACCTTGAAAGAAAAAAGGGAGGCTATAATACAAAATGATCCTGACAGGGTTAAATTAGTCTTAGCTAATCCTGCCTTTGCTAAGGCTATCCCACCCGGTGATTATGTGATGCATAGGAAATCGAAGTACAGTGTGATGATGCCAATGAAAGGTGAGCCTTCCACTTTAAGAGGGAAAAGAGAAATTGATGATGTCATTGACATCCAAGACTCCACTAAAAGGCAAAGGGTAGGAAAGGAAGTGCAAACCAATGAGCCTTTGTATTCTCTATCTCATCCCCCTATCCACATAGGAGATGAGGAGGTGGTGGCCAAACAATTGTTATAGTTAGGGAGTCTCGAGGAAATTGCCTACACATATGAGGAGACCCAAGAGGGGATGCTAGAAGAGCCACCTAGTGCTAAAATCTCGCTGATAGTAATTTTGTTACAACAGGGGCTTTCATGGAATTTGTGTGGAAGAAAAATATGGAACAATTCAAAGCCAGATGTGAGCAAATGAAGAGTGAACAACCTCATAGAGATGTAACTCGGGTGGAAGAAGAGGTGAAGTGAGAAATGATTGAAGAGTTTAAGACTATTACTCCTGATAAGGGAAGAGAGATGGTGTCTAAGGCTGGTGTTTTAATCCTCCCTAAATGGGATATAGCTGATGCTTTGGCTCTTGAAGTAGCAAGGAAGGAAACAAAACCCATGGAAGGAGTGACCTTTAGCAAGGATAATGTTGCTCTAGTCATGTGGTCACTAAAGAAGGATGAGAGTAAAAGGAGGAAAGGTGTACCAAATTCTAGTCTTCGAGGAGGCATGATTGTAAAAAGAGTACAAGATACATGGGTGGTAGAAGCTGCAAGCACAGTCTTGGAAACTACAAAGTTCAGTGTGGTAGTAGCAGAAAAGGAGGCAAAAGAGAAGGCTAATCTCTACTTAAAATTGGAAACCATCTTAAAGGCTTACAATGAGACCAAAGAAGGATTATCCAACAGAGACAGTATTATTGCTAGACTTCAGTGTCAGTTGGCAGGTCAACACCATCCAGGTGAATCCTCTACTCTCATGATAGCCTCCTCTTCAGCAAGACCTCCACCTACTAGTCCCATTATAAAATATCCCCCTTCTCCTATGCCTTCTAGTTTCCAGTCAGCTAAAACTGTCCAACATGAGTTGGAAAAGTTGAAACAAGATCAAACATTGTTTGCAAGCAAGTATGAATAAAAGGTAAAAGCCACAATTTTAAAGTTTGTTGATTCGGTCAAGGCCTCTGTTGTACACATTTCTATGAAAAGGTTCCTGAATATTCTGATTGAATTAAGAGAGGATGAAACCACCTTAGAACTAATTCTTAATAAGTGGATGCCTAGAAGGAAGGAGTTAGAGCTCATGTGTTCATCCCATGCAAATGTAGAGGCAAATGACAATCTTAGGTCCACTAGTGAGTTTATAAAAGAAATGAATATATTCTTAGAGGAAAGGACAGGTGTAAAAAGAAAAGCCCAACTATATAGAAAAGAATATTCAGATCACAAATATGAATTGTTTCCAAGGGGTTTTGTTGGCCCCATTCAATTGAAAGAGGAGAAGGCATGGCTAGAAGAGCTGGACCACAAATTGTCCCAAAGGGTTAATGAAATCATTAACACTGATGACACATCCTTATTTGTCCAAACAATTGAAGAGATTGAAAAGGTGAAATCACATTATGGTTTCATAGAAATAGAAATTGGGCAGTTAAGAGTGACTTGGAAAAGGCTAGAAGGGATGAAAAAGAAGATTATTATCTTTTCTTGGCCAAGTGATGACATGTTCCAGGAGTGGAAGGACAAATATATTGGACAACAAGAAGATACTCTAGAGAAGATAGAAAAGGTTGCAGCAGAACAACAAATAGAAGAGGCTGTTGATATTGAAAAAGACATGTAACTATTTCTTAGAGAGTATTGTGGTTCGTAAAAAACTTTTTTAGGAATCTCCGAAGCTTGTAGGCATCCATAATGTTATAAATTGATACCAGGACTAGTGTAAAAGGGATCACAAGAATTTTGTAAAGAAACTCTGGCAAAATATATTTAGGACCTTTTTCTGGTTTTAAGGAGATTACTCTGAGTTATGTAATATTTTCAGGAATGAATATGAATATACAGATCAAATTTTTAGGCCTAAAATTCCTTTGTGTTCTGGTGTGCATTCTTTAGTTTGTTGGTTTCATTTGGATAATCTAGGGTGGTTCGAATGAACATGGATTGTAAGGCAATCTTGTAGATGTTATTTCTAGCTTTTCTCTTTAGGAAAGGGATTAAATGTTCATGAAATACTTCTGTCAGCAAGTCTATTGTTTGTTGCTATGAATCTGATGAATTGTTTTAGTTGAATGGGAGAGGATCTATATATATGTTAGGCATGTATGGTATTCATAAAAGCCAAAATGATGAGATGTATATGAGTGTTCCATTTTGAGAATTATTGTTTGATTTAGGTGACTTTGTAGCCTAGATAAGGTAGTGGTATCAGATTGTAGGATCTCTTTCTATCTTTTCTTGAAGATCAATACTAAAAAATGAATGCAAGTTTTTCCTTTAGTGTTTCAGTTTCATTGAGGTGATGAAGTCCACAAGTTTTTTTAGAACTAGTTTACTATGGATCTCAGTTTTAAAGTGTGAAGATATTCACAGAAGGTATACCCACCTGAACTTTGGATAAGTTCAAAGTGTAGAAGGTCTCAAAACCTTTTTATATGTTATTCTTGAGTTCCATTTCCTTGATCTTTTCATATGCAAATAGAGTTGATTTATTTCTTACAGGAAGGATAGAAGGGAAATCAAAATTTGAGACTAACAAAAGTGGCGACCCTACTGGGGAGAGTCATAGTGTGTATCTATGTTGCAGATTAGTGCCTAAATTAGTTCAGAAGTTGTTTGGATATCTGTGTTGTGGAAAATTGCATGATCTCTAATTTGTGTTATCTGTCTCTTTGAAAATCTTTGTGATTTTTGTAAAAAAAATTTGGCAAGTTTTTTGTTTAAAGCTTGTTTTCTTATTTCCCGCAGTCTTTGTGGGTGGTGACTTTGACAAGTATAACCAGTCCTTTTAAATAAGTGAAATTATTTTAAGAAAACAAGCATAATGTAGAGAGGAAGGAACACCATGTCTTTCATGAAGAAGCATCCTCATGAGACATTGCAAGAGGGATTACCTGAATAGTCACAGAGAGGCTAGAAAAGATTAGTTGTGCATGAGCCATCTAATGCTGCTTGGGTACAAAAGATCATCAATACAGGTAAGTCATCTGAGAGACCCATCTATGCAAATTCAAATTCTTCTTCCCACGAATTTGAGCATGATATTTTAGGTTTCCATTCTGGTTTGTTTGGGAATATTGAAGATGTCCAAGTTTCAAATCAGGGGATCTCCCATGCTAGTTTTTATGGGAAAGACAGAAGTAGTTCAAACATTAAGAGAGATTCTGTACCTAGGACAATTGATGGAAACATCAGTTTAATTGATATTGACCAAGTCAATATGTCAGACTCTGAAGAAATCTTCCTTGATGAAGATAAGGTATCCCAAGAAATTGAAGTCCTGAATAGAAGAGTTCATCATTTAATTTCCTTAAGAACACAAAAGGAAGCAGATAAAGAGAGAGAGGTAAAAGAAAAATTGATGGAGAGAGATAGGATTCTAAGACAAATTGCTGACCTTGAGCTATTTACCCAAGAAAATGCCAAGAGTGAGGACGAAGGTCCAGTGATTAGAGAAATCCTTGTTCCCAAGACCAAACCTGCATACAAGTTAGTAGTGCAACCAAATAGGGAAGTCCTTAGTGACCCACAACCTATTAGAGATAATGTTGACAAAGGAAAGCAGAAATGCATGGAAGGTGGGTCTCAATCTATGACTATAGTGGAGATATCTCACATGCTATCAGCACATGAAAGAGAGATGGAAAGGATGAGGAAAGAGAAAGAATATTTGCAAATGGAGTTAGAGAAAGCTGAATTAGAGGCAGGCAACCAAGAAGTTAAGAGAAAGATTAGCTATCTGAAGGCTCCTCCTATCATGTTTCCCTCAATAGACCTAAATAAACCTATTCCTCACCAAGCTTCACTCCCTCTAGTTAAAATTCAGCCAACCTTGTCTATTAGCACTGCCACAACAAATCAAGCCCCTGTTTCTAACCAAGGTAATCCGATCTCTCGGACTCAAAGCCTCAATGTAAGAGTGGACATGGGAAATAACCTTGTTTCTAGCCAAATCTAGAGAAGACCTATTAATCTAGAACTTTATAGGCAACTCTTTTTTGATGGAATCCCAGGGTACCCTAATCATGTTCCTACAGAATTGAGGTATAGACTTCACAAATTTGCTGGGAATAATGCAATTAGTGCAGAAGAGCACTTAAAATCTTTTAGTGACTTGATAAATGATTATGAAATTGTAGATGAAGATGTCATCATGAAATTGTTTGTACAGTCTTTAGTAGATGATGCAAGGGACTGGTACAGAGGTCTCCCTGTGAATAGCATTGGGTCTTGGGAAGATTTTTAAAATTGCTTTCAGGAACAATATGGTTACAAGACTAATGTGAGCTTCATGCTCAATGAGTTCAACAATATCAGAAAATCTGACAATGAAATTGTCATAGATTTTAATGCTAGATTTTAGAAAGCAATGCATAGGCTATATCAGGTAATGAGGTTAGATGATAATATGCGCCTGAATACTTATTACAATGCCTTTGATTCTAAAATTTCCTATATTCTGAGGGATAAAAAACTGCATAGTCTAAGAGATGTATTTAGAATTGCCATTAATGTGGAGAGTAATAGGAAAGCATCTAGGAAAATAGGGAGAAGAACGGATGGTAGGCTGTGGCAAGAATCAAAATAACAACCTAATAAAGTTCCTAAAGAAGAAGACATAATAGAGAAATTAGTGACTGCTATGAAGGATCTTACTACAAAGGTGAGTAAAAATGATAAGCCTCATTACAATTGGCAAGACAGGCCTCCTAGGTTGCATGACATGCCTTACAACACTACTCGGAATGATGGCGAGCCTAAAAATGAGAAGCCAAAGAATACTTAGAACTAGGATACCCTAGATCATTTAAAAAGAGGAAATGTTCATAATATGGAGAATACTCCTTGGTGCATGGCTTGTGATGGACCACATTCTCCTCATCAATGTGTTGTAGCTCAAGCCCTTGAAGAATCCATGAGACAAGAGGCTAAGCCTAACATAAACATGTTTTAAACTATCATAGAAACTGATGATGAGTCATTACAAAGTGAACTTAGTGAATGTGATATGCTGAATAGTAAAAGGTCTTACCAAGGATAGTTGTCACTTGATTGGCATCCCACTTTGAATGTGGTAACAATTGAAGATGAAGAAGTTCATCTCAGAAGACCCAGTGAGGAAGAAGTAAGAAATATCACTAAGGCTGCCATAGCCAAAACCAAGCACAACTACAATTTGAGAAGTACTAAGAAGGATGGGGATAAAGGTGAACCTAGTTCAATGTTTATAAAAGAGATATCTCAGAAGAAAGCAACAAGTAATACCACCTTGCCTCAAGAAGGTCAAGAAAAGAAGAACCAAGTTAAAGATGTAGCCAAGGGTATGGATGATAAAGCTACTAGTGATATACAAGGAACTTGCACAATGAAGAAGGCAAGTCAGCCTAAGATAGAGATACTTAAGACTAATACTGAGCTGATTAATAATTCCACATTTGATATGACTCGGGCTCTTACCCAGATGAAGGTCACTATCCCATTGATAGAATAATTGAAAATAAAGGAACATAGAGAAGCTACTTTATCTTTATTTTCTAAAATATCTGACAGTAACACAGCTTTACCTTCTAGTTCAACTAAGGATGAAAAGGATTGAGAGCTGCAAACCCCAGAGGTATATGTTGGAACAACTATTACACAATAACCCTCACAGGTTGATCCTTTCTATGTTAGTTTGTTAGTAAATAACTGGTTAATTAAAAATTGTATTATAGATTCTGGTGCAGCTGCAAATGTAATACCTTTTGGTGTCATAAAAGAATTAGGATTGTCATTGAGTATAGTTTATGGGAAATGTTATGCTATGGATAACAAAGAAGTGCCAGTGATAGGTACAATGAAAGATGTTGAGGTAAAAATAGCAGCATTCCCTGAAGCAACATACAAGATGGTTGTCATTGTAACTAAAACCAAACTTCACTATGGCATGTTGTTGTCTAGATAGTGGGCTGCAGTAGTAGGTGGAAATGTTTAGTTGGATCTGTCATATGCTACTATCCCAATTAATGGAAACCAAGTCAAATTGTATAGAGAACCATGTGCTCCTAGGGTAATTGAGAAAGTAGATCTTAGTATACTCAACTATATGATTGATGTGGATCTTGACAATTTTAGATTACAACCAATTTTACCTCAATTGAAGAATACTGACTCTATTGTGATTGAATTGGAATCCCAATAGCATAGTTTGTGGTAGATGTATTTTGATGGAGGTTGCTCTAAAGAAGGATCTGGAGTAGGAGTTGTTTTTGTGTCCCCTTCAGGTATAACCTTCAAATATTCCTTTCTGTTAGCCTTTCACTGTACAAATAACACTATTGAATATGAACCCTTGTTATTGGGACTTGACGTTGCAAAAAGGCATGACATTCAGTTGTTAAAATTGTTAGGAGATTCAGAATTGGTTGTTTCTCAAGTTAGAGCTAAGTATGCATCTAAGAATGATAGATTGAAAAGATACAAGCATGCAGTATGGGATGCAATTGAGCATTTTAGTGCATTCTCTATAAATTGGATAGAAAGATCTAAGAATATCATGGCAGATTTCTTAGCAAATGTTGCATTAAAGAATGATGATGCAACACTAACCGGTATATCCATAGTTGAGGTAAAAGCTAGGCCTGCCATTCCTGACAATGTATATAATTGGCAAGTGTTCGCTGATGATGAAGATATTCTCAGGTTTATACAATGCATTAATGACTATGATGGACAAAAAAATGATTGCAATGCCTTGGTGGAAGTGGTTGAAAATAGAGAAACTATGTTTGGAAATGACCTAGTTTAGTTAGAAACTAATGAAATACCTAAAGGGTTGGTAGAAATGGAAGGTATGTTCAGTTACACTGACAGTCATCTGCACCAGCAATCAACCACTAAGTTAGATTCACTAGAGGAAGTAAACTTGGGGACAAAATCATCCCCTAAGTTCGTGTATATTGGAAAAAAATTGCCTCCTCATGTCAGAATAAATATTATTAATTTATTAAAGAAATATAAGCATGTCTTTGCTTAGTCTTATGAAGATCTGAAGGTGTATTGACAAGATTTGTTTCAGCATGAAGTCCCTCTGCTTCCAGATGCTAAGCCTTTTAGACAAAAACAAAGACCTATCAACCCCTTGTTGGAATCTAAAATACAACAAGAATTGACCAAGTTAAGGGAAGGAGGAATTATTAAGCCTATAAGGCATTCATCATGGGTCTCAAATTTGGTCCCAGTTGGAAAGGAGAATGGGGACATAAGACTCTATGTTGATTTTAGGAACCTAAATGTTGCTTCCTTGGAAGATAATTACTCTTCTCCTAATATGGAAGAAATGTTGCAAAGAGTAACTGGTTGTGACCTATTGTCTATGATGGATGGGTTCTCAGGGTATAACCAGGTGTTAGTAAAAGAATCTGAACAATTCAAAACTACTTTCACCACCCCTTGGGGAACATACGTGTATGTCAGAATGCCTTTTGGTTTGAAGAATGTTGGAGCTACTTTTCAGAGGGCAATGGATGTAGCTTTCAAGGAATTCATCAATATTATCATGGTAGTATATAAAGATGATTTGACATGCTTCTCCAAAAGGATAGATGACCACTATGGACACTTAGAACATATTTTCAATAAAGCTCTAGAATTTGGAGTATCCTTAAATTCTAAAAAGTGTCATTTTGTTGTTACTGAAGGGAAGCTGATAGGGCATATTGTCTCCAAAGAAGGGGTAAGAATAGACCCTGAAAGAATTGAGGTTATAAACAATGTGCCTGAGCTGAAGAATGTTAAAGGTATCCAATCTTTCTTGGGCAAAGTAAATTTTGTTAGAAGATTTATTGCAAATTTTGTAGAGATAGTCAAGCCCATTGTTAAACTACTTAAAAAGGAATCAAAGTTCTGCTGGGATCAAGAAGCTTCAAAGGCTTTTGATGAAATCAAAAGGGCTATTCAGAAGGCACCAATGTTGAAGTCCCTTGACTACAGTAAGCCTTTCCCTTTGTTTTCTTTTGCTTCATATCACACAGTGGCTGTTGTTCTTTTACAAAAGGATATTGAAGGATATGAAAATCTTATAGCTTTTTATAGCAAATCTTTATAGGATGCAGAGTTAAAGTATGAAATTATGGAGAAGCAAGCATATTCTTTGGTCAAGGTTGTTAAAGCTTGTAGGCCATATCTTGTAAATGCATCGGTAATTGCTTATATCCCACATGCAACTGTCAAAGATATTCTATCCCAGTCTGAGGTCATAGGTAAAAGATGCAGATGGATAACCAGAATCTAGAAATTTGATTTAGAAATTAAGATCACTAAATTGGTGAGAGGTTTAGGCCTTGCTAAAATTATGGCTGAATCAAACCTTCTTGATGTTGAAGTGAATAATGTTGAAGTTGAGAAGATTTATTGCAAATTTTGTAGAGATAGTCAAGCCCATTGTTAAACTGCTTAAAAATTATACAAAGTTCTATTGGGATCAAGAAGCTTATAAGGCTTTTGATGAGATCAAAAAGGCCATTTAGGAGGCTCCAATCTTGAAGTCCCCTAGCTACAGTAAGCCTTTCTCTTTGTTTTCTTTTGCTTCATATCACACAGTGGTTGTAGTCCTTTTACAAAAGGATAATGAAGGATATGAACATCCTATAGCTTTTTATAGCAAATCTTTATAGGTTACAGAGTATGAAATTATGGAAAAGCAAGCTTATGCTTTGGTCAAGGTTGTTAAAGCTTTTAGGCCATATCTTGTAAATTCTCAAGTAATTGCCTATGTCCCACATGCTGTTGTCAAGGATATTATATCCCAATCTGAGGTCACAGGTAAGAGATGAAGATGGATAACCAGGATCTACGAGTTTGATTTGGAAATTAAGATAACTAAATTGGTGAGAGGTTGAGGCCTTGCAAAGCCTATGGCTGAATCAAACCTTCTTGATGTTGAAGTGAATAATGTTGAAGTTGAGAACATCCTGGTCACTAGTATTGAGACATAGCCCTAGTACTTAGAAGTAGTACATTTTTTAAGAGATGCAACATTTTTAGAAGGAATGACCCATAACTAGAGAAGAACTCTGAAGTTGAAGTCACATAAATATGTCCTCATTTGGGGTGATCTATTTTGGTGGAATAGAGATGGGACATTGCTAATGTGTTTGGATAAATTCCAGGCTAAGAGAGTGTTAACTGAAATGCATGATGGAGTGTGTGGAGGTCATTACTATGCCAAGACAATTGCTGGTAAGATAGTTCAGGCTGGATATTATTGGCCTACTTTGTTTAAAGATGCCCATGAGCATGTCTAGAGATGTGACCCATGCCAGAAGTTTTCATCAAAATTGAAGTATGAGGGAACTTTACCCCTCAACCTAGTCACAGTGGAAGCCCCTTTTGTACAATGGGGCATTGATTTTATTGGAGAAATCATTGAGAAATCAGGAAGAGGTCATAGGTGGATTACAGTAGCTACTGATTATTTTACCAAATGGATTGAAGCTATACCCACTAGGAGAGCCATAAGTAAGGTTATTATTGACTTCCTAATGGATAATGTCATAACCAGATTCAAAGTCCCTGTAAAGCTAGTGATGGACAATGCCATGAGCTTTAGGTTAGAAGAGTTTGTTGAATTTTGCACCAGCCATGGAATAGTTATGTCCTACTCTTCACCTTATCATCCCCAGGGTAATGGGCAACATGAATCAAGTAATAAGAGCCTCTTGAATATTATTAAGAAAATCTTGGAGGAAAATAAAAGGTCTTGGGACTAGAAGTTTAAATTAGCCCTTTGGGCAGATAGGGTTACTGTTAAGAGAGAAATTGGTGTCTCACCTTTTGAGTTGGTCTATGGTATGCAATCTAGGGTGCCAGTCAATAATCTTCTTCTAGTGTATAAGTTAATGCAAGCTAAAGACATGGAGTTATTTGAACCTATGGAAAACTAGATGATTTAGATGGTGGAGATAGAAGAAATTAGAACTTTGGCTCACAAGAGGAATTTGAAGATCTAATTATAGTCAAAATATCTATTTGACAAAAGGACCTCATTGAGGAAGTTTCAAATTGGTGATGTGGTTCTTCAATGGAATGCAAAAGGACAAGATAAGAGAAAACACAAAAAAATTGAGTCACTATGGATATGCCCCTCTGTGGTTTGTGATCTTAATGGAAAGGATTCATATTTTTTGCAAAATATGAATGATGAGGTATAGGAATTTCTAGTGCATGGACAATTCCCGAAACATTACTCCTCTTAATGTCCATGCACATTAGGTCTTAGTCTATACATATTTAGGTTTTCTTTTGTTCTTGTTTTTTTGGGCTTGTGTTTGGTCTGTTCTCTAGAGAGTTTCTTAATTCTTGTGTTGATCTTGCAATCAACCATCCCTAGTCAGAGTCATTGTTATCACTATTTAAAATTGGATATTCTTGTTCCATAATTGGCTAAAAGTATGCAAAGAATGTGTCTAGTATGGCCTTGTTGCCTCTGATTGTCTTGGTTTAGAAGAGGGTTTAAGGTTTTTGAGTTTTAACCCTATCCTATGTTTACAAAAAACCCTTATGTTCTATTTCCGAGTTACTTTTGCCACTTAAAGAAGGGTTGGTCTATCATGAAAAGTGTCCCCCCCATTAGTTATTTCCCTAGGCGGTCCTTTAATTTTTTAAATCTATGTGCCTTTCCCTTTATCCCTATTTTAGTGTTTGTCAGGGCCCTTAATTATTGTGCATCTCAGTGGGGATTTAGACCGGAATAGACCGAGTGGTGCAAGAGCATCTAGTTGAGTAAAACTCCCATTTTTGAGTATTTAATGCTTTAATGTTTGTAAAGTCTTGTGTTAGGTTGATTATGTTGTTTTAGGTTGTTTTGGGTCATGTTTAGTGGTTTTGATCTCATTTTGGGATCTAGAGATCAAGTTTTGCCTTTTAGGCCCTGAGTTGACAATTTTTGGCAAAAATGTGCAAAATTGCCAAGCAGGTCTTCTGATGCTTTCCAAAGCATCGGAAAATGTTTTTTAGGTTTTTTAATGAATTTCTAAGTTTTTTAGACAAGTTGATAAGGTTAGTTTGTGAAAAACTCATCTTGGAGCAAGAAAAGTTGTCATTTTTGGGTTTTTTTTCTTGCAAAATGAAGTTATGAAAGCTTCATGTCCATACTAAGGCTTGATAACCAATTGGAAAAACTATAAAAGGCCTCCCTTTTCCTTGGAAATGATTGGCGTTTGTATTTACAAGAGAATCTTAATAGAAATCATTCTCTTTTGGCTTTTATGACTGTTTTGTCTTCTTTGGAGTAACAGTCTGTAGTGTAGCATTCTTGTCCATATTGTACCTTCTGGGCGGTGTTCATATTGATTATTCCATGCACCAAAAGTGAATATTGTTTTGTTTTCTTTTGTAAATTGGCTTGTACAAAAATATTTGGAAACTGTGAGTCTACGGCCTTGGCAGGGGTTTGGAGTTTAGAAATGCATCAACTTGGTTGATTCAGGTCTGGGATATGTCCAATGGATTCTTCTAAGTTTGTTCATGTGTATATAATGTACATATATTTCATTTTGTGTTAGAGAAGTGTTTGGAAGATGCACTTGAGTGAAAACTAGGCAAGTGTTTGTCATTTGGCTACTAGCATGAATAAAACTCAAAGTTTGCACTCAAAAGCAATTTGGAGTGAACAAATGAATGAGGCAGAGGTCTAGACATGGGACCAAGGGTGTTGAGAATCATTTTGGTTTGTTAGAGTAGCTTGTTCCTTTTAAAAATATTGTCAGTTTGTAAGCAAACAGTGAGTTCACTATTTTTGCAACTATGTTTGTCAAAATGCCAAATGGAATGCTTCAAACACATTATCCAAGCCTTGTAACTCTAAAGGACATGTAATATGAAGATTGATTGTTGTTTTGCAGACCTCATTGAGCTATATCTCTAGCACAAACTCCTTGATATTCAGGTCTAAAGAAGTTGCAGCAGCTGACTAGTAAAAGGGCAATTTTTGACAGTGAAAGTGTCAATTTTTTTCTACTTCCTCAAAGGTTTGCCAAGTGTTTGGAAAAATGACAAAAGGAAAGGCATAGTATAGTGGTCTCTAGGTTGGGGCGGACCTACTTAGTCAGTGTTAGGCCTTGATACATAAATGAGTTGGCAACACAAGCCTTACATCCTCAAAACCCTCATGAAACCCTATGCTTATGCCTAAAATAGTGGACAAACACTAAACCAGGTTGAGGAAGCCTAAAACCACAAAAATATCTTATCCTAGACCTATTTCACACCATCAAAATCATCTCCCATGGTCAATAAGCCCATCATTTAACAAGGGTAAGCAAAACTAGGCCAATTAGGCCTCCATGGGCTAGTAGCCCTTTTTGTTGCATAACACACATTTTTGTAGAACCCGATTGCAAAGAGGAGTTTGGGGCTCTTGAGACTTGGTGTGAAATTTTAAAAATAGTAAATCAAATGACCAATAGGACCTTCAAGAGTGCATGGCCTCAGTTGGAGTTTTTACCCTTGGTTGTTGAGTTGAGTAGGCTAAGGCTATGGGCTTTCAACTGAATTGTGAACATCAAAACTGGAACAAAACTTTGCTGCCCCTACATGTACATGTAAAAGACTCCTAAAGAACTTTGAAATAGAGGGTTGAATGCCAAAGAATAGAGATTGAGGGCATGTAGATGTATGGAGTGAGCAATTTGAGTAGATTTGAAGCATGGGTGTGAGCCAACACCAATAGGGGAGTTTGTTAGTGAAGACTTGGAGAGAGACCTATCAAGTAGGACTAAACTAGATGTTTACAAACATAAGGAGTAGACACAAACTATACATATTGTTTCCTTTTATGGCCTATTGAGCAAATTGGCCTTTTGAGCACTTTCCTAGCAATCTCCCTATCATAGTAGTATCAGAGGCAACAAAAGATTCAGGAGGAAAGGAACATTCGGCAAACATGGTGACTAATGAAGAATTGGCCAAGAAGGTTGAAGATCAAGAAGAGGAAAATAGGGCACTCAGAGAGAGATTAGATCAACTAGCAATGAAACTAGCTGAAGTAGAAGTGAAAACTAAAGAAGTCCATGATAAGGTTGGTGATTTGGATAAAATGATGGCAATAGAGGATGAAGTCCCCATGCCCGACCCTATCATTGAGAAAGAACCATTCTTGAAAGCCTTGAGAGCTATAAGTGGTAAGACCATAGAAGGAGTGGCTCTTTTTTAGTGGGAGATGGATCCAGATGCTCTAATAGAGCGGATTGAAGGGCTAGAAAACCATTTTGAATGTGATGGAGTGACTGAAGCATAAAAGGTTAAGGTGGAAAAATCAAGGCTAAGAGGGGTAGCCTTAACATGGTGGAAATTCATCCAAGAGGAAAGGGTGAAAGAAGGTAAGCAACCACTAGCCACTCGGAAAGCAATGGTAGCCAAAATCAAAGAGACCTACCTTCTTGAAGACTATGAGATACAACTTCACAAGAAAAGACAAAACTTGAGACAAAAAGACCTAGATGTCAGTAGCTACACTAAAGAGTTTCAAAAACTGTGCATGAAATCTAGAGTAGTAGAGGATGAGAGCATAAAAGTGGCAAGGTACTTGAATCGGTTAAGATGGAACATCTAGGAAGAATGAGCTTGTTATGCCCACAAATAGTACACAAGTGCTATCAATTGGCAGTTAAGGTGGAAGAGAAAGGTAGGAGGAAGCAAGAACAGAACAATAGGAGAAGAGGTAGGGGAAGAGATGGTAGAGGCCATAGAGGCAGTTTTGAGGGAAGAAACATAGATCAACGATCCCAGGGAGAGTCTAAACTTATAGAGAAAAGTGGGGATTCTCAGAGCAAACCCAACTATAGGGGTAGGGGATCAAGCAACCCAAGTAGAGGTAGATCTAATGGACCAAGGAGAGGGTCCTACTTCTAAACCATGAAGTGCTATAACTGCCAAAAGTTGGGCCACCCTACCTATAGATGCCCAGAGAAGCCTAGTTCATCCTATGGTGGTGAAAAGAGAGTAAACTATGTTCAAGAAGATGGAGGTAATACCAGAACTTCAGCATTGAACAACCTAGCTTCAAAAGATGGTGATAGTTTAATGATCAAGAGAGTGTTAATGAAGAAGCCATATAGTACAAAGGCCTCACAAAGAAGAGCATTGTTCAGGATCAAGTGTAAAATCATGGGAAAGGTGTGTAAGGTGATCATAGATTCAAGAACCACAGATAACATCATATCAAAAGAAGCAGTAAGCAAATTGAAACTACCTAGGATACAACACAAGGAGCCATACAAAGTCACTTGGTTGAATAAGGGACAACATATGTTGTTAAATGAGCAAGCTTGGGTAGATTTCCACATTAGGGGATATGTAGATAGGATCATATGTGACATCCTTCCTATGGATGCTTACCACCTATTGTTGGGTAGACCATGGTAGTTTGACCGAAAAGCACAACATGATGGGGAAAGAAACTCCCATTCATTTCAAAAAGATGGAGTAGCCTATCAGATTTAGTCCCTCAATAAAGAAGGAGAGAGAAACAATAAGGTGCCTAACATCTTGTTAGTGAATGAGAAAGAGTTCATACAAACACTAGAAGAAGGTGGAGTAGGATTTACACTCATAGTGAAGCCTAAGGAAGAAAAGGCAGAAAAGAAAGTTGAGATACCATATGAGGTGTAGCAAATCCTTGATAACTTCAAAGCAATAATTAGTGATGGTACACTTGCAGCTTTACCACCTCCTAGAGCCATTAACCATCAAATTGACTTCATTCCTAGAGCCTCTTTTCCCAATAAGGCAGCCTACAAGATGACCCCTGAACAAAACAAAGAGGTAGCAAGACAAATACAAGAACTCTTAGACCAAGGGCTGATTAGGAAGAGCATTAGTCCTTGTGCAGTACCTACAGTGTTGGCACCTAAGAAGGGTGGAACATGGAGACTTTGTACAAATTCCAAAGCCATAAACAAGATCACCATCAGATATAGATTTCCCATACCCAGGATAGAGGACTTGATGGATTGTTTGGGGTGCACAGTATTTCAGTAAGATTGATTTGAAGAGTGGTTACCATCAGATAAGAATAAAAGAGGGGGATGAGTGGAAGATAGCTTTCAAAACAAATGAGGGTCTCTATGAGTGGCTTGTCATGCCATTTGGACTCTCTAATGCTCCTAGCACATTCATGAGACTCATGAATGAAGTTTTACATGATTTTATAAGCAAATTTGTTGTTGTGTATTTAGATGATATACTCATTTTTAGTAAGACCAAAGCACAACATCTATAACATTTAGCTATTGTTTTGAGAAAGTTATCTGATGAACAGCTAACCATTAATCTTGAAAAATGCGATTTTATGAAGGAAGAATTGGTCTCTTGGTTATGTTGTATCAAGAGGCAATCTGAAAATGGATCAATCTAATGTTGCAGCAATAACCAGTTGGCCAACTCCTAAGACAACTAGTGATGTCAGAAGCTTCCATGGTTTGGCACAGTTTTACAGAAAGTTCATCAGGGGATCTAGTGAGATTTGTGCTCCAATGTTAGACACCATCAAAGGGGGTGTAAAGGTAAAGTTTCACTGGACAAGTGCAGCCAATAAGGGGTTTGAATTATTGAAAACTAAAGTAGCTACTCAACCAGTGCTCATTTTACCTAGTTTTGATAAGCTTTTTACTATTGAAGGTGATGCTAGTAATATAGTTGTAGGAGTTATTTTAAGTCAAGAAAATAGACCAATTGCATTCTTTAATGAGAAGTTGAATGATGCAAAGAAAAAGTACTCTTCCTATGATTTAGAACTTTATGCATTAGTACAAGCACTTAGGAAATGGAGACACCATCTTCTTCCTAGGGAATTTGTTGTTTACACAGATAATCAGGCACCCAATTTCTTGAACTCATAAGATAAACTGAATCATAGGCATGTTAAATGGGTAGAATATTTAAAATCTTACACTTTTACTCGTAAGCATAGAAGGGTCAGTTGAATAAAGTAGCAGATTCTTTGAGTAGAAGGTTGTTAACTATTCATGAGATTCAAGTTCAGAGCATTGGTATTGATAGTTTCAAGGACATGTATCCTACTGATGATGATTTAGCTGAAGCTTATAAAGTTTGTCAAGATTTTGAGAATAATTTCCATGGTGCATATGCTGATTTCACTTTGCAAGATGGTTTGTTATTTAGGGGTGGATAGTTGTGTGTTCCAAAGGGTTCTATGAGAGAGAACCTCATTCAAGAGAAGCACAATGGGTGCTTAAGTGGACATTTCGGTCTCAATAAGACCTTAGAGCTGGTTCAAAGGTTCTATTATTGGCCTAAGATGTAGAGAGACATCAGGAGTTATGTAGATCAGTGCTTGGTATGTTAGAAAGCCAAAGGTAATTCCTCTAATGTTGGTTTATATCAGCCTCTTCCCACATAGGCCTTGGGATTGCATTAGTATGGATTTTGTGGTAGGATTACCTAGAACTCAAGCAAGATTTGATAGCATTTTTGTAGTGGTTGATAGATTTAGCAAAATGGCTCATTTTATTCCTTGTAAAACAACACATGATGCAAGTCATATTGCTTTTTTTTTTTCAAGGAAGTTGTTAGAATACATGGATTGCCTACTAGCATTGTTTCAGATATAGATGTTAAGTTTCTTGGTCATTTCTAGAAAACATTGTGGAAGAGATTGGGTACTAATCTCTCTTTTGGTTCAAATTATCATCCACAAATTGATGGCCAAACATAAGTTGTGGATAGGTCTCTTGGAAACATGCTTCGATGCTTGACAAAGGAATATGAGCAGAGTTGGGATCAACTCATTCATCAAGTAGAATATGCCTACAATGACAGTGTTAACCGGTCTACAAGTAAAAGTCCATTTGAAGTTGTTTATGGAATGCATCCAAGGTGCATAATGGAGTTGAGGGATATCACTAACTTGCAGCATAAGAGTGGAACAACAGATGACATGGCTCACTCCATGAAGGAGGTTAATGAGCAAGTGAGACAAGCTCTCTAGGATACCTCTCAAAAAGTAAAGGCAAGAGTGGATGATACAAAGAGAGATGTTTAGTTCTCCATAGGTGATTATGTGATGGTTCATTTTAACAAGGCAAGGCTACAAAAGGGAGTTTCAAGCAAACTTTAGATGAGGAGGATAGGCCCTCGCAAGATCTTGGCTAAGTATGGGTCTAATGCTTACAAAGTTGATTTGCCTACTAATGTTTCTTTGTCCCCCATTTTTAATGTTGTAGATCTGATTGCTTTCAAAGGATAGCCACCTAAGGAGATTCAAAGAGTTTCAGATGTTTCCAAATCCCTTTCTAATCTATCTCTCCCTTCTCTTTCTTTTCCCCAAGTAGAATAGGTTCTAGACTCCAGAATTCTCAAACAAACAAGGCATCACACCTACATGGAGCATTTCATAAAATGGAAGGAGAAGCCAATTTCAGAGGCCACATGGATACCTGAAGCTGACTTTTAGAAACTTGGCATTCCTTCTTCTTTTCTTCCTCAAGGAGTCACATGACTTCTTTGTTTTTGGGGGAGTATGGTGCAGGAGCACCTAGTTGAGTAAAACTCCCATTTTTGAGTATTTAATGCTTTAATGTTTGTAAAGTCTTGTGTTAGATTGATTTTTTTTTTTAGGTTTTTTTGGGTTGTGTTTAGTGGTTTTGATCTCATTTTGGGCTCTAGAGATCAATTTTTGCCTTTTAGGCCTTGAGTTGACAATTTTTGGCAAAAATGTGCAAAATTGCCAAAAAGGTCTTCTAATGCTTTCCAAAGCATTGGAACATGTTTGTTAGGTTTTTTTAGGCATGAATAAGTTTTTTAGACAATTTGATAAGGTTAGATTGTGAAAAATGCATCTTGGAGCAAGAAAAGTTGTCATTTGGCTTGAAAAGTTGTCAAAAGTTGTCATTTTTGGGTTTTTTTTTCTTGCAAAATGAACTTATGAAAGCCTCATGTCCATACTAAGGCTTGATAACCAGCTGGAAAAAATATAAAATTCCTCCCTTTATTCTTGTAAAGGTTTGGCGTTTGTATTTACAAGAGAATCTTAATAGAAATCATGCTCTTTTGGCATTGATGATTGTTTTGTCTTCTTTGGAGTAACAGTGTTTACTGTAGCATTCTTGTCCATACTATACCTTCTGGGAGGTTTTCATATTGATTATTCCTTGCACCACAAGTGAATATTGTTTTATTTTCTTTTGTAAATTGGCTTGTACAAAAATATTTGCAAACTGTGAGTTTGTTGCCCTGCTAGGGGTTTGGAGTTTAGAAATGCATCAATTTGGTTGATCCAAGTCTAGGATCCCTCCAATGGATTCTTCAAAGTTTATTCATGTGTATATAATGTAAATATATTTCATTTTGTGCTAGAGAAGTGTTTGGAAGATGCACTTGAGTGAATACTAGGGAAGTGTTTGTCATTTGACTAGTAGCATGAATAAAACTCAAAGTTTGCACTCAAAAGCAATTTGGAGTGAACAAATGAATGAGGAAAAGGTCTGGACATGTGACCAAGGGTGTTGAGAATCATTTTGGTTTGTTAGAGTATCTTGTTCCTTGTAAAAATATTCTCAATTTGTAAGCGAACAGTGAGTTCACTGTTTTTGCAACTATGTTTGTCAAAATGTGAAATGGAATGCTTCAAAAGCATTATCCAAGCCTTGTAACTCTAAAGGAAATGTAATAGGAAGATTGATTTTTTTTTATATACCTCATTGAGGTATATCTCGATTACAAACTCCTTGATATGCAGGTCTAAAGAAGTGGCAGCAATTGACTGCTAAAAGGGTAGTTTTTGATAGTGAAAGTGTCAATTTTTTTCTACTTCCTCAAAGGTTTGCCAAGTGTTTGGAAAAATGACAAAAGGAAAGGTGTTGTATAGTGGTCTCCAGGTTGGGGTAGACCTACTCAACTAGTTTTAGGCCTTGATGCATCAAGGAGTTGGCAACACAAGCCTTACATCCTCAAAACCCTCATGAAACCCTATGCTTATGCCTAAAATAGTGGACAAACATTAAACCAAGTTGAGGAAGCCTAAAACCATAAAAATCTCTTAGCCTAGACTTATTCCACACCATCCAAATCATCTCCCATGGTCAAGAAGCCCATTGTTGGGGAGGGTGAGCAAAACTAGGCCAATTAGGCCTCCACGGGCTAGTAGCCCTTTTTTTTGCATAACACACATTTTTCTAGAACTTGATTGCAAAGAGAAGTTTGGGGCTCTTGAGACATGGTGTGAACTTTTAAAAATAGTAAATCAAATGACCAATAGGACCTTGGAGAGTGCATGGCCTTAGTTGGAGTTTTGACCCTTGGTTGTTGAGTTGAGTAGGCTAAGGCTATGGGCTTTCAACTGAATGGTGAACATCAAAACTGGAACAAAACTTTGCTGCCCCTACATGTACATGTAAAAGATTACTAAAGAACTTTTAAACAGAGGGTTGAATTCCAATGAACAAAGATTGAGGGCATGTAGATGTATGGAGTGAGCAATTTGAGTAGATTTGAAGCATGGGTGTGAGCCAACAACAATAGGGGAGTTTGTTAGTGAAGACTTGGAGAGAGACCTATCAAGTAGGACTAAATGAGATGTTTGCAAACATAAGGAGAAGACACAAACTATACATCTTGTGTCCTTTTATGGCCTATTGAGCAAATTGGCCTTTTGAGCACTTTCCTAGCAATCTCCCTATCACCGAGCTTAAACTGGAATTGTATTCAAGCATAAAAGAAGCTATCTTAGTGTAGCATCCTAAGATTGCAACACTTGCAATTTTGACCGCATTTGGGTCTTCACGATAGCGACGCAACACTGAACCTGAATGGAGACCCCGAAACCTATTTATGACACCAAAAACTGCATTTTTCAGCACCTTGGCCTGATCCTCCTTGCACCCCGTTGTCCCTGGAGGTGGGACCATGGCGCCCAGTGCCCTGGTCCCCCAAGACCATGGCGCCTAGCGCCCTGGTCCCTAGCCATATTTCTGGGCTCGGTCTCTTTTGGGTCTCGGGTCTTTAAGTTTGCAAATTGGAAAATAATCTTTCCTAGTCGGCCTAAGGTCAGAAAAATCAGTCTTTCAACCCTAATTGACAAGTATATAAACTAAATTTCCTCTCCCATTTTGAAAAGAAGATAAAAAAAGGGCGGAAGCGATACTCAAACATTCAAGCATTCAAGCATTCAAGCATTCCTTCAAGCAATTGATCCTTCTAAGTCTCCATTCAAGGCTAAGTGTTGCATTCAAGACAAGGATTCAACCATTGAAGAGGAGATCACATACTACATATAACATACAACAACATCTACACCTTCGCATGTAAGAATACAAACATTCTTACAACAAGGTACTAGTACTTGTTTTACATTACAATCATTTACATTTACAACATTTCTCATTTCTTGGTTAATTCCAAAACTGGGGTTTGACCTAAGGGCAAACCCCTAATCCCTAACCCCCCAATCATCTTTGCTTTTCTATGTGTAGGTTGCAGGTACGTGGCTGTAATTGAAGATCTGGAATCCTTGTGCAGAGACGAACAGATCCCCCTTCGTTTCACAGATTTTTCAGAGGACTGTATGCACGCCGGGCGCCATCGTCCCATCAACTTTCACTCAAATTTGTAGGATAGCATCATCTCGACATTTTACTGCTAATTCCAGGTCTGCAGCTTCATCCTATAGCCCTATCTCTATTTATAAGCGAATCTTTCTCACTTTTCATGCATTCCTAGCTTAATCCTTCTATCTACATTCTTTACAAAAGAGGGTAGCCGTGCTATCTTAACCCTTGAAACTCATTTAGAATCCAATCTTGCATTGTGTGGGATTGGATCTTGTGGTTTTCAACCCCTTTTTTGAATGTAAAGTCTCCTCTAAGTGAAAACTGTCAACCCAAGTGACCTCCTTCCCCTCTCCTCGGAGTGGTGGGGGGAACACTTAGGGTTCGATCGTGATTTTCCGCTTTACATTTTGGTGAACCCGACGTGGACATCCTTTCTAATTATTCATGGCTAGATCTGAAAATTGGATGCCTTGATTACATTTCCGTGTTTGATATTTTGCAAATTTTAGAGGTTGATTGCATAAAAACCCTAAATTTTCTTTTTAGTAATTGAGCTTGTGAAATGTCTAAATGTTAGTGCTTGTTTCAGATCTACCCTTCTATTACAAATTGTCAATTCATATTTGTGCTTTAATTCTGAAAATTAAGTGGTTAAGTGTTAAAACCCTAATTTTTAAAACCCTCTTGATTCAACCTTTGACTGATAATTTCAATGATCAAAACATTTCCAAATCAGCTGTAACTTTGGATTCCGCAATAAAATCATAATATCTTTCATCCCTGAAAATTTGGAAAAAAGTTGTGAGGACCATGTGCACCCCGAGCGCCATCGTCCCCGACATTTTTTTCAAAATTTTGGGAGTTAGATCTTACTATATTTTTCTACTAAAATCTAGAATTTTGGTTGATTTGATCAATTACAACACTTTCAAAATTAAGGTCAAAGTTGGTCTTGTGATTGCTTGGATTAAGGCTTCTAATCATTCAAAAATTGTTGAAATTGAAATTTTGTGGCAAAATTGTGTTCTTACTGTCCTAAATCTGAAAAGTGTGTCGGCATTCATTCGAAATTTCAATGCTTTATTCAAATTTTTGCAATTTGTGACTTTTGAAATTTAGTGTTTAATTACAACAACTTTGATTTCCGCTTTCAAAACTGAATTTTGCGTGAAATTGAGTCAACTTTTAAATTTCAAAACTTGCATTGCTTCTGGTATTCCCTCTAAAATCATAAAATTCAAAATTTCAGTTTCCATCTCTTTTTCAAAATTCAAATTTTGCATTTTTCAACAATCTAGGTAGGGTTCAATTTTGAGATTGCAACTTTAATTTTGCTTATGTACGGATCATAAAATCACTCAATTTTTTCAAATTAGCTTTAAAATCATCATAACTTTCATCCCTGAAAATTTCGAAAAAAGTTGCGAGGACCATGTGCACCCCAAGCGCCACGGTCCCTGACATTTTTTTCGAAATTTCGGGAGATTGTCATGATTGCATTTAACAGCTTAAATCTAGGAGATTGGCTGATTTTATTGAAATTTGCTACCTCTAAAATTTAAAATCTTCTCTCTCTTTTTAGTGCATGAGTTTTACAACAATAAGCCCTACTTACACTATTCCTGTTAGACGAAGCCTTAGAATTAAGTCTTTCCAAGGTTTAATTACCGAGGAGATGGAACCTAATTTGAATGGCCTTTTTAACGAGGACACGGGTAATTCCTCTAATCCTCCTAGTGATGAAGAATCTCTCCATGAGGTTTCTGAAGAACAACTTTCGAAATTGGATAACCAATTTGATGATTTTCAACAATGGATGTCTCAAGAATACCCCGATAGTCTAGCTCTTTCATTAATTGAGGGTCTAAAATGTATGGTTCAAAGTGATAAGAATGGAATTGATATTTTGCATGGTATTGCACACATTGTGGATTCGAATGTGATGCCTATGAAGATTTGTGATGAACTTTAGGTTATACACAACCTCCCACTCAAGTTAATCAGTCTATTCCATTGACAACTTCTATTGCTAGCATACCTACCTTAACATCAAACATAATGACTACTTCTATACAAGACATTTCACCTATGATCACCAGTCATGGGGGCAATCCTTCTTCTTCAATTAACCCTCTTCCTTCATTTAATCTGACTTCTTCATTCATTCCTTCAATGAGTGTTCCTATTACATCTCCACAACTGAACCTGGCGCAAGGGGGCAATTCATTTAACCATTCCATTCCTCCTTGTAGTGTTCCTCCTTTCCAAATATCTCCTATGACTAACTATCATAGTGTCCTGCCACCTTACTCTCAATCAATACCTTCTTTCAATAACATAATACCTCCATCACAATCTAACACATCTAATATGAATTCTTCGACTGAAGCGACCATTAACAATCTTACACAAACTGTTTCTTCTTTACAGCAACAAATTGCCTCTATGAATCAATCTAAATTTAGTGTGCCCACATTTGATGTTGCGAGCCCACTTTCTCTTGACATTGTTCAAGCTATTCCTCCTAAACATGTTGAAATCTCGCATTTGGAGCTTTATAATGGTAAAGGTGATCCTCTAACACATGTTAAGACTTTTCAAACAATATGTACTGATTTTGCTTATGACCAAAGGTTGCTTGCAAAACTGTTTACTAGGACATTAAGAGATAAAGCCCTACAATGGTATTGCTCGTTGCCTTCTTATTCTATTACTTCTTTTGAACAACTTGCAAATGCTTTTATTCAACAATTTCAAAACAATATAAGTCCTAAAGTTACTTTGATTGATTTAATGCATTGTAAACAAGGTGTTAAAGAAAAAGTGACTGATTTCATTGGTAGATATAAGCATTTGTATGCTCAAATTTCTTTTACAGTGCCTGACAATGATATTCAAAGAATCTTTATTTCTAATTTACAAAAAAATATTCGAGATAAACTTTTGTTTTCTTAGTTTACTTCTTTCCAACAGTTGTGTGCAACTCTTCACAATTATCAACTGACTATGAGTCAAATGGAACAATCACATCCTATGGCTCTGAGTGATAAGGGTGATAGTAGTCAACAACCATTTGGGAAGTTTAAACCGAATAGAGAGTCCATTAAATTCAATGAAAACATCATCAACAACAATGTGAATGCAGCATCAGGTGTGCCTCCTATTTCTAAATTTTTCAAGAAAGAAAGAAAGTTTACTCCTTTGAATGAATCATTGCATAGTATTATGAATAAGTTATTGGAACAAAATGTGCTTACTCTCCCTCCTATAAAGCAAATCAATCCTACAAAGATTAATTCACCCTATTTTGATAACAAATCTTTTTGTCAATTTCATCATCAACCTGGGCATGATACTGAAAAATGTTTTACTTTAAAGGGTAAAATTCAAGATTTGATTGATAATAATACTATCTCTATTTCAGGAGTGAATGATAAAGGCAACACATCTGTAGCTCCTCCTAACCAAAATCTTAAGATTTTTACTGATTCATTACCTTCTGATACCTCTAATGCGATTGAGACTAATGATTCCTCTTTCTCATCTAATGGTCTTGTGTCTATGACTCCGAATGTGATTAACTTTGTAGAGCAGCAAGAAAAACCTAAAGAACCTTCCATCACATTTGATTCTAGTGAAACTATCAGGGCACCTGATGGTCCTTTATACATAGTTGCAAAAGTCAAGAATACACCTTGTCGTGGAGTGCTTATTGATCCCGCTTGCATGGTTAATGTTATTACTGAAGAATTTCTTTTTACCTTGCAATTGAATCAAGTGATCTATGACAAAGAAGATGTGATTGTGAAATTATTTGATGCATTTTCTTCTCCTGCAATTGGTTCTATTACATTACCTATTGAGGTCCATAACAAATCCCTTGATGTGAACTTTTCTATTATTCCTTCATCCGAACAATTTCATGTGAAGCTTGGCTATCCTTGGCTATCTTCCATGAAAGCTATTGCTTCTCCTATTCATAAATGTTTGAAATTTCCCCATAATGATGAAGTTGTTAATGTCAATCATAGTCTCTTTAAACCAGCTGAAAGAACTTCTAGCGTTCCTATTGATTATTTTTGGCCTAAACAATTCCAATCTCTTCCTCCGCGAAGTGATCATCTTTTCAAATCTTATCAAAAGTGGAAAACAGATATGATCCTATCTCTAAGTGAACCTAGAACACCCAAACTTGATATTCATATCGTTCTTGAGAAGGAAGTTCTTCCTTTGAAAGATAAAACTAATGTCTTTCCTCAAGAAGATTCCCAACCCATTCCTATGGATGTGACAATGTCTATGTCTAATAAACTTTCTAAAAGTAGACCTATACCTCCTCGTCATGATGGACTTGGTCTCCTTCCTAAACCAAATATTCCTCCTTTATATGGAGTAGTTCCTCCTCCTTCCTCTTATGGAGAGAAGAGACCTTCCTCTTCTCCTATTATCTAGCCTAAGAGGCCACAACCTAAACACCCAAGTGATAAGGATGAGAACATTCCTCCTCCTCAATCTTCTCCACTTCCTACTAAGACTAGAGGAAATCGTTCTACGCATGAACACTGACGAAAGTGTCATCTTAGAGCTCAGGTAGCTACTTCTCAAACTTTGCAATCCCCAAAAACACCTTCAACAAGCATTATTCCATTTTCTCCAAAATCTCCTAAACATAAGATGCATGATGGTCTTGATCCTGTGCGAGTTAAAGATCCTATTTTTATAAATCTTGATGATGATATAGATGAAAATGTTATTCATGATGCAAATGTTACTCCTCTTGCTTCTGATAGTGAATATGAACTTGTTGATATTGATAACCATCTATCTAACGAATTTTCTAAAGCACTTATCCTAGCTCCTAGACAAGAACAATGTGGCTTGGAACATGAGCATAGCCCTTGTTTGGATCTTGTGATAGCTCCATCTGCTGTGTTGGATGTTCCTCCTCTAGCGTGTTCCCTGCCTTCCCGAAACATTGATCAGTAAGATCGGGGGGTAGATGACATGCTAGACTAGTTTCATTAGCATAGTAGACTCTCTCCTCCTCTCTTTTGTTACTTCTTCTATGTGTTATTCTCATTCTTCTATTCGTTGTCCTTAGTGTTGTCTACTTGAGGATGATGCAAAGCATTGAGATCTCTTTTGGTCTCTCTCATGTTGACTCAAAAGACACATGTGTTCCCTTCTTCCAGGTGACCTTCCCTGATTGGGGAATGAAGAACAATTATGCATACATATATATGATATACATGAATTATCATACAACATACTGACCCTGAGGAAAGCGAAGTCACCTTGTGCTTTGTGTTTTGTGTCTATTATCCTTGGGTTTATCTCACACTTGGGGGCTAAATCTTTTTGATAACGTGATCCTTTCCCTTCTCATTTCTTATGTGTATCACTACCTTAAAGCAATCACCCCCATTGAGGTGTGTGTGATCGCTTTAACGTAGGGGGGCATACACCCCATCTATCCCTTCAGGATACTTGAAAATTTCTTGGCGAACTTAGCTTTGCCTTGAAAATTTTTGGTATTTTTCTTGCATGACTCATAGTGAGGGAACCTTACTACTGACAGTCATGGTTCTCCCTCGTGATTTTCCCTTTTACTTTGTCAATCAAAGTCATAAGATCCTTAGTCCACTGGGGGCTTGGTGTGTCTTGCCTCCTTGACGTGGTGAAAGTCTTTCAATGTTGTTTCCTTGTACTTTACCGGAAGTATGAGCGTACGCTTATACTCCTACTAAAGTGGGGGCTAAATGTAGCATCCTAAAATTGCGACACTTGCAATTTTGACCGCATTTGGGTCTTCACGATGGTGATGCAACACTGAACCTGAATGGAGACCCCGAAACCTGTTTATGACACCAAAAACTGCATTTTTCAGCACCCTGGCCTGATCCTCCTTGCACCCCATTGTCCCTGGAGGTGGGACCATGGCGCCTAGTGCCCTGGTCCCCCAGGACCATGGTGCCTAGCACCCTGGTCCCTAGCCCTATTTTTGTGCCCGGTCTCTTTTGGGTCTCGAGTGTTTAAGTTTGCAAATTGGAAAATAATCTTTCCTAGTCGGCCTAAGGTTGAAAAAATCAGTCTTTCAACCTTAATTGACAAGTATATAAACTACATTTTCTCTCCCATTTTGAAAAGAAGATAAAAAAAGGGCGAAAGCGATACTCAAACATTCAAGCATTCAAGCATTCAAGCATTCCTTCAAGCAATTGATCCTTCTAAGTCTCCATTCAAGGCTAAGTGTTGCATTCAAGACAAGGATTCAACCATTGAAGAGGAGATCACATACTACATACAACATACAACATACAACATACAACAACATCTACACCTTCGCATGTAAGAATACAAACATTCTTACAACAAGGTACTAGTACTTGTTTTACATTACAATCATTTACATTTACAGCATTTCTCATTTCTTGGTTAATTCCAAAACTGGGGTTTGACCTAAGGGCAAACCCCTAATCCTTAACCCCCCAATCATCTTCACTTTTTTGTGTGTAGGTTGCAGGTACGTGGCTGTAATTGAAGATCTAGAATCCTTGTGTAGAGACGAACAGATCCCCCTTCGTTTCGTGGATTTTTCGGAGGACTGTGTGCACGTCGGGCGCCATTGTCCCATCAACTTTCGCTCAAATTTGCAGGACAGCATCGTCTCGACATTTTACTACTAATTCCAAGTCCGCAGTTTCATCCTATATCCCTATCTTTGTTTATAAGCGAATCTTTCTCACTTTTCATGCATTCCTAGCTTAATCCTTCTATCTACATTCTTTACAAAAGAGGGTAGCCTTGCTGTCTTAACCCTTGAAACTCATTTAGAATCTAATCTTGCATTGTGTGGGATTGGATCTTGTGGGTTTCAACCCCTCTTTTGAATGTAAAGTCTCCTCTAAGTGAAAACCGTCAACCCCAGTGACCTCCTTCCCCTCTCCTCATTGTGGTGGGGGGAACACTTAGGGTTCGATCGCGATTTTCCGCTTTACACTTAGCAGGTCTCACTTCTCAAGATTGTCATTTGGAATTTTATGTAGTCAATGAGACTCCTATTGTGATTGAGTTGTGTGCTCTAGGTTGTAAACCTTCCTACAAGTGCAGACCCCTCATATTTTATAATATCTCTTCATATGACTAGTGGACTGATATTGTGGGTCACAAATCCCACCATGGTTTTTTCTCTTTGAGGTTTTCCACATATAAATCTGTGTGTTATATGTAGTGCCCCTACCCTAGTCAGCTTTGTAAAATCGGTTTGAACTTGGTTGACTTTTTATGTGGCATTCTTGAATGGTTGATTTACTGTGATGTAATGTTGTAGTAAGATATTATGATTATTGTGCGTACCTATTAATGTGCTTTCGCATTGATTCTTATGTAAGTTTAATTGTTTCCCTGATTCTTGTTATTGATCTCAAGCTAACACCTTCATTATATATATATGTATGCTTGTGTGACTCTTGGTTGCAGGAGATTGCAGGTACAGTACCTTTGTGGTGTGAGGTTCGTCTTCACCTTGATTCGCAGGGTTGAGTATACCTCTTTTGCCCTTAGAATTTGGGTTAGGTAGTCGTAAAACCCTCATTTTACCCTAGTCAGGATCAAGTGAGCATCATCCATGGTCCGTCAATTTTCCTTTTCATTTGGGTTTGCGGGTTGTATATCTGGTTGGCTTTATTAGGTTGCATGCCTTACGTGTGGTAAAAATTGAGTATTTTATCCTGAGTATTTAATTTGATTTAATGTGTTCATTTACGCATTAGTAATTGATGAATTTAAATAAATAGGTTCTTTTATGTGATTAATCATTAATTAAAAAGATCACTCTATTTATGTTTGTAGCAAGTTTAATATAATGGTTAATTCAAAATTGTGAATTTATTTAGTTTATGCATTTTGAAAAGGGAAGATTTAAAGTTATTCGAAATAGAAATAATTTAATTCTTTTTTTTCCTTTTGGAATAGAATGGTTAATTTTAAATATTTAAGAAAAATGATTTTTATTAGAAAAGCAAGTTTAATTTATATATATATATATATATATATATATATATATATTTGATATAGTGTGAAAGATTGATTTTGGGAATTTAATTTAATTAAAATATTTTACCCTCATTAATATTGTGAAATATAAATGTTAGCATTGTTAATATTGAGAAAATTAAAATTAAATGTGAGAGAAGCATTTTAATTTTAATTAGAAAAGTAAGTTAGATTATTTGAATAGTTGAAAAGAATGATTTTTCATTTTTTTTTATTTAAATAGTGTTTAAATTCGAAATTAGGAGATTAGGTCAAATTTTATTCCATTTAACCTATGTTGGAAAATATTTTTAGGGTTGTTGATTTTTTGGGGGAAGGAAAAAAAAAACAAATTGGATGGAAAAAATTGGGGATTTTGGAGGAAAGGGAGGTCTTCTTGAGTTGCAGGTTGGGCTCTCCATCAGATCTTGCTAGGAATGCGAAGAGAGATAGGATTCTTATTTTGTTTTCTTGTTGAATGAAAAAAAAAATAGAAAATGAAAATAAAATTTCTGGTTGTTTTCCTTTGAAGAAATTTCTTGATTGAAATGGGGTTTGGGTTTTGAACCTGTGCATTTTAGTTTAAAGTTTAGAAATTTGGTGGATTCATTGTTTAAGAAATGATCTTCCTTATACCCAAAATTTGTAATTATTTGATGAAATTTTGACTATTTTAGGCCTGGTTATTCTGGAAAAATTTAATCATTTGTTATCCATGGACATTCTAGATACTGTTTGAAGTCTCTATTTGAGAATGTGAATATTAAATCAAACTAGGGTTTGTTCCTTTTTTTGTAAATCTATGTAGGGATCATTTGAACATTTATGTAGGGATCATTTATGTATTTATTGACTGAGGTGGTCATTTGTATATTGGTTATATCACCTTGATGATAGGATTGTAAATAATGTGAACCTTATGTATCCTTAACTTATTTAAATGATTAGAGGGGTCTTACAGTTGAGCAAACCCGGAGATGTAGCCCTTTAAGGGTGAACTCCGATATCAATTTGGTGTTATGTGATGTTTTTGTTCCAATATGGAAAGCTAATGTACTGAGAGGGGAGGGGTGAATCAGTACTCCAAAAATTTTCTTGAATAATACCTTTACTATTATGCATAAATAGAATAGTGCAGTAACATAAAATAAAGCTAAAGCAAATAGATAACAATCATACATGATTCACTCCATAGCACATATATTTTGGTTACGCAGAAACTCTTGGTTAGAGAGAAAAATTGCGGTGGGGATGGCACCCACAACTTCACTACTGCAATAATAAAGAGTGTTTGGTTAGAGATACATTTTAGCTATTTCTGATAGCTTACCCTGTTAGGAGTAACAAGATCTATTAGATCTACCTTGCTAAAGGATTTTACAACATTTATTCTAAATGTTGCACCTGGTTAGAGGCTTTACAATTTATAGACTTGATTAGAGTCTTTTACCCTGTTAAAGGTTTCTCTTTCAACTTCACAATATTACAATACAATCATTACAAATATCTGCAACTTTACATCTGAAATGTTATAGCAGATTCTATGTGCTCATAATAGATTACCTTGCTTATAGCATACCTCAGTAACCCATATAGTAACTCGGTAAACCCTTCTATTTACTCTGTTCTTCGACTGTTCTCTGAAAACCTTCTCGGTGACCTTTGTGTCTCTGTAATAGTCTTCTTACACATACATATACACCCTAACTCATGCTGTATAAATAGATCTCTTAAGATGATGATCTAATTCATTGTTTCGATCTTACAAACATGATTCCTCGAATGAATAACTAAACAAAATATTTCATTGGTTAGATTGATCTCAAAATCATACAAAATCTTTTGGTGCAATTTCCAATGTAGTAATGGTTAGATGTGCCTCGATCTTGTAACACGTTTCCATATGCATGTCCAAGTTCAATGTATCTGGTAACATGTTTCACTCAATGTATATCAGCTCGCTGTGTCATCTTTACTGCTCGGTAGTCTCAAAAAGATACTCGGTAGACAACTCGGTGTATACTACATTCTGTGACTGCTTTCTTTTGTAACTGACTAGACTATGCATACTGACTTCTCTGTGTATACCGACTGTATGATTCTGTAGTGCTAACTGACTAGAGTATATAGTATGACTTTGAATATAAAAACTAATGGCAACTTTATAAGTAGTAATAGTTATGTGATGTTTTTGTTCTTATGTTTCATGTTTAGTGTTAGCATGAGTGGATGGCATTTTGATAGAATGTATGAGTGGATTAGATGAAATTAATCATAAATACATGTATGCAGTTGTCTTAATTAAATGCGGGAATGTGGATTATGAAAGGATGTAGAATTGAATAATAGAATGTACTCAATTTCAGTTATTGATAATACACTTAAGTATGCATGGAAATAACTCACTAGGTTATGATGGAATTAAAGCATGTAATGAAATTAGATGCATGGTATATGGTTAAGGAAAAGTTTGAACGAAATGATTGGATAACCATTTTTGGATAAACTTGTCATATTACCTAAATCGTAATTCAAATGGATGAACTCATTTAGTTATTTACATTTTAACCTTGATAAATGAACTCCATCATAATAGCTATATTATAACTAAAATGGATGAACTCATTTAGTTATTTACATTTTAATCTTAATAAATGAACTTCATCATATTAGCTTTATTTTAACTATAATGGATGTACTCATCAAGTTATCTATATTTTAACCCTAATGGACGAACTTCATTATGTTATTTACATTTTAACCTTAATATGTGAACTTCGTCTTATTAGCTATATTTTAACTATAATGGATGGACTCATCACATTATCTAATTTTAACTCTAATGGATAAACTTCATTAAGTTACCTATATTTTAACTCTAATGGATGAACCTCCACATGTTATCTATGTTTTAACTTTAATGGGTAAATTTCCTCATGTTAGCCTCATCTTCAACCTTAATGGATGAATGTGTCCTATTATCTATAATTTTAATTTACTAAACAAATTATATCCATGTTTTAAGTAATAACATGCAATTAAGATAACTTGCTTAATTGGATCAAATGTCGTGACTTGAGTTAGGTGTTAAGTTACATAATCACATTGGGAAACTCCTTAGCTTTATTTAGTCTTCCAATGTGTTATCAAAGCATTAGATAACTCAATGTATCTTAAAGTTGTGTCTAAAAAAAATAAAAAATATTTGCACTCCATTTGTGTGTTTTAGGTTTATCCCTTGGGGGTTTCCTAGTCGGGCATTACATTATGATTCTCATTTATGTGATTGGCTTATTAGTTGCTTTACTTCTTTCAATTTTTTATGTATTAGTATACGGGCTAGTGTATGCATGTTTTAATAAGGCTAAAATTTACCATTCTAGAATAACACTAATTTAAACCCCCTCTCAGTGTTATTAGTTGCCAACATTACAATGGGACAACCATCACATTTTATCTTTGTTTGGGCTCTAATTGGAGAGGTACCAGGGCATGGAGTGCCTTGGTCTATACCATGGCACCCAAAAATTTCATGGTCCCTCATAATCTAGCCTCGATTTAAAATGGGGTTGGTGCTATATCTCCTCGGTAATATATTTGATCCTCATAGCATTGTATGACTATTGGAGGTTGGCCTAATTAGTAATTTATGTAGAGCCCCCTATATAAATACATTAATCAATTAATTTTAGATCTAAGTCCTCATCCATTATCTACCTAAATCATTCTTGCATCCATGAAGCATCCATTATCAATCATTTTCAGAGATTTTCAAGGTTGCATATTCATCATATAGTATTGTGAAGCAAACTCTTGTCAATTTTCATGCAAGCATGTGTGTGTGATTAGGGATTTATCATGTTAATGTCATGTCATACAACATATGTGATTACATTCAAATTGTATACACCTAAAAATGGTTTGAAGATAATTAATTAAATAAGCAATTATTTAATTAATCTCTCCTCCCCAATTTAATTGAATTCACTAAGCAATTTAATTAAATTTCCCTTTTCATCTACTTATTAATAAATCTAAGGATTTATTAAATAGGTTCATTTCATTTCACCCCTTTAATTAATTAATTCAAATTAATTAATTCCCTCCATGCAAATTCATTTCTTCTAAATCTCCTAATTAATTAAAACAAATCATTTATGAGTTGTTGAGATTAATTATCCATTTTCCTAATATTTGAATTTCTAAATTCAAATTCTCCTAACTTCTACCACTCCTAAACCTAACCCATTCTACCTACCACCATGTCCCCTTTCATCTAACATCTTCTATAACCTTTGTGACACTTGTCACCAAGTGTTCCCTTTCATCCTACCTCTTCTAGAAGCCTCTTGACACTTGTCACTAAGTGTTCCCTTTAATCCAACCCCCTTTGCCAACCTCCTCCAATTTAACCATTGATATCTTTAGATCAATCTCAACTGTTGATTCATGCCAACTCACCCCTAGCCTTGGAAAATCCTATAAATAGACCCTATTTTGGAGAACAAATGGCCAATTCACAAATTCAGCCACTTTACTAATTCATGCTCAAATTTAGCTCATTTGCATTGTTACTATAGGCATCTAGCTTATAGTTTATCAGTTTTAGCAATGTTATCATGCTCATTTTAGCTTAACTCTTAGCTTAATCATGCTAGGATAATCATGAATTCAAATAGCTTAATCATGCTATCATGCTAGATCATGCATCTTAATCATTCAAATCCTCCATCTAAGTGTAGTCAAGTCACTGGAATTTGCATACTAAGATCTGAGAGCAAAATCCACACTCGCATTTACTAGGAGGCAATAAGTCGATTAGCTATGGTTTTACATGTCTTTGATTTTAATCTACTAACCATGCTTGTAATGATTTATTGAGTGCATTGTGGTTACAGGTACAGGTACACTTCACAGAGAATGACATTTTGGCACCCACCATGGGGCTGAAATCATCATTTTCAGCCTCCCAAGCTTCCTCAAACTTCATCTCTGCTGGATCAAAAATAGATTGTCATACGAGTTGTCTTTCTGGCTCGTACGAACTTCCTTTTAGTCTCGGATGACACCTCATCCTGACTCATATGAGGTATAATCCTAACTCGTATGAGATTTTATACTACAAATTCTTTACTCATACTAAGCTGATCCTGTGTCATACGAGTTGATTTTCACACTCGTACTAGAGCTAATTTTGTGTCATATGAATTTCTACCTGTTAAATCTTATGTCGTAGGAGTCAATTTTGGTCCCTGTGTGAAATCTAATCATTTGTCATTATTTCTGATAAATCATTTTGTACGAGTTTCTGCATCTGTGATTTTTTTGAAAAAACTACAAATTAGAAATTTCAAATTTGTCTATACATCGGTAATTTGCGTTTTTGAAGGCTTTCTGGTCATTTTTAGCCCCTGAGAGTGCCCAAAGGTCTTGGTTAAAAGCCATGCCCTTTGAAAATTGCATTTAGAACTCTTGGAGACCTTTCCAATGAGGTAAAGGGCTTGTAATTTTGAGTCCCAAGCAGCAAGTTATGCCTATTTGAAGTTAGGCTAAAATTTCATAGTTTGGATCACTAATGCTAATCTTGTTATGTCTATGAGATGTTTGCAGCCTAACTCTTTTCTTGCAGATACGCTTGTCAAAGATACACTTGTCAAAGACAAATTCAAAACACAATCATGAATACTAATGGATCTATTTTGCAGGTTGCCTAAGGATTCAACAAAACCTTTGTGTATTCTTTAAGATTTTTAGGCACACTTCAATTTGGGCTTAAAGAAATGAACTATCATGTCTTATGTGCTTGTGATGATAGGCGAGTATGCTCTCACCTTCCTTAGGTGATCAGAAAGATAGACTCATCTTTTTGCTTTCAATAGTGCATACCTTTAGCGGGCCTGTCACAGTGGGAAAAAGTAATCACCCTGTGAGAACGACCCAAGTGAGTACAGCTGGACCTGAGAATTCCAACTCACTATAATAAATAGGTCTCTGATGATTAAAGTCTTAGAGGATGGGATTATTTGCATTTTCTCTTTGAGATCTCTCATATTGGAAATTTTGTAGGGCCTCGCGGTCTCAATCACGTTTACGTGACTACAGCTTGTTTTGGTACCTTGTCGGGCTATAGGCCTCAATCATGCTTGCATGATTTCAAGGGGTAATTTCAAATGGAATTCCTGACTAAGAACTATAAAAATAGAAGCTACTCAATTCACCTCTGAAAGGGTGATAATCTTTGTGCAAGAGAGATAGTAACTCTCCCAAGACACTTGCCATATCATGCCCCCATTAGTGTTTGGAGTCGGATAATACAGCATTGAGAATCCATTGCGTGAGACTCAGCAGCCATATTCTGATTAGCTATTGGGTGTGTGCCTAAGTCAGCAAGCAAAGGTTTTCATTCTCAGCCAACTTCCTTAGGGTTTAGCTTGATTGAGAGTCATGTATCACATCATGTGTTTGTTGTGTATTCATCCCTAAAATTGAAAAATTAGACACTTAAAACTGGAAAACCAAGGTAAAACTGGAAAACCAAGGTAAAACATCAAAATTCAGTGCTCCAAACTCAAATAAGCAAGCACTTTTTATAACTGCTCAAATACCTGTCGTACGAGTCAGGAGTCTCTGTCATATTGCTTGATCTTCTTTCGTACGAATCAAGGTTCTATGTCATATGAAAAATTGCTATTCACATGAAGTCACTAGTTTGTCATTCTGTCTTGTATCTCTTGTCATCCTATGCTGCATAATCTGTCGTACGAAACTCTACATCTATCAGTCCAAAACTGTGTCTTACATGCCTATTTTAGATTTATCATTTCTGCCTGATCAATTTGCAGTAAGCATAAACACCTGTTATCTATCAATCTATGCTTAAATTGTCTGCTTGGTTTGCTTGGTCAAGTTATCACTCATCAAAATTAGACTCTATAAAATATACACCTCAAGATTTTCAGTGTTCACCCTTAACAAGTTCAAGATCTAAACATCTCAAAGTGCATTATCACCTCTTTGGTAAACTAATCACTCAAACATAGTTTCTCATTAGGATCAATCATCCTTTATCACAAAACTGAAACATTTGGTCAAGATAACTTTGTCCCACATTGTAGGATAGATCGTTCCTACTGGAATAGTTCTTATCAAATCATCACCATTGCACTCCTAAACCAAAGATCAAAAAACTTGCAAACTTTTAAACATTTGAACCATCTTTTAGTGTCATATCACTCTATGGCCTTGGAATTGACTATTGATCACTTACCAAAACAACTTTTAAACAATCAAATCTTAGCACAATATCAAACACAATGACCATTTTGATTAGAGCATAGAGACATAAGATCGCTGAAAATCATATCAACATGACATACCAAAGCAAAACACAAGAAGAAAACATGACAAACCAACATATCAGAGCAATCAAACAAGTTCAAAATCAAAATCTAACTATGTTAAAACCTCACAAGGATTCAGATACATCTCAAAAGAAAAGTGGTTCTTTTATGCACCTCTTAAAGAGATCCCTAAAGGATTTGGCTAAAGAAGATCAAAATTGTGCACCAATATCTAACAATGATCCATCCATCCATAAGCAAATTGATTATCTAAAGGCATCTATTCCTACACCTCTTGAAAGCTTGCAAGAATCTTCCATAGCATCCTTGCCAAGCGATACATCCAAAGCTGAAGTTCCCCAAGCAATATCCATGATTGCCATCAAACCTATTTCAGAGGATCCTATTCAAAGCTCATCTCCCTCATATCCAAGCATTAATTCATTGTAGCATCCCCATAGCACTTCCTTGTAAATTGAAGTACTCACTCATAGAACACTTGTTAAACTTGTCTTGATAGATGGGGCAGCTAGCTTTAACATTTTCTCTTTGAGTCTTGTCCATGCTCTAGGCTATTCAAAACATGCAACTGATCCCCAGAAAAGAATAAACATCAAAGCACATAATGAAGAAGAGCATTCATCCAAGGGAATGGTGATATTACCCATCACAGTGGGACCTTTGCAAAAAGACATAGCATGCCAAGTTTTAGACATGGACCTACCATACAACATACTCTTGGGGAGACCATGGATTCAGGACATACAAGCTATACCATCAACATACCACCAATGTGTAAAATTTCCATACAATGGACAAGAAATCACAATATTAGCAGAATCAAATCTAGTGCAGTATTGTAATAATCAGAAATCAGCTCAAGAAGTCATTGTTTCACACAACAGAGAGCTAGCATCTCCAAGCACACAGTCCAAGGAACAATCATTTGAATCAATTTTATCAAACACGAAAAACCAAATGCAGCTGAAAGATCAAGGAAACGAAGAATATTTGCTATCATGGAAAAACAAACAAGAGCAACTTCAAATTGAAAATGAAGAAGCAAATATAGTAGTTGATATAGTTCACACGTATGGAGAACAAATGTTAGGAACTAGCCTACTTGAATCAGAATCACATTCGATTGACATGGACTTAACCAAGGACGATCAAGATTTGCTTGCATGAGGTCATTCTGACGAGAGTATCATTCTAGACATGGAAATACATACTGAAAGCCTTGACATCTCTATCATGACACCTAATATCTTTGAATCTATTCAAACTGAAGATCCTTTATCCTTAAGCTATCCTAAACCTATGGACTGGGAAAATGAAGGACATACTGACATCGATACCTTACCTAATGACCATGCCATATCCTTATATCTTGATGAAATCAAACCTGCAACAACTTTCACAAGGGATTCCGCTAACGTATCTTCAAGTCAAATGGATGTCAAATCTCCTAGTCGCAAAATTGAAAATCAAGAAAACAATATCAGGTCTAATGTTGAAAACCATTTATTGGCAACATTAGACTAGGAAAAAGTAAAAATAAAGGATGTATCTAATGGTGAAAGCCTCCTCGAGGCACCAGAAGATGGGAGATTTGACACCTTACCTATGTACTATCAAGAGAAGTCATCTATCCTAATAGAACCAACAGAAGCAGTTATCATTGGCACAACTGATCTACATCCAGCAATCTATCTATCAAAACCAGCAAGACAAAATTATTTGAAATCCTTCAAAAGATGGAAAATCAACTTTACCTATTCATATACAGACGTTCCAAGGTTCGATCTATATCTTACAATACATCACCCAAATATCAGTCTAGGAGCAAACATCAGTAATGGAACACAACATGGATCAAGAGCAAGCATCAATAGAAGAACACAACATAAATCAGAAGTAGGCATTCTATTCATCAAAATGGTTGTAGAATGGAATATTAAACAACTTCAAGTCTTTGGAGACTCTTAGCTTGTCATTAATCAAATCAATGATGACTATCAAACCAAAGATGAAAAACTCATGCCTTACAAAAAGATGGTGGATGATATCAAGAAGTACTTTGTAGAAATAACTTTTGAATAGATCCCCAGAAATGACAACAAAGCAGCAGACACCATGGCTACACTTGCTTCTCTATTGTAGACATAGGAAAATCAAGAGCGTTATGAATTCCTGGTTGAAGAGTTGTTTCATCCCGCCTATAATTGTCCTGATTCCCAAACCATCTGTCAACTTATTGGACACAATTTCTCCTGCTATGGCCAAACTTACACATACCTCAAAGATAATATCCTACCTCCTGACTTATCAAAGAACCAAAAGAGAAACTTTATTCACCAATCCTCACATTTTACTCTCATCGCGGATACCCTGTATAAACGAGGTCTAGACGATACTCTCTTAAGATGTCTTGAACAAGAAGAATCTAAGAAGGCTTTACATGAAGTCCATAACGACATTTGTGGCACTCATTCAAGTGGTCTTACCCTTTCGAAAAAACTCATATGCTTGGGCTATTATTGGCCGACTATGGAACAAGATTCTTTCAAGATATCAAGAACATGCAAACAATGTTAGATCCATGGGAATTTAATCCATGCACTAGCACAAGAATTTCAAGCTTTAGCTTTTTGTCAATGGGGTCTAGATCTGGTAGGAAAGATCAATCCATGTAATCAGGTAGATCGAGAAAAGAAAGATAAATTTGAACCAAACTGGTTAGGTCCATTTGTGGTCACAACAATATTTGGGTCAGGAGCATATCAGCTCAAGGAACCCATCAATATCAGGCCTCTGCAGAAATTCTATGTCTGGAAAACTAGAAAGAAAAAATCAAAAATAGTGAAAAATCAAAAAAATCAAAAATAGTGAAAAATCAGAAAAATCCTAAAAAGTGAAAAAGTAGAAAATCCAAAAAAATCAAATATCAGAAAAAGTGCAATAAAAATAGATGGTGAAAACCTGGCAAATAGGCATTATTTGTCAGCTGGCTTTTCCATCTATTAGTTCATGTATTCATTTTCCATCAGCGCTAATCATCATGAAGCCTTTATACATATGCAGGCATCCCAGGTGGCTTCTTACCATGGTTTGGATCATTGGATATATCATAATGACTTTTTTTCTAGGCTTGGGGCAAAATCCTACACCTAGCTGGGGGCAAAACTCTTGATCATTTTGAGCTTAATCAAACAAGTAGAACAAATAGTTAGACAACTCTTATCAAGCGAAAATTGAGACACATCCAACACTGAACACAAGATCAGACTATCAACTATCAAGCTATCACAAAATCAATCTAAGCACATCACACACTTTTCAGTCGATAATATCTTTTTGAATAATGATTGTAACATGATTGTTCAACTTTTATATATTGCTTTTCACTGTCATGATTTTTGAGTGACTCGAGGATGTCATTTACTAGAGGAACAAGGAAGAAACATGATATTTTTCTTGTCTACTGTCTGAAAATTAATCACGAATATGTGCAAATTTGTCTCGGGACATGATCATCAGAATATCATTGAAGACATTTCTGATTTGCATATTGAAATGATTAATACTATCTGTTTTATGCAAACAACACTCAGGTCATCTCGGTTTAATTATACTTAGATGCTTGTGTTAACTTGCTATATCAAAATCTAGGAAAATAGTGCTCAGGTCATCATGGTTTAATTATACCAACAATGTTTGCACTCACTTCCCATATTTTGAAAGCTCAATGATGACAAAACACAAAATATTCTAGTGACTGGTCCAATCATAGCTTTGCATTCCATTGCATTTCAATTGCATTTTAGCTTGCATTTCATTCTTGCATGGGATCCAACAAAGCTCCTTTTATCCAAGGTAAAATCTATCGTAGGAGTCAACAAAGTATCATCAAAAGTGTATATGGAATCAAAATAACTCATATCTCTCCAGATATTGTCAACTCAGCAAAAATCTTATGCTATCTCGCTCAAATGCATCAACATTAGCATATCCAAAAATTTATGCAACTGATATTAACAAACTGTTAGTTCTTTATCTAATCAATCTTATCAAATCAAATCAATCAATCAAACCTAATCAATTCTATCACGTCTTATACAGGATGAATCCTTCCTGAAACCAGACAATTTGATTCTGACTCATGTCTTATACAGGATGTATCCTTCCTGAAACCAGATGTGATCATCAATGTCTTATACAGGATGAATCCTTCCTGAAACTAGATGTTCTCATCATCCATGTCTTATATAGGATGAATCCTTCCTGAAACCAGACTGAATCAAATCAATCAAGATTTTTCAATCTTACTGATCTAGGCAATCAAGCTAATCAAAGAATTCGCACTTTCATCAAACAACAGTTGCAGAAATCAAATCAAATCTATTGGGATATCAATCTCGCAAAAACTCCAAAGATCAATTATCTCAATTGATCTCCCAAGGGGGCATCATTATACCAAAATTTAGCAATCAAGAGCTGGGGCATCCTATCAAATCAATACCATCATCAAAATGAGATTATTCTTTGAATCAACGCGTCATCACACCTCGCTTCAAAGAGGGGCAAAATGTATACACCTAAAAATGGTCTGAAGATAATTAATAAAATAAGAAATTATTTAATTAATCTCTCCTCCCTAATTTAATTGAATTCACTAAGAAATTTGATTAAATTTCCCTTTTCATCTACTTATTAATAAATCTAAGGATTTATTAAATAGGTTCATTTCATTTCACCCCTTTAATTAACTAATTCAAATTAATTAATTCCCTCCATGCAAATTCATTTCTTCTAAATCTCCTAATTAATTAAAACAAATCATTTATGAGTTGTTGAGATTAATTAGCCATTTTCCTAATATTTGAATTTCTAAATTCAAATTCTCCTAACTTATACCACTCCTAAACCTAACCATTCCTAAACCTAACCCATTCTACCTACCACCATGTCCCCTTTCATCCAACATCTTCTAGAACCTTTGTGACACTTGTCACCAAGTGTTCCCTTTCATCCTACCTCTTCTAGAAGCCTCTTAACACTTGTCACTAAGTGTTCCCTTTAATCTAACTCCCTTTGCCAACCTCCTCCAATTTAACCATTGATATCTTCAGATCAATCTCAACCATTGATTCATGTCAACTCACCCCTAGCCTTGGAAAATCCTATAAATAGACCCTATTTTGGAGAACAAATGGCCAATTCATGAATTCAGCCAATTTACTAATTCATGCTCAATTTTAGCTCATTTGCATTGTTACTATAGGCATCTAGCTTATAGTTTATCAGTTTTAGCAATGTTATCATGCTCATTTCAGCTTAACTCTTAGCTTAATCATGCTAGGATAATCATGAATTCATATAGCTTAATCATGCTATCATGCTAGATCATGCATCTTAATCATTCAAATCCTCCATCTAAGTGTAGTCAAGTCACTGGAATTTGCATACTAAGATTTGAGAGAAAAATCCACACTCGCATTTACTAGGAGGCAATAAGTCGATTAGCTATGGTTTTACATGCCTTTGATTTTAATCTACTAACCATGCTTGTAATGATTTATTGAGTGCATTGTGGTTGCGGGTACAGGCACACTTCACAAATCATGACACAAATAATAAAGAATCATCATCAGCAATTGTAGATCTAAGGTATATTTCCTTAAATAATTATTTCAGTATTTGCATTATTTCATTCAAGGTTGATTCAAACAAGGGTTTAACTTAGGAAAACCCCTATTCCAAATAATTTACCACTTCCTTCTATGTGCAAGAAATAGGTACAAAGCTATGTAGAGAGGATCAATAAGATTCACAGAGATGAATAGGTTCACCTTTTGATGACAAGAAATTCAGAGGACTAGGGCAAATTGGATCAACATGGTCCGAAAAAATTAGGCTGAACTTTTGGGAACAAATCTGAAAAATCCTTTCTGCTCAAATCCATGTTGGTGGCTCCATGCAATGACTTTAGCTAACTGTTTATGCCCGATCTCTTCAATATTCATCCATTCACCCTAAGTTTAGCATTTTCACAATTCGACTTAGAAAGAGGGAACTTAACGCTAATAGAAGTGAACCTAATTAATATTTCAAAGATTTTTCCTTAGAGGGATTAATCTTGTCTATTAGGTCCCTCACTCTTTGAATGTAATGGTCTTTTAAGAAAAGTAAGTGGGTTGATTACCTTAATTGGTGATACCCTAATTTGCACCATTACATTTTGGTGAACCCAACTCCTTACATCAGTATTTCTGATTTGTTTTCTTAGACCTTATTTGTGGGAATTTTAATTATCAAATTTGCACTCATAGATTATATTTTTAATCAAATTACATAAGTTTAGAGGTTAAATTCTTAAAAACCCTAAGTTATTTTGGTTAATTTGATTTGTTGGTTGCATGATTTGTAATTTTTATTTTCATATCTCATCTTAGAAATTTGTGATGAGACATAATAGATCTAATTTATTTGCCATTTCAATATGGTTACATTTATTTTTAATTATATTTATCATAACCATGTGTTGGATAATGTTTTCTTTTACTTCACATTCCTTCATTTCATTCATAGCACTTTCACATATTGTATCTTTAGAATTTCCAAAATGTTTCCTACTAATGAATTAAAACTCAAAGCTTTTATCCATGATGCATGTTGTTTTATGATCTGATATTTTTAGGAAAATGTATTTCATATGTTAATGACTTAAAAGATTTGTAGATCATAATCCTAGAGATGCTAATTAAAAGAATAACACTTGTACCTCTTGTAGGGTATCTCATGTGAATGAAGAAAAGGCTAATACTCCTATCAATTATCTCTCTAATAGAGAACAAGAATTGGAGAATAATATGGCACCATATTCTTCTCATACACATACCCTAGAGCAATGGGAGAAAGGTCAAAATATTGGTGTTTCAATCTCTCTAGATCCCCCTTATTCTCCTAGAGCTAATCTAACCATCAATTTTTTTGTAGAAAGGGTGATGTTATGCATTTCCTTCATGATCTATCTCCACACATAACATTAAATATAGATGAGGCCTTAGATGATAAGGATACTTGCCAACATATCAAAGAGGATATGCATGATGATATAAAGGAGAATCTCCCTACAAAGTATATTCCTTCTTCATTGACTTCTTCCTTTTTCCTTCTAAATATACTTACACTACAAATTTTAAATAGACTCACTATAATATTCCCCCTTCATAATTAAAACACTCATATAGGAGTGGCTTTAACATAATATAAAAACAAGGTTTTAAAGGACAAGGACTTGGAAAATTTGAACAAGGAATTTGAGTCCCTATAAACCCTCCAACACAAACTAGTACCAAAAGTCTCAGACATCCGCATTGTAGACACCTAAAATTATCCTAGCCTAATTGAATAAATATTTTATTTATTTAATTATGTTGTCTTAAGCCTTCTATTAATTAAATAGATTTTTATTGATTTAATTAATTTATTAATCCTCTTCTAGGCTTTCCCTATCTAAATAAATATTTTTTATTTATTTAAATTATCCTTTCCCAAAAATTAAATAAATATTTTATTTATTTAATTGGGCCCACTTCTTCTATTAATTAAGTGAATCTTTATTTATTTAATTAATTCATTATCTTTTTCGCTCCGTGAGACTTATCATTCATCTTTTAATTAAATGCCTCCTAATAACATCAGCCAACTTAGATTATTGCAAGGAAAACTCTAGTTGATCTATAGATTCATAGCAGAACTCGTAGATAAGTATCATTTGTTTCAACATTTACTTCAGAAGACATCAAGTTTAAGTGGGATGACAAATTCCAACAAGCTTTTCAAATTCTCAAGGACTGTCTCTTGAATCCACCAATACTTATACCACCAATCCAAGGAAAACCCTTGTTACACTACATATCAACAACAATGATAACACTGAGGGCACTCTTGATACAACATGACCATGAAGGAAAAGAATGATCCATCTACTACATCAGTCACACATTGGTTTGATATGAACTTAATTATACTCCAATTGAGTGCATGTGTCTTGCCAAATTATTTTCTTCAATAAAGTTGTGTCAATACATACTAACTCACGAAACAAAGCTCATAACAAGAATCAATCCATTAAAGTATCTTCTTAACAAGGAAACTATCATAGGAAGTTTGCCAAGTGGGTCATGATATTAGGCAAAATTGACATTGAGTATGTGGATAGAAAGGATGGGTCATTATAGACCAACTTGCAAATGCACCAATGATCGATGATTCTCCTATTGTATCATAATTTTCAGATGAATCTATATTCACAGTGACAAAATAAAGATTATGACAATTATACTTTGATGGTTCATATACACAACATGGATTAGGAGTAAGAATTATCCTCATCACACCTAGAGGAGATTCTATTCCTAAATTATATTGGCTATCATTCCCTTGCATGAACAATATAGTCGAATATGAGGAATTGATAAGTGGTCTATGAATTGTAGTTCAATGGAAGATCCAAGAGATTCATGTTTTTCGGGACTCTCAACTTGTGATTCATCAAACAAATGATGATTATCAGACCAAAGATGAAAAACCAATGCCTTATAATAAAATGGTGGACAACTTCAAGAAATACTTCACACAGATAGTCTTTGAGAAAATACATTATAAAACAACCGAGCGACAGATGCTATGGCTACCATTACCTCCTTGATTAACATGCCATAGAATGAGACCCTCTATGATTTCTTGGTGGATAATATTTTGGTCCCTACATATGAGATCACTTCATCAGAATTAATGTGTTGTTGGTCTCAATTCTCGATGTTAGGGTGACATTTTCACCTACCTCTATGATAACACCCTTCCACCCAAACTTTCTAATAACTAATGTCATACCTTCATCTGTCAATCCTCCCGTTACATCATCATAGTTGACACACTTTACCGAAGGGGTCTAGATGGTACTCTTCTTAGATGTTTAAAGAGTGACGAAACTCAAATCACATTGCATGAAGTCCATGGAGGTTTATGTGGGGCTCACTATAGTGGTCCAGCCTTAGAGAATAAACTTATGTTGACTGGTTATTATTGGCCTATAATGAAGAAATAATTATACTAGTTTGTCAATAAATGCAAGTAGTGTGAGATTCATGGATACCTCATTCAAGGACCAGCACAAGAACTTCAATCGATCACCACTCCATGGCCCTTTTGTTAGTGGCAACTTGGTCTCATAGGAAAGATTCACCCTCCATCCTCACATCACCATAAATTCATTATCACAACCACTTAGTATTTCACAAAGTGGATTAATGTCTTCCCTCTCACCCAAGTTAGCAATACGCAGATTGCATCCTTTATCCTCATCTATATCATTTGCAGATATAGTGTTACCATTTCTATCATAACAGACAATGGACATCCCTTCAAAAATAAGGATGGTCATGAGCTTTGTGTCTGATTCAATGTCCATCATCATTTTTCCACTCCATACTACCCCCAAGGGAATAGTCAAGCTAAGGCATCTATAAAAACTATTCTTACAATCCTTAAAAATACAATCGATGACATTCATTGCGACTAGCACATCCAACTTAATCCCGCACTATGGGCCTATTGCACAAGTGTCTGCACACCTACTGGATCTACTCCATTTCTACTTATCTATGGTGGTGAAGCAATATTTCCCATTGAGGTCAAGTTACCAATTTCATGGGTCTCCTTAAGGAATCTTATCGGTGACAAAGACTACATGATCTCTCACTTGCAAGATTTGGAATTGTTAGATGAGCATCCAAAAACTAAATTCAATCACTTGAAAGTGTATTAGTAACATGTGAATCATAGTTACAATCATAGAGTGAAACCTCACACATATGAGCTAGGTGACTCAATCCTAAGAGAAAACTTCAAAAATTTAAAGGATAGAGAGAAAAGGGGCAATTTTGAACCAAATTATCTTGGGCCTTATGTCATCACAACCTATGGATCAAGTGTGTATCAATTATCAATACTAGAAGGAGAACCATTGGACAATCCTATCAACAACATGTAGCTTTGTAGGTTGTATACATAGCTTTTCATCCCTTTTCCTTCTCCCATAATAAATTAGGTCCTATCTATAACTCGGGGCATATTCTAAACATAGTGATGGAAGTATATTTTTGACATCGTATATTTTGAGGAACATTGTCTTTTCATTCCTTCCTTCTTTCCATGCCTAATTCACAATAAAATATCTCTTGCATCATTGGTCCGCAATAAAGTATCAATTTCATAGAGTAAGTTAGTTCATGTGGCTGCAATTGGTTGGTTCACGTGTTTCCGTAGGTCCCATGATATTTTTGAATGAAGGAAAGAGACCATGTTGGATAACACTTGAATAAAGAAAAGGCCATCCACAACTCCCTGCAATGTTGAAAAGAATTATGCACGAGTTGTGTGGGATAAAAGTGTCATAAGGGTTGAAGACCCCCTTGCTATCCGATGACATGTTGTTGAGCATTGGTTTACCATGTGGGACAAGAAAATTCAAGGAGAAATGTATCCCCCTCTATCCTGCACCATGCAAAGTGTGTGCATATTGTTCTTGATGCTTTGCAAAAAGGATTAGAAAATCCGTTTGAAGACATAAAACCTTTAATGGTTATTGAAGACTTTGGAGGTTTTTGAGAAGTGACTTCCTTTTATTTAGGAATATGACAATGATTAGGATAAGATTATGCTAATTAGAAGGAGTTAGAAGAATCTAGAAAGGATTTAGGCATGCAAGTGAATTTTGTAGGAGAATGCAAGTGGGAGGAATTTTGAGATTTTCAATTGAAATAAAATCATTTATTTCAATTAAATGGTGTAATTTGCATTTGGATAGATATTTAAATAAATATTAATTTATTTAAATGTGAATTTGAATTTTGGATTTTATTTAAATAAATCTTAATTTATTTACATGAGAAAAAGGAAGATAAAGCATTAAAAGCTTGAGGACTTTGAGGGAAACCATTGAAGGCTTGAGAAGACTCTAGAAGGAAGCCATTAAGTTTGAAGACTTTAAGGGAAACCATTAAAGGCTTGAGAAGACTCTAGAAGGAAGCCATTAAGTTTGAAGACTTTAAGGGAAACCATTAAAGGTTTCAAGTGGGTGAGAATAAATAGGATTTTGAATAAATTATTTATTTATTTAAAATAGTTGTGCAACTTGCATTTGTAGGAAAATGTAAGTGGGTGGAGGATAAAGGTGATTTAAATGAATGTTAATTTATTTAAATGTGAGAGATGAGATTTTGGGGGATTTAAATAAATATTAATTTATTTAAATGTGAGAGAAGATTAAATTAAACAAATATGATTTATTTATTTAATTAATATGGTCTGAATTTGGTTAAGTGAATTAAATCAAATAAATTGAATAATTTTTTTAATTAATAGGAGAAGAGGGTTAAGATGAATTAATTAAATATTAATTTAATTAATTATTGATTGATGGTTAAATAATCAAATAAATACTAAATATTCATTTAATTAAGTGGACAGATTTATGTGACTACATTTGCCCCCGTTTGAGACGGTGCAATTTTATCGTGTCATTTCAAAGAAAGAAAAATAGGTGTGAAGAAATATGCCCCATAAATAATTTAGTGGGTGGTATGCCCCCTCGAGAGATGGGCTGAAAATTTCCAAAAATCGGGAGATCTCTCGAAAAAGAACGAGAAGTGGAGGGGAGTTAGAATAGAAGAAATTAGCAATAACGGTGAAAGAATGGAAGAAAATAGAGTGAACACAGAGAAATGGCAAGCCAGTGAGTACCTGTAGCGTCCTAAAATTGTGACACTTGCAATTTCAACCGCATTTGGGTCTTTACAATGGTGACGCAACACTGAACCTAAAAGGAGACCCCGAAACTTGTCCACGACATCAAAAACTGCATTTTTCAGCACCCTGGCCTGATCCTCCTTGCACCCCGCTGCCCCTGGAGGTGGGACCATGGCACCCAGCACCCTGGTCCCTGGCCCTATTTTGGGCCCGGTCTCTTTTGGGGCCTCGGGTCTTTATGTTTGCAATTTGGAAAATAACCTTTCCTGGTTGGCCTAAGGTCGGGAAAATCAGTCTATTAACACTAACTGACAAGTATATAAACTACATTTTCCTCTCCCATTTTGGTAGATGGAAAAAGGAAGGACATATATGTACAAGACGCGGAAACGATATTCAAACATTCAAGCATTCAAGCATTCAAGCATTCAAGCATTCCTTCAAGCAATTGATCATTCTAAGTCTCCATTCAAGGCTAAAGTGTTGCATTCAAGACAAGGATTCAACCATTGAAGAGGAGATCACATACCACTTACAACATACAACATACAACAACAATTACACCTTCGCATGTAAGAATAAAAATATTCTTACAACAAGGTACTAGTACTTGTTTTACATTACAATCATTTACATTTACAGCATTCTCATTTCTTGGTTAATTCCAAAACTGGGGTTTGACCTAAGGGAAAACCCCTAATCCCTAACCCCCCAATCATCTTCACTTTTCTATGTGTAGGTTGTAGGTACACGGCTGTAATTGAAGATCTGGAATCCTTGTGTAGAGATGAACAGATCCCCCTTCATTTCGCAGATTTTTCGGGGGACCGTGTGCATGCCGGGCACCATCGTCCTGTCAACTTTTCCTCAATTTTTTAGGACAGCACCGTCTTGACATTTTACTACTAATTCCAGGTCCGCAGCTTCATCCTATATCCCTATCTCTGTTTATAAGCAAATCTTTCTCACTTTCTATGCATTCCTAGCTTGATCCTTCTATCTACATTCCTTACAAAAGAGGGTAGCCTTGCTGTCTTAACCCTTGAAGCTCATTTAGAATCCAATCTTGCATTGTGTGGGATTGGATCTTGTGGGTTTCAACCCCTCTTTTGAATGTAAAGTCTCCCCTAAGTGAAAACCGTCACCCCTAGTGACCTCCTTCCCCTCTCCTCGGAGTGGTGGGGGGAACACTTAGGGTTCGCTCGTGATTTTCCACTTTACATTTTGGTGAACCCAACGTGAACATCCTTTTTGATTATTCATGGTTAGATCTGAAAATTGGATTCCTTAATTGCATTTCCATGTTTGATCTTTTGCAAATTTTAGAGGTTAATTGCATAAAAACCCTAAATTTTCTTTTTAGTAATTGAGCTTGTGAAATGTTTAATTGTTAATGCTTGTTTCAGATCTATCCTTCTATTACAAATTGTCAATTCATATTTGTGCTTTAATTCTGAAAATTAAGTGGTTAAGTGTCAAAACCCTAATTTTTAAAACCCTCTTAATTCAACCTTTGACTGATAATTTCATTGATCAAAACATCTCCAAATCAGTTGTAACTTTGGATTTCGCAATAAAATCACAATATCTTTCATCCATGAAAATTTGGAAAAAAGTTGCGAGGACCGTGTGCACCCTGAGTGCCATTGTCCCCGACATTTTTTCTGAAATTTCGGGAGCTAGATCTTATTGTATTTTTCTACTAAAATCTAGAATTTTGGCTAATTTTATCAATTACAACACTTTCAAAATTAAAGTCAAAGTTGGTCTAGGGATTGCTTGGATTAAGGCTTCTAATCATTCAAAAAAATTATTGAAATTGAAATTTTGTGTTGAAATTGTGTTTCTTACTGTCCTAAATCTGAAAAGTGTGTTGGTGTTCATTCAAAATTTCAGTGCTTCATTCAAATTCTTGCAATTTGTGACTTTTGAAATCAAGTGCTTAATTATACCAACTTTGATTTCCGCTTTCAAAATTGAATTTTACGTGAAATTGAGTCAACTTTTAAAATTCAAAACTTGCATTGCTTTTGGTATTCCCTCTAAAATCATAAAATTCAAAATTTCAGTTTCCCTCTCTTTTTCAAAATTCAAATTTTGCATTTTTCGACAATCTTGGTAGGGTTCAACTTTGAGATTGCAACTTTAATTTGGCCTATCTACAGATCGTAAAATCACTCAATTTTTTCAGATTAGCTTTAAAATCATCATAACTTTCATCCCTGAAAATTTCAAAAAAAGTTGCAAGGACCGTGTGCACTCCGAGCGCCACGGTCCCTGACATTTTTTCTGAAATTTTGGGAGATTGTCGTGATTGCATTTAACAGCTTAAATCTAGGAGATTGGCTGATTTTATTGAAATTTGCTACCTCTAAAATTCAAAATCTTCTCTCTCTCTCTAATGCATGAGTTTTACAACAATAAGCCCTACTTACACTATTCTCGTTAGACGAAGCCTTAGAATTAAGTCTTTCTGAGGTTTAATTACCGAGGAGATGGAACCTAATTTGAATAGCCTTTTTAACGAGGACACGGGTAATTCCTCTAATCCTCCTAATGATGAAGAAGCTCTCCATGAGGTTTCTATAGAACAACTTTCGAAATTGGATAACCAATTTGACAATTTTCGACAATGGATGTCTCAAGAATACCCCGATAGTCAAGCTCTTCCTTTAATTGAGGGTCTAAATCATATGCTTCAAAGTGATAAGAATGGAATTGATATTTTGCATGGTATTGCACACATTGTGGATTCGAATGTGATGCCTATGAAGAGTTGTGCCGAAACTTTAGGTTATACACAACCTCCTACTCAAGTCAATCATTCTATTCCTTTGACAACTTCTATTGCTAGCATACCTACCTTTACATCAAACATAATGACTACTTCTATACAAGACATTCCGCCTATGATCACTAGTCATGGGGGCAATCCCTCTTCTTCAATTAAACCTCTACCTTCATTTAATCCGACTTCTTCATTCATTCCTTCAATGAGTGTTCCTATTACATCTCCACAAATGAACATGACACAAGGGGGCAATTCATTTAACCATTCCATTCCTCCTTGTAGTGTTCCTCCTTTCCAATCATCTCCTATGACTAACTATCATAGTGTCCTGCCACCTTACTCTTTACCTTCTTTCAATAACATAATACCTCCATCACAATCTAACACGTCTAATATGAATTCTTCGACTGAAGCGACCATTAATAATCTTGCACAAACTGTCTCTTCTTTACAGCAACAAATTGCCTCTATGAATCAATCTAAGTTTAGTGTGCCCACATTTGATGTTGCGAGCCCACTTTCTCTTGACATTTGTTTGAGCTATCCCTCCTAAACATGTTGAAATCCCACATTTGGAGCTTTATAATGGTAAAGGTGATCCTCTAACACATGTTAAGACTTTTCAAACAATATGTACCGATTTTGCTTATGACCAAAGGTTGCTTGCAAAACTATTTACTAGAACATTAAGAGATAAAGCCCTACAATGGTATTTCTCGTTGCCTTCTTATTCTATTACTTCTTTCGAACAACCTGCAAATGCTTTCATTCAACAATTTCAAAACAATATAAGTCCTAAAGTTACTTTGATTGATTTAATGCATTGTAAACAAGGTGTTAAAGAAAAAGTGACTGATTTCATTGGTAGATATAAGCATTTGTATGCTCAAATTTCTTTTCCAGTGCCTGACAATGATATTCAAAGAATCTTTATTTCTAATTTACAAAAAGATATTCGAGACAAACTCCTGTTTTCTGAGTTTACTTCTTTCCAACAGTTGTGTGCAACTCTTCACAATTATCGACTGACTATGAGTCAAATGGAACAATCACATCCTATGGCTCGGAGTGATAAGGGTGATAGTAGTCAACAACCATTTGGGAAGTTTAAACTAAACAGAGAGTCCGTTAAATTCAATGAAAACATCATCAACAACAATGTGAATGGAGCATCAGGTGTGCCTCCTATTTCTAAGTTTTTCAAGAAAGAAAGAAAGTTTACTCCTTTGAATGAATCATTGCATAGTATTATGAATAAGTTATTGGAACAAAATGTGCTTACTCTTCCTCCTATAAGGCAAATAGATCCTGCAAAGGTTAATTCACCTTATTTTGATAACAAATCTTTTTGTCAATTTCATCGTCAACCTGGGCATGATACTGAAAAATGTTTTTCTTTAAAGGGTAAAATTCAAGATTTGATTGATAATAATACTATCTCTATTTCTGGAGTGAATGATAAAGGCAATACATCTGTAGCTCCTCCTAACCAAAATCTTCAGATTTTTACTGATCCATTACCTTCTCATACCTCTAATGCGATTGACACTAATGATTCCTCTTTCTCATCTGATGGTCTTGTGTCTATGACTCCGAATGTGATTAACTTTGTAGAGCAGCAAGAAAAACCTAAAGAACCTTCCATCACATTTGATTCTAGTGAAACTATCAGGGCACCTGATGGTCCGTTATACATAGTTGCAAAAGTCAAGAATACACCTTGTCATGGAGTGCTTATTGATCCCGCTTGCATGGTTAATGTTATTACTGAAGAATTTCTTTTTACCTTGCAATTGAATCAAGTGATCTATGACAAAACAGATGTGATTGTGAAATTATTTGATGCATTTTCTTCTCCTGCAATTGGTTCTATTACATTACCTATTGAGGTCAATAACAAATCCCTTGATGTGAACTTTTCTATTATTCCTTCATCCGAACAATTTTGTGTGAAGCTTGGCTATCCTTGGCTATCTTCCATGAAAGATATTGCTTCTCCTATTCATAAATGTTTAAAATTTCCCCATAATGGTGAAGTTGTTACTGTCAATCATAGTCTCTTTAAACTAGCTGAAAGAACTTCTAGCGTTCCTATTGATTATTTTTGGCCTAAACAATTCCAATCTCTTCCTCCGTGAAGTGATCATCTTTTCAAATTTTATCAAAAGTGGAAAATAGATATGATCCTATCTCTAAGTGAACCTAGAACACCCAAACTTGATATTCCTATTGTTCTTGAGAAGGAAGTTCTTCCTTTGAAAGATAAAACTAATGTCTTTCCTCAAGAAGATTCCCAATCCATTCCTATGGATGTGACTATGTTTATGTCTGATAAACTTCCCAAAAGCAGACCTATACCTCCTTGTCATGATGGACTTGGTCTCCTTCCTAAACCAAATATTCCTCCTTTATATGGAGCAGTTCCTTCTCCTTCCTTATATAGAGAGAAGAGACCTTCTTCTTCTCCTATTATCCAACCTAAGAGACCACAACCTAAACACCCAAGTGATAAGGATGAGAACATTCCTCCTCCTCAATCTTCTCCACTTCCTACTAAGACTAGATGAAATCATTTTGCGCGTGAACGCCGATGAAAGCATTTTCTTAGGGCTCAAGCAGCTGCTTCTCAAACTTTGCAATCCCCAAAAACACCTTCAACAAGCATTATTCCATTTTCTCCAAAATCTCCAAAACATAAGATGCATGATGGTCTTGATCCTGTGTGAGTTAAAGACCCTATTTTTATAAATCTTGATGATGATATAGATGAAAATGTTATTCATAATGAAAATGTTACTTCTCTTGCTTCTGATAGTGAATATGAACTTGTTGATATTGATAACCATTTATCTAATGAATTTTTTAAAGCACTTATCCTAGGTCCTAGAGAAGAACAACGTGGCTTGGAACATGAACATAGCCCTTGTTTGGATCTTGTGATAGCTCCATCTACTGTGTTGGATGTTCCTCCTCTAGCGTGTTCCCTACCTTCCCGAAACATTGATCAACAAGATCGGGGGGTAGATGACGTGCTAGACTAGTTCATTAGCATAGCAAATTCTCTCCTCCTTTCTTTTGTTACTTCTTCTATGTGTTATTGTCATTCTTCTATTTGTTGTCCTTAGTGTTGTCTACTTGGGGACGATGCAAAGCATTGAGATCTCTTTTGGTCTCTCTCATGTTGACTCAAAAGACACATGTGTTCCCTTCTTCCAGGTGACCTTCCTTGATTGGGGAGTGAAGAACAATTATGCATACATACATATGATATACATGAATTATCATACAGCATACTGACCCCGAGGAAAGTGAAATCACCTCGTGCTTTGTGCTTTGTGTCTATTATCCTTGGGTTTATCTCACACTTGCGGGCTAAATCTTTGTGATAACGTGCTCCTTTCCCTTCTCATTTCTTATGTGTATCACTACGTTAAAGAAATCACCCCCATTGAGGCGTGTGCGATTGCTTTAACGTAGGGGGGCATACACCCCATCTATCCCTTCAGGATACTTGAAAATTTCTTGGCGAACTTAGCTTTGCCTTGAAAATTTTTGGTATTTCTCTTGCATAACTCATAATGAGGGAACCTTACTACTGACAGTCATGGTTCTCCCTTGTGATCTTCCCTTTTACTTTGTCAATCGAAGTCGTAAGATCCTTAGTCCATTGGGGGCTTGGTTTATCTTGCCTCCTTGATGTGGTGAAAGTTTTTTTAATGTTGTTTCCTTGTACTTTACCGGAAGTATGGGCATACGCTTATACTCCCGCTAAAGTGGGGGCTAAATGTAGCATCCTAAAATTGTGACACTTGCAATTTCGACCGCATTTTTGTCTTCACGATGGCAACGCAACACTGAACCTAAATGGAGACCCCGAAACTTGTCCACGACATCAAAAACTGCATTTTTTAGCACCCTGGCCTGATCCTCCTTGCACCCCGCTGTCCCTGGAGGTGGGACCATGGCGCCCAGTGCCCTGGTCCCTGGCCCTATTTTGGGCCCAGTCTTTTTGGGGCCTCGGGTCTTTATGTTTGCAATTTGGAAAATAACCTTTCCTGGTCGGCCTAAGGTCGGGAAAATTAGTCTATCAACCCTAACTGACAAGTATATAAACTACATTTTCCTCTCCCATTTTGGTAGATGGAAAAAGGAAGGACATATGTGTACAAGACGCGGAAATGATATACAAACATTCAAGCATTCAAGCATTCCTTCAAGCAATTGATCATTCTAAGTCTCCATTCAAGGCTAAAGTGTTGCATTCAAGACAAGGATTCAACCATTGAAGAGGAGATCACATACCAATTACAACATACAACATACAACAACAATTACACCTTCGCATGTAAGAATACAAACATTCTTACAACAAGGTACTAGTACTTGTTTTACATTACAATCATTTACATTTATAGCATTCTCATTTCTTGGTTAATTCCAAAATCGGGGTTTTACCTAAGGGCAAACCCCTAATCCCTAACCCCCCAATCGTCTTCACTTTTCTGTGTGTAGGTTGTAGGTACGCGGCTGTAATTGAAGATCTAGAATCCTTGTGCAGAGACAAACAGATCCCCCTTTGTTTCGCGGATTTTTCGAAGGACCGTGTGCACGCCGGGCACCATCATCCCATCAACTTTTGCTCAAATTTGTAGGACAGCTCCATCTCAACATTTTACTACTAATTCCAGGTCCACAGCTTCATCCTATATCCCTATCTCTATTTATAAGTGAATCTTTCTCACTTTCTATGCATTCCTAGCTTGATCCTTCTATCTACATTCCTTACAAAAGAGGGTAGCCTTGCTGTCTTAACCCTTGAAACTCATTTAGAATCCAATCTTGCATTGTGTGGGATTGGATCTTGTGGGTTTCAAACCCTCTTTTTAATGTAAAGTCTCCCCTAAGTGAAAACCGTCAACCCTAGTGACCTCCTTCCCCTCTGCTCGGAGTGGTGGGGGGAACACTTAGGGTTCGCTCACGATTTTCTGCTTTATAGTACCCATAGGTTATGTAGGAGATATGGTGCAAATGTGGTGTTGTGCTTTTGATTGATGCTATACAATTGATCAAAATTGGTTGGTCAATCTGGTGCAATTGGTTCAATTACCCCGGTCAAGTCAAAGCATGACAGTTGATGTCAGTTGTTCACTTGGACAGGATAAAGTCTAATTAAGTGAATCAAAGTGGCCTAATGGTGACTTAGACAATTGATGTAATTGCCTGATGAAGTCAAGGTATTTGAAGTAAAATACTCATTAAGACTTAGACAATCGATGTAATTGTCCATTATGATTGCATTTGATTGGTTGATCAATTGATAGTGTGTGTGTGTGTGATGGATGGTTGTGGGGAATCATAGCAGCCCCATTGAGACTAGGTCATTATGATAAATGTCTGTTGTAGTCTAGGTTTTCCATAATCGATTACCTATTGAGACCCGAAGATACTTGATCAGAGTATCTGTTGATAGTGTAGGTGTGTGTGAGTCGATGTGCCTATGTAGACAGAGTAATTGGCTTGATTGGGTTGATGGGAGATGATGTAGGGTATGTGATGTTGATTACCAAGATGGGGAGGGTGAGGGGGGGATTCAGTCTTAGATAGAAGAAATGGAGGACCTATGACACATTCCTATGGAAGAAGAGGAAAATAGAGTATCCATTGTCATTACTATGTATGCATGATATGCAACTATTATGAATGTATGGATGGATGGAATGCAATATATATAGATGAGATGGAATGCAATATATACAGGTGAGATAGTTTTCCAATGTTTTTGGATTTTGTGAGATAGTTTTGAATGAAGAACTCAATGAATCATAAAAATAATGTATAATCCACTTCCATCAAATAGATTAAGGGCATTGGCCCCAGTTTAGACATGACTATGAAAATGGGGGATGCGAGATGCGTGAAGTACTATCCTTGATTGCAAATCAATAACAAGACATGGTTTGGATGGATGGATGAGTGGATGAATGTGAATGTGATCGCAACAAGTTTGAAAGACAATGGATCCATAGCTGCTATGAGTGGCACCTGTTTGCCAGGTTTTCACCATAAGGTCCCACCAAAGTGGTTGTTCACCATTTGGATGCATGATTTTTCTTTACTATTTTGATGTTTTTGTATTTTCTTCAGGACATTTATCTGAATGTTTTTGGTGTTTTTCCCGATATGCATGGGAGCCTGATGCTCTATACAGCTTATGTATAAAACCATTTGAGGTGCATGCTATTGATTGGATCCACTAGCGGTTCTCCTTCTGAAGTAGCCAACTGATATGCCTCAGACCCAAATACAACAGTGATAACATATGGACCCAACCAATTTGATTCAAACTTTCTCTGATGTTCTCAATTGGGTTGGTTATGAGGATTCTCTCAAAGAACAAGATCACCTACCTCGAATGTGCGAGGTCTAACTTGATGATTATAGCTTCTGCTCATGCGCTATTGATATGCTTTGAGGTGATTGTATGCAACTTGTCGTTTCTCATCAAGTAGTTCCAAGTCTTGAAGATAGGATACTCTATATGCTTCATCATCTATCAGATTATGCAAGGAAACCCATAGAGATGGTATCTCAACCTCAATAGGTAAGATAGCTTCTGTGCCATAGACTAGTGAGTAGGGAATTGCATCTGTAGGGGTTCAAATGCTAGTTCGATATGCCCATAGTGCTAGATTCAATTGAACATGCAAATCACAACTGACATCATTGACTATTTTCTTGAGGATTCTTAATATGTTCTTGTTTGATGCTTCAGCCTAACCATTGCCTTGTGGGTAATAGGGAGTGGAAAAGTGGTGTTGGATGTGAAATTTATCATAGAGTTCATGGACATCCTGATTTTTGAAAGGAAGACCGTTATCTGTGATGATGGACATGGGCACACCATACCGATAGATGATGTAATTAAGGATGAATGAGGTGATCTACTTTTCAGTGACTTGGGTAAGTGGAACATCTTCGATCCACTTTGTGAAGTATTCGGTGGTGGTAATAATGAATTTGTGGCCATTGGATGAAGATGGATGGATTTTACCCACAAGGTCAAGTCCCCATTGACCAAAAGGCCATGGTGTTGTGATTGTTTGCTATTTCTAGGCTATGCATGTATCAGGTCTCCATGAACCTGGCATTTTTTGCACCTTCTGACAAAGTAGTAGGAGTCTTTTTCCATGGATAGCCAATAGTATCCAATACGTAGGAGTTTCTTGGCTAGTGACAGACCACTTGCATGAGTTCCACAAATTCCTTCATGTACCTCTTCCTAGGCCTTTGTTATCTCATCATGTTCCCGACATCGAAGGAGAGTACTATCAAGACTACGTCGGTATAGGGTTTTAGCAATAATGGTATATCGAGCGGTTTGGTGAATGAAGGTTTTGTGTTGGTTATTTGATTGGTTAGGAGGAAGTGTGTGATCGTGGAAATAGGTGTAGAACTCACCATACCATGGGGATTCAGAACCGACAAGGCGACATATCATCTCGGATCCAAGGATATCAGAAGCGGGAATGCAAAGCTATTCTACCAAGAACTCGTAGCATGTTGAATTATGTAGAAGATCTAGGAGAGATGCGATGGTAGCCATAGCGTCAGTAGCTCAATTTTGATCTCTGGGTATCTGCTCGAAGGTGATAGTAGTGAATGATGCCTTTAATTTGTCCACCATTTGTTTGTAAAGAATGAGTTTGTCATCCTTTGTCTGATATTCATCTATTGCTTGTCGAATGACTAGTTGGGAGTCGCCATATACTTGTAGTTCTTGTAACTTCCATTGTATGGCTAGCTTGAGTCCTGTGATCAAGGCATCATATTTAGCTATGTTGTTTGTGCATGGAAATGTAAGCCTGTAAGACTTTGGGATACTGTCACCTTGAGGTGTGATAAACAGAATGCCTACCCCTGAGCCATGCCTAGTGTATGAACCATCAAAGTATAGTTTCCATGGTTGTGCTACTGTGATCATGAATATCTCTTCATCTGCAAAATTGGAAATGAGAGGATGATCACTCATGAGGGGAGCATCGGCTAGTTGATCTGCAATAACTTGGCCCTTAATAGCTTTACGGTCCACATACTCGATGTCAAATTCACTTAGAATCATCACCCATTTGGCCAAGAGGCCTATCAATGCTGCTTTACTGAGTAAGTACTTTAGTGGATCAATCTTTGTAATGAGTTGTACTTTATGTGTCAAGAGATAGCGCCTCAATTTAGTGGCTGCCAAGATTACTGCTAGGCAAGCTTGCTCAATAGGGGTGTAATTGAGTTCATAGCCAACCAGTGTGTGAGAGATGTAGTAAACGACACACTCTTTCCCTTCTGCATTGTGTTGTGCCAGTAGTACACCTAATGTTGTATTTGTTGCTGAGATATAGAGTAATAAAGGCTTACTTGGATCTAGTGGGATCAGCAATGGTGTATTCATGAGATAGTCTTTAAGCATCTAGAATGCTTGTTGGTATCTGGTATCCCATTGAAAGCGAATGTTCTTGTTTAATAGGTGTTTTGGGTGACACTTATCTGCCAGTTGTGCAATGAATCTTTGGATGGATTGTAGTTGCCCTTGTAATGTCCTTAGCTGACTGATTTTCTTTAGAGGTGGCATGTCCATGATTGCTTTGACCTTTGTAGGATCAACCTCGATGCCTTTGCTTGAGACAATGACAATGTATCATAGAAGCTTCCTTGAGGTTACTCCAAAGACACATTTCTTTGGGTTGAGTCGAACATGATATTGTTCCAGTCTGTTAAAGATTTTCTCTAATATTTCCAGATGACCTTCTCTCGTTAGTGATTTTTCCAGTAAGTCATCAGCATAATCTTCCATTATAGTATGCATCATGTCATGAGAGATGGTTGTCATTGCTCTTTGATAGGTCACTCCTACATTCTTTAGACCAAAAGACATTACATTCTAGCAGTATGTTCCCCATGGACATGTGAAGGTCATCTTATATTGATCCTCCAGTGTGATCTTTATCTGATTGTACCCTGAAAAGCCATCCATGAGTGAAAGCATGGCATGTCCTGTTATTAGGTCCACTATTATGTCGATGTTTGGTAGGGAGAAGTGGTGCAGGAGCACCCATGGTGTAAGGAAAATATATGGTCAAAGTCATCATTTTAAATATAATTGATATTTGAAGGTCATTTATAATGTATTTGAATCCATTTGGAATGATTTGTAAGGCTTGGAAGCCTAAAAATGTAAGCAAGTCTTGATTATGTCCTAGTTGTCCATATAGGCCCTTATAGGTCAAGATGGTCAAAATGAGTCAAAAGACCCATGGAAGGGTATACAAGTTATTGTGTAGGAGAAAAAGTGACACTAAGCAAACATGCCCTAATCTCACTTTCAATCACACATTTGTGGAATACGAAAGAGCCTAGAGGTATCACACAATTGGCTACTTCTTCTTGTGGAAGAGAGAGCCACGGGCTACCTATTAGGATTTCTATTCCTTTGTTACAATTGAAAGATGAAATGATGCAAGTTCAATCCCTAACCCCAAAGTGCAAGTATGAACTAATAACAAGTTTGCAGAATTGAACTTAAACAATGGAAGGTTGTAAACACAAGGACAAGACAAGAATGCAAATGCGTACCCAGAGTTAAAATCTGAGTGAAAATGTTTGGGATGGGGGCGCGGGAGCCACTGTCCTGATTCTGCCCCTAAAACTGCTCTGGAAACTACTGTTTTGCACTGTGGAAAAGCTGTCAAAAATGCTGAAAATGCTGTCTGTCAGGAGGACCAGGGCGCCCAGCGCCCCTGTCCCAGGGACCAGGGTGCCCAGCACCCCTGTCCTGGCAGGACCAGGGCGCTCCATGCCCCTGTCCTGGTCTTCTTCTTTGAAATTTGGTGGGAAGGTCAGTCTCAGTCTGCTTCTTCCGGATCTGTAACTTGCGGTGTCGTCCGAGTCCCGAAACCTGCACTTATATCTGAAAAGGTGTTTGGGCGGCTATATAGGGTTTTGCCTTAGTCAAACCCCCACTTCGGTGATTTCCACCTCCACGAATAGCCAAGTTGTATTGTAAAATGTATTGTGTGTGCAGACCTAGTGTGTGTGCAAGGTCCTAAAATGCAAGAAAGCAAACTAGAGCAACCTAGAAAGTAAACCCTAATTGCTTGCAAATGATAATGTAAATTCTCTAAATCAAGATGCAAAGTGATCTAAAGCATGAATAAGGATATATTGAAGCTTATGCAAAGACATGAAAACAACATGAAATCATACCCAACCCTCAAGGGAGGAGTACAAGCCAATCTTCAGTCGGTAATCTCCTATTGCTCTTCAATGTCTTCAAAGCCCTAAATGAATGAATGAAATTGATAAATGCTTGATAGAGGGATGTTGAATATTGTTGAAGTCTTCAAAGATCTACTCTTTCGCTGCATATAAGGTCCTTGAAACCAAAAATTCAGATCCTTTCAAATGAAAAAAGAGAGCTCTTATATATGAAACCCTAGGTCTTAATTTCAACTTTTGGCCGACCTAGAGATTGAATATGCTGCCAATTTCTTGGGGTTAAGCTTTATTTTATGATTGGATCATGCTCCTAAAATTTCAGGAAAAATGTCGGGGACCATGTGCACTCCGAGCGCCATGGTCCCGACAACTTTTCACCAAATTTTCAAGGCCGTTGGATATGATGATTTTAGAGAGAATCCCGAAGTTACAAGTGATTTCGAGATGTTTTGACCCCCGAAACCAAGCCCCCAAGTTTGAAATAGGACTTAATTAGGGTTTTTGATTAAATGATGTATTGGAGGAATAAAATGAAAAAGGCACACTTTAATGAAAGGGCCCAACTTTATGATATGGGAGATGATAAAATAGAACCTTAGACCTAATTAATTTAATTAATTAAGTGCTAAAGGGGAACTGCAATGCAAAATACAAAATGCGCCAAGGCGGGTGCTAAACTAGGTGTGAAATTGTACCACCCTAGCAAGTGCGTACAATTTATGATGCTACATTTAGCCCCCACTTTAGCGGTCATATGAACACTACATGCATATGCAAGCTAAAGTACAGAAAAGTCAACATTATTTGAAAAAGGATATATCCATAAGTCTGTCGAATGAAGCCCCCAGTGGTATCTGCAGTACATAGTTAGGAACCGCACCCTACAAAACACACATTAGAACACAAAATAACCTAATGCTTACTAAGGAAGGTGATGAAAATTCGAGGGTAGCTATATGCCCCCCCCTGTTTCGGCTTGCTAATTTTAGTGAGTTGAAATAGGGTATCATGTTTACCACTTCGAATTGTTAAAGACTATTGATGACAAATGCTCACAAGAAGATTTGATATGAAATAAAAAACTAATGGAGAATCATTTGGTAAGAAAGAGGACTAAATCTCAATTCCAACACAACAAAGAGTGTGAGGATTTGAGAGTTCTCTAACACAAGATGAAGGATGTAAATGGAAACAAAATGCAAAGAGAAGAAAAGAAAGGAAAAAAGAATGAATACACACATTGGTGATCCATGAGAAGGATAGTGAGAGAGAAAACATGGACCTCTCACCCCTAGATCTTGTCTAGGTGATCCATGGGAAAAAGGACATGGAAAACTAGCCCCTAGAGTCTGTCTAGCTGATCCATGTAAGGGAGGAGAGTGAGAAAGTCTAGCCTTATGCCGCTAGTTCCACTCAACCTCGTGCATGTTTGTGTAAGGGAGGTTAGAAGCACCTCATAGGAGTCTATGCCCGAGTATGCTACAACCTGTATATGTATAGTACAAAAACGTGACATCTCGCTCTAAGAGTCTGTGCTTTGGTTCCGAGAATAATCACCTTGGATAAAAGAAAAATGGAGACATCTCGCTCTAAGAGTCTGTGCTTTGGTTCCGAGAATGACCCATTGCTCAAAAAGTGTAATGTTTATGTCATAAGAAAAGTAGAACAAGGATACCTACCTTCCCCAAAAATGCAACAATGTCATAGATCCAAGCAAGAGAGTTTTGCACTCTTTAAGAAAGGATAACATAGTTGAAAAGGGATATCCTGTAATATGTGTAAAGGAGATCCTTAGAGGAGAAGAGATCTTTATAAAAAAGACACCTATCCTCGAGAGGAATTGTCTTAGACAAATATAACATCTTCTAGAATAAGACAAAGAAGAGAATAAGAATGCAATACTTCCTTCTTTTGCAAGGTGAAAGTGATTCTTAATGAAGGATGACACTCTTTTTTACCCAATTGGGAGAGTGAATTCATTATGGATGTATTTTACCAAGTGCAAAAGAGGTTGTAGTCAAGGACTTACACCTCTTGTAAGAGAGAATCCTTGAACAAACAACAACAAATGCATACAAGGAATAACATCAAGTAATAAAGTTCACACCATCCACGAAATAGGAAAAAGTGGATCCTTAGATAAAAATAAGGAAAGATCATTGCCTCCCAAGGATAAGGATAATGAGAAGGACTTACACAATCTTCTAGGGAGAGATTTGGACATAATCAAAAGAAGAGATGTATGAAATCCCTCTTGTCCCCATAGGAACAAGAAAATTAGGCTATTATGTTGCTTCAAAAAAAAATATGATTGCACTTGAAATTGTACCATCATGAATGACAATGAGCCCCCAGTAAATGAGCTACCAATGTCACATAATGATGAGCAACATAATAGCCATTAATGTTATTTAAAGACATGATAAACTAAATGAGGTATTTGAATATGACATGTTAAATGCTCAACTATAAGTGAGATCAAAAACATGTATAAAATTGAAGAAGAAAAGTCACAAGAACTCTTAGAAGAGGGATGAGTGTAATTTATTAGAGCCTTATCCCTAAAGGAAAGGACTTTATGATGAATAGGAGATAATGATTCATAAGTGGATTTAGAAATTTGAGGGGATTCATAAAGAGATTTGTTCATTGCCAAGATTTCCTTATGAGGGGAATGAGAGTTGATAGAAGTAGAAGATGATTTAGTTGAAGTGAGATCATCATCACTACTAAATATAGCATTCACATTAAGAGATGGTCTTTTAGATGCTTTGGTACGTTTGCAGGGATTATAGCCAAGTCCAAAGGCATAATTGTGAAAATTAGTCTCTAGAGGAACTTTTATCCCTTGTTCATGAGCACCACAACCTTTTCTATGATACCCATGCTTAGCAAAAATGCGAAAACCACGACCATAACGATCAGCCATTTCAGAAAGAGGAGGTGGTTTTTCATAAGACAAAGAATCAAACTCTTCATAATTAGAAGTGTGAGGAGAAGAAGTTTGACAAGCGGCCACAAAATTATTGCTCATAGGTTCAAGTAAGACTGATTGATCTCTAGTTTCTTCCTTCTTTTTAACTTTAAGCTCTCTAGGAGGAACCCTATACTCACCTACAAAAGTGGGATTAAAGTCAAGAGATCCCCAATCATCTTCTGGGAGAACCTTCTCAGGATCAAAAGCCTTTTCATGTGTAGATTCCAGTCGAGAAGGATCTTCTTCAGGAGCTTTAGGCTTATCCAAAGAATTTTGATTATCAGAGGGTAAGGATTCATCCATAGGTATCTTGTTTAAAGAGTCATCACTAGAAGAGGAAGGCTTAGATGTTTGCAAACAAGCTTGGAGGTTAGTGTCACCTATCAAGGTATATGTCTTATTGTTATAAATGAATTTAACTTGTCTATGCAATGTAGAGGGGACAGCTTGCATACTGTGAATCCAAGGTCTCCCTAACAACAATTTGTATGTTAAATTTCCCTACATAACATGGATAGGAGTAGGCAAAGTAACAGGTCCCACTGTGATGGGTAAGGTGATAATACCTAATGAAGACTTAGTCACATTATCAAAGCCTCGAATGGGACAAGAGTCAGGCTCAATAAGGGATGTATCCACATTCATCTTATGCAATAGATTAATGCTACATACATTAAGGCCAAAGCCATTATCTACCAATGTTCGTCTTATAGCAGTGTCATTTATGATAACCACAATCATCAAGGGATCATATTGATGTTGAATTTCACTAGTAGGCAACTCATCTTGAGTAAACACAATTTGAGCTTTAGGATTCATCACAAAGTTAACCAAAGACACTATATTACTAGATGTATTAGGTGGAGGAACATTCAAATCTTTCAAGGCATCTTGTAACATTCCATGATGAGTGGAAGAAGTTTGGATCAAATCCCAAAGGGATATCTTAGCAGGGGTAGCTTTAAGTTGTTCTATGAGATCATATTCCTTAACAATAACTTGTGAAATACGTGGAGCTTGTGGAAGAATTGGTTGAGAAGGAGGAAGTGAAGTTGGGCTAACTAGAGGAGGATTAGGTTGCCTATTGTTTCTTGTGTTATAGGTATGAGCAACCGCATGATAACTCTCTCTAGTCAGTTGCTTAGCATACTCATAAGGGCTCTTAGAACAATAACCTCCTTGCACAGTAATAATAGGTTTCTTAGGAGTGCAAAAAGAATCATTATCATAACCACCTTGAACCACTAAGATAGGCTTATTTAAAGGTTGAGAATTTTGAGAAGGACAAGCACCTTGGACAGTGAAGAGAGGTTTGTTAGGTGTCTCATTCACATGCATAAAATTGATTGAGGATGGTTTAGAGGAATGAACAAAAGTGTTTGAAGAATTATTGATAGTCTTCTCTTGCACTAAAATGTTATCACAGATTAAATCAATTTTAGGAGAGAGACAAGGGATAGGCTTTCTAGTAGGAAGATTAAAACTAGGAAAGGTCATATCATCCTCTGTCATCAAAGGATCTACATGGGGAATAAACTCTCTAGGAGAAGGATCAACATTACTCTCTAAAGTCTCCCTTTTGAGAGGGAGATCTTTGAAAGAGATGTTAACCATCTTGCTTTGAACTAGGTTATCCTTATGAGTAGAACCAAGTTGAGGAGAGGGAGATGCTTTATTTTTAGAGGGAGAATAATTGAGATTCAAGGAAGGGGAGAAACTATCAAGGGAGTTTCCAATCTTGATTTCATCCCCTTTGGCTAGGGTTCTCTCATGGGGTAGAGAATAATCTTCATCTTCTTCTAATGGTTCATCCCAAATAGTGAGGTTGTTGGAAGGAATGTTTGAAGTATTGTCAATTTCGGGAGAGGAGATAACATTGTTTATTAATTCCTCATCCTTAGAAGGGAGAGCATCAATAGATGTGTTAAACTCCTCCTCTTTCCTCAAAATATGTTCAATATGATCTTTAGGGGAGAGAGAATTAAGGAAATTTCTTATTATTTCATCTTCTTTCTCTAAGGGATGCTTATGGGTAAGACAAACTTTAGGAGAAGGGTAAGCATTTATCATTAATTCATCATCTCTAGTGGGAATTTTGTTGGAAAAGGAAATTCCATCACTAGGAAATGTAGGGATAATGTCATCTTCTTGCACAAAAGGATCCTCATGAAGGGAGTGTTTTTTAGGAGGAACATGAACATATTTCTCCAAAGATTCATGCTTAGGAAGGAGATCTTTGAAAGAAGTGTTCATAACCTCTTGTTGCACTAACATGCCCCCATTGGAAGGACCAACTTTAGGAGAAAATAAGTCAATCTCCATCAATACCTTTTCACTTAGAGAGGAATCATGTAGGGAAGGTAAAGTAACATTAAGAAAGGTGTTTATGATATTATTCTCTTCCTCTAGGATAGCTAAATAGGAAGGGCACATTTTAGGAGAATTGTCAAGATCACTCTTAAAGTCTTCATCCTTAGAGCATGGGAGAGTCTCAAAGGGATTGGTAGCAACTCTTTTAGGCACTAAAATGTTGTCATAGATAGGGGGAAGTTCTTTAGGAGAAGGAGAAATTGAAACAAGGGAAGCTAACCCATTATCACATCTATGAAATGAATGCATCATGACAACAATTTTCCTCTTTCAAATGATAACACATACAAAATAGAAGGAAATGTTTAATTTTAACCAATGCAAACACTTAGAATGTAGATTTAGAAAATGAAATTTATGATTCAAATGAGTTCCTAAATCAGATTTGAAATTATTGATCCAATTAAGCTATCCACAAGTTCAACTTTGAATTGAAAAATTAGGGTTTTAGCAAAAATTTCCTCTAAATTTTTTGAATCTTGCAAGAAATTAAAACTTGTAAATAGCATAAACACTCAAATTTGAAAACATAACTCAGAATTAGAGAAGATTGGAGTTCACGTCGGGTTCACCAAAAATGTGTAGGAGAAAAAGTGACACTAAGCAAACATGCCCTAATCTCACTTTCAATCACACATTTGTGGAATACGAAAGAGCCTAGAGGTATCACACAATTGGCTACTTATTCTTGTGGAAGAGAGAACCACGGGGTACCTATTAGGATTTCTATTCCTTTGTTGCAATTGAAAGATGAAATGATGCAAGTTCAATCCCTAACCCCAAAGTGCAAGTATGAACTAATAACAAGTTTGCAGAATTGAACTTAAACAATGGAAGGTTGTAAACACAAGGACAAGACAAGAATGCAAATGCATACCCAGAGTTAAAATCTGAGTGAAAATGTTCGGGACGGGGGCGTAGGCGCCACTGTCCTGATTCTGCCCTTGAAACTGCTCCGGAAACTGCTGTTTTGCACTCTGGAAAAGTTGTCAAAAATGCTGAAAATGCTATCTGTCAGGAGGACCAGGGCGCCCAGGGACCAGGGCGCCTAGCGCCCCCGTCCTGGTCTTCTTCTCTGAAATTTGGTGGGAAGGTTGGTCTCAGTCTGCTTCTTTCGGATCTGTAACTTGCGGCATCATTCGAGTCCCGAAACCTGCATTTATATCTGAAAAGGTGTTTGGGCGGCTATATAGGGTTTTGCCTTAGTCAAACCCCTGCTTCGGTGATTTCCACCTCCACGAATAGCCAAGTTGTATTGTAAAATGTATTGTGTGTGCAGACCTAGTGTGTGTGCAAGGTCCTAAAATGCAAGAAAGCAAACTAGAGCAACCTAGAAAGTAAACCCTAATTGCTTGCAAATGATAATGTAAATTCTCTAAATCAAGATGCAAAGTGATCTAAAGCATGAATAAGGATATATTGAAGCTTATGCAAAGACATGAAAACAACATGAAATCATACCCAACCCTCAAGGGAGGAGTACAAGCCAATCTTCAGTCGGTAATCTCCTATTGCTCTTCAATGTCTTCAAAGCCCTAAATGAATGAATGAAATTGATAAATGCTTGATAGAGGGATGTTGAATATTGTTGAAGTTTTCAAAGATCTTCTCTTTCGCTACATATAAGGTCCTTGAAACCAAAAATTCGGATCCTTTCAAATGAAGAAAGAGATCTCTTATATATGAAACCCTAGGTCTTAATTTCAACTTTTGGCCGACCTAGAGATTGAATATCCCGCCAATTTTTTGGGGTTAAGCTTTATTTTATGATTGGATCGTGCTCCTAAAATTTCAAGAAAAATGTCCAGGACCATGTGCACTCCAAGCGCCATGGTCCCGACAACTTTTCACCAAATTTTTAGGGCCGTTGGATATGATGATTTTAGAGAGAATCCCGAAGGTACAAGTGATTTCGAGATGTTTTGACCCCCGAAACCAAGTCCCCAAGTTCGAAATAGGACTTAATTAGGGTTTTTGATTAAATGATGTATTGGAGGAATAAAATGAAAAAGGCACACTTTAATGAAAGGGCCCAACTTTATGATATGGGAGATGATAAAATAGAACCTTAGACCTAATTAATTTAATTAATTAAGTGCTAAAGGGGAAATGCAATGCAAAATGCAAAATGTGCCAAGGCAGGTGCTAAACTAGGTGTGAAATTGTACCACCCTAGCAAGTGCGTACAATTTATGACGCTACAGTTATAAAAGGTCATTTAAGGTCCATTTTAAGGTGTCAAGAGTGTTTAAACAAAGTTTGAGTCCATTTTGACAAAAAATGTAAAATGTGTTAAAAGTTGTCAAAATGCAACATTTGGAAAAGCTGTAAATGGGAAGTTGAAAGGTCTTGGAGGTAGTTATAAGGTCCAAACTGACCAAGATGCTATAAAATATTGTATTTGTTCAAACCAAGGGGAATGAGAAGGATGATAACAATTTTGAACAATTTGTGCATTCATAAGCTTGCCATTTTGATAGCTTCTATTGTTACTTTGTTGTTTCCGGGCCTTGTATAGACCTGTACAGCCTGGAAACCATGTATAATTATCATGGTTAGATTTTATTTTGAATATCTTCCTTCTTGTTTTGGTTTGGAGTGATTTCATTGAGAAACAAAGAAGTTATGGATGTTTTATGGATTGCAACTTCCAGATTTTCTAAAAATAGCCATGTTGCAGCATATTGTATAGATGCATATTAAATATTTATGACTTATAAATGGATTCAATGGAAATATGTTTGATTAACCATTACTTCTCTTTTGGTTTGGATTGATTTCATTCAATTTTGAGAAAGTTATGTAAGTTTTGGTGAAAACAGATTGAAAACCATAAATAATGGAGGTGTGTACGAGGGTTTGTTCATATCTCAAATTATAACCATGGTAGAAATCTAAATCTTAGTTATTCTGAGAGTATATTAAAGGGGCTTTCAGATTGATTTTATTTCATATCAAATGGATTTGTATTTTGGGAGATATTTGTTATGCCCTAGGCGGACTGGGCATGCACATTTCTTGTTTTTTTCTATGATAGTAAAAATAGGTCTCAGTATGGGGGGCATAAATCACAAATGAACCATTGGATTGTTCTCAATTTTTTATATGGATTTAGAAACCTAGTTTTATACAGCCTCACCAAAGAGATCTTCCAAATAATATTGGGTTTGAAAGTTATTAATAACTGAGTACGGGTATATAAAACTGTCATTAACTGGGACAACATAATGCATTGTTTTGGTCTTAATTAATGTTCAAAGGGTTATAAAATGATATGATGGATTTGATATTGGATTGGTTGGTTGATATTAATATTGTTTTGGACTGTATAATGATGATTATGATCAGATTATGCCTCTAATAGAAGTGAAGATGTTGTGTTGAGATTGGAGCTCCATGTTGATTTGGGGTTCTTGAAGGGTTTTTCATGATGCTCTGCATCAAATTGGTATCAGAGCTAGAAGATATTGAGAGTGTGAGAAGTTCACACTAGGACCTAGCCCATGAGATTGTTTATTTGATTCTTGTGATTAAAGTTTCTTGGTTGTAGGTTTGGTGCAGGTTCACTCAGCTGCAAGTGGGTGGACAGGAAGGTCTACTAGAGGGGGCCATAGAAGATGGTCCAAAGGGCCTGAGAAGGAGGTCCAATGTGTCACCAAGAGTCTTGGGGAGAGAGGCAAGAGAGGACTCCCATGTGAGGGACAAAATTTGTTGGGTGTTTGTAGCAGCTTGGAGGAGTGGACTTCAGATGAGAGATGCACCATTGGAAGTAGCCAGTATAAACTCCATTGATAGGAGTCTTGACTGAAGCAGAATGTAGCAGAGGCATCATGTTACTCATTTCCAAGAGACTTGGAAATATTTCAAGGCTAGTAGTATGGTGCAGGAGCACCCATGGTGTAAGGCAAATATATGGTCAAAGTCATCATTTGAAATATAATTGATATTTGAAGGTCATTTATAATGTATTTGAATCCATTTGGAATGATTTCTAAGGCTTGGATTTGAACATTAATTAAGACCAAAACAATGCATTATGTTGTCCTAGTTAATGAAAGTTTTATATACCCATACTCAATTATTAATAACTTTCAAACCCAAGCATATTTGGAAGATCACTTCGGTGAGGCTATAGAAAACTAGGTTTCTATAGGCTCACCAAAGCAATCTTCCAAATATGCTCGAGTTTGAAAGTTATTAATGTCTGTGTGTAGGTATAGAAAACTGTCATGTGAATGACAATCACTTTGATGATAGTGAATTGGATTCTTTCAATGAACAATGAAGTTTAATGGTTTGCAAAGGTATAAGTGATTGGATATGTTTGAGACAACATTAATGAACCCCTGTAGCATGCATGAAAGTATGATTATAGATTGATATTGATAGAGAAGTTGTTTTTATGCCTTAAATTAATAGTTTGGAATGAACCTTGAAGGGTTCTTGAGTGAATGTGTTTGGAACTATGGTGCTCTGCATCAAGAAGTCATATTTAGGACATGCCTTGTTTAGATCTCTTAAGTCAATACAGATACAGATGCCCCCATTTGGTTTGCCGATAGGCACAATATTGGATATCCAATCCGCATAATCAATTGGTCTAATAAAACCAACATCTAGGAGTTTCTTAAGTTCTTCTTTGACTAGCACTGTAATCTGGGGATGCATCTTGCGAAATTTCTTCTTGACAAGTTTGGCTCCTTCTGCGATGGTGAGGTGATGCATGACTAAATCAAGATCAAGCCCAGGCATGTCTGCATATGACCATGCAAAGTTAATCTGGCGCTTCTGGAAGAATTATGCAAATTTAGGTTGTTCCTCTGGAGTTAAAAGAGATGCCAAATGTATGTGGTGAGGAGTTTGAGTAGTCCCCATGTTGTATTCTTTGGTTTCCTCAATGAGAATTGTCAATCATTCCCATTGTGTACTAGAAGGGAGGATGTCAAAAATTTCATCCTCAGGCACCTTAGAGAGGTTTTCACCATTGGATATGCTCCTTCTTTTTACTTTTGTGGGATCAAACAGTGCCACAATGTGGTTTTCACTGGAAGATCCATGTTTTATTATTATATTTTTGCAGCTAAAAGGTTTGGCATCTACCCCGAAGTATGCTGCACTATTAAGTTCAATGGAAAATCCAACTTTGTGATCCCCGCTTGGTATGTTATCCCGTAGTTCCAAAAAGTCAATGATCGCCTCATCGTTTTGAAAATGGTCAAGACATGGCAGATTAGGTTGGTTCCATTTGATGAGTTCAAGATGGATAATGGGCATTACCTCATCAATTAGGTTAAGTTCATTAGATGTGTCAGTGAGGGTTAAGACGTTATGGTGAAGTTCATTAATGGTACTCTCCCTATAAGAATCAGGCATAGGATGTGACGTAAGGTCTGTGGAAGAAGTTTCCAGCTCAGGAACCCAAGAGGTCTTTATCTATGCTTCTCCGTAAATAGGGATGTCTTTGTGGGGTGGAGGTAGTGATGTGTCTTCCTCATCTGAAGTATTAAGCTAGACAAAATCAAATTCCCACTGATGTGAGTCAGTCTCTGAGTCACTTTCTAGTATCCAATTACTATACCATACTAGGATATCCTTTGAGTTAAACACTACAGGTGTGATCAGTTGATGTACCTTTGTAGAGGAAATGATTGGTTCTGCAGGAAGGATTATGGGGATCAGTGAATCCGATATGGGGAGTATCGATAGTGTTGAATATGCTGCTTCTGCTGGAATTGCTGGTGTTGTCGATACTACTATGGGTTTTGATATAATTGCTGCTGCTATTGGTGCTATTGATGTTGTGGCTACTGCTAATGGGGTTGTGGGTTTGATTGGTGGGATGATTTGTGTTGTGGATGGTTTTGTTGGGATTTTTAGCCTCAATGGGGTAGTTGTTATGGTGCATGGTGCTGCTTTTATAATCAAAGGTGACCTCGTGTATTAGGCTGATATAGAGGTTGGCTGGGTTTTCCTTTGAATCTAAGCTTAGGAAGGATCTCCTTTTGAAAACCTAAGCCTGTATTATCCTTGGGCTTTAATTATGGCTATAGCAGTTCATGTCTTCCTTGCTTGTAAGGTCCCAAAGCACTCTAACCATCATAACCTAGTCTTTGCATATTGAGAAGGCCTTTGCCATACTGATCTGTGGGAAGCTTAGCTTGTGGGATTTTTGTGGTGATAGGATCTTTATAGATCCATTTTCCTAAGTCCTCATCTTTGGTCTCTTCTTCTTGACTCTTGCCAAGGATAAAAGGCATCAAAGCGCATGATGGTTTGACCAATGGTGTTTGAAGTAATTGTTGAGGTTTACCATGTGTTCTAGGAGAAGTGGGCATTTGTCCCACACAAAAGAGTGGACTCAAATTGTATTCCCCAGGACCTTCTTCTGCTATTTTCATCTTGAGCTTCTTGTGCTTGGGTATAGTGTGTTTGAACTAGAAAGAGAGGCTAGACTTATGTATGATGTGGATGAGATGGCTTCTCTATTGTTGGGAATGGTAATCTCTGGTTGATGACTTATATTATGACAATATGCAAAGGGGTTTGCATCGCCCAGGATTGTGATTTCTACGCCATTATGTGGGAACTTGATAAGCTGATGGTAGGTGGATGGAATGGCTTGCATGGCATGTATCCAAGGTATTCCTAACAATAAATTGTATGGCAGAGGAAGGTCCAAAACTTGATAGATGATGTGTTTCACCATAGGGCCCACTCAGATTGGTAGCACAACAACTCCTTTGGATGAATGCTCTGCATCATCATAGGCTTTGATTGTTATCTTCTTGCGGGGATCCACTGATTCAATTTCATATCCCAAAGTTGTGACTAATTGTAGAGTATAGATATTTAGGCCTACTCCATTATCGATCAAGACTCACTTGATCCTATATTGGTTGATAAACCCTTCAATGTGGAGTGAGGCATTGTGAGGTTGCTGGAAGGATGAGTTGTCACTTTCAAAAAAAGTGAGACAAGGTGATGACCTTAGATTTCCAACCATAGCTTGGAACTGATATATATTTATGTTTGCAGGGACTGATACCTCTTGGAGAGCTTGATCCAAGATTGTTTTATGGGATGGAGATAGGAACAATAGCTCTAAGATAGATATCAGTGCGGGTGTTTTGTCTAATTTCCCCACAAGGTTATACTGCTTTGGGATAGATGGGGTGCCTTGTGGAGCTTCTTTTATGGTAATCTTGCTGCGACGTCTAACAACATTGTATGTGGAGCTGGGATTTTTTATGGTAATAATTGCAATCTATTCACTAGTGTCATATAGGTGATTCACAGTGTAATTATATGCAGCTTGCATATAATTGGTGGTATCTATGTTTCTCCTTGAAGTGGAAGGACCCCTTTGATCTTGTGATGGAAGTGGATTTTTAAACAAGAGATGATCATTGTTTGTTGTCTTTGGGTCATGTCCTTCGATTTCGATTTCTCCTTGGTCAATAAGATCCTGAATAAGATCTTTCAATTTGTGATAATTGCTTGTATTATGCCCTTTCCCTTGATGGAAGTCGCAATGCTCAGTATCCCTGCACCATGAAGGTTTGATTTGAGGTTCATAATTTGATGTTTTGGGTAAGGTCACTAGATTTTGAGAAACCAACTAACGTAACACTATTTTGATGGGTTCCCCTAAGGGAGTGTATGTTCATTTTGGTTTAAAATTTGGTTGATGCTGTCTGGGTTCGTCTTGAGATGTGATGTGGCCTTGATTTGGTGAAGCAACTATGTTATTCTTGGGTGGGGGATTTTGTCCTACAAATCAGACCACAAGTTGTGCACTTTTGATAGTTCTATCATCCACAATCCCGTCATTAACAACATTTTTATTTTTGTTCCAAAAGTTAGGCTTATCGCTATTGAAGTGCGGGTGAGGGCCATCCTTTGGCTCATTGTATATCTTGATGAGTCCTTTTTTTATGAGAGCCCTTTCACATTTCAAACCTTTGGTGATCATGTCATTGAAGGAATATGTGTCTTTTACATCTAGGTGAAATTCCATTTCATCGTTCAAGTTAGAAATAAATATTTCCACTAATTCATGTTCAAGTAATTCAAGAGAACGTCTGCTAGACATTTGGCGCCATCATTGTAGAAAGACTGAAAATAGTTCTCCTGGTTTTTGTTTAGTGTTACATAGATCAACCATGGTGAAATCTCTTTCAATGTTGTGTGAGTAATGTGCCAAGAATTTCTAGACGAGTTCTTCAAATGTCCTAATGCCACCTGGTAATTAGGAAAACCATGATGTGGTTGTTCCTCCCAAGCTTTGGGGAAAAAGGCACATTAGGTACGTATCGTCGTATGCCACTTCGAGGCAAGCTGAATGGAATTCATTAACATGATCATGAGGATATCCTTTTCCTCTATACTTTTTAAACTTGGGTGTTTCGAACCCTCGTGGAAAAGGTGGCATATGAAGATTCCAATCAAAGGGATATGGACAAATGTCATTGAGTGAAAATTGATTAGTTTTTACACCACTATGAAGTTATTGGGTGAGATTTTCAACTTGTTGCCACAACATTTCTATTTCATTTGGTGGAGGAGGAGGTGGGGGATTACCTTGATGAAGATTGTATCTGATGTGATCTTGACCTCTTTCTTCCTCATTGCAACTTTTTCATTTTGATGCTTTCCTTAGTTATGCAACATGAAAGTCAGAGGGTAGTTTGGCTCCTTCTTGAGCAAGTCTTAAAAAGTGAGCATCAGCATTGCTCCTAAGTATTTCATCAAATAGTCTATTAAAGAGAGGGTTGTGTTGTGCCCTTTCTATTGCCCCAGGAGTAGGAGTACTTGGATTTTCATCATTTACGTTTCCTCCCAGGGCTTCTTGGAATTCATTGATATTTTCCTCCTCTTCTTCCTTAATTTCTATTTGTCTTGTTCGAGATCTCGTTTGAGCCATTTTGTTTACAAGTTTTTGTTGAAGTTGGGTGAAAATGATGATGAGTTGTTGATGAAATGAGAGATTTATGTTTGGTGAAGTGTTTTGCATATGAATCTCTAGCACTAAAGGTAGATGGTACCAAAGTTCCTTCTTGAATTGCTTGTTGTGTTTGATTGACAAATTTTGATGTGATAAGGTTTAGAGAGATCTGAGATGTGTTACAGACTCAACTACCTAGTAATGAGAGGATTCACTAATAGAATAGTTTTAACCTGCATAGAAATGTCTCTTAGGATGAGTTTATCCTAGATGTAGAGACACTCTAAAAAGTAATGTTTTTGTGTTTGATTCAAGCAATGTCAAAATAGAACTTAAGACAAGAACCTCTTAATGTTTTGAGAGTTGAAACAGAGATGATGTGAATGTGGGAAATGGACGAAATGTTAACTTCAATAAAAGCTTTGTGTCACATATGGGACAAATTCTTCTTCTTCTCTTTCGAGAGTTGGTGGTTCTTCCCGAGCTATGTTATATGTGATGCAAATGTTTGGAAAGAAGTCTGGGTTGATCTTGCCTCCTTTGTTCTTATGATAACTCAAAGCACAATATTGCATAAAAGCTTGGCGGTTTAATGACTCTTGATCAAACTCGTTTGATTTTCCTTGAAGATAGAGATACATGTGACATAGGAAAGCTCTATTAGAGACAAAGATTTGTCTATTAAGATAGAAAAATTTCCTCCTTTTGATAAGAGTCTTAGAGCTCAATGGTCTTTTCTTCAAGCTGATGTGTTGATGAATATTCTTCTTTCTCAAGATGTGAAGAATGGTCATATAGTTTGATACTTTTGCTATTTGATTTTGATCCTTTGTTGGTTTCTAAAAAAAAATGTTTGTGTTGGATGAATACTTGTTTTTGGAACTGATTTTTTATTTTTCTAGACAAGAAAACAAAGAAAGCACACAAACACAAGAATGTTGGCTCAAAAAGGCACAAGTAAGTGTGGGTTTAGATCAACCCAATCCTTGGACTTTTATGACCCTTTCCTTTAAATGTATCTTAGGTGTTTTCCAAAGCCTGAAGTCAGCTCAATTTGCACTGGACTTGACTCAAAATAAAAACACTTCAAACACTCATTATCCCTAAGGTCAAATGGCCAGTTGCAATAAGTTCAGCCCACATCTTGATATTTCTTTGACTTTGGTACTACATACCTTATGAATCCCACCGTGGTAGTTAAGGATGTGATATACTAAGTCTTGCATGAGCATAACAAATAGATGATCCCTATGATGGGGGAGTCACCACTTTTATCAAGCTACAAGTAACCTTTCAAAAATCTATGTTTCTACTCAAGGAAATATGTAAGGTGAGTATCTTGGGAGCAAAACCTTCTATGCTCTTGCACTGAATTTATCACAAATATCCTCAATCAGTAGAATGGGTGGGCTACTACATAAAGGTGTTTAGTAATTTTTTATGTCTTTGGACATAAGTTCATTCTGTAGTGGCTCACTTAAGAGCCTTATAACTTGTGGTGGGGCCCATTTGTCCTTTTGGCAAGTTACACTATAGGAGCAACTATACCCAAGGCTATAGCTTTCACTCTCACCTGATTTCTGTAGCGGCTTGAAGGATTTACCATGTGAGGTTGTTCCCAAGAGTGATCAATCTCTTGGCAGGCCTCTCTTAAAAAGATAAAATTTGAGTATTACTAACACTTTTCTCTTGCACCTAGGACCACGAAAGCCAAGGGAGAGGATAGTGTGTGTTAGAAGTAGGACCACTTGACAAACTCTTTGCACAAGTATGCCAAACACAAAAGACACTTGTTCTTTTTAATTGATCATTGCAATGGTGATCTAACTATTTTGAGATGTTGCTCGAATAGCCATGGTGTTCTTTTTATCCTTCAAAGGCAATATGTTGAGTAAACTAGGAAAAATGAAATCCTGGTGTGTAGGAGAAAAAGTGACACTAAGCAAACAGGCCCTAATCTCACTTTCAACCACACACTTGTGGAATACGAAAGAGCCTAGAGGTATCACACAATTGGCTACTTATTTTTGTGGAAGAGAGAGCCATGGGCTACCTATTAGGATTTCTATTCCTTTGTTTCAATTGAAAGATAAAATGATGCAAGTTCAATCCCTAACCCCAAAGTGCAAGTATGAACTAATAAAAAGATTGCAGAATTGAACTTAAAAAATGGAAAGCTGTAAACACAAGGACAAGAAAAGAATGTAAATGTGTACCCGATGTTAAAATATGAATGAAAATGTTTGGGACAGGGGCACGGGTGCCACTGTCTTGATTCTGCCCCTGAAACTGCTCCGGAAACTGCTGTTTTGCAACCTGGAAAGCTGTCAAAAATGTTGAAAACTACTGTCTGACAGAGGGACCAGGGTGCCCAGCGCCCCTTTCCCAGGGACCAGGGCACCCAGCATCCGTATCTTGGTAGGACCAGGGCACCCCACGCCCCTGTCCTGGTCTTTTGCTCTGAAACTTGGTGTGAAGTTCTGTCTCGGTCTGCTTCCATCGGATCTACAACTTGCGGCGTTGTCTAAATCTCGAAACCTGCACTTATATCTGAAAAGGTATGGTGGGCGGCTATATAGGGTTTTGCCTTAGTCAAACCCCTACTTCAGTGATTTCCACCTCCACGAATAGCCAAGTTGTATTGTAAAAGTAATGTGTGTGCAGACCTTGTGTGTGTGCAAGATCCTAAAATGCAAGTAAGCAAACTAGAGCAACCTAGAAAGTAAACCCTAATTTCTTGTAAATGATAATGTAAATGATCCAAATCAAGATGCAAAGTGATCTAAAGTATGAATACAAATGATATAATGAGGCTTATGCAAAGACATGAAAACAACATGAAATCATACCCAACCCCAAGGGAGGGGTACAAGCCAATCTTCAGTCGGTGATCCCTTATTGCTCTTCAATGCCTTCAAAGCCCTAAATGGATGAATGAAATTGATGAATGCTTGATGGATGGATGTTTAATGTTGTTGAAGTCTTCAAAGATCTGCTCTTTCGCTACATAGAAGGTCCTTGAAACCAAAAATTCGGATCCTTTCAAATGAAGAAAGAGATCTCTTATATATGAAACCCTAGGTCTTAATTTCAACTTTTGGCTGACCTAGAGATTGAATCTCCCACCAATTTCTTGGGGTTAAGCTTTATTTTATGATTGGATCGTGCTCCTAAAATTTTGGGAAAAATGTCTGGGACCATGTGCACTCCGGGCGCATTGGTCCTCTCCGGGCACCATGGTCCTGACAACTTTTCACCAAATTTTCAAGGCCATCGGATATGATGATTTTAGAGAGAATCCCAAAGTTATAGGTGATTTCGAGATGTTTTGACCCCCAAAATCAAGCCCCCAAGTTTGAAATAGGACCTAATTAGGGTTTTAGGTTAAATGATGTACTGGAAGAATAAAATGAAAGGGGCACACTTTAATGAAAAGGGCCCAACTTTACGATATGGAGGATGATGAAATAGGACCTTAGACCTAATTAATTTGATTAATTAAGTGCTAAAGGGGAAATGTAATGCAAAATGCAAAATGCGCCAAGGTGGGTGCTAAACTAGGTGTGAAATTGTACCACCCTAGCAAGTGCGTACAATTTACGATGCTACATTTAGCCCCCACTTTAGCGGTCATATGAACACTACGTGCATATGCAAGATAAAGTATAGAAAAGTAAACATTATTTGAAAAAGGATATATCGATAAGTCTTTCGAACGAAGCCCCTAGCGGTATCTGCAGTACACAGTTAGGAACCGCACCCTACAAAACACACGTGTTAGATCACAAAATCACCTAATGCTTACTAAGGAAGGTGATAAATATTCAAGAGTAGCTATATGCCCCCCCCTATTTCAGCTTGCTAATTTTAGTGAGTTGAAACAGGGTATCATGTTTACCACTTCGAATTGTTAAAGAATATTGATGACAAATGCTCACAAGAAGATTTGATATGAGATCAAAAACTAATGGAGAATCATTTGGTAAGAAAGAGGACTAAATCTCAACTCCAACACAACAAAGAGTGTGAGGATTTGAAAGTTCTCTAACACAAGATGAAGGATGTAAATGGAAACAAAATGCAAAGAGAAGAAAAGAAAGGAAAAAAGCATGAATACACACATTGGTGATCTATGAGAAGAATAGTGAGAGAGAAGACATGGACTTCTCGCCCCTAGATCTTGACTAGGTGATCCATGGGAAAAGGACATGGAAAACTAGCCCCTAGAGTCTGTCTAGGTGATCCATGTAAGGGAGGAGAGTGAGAAAGTCTAGCCTTATGCCACTAGTTCCACTCAACCTCATGCATGTGTGTGTAAGGGAGGTTAGAAGCACCTCATAGGAGTCTATGCCTGAGTATGCTACAACCTGTATATGAATAGTACAAAAGCGTGACATCTCACTCTAAGAGTCTGTGCTCTGGTTCTGAGAATAATCACCTTACATAAAAGAAAAATGGAGACATCTCGGTCTAAGAGTCTATGCTCTGGTTCTGAGAATGACCCATTGCTCAAAAAGTGTAATGTTTATGTCATAAGCAAAGTAGAACAAGGATACCTACCTTCACCACAAAAGAAGAAACCCCAAAAATGCAACAATGTCATAGATCCAAGCAAGAGAGTTTTAGACTCTTTAAGCAAGGATAAGATAGTTGAAAAGGGATATCTTGTAGTATGTGTAAAGGAGATCTTTAGAGGAGAAGAGATCTTTGTACAAAAGACACCTATCCCCGAGAGGAATTGTCTTAGACAAATATAACATCTTCTAGAATAGGACAAAGAAGAGAATAAGAATGCAATACTTCCTTCTTTTGCGAGGTGAAAGTGCTTCTTAATGAAGGATGACGCTCTTTTTAACCCAATTGGGAGGGTGAATTCATTATGGATGTATTTTACCAAGTGAAAAAGAGGTTGTAGTCAAGGACTTACACCTCTTGTAAGAGAGAATCCTTGAACAAACAACAAATGCATACAAGGAATAACATCAAGTAATAAAGTTCACACCATCCACAAAATAGGAAAAAGTGGATCCTTAGATAAAAATAAGGAAAGATCATTGCCTCAATGAGAAGGACTTACAAAATCTTCTAGGGAGAGATTTGGACATAAGAAAAAGAAGAGATATATGAAATCACTCTTGTCTCCATAGGAACAAGAGATAACATAGAAAATTAGGCTATTATGTTGCTTTAAAAATATGATTGCACTTGAAATTGTACCATCATGAATGACAATGAGCCCCCAGTAAATGAGCTACCAATGTCACATAATGATGAGCAACATAATAGCCATTAATGTTATTTAAAGACATGATAGATTGAATGAGGTATTTGAATATGACATGCTAAATGCTCAACTATAAGTGAGATCAAAAACATGTATAAAATGATAAAAATTGAAGAAGAAAAGTCACAAGAAATCTTAGAAGAGGGATGAGTGTAATTTATTAGAGCCTTATCCCTAAAGGAAAGGACTTTATGATGAGTAGGAGATAAAGATTCATAAGTGGATTTAGAAATTTGGGGGGATTCATAAAGAGATTTGTTCATCGCCAAGATTTTCTTATGAGGGGAATGAGAGTTGATAGAAGTAGAAGATGATTTAGTTGAAGTGAGATCATCATCACTACTAAATATAGCATTCACATTGAGAGATGGTCTTTTAGATGCTTTGGTGGGCTTAGAAAGATTATATCCAAGTCCAAATGAATATTCATGCATGTTATGTTCTAAAGGAACTTTAATTCCTTGTTCATTTGTGCCACAACCATTTCCACTATAGCCACTCTTAGCCAAAATGTGAAAACCACGACCATAACAATTAGCCATTTCAGAAAGAAAAGGTGGTTTTTCATAAGACAAAGAATCAAATTCCTCAGAACGAGAGGTGTGAGGAGAAGAAGTTTGAGAAGCGGACACAACATTATTGCTCATAGGTTCAAGTAAGACTGATTGATCTCTAGTTTCTTCCTTCTTTTTAACTTTAAGCTCTCTAGGAGGAACCCTATACTCACCTACAAAGGTGGGATTAAAATCAAGAGATCCCCAATCGTCTTCTACGAGAACCTTCTCTGGATCAAAAGCCTTTTCATGTGTAGATTCAAGTTGAGAAGAATTTTCTTCAGGAACTTTAGGCTCATCCAAAGAATTTTGATTATCAGAGGGTGGTGATTCATCCATAGGTATCTTGTTTAAAGAGTCATCACTAGAAGAGGAAGGTTTAGAAGAACTCCCTTTGGAAGTAGATGTTTGCAAACAAGCTTGAAAATTAGTATCACCTATCAAGGTATATGTCTTATTGTTATAAATAAATTTTACTTGTCTATGCAATGTAGAGGGGACAACTTGCATACTGTGAATCCAAGGTCTCCCTAATAACAAGTTGTATGTTAGATTTCCCGACATAACATGGATAGGAGTAGGCAAAGTAATAGGTCCCACTGTGATGGGTAAGGTGATAATACCTAATGAAGACTTAGCCACATTATCAAAGCCTCGAATGGGACAAGAGTCAGGCTCAATAAGGGATGTATCCACATTCATCTTATGCAATAGATTAATGCTACACACATTAAGGCCAGAGCCATTATCTACCAGTGTTCATCTTATAGCAGTGTCATTTATGATAACCACAATCATCAAGGGATCATATTGATGTTAAATTTCACTAGTAGGCAACTCATCTTGAGTAAACACAATTTGAGCTTTAGGATTCATCACAGAGTTAACCAAAGATACTATATTACTAGATGTATTAGGTGGAGGAACATTCAAATCTTTCAAGGCATCTTGTAACATTCCATGATGAGCAGAAGAAGTTTGGATCAAATCCCAAAGGGATATCTTAGCAGGGGTAGCTTTAAGTTGTTCTATGAGATCATATTCCTTACCGAGAACTTGTGAAATACGTGGAGCTTGAGGAAGAATTGGTTGAGAAGGAGAAAGTTAAGTTGGGCTAACTGGAAGAGGATTAGGTTGCCTATTGTTTCTTGTGTTATAGGTATGAGCAACCACATGATAACTCTCTCTAGTCAGTTGCTTAGCATACTCATAAGGGCTCTTAGTAGAATAACCTCCTTGCACAGTAGTAATAGGTTTCTTAGAAGTGCAAAAAGAATCATTAGCATAACCACCTTGAACCACTAAGATAGGCTTATTTAAAGGTTGAGAATTTTGAGAAGGACAAGCATCTTGGATAGTGAAGAGATGTTTTTTAGGTGTTTCATTCACATGTATCAAATTGATTAAGGATGGTTTAGAGGAATGAACAAAAGTGTTGGAAGAATTTTTGATAGTCTTCTGTTGCACTAAAATCTTATCATGGATTAAATCAATTTTAGGAGAAAGACAATGGATAGGCATTGATGTTCTAGTAGGAAGAGTAATGCTAGGAAAGGTCATATCATCCTTTATCATCAAAGGATCTACATGGGGAATAAACTCTCTAGGAGAAGGATCAACATTACTCTCTAAAGTCTCACTTTTGAGAGGGAGATCTTTGAAAGAGATGTTAACCATCTTGCTTTGAACTAGGGTATCCTTATGAGTAGAACCAAGTTGAGGAGAGGGAGATGCTTTATTTTTAGAGGGAGAATAATTGATATTCAAGGAAGGTGAGAAACTATCAAGGGAGTTTTCCATCTTGATTTCATCCCCTTTGGCTAGGGTTCTCTCATGGGATAGATAATAATCTATACCTTATTCTAATGGTTCATCCCAAATAGTGAAGTGGTTGAAAGGAATGTTTTGAAGTATTGTCAATTTTGGGAGAGGAGATAACATTGTTTATTAATTCCTCATCCTTAGAAGGGAGAGCATCAATAGATGTGTTAAACTCATCCTCTTTCCTCAAAATATTATCAATATGATCTTTAGGGGAGAGAGAATTAAGGAAATTGCTTATTATTTCATCTTCTTTCTCTAAGGGATTCTTATGGGTAAGACAAACTTTAGGAGAAGGGTAAGTATTTATCATTAATTCATCATCTCTAGTGGGAATTTTGTTGGAAAAGGAAATGCCATCACTAGGAAATGTAGGGATAATGTCATCTTCTTGCACAAAAGGATCCTCATGAAGGGAGTGTTTTTTAGGAGGAACATGAAAATATTTCTCCAAAGATTCATGCTTAGGAAGGAGATCTTTGAAAGAAGTGTTCATGACCTCTTGCTGCACTAACATGCCCCCAATTGGAAGGACCAACTTTAGGAGAAAATAAGTCAATGTCCATCAATACCTTTTCACTTAGAGAGGCATCATGTAGGGAGGGTGAAGTAACATTAAGAAAGGTGTTTATGATATCATTCTCTTCCTCTAGGATAGCTAAATAGGAAGGGCACATTTTAGGAGAATTGTCAAGATCACTCTTAAAGTCTTCATCCTTAGAGCATAGGAGAGTCTCAAAGGGATTGGTAGCAATTATTTTAGGCACTAAAATGTTATTATAGATGCGGATAAGTTCTTTAGGAGGAGGAAAAATTGAAACAAGGGAAGCTAACCCACTATCACATCTATGAAATGAATGCATCATGACAACAATTTTCCTCTTTCAAATGATAACACATGCAAAAAAGAAGGAAATGTTTAATTTTAGCCAATGCAAGCACTTAGAATGTAGATTTAGAAAATGAAATTTATGATTCAAATGAGTTCCTAAATCAGATTTGAAATTATTGATCCCAATTAAGCTATCCACAAGTCCAACTTTAGGGTTGAAAAATTAGCGTTTTAGCAAAAATTTCCTCTAATTTTTTTGAATCTTGCAAGAAATTAAAACTTGTAAATACAAATTTGAATTTGAAATAGCATAAACACTCAAATTTGAAAACATAAATCAAAATTAGAGAAGATTGGAATTCACGTCGGGTTAACCAAAATGTGTAGGAGAAAAAGTGACACTAATCAAACAAGCCCTAATCTCACTTTCAACCACACACTTGTGGAATGCAAAAGAGCCTAGAGGTATCACACAATTGGCTACTTCTTTTTGTGGAAGAGAGAACCATGGGCTACCTATTAGGATTTCTATTCCTTTGTTGCAATTGAAAGATAAAATGATGCTAGTTCAATCCCTAACCCCAAAGTGCAAGTATGAACTAATAACAAGATTGCAGAATTGAACTTAAACAATGGAAAGCTGTAAACACAAGGACAAGACAAGAATGTAAATGCATACCCGATGTTAAAATATGAATGAAAATGTTTGGGATGGGGGTGCGGGTGCCACAGTCCTAATTCTGCCCCTGAAACTGCTCTGAAAATTGCTGTTTTGCAACCTGGAAAGCTGTCAAAAATGTTGAAAACTGCTGTCTGACAGAGGGACCAAGGCACCCAGCACCCTTGTCCAAGGGACCAGGGAACCCAGCGCCCCTGTCCTGGTAGGACCAGGGCACCCCACGCCCCTGTCTTGGTCTTTTTCTCTGAAACTTGATGTGAAGTTCTGTCTCGGTCTGCTTCCGTCGGATCTATAACTTGCGACGTCATCCGAATCTCGAAACCTGCACTTATATCTGAAAAGGTATGGTGGGTGGCTATATAGGGTGTTGCCTTAGTCAAACCCCCACTTCGGTGATTTCCACCTCCATGAATAGCCAAGTTGTATTGTAAAAGTAATGTGTGCAGACCTTGTGTGTGTGCAAGATCCTAAAATGCAAGTAAGCAAACTAGAGCAACCTAGAAAGTAAACCCTAATTGCTTGTAAATGATAATGTAAATGCTCCAAATCAAGATGCAAAGTGATCTAAAGCATGAATACAAATGATATAATGAGGCTTATGCAAAGACATGAAAACAACATGAAATCATACCCAACCTTAAGGGAGGGGTACAAGCCAATCTTCAATCGGTGATCCCTTATTGCTCTTCAATGCCTTCAAAGCCCTAAATGGATGAATGAAATTGATGAATGCTTGATGGATGGATGTTGAATGTTGTTGAAGTCTTCAAATATCTGCTCTTTCACTACATAGAAGGTCCTTGAAACAAAAAATTCTGGATCCTTTCAAATGAAGAAAGAGAGCTCTTATATATGAAACCCTAGGTCTTAATTTCAACTTTTGGCCGACCTAGAGATTGAATCTCCTGGCAATTTCTTGGGGTTAAGCTTTATTTTATGATTGGATCGCGCTCCTAAAATTTTGGGAAAAATGTCCGAGACCATGTGCACTCCGGGCACCATGGTCCTCTCCAGGTGCCATGGTCCCGACAACTTTTCACCAAATTTTCAGGGCCGTTGGATATGATGATTTTAGAGAGAATCTCGAAGTTACAGGTGATTTCGAGATGTTTTGACCCCCGAAATCAAGCCCCCAAGTTCAAAATAGGACCTAATTAGGGTTTTAGGTTAAATGATTTAATGGAAGAATAAAATGAAAGGGGCACACTTTAATGAAAAGCGCCCAACTTTATGATATGGAGGACGATGAAATAGGACCTTAGACCTAATTAATTTGATTAATTAAGTGCTAAAGGGGAAATGCAATGCAAAATGCAAAATGCGCCAAGGCAAGTGCTAAACTAGGTGTGAAATTGTACCACCCTAGCAAGTGCGTACAATTTACGATGCTACACCTGGTCAACTTAATAAAAAACATGTTTGCTTGAAGTAAATCGCTATGCAAAACAAAACAAGTTGATTGTTATTTTTAACCCATATTACAAGATGTGAATGTTTGTTTTATCCAAGATTGCAAAAATGATAGTTCATTTTAATCCAAGATAGAAATGTGATTGTTATTTTTAAACTCAAAAAAAAATAACAAGTTGATTGTTTGTTTTAGCCCATATTGCAAGATGTGAATGTTTGTTTTAGCCAAGATTGCAAAAATGATAGTTCATTTTAATCCAAGATAGCAATGTGTATGTTCTTTTTTAGACCAAGATAGCAAAATGAAGACAATGTGAATGACTATCCTAGGATTGATCAATTTTTCTAATTAGAACATGTCAAGGAAAAATTTGCAAATTTGACACTTTCAACACCTGCAATAATATGTTAGAAAGACGCTCCTTATGTCCTGCACAAAATGTAAACCCAAAATTAAATTAATCATATTAACACAAATCACACTAACAAACACATTAGATCTAAATTAATTAAACTAATTTAAATTTAATAAAAAACTAAATTAAAAACTAACTTAAAATCTAAATTAGAACTAAATGAAAGACTAATTTAGAAAAATCTTAATTTAAAGACTACTTAAAAAAAATATATAATTTTAAATAAAAACTATTTTAAGAAACTTAGAAAAAAATCTATTCTAAAAGACTAATTAAAAATAAAATAAATAAACAACTAATTTAAAAGTCTATTCTAAAAAAGAAACCATTTAATAAAAGAAAAACATTCTAAACAACTAACTAAAAAGGCTTATTAAAAAAAATAAAAGCTAATTTAAAAGAAAAATTGTATTCTTTCACGTCAGATTCACCAAATGATGCTCTGCAAAAAGGATTAGGAAATCTGTTTGATGGCAAGACACACAAGAGCACAAGAAACAAACATTAGTGTTAGCAACAAAAGATAATCCTAAACAGGCATATCAAGACAGATATTAAGCATGAAATAGAAAGCATACAAACATAGAATAGATAAACTATACTCCTCCAAATGCTAATCAATATGCTCATAGTTGCTCCTCCCTTATTCCTCTCCTCTCCAAGTTCCACTTGAGTGTAGCTCTTAGCTTTTAGCACTAGCCATGGATGCCATATGGAGATTCAAGATGGTTGAAAATGATAAACAAATGCTATGCAAGTGTAGATAGTGATGCTATGAAAAAACTCTATGCTAATACTAGTATAACAACAATACTCTAATGCTTCCTTCTTTGCTTGAGGAGAAGGGTTCTATTCATAGAAGAAATGAGGAAATGAAGGGTTAAGATTGAGCAATCTTAACAAGGGTTAGGATTGAAAGATATTCAATCCATGTGAGACTTTCAACCCAATCCCATGTTGACAAGTGCCACCATGAGGAGGCTTGAGAGGACAGATAAGGATCATTAAATGCTTGAGGGGACATGATGGTTACCCTAGGGGGTTGGGTTAGGGTTACGTTAATGGATATTCCTTTTATCCAAGGGATAAATTAACGTGAAAGGGTTAAATGGTTACCTTAGTCAAAAAAATAAATGCTTTGAAGAGACCCATGAGTCAAAAGGATGGTTAAGTTAGAGGAAAGTCTCTAACCAAAGGTAAAAGGTGAGTTAACCATAAATGGTTTGGAAGACTTTAGAGGTTAACCATTTGAAGACATAAAAACCTTTAATGGTTATTGAAGACTTTGGAGGTTTTTGAGAAGTGACTTCCTTTTATTTAGGAATGTGACAATGATTAGGATAGGATTAGGCTAATTAGAAGGAGTTAGAAGAATCTAGAAAGGATTTAGGCATGCAAGTGGATTTTGTAGGAGAATGCAAGTGGGAGGAATTTTGATATTTTCAATTGAAATAAAATCATTTATTTCAATTAAATGGTATAATTTGCATTTGGATAGATATTTAAATAAATATTAATTTATTTAAATGAGAATTTGAATTTTTGATTTTATTTAAATAAATCTTAATTTATCTACATGAGAAAAAAGGAAGATAAAACATTAAATGCTTGAAGACTTTGAGGGAAACCATTAAAGGCTTGAGAAGATTCTAGAAGGAAGCCATTAAGTTTGAAGACTTTAAGGGAAACCATTAAAGGCTTGAGAAGACTCTAGAAGGAAGCCATTAAGTTTGAAGACTTCAAGGGAAACCATTAAAGGTTTGAAGTGGGTGAGGATAAATAGGATTTTCAATAAATAATTTATTTATTTAAAATAGTTGTGCAACTTGCATTCGTAGGAAAAAGCAAGTGGGTGGAGGATAAATGTGATTTAAATAAATGTTAATTTATTTAAATGTGAGAGATGGGATTTTGGGGGATTTAAATAAATATTAATTTATTTAAATGTGAGAGAAGATTAAATTAAACAAATATGATTTATTTATTTAATTAATGGTCTGAATTTGGTTGAGTGAATTAAATCAAATAAATTGAATAATTTATTTAATTAATAGGAGAAGAGGGTTAAGATGAATTAATTAAATATTAATTTAATTAATTATTGATTGATGGTTAAATAATCAAATAAATACTAAATATTTATTTAATTAAGTGGACAAATTTATGTGACTATAGTTCTTGTGGGATAATTTCAAGAAGGACATAACTACATCCCTGCTATCTCGTGGCTTGTTTGCATTGAGATTGGAGCTCTTGTGGGATAACAGAAGGAGAAGCAAGAGTTTCTTCCCACCATCCCATGGCATGATGGATGGGTGAAAGGTGACCATGTGGGGTTAAAAGGACAAAGGAAGGAATTGGTCTTTCCACTATCCTCCATCAAAAGTGAGGAGTGAGGGTAAAGAAGGGAAACACAAGGTGGAGTGAGATATGTTGGCCATTTGGTGGAATCTATTATGTGTGCATTGATGTTTTGTCATTGATGTCAATACTAGCTATTTGGATTCTTTATCGGCACCCTTCTAGTCCCTATAGGTTAAGTGGTTTCTGGTCAACTTGGATCCGACATGATCCGGTAGGCTCCGGTATAGTTTGGCAATGGAAATGGCTTGTTCATGATACTTATACTCATACTTGGTCAGTTAGTTTTGGCCTGGAAATCGGATGCTATCCTGCTTGCTTAGAAGATTGGTTTCTGGTTCTGGCGAGGGTTTCACTGGTAGAGTTTTTGATGGAGATCTTTGATGAATTGCATAAGTGGTGTTGGTGTAGCTTCTGATGGAGTTCTATGTTGTTGGTGATAATGTTTGAGAATCGATGGTTGTAGATAATTGTTGTAGTATGTGCACCTATACTGGGCCCTGGTTGATCTATGTTATGGAACAACTTTAATGTAACATGTGGATAATGTTGGCAATTGACACTCATTGGATTCATTTTGTTGTCATTGATGGCAACAAGATCACATAGAAGGAAATAATACTTGATGGAAGTCACAAACCAACACTAGGAGGCATATACCGGAAGATATGGGCATTGGAAGCATTTAAGGCTACACCAACACTGGCATCAGTACTTCAAGAAGTTGACATCAAGGAAGATTTATTTTGTAAATCATTTTGTAATTATTGTCGAGGCTGACATTGAATATCTTCTGAAAATACATTGTAAGTTGACATAAGGCATATCATATGTAATAGGTATATAAGCTAGTCTGCTAGGTCAAATTAATATATAGAGAAGATGGTATTATGATGGTATAGAGATAGACATATAGCAAAACTGTGAGATGCAAAATATATGTATGGAAATCATTTTTGTATATGAACATTGTATCATGCAATGATCTATAGATAGATAGGAAAGAACTCTTGGAGGAGAAGCAATACTGGTAATAGTTCAAGACTATGAACTGGTACAGAGCAGAACCAGAACCAAAACTCTATCTGGCATAGAAGATGCATTCTTGAGTTTATTTTTTAGTAATTTACTTTGGCAGAAAGCTTGTAGTCAGTGAGGCTCTTTAGTGATGAGTGGTATGCTCTAGGCAATATGCCTTCCTGCAAGTGCAAGACCCTGTTTATGCAATATCTTTTCATATGGCCAGTGAACTGATATTATGGGTCACAAATCCCATCATTATTTTTTCTTATTGAAGTTTTCCATGTATAAATTATGTGTGTTTTGGTGTTCAAGGTTAATTTGGTTCTTTTTATATGCTTACTTGTTTACCGGTACATACATGCATGGTTTAGAAAGTTAAATATTGTTGATTCTGGCAAAACACTGATTCACCCCCCCTCTTAGTGTTCTCTGATCCCAACAATTGGTATCAAAGATTGGTACCTTGGAAGAAGTTTAACAGCTTGAGGAAGATCCTAAAACCAAAATCTTTGAATATGACTATGGAAAGGCAACTTGAGATGGCTCTTGAGGATTATGATGCTGAAAGGATGAAGAACTTGAAATTGCAAGAAGAACTGAATTCTGCAAATGAGTTCATTCTTATCCTACAAGAAAGGTTGTCATCTACTCAAGCCAAAAGGAAAGAACTTTTGTAACAACCGGATGATGAGGAGAAGAATGCTCTTAAGGAATAATGTCAAAAACTAAGTCAAACAAATATTCTCATGATGAATGACATGTAAGATCTAACCATGAGGTTATCAAAAGATATTGAGGATAGAAAGAAGAAGGAAGATAATATTGTTTTATATTTGAAGAATAAATTTGATGAATGTGGAAGATTGACTCATGAGAATAATCTATTGAGAACTGATTTGGCGCACTCCTGAAACAATGAACAAGAACTTGAAAGGAAAATAACTACTCTGAGAGATGATCTGACTACTGCAAGTGAATATAAAGAAAATTTTAGGATCAGTGGTGCACAATTGGATGACTTACTAAAAAGACAAAGATAGATTGATGATTCTAGAGGACTTAGATTTGTACAAGGTGAAATCTCTGATACTGCTAATATAGATCAGACAACCGATATGCAGAACTCATCAGAACAGAGGAAACCAGTAAGGCAATATAATGCTTATAAATTCAATGGTAGATTCTTTGTTTGCAATAAATTTGGGCATATGGCTAAGCAATGTAGAAATAAGGCAAATCAAGACTACAATTTTGTTCCTGGTCAATGCACAAACTGCAAGAAATATGGTCATGAATTAGAAGACTGTAGAATGAATGTTAAATATCATGCATGTGGAAAGTTTGGACATTTTGCTAATCATTGTAGGTCAAGAAATAATAATAATACTGGATATGTCAAGGCAATTTAGAATAACAATGTTACATGTTATGCATGCAACAAAATAGGTCATATTGCCAAGTATTGCAGAAGCAAGACTCAACCAGCTAATAATGATAAAGACAATGAGAAAGGAAAGAAGAAGGTAGATGAAATATAATAAGATCACATCAAGAGACATGTTAGAAAATATGAAGAAAAAAGTGGAGATGGACCTACACTAGAAAATCCACCAGTAGAACATAGTATTCCTCCACCAAAAAAAAATTCCACCAATAACTGAGGCATAAGCCTTAGTGGTTGGCAAAGTCACTACTAAATTTTCCATATTACCCTAGAAGAGATCTAAGAAAATCTAAAAATAAATCTGGGGAACTGTGTTTATCATCGATAAAGGTTAGCCCGACACTTAATTGTGAAACTGACATCCGTAGGATTATTGGTGAAGCATTAATGACAAAAAATTAGGGTTTTATTCGTTGATAAAAGAAGATAAGTGAATTCATTTTCACTAACCAAGCATTCAAGCAATCAGAGAAAAGTAAAGGAAAACTAAGAGAAAGCAAAAGCATTTAGAGAGGAGTTCAAGTAGTTATTTGAAGTACTCCAATCATCCACTGGAATTCACTTAGGTATTTTTCAACATGGCATCTGGATCTTCCACTCCTACTTTTATTTCAAATCTAACAATCGTCAAAGTTAAGGATAGGTTAAGGCCAATCTTTAAGGAGGTTCCCAAAATTGAGAAGAAGGAAGACTCTACGGGAGTGTTTTCTAGGGTTCCTGAAGGAGTAATGTATGTTGAAGATGTGAGTGCATACATCCACTACACTCTTGAGGATCTGGGTATCGAAGACACAAAAAGAATGTATAAATCAATGATACTAGGAGACACTGGAAAGATCAAACTAGAATTTAAGGCAATTGAGGATCTAGGGTTAACTGAAATTTTGTATTTACTAAAATTCAAGGATGAAGTTATCAGATAGGTCCTAAGTAGGGTTCATAACAAATTCATTTGGTTAGACAGACCCTACATGAACACAAAGGAAGCTATACCAGTTGTCACCGACTTACCTAGGGTTGGACAAGAACCTAGTAAGAAAATCTCCAACACAGAGGTTCAAAAACTCACTGGTTCCACACTAGATAATAGATCAATGAGGATTAGCATAATAAGTGACTCAAACATAAAATTTGCAAGCATGATCATAGGATATAAGGTAACTCAATCCAATCAATTGAATTCTATTGCAAGTTCATGCATTCATGTCACATATCAAATGTTGAGAAATAATGTGAAGTATGACTTATGTGAATGGATGAGGAGTGAGTTAAAGTTAAACCTTAAAAATATCAAAGGAACCAAGAAAGGAAAATTTAGATAAGGAAACTTAATTATCTATTTGATGCATTATTTCTTGAATGAGCTACCCGGTTTAGGAAAGAAGCAATGGGTTCATGACATACCGATAGGTATGCAATTCAAAATGGCTATCACTGGTCATGGTACCGATAGGGATGAGAAGCTTTGCGGTTACTTCAAGACATTTCAATAAAATATGAGGCAAAGGGAAAGAATCTCTAAGAACATTGTGGAGAAGTACTCCATTGACATGTTTCATGGTGAAAACTGATGAAACACTCATGGAAGTAGTTGAACCTAGACAAATCTAGATCACTGAGCTAGGATATGAGGTAGATGATAGTATTTTTTAGCTTTATGCAAAGATGTTGTTAGATGCCCCATTGGATGAAAAAATAGAGCACTTTGGTACAAGAGGAGAAAAGGCTCTTCAAGTGAAAATAGGTTTCAATAGAAAAAGGAGAGAGAAGAAAATTGATAAAATGTCTGCATATTTGTAGAATGTGATTTACAAGATAGAAACTCAACTAGGTTCCCAATCTAAATAGGGAGTCAAACTGGCATAGGTTGCTACTGAAGAAGTGAAGAAGCCACAAGTTCACATTTCCCCAATCACTTCTAACTCTGACACTGAGGATAATGAGCCTCTGGTTTTCAAAAGGGTGAAAAGGAAGGATGTGGTAAAACCACCGGTAGAGAAACAAAAGGGAAAACAAAGGAGGAGACTTGTCAGAAAGGAAGCTTAGCCTACTGCACCTCCACCACTGATAAGAAAGACTATGTAGAAGAGGAAACTAGTCACACTGACAACAACAAGCAAAAAATAGTAGGGTGATGATACTGAATCTGGTAAGACTGCTGAACACAGAGTACCACTAAGAGGGGGGTGAATCATTGGTTCCTAATCTTTTTGACTTTCAAATAAGCTTCAGAATAGCATTTATTCATTTAAACACTAAAAAATCAAATGGGTAGAACAAGAAATAAAGCCAAAGAGATCATTCACACAAATCTAGCTCTCAACACCAGATTTATGAGGAAAACCCAATGTGGGAAAAACCTCTATGAGAAAAGTTGTTGGAGACTACTGCTCCAGTCCAACCTCACAAGTAAAACACTAAATTACAAAGATTTACGACACCAACCCAAGGAGCACCAACCCCTGCACCAAGCTTCAACTTGGTGATGTATATTGAAATACTAACTGGATACAATTACGGCTTCTTGTTGCAAATGAATTCTACAACTCTTCAATCAAATAACTCACTATTGGTTGATAATCTTTTCTCCTCCACTAAATCTCACACTACCGGTTGTGAGATTACTTTCTTTGATTCTTGGGCTCTATTATCTTTCTCTCCCTCACTCTCATAGTCTATCAACACACTATGTCACACTTGGATGTATTGGCTTAAATGTAAAACTACAGTTATGCTAGTAGAATCCTCTCACTGGTATGCTTTCTCACATACACTACAACTATTTATGAGGCTAGAAATTCTTCTCTTGTAATAACTCTCTCTCTTTTCTTTTCCTATTCTCTACAACATCAACATGCTCTGATTGGAGCTCTCCTCTTTTATCCCATGATTTCTCACCAGAAAGAAATTCAAACTTTGGAGCGGTTAGGGTTTTCTATTCCCAACACAATCTTCATGAGATCCAATCCAGTCTATCTTGGATCGACCACTTGTCCTTCAAGGATGCATCTGTACATAGTTTCCATTATCCAATGCATATTTCCTAAAAATAGCAATCTCAAACAAGATCTCCTACCTTGAAATTTTTTGACACATAAAATGCTTTAGCTGTTTCCTTTTCGAGGTCTTCCTTAATCGGATTTACTTTGCATTGATCCAGGCACCAATTACTCCTTGATATTCCTCTGTCATTGTTTCTTCCTCAAGCTGCAACGATCAGATACAATCCCATGATTTGAGGTTGTTTCATTTATATCAACAGACAGTTTCACCAACCATGTCGATGATGGTTTTACCAACTTCTGCCTATTTTCTCTCTTGGCTCCACATGATATCACTGTGGTCAATCACTCTACTCACCGACACATAGTCGGTAAAGACTTGATCATTCAGCAACATCATACTGGTACACACCTTTACCGATGAGGTCTTCTTATTCTCCTAACCAGTATTGCACTCTATACTGGTAACACATCTTCTCCTCTAGTAGTTTTTGACAACTTTTAACATTCTACCTCTTTATCATAACCAAGCAATTATCCTTCAGACTAGTTTATGCCTTACTGGTAAGCCTTCATCTTGTGTGCTCATATTCATGTGAATACTTATCATGCCGGTTGACATCAATGACAACTTAATGCCAAAATTCCAACAATCTCCCCCTTTGGCATTGATGTCAACTTCTCATGAGACACTCTATGTGGTACATTTCTCCCCCTTTGAAATAATGACAAAGGTTAGTGTGCACTCCCCCTTTGATCCATACCAAGCTCCCCCTGAACCACATAAAGCCTTTCTAGATAGAAGACACAACTCCCAACTTGTGTCAGAGGTACTCAAAAGTACTTATCGGTAATGGTTTGGTGAAAATTCCTACTACTTGTTCGCTAGTAGGAACATAATTCATCCTTACCTCCTATCCTTCAACCATCTCTCTGAGAAAGTGAAACTTGATAGCAATGTGCTTTGTTCTAAAATGCATGACTGGATTCTTTGCTATGTTGATTGCACTCGAATTGTCACACCTGATGAGAATAGGGTCAATGATGTCCACCTGTATGTCTTTGAGAGTGTTTCATCCAAAGCACTTGAGAGAAGCATGTAGCAGCAACAATGTATTCATCTTCAGCAGTAGATAGAGAGATAAAGTCTTGCTTCTTGCTATGCCATGAGAATAATCAATCACCTAGAAAGAATGCACCACCACTTGTGCTCTTTCAATCATCAATGCAGTCTGCCCAATCAACATCAGTGTATGCTTCCAAGATAAAATACCCTTGTTTAGGATACCACAAACCATAGCTGAGCATCCCTTGTAGGTACCTAAATTTTTTGCTAACAACATTCATATGTGACTACTTTGGTGCAGCTTGGAATCTAGCCACCATGCATACTACCTGAACTATATCTGGTCTTGAAGCAGTTAGATATAGTAGATTACCTATCATGGATTTGAACAGAGTCTGATCCACCACCAGTGATTCATCATTCTTTTTTAATTTGTTGTTGGTCACCATGGGGGTACTTACCGATTTACAATATTCCAGTTTGAATTTCTTCAACATATCCTTTACATACTTGATTTGTGAGATAAAGATTCTTTTATCTTGCTGTAATATTTGCAAACCAAGTAAGTCAATTCACCAAGCATTGACATCTCAATTTTTGACTACATCTGATTAGCAAATTATTTGCAAAGGGTGTCCTTGTTTCCTCCAAAAATGATGTCATCTACATACAAAATCACAATGATCACGTGGCTCCCATATTTCTTTATGTCCAAATTTCAATCAACACTTCCCTTTTTGAATCCATACTCCTTCAAGTACTAATCTAATCTTGAATACCATTCTCTAGGAGCTTGATTTAGACCATACAGGGCCTTCTTCAACCGGGACACAAATGTCTCATCATCATGTAGCAGAAAACCTTTCGGTTTCTCCATGTACACTTCTTATTCTAAATTTTCATTTAGAAAGGCAGATTTTACATCCATTTGGTATACTTTATAGCCCTTGGAGGAAGAGTAGGCTAGAAACATTCTAATTGCTTCTAATCTATCTACCGGTGCAAATATTTCTTCAAAGTCAATCCCCTCTACTTGAGAGTATCCTTTGCACACTAGTATAGCTTTATGCCTAACAATCTTACCTTCTTCATTCATCTTATTCTGGTAGACCCATTTAGTGCCAATGATGTTCTTCTCTTCCAGTCTAGGGACTAATTCCCAAGTCTTTTTCTTCTCAATCTATTGTAGATATTCTTCCATGACATCCATCCATTCTTGTCTTTTGCAGGCCTCATTGAATGTTTTAGGTTCCACTTCAGTCATGAGGCATAGGTTGAATTGTTCATCATTCTGGGCAAGTCTTCTTCTAGTCTACACACCATCACTCTTATTTCCATGAATTTTCTCTTCTGGGTGATTCATTTGTACATATCGGCTGGGGGACTTCTTGGATGCTACCTCTGGTTCAGTATCTGACTAAACTTCATCATCTTTATCACTGGAGTTATCATACTGGTTAATCTATGGTTAGCATCCTTTGTGCATATATTTGTTAACTTTTACATGCACACTCTCAATGACTCTTCTTAGTCTTTTATTGTAGCATTTGTAGGCCTTGTTGTTAGATGAGTAACCAAGGAAGGTTCCTTCATCACTCCTGGAGTCAAAAATTCCTAGACCATCCATATCTTTCTTGATAAAGCACTTGCTTCCAGATACTTTGAAGTATCTGACTGATGTTTCTAGTCATACCGCAACTCATAAGGTGTCATCTTGCTATTTGTTCTAATTGAACCTGGTTCAAAGTATATGTAGTAGTATGAATAGCTTCCTTCCAATATGTTTTCGATAGACTGGCCTAATTTAACATGGTTCTAGCCATCTCCTTGACTGTCTTGTTCTTCCTTTCTACAACACCATTTTGTTGTGGTGTCCTAGGAGCAAAGTATTGCCTTCTAATTCCATGTTTTTCACAATAATCTTCAAATTCATTTGATGTAAACTCTCCACCCCTGTCTGATCTTAGGCACTTTAACCTGTACCCACTTTCTTTTTCCACCATCTTTTGAAAGATCTTGAACCTTTCAAATGCTTATGATTTATCTTGTAGAAAGGTGACCCATTTCATTCTTGAGTAGTCATCAATGAAGAGGATAAAATATCTTTCACCTACAAGTGCTCTTGTCCTAGTTGGACCACACAGATTTGTATACACAATTTCAAGTGGTCTTGACGTGTTGTGCTCTTTTGTCTTGAAGCTCACTTTAGTTTTCTTACCTTTTACACATTCATCATAAAATGTGCTTACCGGTTTCATGATAGGTGGAATATTCCTCACACACCCCTTTTTGCTTACTACAACTAGGTTATCAAAATTTATGTTTCCTAATCTTCGGTGCCATAGCCAACTTTCATTTACTTGTCCTAACATACATTGGGACTCATAGCATTCCTTCAGATTATAAACATTTCCATTTGTTCTCTTTCCTTTTGCTACAACTTGACCGATACTATCTTTCTTTATCTTGCAACCAGTTGAATCAAAGGTGAATTTGTAACCTTTGTCACACATCTGACTCACACTGAGCAGATTGTGCTTCAGGTCTTCCATATAATATACATCATGTGCCTTTATTTTTCCATCAATGCTTAGAGTTCCTTTTCCCTTTATTTTGATGGAAGAGTTTTCTCCAAACCTTACTAATCCACCATTCCAGTCTTCAAGTTTAAAGAATTTATTTTTGTCACTAGTCATATGGTTTGAACAATCACTATCTACCACCCATAGATTTTTTCTTTCAGCATGTAAGGCAGTCTGTACTATGAGACTTGATTCTGCCTTTTCCTTTTCTTTCTTAACCCAAACTAGTTTGGTCTCATTCTTCTTGTTAGCTGCTATATTGAGCTCAAGATTAGTTATCAACTCTTGATCCAGATTTGTCTTCTTCTGATTGATCTTCTAGTTTTTACAAAAAATTTCTATGTGTCCAAACTCTTGATAGTTATAGCATTTTATATTTTCATTTAAGGGAACCTCCTTAAAATTATTGTAGGGTATTGGTTTATTCTTTCTACAATCAAAACTCTTATGACCATATTCATTGTACTGATAACAGACAACATTCATATCCCATAGTGCATTAAATGGATTTCTACTTTCATAACTCTTAGAGCGTTGATTGATTAGTCTACAGTCAGCTATTTTATGCCCAAATTTGTTACACCAATAACAATAACCATGAAAGATTGGAACATACCAGTTAGGTTGTCTTGGTCCTAAATGGGGCTATCTCATTGGGGGTCTTCCCTTTAATTTGTTGATTCTGTTCAATCCTTCACGGTCAAATCTTGCATTTCTCCTTGGATTTGCATGTTGGTGTAGGAAGTGTGACCTCTAGTTTATTGATGTATACCGATTTGAGTGATGATTTTCAATAGCATCTACATATGTCTTTTTGTTGGTATCCTTGCCTATAGTAAATGTCTTCTTTTCTTCACCTTTAATTGAAGAGGTGAACATTATTTCTTTGCCGGATTTATCTTTGTGGGTTGAACTTTGACCTTATTCAAAACCCAAGCCACCAGTATCTTTGGATTGATTCTGTTTGCTCAACATCTTATCTAAGGCCTCAGTGCTACCTTCATACTTGCTCCTTATTTTAATTTCTTCCTTTATGTATTCAAGCTCCTATCTGAGCTTCACTATTTTTGTTTCCAACTCTTGATTCTCCTTTTCCTTCTTTGTTAGATTAGAGGCTATAGCTTTTCACATATCCTTTTAGTTTCTTCCAGCTACAATTTCAAGTCAGATAAAACTTGACTAGACTCATCCAGTGATTTCTTCAAGAGATCTTGTTCATCTACTACAACAAGATTAACCCTCTTGAGTTTTTTTCTTTTTTTAGTCAATTCCTCAAGAGCACTGATAAGTTCACTCTCCAAATCCACTTTAGCTTCAATATCCTCCTCTTCCTCATCTTCATCCACTGGTCTATCAAGTGCCATGAAGAGATTGAATTTTCTGTCATTCTCATGGTAATCATCTTCTGATGCATTTTCTTCATCTATTGTGTCATCCTCAATAGTATATATATAGGTTGTTCTAGTTCCAGTAGCCTCTCCTTCCTTGCTGGTAGTCATTCCATTCTCTGTCTTTGCCAGCAGATCTTCTAAACTCCCTTGACTCATCTCCACCGGTTTCTTTGTGAGGACAATTTGTAGCGAAGTGTCCTACCTTCCGACAATTGAAACATTTAAGTGGTATCTTTCCTTTGTACTAGTCGGATCCTCTTTTGAGCTTCCTGAAAAAGTTTTCTACTTCTGTATTAGAGTCTTCAATGGATTCTTTATGAGTAGAAGCTTGTTTCCCCTTTTTGGAGATATTGAATACTGCATCTTTCCTTGAGGAAGTATCACCGTTTGTTCTCATCTCATAGGCTATCAACAAACCAAATAACTCATCCATTGAAAGTCTTTATATCCTTGGCTTCTTCTATGGAAAACACCTTAGTTTCATACTTGGGTGTGAGAGATCTAAGTACCTTTTTGACAATAATCTCATCTACAATCTCTTCTCCAATTCCTCTAATAGTATTCACCATTTCATCAAATCTATGAAGATAGTCTACAATATTTTCATCATCTTTCATTTTGATGCTTTCAAGTTGGCCCCTTAGTGTTTGCAGCTTGGCTTCTTTGACTTTTGCATCTCCTTCAAACAACCTCTGCAATTTGTCCCAAATCTCCTTTGCTAAAACACAGTGCATAAATTTGAAAAATTCATTATTAGATAGTCCACTCAAGATAGCATGTTTGGCCTTTGCATTATTCTCAGACTCCTTTTTGGTATCTGAATTAGAGGGAGTAGTATTAGGAACAACATACCTATTCCTGATAGACATCCACACATCAAAACCCAGGGAGGAAATATAGGTCTCCATTCTTCTACTCCACAAGGCATAGTTGGATCCATCAAACATGGGGGATTTTGAGGAAGAATACTCATTTCTTGCCATTATGTTCAAAGTCCAGAATCTACCCAAGGTTTAAAGATAACCGAGAACCTAGGCTCTAATACCAATTTTTGAACATAGAGTACCATTAAGAGGGGGATGAATTAGTGGTTCCTAATATTTTTGACTTTCAAATAATATTTAGAATATCAATTATTCACTTAAACACTAAACAATTAAACTAGTAGAACAAGAAAGAAAGCCAAAGAGATCACTCACACTAATGTAGCTCTCAGCACCAAATTTATGAGGAAAACCCAATGTGGTGAAAACCTCAGTGAGAAAAGTTGCTGGAGACTACTGATCCAATCTAGCCTCATAGGTAAAACACTAAATTATAAAGATTTAGGGCACCAACCTAAGGAGCAACAACCCCTACACTTTTAGGGCACCAAACCAAGGAGCACCAACCCCTGCACCAAGCTTCAACTTGGTGATCTATATTGAAATACTAATTGAATATAATTAATGGCATCTATTATCTTTCTCTCCCTCACTCTCACAATCTCTCAATACACTGTGTCACACTTGGATGTTGCCTGCTTTGCCATGCCTTGCCAGTTTGGCTTAAATGTAAAACTATAGTAATGCCAGTAAAATCCTCTCATTGGTATTCTTGCTCACATACACTACAACTATTTATGAGGCTATAAATTCTTCTCTTTTAATAACTCTCTCTCTTTTCTTTTCCTCTTCTCCACAACATCAACATGATCTGATTCGAGCTCTCCTCTTTTATCACGTGATTTCCTACCAAAAAGAAATTCAAACTTTCGAGCGGTTAGGGTTTCCTCTTCCCCACACAATCATCATGAGATCCAATCCAAACTGCCTTGGATCGACCACCTATCCTTCAAGGATGCATCTGTACATGGTTTCCATTATCCAATGCATATTTCCTAAAAATAGCAATCTCAAACAAGATCTCCTACTTTGAAATTCGTCGACACATAAAACGCTTTAGTTGTTTCCTTTTCGAGGTCTTCCTAAATTGGATTTCCTTTCCATTGATCTAGGCGCCAATTAATCCTTGATCTTCCTCTATCATTGTTTCTTCCTCGAGCTGCAACGGTCAGATGCAATCCCGTGATTTGAGACTATTTCATTTATATCAACAGATAGTTTCACCAATCGTGTCGATGATGGTTTTACCAACCTTTTCCTATTTGCCATCTTGGCTCCACATGACATCACCTTGGTCAATCACTTTGGCCACCGACACACAGTCGGTTCAAACTTAATCATTCAACAAACTCATACCAGTACATGCCTTTATTGATAAGGTATTCTTCTTCTACTAACTAGTAGTGCACACTATATCACTACCACATCTTCTCCTCCAGTAGTTTGTGACAACTTTTAACATTCTGCCTCTTCATCATAAACAAGCAATTATCTTTCAGACCAGTTTATGCCTTACTCATAAGCTTTCATTATGTCTGCTCACATTCATGTGAATACCCATCATGCCAGTTGACATCAATGACAACTTAATGCCAAAATTCCAACAAAGACAATAATGACCTATGCTAAAATTATCGATGAAGTGACAAAAGATGAGATATTAAAGAATATTTTAAAATATTATGAAGTTTTTGAAGAGAGTGACAAACATAAGTTAGATGAAGCTATTCTATTGTATATAGATATCTATAAGAAGGCATTAGTTGAAATTTTGAAAGAAATACCTTTATCTCTATACAATAAACTTGAAGTGAGGAGACTTGATGCTATCAAGAGGGATAAGGAAATCAAGGAAGTTGCACTTTTGGAACAATGTGGCTTTATAAATACTAGCAAATAGGATACTGCTAATAAGACAATTTTTAGTAGTAAAAACTGGCAAATAAGTCTTATGTTGGGTAGAGTGAATGAGGTGGTAAATGAGACAAGTAATGGGTGGAAAAAATTATTTCAGACAAACCCAGACTTTCTCACATCTCAGGAAGAATTTGCAAAGGCAACATCCCCTACAATTCCTGAAAAATCAAAAGGAAAGGGTATTTTAGGCAGTTCTACTCCAATTTTGACACAATCACAACCTATTGTAACTACAAACTGATAACTCAATGATGAACGGATAGTACCAAACTGGTACTCAGAGGGGGGGGGTTTCAATAAGTACAGACAAAAACACAATCTTAAATCAGTTTGTCAGTAAACACTATGCATTGACAGACAAACAGTAACACCGGTATTTAAACAGAGTACAATGAGCAAAACACAGAATAATTGAGATAAGCATAAACCGGTTGACACTTATCTTCTCATACAATCTAACACTTCATTTCCATTTCACCCTAGTGCATGAATAGGTAATCTATCATCAAAAGATATATAAGCAGCTAGATCAACATGATTTATGTTCAGATACAAATCAATCAAACTATCACAAGAATATCACCACACATAACACATAGATTTTTCACATGGAAAGCCAACTAGGAAAAACCACGGTGGGGATGAATACCCACAAGCTTGTTTTTGAACTTTCTAGAAGTCTGCTCTATTAGGAGCCTTGTTCGGTTAGAGACTGATACAATAGGTTCTGTTAGGAATCAATCCTGTTAGGGATCACCTAGTTAAGGGATGGCTAGAATACCTAGTTAAGGGTTAAACCCTGTTACAGGTTACCTTGTTAGAGGATTTCAAGAACTCAATGGTTTTGAGTCACCCTATTAAAGGATTTACATCAAGCCAGTTAAAGCTACCCTATTAAGGGAACTCCCAACTGTTGAGGTGGTTAGAGATCAATAGGTATTACAATGATCTGGTAACAACACTCAATACCAATGCAGATCCACTTTAGCTCCTCTTCACCTTCTGTACTTACACTCTGCAGGTATCACTTCTCTCCTTTGGTCTGGCAAGAATCATGTATCTCTTCTCTTGGATACACACACACAAGTTTTGCTGACAACCTTAGAAAGAAACACAACATCGACCTTATAGGAAAACTGACAACCCTCTAACTGCCTTGATCTTACTAGCCTTCACAATGTTATCAAAGTTTACATGGCAGAGTCTCCTATGCCATATCCAACTATCATCAAATTTAGCCATAAGACATATACTTATTTTAGACACCCAAAATTGTCTAGTCTAATTAAATAAATATTTTTTTTATTTAATTTTATATAAGCTTAATTCTTCTATTAATTAAATAAATCTTTATTTATTTAATTAATTCATTTATCCTCTTCTAACCTTATTTCTCATTTAAATAAATACATTTATTTATTTAAATTATCCTTTTCCTAAATTAAATAAATATCTTATTTATTTAATTGATCTCACTCCTATTAATTAAATAAATCTTTATTTATTTAATTAATTCATTAACCTTTTCTACCCATGACACATGTCATTCATCTCTTAATTCATACACTACCTACCCCTTTCATTATTTTATTATTTCTTCTACCTACCCTCTAATCATAGCCAACCTCCTTTTACACCTCTCAATCTTATCCCTCCATTTCATATAGTGTCTTCTATATAAGGAGATGCTTCCTTCATTATCAAACCCCCCGTTGACTACTTGACTACACTATGCTTTTGAACATAGGTGATCCGACTTGCAACCACATTCTATTCTTTGTTGAGCTCTTGTGCATATAATAGTTGAGAGAAAATATATCAAGCAAGATCAATGGAGATAGGAAGAATGGAGATCCAAACCCTATTGGACATGTGATGGTATAATCTTTGTGATTTCATTTGATTTGCATTGTCTTAGGTAATCTTCATATATTATGGTGGATCTTTGTTGTTGTTAGGCTAGGGTTTTGTGGTTGAATTCATTTAGCCTTTCAATATCGTTATTACTGTTATCCATTTTCACCATATACACTTATATATGCATTCAGCTAAAATAGGTTACCTTTGGCCTGCATGTCGGTGGCCACTAATTCACCATTCTTTCCTTTGATTCTGCACACTCCATTCTTGAATTCCAGAGTGAGACCATTGTCATTCAGCTGGGCAACACTCAGAAGGTTGTGTCTGAGACCATCAACCCAATACACATTGTCAGCACTACTCTTTCCATTCAAAGAGATGGACCCTCTGCCTTTGACCATACATGGTGCATCATTACCAAAGCAAACCACACCACCATCATACTCTTCCAAGGATAGAAACTTGCTCCGGTCACCAGTCATATGGTGAGAACAACCACTATCAATAATCCACTCATTGGAATTATCAAACTGGGAGATAAGAGCCTTCTTGTCTAACACATCCTCCTTGACAACAACAAACACAATATCTTCATTTTCTTCATCTTCTGATTCCTCATCTGTGACACCTTCATCAACTGCCACAAAACAGTTTCTCTGGTTTCCTCCTTTGAATTTCTTGAACCTTTCCGGTTTGTCCTTATTGTTTCCATTAGGATAGTTTACAACAATATGTCCTATCTGGTTACAAGAAAAGCATTTCAAAGGGAGCTTACCTCTATATTTGTTAGTTCCCTTAGGAAGTTTCCTATCAAGAAGAGCTTCAAATGCCATCAGAATCTCCTTGTCATCCATTTCTCTGCTTTGTCTTGGTTCACCACTAGTGCTAGCTTCTTTTCCTTTTCTAGATGGTACAACAGAAGCTTTAAAAAATGATTTATTCTTTTCAACACTGCCATCAAAACTATTTAGCTCATAGGTTGTCAAATTTGCAATGATGGAGTCTAGGGATACCTTAGTCTTGTCTATTTATCTCAACTTCTGGATAGCAGCAACCCTTATTGCATAGACTGGTAATAAGGATCTCAGGACTTTGCTTACCATAGTGGAATCTTCCATCTTACCACCTGCACTCTTGATATCTCCAACAACGGTTTTGATTGTTATTCCATATTGTTGAATGGTCTCACCTTCAACCATCTGCATGTCTTCAAACTTCCTTCTAAGGCTTTCTTCCTTAGCTTGTTTTACATGCTCATCACCACCATAGATATTTTTAAGAGTATCCCATACCTCTTTGGGATTTACCTTATATTGGACATCAATAAACTCAATGTCAGATAAACTACTAATTAGGGCCTCCATGACTTGCCCATTCTCATGCATCTCTCTCTTTTCGTGATCGGTGACAATACCGATAGGAGCAACATAGGCATTCTCAACATAACTCCAGTGTTGAGCACCCAAGCTTCTGATGTATATCTTCATTCTATCTTTCCATATACTAAAATTTTCTCTATTGAACTTTGGATCTTCCCTCTTCATCATTAGATTGGGATCTTTACCTCAAGCAGTTAAGCTTATAACACAGAGGACCTGGAGGACGCTTGGATTGCAATTGATAACTCAATGATGAACGGATAGTACCAAACTGGTACTAAGAGGGAGGGGGTGAATTAGTACAGACAAAAATACAATCTTAAATCAATTTGTAAGTAGACACTATGCATTGACAGACAAATAGTAACACCGATCTTTAAACAGAGTACAACTGGCAAAACCCAGAATAACTGAGATAAGCATAAACTAGTTGACACTTATCTTCTCATACAATCTAACACTTCATTTCCATTTCACCCTAGTGCATGAATAGGTAATCTATCATCAAAAGATATATAAGCAGCTAGATCAACATGATTTACCTTCAGATACAAATCGCTCAAACCATCACAAGGATATCACCACACATAACATACAGATTTTTCACATGGAAACCCAACTAGGAAAAACCACAGTGGGGATGAATACCCACAAGCTTGTTTCTGAACTTTTTAGAAGTCTGTTCTGTTAGGAGCCTTGTCCAGTTAAAGACTGATACAATAGGTTCCGTTAGGAACCAATCCTGTTAGGGATCACACAGTTAAGGGATGGCTAGAATACCCGATTAAGGGTTAAACCCTGTTAAAGGTTAACTTATTAGAGGATTTCAAGAACTCAATGGTTTTGAGTCACCCTGTTAAAGGATTTACAGCAAGCCAGTTAAAGGTACCCTTTTAAGGGATTTCTCAACTGTTGAGGTGGTTAGAGATCAATAGGTATTACAATGATCTAGTAATAGCACTCAATGCCAATGCAGATCCGCTTTAGCTCCTCTTCACCTTCTGCACTTACACTCTATAGGTATCACTTCTCTCCTCTACTCTAGAAAGAATCATGTATCTATTCTCTTGGATAAACACACAACTTTTACCAACAACCTCAGAAAGAAACACAACATCGACCTTATAGGAAAACAAATAGGTCGGTAGCATAAACCCTAAACCCTAAACTTGTTAGGTTAAGGAATTCAAATGGTTCAATCTTGACCATTGAGCATATTTCATTAAATGCAACAATCTTGATCCAATCTCAAGACATTCTCCATCATTCATTTTCCACCAATTTCATGGTGGCTAATAACCCATCATGTGTTATCACCATTTACAGGCTTCGCACATTCCTGAGGTAGATGGGAACAATATCCTTCATGCGCCCAAGGCTGACATGGCAACATGATCTGTTCTTTGTTACCATGCTAACTCATCACACAAAGTCACTAGTTGAGCCACATAGGCTTGAAGCACTTCAATCGGAAACCCTGAAGTTGAGACTACCAACTGGTAGTCATACAAAACTTCCATGTGTCGATTCCCATAACCACATGTCGGTTAACCTTAAACAAACACACCGCTTCACTTTGGCACAAATGCCAGTTCACATTGTTATATCAATTCTCTTCTTTTCAACATATTGACATCAATGACAACACACAATGTCATTATATCCTCATACCGGTTCACATAATGCCAACACAGACACACATCCACAACCAGCAATCATAGAGAGTGTATAGTTTATACCGGTACTAACCAATCATGAGTAAGAGAGTGTAAAGGACATTGGAAACACTATGGATAATACTCCACTGACAGTAACTGACACTGCACCAAGTGGTGAAGCCACCGATGCAAAAGAGGTTGAGATGGACAAGGTCAAATCAACTGAGTCCATACCAGTAGGTAAAATCGATTCACTGGCAAGAGTTTTGGTAATTGACACTTCTCGGGTCGAGAAGAAATCAGTTTCTAAGTTAAGTCTAATAGAACTAATGATGATGGCCACTCAAAAATTGTTAAAGGAAGGAACTATAGACAAAGGGTTAATTGATCAATCAGTCTTTGTATTACACAAAATAATGCCTGACTGTCAGATAGAGGATGGAGCAAACCCTTCCAGTAAGCTCAAAGATTTAACAAAACACATCAAATAACTATCAATCCTTGAGATAGATTGTAGACCAACATGCTTTGGACAGTTTCTCTACTGCAAAAAGAGCATCTTTTGATCAGCTTATAGTAACTGGGAAGAAGAAGATAGAGGACAAACTTATCTCTATTGAGGTTTGTTTGAAACAATGCACCAAAATTTATAGAGTATGTTGTAATATAGGAAGTCTAATAGGTAATGTAAATGACAGATTGGAAGAATTATATGACAAAATGGATACTATTTCTAATTCTTTTGATGGGCTAACTACACCAACTACATCTATTGATGGAAAAATTTTATCCTTGGAGAACCAAATTTTTTCTTTTGGGAAGGAAAAAGATAAAATACTGAGGAGAGCAAGAAATTTAAGAGCACTGGCGAGTTCAAGACTTGACTCTTTGGGTTTTCACAAGAGAGAATGCATGGATATGATAGCAAAGCCCACACCAATAGATACCCAGGAGAGGGAATCACTTGCCCACATACTCAGTGGACTTGTATCAGTATCAGACACTTTCAAATGAGGATGGGACACATATCTTTAGTTGCTACAAAAAGCATACCCAAAAATTATGAAAATGACTAAGCTCGAATGACTCTAATTGTATTCTTTCATTCTTTATTCTTTCATCGGTGTTTGGCATTAATGTCAAACAAGGAGTATGTACATTTGTGAAAAATATCAGGGAATATGTTATCAATCGAAGTGTGTTGCTCAGGGAGAGCACACCGACAGGGAATCCATTTTTCACATGAGTGTTTCCATCAATGCCAAAGGGGTAGATTTTTGGAAATTGACACTCATTGGATTCATTTTGTTGTCATTGATGGTAACAAAATCAGATAGAAGGCAACAATACTTGATGGAAGTCACAAACTGACACTAGGAGGCACATATCGATAGATACTAGCATTGGAAGCATTCAGGGCTACACCGGCACTCGCACCAGCATCGACATCAGTACTTTAGGAAGCTAACATCAAGGAAGATTTATTTTTTAAATCATTTTGTAACTATTGTCAAGGCCGGCATTGAATATTTTTTGAAAATACATTGTAAGCCGACATAAGGCATATCATATGTAATAAGTATATAAGTCAATCTCCTAGGTCAATTTAATAAATAGAGAAGATGGTTTTATGATGGTATAGAGATAGACTTATAGCAAAACTATGAGATGAGAAATATATGTATGGAGATAATTTTTGTATGTGCACATTGTATCATGCAATGATCTATAGATAGCTAGGAAAGCACTCTTGGAGGAGAAGCAATACTAGTAATAGTTCAAGACTATGAACTGGTACAAAGAAAAACTAGAACCAGAACTCTATCTAGCATAGTAGATGCATTCTTGAGTTCATTTTCAGTAATTTACTTTGGCAGAAAGCTTGTAGTCAATGAGGCTCTTTAGTGATGAGCAGTATTCTCTAGGCAGTATGCCTTCCTGCAAATTAGGTCATGGGGTTCGTGTAGTGTAGGAGGAATGTTGATAAGTTGTCTTGAGTTATTTTAGGCCTAGGATAGGTGTAAAAAGTCCATTAGGGATGTTGGCATGTCAAATATGTCAAAAAATGCAAAATTGTCACAAGTTGCAAAAGTTTCTAAGCAACTTTTCAAAGTTGCTAACCAACATTTTCCATCGATTGGGAAAAGAGGTTCCAATGGCCATAACCAATTGTAAAATAGTTTTAGATATTGGGGAAAGGCCTATTTGTTCCTTTGAGATCATCCATGTTGGTGTTGGATGAAGCATGTAAAGATTTGGTGGTTTGAATAACAATAAAACTCAGATTTTACCCAATTTCCCTTTATCAACATTCCTCCTACAAATTAGGTCATGAGGTTCATGTAGTGTAGGAGGAATTTTGATTATTTTTCTTTAGTTATTTTAGGCCTAGGATAGGTTTAAAAAGTCCATTAGGGACGTTGACATGTCAAAAATGTCAAAAAATGCAAAATTGTCACAAGCTGCAAAAGTTTCTAAGCAACTTTTCAAAGTTGCTGACCAACATTTTCCACCAATTGGGAAAAGAGGTTCCAATAGCCATAACCAATTGGAAAATAGTTGTAGCTATTAGGAAAAGGCATACTTTTTCCTTTGAGATCATCCATGTTGGCGTTGGATGAAGCATGTAAAGATTTGGTGGTTTGAATAACAAGAAAACTCAGATTTTAACCAATTTCCATTATTTTTCATACTATACGATCTGAGAGAGGATTTACTTGCATGGAAGTTTGAATTTTTTGGATTGTGGTGTGAGTTTAGGATTGAATGCAAGTGATCTGACTCCAATTGATAGAGTTGGGAGTGAGTTGTGGGCAGTTTGCCAAAAACTGTCATTCTAAGACCCGGTTCATAGGGTTTCATCAAAGACATGGCCCTAACTTGCAAATCCCATTGACGAGTTCAATAGCCTTTTGGGAAATATAGTTTGAGGGTGTGTACACTGATATTTCCAAAGGGTGGAATCTAGAAATGAGGTTTGGTGTGGTTACCACCAAAACCTACGCTAAACAAGATAATGTGTTTAGTCTAGCGTACAAGGAGGAATGAACAAACAGTTAACTAGGGAGTGTTTGGTGACTAGTCTAATGGTGGATTTAATCTACTATAATCCTAAGGAACATGTCCAATTGGTGATTCTAGTTTTGCAACCCCTTCTTCAAGTAGTTGGTTTGGAAAATAGGCCTAATTAGGCCTATTACGTTTGCAAACTTAGTAGGTGCTTAGGAGTGTTGGAGTGGAGTAAAACCTCAATCTCTTAGGATTTTATTCGATGTACAAAAGGGTATTCAAATCTTTAATTTGTTCCTAAATTTTTTTGGGAGAATTTTGAATGATTTGGGAAATACCAGTCAGATAGGGCTACTAGGATTAGGTGTAGATAGGGATTTCTTGACCCGGGTGCAAAAAAGAGACTTCCAAACTTGGTTGGAAGGCTAGGGTGAGTGATTGTAGTTGTTGAAACATCCAAAAACTCCTTATAAATTATAGTAGGTGACTAGCTACATTAGTGTGTGTAGAATCCTAGTGGTGGGGTTGTAATGTTGGCATATGTGCAGAGTTTGGTGACATGATGATATTGTATGTTATCATTGATGTAAATATGTTGAAGTATGAACCAGTATATTGAATTAGGCAAACTAGAAAGTGAACTTGTATGATGGTAAAAGTGAAGTGGTATGATGAAGAGTGAACCGGTATGATGGAATGAACTGGTATATCTAGAAAGTCAACTAGTATGTGAACCGGTATATGGAAAGTTTGTATCAAGGTTTCTGATTGATGCATTCCAAGTCAGTGTGATTTGACCAATGAAATCTTGTGATGAGTTAGCATTGAAATGAAGATGAGTTCACGTTGCCAAGTCAGCCTTGTGTACGTGAAGAATCTTCTTGAGGATATTGCATGAAGAAGGTTGATTCTATCCACCTTGGGAATCTGCAAAATCTTAGTAAATGGTGCAGAGCGCGTGATGGGTTATCAACTTCCAAAAGTGGTGAAGAACGAATGATGGAGAACATCTTGAGATTTGTTCAAGATTGTTTTACTCTATGCAATGTGATTAAACGGTCAAGATTGGGCCGACTATATTTATAACCTAGATGCTTAGGGTTTAGGATTTATGCTACCGAGCTAAATGTTGTCTACAAGGTTAATAATGATTTGCATTGTGAAGTTGTTGGCAAATGTTATGTGTGTATCCATGTGAAGAGATACTTGATTCTTGCCAGACCAATGAAGTGAGTAGATACCTACAGAGTGTGATTGCAGAAGTATAAGAACTAAAGTGGATCTGCCTTCGCATTGAGTATTGTTATCAAATCAGTGTATTACCCGTTGACTTCTAATCATTTCAATAGTTGGAAAATCCCTTTATCGGGTAAATTTAACAGGGTGACTCAAAATCATTGAGTTCTTCAAATCCTCTTGTGAGGTAACCTTTAACAGGGTTCTAACCTTTAACCGGGTATTTAGCCATCCCTTAACTAGGTGATCCCTAGTAGGATTGGTTCCTAGCACAACCTGTTGTAAAGTCTTTAACTGGACTAGGCTCCTAAAAAAGTGGACTTTAGAAGAGTTCAAGAACAACTTGTGGGTATTCATCCCCATCGTGGTTTTTCCCAGTTGGGTTTCCACATGAAAAATAAGTGTGTCATGTGTGATACTTTTTCATGTGATGTTTTAGTGTTTTCTGTTAAGCAGTAATGCATGCTAATTCAATGGTCATGATATTTCTGATGTATTACTTGTTTAAGCATATGGGTGAACTGGAAATAATATATTAAGTTTTGTGGAGATCTAAGTGTTACCAGTTTATGACTTTCACAGTCACTATGTTTTACTAGTATTGTCTTGATTTAGATCAGTGATGTTGTTCACCGGTTAGTGCAGTCTTTGCAGTTTAAGTTGTGAATGAAGTTTTTGTTGGCATATGCACACTCCAATGAGACATTATATGTGATTGAAGCTTTTTTCATTGATGGCAATCTTGCAATCCTATGGCACTAGCAAAGACATTATACCGGCATTAGTAGATCACACTTAGAACACCAACACCAACACAGAAGAAAGAATGTATAGTGGCACAGAGGCTGATAGGATTTTGTTATATAATATTTTGTTTATTATTGTAAGCCTACTTGGAAAATTGTAAAATGACTCTTATATATAAAAAAGATCATTGTAGGCATTTTGTAATGAAGATGTAGAAGCATTAAGGAAAATATTAGGCAGACCTAATGTGAAAAATATAGGTCAAGGGGTATATGTAAAGAACAGAGCAGGAACTGGTACTGAATCGGGCATTGAAGATTTTATTGTAAAGCAGTACAAGATATTGGATTTGTATAATCCTTATTGTAAGTCAATGAGACTTCCTATTGAGCAGTGAGCTCTAAGCAGTTGGCCTTCCTGCATGTGCAGGCACCTATTGTAAGTAATATTCTCTTATTGGCCAGTGAGTGAATATTGTGGGTCACAAATCCCACCGAGGTTTTTCCCACACTGGGTTTCCTCATTAACATCTTATGTTATGGTGTGCATTTCATGTGGATGTACTTGATTCTGTTTGTTACATTATTTCTTGCATACCGGTACACTGTTATATTATGTTCAGCATGTTTTAAGTTAGGAAATTCTACTCACCGGTTAGATACTGATTCACCCCCCCTCTTAGTATCTATGGGACCCCTAATAGTTTTTAGGCATACTAATTCACCCCCCCACTTAGTATATGTTGAGTATTTACTATTCATCATTATTCATCAATTGGTATCAGACTGTCCTCCAGGTCCTCTGTGTTGTAAGCTTAACTGCTTGAGGAAAAGATCCTATTCTAATGATGAAGAGGGAAGGTCCTAAGTTTAACAAAGATAACTTTAAGATATAGAAGGACTGAAAGAAAATATACATTAAAAGCATGGGTGCTCAACACTGGAACTATGTTGAGAATGCTTATGGTGTTCCTACCAGTACTCTCACCAATGATCAAAGAAGAGAAATTCAGGAGAATGGGCAAGCTATGGAAGCTCTTATCAGTAGTCTATCTGATGTTGAGTTTATAGATGTTCAGGATAAAGACAATCCCAAAGATGTAAAAGATGCTCTTGTTAGGATTCCCAAAGATACTGAGAGGGGGGGAGTGAATCAATATCTAACTGGTTAGTTAAATTACTTGAATTAAAACATGTAAAGCATGTCAATACAATGTACCGGTAAATCAAAAGTAACACAGTAAATAAGAAAAACAATAACCACATGAAGAACATGCCATAACATAGTAGTTTAATGAGGAAACTTGGTGTGGAAAAAACCTCAGTGGGATTTGTGACCCACAATATTCACTTACTAGCCAATAAGGGAATATTACTGCTACAATAGGGGCCTGCACATGCAGGAAGGCCAAGTGCCTAGAGCTCACTGCTCAATTACAAAAGGAAGTCACACTGACTTACAAAAATGGATTATAATAATCCAATGTCTTGTACTGCTTCAAAATAGCATCTGCTATGCCAGATCCAGTACCGGTTTTAGCTCTACTGCATACATAAATCCTTAACCTAAAATTTGCATATTAGGTCTGCATATTTTCACCTATCACCTTATTACAAAATGTTCTACAATGATCTGATACATATATGAGTCATATTACAACTCACCATGTCGGCTTACAATAATTTTACAATTAATTACAAAATATATTATCAACAAAATTCCTGTCAGCCTGGGTGTTGGTATCTTTCCTTTTACTGCTAGTGTTCTATTTGCCGGTGTAGATTTTTTTGTTGCTAGTGCTGGTATAATTGTCTTGTCAGTAACATATGATTGCAAGGTTACCATCAATGACAAAACCTTCAATCCCGTACAATTTTTCATTGAAGTGTGCATTTGCCAACAACTCTGGAGTATATCTATGGTGGTGATGAGCATGTAAAGCAGGCTAAGGAATAAATCCTTAGAGGAAAGTTTGAAGAGATGCATATGGTTGAAGGAGAGACCATTCAAAAATATGGGATAAGGATTATAACTATTGCTGGAGACATCAAGAGTGCGGGAAGTTATAATGGATGATTCCACCATTGTTAGCAAAGTTTTGAGAACCTTATTACCATTCTATGCAATAAGGGTTGTCGCTATTCAGGAGTTGAGATATACTGACAAGACAAAGGTATCCCTTGATTCTAGCATTGCTAAGTTAACCACATATGAGCTAAACAATTATGATGGCAGTGTTCAGAAGACTGATTCAGCCTTTAGAGCATCTGCTGCACTATCTAGAAAGGGAAAAGAAGCTAGTACTAGCTGTGAACCTAGACAAAGAAGAGATATGGATGATGAGGAGATCTTGATGGAATTTGAGGCTCTTCTGGCCAAGAGACTTCCTAATGGAATAGGTAAATACAAAGGTAAGGTCCCTTTGAAATGTAATTCTTGCAATAGGATAGGACACAATGTTGTCAACTGTCCCAACACTGATAATAAGGACAAATCAGAGAAGTTCAAAAAGTTCAAAGGAGGAAATAGGTGAAATTGTCTTGTTGCAGTTGATGAAGGTTTCACTGATGATGAATCAAAAGATGAAGAAAGTGAAGACATAGTATTTGTAGCTATTAAGGAAGATGTGTTAGACAAGAAGGCTCTTGTCTCCTGCTTTGATAATTCTAATGAGTGGATTATTGACAGTAGTTGTTCTCACCACATGACTGGTGACTGGAGAAAGTTTCTATCTCTAGAAGAGTATGATGGAGGTGTAGTCTAATTTGGTAATGATGCACCTTGTATGGTAAAAGGAAAAGGGTCCATCTCTCTAAATGGAAAAAGTAGTACTAATAATGTGTACTGGATAGAAGGTCTCAGGCATAACCTTTTGAGTGTTGCTCAACTGAATGATAAAGGACTCACTCTGGAATTCAAAGATGGAGTGCGCAAAATAAAAGGAAAGAGTGGTGAACAGATGGCCATTGGTATGGAGACCAAAGGTAACTTATTTCAGTTAAATACAAATATTAGTCCATGTCTAATGGCTAAGTTTGATGACAGTTGTATATGGCATAAGAGACTCTACCATTTGAATTTTGATAACATTGTTAAGGCCAGTAAGATCAAGGTAGTTAGAGGATTGCATGTGCTAAATGAATCAAAGAATTCTTTGTGTAGAGAATGTCAACTGGGGAAAAGGTCTTCCTCAACCTTCAAAGGTAAATCTTTCACAGCAGATAATTTACTTGATCTTGTGCATACTGATTTGTGTGGTCCTATGAAAACTAGGAGTATTCAGGGAGATAGGTACTTTATGATTCTTATTGATGATTTTTCAAGAATGATGTGGGTCACATTCTTGAAAGACAAGTCTGAAGATTTTGGAAAGTTAAAAGCCTTCAGAGCACTAGTTGAAAAGGAAAGTGGTAAGAGGATCAAATGCCTTAGAACTGACCAAGGAGGTGAGTTCACCTTTGGAGAATTCAATAAGTACTGTGAAGAGAATGGAATCAAGAGGCAACTGTCTACCCCCTGAACTCCACAATAGAATGGCCTAGCAGAGAGGAACAACTAGACTATAGTTGAAGTAGCCAGAACAATGTTGATTCAAGGGAAGGTTGCTCACACTTTTTGGAGAGAAGTAGTGAGCATTGCAGTCTACACTATGAACTAGGTACTCATCAAGAAAGGTAAGGATAAAACTCCTTATGAGTATTAGACTGGTAAAACTCCAGTGGTAAGCTACTTTAGAGTGCTTGGTAGCAAATTTTATATCAAGAGAAGTGAATACCATAGCAAGTTTGATGCAAAATGTGATGAGGGAATATTCCTAGGGTATTCCACCAAGAGAAAAGATCTCAAGTTCTTTAACAATAAGACTAAGAGAATTATTGAAAGTATCAATGTTAGAGTTGATGAAACCTTTGTGAAACCTGAGGAAACCAATAGTGAGTGATCAGTAGATGAACCAGTTGTAACCTTTTGGGAACTAGTTGCTGTGGCATAGAAATTAGGAATCATCACAAGATAAGTAGATCAAAAACACAAAACATGATAACATAATCAAAAGAATACTCAATGCAAATGAACCTAATTCCAAAGCACATTCAATAGAGGTATGGAAACAAAGCATTCAAGAGTAAAATTATGCAAACCAGATGTAGAGTTGAATACTTCTTCCATGTGGCTCCATTGTTGTTCTTTCCTCTTCAATAGTTTTGTGGATCTCACCTACAAGTGCTCACACAATTGAAAGCAAAAAGGCTCAAGAGTACTAGAAACGAAGGTTTGGTAAATTGATAGAAAATTCAGACCGAAGGATTCAAGGGTTCAAGGATCAAGATTATGAAGAATTAAGGGATTGATTGAAGAAAATCATCCAATTTATAGAGAAACTGGAGAAAAGACAAGATTAGCATGACATTGATATTTTGGCAATTGATTTCGAAAATGGCACAATTGAGTGGAAAGAGGAAGGTTATGACACCTTCTATGTCATGAATTATGACATATTGCCAATGCAAAACTTAGATGACTAGAACCCTATGACATCTTGCTATGCCAAGAGTATGACGCATGAAGCATAAAAATAGGGAGCACTAAAGACAAGTTAATTAGGTGGAAATTGCAATTAGGAAATTAGAAAATAGGAAATTAAAGAATAATGAAAATAGGAAATTAGAAATTAGTGAATTAATCAATAATTTTTCATTTATTAATTAATTCACTCACAAAGAGGAATAATTAGCCAATTAAATGAATATTTAATTGTAATGAGAAAACTTAGGATTAATAAATAATTTATTAATCCTAAAGGAAGAAATGACACATTAGGTTAAATGATTAAATCATAAAACCCTAGAAGGCGAATTAGAAATGCGAGGATGACAATTAGGTCTATAATTGACTTGATCATGATTTGATTTGATAAATGACCAATGCGACAAAATGATTTGATTGATAGATGCGCCAATTGACGAGGAACAATGACATATTGATCCAAATTGACATAATTGAGACAGATAACGATCGATGACAAATCGGTTGAAAAATGACAAAATTGACAAAATAGATTGCAAGATGACAAGATTAGACATGACCACGATCGATGACAAATCGATCGCAAGATGACAAGATTGAAGGATTGATGATAAATCGACAAGATTGATAAACCGATCGCCAACTGATAAGATTGAAAATAGGACAAAACCCTAATTAGGATTGACGATGTCCAAAATGATAAGATTGATGATAAAATTGATAAGATTGACAGAAGGACAATGATCGCAAGATTGACAGGATTGATAAGAGGACAAAACCCTAATTAGGATTGATGATGTCCAAATTGATGCAAAATTAGCATGCACATTGATGCAATAAGATAAAATCGATCAAAATCATGACTAGATTATGTTGTCGACAAGACCAAATTTGAGGACGAGGTGACTGAAGAACTGTAGAAGAATGACTCGATGTTCGCAAATGATAAAAACCAAGTGCGTAACATAGGAGAAATGTTAATGTGACGCAAAAACCTAAAATGAGGCAATGCGCAAATGTTAAAGTATGATTCCGCAAGCATTGACCATTTTCAGGTGTCTACATTTTGCCCCTCTTTGAGACAATGCGATTTTAAGCGTTGTTTCAAAGAACTATAACGAAAATGCCCCAGACAACGATAATGACATATGTATGCCCCCTCGAGGAATTGGTCGGAAACATGCGGAAAAGAGGCCAATTGATCGATAAAAATGATAGGATCGAACGGACTGCCAAGATGGACCGAAGAAATGTTAGTAAGAAGAAATTAGACAAAGGACAGTTAGAGATGAAGAAAATCTTGCTTTCAGTAATGCACTTTGTAGGTGAGAACCTTTATTTTTATGTAGCAAAAGGGATGCGTAGCATCATGGCATTGAAGGCCAAAGCTGAAATGCAACCCTTTTTTGCAAAAGACAGACATATCACAGACAAACGACAATCACAATCGAAAAAGAAAAAGACCATGAGCCATCCCGGTCACTCTAAATCACTCAGTGACATCATCGAGCAACATAGGAACATGATCAAAGATAAATCAATAAAAAGATAAGATGCACAAATTCAAGAAAATCAAACAAACATCTTGATCTTCATTGTCAAAAGTTGAAAGTGCTAATAGGACGATCATGCTGTCTGGTTTCAGGAAATGCGGTACCCCGGCTAAGACAGGGCACAATCTGGTTTCGAGTATACCACACCCTGTATAAGACCCATGATAATGTGACAAAGACAAATGATTTTGATGTTGATATTCGATTGATAAGAAAATTTGGATCAGTTTGAATGCTTGGTTTGAGTTGAAAAAGTTCATCTGTTAATGCGTGATTTCAGTTAAAGCACAATGTTTGATTGCAAATTGTTGGACGTATACGCAGTGAACTGTCGATGCACAAAGGGAATAATTTATTGCAGAATGTTTGTTTTGTTTTTGAAGTTTTACAATTTTTTTTGTGTTTTCAATTTTTTCAGGACTTTATATGATTTTTATGAATTTTGTTGATGACATTTTTCAATTTTTTAAAGATTTTTTTCAGGACATTATTCAATTTTTATGAATTTTTTTCAGGACATTTTAAGATTTTTTTGGAATTTTTTCAGGACATTTTAAGATTTTTTTTGGAATTTTTTCAGGACTTTTTAAGATTTTTTTTGGAATTTTTTCAGGACATTATTTGATTTTTTTGAAATTTTTTCAGGACATTATTTGATTTTTTTGGAATTTTTTCAAGACATTATTTGATTTTTTTATGATTTTTTCAGGACATTATTTGAATTTTTTATGATTTTTTTTAGAGATTTTGCCCCCAGTGTCTAGCAATGCAAGGAATATGACAAATGGATAAATAGGCTTGCTGCAATGATGGTGGATAGAGAGAAGACAAAGGCCTTTTATGATGAAGACAATATGGATGCAATTTTCAAGGGCTATTGCGTGATGGGACAAGAGACTGGATATGACAATGTAAAGCAGGAACATGGCATGAGGGACATGTCAAGAGGTTTTTGAAAAACATGTTTAAATTTTTGTGTCCTTATGTCAAATCAAGATCGAGGAATGAAACAGAGTGTATGGATAGCGATAAGATATGGATAGGATAAGCAAGATCAAAAACGGATAAGGGACATGGACTGAAGGTCGGGATTGGCTATGGGATAATGGTAGAAAGTTGCAATAAGACAGGGAATATGGATGAAAGGTTGTAATAAGCAAATGGATAAATGACCAAAAGCTATGATAGACTGAAAGCTGCAAACAAGATGCATGATGCTCATGATGATCGTCAGCCTTGTCAAGATCAAAAGTGGAAAGGGAAACTGGACATGAGGGACAACAAGATATGAAGGGTAATGACAAGGGTTCGATAGGATAATGGAACAATGAAGGACAAAAGGATATGAAGGAAGAGATCTGCCCCCAAGTGTGGTGTGCAAGAAGTTCATAAATTACGCATGACGCCTGTTAGCCAGGTTTTCATCATGGTACTTGCCCAAAGCGCCTGTTTGCCAGGTTTTCACCAGTGGACGAATTATTTTTCTTTATTTTTTTTCTTTTTCTTTTCTTTTTTTTTTGCTTTTCACTTTTTTTTTTTTTTTTTTTTTGTCTTTTTTTTTTGCTTTTCACTGTTTTTTTCTTCTTTTTTTGTATTTTGACCTTTTCAGAAGAAGATGGACACATGATAGGGGATGGAAGAAGGACTCAAGCATCTTTTTGTTTGGATAGTAGCCTTGAAAAACAATGGACCATGACCTTTAAAAGTATGCTCGCAGATGTTGGTAGGATAAGGACATGGAAAATGAGATGAAACTAAGGCAAGAATTTATGCAAAGGATTGGATCAAAGGGATCGAAGGATGGAAAATATGCATTGGATAATGGATGGGGTATTGGGAGAATTGGGCTTTAGTGGATGGAAATGAAGGCAAGATCGACATTGGCACACACCTTGAGGGGTGATGGACTGATGAAGGACAAATGTATTTTGGATTGTAAGATTTGTATGGAGGAATAGCTTGGGATTTTGGGACATAAGGGCCCAAAATTGATGAAGGAGGTGATGGAGGAATAGACTTGGAAGATTTGGATGGAGGAATAGCAATTTTGGATGCCAAGTTTGATGTTTCTCTTTGTGCTTCAAGGAGCTTCTTGGGGATCCACATGGTTTTTGATTTTTCATGCTTTTGTGGTTCCTTGGAGTGCATTGCTTGCACAAGGGATTTAGGAACCCATATAGATCTTGACTTTGCTTTATTTTGCTCAGTGGGCCTTTGTGGCCTTTTTGATTTTTCTTTTTCTTTATAGATCATATTGCTCTTTGTTTTGACATGTCGATTAGATTGGACATGTTGATCTTTGAATACATGTGGATTGCTAGACTTATGACTTTTATACTTGGCATCCAAATTGCTTGGAGGAGGGAATGAATGTCGGTGTGGATGGGAATGATATGGAGGCATGTGGGATGGATGGAAGGTTCTCCAAGATGTGTGCCTCTGCTGATGTTGCATAGGAGATGGAGGGATATAGGGACCTAGAATGGATGGAAGCGATGATGGGGAAGGTGTATGTTTTGATTTTGATGGAGGGATATAGGGACCTAGAATGGATGGAAGTGATGATGGGGAAGGTGGACATTTGGATTTTGACTTTGAAGGGATACCAACGCCTTGAGTGTGAGCTCTGTAGCCATGACCATTAGTATATTCTTCGATATGGAGGGGTTCTTGCTTGTGAAGGTCTACCCCTTTGCCTTTATCAATATCTTGACTTGTAGGAGACTCTTTTCTTTGGGAAGAAGACGCGAGTCCATTATGAGGTGGATATGATATGAGAGAAATAATGGGATCCTGAAGTGGATCAGATTGCACCAAAGTGGAAGAACCCATTATGCATGTAGGGGGTTCATGAACATCTTGCACTGACACGTTAGAATCATGAGGGGTATCAGGATCATGAGAGGGATTAGGATCATGTAGTGGACATGGCTCAATGACAGGCTCTTCAAGAGATGGAATGGGAGAAATAATGGGATCCTCAAAAGAAATGGGATCTTGGGGTGGACACGGAGGATTAAGACATGGAGATGGAGGAACAAGTGGATCTTGTGGAGGATCTGAAGGAATGATAGGGTCTTGTGTTGGAAATGAATTTGGAAGGATACTTTGATCTTGACAAGGAGGAAGATCATTGGATTCCTCTTTAAAGGTGCTTTGCTCTTGACTTTCAATAGGATCATCAGAAAGGATGGAAGGGATATTTGGAATGTCAATGGGATTTGAAAGGACATTGTTTTCATGAAATGGAAGGGGATCATTTGGGATTGGATGGACTAGGATATCTTGATCTTGCTCAGGGAATGGAGTGTTAATAGGACTTTGGATATGATGGACAAGAATAGGAGAATCATCATGAGTTTCTGGGAAGATGGGGTCCTGGTCAACAATTGGATGGGATGATAAGGTTTCAGGATCTTGATCTTGATTTTCCTTAGGACACGTTTTTTCATGCTCTAAACTATCCTCTTGACATGAGGTTGGACTTTGGATATGCATGGAGGATTCTGACAAGGGATTAATGCTTTGGCATGAAGGAAAGGCACTTTGAAAATTTGTGATGGATTCTGGCAAGGAATCAATGCTTGAACATGAGGAAGAGGGACTTCGAATGGGGTCCTCTAAAATAGGGAATGGCAATAAAGTGCATGGTGGCACTGGGTCTTGTATTTCTGAAACATGACAAGGATGTGCGTCACAAATTGGATTATCTTGGCAATCAATTATGGATAGCTCTTGGATAATTGCATCCTTGGGTGTATTGTTTGATGAGGACAATATGGAAGGTTCTTGTGAAACTTCTAAAGGTGTAGGGATAGATGCCACTAGAGAATCAATTTTTTTGTGAGGGGATGAGGCATTGCTAGACATAAGTGTATTATCTTTATCTTCCTCAAAAGACTCACTTAGTTGTTTCCTTAAGAGCATTGCAATAAGGCCACCTTTCTTTCGAGGTTTTGACATAGTTGGACTTGGAATTTGAACTTGTTTTTGATTTGATGTCATGTTTTGATATTGGACTTGATGTTGATCAGATTGGTTTGACATGTTTGAAACTTGGGTTGGTGTGTGTTGCAACCTTTGTTTTTGAATGTTTTGTGGTAGTTGTTGACATTGATATGTTGATTGAACTTGAACTTGTTTTTGATTTGATGTCATTTTCTGATATTGAACTAGATGTTGATCATTTTGGTTTGACATGTTCAAAATTCGGCTTGGTGCATGTTGCAAGTTTTGTTTTTGAATTGGTGATTGTGGTTGTTGACATTGATATTCCACCATTGGTTGTTGTTGAAATTGAACCATTGGTTGTGTTGGTTGCATATGTTGAACAATTGGTTGTGATGGTTGACAATCTGATTGATAGTAAACACCTTGTTCTTGTTGTGGAGACACATAATGTTGAAATTGATGTTGTCTCCTTTTTTGTAATTGTTTCATCATCTCTATTTGTGAGAGGAGAGCTGGTATGTCTGACCGTTCAAGAAGAGATCTTACATCAATTGGCTCAAAATTTGGATTTTGACCTGGAAATTTTTGAAACATTTTGGACATTTGAGATCTTATCTTCTCACTGTTTATCACTTTTTGCTCCAATATCTCCTTTTCTTGAGCTAGTTTCTCCTCTAGTTTTTGTATTTGGACATTTAAATCATCATGATAAGTTTGACCAATGTTGCTTTGTTGTTGGGTTGGATAGAATTGTGATTGCATTGTCGGTTGATATGTCAAACTTTGTTGCATCATTGGTGCTTTAAACCTTGTTTCAATAGACATGTCACTTATGCAAATGCAATATTTTTGGAATTTTTCAAGTATAATGTATGATATGCAATTAAATGCAACCTAAATAAATGAAAATGCAATCTATGTTTTTGGTTGTTTTTGAAGATTTTGACAAACTTTTGGAATACAAATCTAAGAGAGACCCTTAGGAAATTGAAATGATGTCTAGACCTCAAAGGACAAAAGGACCAAGTGACAAAGGACAAGATGACAATGTCTCCCCTATATGCTTGGATACTAAGCTAGGTTTGACGAAATGATATTGATGACAAAAGGACAAAAGATTTGATAAGGTCTAGACTTCTTAACAATGACTTAGGGTTTATCAAAGATTTGGATTACTCAAGTATGACAAGACCTAGTTTTGACACTATATGCAAAGGGAAAATTGCTATGATATGATAATGACTTTAATATGATATGATAATGACTTAGGCTTAATGAAGAGACTTGGGATATGCAAATGCAAATGTATGAAAATGTCAACCTAAGATGAAACCTAAGGTTTAATTATGAAATGATATTACTCTTATGCAAGAGGACATATGCAAATGGATGACTTCTATTGATATGCAAAAGAAGTATGACTTAGGTGAATCCTAACTTTGATACTTGATAATGAACTTGCAAAATGCAAACTAGGATGAACCTAAATGCAAGTGACATAAGAGTTGAGACAAGTTTTTGACCAATGTTGGACAACCATGCTTGAAGTATGATCTTTGAATCTTGTTGAATTTTTGTTGGATGAATATCTTTGGTGTTTAAATCTTATGTTTGATCAATGTGTTGGCTCTTGAAATGGTATTCAACTTTTCACAATCAAAGAATACAAGATATTGCAACTTGGACTCAAGACAATCATGCTCATTTCCACATTCCTTAGGGTAGGCAAAGACATTAGGTACTTGAGAGGTAGACTCATTATGGGATTCAAGGAGAATACATAGATGCTTGACCCCACGGGCTCCCCTCCACGGCACTCACTTCTCAGGGCAGCCAAGCATCAGTCCCCATGGAATCTCCCCATGGCGAACTTAGTATCTCTTCCAAGTATCCGAATTTGTCCTTCTCAAGCAAATAGAAGGGTTTTTGGCCTCTAAAAACAAGGTGTTTAGTAAGGATTTCTGTTAAGCATTACTCCTTGATGTCATGCAAGCATGATTGAGACATTAAGCCCATCAAGATACCAAACAAATGTAGTCGCGCAAGCACGATTTAGACCAAGAGGCCCTACTTAGATGTTGATATGAGAAAGAGTTTCAAGGGGCATCACTTCCCAAGTAACTGCAATTCCCACGTAACACTTCCTTCAAAGCTTTCGCTCATTGGGTATTTTTTTATAGTGAGTTAGAATGCCAAGGAATTCTAGCCGTACTCACTTTGGGTCGTCCCCTTCTCACGATTATCACTTGCTTGCTAAAGCAAAGTGGTCGGGAAGGCAGGCCCTCTAATGGAGACAAACAATCAACAACACAAGTATGGTACCGAAGGTCTGGATTTCTGATCACCCTACAAAGGATGAGAGCATACTCTCCTACTCCAATGTCATACTTAACAAACAAAGCAAACAAGGGTTCATTTCCACCTACTTATAAATCACTAAATGCCTAAGTAAAAATCAAACACACAATTTGGTTGTTTCTCCAAGGCAACCTGCAAAACACATGTCAGAAGTTTGATTTGTTATCTTTGACCATCGAATATGCATAACACATGTTAGTAGTTTGATTTGTAGTCTTTGTCATGCGTACGCCAAGATCCTGCACAAATAATTAGTACCAAAATCCAAAGCATAGAAAACAGAAAGCAAAAACACCAAAAATTATTTGCATGAATGCATGATTAATTTGCCAAGCTAAATTAATCTAGATGAAGGTTGCATGATTTTGTTTTTTTCAAAATTTTGACCATTTACAGAAGCATAATTAAAAATGTCATAACTTTCTCAATATTTATCCAAATTACAAACTGTAAAATGATCTGGAAAGATAACAACGTGATCTAATAAACCCAGAAATCGTTTATTTTAATTCTGCACACATTTTTTTACGTTTTCAGTTGATTATGACTGTTTTTTTCTTCGAAGAAAAATCTGCAATTTCTCCACAAAAAAATCTGCAACTTCACAAAACATTCCAAAAGATGTTAGATCCAAGCATGTTCACGTCGGGTTCACCAATTAATGTGGCATAGAAATTAGGAATCATCACAAGATAAGTAGATCAAAAACACAAAACATGATAACATAATCAAAAGAATACTCAATGCAAATGAACCTAATTCCAAAGCACATTCAATAGAGGTATGGAAACAAAGCATTCAAGAGTAAAATTATGCAAACCAGATGTAGAGTTGAATACTTCTTCCATGCGGCTCCATTGTTGTTCTTTCCTCTTCAATAGTTTTGTGGATCTCACCTACAAGTGCTCACACAATTGAAAGCAAAAAGGCTCAAGAGTACTAGAAACGAAGGTTTGGTAAATTGATAGAAAATTCAGACCGAAGGATTCAAGGGTTCAAGGATCAAGATTATGAAGAATTAAGGGATTGATTGAAGAAAATCATCCAATTTATAGAGAAACTGGAGAAAAGACAAGATTAGCATGACATTGATATTTTGGCAATTGATTTCGAAAATGGCACAATTGAGTGGAAAGAGGAAGGTTATGACACCTTCTATGTCATGAATTATGACATATTGCCAATGCAAAACTTAGATGACTAGAACCCTATGACATCTTGCTATGCCAAGAGTATGACGCATGAAGCATAAAAATAGGGAGCACTAAAGACAAGTTAATTAGGTGGAAATTGCAATTAGGAAATTAGAAAATAGGAAATTAAAGAATAATGAAAATAGGAAATTAGAAATTAGTGAATTAATCAATAATTTTTCATTTATTAATTAATTCACTCACAAAGAGGAATAATTAGCCAATTAAATGAATATTTAATTGTAATGAGAAAACTTAGGATTAATAAATAATTTATTAATCCTAAAGGAAGAAATGACACATTAGGTTAAATGATTAAATCATAAAACCCTAGAAGGCGAATTAGAAATGCGAGGATGACAATTAGGTCTATAATTGACTTGATCATGATTTGATTTGATAAATGACCAATGCGACAAAATGATTTGATTGATAGATGCGCCAATTGACGAGGAACAATGACATATTGATCCAAATTGACATAATTGAGACAGATAACGATCGATGACAAATCGGTTGAAAAATGACAAAATTGACAAAATAGATTGCAAGATGACAAGATTAGACATGACCACGATCGATGACAAATCGATCGCAAGATGACAAGATTGAAGGATTGATGATAAATCGACAAGATTGATAAACCGATCGCCAACTGATAAGATTGAAAATAGGACAAAACCCTAATTAGGATTGACGATGTCCAAAATGATAAGATTGATGATAAAATTGATAAGATTGACAGAAGGACAACGATCGCAAGATTGACAGGATTGATAAGAGGACAAAACCCTAATTAGGATTGATGATGTCCAAATTGATGCAAAATTAGCACGCACATTGATGCAATAAGATAAAATCGATCAAAATCATGACTAGATTATGTTGTCGACAAGACCAAATTTGAGGACGAGGTGACTGAAGAACTGTAGAAGAATGACTCGATGTTCGCAAATGATAAAAACCAAGTGCGTAACATAGGAGAAATGTTAATGTGACGCAAAAACCTAAAATGAGGCAATGCGCAAATGTTAAAGTATGATTCCGCAAGCGTTGACCATTTTCAGGTGTCTACAGTTGCAAAACAACCAAGTACAAGCAACAATACTCCTACACCAGTAGCTACTGATGTAGATGTAGATGAAGATGAGGATGAAGAGGAAAAGCAAGAGGAATCAGCCAATATCATTCCGAGGTATGTAAAGCGGCATCATGATCCAAAGCAGATCATAGGGGATAAGGATGCAGAAATTCTTACAAGAAGAAAGGTCAGAGAAAATTCTTGCATGATCTCTGAATTTGAGCCCAAAACATTTAAAGAGGCACATAAAGATGAAGACTGGATTAAGGCTATGGAAGAGGAACTTGACCAGATAGAAAAGAATGGTACATGGTCTTTGGTACCCAGACCAGAGCACAAAAATGTTATTGGCACCAAATGGGTTTTTAGAAACAAGTTGAATGAAGATGGTACAGTGGTAAGAAACAAAGCCAGATTGGTATGTAAGGGATATACTCAAGAAGAAGGAGAAGACTATGGATAAACCTTTTCTCTAGTATCTAGACTGGAAGGAGTTTGAATGCTTCTTGCATATGCAGCCTTTAAGTGAATCAAAGTGTATCAGATAGATGTAAAATATGCATTCCTGAATGGAATACTTGAAGAGGAAGTGTATATAGAGCAACCAAATGGGTTTTCCCTATTAGAAGATAGTGATATGGTGTGTAGGCTCCATATGTGAGGCCTGTCATGCCAAAACTTTTGGGCACAAATGGAATAAATTTCTTTTTGGATAAATAACCTAGTACAACTAACAAAAATAAAATAATGCACATTTAATTTGGTCTTAACTATATTTTGTGTGAATCAAATAATTAATTTAATTTTGGTGATAATTAATCTAAGTTATAAGCGAGCTATTATTTCTCCAAGAGGTTTATTACTAACTTCCACTAATAAATAATTAAAGTCTCGAACCTAACAACTAATCTCAAATAAAAATGATCAATATTTAACTTATAGTTCTTATATCACAGAGGTCTAACATTTGATTTGCCCTAACCCTTTGATTAATAAATCTATTAAATAAAATATCCATTAATGAACAAGTGTCAAATAAATTTCAAATAAATGGACCAACAGGGCACTACATAGATCAATATGTTTTCCCCCAGGGTTTATCCTACCCAACGTTTTAAATTCTTCTCACTAAATGCTCCTACAATCATTTATTAATTAAAAGAACATTCCTTATTTTACAAATAACCATTTGATCCCAAACGAATATAGAAATTAAACCACATATATATATATATATATATATATTTACCTATATATTTATACATAAGCTTATGAATATATTTCCAAAGGAAGGTGGGGTCTTTATTTTATTAAATTATTCAACCCCCTTTCAATACACTCCTAACACACACATACCTATTTTAAATTCTATGTGTGTTTCCCCTAACCCGAAACTAGGGTTAGGGCAAATAAGTTGACATCTTTTATCCCTTTTATTTTTTGTGCTGTGTGTGTGTGTGAATGGCCTTTCTTTCTTTTTTGTTTCTTTCTTTTTTTTATGTGCATGTGTGTGCAGGTGTGGGTGCGCAGGGCCGAGCCGAAGGCGGGTATATATTTTTTTATTTTGGCATGGCGGGGGGGAGGAAGGAAGGCAGAGGAAGGGAGAGAGACAAGCGGCGGCCACTATGATACCCCACAGGAAGCGGCCACCGTTCACTAATAGTGACGACTGCCGCCCACTGCGGGTTACCATAGTGGCGATCGCCGCCGCTGTGAGTCGTCGTAGGGGTGGGCTTTGCCCTGCTCATTGCGGCAGCCCACAGCGAGCAGCGTTCGCTCACTGCGGTGCCTGCAGGGTTGAGGAAGGTGGCGCCCGGGAGTAGGGATTCATGGCCCTTTCCCCCGGTCCGCACTATGCACAAAAACATTTTTTTTTTGTATTTTTTTTTAATAAAAATTTCCTAACTTCATTTAAACGTATAACATTTTTTTTTTGTGTTTGTATATATATATATATATATATATATATATATATATATATATATATATATATATATATATATATATATATATATATATATAGGTATATATCTAATCTCCTTTTTTTGTAATATGCAGGTCTCAAATAAACATTTACATGAACAATAGGTTCAAGTTTATATATATATATATATATATATATTGCTTTTAATAACTTACTTCAACCCAAACTATGAGTTTTCCCTTCATTCCTTTATCTTTTGCATTATTAAGTCTATAAATACATGCAGAAACTAAAATAAGAACAGTGGGTTATTGGAGAAGGTTTCTCTATTTAATTATTTTTGTAAGCTAACACACATATACTATTTTTTTTTTTTTTAAATTTTTTTTTTAATTTGTAGATAAGGCATTCTATTTATTCCCATTTTATTTAAGAATGAACATTTACAACAAGTTCTAACCTATCTACTTTCTTTTATAAGCTAATGTATATGCTATGTATATATAAATATTCTTTTTTTAAAAACTAACATGCTGCAACTAATATCTACTATGCCTTCTATCAACAACTTGAAAATATAATCTTTTGGTAACAAAACAAATAAACCTAAAACTAAATGTTATCCTCTCTTCCTTTGATAAAATAAGCTACTAAAATAATTTTCATTTTCTGTACTAATTGGGAAAATAAATGACTGTTTTATTTATTTTGCAGCAGCATAAATAACAAATAATCATGTAGTAATAACTAGATTTATTTGCAGAATACACAAGAATGCACAACTCTATATATATTATTTTTTGAGAATTTAATCACATGCTAATACATTTCATATCCCTTTTTATTGAAGATTAAAATACAAACTAATTTCATTTCTCCTTCCCTTTTTGCAATACTAACACAAGTAGGAAATATATACTTCTTTTACAAATTTAAGTACAAGGTAAATGAGACTACAAATAGGTATGAAAACCCAACAAGTATTTTCCCTTCCATAGTAATATGGATACAATATATACACTTTTTTTTTTGAAAATAGATACAACAAAACACCTTTTTTTAACAAGCTAATTTTGAATACATTTTCTTCTTAACACTTTTCTGCAACACAAAATAGCAACCTAGGTCTTTAATATTTCTCTTCCCATCCAAAGCAACCTACAATAAAAACACAACTTGACCATGGAGAGCTCACCTATCAGCCTAGGCTTACTAGAAGCCACCCCCAAGCTTGGAGAACCAAGCACTAGACGGGTTACAAACAAGCAAACAACACAACATATAGGGCATACACTCAACAAACATCTTCCCATCCCAAGCTACACCTTCACCACACTTTGTGATGTTCATTCCATGGGTGGAAGTGGACCAAGTACCATTGGGGAGATTGCAAGCCAAAAATTACAATATCAAGCTACCTCATGGCAATACAATATACAACAAAGATACATCTCCATACCTTATGCCCCCCCCAAAGGCTCAAAGGCCATATTTTCTCCCCTTATGACCCCCAAATGCATACACAAGGCTATGCAGCAAGGGTCACAAAGGACACCCTTGAGATCACTCTCCATAAGGAGAGCCTCTCACCCAAGGCTGTCATACTCCTTCCACCCCAAGACCATCCTACTCCCCCAAGAGTAGGAGATCTTGGACACTCCCAAAAAAAAACAAGAACACATAAACAAAAACATAGAAATGAAAACTACATTTTTTTTCTCCAACAATAATTTACATAAACACATCTTTTTCAACAAGCATTTCCTTCCTTCCACAAGACAACATAAACAACATAAATAAGAGGAAATAAAACCAACCTTATTCTGCCAATAGGTATGTTAGATTTAGTTGGGGATGAGCTACCCAAATCCACACAAACTTTTCTCCAATCCTTCCCAAAAATTCTATTCTTCCACTAATTTTCAAAAACAATGCATAATCTTCAACAATGGAGAGTGGGTGATTACTCACTAAGTCCCTAATCCTTGCCTAAGAAGGCCTCTCACACACTTCCCAACCCCTTGGGTGAGGTGAGAGTTCCCATTGGTTTCTCTTCCCAAACTCTTACACATTACTAAAACTGGAAAGGGAAAAGGTGAGAGAAGGTGGGGAAGAGAGTTTGACATCAAAAGGGAAGGTTGTCTATCCTAGGAGGAACCTTCTAAGTTGAATTTTCGCTCACCTTGGAAAGACCACTTTTTGAATTGACTAAACAGTCACATGGGAGGGGTCACATGTTTCAAAATACCCCTAACCCATAGGTATACCCTTTGGACCTTTGGAAAAGCCTTAAAACTGACCCTGGGAGTCCATTTAACCCCTTAGAAACCCAACTGAAGTTTACCTACGGGTCAAAATTGAGTTGACCACTCCCAAGACTCCCTACCCAAGGCAAATTTGGGACCACACTCATGTGTTTGAATGGATTTGGTAGAAACAAAACTCCCTCCAAGAGACAAGTCAAAATCAATGACACTAATCAGCACACGTGTCAAGTGACACAATAAAATACAATATAAAAATCACACATGGAATTTGTCTCTTGTAGGATTACACATATACATAAAAATTAATTTTAACACTCAATCATCATACACTTCACAAATAAAATACATTACAAATGGGGTGTTGTCTCTCCAAATAGACAACCCCTGACTTAACAAACGTACATTGGTCTAGGTTTGGTTCTCCATATAAATTCCATGGTCACATGGATAATTTTCCTGCGCATCTCAATTAACACATTAGTAATTCCAAATAATCACAATTATACATAATTAAATATAGGGATTTCATTGCACATCAAACACTCATACATTTGGCAACAATAATTCAATATCTCATTCATTCAAATTTGATTCCACATAAGCAATTAACATAATTCTCAAAATTGAACCATTCATAAAATAAGCATCATTTTTCTATCATCAAAATGAAGTTCTGCAATTCCAATAATGATATTCACCATTTCAAAATAATTCTATTCTAGCAACATATATAGTTTCATAATCATCATGCATAAAATAAAGCATCAACATATGTCAATGTGATCCAAATCATGGAATCATATAAGTTCTAAATCCATAAAGCATAAAATAAAACATCTATAATAGTCTCAATATGCAAATAACTGAAAATGTCAAACTGAGTCAGGGTAGGGCCTCACACCCTCCCCCTCTAGGCATGAACTTCCTCCTAGAGTTCATCAAAAAGGTGGGGGTACTATGATCTCATACGTGCTGCATCCTCCCATGAGGCTGTGACATCATCAGAGCAATCCCACTAGACCCTAAACTAGTCCAGCTCTTGACCTCGAAGGCCCAACGTCTGGCGTGCCAAAATGCAAATGGGCTCCAAAGCTAGCTACCCATCCGACTCCACCTGCAAGGCATCCCAATCTAGAATATGAGACTCATCATAGATATACTTCCTCAAAATGGAAACATGAAACACATCGTGGATGCGTGACAGGCTAGGTGGCAATGCTAGACAGTAGGCAACTGGTCCTATCCTCTCAAGGATCTCAAATGGTCATACAAATCGAGGTGCAAGCTTAGAACCCTTTCCATATTGGATTGGACTCTTATGCGGTCGCACTCTCAAGAAGACTTTGTCTCCAACCAAGTAGCTACGATCTATCCTCTTCGCATCTGCATATTTCTTCTGTCTATCTTGTGCCTCTCTAAGATGCTGCCTAATCAAATCCACCTGCTGCTCCATATCCCAAACTATCTCTAGACCAATAGCAACTCTGTCCTCTATGCGGTCCCAACTCAATGGTGTCCTACAAGGTCTGCCATATAATGCTTGATAGGGTGGCATCCCCAAGGATGTGTGATGCCCATTATTATAGGAAAACTCCACTAAGGGAAGGTACTCTTCCCATCTGCTCTGGTGATCCATGACATACATGCGAAGCATATCCTCTAACACTTGATTAACTCTCTCTGTCTTGCCATCCGTTTCTGGATGATAGGCTGTACTGAAATTGAGCTTCGTGCCCATAGCTGCCTATAATGCCTTCCAAAAGGGAGAAGTGAAGAGGGAATCCCTGTTGGAAATGATCTTGTGTGGAAAACCATGAAGTCTGACAATGTCTTGCAAAAACACCTGTGCTACTACTGGTGCTGTGAAGGTGGTACAAACTGGTGAGAAGTGAGCCACTTTGGTCAACTTGTCAATCGTCACCAAGATGGCATCATGGCGATGAGATGACATGGGGAGACCAATGATGAAATCCATGGATATAGTATCCCACTTTCACTCTGGTATAGCATGAGATTGGAGCAACCCACCTGGATGGCAGTGCTCCGCCTTGACTCTCTGACACTCAAGGCATCGGGATACCAACTCGGCAATAAGCTGACACATTCCTGGCCAATGGTATAATTCCCTCAAGTCTGCATGCAACTTCTTGACCCTGGGATGTGCTGCATAAGGAGCTCTATGAGCCTTTGTGATAATGAACTCCCATAATCCCCTGGAAGAAGGTACATAGATGCACCCTCTATGGTGTAATAAACCATCAGACTCTAAGGAATAATCCACATATTTCCCTTCTAAAGTTTCCTTGGATCGTATAGCCTAGCAAACCTCTAAATACCATCTGTCCTCTAGCAACTGCTGCATGATCTGATCTCTCAAATCCGTGCTCATAGACATGGTGTATACCTCGTGACGTCTCCTACTCAAAGCATCTGCAACTACATTTTCCTTCCCTTTGATGTAGTGAACGTCAAAATCATACTCACACAAGAATTCCATCCATCTCCTCTGACGTGTATTAAGCTTCGGCTGAGTGAATATGTACTGAAGGCTCTGATGGTCTGAGTGCAACTCAAAATGATGACCCAAAAGGAAATGTCTCCACCTCACAAGTGCATGCACTACTGCTGCAAGCTCAAGGTCATGAGTAGGATAATTAAGCTCGTGAGTCTTGAGTTTCCTAGACTCAAAAGCTATAGCTCTGCCACCCTGCATAAGTACTGCTCCTAAACCCTCTAGGGAAGCATCTATGCAAACCATGAAATTAGCTGAAGGATCTGGTACTACAAGGATAGGTGCGGTAGAAAGTGCCTTTTTAAGTTCCTGAAAGGCCTTCTCGCACTTCTCCGTCCACTCAAACTTCTTCCCTTTGCGCTGAAGAGAAGTGATAGGATGAGCAACTCTAGAGAATCCCTCAACAAAATGTCGATAATAGCCTGCTAAGCCTATGAAGCTCCTGACCTCTGTCACACTGGTAGGTGCTGGCCAATCCATAATGGCTCTGATCTTTGATGGGTCTACTGAGATCCCATCACTGGATATAACATGACCAAGGTACTTGACCTCTGTTCTAAAGAAAGCACACTTCGACAAACTGCCATACAACTGATTTTCTGTCAAACACTACAAAACCTGTCTCAAGTGCTCCTCATGTTCCTCCTCATTCCGTGAATATATCAATATGTCGTCGAGAAACACAATCACAAAATGGTCAAGGAATGTACAAAATACTCCATTCATGAGACTCATGAAAATTGCTGGGGCATTCGTAAGACCGAATGGGACCACAGTGAACTCATAGTGGCCATATCTAGTGTGAAATGCGGTCTTGTGGATATCACTATCCACTATCCTCAACTGATGGTACCCTGACTTTAGATCAATCTTGGAAAATACTTTGGCATCTTGAAGTTGGTCAAATAAATCATCGATCCTGGGCAATGGATATCGGTTCTTGATAGTTAATTTGTTCAACTGACGGTAATCCATGCATAATCAGAGAGATCCATCCTTCTTCTTCATGAAGATGACTAGTGCACCCCAAGGGGATACACTAGGGCGAATGTGGCCCTTCTCTAAGAGTTCCTCAAGCTGTATCTTGAGCTCATTAAGCTCATTTGTGGTCATTCTATATGGTGCTCATGAAATTGGTTCGGCTCCTGGAACAAGGTCTATATGAAAATCAATTTCTCTACGGGGCGGCATACCTGGTAACTCTGAAGGAAATACATCTAAAAATTCCTTAAGGATAGGATGGTCGCCAATAGATGGTTCTTTTTCCTCTTCTTCCTCTCTATCACTAATGGTGATGGCAAATAACTGACATCCCTTTCGCATGCTCTGCTTAAGCTGCATGGCGGAGATCATATGAAGAGACACAGGTGTCTAAATTCTAGTGATCACTATGGGAGAGCCATGATCATCCTCACACTCGATCCTTTTCAGGCGACAATCCATCTTGGCTCTGTGGGAATAAAGCCAATCCATGCCAAGTATGATGCCATATGATCTAAGTGGTGTAACTCTAAGGTCTACTAAGGTGGTGGTATTACCAATCTGAAGCTGACAACCCTTAACCTCTAATTCCACTGACACTCTAGCTTCTGAAGCTAATTCCACTTCCCAACTGACCTCTTGTCTAATTGCCACTAGCCTGCAATGCTCCACAACCAATGGAGATATAAAAGAGTCAGTAGCTCCTAAATCAAATAATATAGATACACTGCTACCTCTGATCATACCTGCTATCTCAATAACCATGGCCTGATGCTCTGCCTGGTGGTTGTCAACCACTGCGAAGACCCTATGGGACTTGCCCATATCCCCAACTGTCAGCTCTGATGCTGCCATCCTCTGATTCCCTACCATTTGACCCTGAGGAAACTCTCTCACCATCTGTCCCATGGCTCCACATGTGAAGCAAGTGCCACATGCTTGAAACTACACTCCCTATGGTCTGGAGAAAGACTATCCCCCTGTCCTGCTAGAACCACTATACCCACCTCTGGAGGACCGCTGAGTCCTCACCGGAGGTGTGTAAGGAGCCTGAGATCTCTGATCTTGCCTCTGACCCTGTGACTGCCACTGCTTGGGCTTCGTGCCCTACTGACTTTGCAGAAGCCTTTGCCTCTGGTTTTGTTGTGACTACTGCAGAGGAGGGGATTTGGAGAACCTCGATGAGTGTCTGTTGTTACCTTTCCAATGGGGTTTCTGAAACCCATAAGTCTGTGGTGTAGGGTTACAGTTCTGGAACCGATCCTTTGAGTCCTGGGGTCTGACCTGAATCTCCTCGGCTATCAAAGCCTTCTCCACGGCAACCCAAAGGCTCCCTGGAGTGGCCATTCTCACTGGTCCTGCTATGCCAGAGTTCAATCCTCTGATAAATCGATTGACGAGAAGCTTCTCATATTTCAGGTAGTCTACATACGGTAAGAGTTCAAAGAACTTGTTCTCGTACTGGGTCATTGAAAGACCCTTCTGCTGGAGGTCATGAAACTCATCCACCCTATGCTGTCTGAAATGCTCTGATAAGTACCTCTCCCTGAATCTCTCTGTGAAAATCTCCCAAGTGAGGGTCTCTATCTCTAAGCCACACTTAGATTCTTCCTATTTCCACCATGTGGAGGTTGTTCCTCACAATAGGTGAACCGCTACACGTGCTTTTAGATTGCTCTCATAAGAGCACAATGTAAAGCACCTATCTAGGCTCAAAAGCCATGCCTCTGCTTCTACCCTATCGGTAGATCCCCCAAAAGATGGTGGTTGAAGACGCATGACCTCTCTGATTAGATCCCCTGGATCCCGACGTGCCCTCTCAATATACACTAGTGCTACGGCTGGAGGTGGTGCTGGTAGGTGAATGGACTCAGGCTCATGCCCAACCTAACTCTCTACGGGATTAGGAGGTGGACTCTTACTTCATTCCTATTCTACTATTCTATGGCTTCCTGAGTTCTGGTTCTCAACATTATGATCTACTACCGAAAGCCTATCCTAAACTAGGCCAATCAGGTTCTGTAGGGCTACCAAGATGTCTCGGTTTGGGTCAACTAATCATTCAGGAGGAGCTACTGGGTTCACTTCCTGAACTGATTCCTCCCTAATGACCTCTTCGCGTGCCATGCATTCACGCCTAGGGCCTCTACCACGTTTGTGAGTTTGTCACGTAGTTGGAGGCATCTTATGCATGGATTTAAATTATGAGGATTATGATGAACTGCTTATGTGAATTGCCTTGATATGTGGTAAATTGTATTGTATAATGTCAATTCTATGTAGAGTGATTGAATTATATTCTTAATTATTTGTTTAATATTATATGAGGCTATTGGAATGTACTAATGTTTAAATTGAGATGCATAGGAAATTATCCATGTGACCATGGAAATATTATGGAGAATCAAGCCTAGTCCTATGTACGTTCGTAAAACTAGGGGTTGTCTATTTGGAGAGACAACACCCCATATGTATTGTATTTTATTCGTAAACATAATTGTTTGCATGTGTGTAAATTGTATTCATTAAATTTGTTTAAATCATTCAAGGGACAATTGTCATGTGTATAATTGTGATGTGGAATTAGTTTTGTAGTGCCACTTGACACATATGTTGTATGTTGTGTTGGCAATTGTCATGTCACTTTTTGGAGAGATTTATTTTTGTTTAATTGTTATATCTCCTAATTATCCATGAAGGTACCAAGAAATCTAGGATAGTGAGCCATAAGGAGGGTGATCTCAGAGTTGACCCATAGGTTAACTTTAGGTGGACTTTCTAAGGGTTAAATCAACTCCTAGAGTCAGTTTTGGAGCATTTTTATTAGGCCTCATGGGGTACCTATGGGTGAAGGCCAAATTTGGCCATGTGTCTTTCCCCTAGGCCTTGTTTAACCACCCAAAAAAGTGGGTTTTCCTAGATGGTCAAATTTCATATTTAGGAGTGCCATCCTTGGTTAGATAACCTTCTTGGTTTGTGTCATTCGTCTTCCCCATTTCATTCCTTTTCTTGAGGTGCCTTGTTAGGGAGTGTGTAAGACCTAGGGAAGACCAACCAATGGAAGTCCCTCACTCTATCCAAGAGGTTGGAAGGAGTGAGAAAAGCCTTCTTAGGCTAGAGATTGAGGCTTAGTGAGCTAATCACCCACTCTCCATTTTTCGGAGATCTTGCAAAATTTGAAAAAAAAAAACAATTTGGAATAGGGATTTTGGCTAAGTGTTGTAGAAAAGTTTTGTGGATTGGGCTGCTCTTCTCCAAGCTTTCCCTAGAATACCCTTGGTAGATTCAAGGTAGGTACATTATCTTGCTTATATGTTAAAATATGTTTGTAGAATGCTTGAATGAAAAATATTGTAATTTTTCTTTGTATTGTATTTGTGAAAGTTTCTATGTGGTTTCTTCCTTTACTTTTGTTATGCATTTTATTGTGCTTTGGGAGTATCCAAGGCCATCTTACCCTTGGGATGGCAAAATGGTCTTGGAGGTGGAAGGAGTTTGACAACCTTAGAGTAAGAGGCTCTCATCATGAGAGTGATCTCAAGGGTTTGTCCATGTGACCCTTGCTGCATAGTTCTGTTTATGCATTCAAGGGTCATAAGGGGAGAAAATATGGCATGTATGCCTCTGGGGGTCATAAGGATATGGGGGTTAAGATGAGTTTTTTTGTGTTTTTGGATGCCATGAGTTGGCTATGAGTTACTATCTAGTAGATCTCCTCACAGGTACTTGGTCCACTTCCACCCTAGTACAACATCACAATATGTGATGAAGTTTCAGCCTTGGGAATGGGAATATGTTTGTTTTGTTTTTCCCCTTGCTTGTTTGTGTTTGTTTGAGTGTAACCCATCTAGGACTTGGTTCTCCAAGCTTGGGGTGGCTTCTAGTAAGCCTAGGCTGGGAGGTGAGTACCCCATGATCACAACCTTAAAATTTTGAATGCAGGTTGCTTGGAAAGGAAAGATAGGAGTTGCAGATTTTACTTAGTTGCAGAAAGAAAGAAATAAGGATGTATTTATTGTAATTATTTTAAAGAAATAAATGTGTTATTTAGTTAAGTCCTCATTCATTAGGAATGAGAGACTAATTGGGTATTTTACCCATTTGTAAAGATTGACAACTTGAGTTCATACATTCATATAAGAAAAGCATTTTTATTTAAATTCTATAATATATTATGTTGTTGTTATTCTTATTTAAATTTGCCTTAAACTGAAATTTGTTATTTATTTATCTCTACAAATTGTATAAAGAAAAAAAATGAAGCGAAATGTAGAAAATGTTATGTTAATGTTACTAGTATTTTCTGTGCTATTTATATGTTGCTGCAAATGTATTTACAACTGTCATTTTATTTTACTTAGAACAAAAAAATCAGAAAGCTAAAGTAAACCATGTAAATTTTACTTTCCCTATAGATATCTAAGTGAAGTTAAAAAAATGCTCCTACAGTCATATTTATTATTGTCATTCTTATTCTTGTTTATACATTGTTGAAAATTAATCTATAAACAAAATCAATAACAATAAAACTATTTAAAGTTTTTTTAGCTTGGTACTATCCTTCACTATCATAAAATGTATTGTTGTTTGAACAAAAGAAAAAAACGGGGGAAAAATATATGCAGTTTTAGTCTTAAACAATGAGGGTATAAGTTAATCTATTTAACAAACTACATCTAGCTATGGGCTGCCTATACATTTTTACTTTTTTAACATCCCTGCATGATGATGTCTAGATTTCTTTTTAGGAAAAGAGACAAAAAAAAGAGACTCTAACCCTAAGATATATATATATATATATATATATATATATATATATATATATATATATATATATATATATATATATATATATATATATATATATATATATATATATATATATATATAAATAATTTTAAATATGTTAAACAAAAATATATATATAATAAGCAAAAAAAAGAGGGGGGGAGTACCTTCCCCAAGGTCAAACCACTATGTGTTAACACAGTGGATGGCACACGGGTCAGAACATTGTGTTTACACATAGTGGATGGCGCAGGAGGTGCTGCCACTGTGTGTAGACACAATGGATGACCTGGGCTGCCACTGTGCTTACACACAGTGGATGACACCAACCGCCAATGTGTGTGCACACAATGGACGACACCGCACACCACTATGTGTATGCACAATGGCATCTGGGGGAGCCCTCACTATGGAACCTGACCTCCTCTCGACCTCCACCCTTCCATTCGGTCGCTGCCTTGCCCTATTTCGGCCCTGCATAACATGTAGCACACACACACACACACACACACACACTCGAAATAACATAAAAAAACAATAAACCCTAACCCATTTCGGGTTAGGGAAAAAAAAAAAAAAAGAAACAAATTAAGGAAGGAAAGGGAAGAATATTTGATGTAAAAAAAATGCAACCCTAACCCAATTTCGGGTTAGGGTTAGCATTTAAATAACCAAGAATAATAAAAATGCAACCTTAGCCCATATTCGGGTTAGGGTTTGTATGTAAAAATAATGGGAGGGAATTTGAATTAAGTTTTTAAATTACAACTTGAAATTTAGGGTTAATTTATAAGTTGCATTATAATATTTAATGGGCATAGTTGATTCGTTTTATTAAAAGAAATGTACATGTATAAATAGGTTTAAATAAAGAATTGTCCACCCAAATTGTTCGTATGTATATAATTTATATATATGCTATATTTTTCAATATAGGTATATATACAATTATTTATACATATTTGAGGTTAAGTTGAAAGCCTATTTAGATTTATTTTATTAAATTTTATATAGTTATCTTATCGCATTATTGACGTAATTTTATCAAGGAAATTTAATAAGGATATTTCTAAGATAATTTTTGTATTTAATTAAATATGGATGTCAAGTGGAAATTAATTTGGGGAAAATTTGTAAATGAGAATTGCTAATTAATTTAAACGAATTTTTGACATATGAGGCCAATGTTGGCCAAATTATTTAAATCGACAAATTTGAAGGTTTAGGGGAAATTAAAATTGACTATAGTATAAAATTAGATTTATTTGGCAAATGACATTATTGAATTTGAACCCTTACCAATTAGATTTAAATAATGAAATTTGTGTGCGCTTGATTAATTAAATTTTTAATTTAAGATATCCTCATCATCATTCAATTAGCCTAGCATAATTTAAATGCATTTGAGATATCTAGATATCCCTCGACTTTAATTAGTGGCAAATTAATTAGGTTGATTAAATTAACTAATAAGATTGCGAGGACCCTCTTAGGGAATAATTAGCCCCCATGTTAATGTCACCCTTTTAAGTCAGTTAGCTAACCCAATGTTAGTAAACATTTCTACTTACAACTTAGTTAAGACAAAATTCAATTGTTTTATTTATAGTGTAGACTATTTTGAGAGTTTAGGTGTTTAAAAAATAAAATAAAAAAATTGTTGACCTTTTTTTTGCCCAAAAGTTTGGGCACAACACCATAAAGCCTTGTTTGGATTGAAGCAAGCACCTAGAGCATGGTATGAACATTTACACTCACATCTTGTGAAGATTGGATTTGAAAGAACAAGTGAAGATAGCAATATCTATTTGAAGCCAAAAGGAGATCAGATTCGATCTGTGAAGTGTTTGTTGATGACATAATTTTTGGTGGAGATGACAAGATGAGCCATGCATTTGCAGATGAGATGAAGAAGGAATTTGAGATGTCACTAATCAGAGAAATTAAGTTCTTCAATGGACTACAAATTCAACAAATGAAAGATGGTATCTTTATCACTCAGTCCAAGTATGTCAAAGAGGTGTTGAAGACCTTTGGCATGGAAGACAACAAACCGGTTGGCACACCGATGATGACTAGTTGTAAACTGTCAAAAGAAGATTACTCAGCATTAGTGAATGAGAAATATTACCGGTCAATGATTGGTAAGTTGCACTATGTAGTACACAGCAGACTGGACATTGCACATGCAGTGGGCATTACTGCACATTTCCAGAAAAGTCCAAGAGAATCCCACTTGGTAGTAGTCAAGTGGATTCTTAGATATCTAAAGGGAACTATAGATTATGGATTGTGGTATCCATATAGTAATGATTTCAATCTCAAAGTGTTTACTAGTGTTGATTGGGCTGGTAATGTGGACGGCCGAAAGAGAAAAATCGGTGGTGTATTCTTCCTTGGTGGTAGATTAGTCTCATGGATGAGAAAAAAGAAGAGTTGTATCTCTTAGTCCACAACAGAAGTAGAATATGTAGCAACATTTATGACCTACACTTAGACAATTTGGATGAAGCATGTATTAAGTGGTTTCAAAGTCCCTGTATTTGAACAGGTGAGTATATTTTGTGATAACACAAGTGCAATTAATATTTCCAAAAATCTATAGTTGCATGCTAGAACCAAGCACTTTGAGCTCAAGTATCATTTCTTGAGGGAGAAAGTTCAGAAGAAAGAGGTTGTATTGGAACATGTTTCCCGTAAGGAGAAGTTAGCAAATATTTTCACCAAGCCTCTACCGAAGGATACATTTACCTATTTAAGAGGTGAATTAGGGGTGCTGCCCCTTCAATGGGTGAACTAAAGGTATGTGCTCCACATCAGTCAGGTATTCCATTGACAAATCTTTTTCAGGATTGATGTGTTGAAGGATGCTACTCCTTAGGGGGAGCAGCATAGTGGATCATGAATGTTTGTGCCTCCACTTTGGCATTGTTGTCAAAGGGGGAGAAGATGTGAAGCAAAAAAGATATCTACAGTATTGGCTACACATAATATGGAAGAGATTGGGAGAAGATGTGAAGCAGAGAGATATCTTTGTATATTGCCATCAATGCCAAAGGGAGAGATTGTTGGCATATGTGCAGAGTTTGGTGACATGATATTGTATGTTGTCATTGATGTCAATATGCTAAAGTATGAACTGGTATATTGAAGTAAATAAACTGGAAGTGAACCGGTATTATGGTACAAGTGAAGTGGTATGATGAAGTGTGAACTGGTATGATGAAATGAACCGGTATATGTAGAAAGTGAACCGGTATGTGAACCCGTATATGGAAAGTTTGTATTGGGGTTCTTGGTTGATGCATTCCAAGTCTATGTGATTCAATTGATGACATCTTGTGATGAGTTAGCATTGAAATGAAGATGAGATTGTGTTTCCACGTCAGCCTTGTGCACGTGAATAATCTTCTTGAGGATCTTGCATGAAGAAGGTTGATTCTATCCACCTCAGGAATGTGCAAAATCTTAGTAAACGGTGGAGAGCACGTGATGGGTTATCAGCTTCCAGAAGTAGTGAAGAATAGATGATGGAGAACATCTTGAGATTTGTTCAAGATTGTTTTACTCTATGCAATGTGATTAAATGGTTAGGATTGGATGGACTATATTGATAACCTAGATGCTTAGGGTTTAGGGTTTATGCTACCGACCTAATTGTTGTCTATTTGGTCGATGATGATTTGCATTGTGAAGTTGTTGGAAAATGTTTTGTGTGTATCCAAGTGAAGAGATACTTGATTCTTGCCAAACCAGTGAAGTGAGTAGATACCTGCAGAGTGTTATTGCAGAACTATAAGAACTGAAGTGGATCTGCCTTAGCATTGAGTGTTATTATCAGATCAGTGTATTACCTGTTGACTTCTCATCAGTTCAACAACTGGAAAATACCTTTACTAGGTATCTTTAACAAGATTTTTGTAAATCCTTTAACAGGGTGACTCAAAATCATTGAGTTCTTCAAATCATCTTGCGAGGTAACCTTTAACAAGGTTCTAACCTTTAACCAGGTATTTAGCCATCCCTTAACTGGGTGATCCCTAGCAAGATCGGTTCCTAGCAGAACCTATTGTAAAGTCTTTAACCGGAGTGGCCTCCTAACAGAGCGGACTTCAAAAGAGTTCAAGAACAACTTGTGAGTATTTATCCCCACCATGGTTTTTCCCAGTTGGGTTTCCATGTGAAAAATAACCGTGTCATGTGTGATGCTTTGTCATGTGATGTTTTAGTGTTTTCTATTAAGCGGCAATGCATGTTGATTCAGTGGTCATGATATTTCTAATGTATTACTTGTTTAAGCATATGGGTGAAGTGGAAATAAGATATTAGGTTTTGTGGAGATCTAAGTGTTACTGGTATATGACTTTCACAGTCATTGTGTTATATCGGTATTGCCTTGATTTAGAACAGTGATGATGTTCATTGGTTAGTGCAGTCTTTGCAGTTTATGAAGTTTTTGTCCATACTGATTCACCCCGCCCCTCTCAATATCTATTGAGTATTTAATATTCATCATTATTCATCATTGTAATAGGCCTTAAACAAGGCATAAAGGGGCGATTTTGGGTCTTCTTATGTTCTAGTTTCCCATTCTACATCAGGTGGTATCAGATCCATTAAGGTTCTTGAGGGTGGAATAAGAAGATTGAAAAGATGTCAGATGGAGAAGACACTAGTGATGGGAGAAGGATGACCAATGTTGAACTGGAGAAGTTGGTAAGAGAGTAAGTGACAACAAACAAAGAGATGAGAAAAGAATTGGATAAGTTGAAGGGTAAGATAGACAAGAATCAAGGAGACTCTGATGAAGAAGAAGAAGGGAATTATGATGATGCCCTTTTGCAGGCAAGAGAGATGATACCTATAGATCAGAGAACTTTCCTTGAAGCCCATGAGAGAGTAGGTAGAAAAGATGACAAAGAAATCCTACCCATCATCACTAGGAAGATGAACCTAGAAGAAGTCATGGATTGGTTGGAGGCCTCAGAGAATCACTTTGAGTGTGAAGATGTGCCTAAGAACCAAAATATGAAGACTACTAAGTCTAAGATGAAGGGATCTGCCCTTTGTTGGTGGAACTTCTTGTAAAATGAGAGAGTAGAAGAAGGGAAGAACCCCATCTCATCATGGAAGAGGATGGTTGCTGAGGTGAAAAGGCAATTTTTACCGGGGGATTATGAAGTGACAATGCACAAGAAGTTGCATAGCCTAAGACAAAAAGGATTTAGATGTGAGTTGATACACAAAGGAATTTCACAAACTGACCTTAAGAGAAAAGGTGCCGGAGAATGAGAAGTAAAAGTTAGTAAGATACATGAATGGCCTCAAGTATGCCATTCAAGATAAACTAAGTCTCTTTAATCCTAAGATAGTTTATAATTGCTATCAAATAGCATTAAGAATTGAAGAAAATTTCAGAAGAAAGGGAGATCAGCAAGGTAGAGGAAGAGGAGAAAACTTTAGAGGAAGAGGTAGATTTGGTGGAAGAGGAACATCTCCTAAACCACAAGGAGAGTAAAGTAATCAGGAATCAGACAGAGAACCAAGTCATAGGGGTTATTTTAGAGGAAGAAGACCAAATAGAAGAGGTAGATTTGGAGGTAGAGGAACCAATGTGTTCACCAGAAGGTGTTTCACATGTAATCAAGTTGGCCATCGGTCATTTAGATGTTCATAAAACAAAGGTTCTAATAGTCAACGTCAAGAAAGAAGAGTTCATTTGGCACAAGAGGAGGGCACCCAAAGTCAAGACTATTGGCATATGTGCAGAGTATGTTGACATGATGATATTGTGTTGTCATTGATGTCAATATATTGAAGAGTGAACCTGTAATATGTTGAAGAGCCGGTTTATTGAAGTTAAGCAACTGGCAAAGTGAACCGATATAATGTTGTCAACTGGTATATGTGCAAAAGGTGAAGCAGTACATTTGTCCAAGTGAACCGGTATATGGAATGTTCTCTATCAAGGTTTAATATGGTAAGACTACCGAGTGGTAGTTCCAGCCTCAGGGTTTCCGGTTGAAGTGTTTTGAGCTTGTGTGATTCAATTGATGGCATTGTGTGATGAGTTAGCATTGTAATGGAGATCATATCATGTTTCCACATCAACCTTGTGCACGTGAAGGATCTTGTATGAAGGGGATTGATCCTATCTACCTCGAGAATATGCGAAGTCCCTGCAAATGGTGAAGAATGGATGATGGGTTATCACCTCCCAGAAGCAGTGAAGAATGAATGATGGAGAATGTCTTGAGATCTGTTCAAGACCATTGTATTCAAATGCAAAGTGTTCAATGGTCAGGATTGAACCGATTGAATTGCTCAACCTAAATGTTTAGGGTTTAGGGTTTATGCTATCAACCTATCTGTTAGCTATAAGGTTGATGCTGTGTTTGATGTTGAGGTTGTTGGAAAATGTTGTGTGTGTATCTAAGTGCAGAGATACGTGATTCTTGCCAGACCAAATAAGAGAATTGATACTTGCAAAGTGTGTGTGCAGAAGGAAGGAACTAAACCGGATCTGCATTAGCATTGAGTGCTATTACCAAATCATTGTAATACCTGTTGATCTCTAATCACTTCAATAGTTAGAAAATCACTTAACAGGGTAGCTTTAACCAGCTTGCTGTAAATCCTTTAACAGGGTGACTCAAAGCCATTGATCTCATAAAATCCTCTAACAAGGTAACCTTTAATAGGGTTTAACCCTTAACTGGGTATTCTATCCATCCCTTAACCGGGTGATCCCTAACAGGACCGGTTCCTAACAAAACCTGTTGTAATAGTCTTTAACCAGACTAGGCTCCTAATAGAGTGGACTTCTAAAGAGTTCAAAAATAGCTTGTGGGTATTCATCCCCACCATGGTTTTTCCCTGTTGGGTTTCCATGTGAAAATTATGTGTGTCATGTGTGATGCCTCTTTCATGTGACATTTTGTTATTTCCTGTTTAGTGGTGAATCATGTTGATCTAGCAAATTATTGTATCTCAGAATGATAGAATATCTGTTTATGCATAAGGATAAAGTGGAAATGAGGAAGTAGGTTGTATGGAAAGATAAGTGTTTCCGGTTTATGTCTTTCACTGTCTCATTATGTTTAACCAATAGTAATCTGGTTTAGACTGGTATTAGTGATTGTCTGTCAAGTGCACTGTTTGTAGTTAAACTAGTTCAGGAAATGTTTTTGTGTCTGTACTGATTACCCCCCCTCTCAGTACCGGTTTGGTACTCATTGTTCATCATTGAGTTATCAATTGGTATCAGAGCATCCTCCAGGTCCTTTGTGTTGAAAGCTTAACCACTTAAGGGAAAGATCCTATTGTAATGATGAATAGGGAAGGTCCAAAGTTCAACAGAGATAACTTTAAAATATGGAAGGATGAAATGAAGATATACATCAAAAGCATGGGTGCTCAACATTGGAGCTATGTTGAGAATGTTTATGTTATCCCTACCAGTACTCTCACCCATGACCAAAAGAGAGAGATTGAGGAGAATGAGCAAGTCATGGAAGCCCTAATTAGTAGTTTATCTAACATTGAGTTTATTGATGTTCAGGACAAAGAGAATCCCAAAGAAGTATGGGATACTCTTGAGAATATCTATCGCGGTGATGAGCATGTGAAACAAGCTAAGGAAGAAAGCCTTAGAAGAAATTTTGAAGACATGCGGATGGTTGAAGGAGAGACCATTCAAAAATATGGAAAAAGAATCAAAACTATTGTTGGAGATATCAAGAGTGCAGGTGGTAAAATGGAAGATTCCACTGTTGTTAGCAAAGTTTTGAGATCCTTATTACTAGTCTATGCAATAAGGGTTTCTTCTATTTAGGAGTTGAGGTCAATAGATAGGAATAAGGTATCCTTAGACTCCATCATTGAAAAGTTGACAACCTATGAGCTAAATCATTTCGATGGCAGTGTTCGGAAGATTGAATCAGCCTTTAGAGCATCTGCTACACCATCTAGAAAAGGAAAAGAAGCTAGTACCATTGGGGAACCAAGACAGAACAGAGAAATGGATGATGAGGAGATCTTGATGGAATTTGAAGCTCTTCTTGCCAAGAGACTTCCTTAGGGAATTGGTAAATACAGAGGTAAGCTTCCTTTGAAGAAGTTCAAAGGAGGAAACCAGAGAAACTATTTTGTAGTAGTTGATGAAGGTGTCACTGATGATAAATCAGAAGACGAAGAAAATGAAGATATTGTGTTTGTAGTAGTCAAGGAAGATGTGTCAGACAAGAAGGCTCTTGTCTCCTGCTTTGATAATTCCAATGAGTGGATTATTGATAGTGGCTATTCTCACCATATGACTTGTGACTGGAGTAAGTTTCTATCCCTTGAAGAGTATGATGGTAGTGTGGTTCATTTTGGTAATGATGCACCATGTATGGTAAAAGGCAGAGGGTCCATCCTTCTGAATGGAAGAAGCAGTGCTAACAATGTGTATTGGGTAGAAGGTCTAAGGCACAACCTTTTGAGTTTTTCTCAACTAAATAATAATGGACTCACTCTAGAATTCAAAAATGGAGTGTGCAAAATCAAAGGAAAGAGTGGTGAACTGATGGCTACTGGTATGCAGACCAAAGGTAACCTATTTAAGAAAAATGCTAATGTCAGTACATGTCTTATGACTAAGTTTGAGGATAGCTAGATATAGGAGACTCTGCCATGTAAACTTTGACAATATTGTGCAGGCTAGTAAGATCAAGGCAGTTAGAGGATTGCCTATGTTGAGAAAACTGGAAAATCCTTTGTGTAGAGAGTGTCAACTGGGGAAAATGTCTTCCTCAACCTTCAAAGGTAAATCTTTCACTACAAACAGTTTACTTGATCTTGTGCATACTGATTTGTGTGGTCCTATGAAAACTTGGAGTGTGTAGGGAGATAGGTATTTTATGATTCTTATAGATGATTGCTCAAGAATGATGTGGGTCACATTCTTGAAGGACAAGTCTGAAGCCTTTGGAAAGTTCAAAGCTTTCAGAGCACTAGTAGAAAAGGAAAGCGGTAGAAGAATCAAATGCCTTAGAATTGATCGAGGGGAATTCACTTCTGGTGAATTCAACAAATATTATGAAGAGAATGGCATCAAGAGGCAACTCTCTGCCCCTCGGACTCCATAGTAGAATGGCCTAGTAGAAAGAACCAACCGGACTATGGTTGAAGTGGCTCGAACTATGTTGATTCAAAGAAAGGTTGCTCACACCTTTTGGAAAGAAGCAGTGAGCACTGCAGTCTACACAATGAATCAGGTACTCATCAAGAAAGGAAAGGATAAGACTCCTTATGAGTACTGGACCGGTAAGACACCAATGGTAAGCTACTTCAGAGTGTTTGGTAGTAAATGTTATATCAAGAGGAGTGAACATCAGAACAAGTTTGATGCTAAATGTGATGAGGGAATATTCCTAGGGTATTCCACAAAGAGAAAAGCTCTCAAACGTTTCAACAATAGGACTTAGAGAATTGTTGAAAGCATCAATGTTAGAGTTGATGAAAACTCTGAGAAACCTGAGGAAACTAGCAGAGAGCATGTAGGAGATGAACTAGTAGTAACCTTTTGAGAACCGGTTGCAAATCAACCCAGTACCAGTAATTGTGCTCCTACACCAGTGGATGTTGATGCTAATAAAGATGAGGATGAAGAAGAAAAGCAAGAGGAATCTATTAAGAATATACCTAGGTATGTAAAACTCAATCATGATCCAATGCAGATCATAGGAGACAAAGATGCAGGAATTCTTACAAGAAGAAAGGTAAGAGAAAACTCATGTATGATCTCTGAATTTGAGCCCAAATCATTCAAAGAGGCACATAAAGATGAAGACTGGATCAAAGCAATGGAAGAGGAACTTGATCAGATAGAAAAGAATGGTACATGGTCTTTGGTACCTAGACCGGAGCATAAAAATGGCATTGGAACCAAACGGGTCTTCAAAAATAAACTAAATGAGGATGGCACAGTGGTAAGGAACAAAGCCAAACTAGTATGTAAAGGATATGCCTAAGAAGAAGGAGAAGACTATGGAGAAACCTTTGCTCCAGTAGCAAGATTGGAAGGAATTCATATGCTTCTTGCATATGCAACTTTTAAAGGATTCAAGGTATACCAAATGGATGTAAAATATGCATTTCTAAATGGAATACTTGAAGAGGAGGTGTATATAGAGCAACCAGATGGGTTTGCCCTATCAGAAGATAGTGACATGGTGTGTAGGCTACATAAAGCCCTATATGGACTGAAGCAGGCACCTAGAGCATGGTATGAATGCTTGCACTCCCATCTTGTGAAGATTGGATTTGAAAGAACAAGTGAAGATAGAAATATCTACTTGAAATAAGAAGGAGATCAGATTCTGATCTATGAAGTATTTGTTGATGACATAATCTGATGCTCTGCTAAATGGACAAGGTTAGCAAATGACAAACAACACAAGACACAAGAAATCATTAGTGTTAGTCAAACAAAAACTAATCTAAACAGGCATATCAAAAGAAACACTAAAAACATGAAAGAATATTTAACTAAAGAAGCAAATATGATGAGGCATCTCCAAATACCTCCCAACATGCTCTTAACTTCTTCTCCTTTGTTCCTCTCCTCTCCAAGTTCCAAAATAGTGTAGCTCTTAGTAGCTTTTTGCACTATGGATGCTTATGGAGGTTTGAGATTGAAATATTGCTCTAAATGTAAATAAAGAAGCTAATATTAAGCTATTGATACTAAAATGATTTATTTTAACTAAAATGACAATATATGAGTTTGCTATGCTAAATGCTCTCTAAAATGCCTATAGGTTAAATGCATACAAGTTTTCAGGATCTGGATTATGAAGAAATGGGCTCTATTTATAGGAAAAATGGAGCAATGGATGGTTGAGATTGAGTAATCTCAACAAGGGTCAAGATTGAATGATTTCAAATCCATGTGAGGGCATTCAACCCAATCCTAGGATGACAAGTGTCAGTGTAAGATAGGTTGAGAGGGGACGGAATAAGCATTAAATGCTTGATATGACCTTGGAAGTTAAAGTCAAGATTAGTTGGATGAATAAACTCTTTATTCAAAGAATAAAGCTTTTATCCAATGGATAAACTCTTGTGCAAATGTGAAAAGGATAAATATGGTCAAAACAATAAATGTTTTGGGGAGACAAGTTTGAAATAACCATAAATGGTTATGTAAGAGCCATAAATGGTCATGTAAGAGCCATTAGTGGTCTTGGAAGACTTTGGGGGTTAATTTGTTGAACACACAAAGTATTAAATGCTTTTCAAAGACTTTTGAAGTCTTTGAGAAGTGACTCCATTTTGCTTAGGAATGTGACAATAATTAGGGGATGGATTAGGCTAATTAGGAAGGGGTTAGAAGAATCTAGAAGGGGATTATATTTTGCAAGTGGATTTGGGGGGTGAGGGAAAATAGGATTTGATTAAAATAAAAATTCATTTATTCCAATAAATGTGTGCAAGTTGCATTTGTAGGAAAATGCAAGTGGGGTGGGATAATGATTTAAATAAATGTTTTATTTAATTTATTTAAAAGAGGAAAAGGGGATTTTAATTAAATAAATAGATTTTATTTATTTAATTGATTGGAATTTGATTTAATGAATTAATTAAAATAAATTGAATAATTTATTTAATTAATAGGAGAATGTTTGGAGATGAATTAATTAAATATTAATTTAATTAACTGATGGCTAGTGGATTTTTAATCAAATAAATAGCGAATATTTATTTAATTAAGCTGAACAGATTTGTGTGACTACATTTGCCCCTCTTTGAGACGATGTGGTTTATCGCATTGTTTCAAAGAAAGAAAAACTGGTGTGAAGAAATGCCCCATTAAATGTAAATTTAATGGGTGGTATGCCCCCTCGAGAGATGGGCCGAATTTTTTTTTTTGAAAAATCGGGCGATCTCTTGAAAAAGAATGAAAAGTGGAGGGGATGTAGAATAGAAGAAATTAGAACTAATGATGAAAGAAGGGGAGAAAATGGAGTGAATATGAAGAAACAACAAGCCAGCGAGTACCCTAAGGTCATGCAAGAGATACATAGCAAATGTAGTGTGGGGTTTGGATTGATGCTATACAATTGATCAAAATTGGATGGACAATCTAGTGCAATCGATTTAATTGCCCCAGTCAAGTCAAAGCATGATAGTTGATGTCAGTTGGTCACTTGGACATGATAAAGTCTGAGTAAGTGAATCAAAGTGACCTGACGTGACCTAGACAATTGATGTAATTGCCTGATGAAGTCAAGGTATATGAAGAAAAATACTCGTTGAGACGTAGACAATTGATGTAATTGTCTATTGGATTGTGTTTGATTGGTTGATCAATTGATAGTGTGTGCATGTGATGGATGGTTGTGGGGAATCATGGCAGCCCCGTTGAGACTAGGTCATTATGATAAATGCTTGATGTAGTCTAGGATTACCATGATCGATTACCTATTGAGATCTGAAGATACTTGATCAGAGTATTTGTTGATAGTCTAGGTGTGTGGGAGTCGATGTATCTATGTAGACAGAGTAACTCGCTTAATTTTGTGGATGAGTGGGGATGGGAAGTGATGAAGGGATTAGGATGATGTTGATGATCAAGATAGGGAGGGTGAGGGGGGATTCGATGTTAGATAGAAGATATGGAGGACTAGGATCGAGTCATATGGAAGAAGATGAGTAAAATAGAGTATGCATTATTATGACTATGTATGCATGATATGCAGCTATTATGAATGTATGGATGGGTGGAATGCAATGAAATGCAATATATACAGATGAGATGAGATGATGATCCATAGTGCTCTATTTTCATCATTGAGCTTTAAAATGTTGTAAGAAAATACAAGCAACTTGAAATAAAGATTCAAGATGACCAGAGTATTTCTTACATGGATTTGATATAGCAAGTTAATACAAGCAACTTGATATAATGGATCAAGTTGACTTGAGTATTGCTTGCGAAATAGACAATGATTATCTCCTTTCATGCATGACTTGGATCGTCCTCCTTGATCTTAGGCTAATCATATCCTGAGACAAGTGCATACCATAATAAGAGATAAAACCTTTATCCAGTTTAGATGAGGTAGGAGGAACCAAAGAAAGAGCATTGTACCTGCAAACAAATAGTATATACATAAAGAATAAAGAATATGGATCCTTGGTAATGGTTCATGCTCATATGGTCAAGGTATACGCTATAGTCAGCAAGCCGTAATGATCTATGACTGCATTTGGTATAAGATCACGTAGCTTGGTGAACTTCCCACGTAGGCACCATTAGTACATGCCCCAGAACTTCATCGGAAATAATGCGCAGATGATACAAAATAAGGGTTGAAAGATCCCGATACAGATAAATGAATGATTGTACTCACAAATCAACCAAGTATTTGATAGCTTAACATAATTTTCTTGTCAAAGAAAATGTCACTTTTGTCTTTGTTTTGGTAAGGAAGGATGCATCCTTGTTGAAGATAGTTTTGAGTGTTGATGTTGATTGTGTGGTTTGATTGATAAATGGTCATCGTGTGAGTATTATGTCAATGTTTTTTTTGTATCTATGTAGATGAGTATGTACAAGGTGTTGCCATGTTTTTGTTGGATTTTCGATGGTTTTTTGATGTTTTTGGATTTTGTATTGTTTTTGGATTTTGTGAGACTTTTTTGAATGTTTTTGGATGTTGTGAGACATTTTTGAATGTTTTGCCAATGAATCACCAGTAATGTAGAATCCACTTCCATCATCTAGATTTAAAGGTATTGCCCCCAAGTTTACACATGACTATGAAAAAGTGGGATGCAAGACGCATGAAGTACTATCTCTTTATTGCAAATCAAATAACAAGCCATGGTTGATGGATGGATGGATGTATGTATGAAGGTGATCGCAACGAGCCTAAAAGATACTGGAGCCATTGTCTTTACGAGTGGTTCCTGTTTACCAAGTTTTCACCATCGCACTTACCCAAGGTGTCACTAGAGTGGTTGTTCACCGTTTGGATGCATGATTTTTCTTTACTTTTTTGAATGTTTTTGAATTTCTTCAGGACATTTTTCTGAATGTTTTTGTTATTTTCTGGTATGTAGGGGAGCCTGATGCTCTATTTAGCTTAGGTATAAAACCATTTGAGGTGCATGCTATTGATTGGATCTATGAGTGGTTCTCCTTCTGATGTAGCCAACTGATATGCCCCGGACCCGAATACAGCAGGGACAACATATGGGCCCAGCCAGTTTGATTCAAACTTGACTTGATGTTCTTTGTTTGGTTGGTTGCGAGGATTCTCTTGGAGAACAAGATCACCTACCTCAAATGTACGAGATCTAACTTGGTGATTGTAGCTTCTACTCATGCGTTGTTGATAGGCTTTGAGGTGATTATATGTAGCTTGTCGCTTCTCATCTAGTAACTCTAAGTCCTGAAGATGGCATACTCTGTATGCTTCATCATCAATGAGATTGTGCAAGGAAACCTGTAATGATGGTATCTCAACCTTAATAGGTAAGATAGCTTCTGCACCATAGACCAATGAATAAGGAGTTGCACCTGTAGGGGTTCGAATGCTAGTTTGATATGCCCATAGCACTGGATTCAATTGAACATGCCAATCACTGTTGGCATCATTAACTATCTTCTTTAGGATCCTCAATATGTTTTTATTGGATGCTTCGGCCTGACAATTGCCTTGTGGGTAATAGGGAGTGGAAAAGTGGTGTTGGATATGAAATTTTTCACAAAGTTCATGAACATCCTGATTTTTAAAGGGAAGACCATTATCTATGATGATGGACATGGGCACACCATACCAGCAAATGATGTAGTTGAGGATGAATGAGTCGATTTGCTTGTTGGTGACTTGGGTAAGTGGAACAGCTTTGATCCACTTTGTGAAATATTCAGTGGCGGTAATAATGAATTTATGGCCATTGGATGAAGATGGATGAATCTTACCCACAAGGTCAAGGCCCCATTGATAAAAAGGCCATGGTGTTGTGATTGGTTGCAGTTCCTATGCTGGTGCATGTATCAAGTCATTGTGAACTTGACATTTCTTGCATTTTCTGACAAAGTAGTAGGAATCCTTTTCCATAGATGGCCAATAGTATCCGTTGCGTAGGAGTTTCTTGGCTAGTGACAGACCACTTGAGTGAGTCCCACAAATTCCTTCATGTACCTCTTCCAAGGCCTTTGTTATCTCATCTTGTTCCAGACATCGAAGGAGAGTACCATCAAGACTGTGTCGATATAGGGTTTAAACAATAATGGTATATCGAGTAGTTTGGCGAATGAAGGTTTTACGTTGGTTATTTGATTGGTTGGGAGGAAGGGTGTGATCATGGAGATAGGTGTAGAATTCACCATACCATGGGGATTCAGAACCAACAAGGTGACATATCATTTCGGATTCGGGGATATCATAAGTGAGAATCCAAAGCTATTCTACCAAGAACTCGTAGCGTGTTGAATTCTATGGAAGATCTAGGAGAGATGCAATGGTAGCCATAGCATCAGCAGCTTAATTCTAATCTCTTGGTATCTGCTCAAAAGTGATAGTAGTAAATGATGTCTTTAGAGTGTCCACCATTTGCTTATATGGCATGAGTTTATCATTTTTGGTCTGATATTCATCTATTGCTTGTCGAATGACCAATTGTGAGTCACCATATACTTGTAGTTCTTGTAATTTCCATTGTACTGCTAGACTGAGTCCTATGATCAAGGCCTCATATTCTGCTATGTTGTTTGTGCATGGAAATGTGAGCCTGTAAGACTTCGGGATGCTATCACCTTGAGGTGTGATAAACAGAATACCTGCCCCCCAACCATGCCTAGTGTATGAACCATCAAAGTATAGTTTCCATGGTTGTGTTGTTGTGATCATGAATATCTCTTCATCTGGAAAATTGGAAATGAGAGGATGATCGCCTATGAGGGGTGCATCGGCCAACTAATCTGCAATAACTTGACTCTTGATAGCTTTACGGTCTACATACTCGATGTCAAATTCACTTAAAATCATTACCCATTTGGCCAAGCGGTCTATCAATGCTGCTTTGCTAGGTAAATACTTGAGTGGATCAATCTTTGCAATGAGTTGTACTTTGTGTGTTAACATATAGTGCCTTAGTTTAGTGGCTGCTAAGATTACTGCTAAGCAAGCTCACTCAATATGTGTGTAATTGAGTTTATAGCCCACCAGTGTGCAAGAGATGTAGTAAACATCACACTCTTTTCCTTCTGCATTATGTTGTGCCAATAGTACACCCAATGCTATACTTGTTGCTGAGATATAGAGTAAAAATGGTCTACTTGGATCTAGTGGCATCAACAAGGGCAGATTCATGAGATAGTCTTTAAGCATCTGAAATGCTTGTTGGCATTGAGCATCCCACTGAAAGTGGATGTTCTTGTGTAGTAGGTGTGTGAATGGGTGACACTTATCAACCAATTGTGTAATGAATCTTTGGATGGATTGAAGCCACCCTTGTAATGTCCTCAGCTAACTGATATTCTTTGGTGGTGGCATATCCATGATTGCTTTTACCTTTGCTGGGTCGACCTCAATACCTTTAGCTGAGACAATGTATCCTAGAAGCTTCCCAGAGGTCACTCCAAAGACACATTTCTTTGGGTTGAGTCGAACATGGTATTGTTCCAGTCTATCAAAGATTTTATCTAAGATGTGGAGATGCCCTTCTCTGGTGAGTGATTTTGCTAGTAAGTCATCAACATAATCTTCCATCATAGTATGCATCATGTCATGGAAGATGGTGGTCATTTCTCTTTGATAGGTTGCTCCTGCATTCTTTAGACCAAAAGGCATTACATTCCAGCAATATGTGCCCCATGGATAGGTGAAGGTTGTCTTATGTTGATCCTCTAGTACGATCTTTATTTGATTGTATCCTGAAAAGCCATCCATGAGTGAAAGCATGGCATGTCCTGCTGTCAGATCCACTATGATGTCGATATTTGGTAGGGGGAAATCATCCTTAGGACATGCCTTGTTTAGATCTCTAAAGTCAGTACAAATGCAGATGCCCCCTTTTGGTTTGCTGACAGGCACAATGTTATAGATCCATTTTGCATAATCAATTGGTCAAATGAAACCAACATCTAGGAGTTTCTTAAGTTATGTTTTGACTAGTACTGCAATCTGAGGATGCATCTTGCGAAGCTTCTACTTGATAGGTTTGGCTCCTTCTACAATGGTGAGGTGATGCATGACTAAGTCAAGATCAAGCCCAGGCATGTATGCATATGACCATGCAAAGTTGATCTGACACTTTTGAAAGAACTCTATAAATTTAGGCTGTTCCTCTGGAGTGAGAAGAGATGCAACATGTATGAGGTGAGGATTTTCAAGAGTCCCCACATTGTATTCTTTGGTTTCCTTGATGAGAATCATTGATCGTTCTTGTTGTGCATTAGCAGGGAGAATGTCAAACCCTTCATCCTCAGGCACCTCAGAGAGGTTTTCACCATTGGATACACTCTTTCTTTTTACTTTTGTTGGATCAAACAGTGCCACAGTGTGGTTTTCACTAGAAGATCCATGTTTTATTGTTATATTTTTGTAGCTGAAAGGTTTGGCATCCACCCTGAAGTATGTTGCGCTATTAAGTTCAATGGCGAATCCAGCTTTGTGATCCCCACTTGGTAGGTTATCCCTTAATTCCAAAAAGTCAATGATGGCCTCATCATTTTGGAAGAAGTCAAGACATGGGGGATTTGGTTGGTTCCATTCGATGAGTTCAAGGTGGATAATGGGCATTACTTCATCGATTAGGTTAAGTGCATTAGATGTATCAGTGAGGGTTAAGATGTTATGGTGAAGGTCATTAATGGTACTCTCCCTATCAGAATTAGGCGTAGGATGAGACATAGGGTCTATGGAAGATGTTTCCAATTCAGGAACCTAAATGGGCTTTATCTATGCTTCTCCATAAATAGGGATGTCTTTGCGTGGTGGAGGTAATGATGTGTCTTCCTCATCTAAAGTGTTAAGCTGTACAGAATCAAATTCCCACTAATGTGAGTCAGTCTCTGAGTCACTTTCCAACATCCAATTACTATACCATACTAGGATGTCTTTTGAGTTAAATACTGCAAGTATGATTGGTTGATGTACCTTTGTAGTGATTGGTGTTGCAGGGAGTATCGATAATATTGACTCAGTTGCTTCTGCTAGAACTACTGGTGTTGTAGATGTTGTTGTAGGTTTTGACACAATTGCTGCTGTTAAAGGTGTTGTTGATGTTATTACTACTACTGATGGGATTATTGGTTCATTGGGTGGGATGAATGGCATTGGTGATGGTTGTGTGGGGATTTTGAGCCTCGGTGGGGCAGTTGTGATGGTGCTTGATGATGCTTTGATAATAAAAGGTGTCCTCTTTGCAATAGGCTAATATAGTGGTTTGCTGGGTTTTCCTTTGAATCTGAGCTTAGGAAAGATCTCCTTTTCAAAGCCTAGGTCGGCATTACCTTTGGGCTTTAATTCTGGCAGCAGTGGTTCATGTCATCCTTGTTTGCAATATCCCAAAGCACTCTGACCATCATACCCCATTCTTTTCATAATGAGGAGGCCTTTGCCATATTGATCCGTAGGAAGTGTAGCTTGTGGTATATCAGTGGTGATGGGATCTTTATAGATCCATTTCGCTAAGTCCTCATCTTGGGTTTCTTCTTCTTGACTCTTTCCAAGGATGAAAGGCGTCAAAGCACATGCTGGCATGATCAGTGGTTGCTGGAGTAACTACTTTGGTTTACCATGTGTTCTAGGAGAAGTGGGCATTTGTCCCACACAAAAGAGTTGACTTAAGTTGTATTCCCCAGGACCTTCCTCTACTATCTTCATCTTAAGCTTTTCTTGCTTAGGTATAGTGGTGTTTGAACTAGCAAGAGAGGTGGGACTTATATATGATGTGGAGGAAATGGCTTCTCTATTATTAGGAATGGTAATCTTTGGTTGATGGCTGATATTATGGCAATACGCAAAGGGATTTGCATCACCCAGGATTGTGATCTCTACACTGTTATGTGGGAACTTGATACATTGATGATAGGTAGATGGAATGGCTTACATGGCATGTATCTAGGGTCTCCCTAACAATAGATTGTATGGCAGAGGAAGGTCCAGAACCTAATAGATGATGTGCTTTACCACAATGCCCACTCGGATTACCATAGCTCTTTTCGATGAACACTCTGCATTGTCATAGGCTTTGATTGTGATCTTCTTACGAGGATCCACTGATTCTATTGCATATCCCAATGCTATGACCAACTGTAGTGTACAAATATTCAAACCTGCTCCATTATCAATCAAGACTTGCTTGATCCTATGCTGGTTGATAAAGCCTTCAATGTGTAGTGAAGCATTATGAGGTTGCTGGAAGGAGGAGTTATCACTTTCAGAAAAAGTGAGACAAGGTGATGACTTTAGATTTCCAACCATGGCTTGAAATTGGTCTATATTCAGATTTGCAGGGACTGATGCCTCTCAGAGTGCTTGATCCAAGATAGTTTTATGAGATGGTGATAGGCGCAATAGCTCTAAAATAGATATAAGCATAGGTGTTTTGTCTAATTGTTCCACAAGATTGTACTGCTTTGGTATGGAGGTGGTGCCTTGTGGAGCTGCCTTTATGGTAACTTTGCTGCAACGCATAACAACATTGCAATTTGAGTTGGAATTTTTGAAGGTTATAATTGCAACTTGTTAATTGGCATCATACAGATGATTTACAGTGTAATTATATGTAGCCTGTGTATAATCAGTGGTATCAGTGCCTTGCCTGGAAGTGGAAGGACCCCTTTGATCTTGTGATGGAAGTGGATTTTTGAACATCAGATGATCATTATTTGTTGTTTTTGGGTCATGTCCTTCAATTTCAATTTCTCCTTGGTCAATAAGATCCTGAATAAGGTCTTTTAATCGGTGACAATTACTTGTCTTGTGTCCTCTTCCTTGGTGGAAATCACAGTGTTCAGTATCACTCCACCATGCAAGTTTGACCTGAGCTTCATAGTTTGATGTTTTAGGTAGAGTGACCAAATTTTGAGAAATGAGTTGTCACAATACTATTTCAATGGGTTCCCTTAAGGGAGTGTATGTGCATTTCTATTTTTGCTGACAAGGTCTTGGTTCATCATGAGATGTGATGCGACCTTGATTGGAAGGAACATTTGTGTTGTTGTGAGGTGGAGGATTCTGTCCTGCAAACCAAACCACAGGTTGTGCACTTTGTATAGTCCTAGCATCCACAACCCCATCGTTGACGATATTCTTGTTTTTATTCTAGAAGCTTGGTTTATCGCTATTGAAGCATGGGTGAGGACCATCCTTTGGTTCATTATAGATTTTGATGAGTCCTTTCTTGATGAGGGCCCATTCACATTTCAAACCCTTGGTGATCATATCATTAAAAGAGTATGTGTCTTTGACATCCAAGTGAAATTCCATTTCTTCGTTTAAGTTGGAAATGAATATTTCCACTAGTTCTCATTCACGTAACTGAAGAGAATGTCTGCTAGACATTTGGCACCATCATTGTAGGAATACTGAGAATAGTTCACTTGGTTTTTGTTTGGTGTTGCACAAATCAGCCATGGTGATGTCGTGTTCAATGTTATGAGAGTAATGAGCTAGGAACTTCCGGATGAGTTCCTCAAATGTTCTAATGCCACCTGATAGTCAAGAAAACCATGATGTGGTTATTCCTCCCAATCTGTGGGGAAAAAGGCACATTAGGTATGTGTCTTCATATGCCACTTCAAGATAAGCAGAATAAAATTCTTTGACATGATCACGGGGATCTCCCTTTCCTCTATATTTTTTGAATTTGGGTGTTTCGAATCCTCATGGAAAGGGTGGCATATAAAGATTCCTATCAAAAGGATAGGGACATATGTCATTGAGTGAGAATTGGTTAGTTTTGACACCACTATGAAGTTGTTGGACAAGATTCTCGACTTGTTGCCACAACATCTCCATTTCATTTGGAGGAGGAGGTGGTGGGTTACCTCGAGGAATGTTATATCTGATGGGATCTCGACCTCTTTCCTCTTCATAGCGACTTTGTCTTTCTGATGCTTGTCTTAATTGGGAAAGATCAAAGTCAGAGGGGAGTTTTTCTCCTTCTTGAGTGAGTTTTAAGAAGTGAGCATCCGCATTGCTCCTGAGTATTTCGTCAAATAGTCTGTTAAAGAGAGGGTTATGTTGGGCCCTTTCTATTGTTGTAGGAGTAGGAGTACTTGGGTTTTTATCATTCGCATTTCCTCCAAGTGCTTCTTGAAATTCATTGAAATTTTCCTCTTCTTCTTCTTCCATTTCTATTTCTCTTTGCCTTGACTGTGATCGGGTTTGGGCCATTTTGTTTTACAAGTTTTTGTTGAAGTTGTGTGAAAATGATGATGAGTTGTTTGATGAAATGAAAGATTGATGGTTGGTGAATTGTGTTGCATGTAGATCTCTAGCACTTTTAAGGTAGATGTAACCGAAATTCCTTCGTTGAATTGCTTGTTTGTTTGATAAGATTTGATGTGATAAGGTGTAGAGAAATCTGAGATGTGTTACAGATTGAACTACCTAGTAATGAGAGGATTCACTCATGAACTAGTTTTAACTTGCGTAGATGTGTCTCTTAGGATGAGCTTATCCTAGATGTAGAAACAATCTAAAAGGTGATGTGATGTGATTGATTCAAGAAATATCCAAAAGAGAACTTGGGACAAGAACCTCTTAATGTTTTGAGAGTTGGAACAAATTGATGATGAAGTGATGATGGATGAAAAATGTTTTCAACTTCAATAAAAACTTTGTGTTACAAATGGGACAAACTCTACCTCTTCCCTTTCGGGTGTTGGTGGTATTTCTCAAGCTATGTTGTATGTGATATAGATGTTTGGGAAAAAGTTGGGATTAATCTTACCTCCTTGGTTTTTGTGATAACTCAGAGCTCTATATTGCATAAAAGCTCTGGGGTTCAAAGTCTCTGAATCAAATTCGTTTGTTTTGCCTTGAAGGTAGAGACGCATGTGACGTAGAAAGACTCTATGTGAGACAAAGATTTGTCTATTTATATAGAAGAATTTCCTCCTTTTGATCAAAGCCTTTGAGCTTAATGGTCTTCTTTTCAAGTTGATATTCTGATGACGCTTCTTCTTTCGCAAGATGTGAAGAACGGTCATAATTTTTTGATACTTTTGTTGTTTGCACTTTGTTTTTGATGTGTTTGGTTGTTTTGGGAAATGTTTGTTTGGATGAATACTTTATTTTTGGGAGTGATTTTCTGATTTTTCTTTGACAAGAAAACAAAGCAAGCACACAAACACAAGAATGTTGCCCCCAAAGGCACAAATGAGTATGGGTCTAGATCAACCCAATCTTTGGACTTGTATGTGACCCTTCCTTTAGATGTATTTTAAGGTGTATTTCCAAAGCTTGAAGTCGGCTCAATTTGCACTTGGTCTTTGACTAAAACAAACACACTTCAAACACTTTTTATCCCTAAGGTCAAATGGCCAGTTGTGATAAATTTAGCCCACATCTTGATATTTCTTCGACTTTGGTACTACATACCTTATGAATCCCGCCGTGGCAGGTAAGGATGTGATATAATAAGTCTTGCACGAGCATAACAAATAGATGATCCCTATGATGGGGGAGTCACCACTTTTATTAGGCCACAAGTGACTTTTCAAAAAGCTATGTTTCTAGTCAAGGAAATAAGTATGGTGAGTATCTTGGGAGAAAAACCATCTATGCTCTTGCACTAAATTATATCGCAAATATCCTCAATCAATAGAATGGGTGGGCTACTACTTAAAGGTGTTTAGTCATGTTCAATGTTTTTGGACATAAGTTCATTCTGCAGTGACTCACTTAAGAGCCTTGTAACTGGTGGTGGGGCCCATTTGTCCTTTTGGCCAATTACACTATAGGAACAGCTATACCCAAGGCTACAGTTTTTTCTCTCACCTGATTTCTATAGTGGCTCAAAGGATTTACCGTGCGAGGTCATTCCCAAGAGTGATGTGTCTCTTGGTAGGCCTCTCTTAAAAAGATAAAATTTTGAGTGTTACTAACACTTTTCTCTTGCACCTAGGACCACAAAAGCCAAGGGAGAGGATAGTGTGTGTTAGAAGTAGGACCACTCGACCGACTTTTTGCACAAGTGTGCCAGGCATGAAAAATACTTGTTCTTTTTAATCTGCCATTGCAATGTGATCTAACTATTTGGAGATGTTGCTCCAACAACCATGGTGTTCTTTTTAACTTCAAAGGAAAAATATTTTGTAAACTAGGAACTTTGAAATCCTAGTCAACTGAATTGAAAACACGTCTTTCTTGAAGTAAAATTGTTTTTGAGCTTTGAAGGAAAAATGGCTTATTCTTTTTAGATTGCCCAAAACAAAGTGTTGATTGTAAATTTTTTTAAGTTGATGCAAGAAAATAAATTTTATTTTGTTGATTTTAAGCAGCAAAACGAAGTTTGTTTCCTATCTTGCAAGAAATAAAGTTGTTTTGTATAAGTTTGTGGTTCTTTTTACCTTGGACCAATGAAATTCTTTTTTAAGAGCCCAAACAAATGTGTGATTCTTTTTTTAAAAGCCCGAATTTGAAATGTGAAGTTAATTTTAAACCAAAATAAAAAGTGAATTCATTTTTAAAACCAACTTCGAAAACAAGTTAGTAAAAAATATAAATCTACCTTTTAATCTAATTTAAATCTGCACAAAAGAGAAAAATAGTTAGTAAAATCCGCCTATTTGGTGGGCTTCTACAAGCCTTTTTTTTTTGGTTTTTTTGGTTACAAGGTGATTTGTACAACATTCTATTACAATAGCGCTAGTTTGCATTTGAACGGAGGCACTATTTTACACAAACGTGCTAAAAGAAAGGGAAAGACAGAGAAGGCAAAAGCGCTGAAACAGGGTGAATAGTGCCAAAACAATGTCAAACGTGCCAAAACAGTGTCAAAACCACTGAACTTGATACAATAGCGCTATTGTAAGAACAATAGTACTAGAACAACAAGTATTGATAGCGCTGGAACAAGTTCAATAGTGCTAAAATGCAACCTATGTGACATTTTCAACATTCAAACATGTTATTGGTTAAAAAAAATTGATCTTTTTGGTGTTTGGATTCAGGTCGGGTTCACCAAATGATGCTCTGCTAAATGGACAAGGTTAGCAAATGACAGACAACACAAGACATAAGAAATTGTTAGTGTTAGTCAATCAAAAACTAATCTAAACAGGCATATCAAAAGAGACACTAAAAACATGAAAGAATATTTAACTAAAGAAGCAAATATGATGAGGCATCTCCAAATACCTCCTAACATGCTCTTAACTTCTTCTCCTTTGTTCCTCTCCTCTCCAAGTTCCAAAATAGTGTAGCTCTCAGCAGCTTTTTGCACTATGGATGCTTATGGAGGTTTGAGATTGAAATATTGCTCTAAATGTAAATAAAAAAGCTAATATTAAGCTATTGATACTAAAATGATCTATTTTAAACCAAAATGACAATAAATGAGTTTTCTATGTTAAATGCTCTCTAAAATGCCTATAGGTTAAATGCATACAAGTTTTTAGGATCTGGATTATGAAGAAATGGGCTCTATTTATAGGAAAAATGGAGCAATGGATGGTTGAGATTGAGTAATCTCAACAAGGGTTAGGATTGAATGATTTCAAATCCATGTGAGGACTTTCAACCCAATCCCAAGATGACAAGTGTCAGTGTGAGATAGGTTGAGAGGGGAGGGAATAAGCATTAAATGCTTGATATGACCTTGGAAGTTAAAGTCAAGGTTAGTTGAATGAATAAACTCTTTATTCAAAGAATAAAGCTTTTATCCAATGGATAAACTCTTGTGCAAATGTGAAAAGGATAAATATGGTCAAAACAATAAATGTTTTGGGGAGACAAGTTTGAAATAACCATAATGGTTATGCAAGAGCCATAAATGGTCATGTAAGAGCCATCAGTGGTCTTGGAAGACTTTGGGGGTTAATTTGTTGAACACACAAAGCATTAAATGCTTTTCAAAGACTTTTGAAGTCTTTGAGAAGTGACTCCATTTTGCTTAGGAATGTGACAATAATTAGGGGATGGATTAGGCTAATTAGGAAGGGGTTAGAAGAATCTAGAAGGGGATTAGATTTTGCAAGTGGATTTGGTGGGTGAGGGAAAATAGGATTTAATTAAAATAAAAATTCATTTATTTCAATAAAAGTGTGCAAGTTGCATTTGTAGGAAAATACAAGTGGGGGGGGATAATGATTTAAATAAATGTTTTATTTAATTTATTTAAAAGAGGAAAAGGGGATTTTAATTAAATAAATAGATTTTATTTATTTAATTGGTTGGAATTTGATTTAATGAATTAATTAAAATAAATTGAATAATTTATTTAATTAATAGGAGAATGTTTGGAGATGAATTAATTAAATATTAATTTAATTAACTGATGGCTAGTGGATTTTTAATCAAATAAATAGTGAATATTTATTTAATTAAGCTGGACAGATTTGTGTGACTGCATAATCTATGGTGGAGATGACAAGATGAGTCATGACTTTGCAGATGAGATGAAGAAGGAATTTGAGATGTCACTCATAGGGGAGATTAAGTTCTTAATTGGACTACAAATTCAGCAAATGAAAGATGGAATCTTTATTACTCAGTCCAAGTATGTCAAAGAGGTGTTGAAGACCTTTGGCATGGAGGACAACAAACTGGTTGGTACACCAATGATGACTAGTTGTAAAATATCGAAAGAGGATGACTCAGCATTGGTAAATGAGAAGGGATACCGATCAATGATTGGTAAGTTGCATTATGTAGTGCATAGAAGACCAGACATTGCACATGTAGTGGGTATTACCGCTTGGTTTCAGAAAAGCCCAAGTGAATCCCACTTGGTAGTAGTCAAGTGGATTCTTAGATATCTAAAGGGAACTATTGAGTATGGATTATGGTATCCATACAATGATGATTTCAACCTGAAAGTGTTCACAGATGCTGATGGGGCTAGTAATGTGGATGACCAGAATAGCATAGTCGGTGGTGCATTCTTTCTCGGTGGTAGACTGGTCTCATGTATAAGTAAAAAGCAGAGTTGTATCTCTCAGTCTATAGAAAAAGCAGAGTATGTTGCAGCTTTCATGAACTGCACCCAGACTATTTAGATGAAGCATGTATTGAATGGCTTCAAAGTTCCTGTATCTGAACCGGTAAGTATATTTTATGGCAATACAACTACAATTAACATCTCCAAGAATACAATTTTACATGCTACAACCAAGCACTTTGAACTCAACTATCATTTCCTGAGGGAAAAGGTTCAGAACAAAGAGGTGATGTTGGAACATGTTTTCGGTAAGGAGTAGTTAGCAGACATATTCACCAAGCCTCTACCAAAGGCTACTTTTACCTATCTGAGAGGTGATTTTGGGGTGCTACCTCTTCAAGATGTAAACTAAAGGTTTGTACTCCACATTAGTCAGATCTTACTTTGCTATATATTTTTAGGATTGATGTGTTGATGGATGCTACTCCTCATAGGGAGCAGAATAGTGGAATAGGGAAGCTCGTGCCTCCACTTTGGCATTGTTGTAAAAGGGGGAGAAGATGTGAAGTAGAGAAGATATCTGTAGTATTAAACAGAAGATGTGATGCAGAAAGAGAGATATCTTTGTATATTGCCATCAATGCCAAAGGGGGAGATTGTTGCCATATGTGCAGAGTATGTTGACATGATCATATTTTGTTGTCATTGATGTTAATATGCTAAAGAGTGAACCGATAATATGTTGAAGAACTGGTTTATTGAAGTTGAGCAACTAGCAAAGTGAACCGGTATAATGTTGTGAACTGGTATATGTGAAAATGGTGAAGCGGTACATTTGTCCAAGTGAACTAGTATATGGAATGTTCTTTATCAAGGTTTAATATGGTATGACTATCGATTGGTAGTTCTAGCCTCAGGGTTTCTGGTTGAATTGTTTTGATCTTGTGTGATTCAAGTGATGGCATTGTGTGATGAGTTAGCATTGTAATGAAGATCAAATCATGTTGCCATGTCACCCTTCTGTGCATGAAGGATCTTGCATGAAAGAGATTGATCCTATCTACCTTGGGAATGTGTGAAGTCCCTACAAATGGTGAAGAACACATGATGGGTTATCGCCTCCCAAAAGCAATGAAGAACGAATGATGGAGAATGTCTTGAGATCTGTTCAAGACTGTTGTATTCAAATGCAAAGTGTTCAATGGTCAGGATTGAACCGACTGAATTGCTCAACTCAAATGTTTAGGGTTTAGGGTTTATGCTATTGACCTATCTATTTCTTATAAGATTGATGTTGTGTTTGATGTTGAGGTTGTTGGAAAATGTTGTGTGTGTATCTAAGTGCAAAGATACATGATTCTTGCCAGACCAAATAAGAGAATTGATACCTGCAAGGTGTGTGTGTAGAAGGAAGGAACTAAACTGGATCTGCATTGGCATTGAGTGCTATTACCAGATCATTATAATACCTATTGATCTCTAATCAATTCAACAGTTGGAAAATCACTTAACATGGTAGCTTTAACCAGCTTGCTATAAATCCTTTAACAGGGTGACTCAAAGCCATTGAGTTCATAAAATCCTCTAACAAGGTAACCTTTAATAGGGTTTAACCCTTAACCGAGTGATCCCTAACAAGATCAGTTCCTAACAGAACCTTTTGTAATAGTCTTTAACCAAACTACGCTCCTAATAGAGCAGACTTCTAAAGAGTTCAAAAATAGCTTGTGGGTATTCATCCCCGTCGTGGTTTTTCCCTGTTGGGTTTCCACGTGAAAATTATGTGTGTCATATGTGATGCCTCTTTCATGTGATGTTTTGTTATTTCCTGTTTAGTGGCGAATCATGTTGATCTAGCAAATTATTGTATCTTAGAATGATAAAATATTTGTTTATGCATAAGGATAAATTGGAAATGAGGAAGTAGGTTGTATGGAAAGCTAAGTGTTGCTGGTTTATGTCTTTCACCATCTCATTATGTTTAACCAGTAGAAATCTAGTTTAGACCGGTATTAGAGATTGTCTTTCAAGTGCACTGTTTGCAGTCAAACCGGTTCAGGAAAAGTTTTTGTGTCTATACTGATTCACCCCCCCCTTCTTAGTACCAGTTTGGTACTCATTGTTCATCATTGAGTTATCAAAGACATGTAGATCTGGAGCAAGGGGAGTGTTTGATGTTCAAAAGGACCCTCTTGAAGCTACCAACCATCAAGGAGCCACCACCGAGGAAGTCATTATTTAGAACTAGTTGCAAGGTAAGTGGAAAGGTATTTATAGTCATTGTGTTAGCAAGCTTGGATTGAAGAAACTTCCTCACCTGTGCCCCTACAAAGTCTCCTGGTTGAGCAAAGAGCAGCAAGCCTTGGTAAGTAAACAAGTTTGGGTTGATTTTCAAATAGGTGAATATAGAGACAAGATTTAGTGTGATGTTGCAGAGATGGATACTTTCCATTTACTCCCTGGAAGACTATGGAAATATGATGTAGACTAATGACATGATGGGAAGACAAATGTCTACAATTTGACCAATGATGGTGTTCAATACACTATGACCCCACTATCGGATGATGGTAAGGATGATCATGTTGTGATTAGTGTCATGTTAGTAGGGAGGGAGGAGTTTATGCATACAATAAAAGAGAAGGATACCCCATTCTCTTCCATAGTGGTGAAGCCAAGAGAAGAAGTGAGAAAGAAAGAGGAAGACAAGGTGCAAGAAAGGACTGTAGGTCCTAGAGAAGTGAAAGAGTTGTTGGAAAGATACAAGGGTATAGTTGCAGGAAGCAAACTAGAGACCCTGCCACCTTTTAGAGATGTAATTCATTGCATTGACCTCATACCAAGCTCAATATTTCCCAACAAAGTAGCATATAAATTGACCCCTAATCAGAATGAAGAACTGGCATGGTAAGTACATGAGTTTCTAGAGAAAGGATTCATAAGGAAGAGTATTAGTCCTTTTGCTGTCCCTACACTATTGTCCGCAAAGAAGGAAAGTACATGGAGATTATGTAATGACTCAAGAGCCATAAACAAGATTATAATCAAGTATAGGCTCCCTATGCCTTAGATAGAAGATTTTATGGACTATCTAGTAGGAGCCAAGTACCATTCTAAGGTGGATTTGAAGAGCGGCTACCATCACATCAGTATAAGAGAGGGAGATGAGTGGAAGACAACCTTAAAAACAAATGGAGGACTTTATGAATGGTTGGTTATACCATTTGGCCTCTCAAATGCTCCTAGTACATTCATGAGACTCATGAGTGAAGTTTTGAAACCTTTTATCAATCATTTTGTTGTTGTATACTAAGACGATATCTTGTTTTATAGAAAGAATAGGGATGAGAATATAATACATTTGGATTTGTTGTTGAAAAGGTTGAATGAAGAGCAGTTGAAGATCAATTTGGAAAAATGTGTCTTCTTGCAGGAGGAGTTAGTATTTATTCATTTCATGATCTCCAAGAGCAGCCTCAAGATGGATCCATCCAAGGTGGAAGCAATCCTCAATTGGCCTACACCTAGAAATGCAAGTGAGGTAAAATCTTTCCATGGACTTGCAAGCTTCTATAGGAAGTTTATTAATAATTTTAGTGGTGTATGTGCACCTATGATCAACACTATAAAGGGAGGTAGAAAATGCCAATTTGTGTGGACTAGTGAAGCAGATAATTCCTTTGAGTATTTGAAAAGAAGGGTAGTAGAGCAACCTATATTGGTTCTACCTAATTTCCATAAGGTTTTCACCATAGAGTGTGATGCAAGTAACAAGGAAGTAGGAGTAGTCTTGAGTCAAGAAGGTAGACCAGTGGCCTTCTTTAGTGAAAAATTGAATGAAGCCAAACAAAAGTACTCAACCTATGAGTTAGAGATGTATGCAGTGGTTCAATATTTGAGGATATTGAGGCATTATTTGTTGCCAAAATATTTTGTAGTCTATACTGATAACCATGCTCTGAGTTTCTTGAATAGGCAGGACAAGTTGAATCACTGACATATGAAGTGGATGGAATACCTTCAAGCATTCACTTTCACCATCAAGCATAAGAAAGGAGTAGCAAATAAAGTAGTTGATGCCCTTAGCAGGAGGAACTTGATAGTGAAGAAGATTGAGTTGGAGAGCATAGGAATCACTTCCATGAAGGATATGTACCAAGGAGTTGAGGATTTCAAAGAAGCATACCAAGTATGTAAGGAAATGGGTGACAAGGACCATAAGGAGTTCTCATATTTTATTCTGTAGGAAGGTCTACTTTTCAAGGGAAGTCAACTTTGCATCCCTAAAGGCTCCATGAGAGACAACATTGTGAAAGAGAAGCATTGGTCATTTTTGGATTCACAAGACCCTTGAGTTGGTTAGAAGATTCTACTTGTGGCCTAAGATGCTGACTAAAATCAGAAAGTCTGTGGAAGGTGTCTGGTTTGTCAAAAGGCCAAGGGTAGCAGTTCAAATTAAAGTTTGTATACTCCTTTTCCCATACCAAACAAGCCATGGGATTTGGTCAGCATGGACTTTGTATTAGGACTCCCAAAGACTAAACAAGGTTATGATAGCATCTATGTAGTTGTTGATAGGTTTTAAAAAATGGCTCACTTTCTACCTTGTAAAACCACACATGATGCATCTCATATAGCAGGTATATTCTTGAAGGAGGTTCTAAGATTACATGGTTTACCATTGTCAATCATCTCAGACAGAGATTCTAAGTTTATTGGTCATTTTTGGCAAACTCTTTGGAGGAGGTTGGGTACCAATTTGTCATTCACATCAGCTTATCATCCCCAATCTGATGGACAGACAGGTCATCAATAGGTCACTAGGAAACCTATTAAGGTATCTAACCAAGGATCAAGGAGCTACATGGGATTCAATACTATCTCAAGCAAAATTTTCTTATAATGACTCAGTGAATAGGAGAATTGGTCATAGCCCCTTTAAAATAGTGTATGGGTCACAACCTAGAGGTGTATTAGAGTTGAGAGATGTGAAGGATTTGGACAGAAGAAGTGCACAAGTAGAGGACTTTGCATAAGTGATGATGGATATCCATCAAGTAAAGGATACGTTAGAACAAACCTCAGACAAGTACAAGCATGCAATAGATAGGAAAATGAGAGATTTGCAGTTTAAGGTTGGAGATATGGTGATGATTCAGCTTAAGAAGGAGAGACTCCCTAAGGAGAAATACACTAGGTTGATGATGAAGAAGATAGGTCATTTCAAAATCATTCAAAGTGTGGCAACAATGCCTACAAGATTGATCTCCTACCAGATATTGGTCTCTCTAACACTTTCAATGTCTTAGATATATATGCATATAAAGGACTTGTTACTGATGAGTGTGATGTAGGTCAAGATGATTCTAGCCTGAAAGAGATGTTACAAGACCTGCATAAGCAACCTAAGCTTGAATTTGAGCATGTGCTTGACAAGAGGGTGAGTAAGAAAAAAAGGAGGCATACCTACTATGAGTACCTGGTCCAATGGAAGGACAAACCCTTACAAAATGCAACTTGGATGACAGAGAAGGCTTTGGAGAAGATTGGGTGCAAGGTTCTAGATTTGCGAACTCAAGAGACTTGAGTTTTTTCCTAGCCCCAGAGTATGGTGTAGGGCACCCTCTTGGTCTTTGGATTTCATTTGTTGTTTGAGTGTTGGATAGGTGGTCGTAGACCCTATTGGAATCCAAGAACACTGAGAGGGAGGTGAATCAATGTTCTATTGGTAGATTTTACCTTATTATAACATACACATATAAATGGGTAAATGAAGAAACATATAACATGAAGTAAATAAACCAGCCACATGAATGAACACCATAACACACAAATTTTATACACCTCAAAGAGGAAAAACCAAGGTGGGATTTGTGATCCACAATGTCAATTCACTAGCCATATGAAATATATTACATAGGATGGGGGCCTACAAAGACACACTGCCTAGAGCACACTGCTCAACACAAAAGATTCTCATTGACTAAAGCTTCTACTGAGATAAAATAGTACTAGTGAACTCACAAAATGCATCTCCAATGCCAAAAAGAGTTCTAGTTAAAGCTTTGTTCTGTACCGATTCATAAACCCTGAATCCTTCTACCAGTATCTCCTTTCCTCCAAGAATGCTTTACAAACCATCTACTGATCATTGCATGATATTACATTTACATACAATTGACCTACATACATATCCTTTGCATTACACAGTTCTACTACCTTGTCATATCCTAGTCCTATATCCAAATGACCTAACAGACTGACTTATATACCCTTTACAAACAATATGCCTTATGTTGGCTTACAATACAAAAGATATTCAATATCAGCCCTTATACAATAATTATAAAATTATTTTACAAATAAAACCTTTCGGATCCCAAACTAATGTCAGATTCATTGAAGTGTTGGATGCTAGTGCCAGTGATGACCCTGAATACTCCAATATGGATATCTGCTGGTGTATGTCTCCAAATGTTGGTATATGCCTTCAATATAATCTTGTTGCCATCAATGACAACATATGAATCCAATGAGTGTCAATTTCCAACAATATCCCCCTTTGGCATTGATGGCAACACTCATGTGAATAATGGATTCCTTACCAGATCAACTGAAACATGAAACATGCTCCCCGTGAGCTGATTGACTCTGTCTACAATATAATCTATTAATAACCTCCTCCTAGGATTACATACATATTTTTCACATAATATATACTCCCCATTTGGCACAAATGCCAAAGACTAGTGAAAGAATTGAAAGAATAATTACAGATTACTTTACCGGAGTTTGACCAATCTCAAAATTTCTGGGTAAGCTTTCTTTGGCAACTGTACATAGGTATCCCAACTAGTTTTGAATGTATCAGATATGGATACAAGTCCACATAGTAAATGTGCAAGTGTTTCTTTCTTAGTGACTTCTACAAGTGTGGGCTTCACAAGCATATGCATACATTCCCTCTTATGTACACCAAGTGAATCCAATCTTGGACTCACCAAACCTTTGAGACTCCTTGCTCTCTGAATGATCTTGTCTCTTTCCTTTTCAAAAGAAAAAACTTGGTTCCCCAAGGTCAAAATTTGTCCATGAATGGAAGTTGTGAGTGAAGTTAGTCCCAAAAAAGAATTAGCAATATTAGCAATCTTTTCATGTAATTCCTTTAACCTTTGATCTACATTTGTTGTAAGAATCTCTATATTACAATAGACCCTATAGATGTTAGTACAGTGTTTCAAAGAATTTTCAATGAGTACAAGTTTCTCTTTGTTGGCATATGCACACTCCAATGAGACATTGTATGTGATTGAAGGTTTTGTCATTGATGGCAACCTTGCAATCCTATGGCACCGAAAAAGGCATTATATTGGCATCAACAGATCACACTCTACACCGGCACTTAGGACACCGACACTAGCACAGAAGAAAGGAAGTATACCGACACAGAGGCTGACAAGATTTTTGTTATATTATATTTTGTTTATAATTGTAAAAATGTGTAAGCCGACTTGGAAAATTGTAAAATGACTCTTATATATAAAAGAGATCATTGTAGACATTTGATATAGGAGATGTAAGAAGTAAGAAAAAATATTAGGCAGACCTATTATATGAAATATAGGTTAAAGGGGTATATGTAAAGAACACGTGCAGGAACCGATACTGAATCTAGCATTGAAGATGCTATTGTAAAGCAATACAAGATATTGGATTTGTATAATCCTCATTGTAAGTCAGTGAGACTTCCCATTGAGTAGTGAGCTCGAGGCAGTTGGCCTTCCTGCATGTGCAGGCCCCTATTGTAAGTAATATTCTCTTATTGGCCAGTGAGTGAATATTATGGGTCACAAATCCCACTAAGGTTTTTCCCACACTGGTTTTCCTCATTAAAATCTTGTGTTATTGTGTGCTTTTCATGTTGATGTTCTTAATTCTATTTATTGCATTATTTCTTGCATACCAGTACACTGTTTATATTAATTTCTGCATGTTTTAAGTTAAGAAATTCTATTTACTAGTCAGATACTAATTCACCCCCCCCTCTCAGTATCTGTGGGATTGCTAACAATTGGTGTTAGATCCTGGTCCTCTATTTTCAGAAGCCTAACAACTTGAGGAAGATCTTGACACCGGTAAAGATGGAAAATCTGATGAAGCAATTAGAAGGAGCTCTTTCAGACTATGATGCGGAAAAATTGAAAAATATCAAACTAGAAGATGATTTAAGGGAAGCTCAGGATATCATTCAGGCACTTCAAGAAAATTTTATTGTTGCAAGAAATAAGAGAAGAGAACTTTGTGAAAAATTGAAAAATGAGAATGATGAAAAGGAATCACTTAATGATATGATAAGCAAGTTGAAACAAGAGAACATGACAACAAAGAATGAGATGCAGGATATGACTATGAGATTTTGCAAAGAGATTGAGGATAGGAAGAAGAATGAAGAAGAATTGACCAGAAGACTAAGTGATGTAGCAAATGAGAACACAAGACTTAGCTATGAAAATAACATGTTGAAGACAGATCTGATGCATACTCAGAATGACTCAAATGAATTGATGTGACAAAAAGAAGTCTTAGAAAGAGAACTAGAAACTGCAAATCAACATAAAGAAAAATTCAAGAAAAGCTCAAAGGAATTTGGCACCTTGCTGAAGAATCAAAAACCTAAAGGTGACACTTCTAGAATTGGCTTTGAAGTTGGTGAAAGCTCTGGTACTGCAAATACTCAGGATCATAGCAAACCGGTAAGACAAGCTAATGCTTATAAATTCAATGGAAAATGTTTTAACTGTAATAAGTATGGTCATAGAGAAAATGAATGTAGATCTAGAAATTATCAGAATATCAACACACCCACTGATCAATGTTCTAAATGCAACAAAGTTGGTCACAACTTTGAAAATTGTAGAATGAATGTGAGATGTTATGTTTGTGGAAGATTTGGACATCTATCTAATCAATGTAGAACAGAAACTGACATAGGTTATGGGAAAGCTATTCAGAAGAATAATGTAACTTGTTATGCATGTAACAAGATTGGGCATATTGCTAAATTCTGTAGAAATAAAGGAATACTGGTAGACAACAAAAGTTCTAGCTTGAAAGGTAAAGAAAAGATTGAAGAGGTTAAGCAAGAATTCTCTAAACAATGGATTAGAAAAGCTGATCCAAATATTGGGAATACTCCTCCACCGGTAGAAAAAACCAATGCTTCATTGGTAGAATAGAGTGATGCTTCACTGGAAGGATATAGTGCTCCACTGGTAGGAAGTTCTTCATCTAATTGAAGAAAATTTCCTTGAGGGTTTGGCAATCTATCGACACATGTGCTATTATTCCCTTGGTTAGAGATAAGAAGTTGAAAATTACTTATTACAAGCAAATAATGTTAAGTGAAAACTTAACCGGCATGCAATTAATGTGGTAGATGGTGAAAAAACACTATAAAATCAAGGTTTTGGCTCCATTTCATTTCACCAAGATTTCAAACTTACGAAGAGCACGAAGATTCCGAGCTAAGGTATTTCAAGCAAGAAGCAAGAACACTCCAAGCAATCATCCATCCTAAAGGTAGTAAGAGGTATTTAATCATGGCATCCACCTCTGCAATTGAATATGTAGAAAACCCTACTATTGTTGAAGTGATAAAAATACCTAGGCACATAGTTCAGTTAGTTCCCAAGGTAGCAAAGAAAAATGATATCTTAGGTGCTTTTTCTCAAATTCCTAAGAGAGTTGTTTATGCTAAAGACCCCAGAATGTACATCCACTGCAACATTGAGGAACTAGGAGATGAAGAAATTAAGACTATGTTTAAAACTATGATATGTGATAAAATAGGCAATGCAAAAGATGAACACAAGATCATTGAGACCCTAGGACTTACAGATATCCTTAGCATTCCTGAATTTCCCAAGGATGTAATTAGGATAGTCTTAAGCAGGGTACATGGTGAATTTTTCTGGTTAGATGCAGTCCACAAAATCACCAAGGAAGTTGTGAAAGTTGTCACAGGGTTACCGACCACCAGTAAAAGGCCAGATAAAACCAAGAAAGTATCAAATGACCTAGTTACAAACCTAACTGGTGCAACATTTGACAAGAGGTCCCTAAGAGTTGATGTAATAGACATTAATGTGAGATTTATCAATATGATATTAGGGTATAAAGCTACTCATGCAAATAGACTCAATTTAGTTTCAAGTTTATGCATTAAGAGTGCTTATGATATGGTCACAGATAATGCAAAAATTGATGTATGTGAGTTGTTAAAAGATGAATTAATTGACAACCCTGGAAAGATTAAAAAGGACAAGAAAGGAACTTTCAGGTTTGGAAATCTGTTAGTATGTCTGATGCTACATATAACAAAATAGGTTCCCAGTATAGGCTAAAAAGAACTTGGATATGATATACCGGTAGGCAAATAGTTAACAGATCTATTCAATAACATGGGTGAAAACAAGGAAAACAATATTCATGACTTCTTTCAAGCATTAAAAGCCAAAATGAAGAAAAGAATAAGGTTATCACAAAAGATTGTCGACAAATACAAAGATGAAATATTCTTTGTAATCAAGAAAGATGAAATGTGGATGGAAGCAGTCATCCCTATGACAGGTTGGGTAATCGAGATGGGCTATGAAAAAGATGATCACATAGTTGAAACATATGCTAAAGCACTTCTGAAAGCCCCTAGAGAACCTAAGGAGGAAGTATTTGGTAGTGCAAAAACCATTGAAAGCCAAATACAATCAAAGAAAAGAGTGAAAAAGGTTGAGGGAGTTGTAAGGAAAGGTTCCAGACAAGCAAAGCCATCAAATAAGATATATTGAAGAAAACTGGTATAACAAAGGATAAGTTAGTAGCTCTACAACCTAAAACTCACCTATTATAGGTAGGTACTTCTTCAGGGAGTGACATGCCTGCAACTTTCAAAAGAGTTGTAAGGAAAAGAGATCCCTCACTGGCAACCACACCCTCACCCAGGAGGACAAGACAAAATAAACAAGTAGTGAGATCTCTGGTAAGAAAGGCCACACCAAAGAAGAAATTGACACCCAAGAAGAAGAAGAGGACAAACAAAGACTTGGCCCCTCTTGATATACTACTCAATGAAATCACAGAGGAAGGTAAATTGAAGAACATAGAGAAAATATATGACACTCTAATAGCTGATGAAAAAGAACAAGTTGAAAATAGTGTTATATTACATATGGATATGTATAAGAAGTTTTTGATGGAAGTATTCAATGAAATTCAAGATGAACTATTCAAAAGACTAGAAGAAAGAAGACAAGCAGTAATAGAACTAGAAAAGAAAATAAAGATTGAAAAGCTACTTGTTGTTTATTCAGTAAACTCACCCAAAGAAATTGATAAACTAATTGCTCAAGCCAACTGGATAGTATTTTCTACTGCACACGGACACATTTCTTTAATGGTTGGAAGAATTAATGAGGTAACTAAGGAGACATAAAATGGATGGGACATATTCCTAGTTGAGAAAGAAAAACAAGAAGAGTACAGGAACCCCAAACCCATAAAAGTTTATTAGAAAGATAGAGACAAAGGTAAAGGTAAAGTTGGTGGACCACCTAGTATCAAGGTTAGAGACAACCTACCCCCACCTTCTTTAATTACTCCACCAGTAAAAAAAACAACTATAGAAGATCAACCGGTAGCTAAGAGTATGGATGCAGAGGATGATAATCCTAATCCTGAAGTTTAATATACTGTGGATGTTGATACTCAAAAGATCAACATAGTGGTAGACAAAGATACAACTGATAAGATTGATATGACTAGTGAGCCTCAAGTAGTTGAGGAAATTGATAACACATAGGAGAAACCGACAGAAGAGAAAGAGAAAAAGGTAGAGACTCGGACTCAGACTGAGGCAATGCAACAAATAGAGGAACAAATAGAGAAAAAGGCTTCAGAACAGGAATAGGTACATAAGGAAACAGTACCACCAGCAACTAGTGAAGTAGAAAAACCATTGCTTAAAGAAATGCAAACACAGACAGACCTACCAGAGGTCAATATAAGCTTGGTTACTTCCACCGGTACTCATATTGTTGATTCATCATCAGGCTACAAATAAACTAATGTGACTGAGGTACTATTAGACTCAATCAAGAAAATAACCGACTGTAGCTCACAAGCTTACAAAGCAATTGATGATACCATACCAATTTTGAAGGTAATTTCTCCCAACTATAATATAGACAACAAATATTCTTTAGGACAACTTGATACACTATGTAAATATATCTCAGATAACATTGAGAAAATAAAGGAAGAGTCATTGAAGGATAAAGTAGAAGTTGAAAAATAGAAATTCTTTGATGAACAAATAAAGAAGTATAATAGAGATTTTGACACACTTCTACCAGAATTATGTAATTTGTTGAAAGAGTACAAAAATCTGTACAAAGATACCTCTAAAACAAACTTTTTGACTATAGATATAGACAAGAAGATGAGCAAGGTACAGGATGAGAGCAATAAATTTGCAAATAGTTTTGTCAACTCACCTGATACACTATCAGTTTTTGAGGAAAAGATAACAAATTTTGAAGAAGAATTACTTAAATTGGAAAGAGAGAAAGAAAGAATAGTGAATAAGGCAAAGCATTTGAGATCAAAACTAAGTCCAAGATTGGACTATCTAGCATCTCTATGGAAGGAAATATCTGAGGCACTAATACAAGGAAAGAAAACACCGGTAGAGCATTTGCAACATCTCATCGGTACACTGAAGAGAATAGAAACAACAATAAAAGATAACAAGAAGTTTATGGATAGTATAAACTTGATTTTGGGAGATCTTTTTCAAATTGTAACCACCCAGTTACAAGGTTGAAACTACAAACTCTATTGACATCTTGACAACCTTTGTCATTGATGCCAAAGGGGGAGTAGTGGGATGAGAAAGTTCAAATCACTGGAATCATATGCTTAGGGGGAGCACACACATTTTTGGTAACTTTTTTTTGGACTTCACATTTTTGGATCATTTTTGAAATTTCTCATGAGTGTTGCCATCAATGCCAAAGGGGGATATTTTTGGCATATGCACACTCCAATGAGACATTGTATGTGATTGAAGGTTTTGTCATTGATGGCAACCTTGCAATCCTATGGCACCAACAAAGGCATTATACTGGCATCAACAGATCATACTCTACACCTGCACTCAGGACACTGGTACTGGCACAGAAGAAAGGAAGTATACTGGCATAGAGGCCGACAGGATTTTTGTTATATTATATTTTGTTTATTATTGTAAAAATGTGTAAGACGACTTGGCAAATTGTAAAATGACTCCTATATATAAAAGAGATCATTGTAGACATTTGATATAGGAGATGTAAGAAGTAAGGAAAAATATTAGGCAGACCTATTATGCAAAATATAGGTTAAAGGGGTATATGTGAAGAACAAGAGCAGGAACCGGTACTGAATCTGGCATTGAAGATGCTATTGTAAAGCAATACAAGATATTGGATTTGTATAATCCTCATTGTAAGTCAGTGAGACTTCCCATTGAGCAGTGAGCTCTAGGCAATTGGCTTTCCTGCATGTGCAAGCCCCTATTGTAAGTAATATTCTCTTATTGGCCAGTGAGTGAATATTGTGGGTCACAAATCCCACTGAGGTTTTTCCCACACCGGGTTTCCTCATTAAAATCTTGTGTTATGGTGTGCTTTTCATGTGGATATTCTTAATTCAGTTTATTGCATTATTTCTTTCATACCGGTACACTGTTATATTATGTTCTACATGTTTTAAGTTAAGAAATTCTATATATCGGTCAGATACTAATTCACCCCCCCCTCTTAGTATCTGTGGGATTGCTAACACTCTTCAACCTTCCTCTTCCTCTCTCAATAATCTGGTCAAAAGCGGCTTTCTTGGCTAGAGTAAACCTTTGAAGTACTTTCTTGTGAAATATACTACAATGATTGAAAGTTTTTAGATATGTGATATGTTAATGCCTTAAGCTTTCTAGAAGGACTTGCTTCATTTTCAATCATACAATCAGGAATCAATCTATACAAAAATGTTATTGATTGATCTATTATTCCTTTATCTAAAGATCCTTCCTTCACTATCTTTTGAGTAGCCATCATCATTAGCTATGTGGGACTCATCTCTATGATTGATTTCTTCTCAACTTGAGAAGTGTCAATTGCAAAAAGGTTTGCAGGAGAATCAACTGTCAGTTCAGTCATGCCCAAACTTTTGGGAAAAAATGCAACAACAATTTTTTTTATAAACAACACAAAAATACTAGATGTTCTTTGATAAAAGATGTGATAACTAAATTTGTTTACACTAAAGGATAACTCATGCATTAAAAGAATGGGTTCCTAAAGTTAATTTAATTAACTCAACCATTATAGCGTTTTCATCTTTAACATTGAAATAATTTTTCCTAAGGAGTCCTCAAAACTTTATTAATTAATTAATTAATTTACCCAAATAATTCTTCAATTTTTAATCAAGAGATAATAATCATCCTTAATAGTATTTAATTACTTTTGATACTAATTAAAATAAATGTTAATAAATATTCCATTGTATTCAAAAATAATTAATTGAGCAAAAGTAAAAAAATGTGTTTTAAATTTGCCTATTAAAGTTAACTAAATCAAATATAATAATCTCCTAGCCAATAACTCCACATTCATGTCGCGATAAATTTGCCTTAAACATTAAATATTAAATATTTAATATTTGATAATAAATTACCCTTATAGCCTAAAATTAATCATTTTACTTTATAAAATATCCATTAATAAAATCCTTGAGAAAATTAATAATACATGTATATAAAATTGCCTATATAAATATATATACATATACAACTAATTCCCTAATACCTATTATAAAAAGAATAACTATCTTAAAATAAATAACTTAAGTTAAATGGAGTTTTCCCATTTCAAAATTTAAAAGGGCTTTTCCCTCCTTTATTATTTTATTAATCTTCCTTTTATATTAACCCTAACTAGGGTTTATTTTGTTTTATTCTTTATGACTCTATTTTTATTTTGTTATTAATTAAACCTTACCCAAAATTGGGTTAGGGTTTCATTTATTTCTATATTTTTTTGAGTGTGTGTGTGTCTACAGGGAGTGGAAGGTTCGGTGACCATGGCTATGACAGAAGAAGGATGAAGGAGGCAGAGTCTATGGGGAAGTCATACTATGGTGGTGTTGTGGCACCACATAGTGGGTTGTCCCAATACGTGGGTCGCAGCCCACACAGTGGGTGTGGCCCGCTATGACAGTCGCATCTAGCACAGGGGGCGTGACTTGTTGTGAGGGTCGCGACTCGCACAGTGGCTGCATACCACTATGTGGTCATGGCCCGTAGGGCCTGCAACAAGCAACCCTTGCCATATCTTTTATTTGGTATTAAAGTTTTTTTTTTACTATATTCTTTTTTAATAATAAATATATAAATATAATTATATATATATATATGTATATATATATATAGTTATATACATATATTTATGTGTAAACATATATATGGCTGTGAAAATATAATTTTACTCTGCATGAACCAGAGTAGCAATAACAAAATTTTCATTACATGTTAATAATCTATGCATTTTTTTTTAATGCAACATACATTGCTAATTTATTTTTCTAAATACAACAATTTAGTTAGAAGTAGAAGAATAGATAATAATATATATGTTGGTGTAAATAAATATTCATTATGAATATTATTACACTTTACTTAAGTTAACTTAGGATAATGCATCTCTTCGTAGTTTGGATTTGAGACACTTAGGGAAGTGTGCACATAGGGATAGAGCTTGTAGGAGAAATTCCACCGTTTGTGGTCTTGTTTTGTTGTTACACGTCACATTCGATGGGTCATCCACCTCTTGTGGAATATTATATTATTTCTCCTACCTACCCCTAATATTTCTTACCTACCCTTGTTTCTCATTGAGCCACATGTCATGATTGTGTGCTCGTACATCCATATGGCCTTGCCTATATAAGAAGGACTATATTCATTGTATTGGTGAATCCAGTTGATCATTTTCATATTGATGAGAATATAGTTTGTTCTTGTCATTCTTTTGTCTCTATTTTAATACTTTTCATTGTGCCCTTGATCTTGGAAAAATCTCACATGGTATCAAAGCCATTGGGGCTTCATTGATTGGTTTTTGGAGACATCGTGGAAGACTTCTATTTTTGGATCTAAGGAACTACACTTTTTGGAGGCATCCTGGAGCATTTTCAACCTCACCATTGCATCCAGGAGGCCGTTTCCATAAAAATCGAGTATAAATTTGACCTATTTTGTCAAAAATTGATTTTTGGGTGTAGAGGAAATTTTCTGCCCAATTAGGGCAGTATGGTATGGAATTTTCGGATTTTTTTCAAAAAAAAAAAATTCTAAAAATTATTTTTCCAGTTTGAAAAAAAATTTTGAAAAAAAAAAAAAAAAATTTAAAAATTATTTTTGGTATCCGTACCTTCGGCCCAGTTAGCAGCACACAGTCAACGCCCAGTCAGCATTTTCTTTGAAAATTTTTAGACCCCTCTCCATTGAGCAGTTTGGATTTTTGGGTCAACTTTGGAGACCCATAACTTGCTCAATTTTGCTCCCTTTTGGGTGCAAATTTTTTTTATTTGGGCTAATTTTTCATGCAATTTTTCGTGCTTTTCATAGTGGTGTGGTTATTTTCTGGTTTTAGTGCACAGGGTTTTCAAAAAATTTAGATTCTCTAAGCTGTAACTATCCAATCCTCAATTCTATAACTTCAAAGGCCTCATTTGAGCTCATACAACCTCCTTTTCAGGTGCCATTTTTTTTGAAAGTGCATGTTTTTCATCTACTTTCATAATCTATGATCAGATTTCAGAGATTTTAAGTAGAAATTGTACCTTTAGATATTGGTCTTATTTGGCCTATTTGGTACTTGTACATTTCTTGGATCTTAGTTTAGATCTCTTGCATTATTAGTTTGAGTCTCTTTTGGCCTTATTGAGGCAGTTGTAAAATTGAAATCAGAAGTCCACTTTGCCATTTTTTGCAAGTGGCCCATTGTACATGCACTAAGTATAAAATGTCAAATCATCACTTTTGGGGGGGTTCTTTGATTGAGTGAATTTGGGGGGGTGTCTTGTGTGATTGTGCCTCTCTTTCCTTGTGCTCTTTCATTTTTGTTGCAATGAGTCCTCATAAATTTCCACCTTTAACTCCACATAATTATGCATCATGGAAAATTAAAGTATGAAGCAAATTAAAGGAAAAAGGTCCCACGCATTACATAGATGGAACAATAGAAGCACCACCTAATCCTAAGGCTGATCCTAATGTTCAATTAGAATGGCTTATTAATAATTGCATGGCTCTTGGAACTTTGTGCAAGTATGTATCAGATGACCTCATCTTTCATATTGAAAAGTGTACTACAATCAAAGATGCTTGGGATATGTTTCAGAAATTATATGGTCAAGCTGATGAAATCAGAGGTTATAAGATTGAAAATGAGCTCACCAACTTGGATCCCAAGAGTTTTGATACAATCCAAGATTATGTCACCAAAGAAAATGAGCTAAGAGAAAATCTTAAGGATTGTGGAATTGACAATAAGGATGCTCAATTGATATTCAACTTGTTGGACAAGCTTGCACCAGAATATGCAACATTTGTGTCTAGCTTCCAAACTCATCATTTGATAGTGGGAAGTTCCTATGTTATGCCTTCATTTGATGCTTTCACAGAAATGTTGATATTGGAACAATCTAAGTTGTTGAACATGGGGTTTCTCAAGTATTCAAAGTCCAAGGCTTTGGTGGCTAATCAAGGGAATCAAGGAAGTCAAGGCAAAGATTCCACAAAGAAGAAGAAGCAATCTAAGTCACAGCCACAACAGGAAAAAGGACAATCATCCTCTCTATCACAAGGTGATTTTTCATCCTCCTCCAAGAAGGGGACACCACTTAAGAAGGATAAGCCAACTTGTGCATATTGCAAGAAGTATGGTCATGATGAACATCGATGCCACACAAAACAAGTTGATGAGTTAACTAATCTTCTTAAGAAAAAAAACATCAACTTGCCATCCGCCTACACAAAGAAGGATTCATCTCCTTCCTCTTCTTCACAGTCTAAGGGAAAAGGGCAAGCATTTGTGGCTACAACAAGTTCTTCATAGCAGTGGATACTTGACTCAAGTGCCTCATATCACATGGGTTCTACAAAGGAGCAATTTTCTTCATTGGAGCCATCTAAGGTACCTCACATTTACATAGGTGATGATACACAAGTAGAGGTTGAAGGGAAAGGTTCAATTGACATGGATGATGGAACATTTGAGAATGTTCTCTATGTTCCTAACTTGTCTACCAACCTTCTCTCTATCTACCAAATCACTCACTATGGGAATGGGAAAAAGGTTAAGTTTACACCTGATTCAGTTGTGGTAAAGGAACTTGATGATGATGCCTTGGTAGCAATGGGACAAGTCAATGACAACTCAAGGCTTTATTCATTCTCCCACTTTGTGCCAAGTTTACATTCTAGGGCCTTTCTTACTCATTCAAATTTAGAAAGTAAGCTATGGCATGAGCAGTATGGTCACCTCAACTATCGCTATCTTCAACAGTTCAACACTAAAGACATGGTCACAGGTCTACCTCAAATTAGTTTTTCAAAGGGTGTATGTTTAGGTTGTTCCATGGGCAAGCATCCCAAGGAAAAGTTTGATAAAGGGAAAGCTTGGAGAGCTTTGGAAGTTCTTCAACTTGTTCACAGTGATGTAGCAGGTCCATTTCCAACACCTTGATTTAGTAAGGCCCGTTATATCCTCACCTTCATTGATGACTACTCCCACTTCACTTGGGTCTACTTTCTCATTCATAAGAGTGAAGTATTTGACAGATTTTAGGACCTCAAGACTCATGTCGAGAAGCAATCTGGGAAAGTGGTGAATATTCTTCGCATAGATAATGGAAGGGAATATGTGAACAAAAGACTTGAGGATTTTTGTACATTTGAGGGGATTGATCTTCAGCATTCTATCACATACACTCCACAGCAGAACGGAGTTGCAGAACACAAGAATAGAACTGTCAAAGAAATGGCTAGATGTATGATTCATGCATGTTCTCTTGATCCCGCTTTTTGGGCAGAGGCTATCAGTTGTGCCACACACATCCAAAATCGGGTTCCTCACAAAGCTTTGCAAGGTATTACTCCTTTCGAGGCTTGGGCTAGTAGGAAACTGATTGTGAGACATTTCAGAGTCTTTGGGTGTCCAACATGGGCTCGCATACCTCCACAAAAATGCAAGGCATTGGAACCTCAGAGTCGACCTTGCATATTTGTTGGATATCCCGAGGGTGTTAAGGCATATAGATTGATAGATCCTGAGACACATGAGGTGTTCAATGAAAGGAGTGTTCACTTTGAGGAAAGCTCTCCTAGCTTAGCCTCTCTACCTCCTCCACCTTACTCCATTGTGGATAGTGATGCTAGTGATTCAGATGATGAGACTCCTTCAACTCTGACTCACAGGGTTACACCTCCGCAGTGTCCACTTGCAATTGAGGAGACTTGTTCTCCACCTCCACCTAGACCTTGTTGGGCTCATAAAACACTTGAGGCCATGGATTCTCTTGTTGGGGATCCTTTAGATACATGGATAACTTGATCACAACATTAGGATCTTCCACATGCATTCATTGCTACTGCTTCTGATCCACAGACATTTTGGGAAGCATCATGGGTTCCTCAGTGGGACCAAGCTATGGAGGAAGAGTATAGTTCCTTGATAAGGAACAACACATGGGATTTAGTCCATCTCCCTAAAGGGAGAAAGATGGTTCAATGTAAGTGGATCTATCGGACCAAGTATGTTGTGGATGGTAGTGTGGATAAGTATAAGGCTCAACTTTTTGTGAAAGGTTTCTCTCAGGTTGCAGGTGTTGACTATACTAAGACCTTTGCACCCATAGCCAAGATGAACTCCATTCGCTTGACACTTGCTATTGTTGTAGCTCATGGTTGGGTTGTACATCAGATGGATGTGAAGAGTGCCTTTCTTCATGGTGATCTTGATGAGGAGATTTATATGGAGCAGCCATAGGGTTTCATCCAAGATACTTCCCTGGTTTGCAAACTAAGGAAATCTCTCTATGGCCTTAAGCAGGCCCCTAGGGCTTGGTATACCAAGATGGATTCCTTTCTTCTCTCAATAGGGTTCACCAGGTGTCATTCTTATCCAAATGTCTATATTTTGTGATAGGAGGACTCTCACTTGATCCTTGTGCTCTATGTTGATGATTTGATCATTACAGGGAGTACTGCATCCATCATTAGCAGGGTCAAATCTGCTTTGCATGACAGATTTGCTATGACTAACTTGGGTCTTTTGCACTACTTTCTTGGGATAGAGATTTCATAGTCACCTTTTGAGATTACACTATCGTAGCCCAAGTATGCTCTTGATCTACTTGCACACTTTCATATGGCTGATTGTAAGCCTGCACTAGCTCCCTTTCTTTCAGGAGTCAAGCTTGAGGCTCAGTGTTCTTCTCCACCAGTTGATGCCACTTCGTATTGTCAGCTTGTGGGTAGTCTCATCTACCTGACCCATACACACCCTGATATTTCATTTGCAGTTGGCATGGTTTCCTGCATCATGCGAGAACCACATGAGCTTCATTGGAAAGCCACCAAATGCATCCTTCATTACGTCCAGGGTACACATCACTATGGGATTCACTATGCAACAGGAATAGGACTTCGCTTGGTTGGTTACACAGACTCCGATTGGGCTGGTGATCTTGATGATTGTAAGTCTACTTCTAGTTATAGTTTTCATCTTGGTTCAAGCCCCATTTGTTGGCAGAGCAAGAAGCAACATGCTATTTCTCTTTCTTCAATTGAGGCTGAGTATTGAGGTGTTGTTAATACAACGACTGAGACCATTTGGCTTCAGTAGATTCTCACAGAGTTTGGGTTCACCACTCCATGGCTGACAGTTCTACATTGTGACAATCAGAGTGCTATTGCTATCTCAAAGAACCTGATCTAGTACCAGCAGACCAAACACATCGAGATTCATATGCACTATATTCAAGAGCTCATTCAGGAGTAGGTCATTGATTTACAGTATTGTCCTACAATGAAGCAAGTTGCTAACATATTCACCAAACCTTTCACTGAGAGTAAGTTCTAGCAGTTGCGAGCTCTCTTGGGGGTGCAGGATGTGTCATTAGGGGGGGTCAGCTGAATTTTCCTTCCTCTCTTATGGGGGGGACCTTTTTCCTCTTTGAGGTTTTGTCCATCTTCTTTGAGAGTCTTTTGTACATTAATCTATCTTTTGGGGGGGACTTTTTTCCCACTGGGTTTTCTCCCTTTCTCCATTTGTCAAATATTGCTTTGCATAGTTTTGCTTGCATTTGCATATTGTACATGGGTATCTATCATAGCCTAGTAGCTGGGACCCATCTTGCATTATTGACTTGTCTTCATTCCCCTAAGTTGCACTTAAGGGGGGTGTTGGTGTAAATAAATATTCATTGTGGATATTATTACACTTTACTTAAGTTAACTTAGGATAATGCATCTCTTCATAGTTTGGATTTGAGACACTTAGGGAAGTGTGCACATAGGGATAGAGCTTGTAGGAGAAATTCCACCTTTTATGGTCTTGTTTTGTTGTTATACTCCACATTCGGTGGGTCATCCACCTCTTGTGGAATATTATATTATTTCTCCTACCTACCCCTAATATTTCTTACCTACCCTTGTTTCTCATTGAGCCACATGTCATGATTGTGTGCATGTACATCCATATGGCCTTTCCTATATAAGCAGGCCTATATTCATTGTATTGGTGAATCTAGTTGATCATTTTCATATTGATGAGAATATAGTTTGTTCTTGTCATTCTTTTGTCTCTATTTTAATACTTTTCATTGTGCCCTTGATCTTGGCAAAATCTCACTATATATATATATATATATTTATATACTTAAATTTGTTGGCATTATACACTCAAATGAGAATAGTTGATGTTGTCATTGATGGCAACCAACTGGCAACATGGTTCACAGGTTACACTGGCAACATACATCATCTACCGACACCGACAGGCACTACTAAAATTATTCTCACCGACATCCAATCTACACCAGTAGAAGATCTTACCAGCACTCTGAGCTGACATGTAAATTATATTATTTTGTATTGTAATTATATTGTATAGCTGACATGATGTATTGTAAAGACTCGTATATGTATGAGATCTTTTAGGTCATTTTGTAAGCAAGTAAGCAATGATAAATGTGTATAGGTAATGAATGCAAGCGGTATATGAGAGTGAATATATATACATGCATTATGATGTAACTATTTAGAGCAGAGCAGAACAAAGTTTATGGCAGACGTATTTGACAGAGCTTAAACTAGCATTGAATCCAGCATTGCAGATGCTATTTTAAGTAGTACATTGTCATTGGATTTAATCATCCAATTTTGTAGTCAGTGTGACTCCATTTTTGTGATTGATCAGTGAGCTCTAGGCTATTGGCCTTTCTATATGTGTGGGCTCCTATTGTTTAAGTAATATTTATTCATATTGGCCAATGAGTAAATATTGTGGGTTACAAATCCCACTGAGGTTTTTCCCCTACCAGGTTTCCTCGCTAAAAATATTTGTGTTATGGTGTGTATTGATGGTTATACTTTTATTTCTCTTTATTGCATTATTACTTGTTTACGGGTATATTAATTTGAGTTATAAAGTTACAAACAAGTTTAAATCTTTGGTTCACCAGTTAGACATTGATTCAGACCCCTCCTCTTAATGTCTTTGGGACTGTTCAAGTATCTAACAATTGGCATCAGAGCCTAGTCCTCTATTTGCAGAAGCCTAATAGCTTAAGGAAGATTCTGGAACCGGTACTGATGGAAAGTTTGAGATAATAATTAGAAGGAGCTCTTGAAGATTTTGATGTAGAAAAATTGAAGATTATCAAACTGGAAGATGAACTCAGAACTGCTCAGGAATTTATCAAAGCACTTCAAGATAACCTAGTTATAGCAAAGAATAAGAGAAAAGAACTACATGTGGAATTGTAAAATCAAGATGATGAAGAAAAAGAAACTCTTAGAGATATTGCAAACAAATTGAGACAAGAGAATAGTAACATGAAGAATGAGATGCAAGATTTAACCATGAGACTATGCAAGGATATTGAAGATAGAAAGAGGAATAAGGAAGATTTGGCTAGAAGACTTAATGAAAGATAAGATGAATCTCAAAGGCTTAGTTATGAAAATAATATGCTTAAAACTGATTTGATTCACATGCAACATGACAAAGAGGAACTTTTGAGACAAGTTATCACTTTGGAAAGTGATTTGGTCACTACAAATGAATACAAAGACGAATTCAAGAAGAGTTCAGATAATCTTGATGATATACTAAAAAGTCAGAAACCTAATGGAGAAACAATTGGACTTCGATTTGAACATGGAGAAAGTTCAAGGATTGCAAACAATCATGATCACAACAAACTGGTAAGGCAACCTAATGCTTATAAATTTAATGGTAAATGTGTTAATTGCAACAAATTTGGTCATAGAGAAAATCAGTGTAGATTTAGGAATAATCAGAATACAAACTTACCCACCGATCAATGTTCCAAATGCAATAAAATTGGTCATAACTTAGACAATTGCAGAATGAATGTGAAATGCTATGTTTGTGGTATATTTAGACATTTATCTAATCAATGCAGAACTCAAACCGATCAAGGTTATGGAAAGGCTATTTAGAGAAATAATGTAACTTGTTATGCATGTAACAAGATTGGGCATATTGCAAAATTTTGTAGAAGAAAGAATGCATAGGTGAACAATAAAGGATACAATAACAAAGGAAAATAAAAGGTAATTGAAATCAAGGAAGAGTGATCAGAGAAGTGATGAATCTGTCACTACACTGACAGAACAGGGTAAACCTGCACCGGCAAGAGATTCTTCATCTAACTAAGGAATAATCCTTAGGGGTAAGGCAATAAATGGAAAATTATGCATTTACCCTCGGTTGGTGGTAAGAAGTTATATTTCTTCTTTACTGGCAGATATGTGGAGTTTTTACTTCACCGACGAAGCATTTATTGTGGTTGTAAGTCAATTTTTGGTTATAAAGGAATTGTAACCTCTCATTTCAATTCACCAAGCATCCAAGCATTCAAAGAGAGCAAAATTGAGAAAAAGCATTCTAAAGGCGAAGCAGCAAAGGTCTTTTTAGAGAATTCAAGGATTTCTTAGTTAAAAGGTATTTATCTTTCACAATGGCATCTTCATCTTTTGTTCCCAAGTTCGTAGCAAAGCCTACTATTGTGGAAAACATTAAATGACCTAGACCCATTTTCAAGATCATTCCTAAAATAGAAAAAATGGATGACTCTATTGGTGCATTTTCTAGAATCCCGAAGGGAGTCATGTTTGCTAAAGATCCTAGGGCATACATACATTGTTACATAGAAAGTTTAGGGTCTGAAGATTTGATGAACATGTACATGAATGTAATCACTGACAAGAATGGGGTAGTGAAACCGGAACATAAGGTAGTTTATGATTTAGGTTTCATAGACATCCTCCATATGCCAAAATTCTCAGATGAAGTCGTTCGTTATGTCCTTAGCAAGGTTCACAGTGAATTTATGTGGTTGGACTCAATATTTAAGATTACTAAGGAAGCTATTAGAGTTGTTACTAGTTTACCCTCCACTAGTTCTAGACCTAACAAGAAGAATAAAATACCTAACAAAGAGGTAATGAGCTTAACCAGAGCTACATTTGACAACTGGTCACTTAGGGTCGATGATATAGAGGATAAAAAGGTTAAATTTGCTAGCATGGTCATTGGCTATAAAGTTGGTCATACAAACAGGTTGAATTTTGTGTCTAGTTCATGCATTCATAGTGCACATGAGATGATATTGAACAATACAAAGATTGATAGTTGTGAATGGTTAAAGGATGAACTATTAGATAATTTGCATAAGATCAAAGGTGATAAGAAAGGAACCTTAAAATTTGGAAGTCTGATAGTATGTTTAATGCTTTACTTTTCAATAGAGATCCCCAGTATAGGACATAAGGATTTTGCCTATGATATTTTTGTTGGAAAACAGATAAAGGAGGCATTTAACGGTATGGGAGCTAATAGTCATGAGTTGGTGAAAGACTACTTCAAGAATTTCCAAACTAAAATGAAATAGAGGGAAACGATTCCACAGAGTATCATAGACAAATATGCTTTCTAGTGAAGAGAGATGAAATTTGGATGGAGGCAGTTAGACCCAGAACTGTCTGGATTACTAAAATGGGATATGAGGTGGACTCTCACATCTTAGACTCATATGCTAAAATACTCGTAGATGCTCCACCGGAACCAACAAAGGAAATATCTGGTAATGTTGAAACCATTGAAAGTGGTGTAGGTATGATGAAGCAGAAGAAGAAAAGAGATAAATTAATGAAAGATGCTTCCAAGATGGTAAAAGATGTTATAGAAGGATTGATGAATCTTGGTGGTATTGTTGCTAGTATGACATAAAGTGAATCAGAGTAGAAACCGGTAGCTCAGATTTCCCCTGTGGCTACTTCATTTGATTCTGATGAAGATAGGGCAACTGAATTCAAGAGAGTGGACAGGAAGAAAATTAAACCCTCACCAGCACTTGCTCCATCTCCCAAGAAGTCAAAGACATAGAGAAAGGAACAACAAGTTGTAAGAGAGCCTAGTGGTCCGAAGAAGAAAGTGACTCCAAAGAAAAAACCAAAACCTAAGGCACCGGATACTCTTACACCAAATGAGTTGATAAATGAAATCACACAAGAAGGTAACCTTAGTAATGTGAATAAACTTTATCATTCTTTCAAAGATTCAGATAAGGATACTATAGAGGAAAGCATTATTTAACATCTTGATATCTACAAGAAAGTTCTTATTGAAGTCGTAGATGATCTACCTAATGATTTATACTTAAGGTTAGAGGATAAGAGAATGTCAGTAATGGAATTAGATAATAAATTGAAAGTAGAGGATCTACTTGCTATACATCTTGTTAACTCCAAACAGGAGATTGATGATTTAATACTAGAGGAAAATAGAATAGTTTTTGTGAGTGGTCACCAACAGGTTAGCCTTATGAAAGGTAGAGTGAAATAAAGAGTAGATGAAACGACAGATAAGTGGGATATATTTTTTGTGGAAAGAGAGAAGAGAAGGATAGACAAAAAATAGACAAGTCATTTACCAAGGTATATCAGAATGATAAGGGTAAAGGAAAAATTGGTAGTGTACCTGATATCATGGTCAAGGATAACCTTCCTCCACCAGCACAAGACACCCCACCAATAATTACAAGGGCACCGACACAACCTGATAGTCAACCGAAAGAAATGGTAGAGGAAATGACACAAGATGACACTAATCTGGAATCTAAAATTATTTTTACCATGAATGTGGACACACATGATTTTAACATTGCCATGGATAAGGAAACTATAGAGGTTAAGATAGTTGAAGCTACAAATGTTGAGGTCTCTGAGTCACTGATCAACATTGTTGACTCTTAGAATATTGAGATACCAGCTGAAGTTAAGAAAATAGATACCATCCCTGATGCTACTTAACTTAACATTGAGAAACCGGTAGAAGAAAATATAGAAGCACAAACTGAAACTAGAAAAGGACAAGAACAGAGTGTAGTTGAACCAGCAGTCAGCAAGGCAAAAATTAAAGATGATAGTAAGGATGAAAACAAAGTTGAAACATAGAGTAAGCAAAAGGAAAAAACAGTAAATAATGAAGAGGTCAATGATGGAAATAGGATAGGAAAAGTGGTTAAGGTTAATGTGCAGGCATTTGGAGATGAGAGGAAACAAGCTGCAAAACCTCACACTCCACCTAGCACTTCCACTATGGATTACAAACCTACTAATGTGACAGATGTACTTTTGGATTCTATAAAGAGGATCATAGATTGTAATGCCTTAGCATTTAAGGCCATTTACGATACTTTACGTATTTTGAAAATGAATACACCGACATGTAAAGTTGATCATATTGATGGATATTTAAATAAATTGGACACATTGTCCAAATTCATTGCTTCAAATATTTTAATTGTGGATAAAATTAACGAAGAGATTGTTAAGGAAAGGGTGAACATGGAGAAAGATGAATTTGTTGATAAGACTATTAAGGATTGTACTGAGCATATTGATTCTTTATTACCGACACTTAATTCCACTATTTTGGAATATAAAGAATTGTATAAGGAAGCATGCAAGACTCACCACCTAACAAAGGATATTGATGAGGAGATAAAGAAAACAAAAAAAAGAGATTGATGATATAGCAGATAGCATGATAGGTTCTTTGGAAATTAGAAAAAGATAAAGTAAGGATAAGAATGAAGGCTTGGGAGCTAAAAAATAAACTTGGTCCTAGATTGGACAACCTTCTAACATAGCAGATTGAGTTGTCTAAAGAAACCATTCAAGGAGAAAGATCATTGGAGAAACAAATGCTCAATCTGACCGGTATGATCCAATAGACTAAAACAACTATTTCTGACATCGCTAAATTTATGTAGAGTCTTAATCTGATTTTGGCAGATATCTTTCAGATTGTACATAACCGATTACAGGCTTTGAGGTAAATTTTGAATTCTTTTTTGACATCCTTTGTCATTTATGTTAAAGGGGGAGTAGTAGTGTGAAGAAATATATACAAAAGGGATCATTTGCTCAGGGGGAGCACTCTTATTTTTGGATCAGGTTTGGACTTCATTTTTGGATATCAACTTTTGGATTTTTCTCATGAGTGTTGCCATCAATGCCAAAGGGGGAGATTGTTGGCATTATACACTCAGATGAGAATAGTTGATTTTTTCATTGATGGCAACCAATTGGTAACAAGGTTCACGGGTTACACTAGCAACAAACATCATCTACCCTCATCGATAGAAACTACAATGATTATTCTCATCGGCATCCAATCTACATCGGCAGAAGATCTTACCTGCACTCTGAGCTGACATGGAAATTATATTGTTTTGTATTGTAATTATATTGTATAGCCAACATGATGTATTGTAAAGACTCATATATGTATGAGATCTTGTAGGTCACTTTGTAAGCAAGTAAGCAAAGAGAAATGTGTATAGGTAATGGATATAACCGGTATATGAGAGAGAATATCTGTATATATTATGATGTAATTATTTTATGAGCGAATAAGAGCAGAGAAGAGCAAATAAAGGCTTATGGAAAAGGTATCTGATAGAGCTTAAATTAGTACTGAATCTAGCATTGCAGATGCTATTTTGAGCAGTACATTGTCATTGGATTTAATCATCCAATTTTTTAGTCAATGTGAATCCATTTTTGTGATTGAGCAGTGAGCTGTAGGCTGTTGGCCTTCCTGCATGTGTAGTCCCCTATTGTATAAGTAATATTTATTCATATTGGCCAGTGAGTAAATATTGTGGGTCACAAATCCCACAAAGGTTTTTCCCCTATCAGGTTTCCTTGCCAAAAATATATGTGTTATGGTGTGAATTGATGGTTATACTGTTATTTCTCTTTACTAAATTATTACTTGTTTACTGGTATATTAATTTGAGTTATAAAGTTGCAAACAAGTTTAAATCTTTGATTCACCAGCTAGACACTAATTCACCCCCCCCCCCCCCCGTCTCAGTGTCTTTGGGACTGTTCAAGTATCTAACTAAATCTACATTTCTTTTCCCATTATCTTAGAGAAGGTATATCATAATAAACATAATGGATTCCTCTTTTTTTTTAAATATCATGAAGTTGTTTTTTTTGAAATAAGAATGCAAAGATTTAATTTTTCCTCTAAAATGTGTATTTCCAGATTTTCTAAATGTAGGGTTTTTTAGAAATGCAATGTTGAACTTTCATTTCCAGATTTATAAATTTAACAGTAATGTTATATTTTATAGCAACATTTTTCTGTCTAATTTCTTATTTGCTCATTTAAATAGCAAGATGCTTATAAAGAAAAAGATTAAAACTAACTCTTAAGAAGTATATATATATATATTGTTTAAACTATAGACCAGAAAGTAACATTTCTTTTCTATTAACAACTACACAACTAACATTCATTTTGCAGAAAAGATAAGATTAAATGAATGAAATAAATTAAATATTTATCTAACTTTTTTTTTCATTTTAGTAGCATTTCTTTCAATAGCTAATAAAACAAAAAACAAGATTTTCATTCCTACTTTATTTTAAGTAATAAATAACTATAAAGGAATAACTCAAATGCTTTTTTGTTTATTTCTTTGCAATGAAAATACTCAAGTAAATATACATTTTTTTTGTTTCCTTTAGGCAATAATAAGAAGGTTACAAACTCAAGCCTCTTCATTTCTACAAAATGAGGGCTTGTCAAAATACATTTTTCTTTACTTTGAATTTCAATTACATTAAATAGGAACTTGCAAGCTTGACTTTATTCCATCCTTTATTCCCAAGCAAAACTGCAAATAATGTTTGTAGGTTGTGACCATGGAGGCTTACCTCCCAACCTAGGCTTACATGAAGCCACCCCTGAGCTATGAGAACCAAGGCTAAATGGGATACAAACATCTCAAACACAAAATAAGAAGAGACTCATAATATTTGAACTCCCAACCCAAGGATAAAAAATGTCACCAAGTGACTATTTTGTTTTGTGGGGTGAAGGTGGACCAAGTACCTAGAGGAGATCTGCAATAAGGAGAACATAATTCCTATACAAGGCTACCAAAGTAGAACCACCACAAGTCGCATACTTGTCCCAAAATAACCTTATGTCCCCCATGGCATGCAATCCCATATCTCCCCTTTTGACCCCCTTTTCATACACATAAATAGACAATGCAACAAGGGTCCCATAACTCTTGTGTATTTGTCTCTTCCAAGAAGAGAGTCTCTACACTCTTAGGCTCTCAAGAAACCCTTCACCCCCAATGCTAATCTACCCTCCTAAGGGTGAGTATTGCTTTGAAACACCCAAATACATAAACCATTCAACATATAAGAAAAAACACAAGGAAGGACTCAAGATGAACTTCCCAAATATACAAAAAAAACAACAAATACAATCTTTCTTCACATTGATAATAAAAGAAATTTGTAAGAATAAATTTCTGCCAACCTTAATCCTACAAATGGAATGAGGAGAGGTTGAAGGAGAGATTCCCAATCCACTATTCTATTTTCCTCCCAAAACTTAGAAAATGCAACTAAAAAACCAAAAACTTCAACAAGAGTTATATGTCTCCAAACATGGAGAGTGTGTGATCAAAATGCTAAGTTTGAATCCTTTCCCTAAGTAGACTCTTCTCACACTTTCCAACCTTTTGGAAAGGGTGTGAGATTTCATAGGTTGGTCTTCCCAACCTCTTATAGGCTCTCTAAACAAGGCAACTAAAAAAGGTAAAATAAAATAGGGAAGAGCAACTATCACTCAATTGGAAGGTTGTCTAACCTAGGAGAAATCCTCAAAAGTTGAATTTCAGCAATTTGAGAAAAATCAAATTTGGAGGTGACTTGACAGTCACATGTGAGTGGAAACATGGTTAAAATTGACCTTTACCCATAGGTATAACATATGGACCTTTAAAAATACCCCTAACCTAACCTTAGGAATTAGTTTGACCCTCTAGAAACTCACCTAAAGTTTACCTATAGGTCAACCTTGAGTTGAGCTTTCTAATGGCTCTCTATCCAAGACTCTCTTGGGACCATACTAAGATATTTTGAAAAATGTATTGGTTATACAAATTCCCTCCAAGGGACATGCCACTACCAACTCACTTCACAACACAAGTGTCAAGTGATGCCATACAACTACACAATACTTAAATACACATGGCAATGTCCCTTTTTGGAATTAACAAATTTAACAAATTCAATTTAAACAAACATTCAAGCATAAACATTTACAAATAAAACACATTACACACGAGGTGTTGTCTCAACAAATAGACAACCGTTGGCTTCACAAACACACATAGGTTTAGCTTGATTCTCCTAATAGTTTCCATGGTCACATGGATTAGTTTTCCTGCACATCTCACTTTGCACATTAGTAATCCCAAATAATCACATATAATATTAACATATGAAAATAATGCAATTCAGACACTTTGCATACAACTTCAATCATAACAATCAAATTATCATTTATCCAATACAATCCACATAAAACAATTTACTCAATGGTATCATCATAATCATCATGAAATTCAATTATTCATAAGGCATGCATCCATGTTTTCTAATATCATAATAAAGTACTACAAATCAGCGATAAATGGCATATACCATATCAATGCTATCCAATCAATGGATCATATAGAATGTATATCCATGATGCATCAAAATAAAGTATCAATAATAGGTCCAATATGAAAAATAACTGCAATGCTATGATGGCTCGTGGTAGGGCCTCACAGCCTCCCCCTCTAGGCATGAACTTCCTCCTGGAGTTTATCAAAAAGATGGGGGTACTGAGATCTCATCCATGCTACATCCTCCCATGATGTTGTAACCTCATCATAACAATCCCATTGGACCCTAACCCAGTCTAGCTCTTGACCTCGAAGAGCTAGCGTCCGGCAAGACAAAATGCGAACGAGTTCAAAAGCCAACTGCCCATCCAACTCCACCTGCAAGGCATCCTAGTCTAGAATATGAGACTCATCATAAATATATTTCCTTAGTACTGACACATGAAAAACATCATGGATGCATGATAGGCTAGGTGGAAAATCTGGATGATATGCAAGTAGTCCTATCCTCTCAAGGATCTCAAATGGTCCAACAAAGCGAGGTGCAAGCTTATACCCCTTTCCATAATGGATTGGACTCTTATGTGGTCACACTCTCAATAAGACTCTATCCCCAACCATGAAGCTATGATCTATCCTCTTCGCATCTGCATACTTCTTTTGTCTATCCTATACCTCTCTAAGGCGTTGTCTAATCAAATCCATCTACTGCTCCAAAGATCAAACTATCTCAGGACCAATAGCTACTCTATCCTTAATGTGGTCCTAACTCAAAGGTGTCCTACAAGGTGTTCCATACAAAGCCTGAGAAGGTGGCATCCCCAAAGAAGTGTGATACCCATTATTATAAGAAAAATCTACCAAAGGAAGGTACTCTTCACATCTGGTTTGATGATCCATGACATACATATAGAGCATATCTTCTAACACCTGGTTCACCCTCTCTCTCTGTCCATCCATTTTTGGATGATAGGTTGTGCCAAAGTTGAGTTTGGTACCCATTGCTACCTATAATTCCTCCCAAAAGGAAGAAGTGAAGACGAAATCTCTATCTGAAATAATCTTACATGGAACTCCATGAAGTCTGACAATATCCCGCAAGAATACCTGTGCCACTGCTGGTGTTGTGAAGGTAGTCTGAACTAGTGAGAAGTGGGCCACTTTGGTCAACTTGTTGACTACCACCATAATTGCATCATGATGATGTGGTGAAATAGGAAGACCAATGATGAAATCCATTGATATAGTATCCCACTTGCACTCTAGTATCGCATGAGACTGGAGTAACCCACCTGGATGGCAGTGCTCTACCTTGACTCTTTGGCACTCAAGGCATTGGGCTACTAGTATAGCAATGAGTTGCCACATACCTGGCGTTAGTCTCAAATTCTGATTACCCTCTTATCCCCTTTAAGAAAATGAATAACTTTGTCTGCATATGAAGAGATCAAGGAAAAAAGAACCTTAGAGTAACATATATCAAGGTTTTGAGAACTTTCTACACTTTGAACTTATCCAGAGTTTAGGTGGGTATACCTTATGTGAATACTTTCACACTTTTAAATGAGATCCATAGTAAACCAGTGTCAAAAACCAGTGGATTTCATCACCTCAACATAAATTGAAATATTTGAATAAAAACTTATATACTTCTTCAGTATTGATCTTCAATAAAATTAGAAAGAATCCCACAACAAGTACTAGTGCCTTATCTAGGCCACATAGTCATCTAAATTAAACAATAATTTTCAACAAATGAACATTCTAATACGCCTCATCATCTCAAATTTTATGAACCTCATACATGCCTAACATATACATAGATCCTTTCCCATTTAACTAAAATAACTCATTAGATTCATGGCAATAGACAATAGATTTGCTGACAGAAATATTCCTTGCATATTTAATCCCTCTCTTAAAGAGGAAAGCCAGAAATAATGTCTATTGGGTCGCCTTACAATCCATGCTCATTCAAACAACCCTAGATTATTCAAATGAAACCAGCAAATTACAAAATGCACACCCGAAAACAAAGAAATTTTAGGCCTAAAAATTTGATTTATATATTCATATTCATTCTTGAAAATATTACATCATCTAGAGTCTTCTCCTTGAAACTAGAAAAAAAAAACCTAAGTATATTTTGCTAGAGTTTCTTTACAAAATTCTTCTGATCATTTTACACTAGTCTTGGTATCCATTTATAACATTATGGATGCATACAAGTTTCGAACATTCCTAAAAAATTTTGTTACAAACCGCGATCTTCTCCAAGAAACAATTACAAGTCTTTTTCAATATCAACAGCCTCTTCCATTTGTTGTTCTATTGCAACCTTTTCTATATGCTCTGGAGTATCTTCCTATTGTCTGATATATTTGTCCTTCCACTCCTGGAACATGTCATCACTTGGCCAAGCGAAGCTAATAATCTTATGTTTCATCCCTTCTAGCCTTTTCCAAGTGACCCTTAACTGCCCAATTTTTGTTTCTATGAAACCATAATGTGATTTCACATTTTCAATCTCTTCAATTGTTTGGACAAATAAGGATGTGTCATCAGTGTTAATGATTTCATTAACCCTTTGGGACAATTTGTGGTCCAACTCTTCTAGCCATGCCTTCTCCTCTTTCAACTGAATTGGACCAACAAAAACCCCTGGAAACAATTCATATTTGTGATCCAAATATTCTTTTCTATAGAGTTGGGCTTTTCTTTTTACACCTACTCTTTCCTCTGAGAATATATTCATTTCTTTTATAAACTTACTAGTGGACCTAAGATTGTCATTTGCCTCTGCATCTGCATGGGATGAACACATGAGCTCTAACTCCTTACCTCTACACATCCACTTATTAAGAATTAGTTCTAAGGTGGTCTCATCCTCTCTTAATTCAATCAGAATATTTAGGATCCTTTTCATAGAAATGTGTACAGTAGAGGCCTTGACTGAATCAACAAACTTCAAAATTGCGGCTTTTACCTTTTCTTCATACTTAATTGCAAATAATGTTTGAGCTTGTTTCAATTTTTCCAACTCATGTTGGAAAGTTTCAACTAACTAGACACCAGACGACATAGGAGAAGGGGGATATTGTATAATAGGACTGGTAGGTGGAGGTCTTGCTGGAGAGGAGGCTATCATGAGAGTAGAGGATTCTCTTGGATGGTGCTAACCTACCAACTGACTCTAAAGTCTAGCAATAATATTGTCTCTGTTGGCTACTCCTTCTTTTGCCTCACTGTAAGCCTTTAAGATGGTTCTAATTTTAATTGGAGATTATCCTTCTCTTTTGCCTCCTTTTCTACTTTTGCCACACTGAACTTTGTAGTTTCCAAGACCGTGCTTGTAGCTTCCACCACCCCTATATCTTGGACTCTTCTTATAGTCATGCCTCCTAGGAGACTAGAATCTGATAAACCTTTCCTCCTTTTACTCTCATCCTTCTTTAGTGACCACATGACTAGAGCATCACTATCTTTGTTGAAGGTCACTCCTTCCATGGGTTTGGTTTCCTTCCTTACTGCTTCAAGAACCAGAGCATCAACTATATCCCATTTAGGGAGGATTAAAACACCAGCCTTAGACACCATCTCTCTTCCCTTCTCAGGAGTAGTAGTCTTAAACTCTTCAATCATTTCTTGGTTCACCTCTTCTTCCACCTGAGTTACATCTCTATGAGGTTGTTCACTCTTACTTTGCTCATATCTGGCTTTAAATTGTTCCATATTTTTCTTCCACACAAATTGCATGAAAGCCCTTGTTGTAACAAAATTACTATCAGTCAGGAACTCCTCACTGGCTTGCTTAATAGTAAGGTCTAATTCTTTACCCTTGAGCTCACCATCTGTCAAGTTTATTTAAGTACTAGGTGGCTCTTTTGGCATCCCCTCTTGTGTCTCCTCATATGTGCAGGCAATCTCCCTGAGACTCCCTAATTGCAACAACTGCTCGGCCACCACCTGCTCATCTCCTATGTGGATAGGGGAATGAGATGGAGAATATAGAGGCTCATTGGTTTGCACTTCCTTTCCTACCCTTTGCCTTTTAGGGGAGTCTTGGATGTCAATGACATCCTTAATTTCTCTTTTCCCTCTTGAAGTGGAAGGCTCACCTATCACTGACATCATCACACTATACTTTGATTTCCTATGCATCACATAATTACCAGGTGGGATAGCCTTACAAAAGGCAAGATTAGCTAAAGCCAATTTAACCTTATCAGGATCATTTTGCATTATAGCCTCCCTTTTTTCTTTCAAGGTTTGCATGAGGTCTTCAAAATAAAGAACCAAGAATTTGATTTTCTCCTCATAGGGATTGAAACTAGAGAGAGGGTCATAACTGGTATCAAATTAGTGAATGAAATCAAGAGCCCTCTTAGATGAAACCCACTTCTCTTTCCTCAGTTCTTGCTCATCCAAACTAAAATTCATTTCTAATTAAATCTTTAGGGAACTGAAATTGGTGAGGCCTACCTTTACACACTGCCTTCTTTCTAAACATGTCGTTGAAAAAGTCCTCAGGGTCTGCACATCTTGAAACTATAGTTGACAACCTATATGGCTTAAAGAATTCTTCAAAATATTTCTAGCCATCTTTAGTGATCACAAAATGATGGGCCACAGTAATGGTTGGGAAAATGGTCCCTTTACCCCTATTTGTCAGCTCTACCTCTTGTACACCTCCAATTTACCTCATGACTTCTCTAATCCCTCTCTTCAATGGGACTTGATAGGGCAATAGATAGGGAGTACCTCTGAGACAATACACTCTGAAAATGGTAGAAACAGGGTACAAATACATATCTCCCCAATTGTGAACAATCTTAATATCCTCAGAAAACTCTTTAGGCTTGAGGAATTCCAAGAGAGACTTAGGAATCATTGGGTTTTCTGTGCACAAAAGAAATCTAATCTTAGATGCAAAGCATCTATCAAACTTCAAATAGCTAGCATCCTCTCTATCCTAGGATAAAACAGTGCTCTAAAGTTGAACAGGCATCTCTTCCTTATCTTTCTCCTTAACCAAATCCATTTCCTTTGCAAAATAATCAATGCCTTTGAATTAAAACATGTGCATTAGAAGGGAATGCCATCCAAATGGTCTATCCACCTTACCATTTTTTATCCCTTCTATCCCTGCATAAATTGCATCAGTAAGTTATGGCACATAATCAAATGTTATTGCCAGAGAGGGGTTTAGAATTTGTGTAATCATTAACATGTAATGGGTTGGCATGTTTTTCTCATCATCTTCTCCAAAAATCTGACACAATGCCCAATACATACCCTTAGCTCTTAGAGTAAACAGATTCAAGGAGAAGGGTTCCATTGTACTGGGGCCTACGACTATTAACCCTCCTATCTTGACAAAAAAATCATTCAGTGGGCCACTCCTGAGGTGATACCTTTGTGCATTATAGACCTAGGCTAATGACTCAAAATCAATAGGTTCTAACAGGTTTGAAGCTTCACTGAGCTTAAATACATTTCTGAATTCATCATCATTTATTTCAATCAGGGCTGATCCCTTCATATTCCTGATACATCTAGCTATAGGGTCATAATTTTGTGCAATCGGAGTCAACAAATCTACATCCATGAACACACCAAGAACAATAAGCTTCCCCACATCCAATTCCCATATGCTATTTATGTTGGTATTTTTGTATGGTTTTGTCATTGATGTCAACACCTACTGAAACACTAGCACTTTGGAGATCCAACAACATTCACTGGCAAGCAAGTAACTATTGCACAGTTACTGGTATATGGTTCACCGACAGGATATAATGTTCACTGGTAATTGGAATGATAATGAAGACACTTGATAATATTGAAGACATCATATGGACACTTTGTTTTGATGAATTGATCATTGGTATATTCATATTTGCATATTTGCTTTTACTGGCAAATAGGTCCAGGGTTATCTAGGGTTACACCGACAGGTTTATCTTTTCCAGATCAGCATGGAACACTATGGAGATGATTTATTATTGTTGTAAATGCATTAAGCTGACATGTTTAATTGGTTATTGCATCAGATATTATATTGTATGTAAAATGTTTTTATTGTAATATCTTGTAGAGTCGACCTACTAAAATTGGTCTTAGGTTATGGTATAAATGTAAGATCTTAATTGTAAGATCAAATGTGGAATGCGAAAAAGAATTGTGTGAAGGTATAGGTGAGATTAAGCAGAGGTATACATGATGACATCATTTGAAGGTGAAGCTAGGTTTTTGTAGAAGTATATCAGCATTACACCAGTACTGAATACAGCATATGAAGATGTTATTTTGTGCAGTACATTCTTATTGGATCTAACCATCCAACTGTAGTCAGTGTGACTCCCATTTTGTAATTGAGCAGTGAGCTCTAGGCTATTGGCCTTTCTGCATGTGCAGACCCCATTTATGTACACTTACTATCTGCAGTAGTATCATCTGATTGTGGGTAAGGTTTCCCACTATGGTTTTTCCCCTTATAGGGTTTCTACATACAAAATATTAGTGTTATGTGTTGTGGTTGACTCTATGTTTATGTTTCATGTATTAATCTCTACTTGTATAGCAATTTACTGTTAACACTGTCTACCGACACACTTAACTGGTTTACCGGTATTAAGCATTAAGTTGGTTAATCGGTTTTTGGTTTAAATTCATTAGACAACTGATTCACCCCCCCCCCCTCTTAGTTGTCTCTGGGACCTAACAATTTAAAGGGGCAAGGGAATGTCTCTGAGAAAAACCAACTTTGAACAATCTTGTACCTGATAGCCCTATTTGAGGATCCCTTAACCAATTACCTTTATCATATAAGCCATCCCCAATTCTTAGACTAAGGTTCTTTGGTACTAATTCTTTAGCTTTATCCCCAACATTCATTGACATAGTTAACTGTTCCAAATAATCATCACAAATGTTCCTATCTTGGTAATTCACTTTTCCTATCAACTCCCTTCTTGGTGCCATCTTGATAATACAACTATATCAATTGAGACTTGCACAAACCTCTAATGAAACAATCCACATAGTAATCACCAAATTTAGACTAGAATTAGTAAGAGAAAGCACAAAAACCTGTTATTCACTTGAAGAAAAACCACTCCACACCAATTGCTCTGCAATAGACTTCGTTGAAATGATGCCAACATTCAAGTTGATGTGGACTCTAATATGGAAAGTTGGCATTAAATTTTAATAATTAATCCTGCATGCTTCGGCCATCACCTTAGAATTGAATTGACAAATCAAAATAAAAAATGGGCTCCAACTGATCATAAATTATTTGAGTATTTCCTCTATTTCATTGTTTCGCTATTTTGTGAAGCTTAAAACCTCTACACTTATCTTTCACTAAACAACAACAACCGTTGGATCACGGGAACTTGCACTACTTTTATTCCATTCGGTCTTTCTATGTTAATGATGGGCCCTACCTTCTTTTCACTATTTTGCGGGCCTTCAAGCTTGTACAATTTTCCTTCGCAAAGAAACGCTAGCCATTAGATCATGATCTACCTATCTATTCTTTATCTCCAACAATGACCGTCAGTCTTATTAACTAACCCCGCATCACCTTGATGGCTAATGGTTTTCGCCATTTTGTAGAGACTAAGCTGCAGGCATCTTCGGGCTATGAAACAATAACAACCGTTGGATCAACCATGAGATGAACACCTTTTAACATGCTTTAGACCTTTCAAGTGGGCCCTTTATCTTGGAGATCACTTGCTTTATCTCATCACTGATTAACAAAAGCCACGTGGCAGTCAGCCATTTGCTCAGAAAGTTCCATCGGGTTCCATTCTTAAACCACCATGTGCTTTACTTCACTATTCTCCACATAACTACTAGTTGAACCATGGTGGGCCCTCAACTACCCTTTAGAGCTAGCGCACTTGATAGGTCACCATTACATTCCACGGAACAAACCATCTATCCTGCCATGTCATACCTTTGTGTCTGCCACCTCAGCAGTTTAGTCTCAGTCTTTCGATGGAATTTCTTCTTTGACAAGCAGTCTATAGGTCTCATCAAACATGCACTTTCATCGAAACCATCAGACCCACCGCGGACTGCTACCTCAACCCAGGGGCACCACCATTTTGCTATTTTGCAGAGCTTGAATCTCAAGTTACTTATCTTCGTGAAGCAATGACAACCATAAGATTTCAATAGCCTGCTCGTCGGTTACCTTTGGTATGACCACCTCGCCCAGGCTCACCACCTTTTTTCTACTTCATGAAAGGTAAAACACTCACATCTTTTGGCCATGAATCAATGCGAGCCGTTGATCTTTTCTAAATTGATCATCCTTTAACCAAAGAAGTCGCTTGCCTATGGGACCTGCCAAGTCTTTTGTTGTTTCGTAGAACTTACATCACATGCATCTTGGGCTAGAAAATCAATGTGAGCCATTGGATTTAAAGCAAGATGCAGGCCTTTAATTTGATGGTCAATCCATCTGGCTGGGCGCGCCTAGCCTTTTCGCTATTTCATAGAACTTAACTTGTCGGCATCTCTACCTAATGAAACAATGACAACCGCAAGATTAACAACGAGTTGCACAATAATTAAGGGGCCTGACCAACATTAAAACAAGATAAAGGTAAAGGCGCACAAATTTAAAAAATTAAAGGACTGCCTAGGGAAATAACTAATGGGGGGACACTTTTCATGATAGACCGACCCTTCTCTAACTGGTAGAAGTAATGCAGAAATAGAACATAAGGGTTTTTTGCAAACATAGGAAGGGTTAAAACTCAAAAACCTCAAACCCTCTTCTGACTTAAGAAAATCAAAGGCAACAAGGCCATACTAGACACATTTTTTACAGACTTCTAGCCAATTATGGAACAAGAATATCCAATTTCAAACAGTGATAACAACGGCTTTGACTGGCAATGATTCATTGGAAGATCAACACAAGAATTCAGAAACTCTTTGGAGAACAGACCAAACACAAGACCAAAAAAAAACAACAACAAAAGCAAACCTAAATATGTATAGACTAAGACCTACTATGCATGGACATTAAGAGAAGTAATGCTTTAGGAATTGTCCATGCACTAGAAATTCCTGTACCTCATCATTCATATTCTGCAAAAAATATGAATCCTTTCCATTAAGATCACAAACCGTAGAGGGGCCTATCCATAGTGACTCAATTTTTTTGTGTTTTCCCTTATCTTGTCCTTTCGCATTCCATTGAAGAACCACATCACCAATTTGAAACTTTCTCAATGAGGTCCTTTTGTCAAATAGATATTTTGACTGCTGTAGACACCTAAAATTGTCATGTCTAATTAAATAAATATCTTTATTTATTTAATTATTTTAGCCTAACTCTTCTATTAATTAAATAAATCTTTATTTATTTAATTAGTTCATTTATCCTCTTGTAGCCTTATTTCTTATTTAAATAAATACCTTTATTTATTTAATTTTTCCTTTTCCCAAATTAAATAAATATCTTATTTATTTAATTGATCCCACTTCTTCTATTAATTAAATAAATCTTTATTTATTTAATTAATTCATTAACCTTTTCTACCTATGACACGTCATTCATCTCTTAATTCATACACTACCTACCCTCTCATTATTTTCTTATTTTCTCTACCTACCCTCTAATCATAGCTGACCATTTATCTTTTACACCTCTCAATCTTATCCCTCCATTTCATATAGTGTCTTCTATATAAGGATATGCTTCCTTCATTATCAATCCTCAACTATGCATCCCAACTACTTAATCAATTTACTACACTATGCCTTTGTACTTTCATATGTGATCCTACTTACAACCACATTTCCGTTCTTTGTTGAGCTCTTGTGCACATAAAATCTGAGAGAAAATATATCAAGCAAGATCAATGGAGATAGGAAGAATGGAGATCCAAACCCTATTGGACATGTGATGGTATAATCTTTGTGATTTGATTTGATTTGCATTGTCTTAGGTAATCTTCATATGTTATGGTGGATCTTTGTTGTTGTTAGGCTAGGGTTTTGTGGTTGAATTCATGTAGTCTTTCAATATTGTTGTTTCCACTTTCACCATATACAACTGCAATTGGATCTTCAAATTACTCTTGTGAGCCAAAGTTCTAATTTCTTCTATCTCCACCATCTAAATCATCCAGTCTTCCATAGGTTCAGATAACTCCATGTCTTCAGCTTGCAGGAACTTATACACTGGGAGAAGATTATTGACTGGCACCCTAGATTGCATACCATAGACCAGCTCAAAAGGTGAGACACCAATTGCTCTCTTAATAGTAATTCTATCTGCCCAAAGGGCTAATTTCAACTTCTGGTCCCAAGACCTTCTATTTTCCTCCAAGCTTTTATTAATAATATTCAAGAGGCTCTTATTACTTGATTCAACTTTCCCATTACCCTGAGGATGATAAGGCAAAGAGTAGGACATAACTATTCCATGGCTGGTGCAAAATTCAACAAACTCTTCTGACTTGAAGCTCATGGCATTGTCCATCACTAGTTTTATAGGGACTCTAAATCTAGTTATGACATTTTCCACCAGGAAGTCAATAACAACCTTACTTGTGGCTCTCCTGGTGGGTATAGCTTCAATCCATTTGGTAAAATAATCAGTAGCTACTATAATCCACCTATGACCTCTTTCTGATTTCTCAACAATTTCTCCAATAAAATCAATGCCCCATTGGACAAAAGGGGCTTCCACTATGACTAGGTTGAGGGGTAAATCTCCCTCATACTTCAATTTTGATGAAAACTTCTGGCATGGGTCACATCTTCAGACATACTCATGGGCATCTTTAAACAAAGTAGGACAATAATATCCAGCCCGAACTATCTTACCAGCAGTTGTCTTGGTAGACTAATGACCTCCACACACTCCATCATGAATTTTAGTTAGCACTCTCTTAGCCTAGAATTTATCCAAACACATTAGCAATACCCCATCTCTATTCCACCAAAATAGATCACCCTAAATGAGGACATATTTTTGTGACTTCAACTTCAGAGTTCTTCTCTGGTTATGGGTCATTCCTTCTGAAAATGTTGCATCTCTTAGAAAATGTATTATTTCTAAGTACCAGTGTTGTGCCTCAATACTGGTGACCAGGATGTTCTCAACTTCAACATTAAGAAGGTTTGATTTAGCCATAAGCCTAGCAAGGCCTAAACCTCTCACCAATTTAGTGATCTTAATTTCTAGATCAAATTCCTAGATTCTGGTTATCCATCTACATCTTTTACCTATGACCTTAGACTGGGATAGAATATCTTTGATAGCCACATGTGGGACATAAGAAAGTACTCATGCATTTACAAGATATGGCCTAAAAGCTTTAATAGCCTTAGCCAAATCATATGCTTGCTTCTCCATAATTTCATACTTTAACTCTGTAGCCTGTAAATATTTGCTATAAAAAGTTATAGGATGTTCATATGCTTCATTATCCTTTTGTAAAAGAACTGCAGCCACTGTGTGATATGAAGCAAAAGAAAACAAAGAGAAAGGTTTACTGTAATTAGGGGACTTCAACACTGGTGCCTCCTAAATAGCCCTTTTGATTTCATCAAAATCCTTTGAATCTTCTTAATCCCAATAGAACTTTGTATCCTTTTTAAGTAGTTTAACAATGGGCTTGACTATATCTACAAAATTTGCAATAAATCTTCTAACAAAATTTACTTTGCCCAAAAAAGATTGGATACTTTTAACATTCTTTAGCTCAAGCACATTATTTATACCCTCAATTCTTTCAGGGTCTACTCTTACCCCTTCTTTGGAGACAATATGCCCTAGTACCTTCCCTTCAACAACAATAAAATGACACTTTTTTAGGATTTAAGGATACTCCAAATTCCAGAGCTTTATTGAAAACCTGTTCTAAGTGTCCATAGTGGTCATCCACCCTTTTGGAGAAGCATGTCAAATTATCTTGATAAACTACCATGATAATATTGATGAATTCCTTAAAAGCTACATTCATTGCCCTCTGAAAAGTAGCTCCAGCATTCTTCAAACCAAAAGGCATTCTGAGATACACATATGTTTCCCAAGGGGTGGTGAAAGCAGTTTTGAATTGTTCAGATTCTTTTACTAACACTTGGTTATACCCTGAGAACCCATCCATCATAGACAATAGGTCACAACTAGTTACTCTTTGCAACATTGCTTCCACATTAGGAGAAGAGTAATTATCTTTCAAGGAAGCAACATTTAGGTTCCTAAAATCAACACAGAGTCTAATGTCCCCATTCTTCTTTCTAACCAGGACCAAATTTGAGACCCATGATGAATGCCTTATAGGCTTAATAATTCCCCCTTCCCTTAACTTGGTCAATTCTTGCTGCATTTTAGATTCCAACAGGGGGTTGATAGGTCTTTTTTTTTTGTCTAAAAAGCTTAGCATCTAGAAGCAAAGGGACTTCATGCTGAAACAAATCATGTCTATACACCTTCAGATCTTCATAAGAGAAAGCAAAGACATGCTTATATTTCTTTAATAAATTAATAAGGTTTATTCTGACATGATGAGGCAAATTTTTTGCAACATACACCAACTTAGGGGATGATTATATCCCCAAGTTTACTTCCTATAGTTCATCTAACTTAGTGGTTGATTGTTGGTGCAGATGACTATCGTTGTAACTAAACATACCTTCTAGTTCTACCAACCCTTTAGGTATTTCATTAGTTTCTAACTGAACTAAGTCATTTCCAAAAACAATTTCTCTATTTTCAACCACTTCCACCAAGGCATTGCAATGAATTTTTTGTCCATCATAGTCATCAATGCATTGTATAAACCTCAGAATATCTTTATCATCAGCAAACACTTTCCAATTATATATATTGTCAGGAATGGCAGGCCTATCTTTTACCTCAACTGTGGATATACCGGTTAGTGTTGCATCATCATTCTTTAATGCAACATTTGCTAAAAAATTCGCCATGATATTCTTAGATCTTTCTATCCAATTTATAGAGAATGCACTAAAATGCTCAATCACATCCTATACTGCATGATTGTATCTTTTCAATCTATCATTCTTAGATGCATACTTAGCTCTAACTTGAGAAACAACCAATTTTGAGTCTCCTAACACTTTTAACAACTGAATTCCATGCCTTTTTGTAACTTCAAGTCCCAATAACAAGGCTTCATATTTAGCAGTGTTATTTGTACACTAAAAGGCTAACAAAAAGGAATATTTGAAGGTTATACCTGAAGGGGACACAAAAAGAACTCCTGCTCCAGATCCTTCTTTAGAGAAATCTCCATCAAAATACATATGCCACAAACTATGTTGTTGAGATTCCAATTCAGTCACAAGAGAGTCAGTATTCTTCAATTGAGGTAAAATTGGCTGTAATCTAAAATTGTCAAGATCCACATCAATCATATAGTTGAGCATACTAGGGTCTACTTTTTCAATTACCCTAGGAGCATGTCATTCTCTATACAATTTGACTTGGTTTCCATTAATTGGGATAGTAGCATATGACAGATCTAATTGAACATGTCCACCTACTATTGTAGCCCACTGTCTAGACAACAACATGCCATAGTGAGGTTTGGTGTCAGTTACAATGACATCCATCTTGTATGTTGCTTCAGGGAAGGTTGTTATTTTTACTTCAACATCTTTCATTGTACCTATCATTGGCACTTCTTTGTTACCCATAGCATAACATTTTCCATACACCATACTCACTGACAATCCTAATTCTTTCATGACACCATAAGGCATTACAATTTCAGCTACACCAGAATCTATCATATAGTTTTTAATTAACCGGTTATTTACTAACAAAGTAACATAGAAATGATCAACCTGTGAGGGTTCTTGTGTAATAGTTGTTCCAAAATATACCTCTGGGGTTTGCAGCTCCTAATCCTTTTCATCCTTAGTTGAACCAGAAGGTAAAGTTCTATGAGTCAGATATTTTAGAAAATAAAGATAAAGCAGCTTCTCTATGTTCGTTTATTTTCAATAATTGTATCAGTGGGACAGTGACCTTCATCTGGGTAAAAGCCTGAGTCATATCAAATGTGGAATTATTAATCAACTCAATATTAATCTTAACTTTCTCTATCTTAGGCTGACTTGCCTTCTTCCTTATGGTAGTTCCTTGTATATCACTAGTAGCTTTATCATCCATAGTTTTAGCTGCATCCTTTAATTTGTCATTCCCCTTTTCTTGACTATCTTGAGGCAGGGTGGTATTACTTGCTTCTTTCTTCTGGGATACTTCTTTTATAAACATTGAACTAGGTTCACCTTGATCCCCATCCTTCTTAGTACTTCTCAAATTGTAGTTGTGCTTGGCTTTGGCTATGGCAGCCTTAGTGAGATTTCTTACTCCTTCATCACTGGGTCTTCTGAGATGAACTTCTTCATCTTCAATTGTTACCACATTCAAAGTGGGATGCCAATCAAGTGACAACTACCCTTGGTAAGACCTTTTACTATTCAGCACATCACCTTCACTAAGTTCACTTTGTAATGACTCATCATCACTGTCTATGATAGTTTCAAACATATTTATATCAAGCTCAACCTCTTGTCTCATAGATTCAACAAGGGCTTGAGCTACAACACATTGATGAGGAGAATGTGGTCCATTACAAGCCATGCACCAAGGAGTATTCTCCATATTATGAAAATTTCCTCCTTTTAAAGGATGGGGTATCTTGGTTCTGAGTATTCTTTGGCTTCTCATTTTGAGGCTTGCCATCCTTCCAAGTAGTGTTGTAAGGCATGTCATGCAACCTAGGAGGCCTGTCTTGCCAATTGTAATGAGGCTTATCATTTTTACTCACCTTGGCAATAAGATCCTTCATAGCAGTCACTAATTTCTCTATTTTGTCTTCTTCTTTAGCAAATTTATTAGGTTGTTGTTTTGATTCTTGCCATAGCCTACCATCAGTTCTTCTCCCTATTTTCCCAGATGCTTTCCTATTACTATCCATATTAATGGCAATTATAAATGCATCTCTCAGACTATGTGGATTTTTATCCCTCAAAATATAGGCCATTTTAGAATCAAAGGCATTGTAATAAGTATTTAGGCACATATTGTCATCTAACCTCATTACTTGATGTAGCCTATGCATTTCTTTCTGAAATCTGGCATTAAAATCTATGACAATTTCATTGTCAAACTTTTTGATATTGTTGAACTCATTGAGCATGAAGCTCACATTTGTCTTGTCACCATACTATTCTTGAAATCAATTTTTAAAATCTTCCCAAGACCCAATGCTATTCATAGGGAGACCTCTATACCAGTCCCTTGCATCATCTACTAAAGATTGTACAAACAATTTCATGATGACATCTTCATCTATAATTTCATAGTCATTTATTAAGTCACCAAAAGATTTCAAGTGTTCCTCTGCACTGATTGCATTATTCCCAGCAAATTTGTGAACTCTATCCCTCAATTCTCTAGGAACATGGTTAGGGTACCTTGGGATTCCATCAAAAAAGAGCTACCTATAAAGTTCTAGATTAATAGGTCTTCTCTAGAATTGGTTAGCAACAAGGTTATTTCCCATGTTCATTCTTACATTGAGGCTTTGAGTCAAAGAGATCTAGTTACCATGGTTAGTAATTGGGGCTTGATTGGCTGTGGTAGTGCTAATTGGCAAGGTTGGCTAAATTTTAACTGGAGGGAGTGAAGCTTAGTGAGGAACAGGTTTATTTACGTCTACTGAGGGAAACATGATAGGAGGATCCTTCAAATAACTAATCTTTCTTTTAACTTCTGAATTGGCTGCTTCTAATTTAGCTTTCTCTAACTCCATTTGCAAATCTTCTTTCTCTTTCCTCACCCTCTCCATCTCTCTTTCATGTGCAGATAACATATGAGAGATCTTCGTTGTAGTCTTAGATCTAGACCCACCTTCCATGCATTTCTGCTTTCCTTTGTCAACATTATTTCTAATAGGTTGTGGGTCACTAAGGACTTCCCTATTTGGTTGCACTACTGACTTATATGCAGGTTTGGCCTTGGGAACTAAGATTTCTCTGATCATTGGACCTTCATCCTCACTCTTGGCCTTTTCTTGGGTAAATAGCTCAAGGTCAGCAATTTGTCTTAGAAGCCGGTCTCTCTCCATCAATTTTTCTTTTACCTCTCTCTCTTTATCTGCTTCCTTTTGTGTTCTTAAGGAAATTAAATGATGGACTCTTCTATTCAGGACTTCAATTTCTTGGGATACCTTAACTTCATCAGGGAAGATTTTTTTAGAGTCTGACATATTGACTTGGTCAATATCAATTAAACTAATATTTCCATCAATTTTCCTGGGTACAAAATCTCTCTTAATGTTTGAACTATTTTTGTCTTTCCTAGAGAAACTAGCATGGGAGATCCCCTGATTTGAAACTTGGACATCTTCAATATTCCCTAACAAACCAAAATGGAAACCTAAAATATCATGCTCAGATTTGTGGGAAGAAGAATTTGAATTTGCATAGACGGGTCTCTTAGATGACTTACCCGTATTGATTCTCTTTTGTACCCAAGAAACACTAGATGGCTCGTGTACATCTGATCTTTTCTGGCCTCTTCGTGACTATTCAGGTAGTCCCTCTTACAATGTCTCATGAGGATGCTTCTTCATGAAAGACCTAGTGTTCCTTCCTCTCTGCATTATGCTTGTTTTCTTAAAATAATTTCACTTATTTACAAGGACTGGTTATACTTGTCAGAGTCGCCACCCACAAAGACTGTGGGAAATAAGAAAACAAGCTTTAAACAAAAAACTTGCCAATTTTTTAAAACAAAAATCATGAAGATTTTTCAAAGAGACAAATAACACAAATCAGAGATCAGGTAATTTTCCACAACATAAATATCCGAACAACTTCTGAACTAATTCAGGCACCAATCTACAACATGGATACACACTATGACTCTCCCCAGTAGAGTCACCACTTTTGTTAGTCTCAAATTCTGATTTCCCTCTTATCCCCTTTAAGAAAATGAATGACTATGTCTGCATATGAAGAGATCAAGGAAAAAAGAACCTTAGAGTAACATATAACAAGGTTTTGAGAACCTTCTACACTTTGAACTTATCCAAAGTTCAGGTGAGTATACCTTCTATGAATACTTTCACACGTTTAAATGAGATCCACAGTAAACCAGTGTCAAAAACTAGTGGATTTCATCACCTCAACATAAACTGAAATATTTGAATAAAAACTTATATACTTCTTCAATATTAATCTTCAAGAAAATTAGAAAGAATCCCATAATAAGTACCAGTGCCTTATCTAGGCCACAAAGTCATCTAAATTAAACAATAATTTTCAACAACTAAACATTCAAATACACCTCATCATCTCAACTTTTATGAACCTCATACATGCCTAACATATACATAGATCCTTTCCCATTTAACTAAAATAACTCATCAGATACATGGCAACAGACAATAGATTTGCTGACAGAAATATTCCTTACACATTTAATCCCTCTCCTAAAGTGGAAAGCCAGAAATAATGTCTATTGGATCGCCTTACTATCCAGGCTCATTCAAACAACCCTAGATTATTCAAATGAAACTAGCAAATTACAGAATGAACACCAAAAGACAAAGAAATTTTAGGCCTGAAACTTTGATTTATATATTCATATTCATTCTTAAAAATATTACATCACCCAGAGTCTTCTCCCTGAAACTAGAAAAAAAAAACCTAAGTATATTTTGCCAGAGTTGCTTTACAAAATTCTTGTGATCATTTTACACCAGTCTCAGTATCCATTTATAACATTATGGATGCATACAAGCTTCAAACATTCCTAAAAAAGTTTGTTACAAACCCCGATCTTCTCCAAGAAATAGTTACAAGTCTTTTTCAATATCAACAGCCTCTTCCATTTGTTGTTTAGCTGCAACCTTTTCTATCTACTCTAGAGTATCTTCTTGTTGTCTGATATATTTGTCCTTCCACTCCTGGAACACGTCATCACTTGGCAAGGCAAAGCTAATAATCTTCTATTTCATCCCTTCTAGCCTTTTCCAAGTGACCCTTAACTGCCCAATTTCTATTTCTATGAAACCATAATGTGATTTCACCTTTTCAATCTCTTCAATTGCTTGGACAAATACGGATGTGTCATAAGTATTAATTATTTCATTAACCCTTTGGGACAATCTGTGGTCGAGCTCTTCTAGCCATCCCTTCTCCTCTTTCAACTGAATTGGACCAACAAAACCCCCTAGAAACAATTCATATTTGTGATTTGAATATTCTTTTCTATATAGTTGGGCTTTTCTTTTTACACCTGCCCTTTCCTTTGAGAATATATTCATTTCTTTTATAAACTCACTACTGGACCTAAGATTGTCATTTGCCTCTACATCTGCATGAGATGAACACATGAGCTCTAACTCCTTACTTCTAGGCATCCACTTACTAAGAATTAGTTCTAAGGTGGTTTCATCCTCTCTTAATTCAATAAGAATATTCAGGATCCTTTTTATAGAAATGTGTACAATAAAGGCCTTGACCGAATCAGCAAACTTCAAAATTATGGCTTTTACCTTTTCTTCACACTTGCTTGCAAACAATGTTTGAGCTTGTTTCAACTTTTCCAACTCATGTTGGATAGTTTCAGCTGACTGGAAACCAAAAGGCATAGGAGAAGGGGGATATTCTATAATGGACTAGTAGGTGGAGGTCTTGCTAGAGAGGAGGCTATCGTGAGAGTAGAGGATTCATCTGGATGGTGCTGACCTGCCAACTAACTCTGAATTCAAGCAATAATACTATCTTTGTTGGCTACTCCTTCTTTGGCCTCATTGTAAGCCTTTAAGGTGGTTTCCAAATTTAATTGGAGATTAGCCTTCTCTTTTGCCTCCTTTTCTACTACTGCCACACTGAACTTTGCAGTTTCCAAGACCATGCTTGTAGCTTCCACCACCCCTATATCTTGGACTCTTCTTACAATCATGCCTCCTAGGAGACTAGAATCTGATACACCTTTCCTCCTTTTACTCCCATCCTTCTTCAGTGACCACATGACAACAACATTATCTTTGTTGAAGGTCACTCCTTCCATGGGTTTGGTTTCCTTCCTTACTACTTCAGGAACTAGAACATCAACTATATCCCATTCAGGGAGGATTTAAACACTAGCCTTAGACACCATCTCTCTTCCCTTCTTAGGAGTAATAGTCTTAAACTCTTCAATCATTTCTTTCTCCACCTCTCCTTCGACCTGAGTTACGTCTCTGTGAGGTTGTTCACTCTTCCTTTGCTCACATCTGGGTTTGAATTGTTCCATATTTTGCTTCAACAAAAATTGCATGAAAGCCCTTATTGTAACAAAATTACTATCAGCCATGAACTCCTCACTGGCTTTCTTAATAGTAAGGTATAATTCTTTACCCTTGAGCTCACCATCTATCAAGTTCATTTCAGCACTATGTGGCTCTTCTGCCATCCCCTCTTGTGCCTCCTCATATATGTAGGCAATGTCACTGAGACTCCCTAACTGTAACAACTGTTTGGCCACCGCTTGGTCATCTTCTATGTGGATAGGGGATTGAGATGGAGAATATAGAGGCTCATTGGTTTGCACTTCCTTTCCTACCCTTTGCTTTTTAGGGGAGTCTTGGATGTCAATGAAATCCTCAATTTCTCTATAACCTTTTGAAGTGGAAGGCTCACCTATCACTGGCATCATCACATTGTACTTTGATTTCCTATGCATCACATAGTCACCAGGTGGGATAGCCTTAGCAAAGGTAGGATTAGCTAAAGCCAATTTAACCTTGTCAGGATCATTTTGCATTATAGCCTCCCTTTTTTCTTTCAAGGTTTGCATGAGGTCTTCAAAATAAAGAACCAAGAATTTGATTTTCTCCTCGAAGGGATTGAAAGTAGAGAGAGGGTCATAACTACTATCAAATTGATGAATGAAATCAGGAGCCCTCTTATATGCAACCCACTTCTCTTTCCACAATTCTTTCTCATCCAAACTGAATTCATTTCTAATTAAATCTTCAGGGAACTGAAATTGGTGAGGCCTACCTTTACACACTGTCCTCTTTCTAAACATGCTGTTGAAAAAGTCCTCAGGGTCTGCACATCTTAAAACTATAGTTTACAACCTATATGGCTTAAAGAATTCTTCAAAATATTTCCAGACACCTTTAGTGATCACAAAATGATGGGCCACGGTAATGGTTGGGAAAATGGTCCCTTCACCCCTATTTGTTAACTCTACCTCTTGTACACCTCCAATTTGCCTCAAGACTTCTGCAATCCCTATCTTCAATGGGACCTAATAGGGCAATAGATAGGGAGTACCTCTGAAACCATACACTCTAAAAATGGTAGAAATAGGGTACAAATACATATCTCCCCAATTGTGAGCAATCTTAATACCCTCAAAAAACTCTTTAGGCCCGAGGAATTCCAAGAGAGCCTTAGGAATCCTAGGGTTTTCTGTGCATAAAAGAAATCTAATCTTAGATGCAAAGCATCTATCAAACTTCAAATAGCTAGCATCCTCTCTATCCCAAGATAAAACAATGCTCCAAAGTTGAACAAGCATCTCTTCCTTATCTTTTTTCACCTTTAACCAAATTCATTTCCTTTGCAAAATAATCAACACCTTTGAACAAAACCATGTGCATTACAAGAGAATACCATCCAAACGGTCTATCCACCTTACCATTTTTTATCCCTACTAGCCCTGGATGAATTGCATCAGTAAGTTATGGTGCATAATCAAATGTTATTGCCAGAGAGGGGTTTAGAATTTGTGCAATCATTAGCATATAATGGGTTGACATGTTTTTCTCAGCATCTTCTACAAAAATTTAACACAATGCCCAATACATACCCTTAGCTCTTAGAGTAAATAGATTCAAGGAGAAGGGTTCCATTGTATTGGGGCCTACAACTGTTAACCCTCCTATCTTGACAAAAAATTCTTTCAGTGGGCCACTCCTATGGTGATCCCTTTGTGAATTATAGACCTGGGCTAATGACTCAAAATCAGTAGGTTCTAACAAGTTTGAAGCTTCACTGAGCTTAAATACATTTCTCAATTAATCATCATTTATTTCAATCAGGGCTGATCCCTTCACATTCTTGATACATCTAGCTATAGGGTAATAATTTGTGCAATCAGAGTCAACAAATCTACATCCATGAACACACCAGGATCAAGAAGCTTCTCCACATCCAATTCCCATATGCTATTTAATGGGGCAAGGGAATGTCCATGACCAAAACCAACTTTGAACAATCCTAAACCTGACAGTCCTATTTGAGGATCTCTTAACCAATTACCTTTATCATATAAGCCATCTCCAATTCTTAGACGAGGGTTCTTTAGTACTAATTCTTTAGCTTTAGCCCTGACATTAGTTGACATAGTTAACTGTTCCAAAAAATCATCACAAATGTTACTATCCTGGTAATTCACTTTTCCTATCAACTCCCTTCTTGGTGCCATCTTGATAATGCAACTATATCAATCGAGACTTGCACAGACCTCTAATGAAACAATCCACATAGCAATCACTGAATTTAGACTAGAATTAGCAAGAGAAAGCACAAAAACTTGTTATTCACCTGAAGTAAAATTGCTCCACACCAATTTCTCTACAACAAAATTCATTTAAATGATGCCAACATTCAAGTTGTTGTGGACTCTAATATGCCAAGTTGGCATTGAATTTTAGAAATTAATCCCGCATGCTTCTGCCATCACCTCTGAATTGAATTCACAAATCAAATTCAAAAATGGGCTGCAACGGATCATAAATTCTCTGACTATTTCCTTTGTTTTGTTGTTTTACTATTTCACGAAGCTTAAAACCTCCACACTTATCTTTTGTGAAACAACGATAACCATTGGATCATGGGAACTTGCACTACTTTTATTCTGTCCGGTCTATCTGTGTTAGTGATGGGCCCTACCTTCTTTGCAATATTTCATGGGCCTTAAAAATTGTGCAATTTTCCTTCACGAAGAAATGTTGGCCATTAGATCATGATCTCTACCTGCCTAGTCTTTATCTCCAACAATGACTGTCAGTCTTATTAACTAACCGCACATCACCTTGACGGCTAACAGTTTTCGCCATTTCCCAGAGACTAAGCTGCAGGCATCTTCAGGCTACAAAACAACGACCACCATTGGATCGACCATGAGATGAACACCTTTTAACATGCTTTATACCTTTCAAGCGGGCCCTTTATCTCAAAGATCACTTGCTTTATCTCATCACTGGTTAACAAATGCCACGTGGCAGTCAACCATTTGCTCAGGAAGTTCCATCGGGTTCCATTCTGAAACTGCCACGCGCACTTTACAGCTCACCATTACATTCCATGGGACAAACCATCTATCTTGCCATGTCATGCCTTAGTGTTTGCCACCTTAGCAGTCTGGTCTCAGTCTTTCAGTGGAATTTCTTCTTCGGTGAGTGATCTATAGGTCTCATCAAATAGGCACTTTCATCGAAAACATCGAGCCCACTGCAAACCACCACCTCAGCCCAGGCCCACTACCTTTTCGCTATTTCATAGAGCTTAAATATCAGGTTACTTATCTTCGCGAAGCAATGACAACCATAAGATCTTGGCAACCTACTCGTTAGTTACCTTTGCTATGACCACCTCGCCCGAGCCCACCACCTTTTCGCTACTTCGTGAAAGGTAAAATACTCACATCATTTGGCTGCGAATCAACGTGAGCCTTTGATCTTTTCTAAACCGATCATCCTTTAACCAAAGATGTCACTCACCTCTGAGACCCTCCAAGTCTTTCGTTGTTTTGCAGGACTTATATCACGTGCATCTTGGGCTAGCGAATCAACGTGAACTGTTGGATTTAAAGCAAGATGCAGGCCTTTAATCTGATGGTCAATTCATCTAGCTGGGCCCGCCTAGCGTTGTCGCTATTTTGCAGAACTTAGCTTGCCGGCATCTCTGCCTAACGAAATAACAACAACCCTAGGATTAACAATGAGTTGCACAATAATTAAGGGACCTGACAAACATTAAAACAAGATAAAGGTAAAGGCGCACAGATTTAAAAAATTAAAGGACTGCCTAGGGAAATAACTAATGGGGGCACACTTTTCATGATAGACCAACCCTTCTCTAAGTGGTAAAAGTAATGTAGAAATAGAACATAAGGGTGTTTTTCAAACATAGGAAGGGTTAAAACTCAAAAACCTCAAACCCTCTTCTGACCCAAGAAAATCAGAGGCAACAAGGCCATACTAGACACATTTTTTGCAGACTTCTAGCTAATTATGGAACAAGAATATCCAATTTCAAACAGTGATAACACCTGACCAATGATATAATTGTTTCAAATCTGCATACATCTTCTTAACTCTAGGATGTGTTGCATAAGGAGCTCTATGAGCCTCCATCACAATGAAATCACGCAACCTTTTGGAAGAAGGTACATAGATGCACCCTCTATGGTGTAGTAGTCCATCAGACTCCAATGAATAGTCTGCATACTTCCCTTCTAGGATCTCCTGATATTGCACTACCTGGCATACCTCTAAATGCCACTCATACTTAGTTAACTACTGCAATATGTGATCTCTTAAATCTGTGTCTATCAACATGGAGCATATCTCATGACGTCTCCTACTCAAGGCATCTGCAACTACGTTTCTTTTCCCCTTGATGCAGTGAACATCAAAGTCATGCTCACATAAAAACTCCATCCATCTTCTCTGATGAGCATTAAGATTAGGCTGAGTAAATATGTACTGCAAGCTCTAATGATCTAAATGAAGCTCAAAATGATGACCTAAAAGAAAGTATCTCCACCTCACAAGTGCTTGCACCACTGCTACAAGCTCAAGGTCATGATTAGGGTAGTTAAGCTCGTGATTCTTACGTTTCCTAGACTCATACACTATAGCTCGACCATCTTGCATAAGGACTTCTCCTAAACCATCAAAAGAAGCATCTGCACATACCATGAAATCGGCTAAGGGATCTAGCACAATAAGAATAGGTGCACTAGTAAGTGCCTTTTTCAGTTTCTGAAAGGCCCTCTCACACTTTCCTGTCCACTTGAATTTCTTTGCCTTTCACTGAAGAGATCTAATAGGATGTGCAACCCTAGAGAACCCCTCAATGAAGTGTCTATAATAGCCTGCTATACCCATGAAACTCCTAACTTTTGTCATACTAGTTGGCACTAGCCAATCCACAATCGCTCTGATATTTGATGGGTTAATTGATATCTAACCTCTGATCTAAAGAATGCACACTTCGACAAAATACCATACAATTGATTATCTCTCAAGCATTGCAATACCCACCTCAAGTGCTCCTCGTGCTCCTTCTCATTCTGAGAATATATCAATGTATCAAGGAACACAATCACAAATTGGTCAAGGAAAGTGTGGAATACCACATTCATGAGACTCATGAACATAGCTAGAGAATTCATAAGACCAAACAAAACCATAGTGAACTCGTAGTGGCCATACCTAGTACGGAAAGTGGTCTTGTGGATATCACTCTATACTATCCTCAACTAATGGTACCCTGACTTCAAATCTATCTTAGAAAATATTGTGGCACCCTGAAGCTGATCAAATAAGTCATCGATCTTGGGAAAAGGGTATCGGTTCTTTATGGTCACTTTATTCAACTATCTTTAATCCATACACAACTGAAGGGATCCGTCCTTCTTCTTTACAAAGATGACTGGTGTGCCCCAAGGGGATACGCTAGGAAGAATATGATCTTTCTTTAAAATTTCCTCAAGTTGCATCTTGATCTCATTAAGCTCATTAGTGGTCATCATATATGGTGGTCTTGAAATTGGCTCAACTCTTGGTACAAGATTTATGTGAAAATCAATCTCTCTATGAGGTGGCATAGCAGGTAACTTGGAAGGAAACATGTATAAAAATCCCTTAAGGATAGGATGATCATCAAGTGATGGTTCCTTATCACCCTCTTCTTCTCTATCATTGATGATGATGACAAATAACTAGCATCCCTTTCACATTCTTTTCTTAGCCTACATAGAAAAAATCGTACGAAGTGATACGGGTCTCTGAATCCCTAAAATTACTATGGAAGTATCATGATCGTCCACACACTCAATCCTTTTTTGGTGGCAATCCACCTTGGCTCTATGGGTGTATAGCCAAACCATGCCAAGAACAATTCCATAAGATCCTAATGGTGTGACTCGAAGGTCTACTATGGTGGTTGTACTCCCAATCTAAAGCTGACAATCCATAACCACTGCTTCAACGGACACTCTAGCTCATAAAGCTAATTCCAGTTCCCAACTAACATCTTGCCTAGTTTCCACTAGCCCACAACGCTCCACAACCAATGGAGATATTAAATAATATATAGCTCTTAAATAAAACAAGATAGTAACACTTCTACCTCTAATCATTTTTGTGGCCTCTATGACTGTGGCATGATGCTCAGCTTGGTGGTTGTTAACAACTGTGAAAAATCTATGGGACTTACCCATGTCCCCAACTGTAGGTTCTAAACTTGCCATCCACTGACTGCCTACCATCTGACCATGTGGGCACTCTCTCCCCATGTGTCCCATTGTCCCACAAATGAAAAAAGAACCACATGTCTGAAACTGAACACCCTATGGCCTAGAGTATGCCTATCCTTCTGTCCTTCTTGATCCACTATAACCACCCCTGCAGGATTGTTAAGTTCACGCCTGTGGTTGCTGATAACTCCTAGGACCCTATGTTTTCCATTGCTTGGGCTTAAAGCCCTATTGACCCTATGGAGGCCTTTGCCTCTCATTCTACTATGGCTACTGTAGAGAAGGGGTTTTGAAGAACCCCGATGAATGTCTGTGATTACCCTTCTAGTGGGGTTTTTGAAACCCAAAAGACTAAGGTATAGGGTTTCGGTTCTGATACCAATCCCACATGTCCTGAGGTCTACCCTGAATCTCCTCTAATAGAAATGACTTCTCCATGGCAACCCAAAGGCTTCTAAGAGTTTCCATCCTTACTAGTCCTGCTATACCGGCATTTAATCTTCTAATAAACCAGTTGATGAGTATCTTTTTGTATATGGTGAAAATGGATAACAATAATAACAATATTGAAAGGCTAAATGAATTCAACCACCAAACCCTAGCCTAACAATCAACAAAGATCCACCATAACATATGAAGATTACCTAAGACAATGCAAAATAACTCAAAATCACAAAGATTATACCATCACATGTCCAATAGGGTTTTGATCTCCATTTTTCCTATCTCCATTGATCTTGTTTGATATATTTGCTCTCAGATTTTTGTATGCACAAGAGCTCAACAAAGAACGGAATGTGGTTGCAAGTAGGATCGTAGTGTAGCAAGTTGCATGAAAGATCATTAGCATGAGTGATTAGGATATGTCATTAGGGTTTGACAATGAAGAAAGCATCTCCTTAAATAGTAGACACAATATGAAATGGAGGGTTAAGATTGAGAGGTGTAAAAAGAGAGGTCGGCTAGGATTAGAGGGTAGGTATAAGAAATACCAAAATAATGAAAGGGGTAGGTAGTGTAGGAAATAAGAGATGAATGACATGTGTCATGTGTAGAAAAAGATAATGAATTAATTAAATAAATAAAGATTTATTTAATTAATAGAAGAAGTGGGACAATTAAATAAATAAAATATTTATTTAATTTAGGAAAGGGATAATTTAAATAAATAAATGTATTTATTTAAATGTGAAATAAGGCTAGAAGAGGATAAATGAATTAATTAAATAAATAAAGATTTATTTAATTAATAGAATAATTAGGCTTAGATAATTAAATAAATAAAATATTTATTTAATTAGACATGACAATTTTAGGTGTCTACATTTTGCCCCTCTTTGAGACAATGCGGCTTGTCGCGTTGTTTCAAAGAAGATAAGATGAACTGATACAGAGTTGCCCCAGTATGGGAATAATATGCCCCCTCGAGAGATTGGATGAAAAAGTCTGGAAAGAGTGCAGACAATCTCTCGATAAGAAAGAAAGGCTAGAATGGAATGGCAGGATAAAGTGACAAAGTCACGGGATGAGAAAGACTGACTCGGGAAATGAAGGCCAGGGCTAGGGTAGGCTATAAGATAGACCACGGGCAAAAGACATCCTCATTGTCATCCACACCCTTAGAAGATCACAGTGCAGAGCGAGAAAAGAGCAGCAGCAGTCAGCAGTGATGGCATTCATTCATAGATTCGACCGTGTCCGTCGATTCCAGCGACCAGCCGATGCAGGAGAGCCGGTAAGTACCCGAAAACCTCCTCGTACTTTCACGCATTTCGAGTTTTGTCATAAATGCATGTTTAGGAGCAATAAATGTGCTAGGAATAGGATATTTAAAAAGTGCAAAAACGCGCAACCACGTCTGTGTCAGTGCCAGGCACGTCTATGTCCAACAGGCACGTCTGTGTCGGGTCCAGGAGCGTCTGTGCCTGGAACCGCGTTTGTGTTGAATGCGGACGCGTTTGTGAAATGTAGCAGCGTCTGTGATTTATAAAAGCGTTTATGTAATGTAGGGACGTCTGTGTTCCCTGGTCGCGTTTGTGTCTGGCATAGGCACGTTTGTGTTCAGAAAATGCGTATGTGTTTCAGAAGCGCGTTTATGCAGTCTATAAGCGTGTTTAGGAGTTAAAAGCGTGTTTGTGTGTTGTAAAAGTGCGTTTGTGTGTTTAAATGCATGGTTTTAGTATTTTAGGTCAAATCGGCAGTTCTGTGATGAACATACGCTGTCGATTGGATAAGCTACTGAGAGGATACACTCAAGCAGGTCCTCTAGGAAGACTAGGATAGATCAAGGCACTTTGTGATGAACAGGGAGCACCAGGATAGGCAGCACTTTGTGATGAACAGGGAGTGCGAATGTGAGTGACACTTTGTGATGAACAGGGAATGTCACACACGTAGTACTTTGTGATGAACAGGGAGCACTACTTAGGGTAGATAGCAACACTTTGTGATGAACAGTGAGTGTCACTAGGATAGATGACCAGATGCATTTAGGTAGCAAGTAGCATTTTGTGATAAACAGTGAATGCCACGATAACTGACAAGATTGATTGTGTGACTACAGGAGTATTTGCCGATGTTAGAGTCACGAGAGAGATTCTCGTCGACTCAGAGACTGCGACCAGAGTTGTCGATCCAGGACATGATTTCCATTGAGGAGATGGGTCTCACACATATGCTCTATGTGCCCGAGTTTCGGGCAAACATGGGGTTGCTAACTACGTTGGCCGAGAGATGGCACTCGGAGACGTGCACATTTCACCTGGCGATGGGTGAGATGACAGTGACATTAGAGGATGTGTATAGGATACTGCATATCCCTATTGATGGAGAGTTGATTCCCTATGACCGTGACGGTGACAGGGAGGCATTGAGATGGGTGTTTCAGGATCCCGGCTTGGAGATGCGAGCAGGCCATGTAGCCTGGGATACCATGACTGCCATAGGTTTAGCATTGCCGGCAGTTGTTGGGGGAGTCATCAGTGGGTATTTGTGTCCAGACAGGGCCACACGAGGATTGGCAGTGGGTTGGGGAGGGGCATTGGAGACGCTGATGGCAGAGCACACTAGGTATGCCTGGGGGCCATGTGTCCTGGCACATTTATATTATGAGCTGCATCAGTTTGTGTACCACGGATCAGTGGGTTTGGGCTGTGGCGTGACTCTCTTGTAGGTGTGGGCCTATGAGCACCTTCCCATCACATGGCCCATTCATTTCAGAGGCAGAGGACAGAGACGGAGTTTCGTGCACCTGTATGACATGATCACATCCCAGCCTCGGATTGGGAGATTGGAGCATTGGAGGCGAGTCATTGATGATATAGACATGGTCATCTGGAGGCCGTACCTGGGGTGCGAGGAGTAGGAGGATGATGCGCTGGAGCTACCCTATGTTTTCAGGAGCAGGTATCTGATTGGGCGGACGCCCTATATTCTGGAGAGGTAGCTTGTTGACAGGGTGTGCAAGTAGTTTGGGCGGATCCAGCGGATGCCACGAGGCTCGGGCATGTATGCCCGTACGGTCAGAGATTAGGTGCAGTTTGGCCCACTCCTATCATATGATCAGGCGGTGACACAGCTAGCGGAGATGATGCCGATGCCATGGGACATGTGGCCAGTGGTAGATGATGCAAGTATGGACACAGAGTACGCTGCGTATTGGGCAGAGCATCCATTTCCCAGATTGACAGATCCGGCAGAGCCACTGGATGGAGAGGTTGGAGGAGATGATGATGATGGAGGAGGGGATGGAGGTAGGGGCCGGCGGAGGTGGAGGGGAGTGGTGGGAGAGAGGTGGGTGGCACCTCGGAGGGAGGGAGGACAAGAGAGAGTAGCTCCAGTGGTGAGAGGATGGGGTGGACTGCCCCTACAGGTGCCAGCAGCACAGGGTCCTAGACAGGGACCGAGACAGGTACAGGCAGAGGGACAGAGATAGGTACAGCCACAGGTACCTATATAGGCATAGGGATAGGTGCAGGCAGAGGTTGAGGGACAGGCACCTGTAGGGGAGGAGCCACAGGCAGAGGTTGAGAGCGGAGACTCTGAGGAGGATGAGGTGTTGAGGCTGCAGGAGATCTGCCAGGGCCAGGCAGATGAGATTGAGGATCTGGTGCGGGAGAGAGACCACCTCAGGATTAGGGTCTGAGACACAGAGCGGGAGAGGGATCAGGCCATCCAGAGATACACAGAGGTTGAGACAGCTCTGAGGGCAGGTAGGCGGGTAGCAAAGGATGCAGGGGCAGGCTACGCATATGTTTTGCGAGCCGGAGAGGAGATCGCCTACTGGAGGGATCTATACTATGCAGCCGTGCCAGCAGATCAGCGGGCTAGGAGCTTCCATAGATCGTCGCACACAGTGACGGCTACGGGAGGGAGTCGCAGGAGACAGGCATCCAGCGGTGGGGTCATGGGGCCTCCACCACCACCAGAGAGACAGGGGGATCCTGGGGCGGGGCCATCTATAGCTCAGACTCCATCGAGGCGAGGCGGCTCCGAGGGAGGGAGTTCCTCATAGCTATAGTGGGCTCCCATTGTATCAGTATATGTATCATTGTTGTATTGTAGACACCTGCAGGTGATTCTTTTGTAGCCATACGATTCTTTTGACATCATTGTATCATGACACATTTTGATTATATATGAGATGATTCATTTTGCAGCAGCTATATGCATGTGTACCTTATGTGATGAAATGTTCTTATGTGATGCATGTTTTATGATATGGATGCTTATATGATGCAATGCAATATATTTTTGTTCTTTTATGTTATATATGTGATGCATGATGCAAATGTGAATGTATGTGATGCAAATGAATATGATAATGCAAATGATTATTTACATAATGAAAATGTGAGATGTGCTAACATGTGTTGTATGCAGGATGTGATGCAATTATGATATCTATATGTATGTATGAAATGCTTATATGTGGTGATGTAGGTGCAACTATATGAAATGCAAATTTTTTTGGTGTGTCATCATACTCAGTCATGTGATAGCGGGCTACGCGGACTCGAGAAGGACAATGGAAGTCAATCAAGAAAGGAGGATGAAAGACAGAAGATATGAGCGTGAAAGAGCTTCTTGTGCGTTATCATCATTGAGCTTATTATGGCAAAATAGGTTATGACAATTGAGGCATATGTTTGACCCAGAAAGTCATTGTACCCGTTTGCATGGAGATAAGACAGTCACAAATAAGGAATGCCCCAGTTTACACTAGACTCACAGTGTCCTCATATCCTTGGACCAGTCATAGCATTACTAAAAGACAATCCACAGACAGCAAATGCAAATAGGTGACGATACCCCATCCTCGCCTTTCTAGTCAAAGACATCCCGGAGATAGAATCTCTAGTCAAAGACATCCTGGAAAAGCTAAAAGACATGTCACCAAAAAGATAAAATCAAAAGAAAACCAAGACTCGACACCAACATCCACTGTAGTCCTCAAGTTTAGTGTCTCTTGTCACTTGTTTAAGTCTTATTCGATTGTGGTCACAATGTTCACTTTCACAAAAAGGATAGATAGCACTGAACCATATGTTGTCTGAGTCTGTTGAAAGATTTGATTTGTTGAAGCCCATTGTTGCTGCTGTGTCTCATTTGAAACTGACTGAATCCATGAAACTGATACTTTATTGTGGAGAAGATGGAACTTTATTGTGGACTGGCGATGCAGATGTTGCTTTATTGCGGATTGTGCGCGGATAGACTTGAAGGAAGCTGGAAGAAACTGTACTCCTCGAAACATGTGATGTTCTCAGTTCCACACCCATCACTAGACGTAGGAATTGGCCGTAGTCACAGATAGGATCTGATTTATTATGGATGGAAAGGGAGTGAAAAGGGAGGGTTATTATGAATGGCTAACCAATCTTAGGTAGATCAATAACAAGCCATGATGGGAATGGGTAAGTTTATTATGGATGAATTGGTCGTGAGTGTGTTCAAAGTGAAAGGATGAAAGTGAATCCTGAAGGAGGGAGGAGCAAAGTCCCTACGCATGGCACTGGTGACCCAGTTTTCACCATGGTACTTGCCTAGGGCGCCATCGAAGTGGTTTTCACCGTTGGATGAAATTATTTCTCTTTACTTTTTTGGATTTTTCAATTTTTTTGTTGTCACAAGGCGCCTGTTGGCTAGGTTTTCACCATGTAACGATTTTTTTTGTTTTATAATTTTTTTTTTTGTATTTTTGAAATTTTTTGATTTTTTTGTATTTTTTGAATTAGGATACTCTGAAGAGCTATGTATAAAACCTGTGAAGGTGCATGTTGTTGATAGGATCCTCCAAAGGTTCACCTTCTGTAGTTGAGAGCTGATATGCCCCAGATCCATATGCTGTTGTAATGACGTAAGGACCAAGCCAATTTGGTTCGAACTTGCCCTTCTTCTCTCTGTCTTGCTGATTCTTAGGGTTCTCTCTGATTACTAAGTCGCCTACCTCAAATGTGTGAGGCTTGACTTTGTGATTGTAGTTGCATTGTTCCTTGACTGAATGATCTGTAGCTCGAGTGATTGTCTTCCTTGATGAAGGAATTGAGATAGAATTACTAGTGTGTGGACTACACAGGCCCATATGCGTGTCACCTGAAGAAGTTTGGGCATCCCTGATAACAAAGTCCTTTGAGGAAGCTCCATTAAAGGTCCATGATGTATCACCAGAAGGAAAAGGATGTGTGGAACAAGTGGATGAGTTATGAAGGCTTATGTTTACGAAAAGAATTGAAAGTAGGATAGCATGATGGAGACTTAGGATCAACAAGTATGCTTTTTGACTTAAAATTGTAGAACTTTTGCCCCAAGTTATTTTGATATTAGGGGAGACCATCTCTTGATCTTTTTCTTTCATATGAGTTTTATCCTTTACTTTGATTTTTGTAGAGTCCAATAGATTTTGATTTTGATTTGGACTGAAGCACTTTTCTTTATTTTTGACTTTTAAATTTTTCTTTTCAAAGCTTGATTTTTGATCCCCAGTTAGTAAGGGCTTTTGTAATTCTTGTTGATCCAAGTCTGGAAGTGGAGTGGAAATGGAATGAGTGGATGAAATGGTAAAGCTATGTGAGTTCTCAAGAGGGTTGGCGATATGCTCAATAGATTCTTTGTTGGAACCACTCTTAGGACTATTGATATCACGAGTTGCTTGCACCACTAGAGGAGATTTGCATTCAGACTTAGTAGCCACAACACTAGGTGGTTCACACCCAATTCCTTGGCATTACAAATTGTTTGTAGGTTGTTCCTGTCGACTAAATACCTTAGGAGATAGTGGGAGTTGGTCAACATGAAATATATACTCACCACATCCTAGGTCTTTAATCTTGAACTTTTCTTTTAGCTCTGCTTGTTTGGATGTAGAAGCTTTTAAGGATTCAGAATCCACATATGTCGATGAAGGAACAGCTTCGCGATTGACTGGAATTATTATTTCTGACCGAGGTTGCAGATTGTTGCAATATATGAATGGATTTGGATCCGCTTTGACGGTCACTTCAACTCCATTGTGTGGAAACTTGATACATCGATGATATGTAGAAGGGACTGCGCTCATCTCATGAATCCATGGACATCCTAGCAATATGTTGTATGTGAGATCAAGATCAAGTACTTGACAAACCACATCCTTTGTAACTGGCCCAACTCTGAGAGGTAAGGTGATTGTGCCCTTGGATGAACGCTCTTCATCATCATATGCCTTAATGGTGATTTTGTTTGTAGAATTCACAGCTTTATCAAAATATCCCAATTGTTTACTTGTGCTCAATGTACAAATGTTTAGACCTGCTCCTCCATCTATCAGGACTCATTTTATTCAGTGTTTATGTATGAAGGCTTCAACATGTAGGGGTGCATTATGAGGCTGACTTATGGAGGCGTCATCGGCTTCTGTGAATGTGAGGGAGTGTGGAATGGATAGGTATCCCACCATGGCTTGAAACTGGTCCACGTTTAGATCAGTAGGGACAGCAGTATCTCTCAAGGTTTTATCAAGGATAGCTTTATGTGCAGGAGATATACGTAAGAGCTCAAGAATGGAGATGAGCACGGGTGTCTTCCCTAGTTGCTCTACAAGGTCATACTCAGGCTTAGTTGATGGAAGATTGGTATTCTTAGTAGAGGTACCTGGCAATGTGATCTTACCTCGACGGGTTGTAACATGACATTCAGAGGTAGATGCGGACGAAGATCCCACACCTTTTAGGACAATTTTGGGTCTTTGAGAATGATTCTCAGGATTTTTGTTTTTGATAGTAATGGTAGAAATATGATTGTCCATTGAGATGTGATTAATAGTGGAATCATAATTGTAAGATGCTCTAGTGTAATTGGCTTGATCATCTGTGACTTTGCCTTTTCCCTTGTCATGTTTTGGGAATGGTTCCTTAAACACCTCATGCTCTTGGTTAGATGAATGTCCCTCAATCTCAATATCGCCTCTATCAATGAGATCTTGTACAATGTTTTTCAATCGATGGCAATTACTTATCTTATGACCCTTGCTCTTATGAAATTCGCAAAATTCATCATCATTCCACCAATTCAGTTTTACCTTTGGTTCATATGGAGGAAAATCTGGGACCGTGATCACTTTGTTTGCTACAAGCTTTTTGAATACTGATTCAAGTGGTTCTCCCAATGGAGTATATTTCCTTCGTGGTTTAGCAGCCGTTTGATTGTTCACTTGATTGTTGGTAGAACTTGATCCAGAAAAGACGAACTTTGGTCTCACTGTGTTGGCATCAACAATACCATCATTAACTGTGTTCTTGTTCTTGTTCCAAAACTTTGGTTTGTCCTTTCCCTTAAAGTCCTCTTTGTTTTCTTTGAATAGTTTGATAACTCCTTGTTCAATTAAGACCTTTTCTGTTGCTAGGCCCTTTTCAATGACATCCTTGAATGTAGACAAACAAGTTTTTCTGAGATCATAGCCAATAGCCTTGTTAACATTTTGTGTGAACATCTCCACCATTTGTTTCTGCGGGATTTCACAAGAGCATCTGCTAGCTAAGTTTCTCCATCTTTGTAAAAATGACGCAAAAGATTCTCCTTCCTTTTGTTTCGTATTGCACAAGGTAGTAACTGAGACATCTGTTTCAATGTTGTAAGAGAAATGTTGAATGAATGCCTCTGCCAAGTCGCCCCATGACTTAATACCGGGAGGTAATTGAGAAAACCATTCCATAGCTTGATCTCCCAAGCTCTGTGGGAACAACCTCATTAAGTATGTTTCTTCTGCGGCTACCTCAATGCAAGCTATGAAGAATTGTCTTATATGTGCCTTGGGGTCTCCTCTCCCTCTATATTTGTCAAATTTCGGCGTTGCAAAGTGCGGAGGAAACGGAGGCATTGGAATGCTCTTATCAAAGGGATAAGGGCATATATCTCTCATAGTATATGTGGGTTTTGATGTGCCCATGTCTTCCACTTTCTTTTGTAGATCTCTAATTTGTTGCTCCAAATTATTTTTGGGAGGAGATGGATTTCTTGTAGCATGTCCCATGTTTGAAACACCCATTTGAGGAGGAACTTGTTGCATATATGGATGATACTGATTGTAGACATGTCCATATGGAGGTCTATATTGTTGCGACATATATGGAGCACTTGGCATAATTTCTTGTTGGGGAACCCCATATCTGTTTTGTGTGTATAAACCATATTCAATGGGCCTTTCATTTTCCATTGTGTTGCCCCCAATTTTGGCATGAGGTCTCCTTGTGTCAAAATTTTGAGGATGTCCTTGAGTATCCACTTGTTTTGATTGATTCATACCTTGAGCATGTGATTGAGCATAGGGCCTCCATGATGGTCTTTGAGTGTAAGTATCATATATTTGAGCTTGTGTATGTGGCATTGCTGGTTTTTGAAGAAAAACTGATGGTGACTCCGGCATCATATTATTTGGTCCTCCACTATTTGGTCTCCTTTGATCCATGTTATGTTGAGTTTGTTGTGAAGGTCTACTTTCCATAAGTTGAGATAAGTCAAAATCATGCTGTATTTTGGCTCCACTTTGTGCCATCATGTTTAGAAAGTATTGACGATCTCTCCTCATTATATCTTCAACCAATCTATTGAATTGAGGATCCATTATAGATTCTTGTATGTCTGCTGATAGTATTGAAGAATTGTCCACTGTGTCATTGTGTGTAGCATTGTTTATAGTATTTGTGCTTTCCACATTTGGATTGTGTCTATAAACATTCATGTCTGGTAATGTAGTGTACTCAGGATTGTAGAATACATCATTTTCATACTCATAAGAACTCATATTTACGAATTTTTGAGCTTCTTTAGCGTTTCTCCTAGATTTTTGAAGACGGGTTTCAACCATGAACTAGGTGTTAGACCAAGATGTGAGAGACTTAGATGAAAAATGGAAAGAGTATGGAAGACCAAGAGTTGTATGAAATGTAAATGAATCTGAAGTTTACTTGCAATGTCCAAAGTGTAAGACCAAATATGTATGTAGTAGAGTAGGTGTGACTTCCAAAGAGAGGATAGTTTCTCTTGATGAGGTAAGCTGACCTTGACTCTAAGTAAGACCAAATGAGACCCAAAGGTAAGAAACCTTGATGAGGGACCACTTAGCAAAGTGTAGTAGTATGTAGTGTGTTGACCACGTATGATGAGGACAAGCAAGTGACCTTTTGACTCAAGTTTAGACAAGTATGAATGTAAAATGAGGTATGAAGCAATGATGGATTGTGTAAGACCTTAGAATAGGCTGAATGCTAGATGAAACCTGAAGAGACAACCTAGGAAGCTCAAGTATGCCGAAACTGATTTTCTTTGTTTGCTTGACTGTTAAAATTTTCAAATCCTGACGCAGACGCCTCTGTATACTTCACAGACGCGGTTTTAAGACATAGACGCTACTCTGTTTGACGCAGACGTGATTCTGAGATTTTCCTGTTGATGTTTGCTGGGACTGTAATAGTTTTTTGCAATTGTGGACATAGACGCGCCTGTATACTTCACAGACGCGATTCCCAGACACAGACGTATCTTTGCTTGACACAGACGCTGATAAAAAACACAGACGCTATTTTGTACTTCACAAATGCGTTTATCCGACACAGACGCGGTTTGAACAGACACAGACGCGTTTCTGTAACCTTAGTGCAATCTTTCCTATCTGTGAATTTGTTTTGCTGTGACCAAATCTAATTTTTCGACTGTTTTTCGTGACAAGAGGACACAGTGTTGATGACCCAATGTTTGCAGACTGTTTAGACTCCAAAAAGTGTGTTGTTTGATGTAAAAAGTTTTTGCATACACTTGAAGACACAAAAGACACAATGTTTTGCTGTTTTGTTTTGAGTGTTTGAATGTTTATCATAAGTCAAGCACAATTCTTATGGCTGGCCAAGACAATAGTTGTTGATCCCACATGGGGTTTTACCCCCGAGGCTACGCTATTAAGAGCGGATACTTAGATGCTTGACCTCACTGGCTCCACCCTCGGCACTCACTTCTCGGGTCAGCCAAGCATCAGTCCCCATGAAAACTCCCCATGGCAAACTTTGTATCTCTACTAAGAACCGTATGTGTGTGGGCCGCTACCAGAGGTCCGACCTCCTGCCCCAACAACTAGAAGGATTTGGGCCTCTAAAACAAAATGGTGCTAGTAAGGGCATCCGCTCGTGTGGCCATACATGCGGCACTTTCAGCTCTGTAAATATAGAAGGCTCCCAGCCGGTAGGGGTTACGCCCTACAAATGATCAAATAAATTTGATCAAACGGGTTTATGGGGAGACATAGTGTCGGTATGAACTAATCAGCACATGTTATTCATAGTTTTCACCATGAATACATTTGATTATAGTGGTTTGGATGAGGTGGGTTTTCCTCGCTACCACTTGGGTCGTTCTCTTCTCACTAGTAGTCCTAATGACCACACGGGAAGACAGGCCCTCTAAAGAGTAAACAAAAAGAGCCTATTGCTCAAGACACAAAAGACAATGATTCAATTTTAGTGCACCAATTGAAGTGTTTGCTAAGCTATGAAAACAAGGCACACAATAAAATTACAAAACCCTAGCTAAGGCCCTGCAACAAAATTGTTAGTAGTTTGGGTTGTTTCAAATGATAACCCCTTCCTGCAAGCACACAAGTTAGGTAAATTTTTAGAAAACCCAAAAAGACTTTGTGAAAAGAGGCCTTCAACAAAAACGTATTTGCCTCCAAAGCAAGCTGCACAAAGGAGGTTAGCTAGATCTGCAAAGGTTAGTCGAAAATAAACCAGATCTGAAACCCTAAATACAAAATCCGAAAACCCGAATCAAAGAAACTTGAAAAATTTGCAAAACAAAAAGCACAGACGCCTTTATACCAAACACAGATGCGTCTGAACTACACAGACGCGGTTCTGTAGTTCACAGATGCGATCAAAGGTCACAGACGCGACTTCCGGACGCAGACGCGATAATATCAGTCATAGACACGATTAAAACTCTCAGATGCGATTCCAGAAACCTGCAAAAATAAAAATCTGGCAAAAAACACAGGCGCGATTAACGATATCACAGACGCTTCTGAAACAAAAAAACGCGATCCGAACACTCGCAGACGCGGAAAAAACCTAAAATGTCATCGAAATCGTCCGATCTGCAACTTCAAAAATGCAAAATCTGCAACAAAATGTTAAATGCAAAGGGACAAGAGTCCCACCGGGCGTGCCAAAATGTATATGGTGAAAATGGATAACAATAATAACAATATTGAAAGGCTAAATGAATTCAACCACCAAACCCTAGCCTAACAATCAACAAAGATCCACCATAACATATGAAGATTACCTAAGACAATGCAAAATAACTCAAAATCACAAAGATTATACCATCACATGTCCAATAGGGTTTTGATCTCCATTTTTCCTATCTCCATTGATCTTGTTTGATATATTTTCTCTCAGATTTTTGTATGCACAAGAGCTCAACAAAGAACGGAATGTGGTTGCAAGTAGGATTGTAGTGTAGCAAGTTGCATGAAAGATCATTAGCATGAGTGATTAGGATATGTCATTAGGGTTTGACAATGAAGAAATCATCTCCTTAAATAGTAGACACAATATGAAATGGAGGGTTAAGATTGAGAGGTGTAAAAAGAGAGGTCGGCTAGGATTAGAGGGTAGGTATAAGAAATACCAAAATAATGAAAGGGGTAGGTAGTGTAGGAAATAAGAGATGAATGACATGTGTCATGTGTAGAAAAAGATAATGAATTAATTAAATAAATAAAGATTTATTTAATTAATAGAAGAAGTGGGACAATTAAATAAATAAAATATTTATTTAATTTAGGAAAGGGATAATTTAAATAAATAAATGTATTTATTTAAATGTGAAATAAGGCTAGAAGAGGATAAATGAATTAATTAAATAAATAAAGATTTATTTAATTAATAGAAGAATTAGGCTTAGATAATTAAATAAATAAAATATTTATTTAATTAGACATGACAATTTTAGGTGTCTACACTTTTCATCCTTCGGGTAGTTAACATAGGGTAAGATCTCAAAGAAATTGCTCTCATACTGAAACACTGAAAGACCCTTTTGTTGAAGGTCGTGAAACTCATCAATTCTACGCTGCATAAAGTACTCTAATAGGTATCTGTCTTTGAATCTCTCTGTAAAGATGTCCCAAGTGACATTGTCTACAACTATGTCTTTCTTATACTCCTACCTCCACCATGTGGAAGATGTCCCTCTCAAAAGGTGAATAGAAATTTGTGCCTTCAAATTTGTCTCATAGGGACACAATCAAAAGAAACTTTCTAGACTTAATAGCCAAGACTTAGCCTCTACCCCATCGGTAGATCTTGCAAATGATGGTGGCTGAAGATGTAAACGTTCTTTGATCTGATCCTCAGGATCATGGGGTTCTCTCTCTAAAATTACTGGTGCCACAACTAAAGGTGCCTTAGGTTGATGGTGACTTAGGCTCATGCTCAGCCTGAGCCTCTATATGGTTAGGAGGTGCACTCCTACTCTGCTCCCTAGCTACTGATCTATGACTCTAAGAAATATGGTGTTCAGCTTGTCGATCTACTGCCAGTAGTCTATCCTAAACTATTCCTATCAGGTTCTGAAGTGCAACCAAAATGTCTCAATTAGGGTCAATTGGTTGTTTGGGAGGAGATTCTCGATTCCCTTCTGGAACCAACTCTTCCTGCACAACGTCTTCGTGTGTCATGCGAGCATGTCTAGGACTCCTACTATGCCTAGGAGCTTGTCGTATAATCAGAGGCATCTTTCATGAGCAATAAAATAAATAAAATTTTGAAAGAAAACTAATAATTAAAGTGAAATGTAATGGAGAAAGGTTCCTAGTGTTGGAAAGCTTGCTCTGATACCAAAATATCATTCCCAAACTTTTGGGCAATAACGCAACAATAATTTTTTTTTAAACAACACAAAAATACTAGATGTTCTTCGATAAAAGATGTGATAATTAAATTTGTTTACACTAAAGGATAACTCATGCATTAAAAGAATGGGTTTCTAAACTTAAATTAATTAACTCAACCATTATAGTGTTTTCATCTTTAACATTGAAATAATTTTCCCTAAGGAGTCCTCACAACTTTATTAATTAATTAATTAATTTACCCAAATAATTCTTTAATTTTTAATCAAGAGATAATAATCATCCTTAATAGTATTTAATTAATTTTGATACTAATTACAATAAATGTTAGTACATATTCCATTGTATTCAAATATAATTAATTGAGCAAAAGTAAATAATGTGTTTTAAATTCGCCTATTAAAGTTAACTAAATCAAATATAATAATCTCCTAGCCAATAACTCCACATTAATGTTGAGATAAATTCGCCTTAAACATTAAATATTAATATTTAATATTCGATGATAAATTACCCCTATAGCCTAAAATTAATCATTTTACTTTATAAAATATCAATTAATAAAATCCTTAAGAAAATTAACAATACGTGTATATAAAATTGTCTATATAAATATACATACATACACAACTAATTCTATAATATCTATTATAAAAAGAATGACTTTCTTAAAATAAATAACTTAAGTTAAATGGGGTTTTCCCATTTCAAAATTTAAAAGGGCTTTTCCCCCCTTTATTATTTTATTACTCTTCGTTTTATATTAATCCTAACTAGGGTTTATTTTGTTTTATATCTTTATGACTCTATTTTTCTTTTGTTATTAATTAACCCTAAACTGAAATTGGGTTAGAGTTTCATTTCTTTCTATTTTTTTTTGAGTGTGTGTGTGTGTGTTTGCAGGGAATAGAAGGTTCGGAATCCATGGCTATGGTGGAAGAAGGACGAAGGAGGCGGAGTCTATGAGGAAGCCGCATTATGGTGGTGCCACAACACCACACAGTGGGTCGCGGCAAAGACAGTGGTCTCGGCTGTTGTGTGGGTCGTGACCCGCACAGTGGGTGTGACCTGCTGTGAGGGTCGTGGCCCGCATAGTGGTTGTGAACCACTGTGTGGTTGCAGCCCGCAGGGTCTGCAAAAAGAAACCCTTGCCATATCTTTTTTTGGTACTAAATTTTTTTTTTTAATAGTAAATATATCTATATATATACATATATGTATATGTATGTGTATGCGGGAAAAGTGGGCAAATAAAACTTAATATGTGAAAATTATTAGAATACTAGTCCACACACACACACAGGACTTCTTGATGCAAGCTATGGAGTAACGCAGTGTTACTCAGCTTCCCAAGGAGGGTCCCATGGTTCTCTATCTCACAATGTCCCTCAAACCAATGTTTTGCTCTCAGATCACTGAGCAAAATGGTTTAGGGATGGCAAATATGAGAACGAGAGAGATTTTTAACTGATCTTAGTATGAGATGTATGTTAAGCTATATGTGATACTAAAATGCAATAAACTAAATGATAAGATGACAAGATTAGTATGAATACTATCCTAGCATACTATATTTAGTCTATGATTGAACTAAAATGATAAAGAACTTATTCTAAACATGCATATTAGTCTAAAAGAGGCTAAATGAAGAGCATAAAGATGATGAAAAAGCTTGAAAGTATTTGAGCATAAGTATAATGCTTCAAATTTGAAAGATGATTGTTCAGAATGGAGGAATGAGAGCTCTATTTATAGCATAAATAAGGCAATGGATGGTCAGGATTGAAAGGTTTAATCAAGGGCCAGGTTTTAATCAAGGGCCAGGTTTGAAAGTTGGGGATCCATGTGCACAATTTGCACCAATGAAATGGTGACAAATGTCCACACCAGATTGGGTTGAAAGAAGAGGTTGGAGGCATTAAAGGCCTGAGGAGACCTCATGGTTATCTAAAGGCTAAGGGTCAAGTCCAAGTTAGGCTTACCCACTGGATTAAGAGTTAATCCAAGGATAAACCTTTGTGCAAATGATTAAGAGATAATCATGGTCAAAGCATTAATGACCTGATGAGACCCTTGGGTTGGGTAGAGGTTGAGTCAAAACAAATGTTTTAACCATGTGGGAGGGTTTGAAATAACCATTAATGGTTATTGGAGACTTTGGAGATTAAGTGGTTGAAAGTTGGAAGCCTTCAATGGTTTTCAAAGACTTTAAGGGTTTTGGTGGTTGAAGGTTGAAAACCTTCAATGGTTATCCAAGACTTTGGGCCATTTTGAGAAGTGACCTCCCTTTGCTTAGGGATGTGACAAAATTTAGAGGAGGGTTAGGTTAATTAGAAGCGATTAGAAGATTCTAGAAGGGATTAGGAAGGGGTTTGGGATTTTGCAAGTGGATGGAGGGATAATAGGATTTAATTGAATTAATTGATTTTCATTCAATTTGGTTACAATTAAATAAATTTGATTTATTCAATTTAGGAATAACTATTTAATTAAATTTGAATTTAATTAAAAGTGGATAGGGGGATTTAATTGAATAAAATGATTTATTCATTAAATGGTATAGTGAATTTAATCAAGTAATTTACTTAATTAAATAGAAGAATGTGGATAATTTAATTAAATTGGATTTAATTAAATAGAGAAATGAATATAAAATATTCATTTAGGAATATGGTCATTTTTATACGTCTACAGTATGTATACATCGTATATACATATATGTATATATATATCCGTGTGTGTGTGTGTGTGTGTGTGTGTGTGTGTGTGTGTGTGTGTGTGTGTGTGTGTGTGTGTGTGTGTGTGTGTGTGTTTGTAAACATATATATATGACTATGATAATATAATTTTATTTTGCATGAACCAGAATAGCAATAATAGAATTTTCATTTACAGGTTAATAATATATGCATTTTTTTTATGCAGCATACATTTCTAATTTATTTTTCTAAATACAACAATTTAGTTAGAAGTAGAACAATAGATAATAATATAATATATATATATATATATATACATATTTATTTATTTATATACTTAAATATACATTTCTTTTCCCATTATCTTAGAGCAGGTATATCATAATAAACATAATGGATTCCTCTTTTTTTTATATCATCTTTTTTTTTAAATAAGAATGCAAAGATTTAATTTTTCCTCTAAAATGCGCATTTCCAGATTTACTAAATGTAGGGTTTTATAGAAATGCAATGTTGAACTTTCATTTCCAGATTTATAAATTTAACAATAATGTTATATTTTATAGCAACATTTATCTGTCTAATTTCTTATTCTCTCATTTAAACAACAAGATGCTTATAATGAAAAAGATTAAAACTAACTCTTAAGAAGTATATATATATTTTTTGTTTAAAATATAGACAAAAAGTAACATTTCTTTCCTATTAACAACTACACAACTAACATTCATTTTGTAGAAAAGATAAAATTAAATGAATGAAATAACTTAAATATTTATCTAACTTTTTTTTCATCTTAATATGCATTTCTTTCAATAGCTAATAAAACAGAAAACAAGATTTCCATTCCTACTTTATTTTAAGTAATAAATAACTATAAAGGAATAACTCAAATGCTTTTTTAAAAAAAATTTCTTTGCAATGAAAATACTCAAGTAAATATACTTTGTTTTTGTTTCCTTTACACAATAATAAGAAGGTTACGAACTCAAGCCTCTTCATTTCTACAAAATGAGGGCTTGTCAAAATACATTTTTCTTTACTTTGAATTTCAAAAACATTAAATAGGAACTTGCAAGCTTGACTTTACTCCATCCTTTATTCCCAAGCCAAATGTCCAAACTTTCCACATGCATGACATTTAACATTCATTCTGCAATCTTCTGACTTATGACCATATTTCTTGCAATTTGTACATTGACCGGGAACTGAATTGTAGTTTTGATCTACTCTATTTCTACATTGTCTAGCCATATGCCCAAATTTATTATAAACAAAACATCTACCATTGAATTTCTAAGCATTAGATTGCCTTACCATTTTCCTCTACTCAAATGAGTTCTGTAAACCAGTTGCCTGATCTTCATTTGCAGTATCGGAGCTTTCACCTTGTACAAATCTAAGTCCTCTAGAATCTTCAATTTGCCTTTGTCTTTTCAATAAACCATCCAACTGTGCAGCTCTAATCTTGAATTTTTTTTTTATACTCACTTGCAATAGTTAGATCCTCTCTCAGAGTCATTATTTGTCTCTCTAGCTCTTGTTCATTATTCTAGGATTGTACCAAATCAATTCTCAACAGACTATTCTCATGAGTCAATCTGCCACATTCTTTAAATTTGTTCTTTAGAGATATAGAAAGATTTTCTTGATAACTCAATGATGAATGCTGAGTACCAAACCGGTACTAAGAGGGGGGTGAATCAGTAGAGGTACAAAAAAATTTCCTAACTGGTTTGATTGCAGATTGTAAATTACTGGCAATCTATAACATCGGTTCAAACTAGACTACTACCGATTAAACACAGTGTGACTGTGAAAGACATGAACTGGTCAAACTTCTTAGCTTTCCACACAACCTACTTCCTCATTTCCATTTTGTCCTTATCCATAAACAGATAATCTATCATCAGAAATGTAATAACTTACTAGTATAAAATGATTCACCACTTGATAGAGAACAACAAAGCATCACATGAAAGAGGCATCACACGTGACACACATATTTTTCACGTGGAAACCCAACTGGGAAAAACCATGATGGGGATGAATACCCACAAGCTAATTTGAACTCTTTTGAAGTCCGGTCTATTAGAAGCCTAGCCTGATTAAAGACTGTTACAATAGGTTTTGTTAGGAACTGATCCTATTAGGGATCACCCAGTTAAGGGATGGCTAGAATACCTGGTTAGGGGTTAAACCCTATTAGAGGTTACCTTGTTAGAGGATTTTATCTACTCAATGGCATTGAGTCACCCTGTTAAAGGATTTATAGCATGCTGGTTCAAGCTACCTAGTTAAGGGATTTTCCATCTATTGAAGTAGTTAAAGATCAATAGCTATTACAGTGATCTGGTAATAGCACTCAATTCCAATGCAGATCCACTTTAGTTTCTTCCTTCTGCACACACACTATGTAGGCATCAATCCTCTCATCTAGTCTAGAAAGAATCACGTATCTCTGCACTTAGATACACACACAACATTTGCCAACAACCTCAACATGAAACACAACATCGACCTTATAGAACACAGATAGGTCGGCAACATAAAACCTAAACCCTAAACACTTAGGTTGAGCAATTGATCGGTTCAATCCTGACTATTGAATACTTTGCATTTGAATACAATGGTCTTGAATAGATCTCAAGAAATTCTCCATCATTTGTTCTTCACCGCTTCATGGAGGTGATAACCCATCACGTGTTCTCCACCGTTTGCAAAGACTTTGCACATTCCCGAGGTAGATAGGATCAATCTCCTTCATGTAAGATCCTTCACGTGCATGAGACTGACATGTTAACGTGATCTGATCTCCATTATAATTCTAACTCATCACATAATGTCATTGGTTGAATCACATAGGATTGGAACACTTCAACCAGAAACCCTAAAGCTAAGACTACCAACCGGTAGTCCTACCACATTCCATGTACTGGTTCTCATTCTAACATACTAGTTCTGGTTCACAACATCATACCGGTTCACTTGGACAAGCATACTACTTCATTTATTGCACATATACTAGTTTACACCACCATATTGGTTCTCTTTGCCAGTTGCTTAACTTCAATATATCGGTTCACTTCTAAGCATATTGGCATTAATGACAACGTACAATATCATCATGTCATCATACTCTTGCACATATCCCAACAATATCCCCCTTTGGCATTGATGTAAATATACAAAGATATCACTCAACATCACATCTTCTCCCTATTGTTGTAGATATCTTCCCCACTTCACATTTTCTCCCCATTTGACAACAATGCCAAAGTGGAGGCACAAACTTCCCTATTCCACTATGTTGCTCCCCCTGAGGAGTAGCAACCTTTAACACATCAATCCTGAAAAAGATTGGACATTGCAATACCTAACTAAAGTGGACCACATACTTTTAGTTTACCTCTTGAAGAGGCAACACCCCTAACTCACCTCTTAGATAGGTAAAAGTAGCCTTCGGTAGAGGCTTGGTCAATATGTCTGCTAACTTCTCCTTACTAGGAACATGTTCCAATGCCACCTCTTTGTTCTGAACCTTTTCCCTTAAGAAATGATACTTGAGTTCAAAGTGCTTGGTTGTAGCATGTAAAATCAGATTCTTGGAAATATTAATTGCAATTGTATTGTCATAGAATATACTTACCAGTTCAGATATAGGAACTTTGAAGCCATTCAATACATGCTCCATCCAAATAGTTTGGGTACAGTTCATAAAAGCTGCAACATACTCTGCTTCTGCTATAGATTGAGAGATACAACTCTTCTTTTTACTCATCCATGAGACCAATCTACCACCGAGAAAGAATGCACCACTGGTTGTGCTCTTCCAGTCATCTACATTACCAGCCCAATCAACATCTATGAACACTTTCAAGTTGAACTCATTATTGTATGGATACCATAACCCATAGTCAATAGTTCCTTTCAGATATCTAAGAATCTATCTGATTGCTACCAAGTGGGATTCTCTTGGGCTTTGCTGAAACCGAGTGATAATACCCACTACATGTGCAATTTTTGGTCTGCTATGCACTACATAATGCAACTTACCAATCATTGATCAATACTCCTTCTCATTTACCTATGTTGAGTCATCTTCTTTTGATAGTTTATAACCGATCACCATTGGTGTACCAACCAGTTTACTGTCTTCCATACCAAAGGTCTTCAACACCTCTTTGACATACTTGGACTGAGTAATAAAGATTCCATCTTTCATTTGTTGAATCTGTTGTCCAATGAAGAACTTAATCTCCCCTATGAGTGACATTTCAAATTTCTTCTTCATCTCATTGGCAAAATCATGACTCATCTTGTCATCCACTCCAAAGATGATGTCATCAACAAATACTTCACAGATTAGAATCTGATCTCCTTTTGATTTCAAGTAGATATTGCTATCTTCACTTGTTCTTTCAAATCTAATCTTCACAAGATGGGAGTACAAGCAGTCATACCAAGTTCTAGGTGCCTTCTTTAGTCCATACAAGGATTTATGTATCCTACACACCATGTCACTATCTTCTGATAGGGAAAACCCATCTGGTTGCTCTATATACACCTCATCTTCAAGTATTCCATTTAGGAATGCAAATTTTACATCCATTTGGTATACCTTTAATCCTTTAAAAGTTGCATAGGCAAAAATCATACGAACTCCCTCCAATCTAGCTACTGGAGCAAAGGTTTCTCCATAGTCTTCTCCTTCTTCTTGAGCATACCCCTTACACACCAGTCTAGCTTTGTTTCTTATCACTATCCCATCTTTATTCATCTTATTTCTGAAAACCCATTTGGTACCAATGACATTTTTATGCTCCGATCTGGGTACCAAGGACCATGTACCATTCTTTTCTATCTGATCAAGTTCCTCTTCCATTGCCTTGATCCAATCTTCATCTTTATGTGCCTCTTTCAATGATTTAGGCTCAAATTCAGAGATCATACATGAGTTTTCTCTAACCTTTCTTCTTGTAAGAATTCTTGCATGTTTGTCTCCTATGATCTGCTTTGGATCATTATTGAGTTTGACATACCTAGGTATATTCTTAACAACTTCCTCTTTCTTTTCTTCATCATCCTCATCTTCATCAGCATCTACCGGTGTAGGAGCACAGTTGCTGGTACTGGGCAAATTTGTAACCGGTTCCTAGAAGGTTACTATCGGTTAATCTCCTACATGCTCTCTGCTGGTTTCCTCACATCTCTCAGAGTTTTCATCAACCCTAACATTGATACTTTCAAAAATTCTTTGAGTCCTATTGTTGAAACATTTGAGAGCTTTGCTCATAGTGGAATACCCTAGGAGTATTCCCTCATCACATTTGGCATCAAACTTGCTTTGATGTTCACTCCTCATAATATAACATTTACTACCAAACACTCTGAAGTAGCTTACCACTGGTGTCTTATTGGTCCAGTACTCATAAGGAGTCTTATCCTTTCCTTTCTTGATGAGTACTCGGTTCATTATGTAGACTGCAGTGCTCACCGCTTCTTTCCAAAAGGTGTGAGCAACCTTTCCTTGGATCAACATAGTTCTAGCAACTTCAACCATAGTCTAGTTGTTCCTCTCTACTAGGCCATTCTATTGTGGAGTTCGGGGGGTAGACAATTGCCTCTTGATGCCATTCTCTTCACAATATTTGTTAAATTCATCGAAAGTGAATTCCCCTCCTTGATCAGTTCTAAGGCATTTGATTCTTCTACCACTTTTCTTTTCTACCAGTGCTCTGAAGGCTTTGAACTTTCCAAAAGCTTTAGATTTGTCCTTCAAGAATGTGACCCACATCATTCTTGAGAAATCATCTATAAGAATCATAAAATACCTATCTCCTTGCACACTCCTAGTCTTCATAGGACCACACAAATTAGTATGCAGAGGATCAAGTAAATTGTCAGTAGTGAAAGATTTACCTTTGATGGTTGAGGAAGACATTTTCCCTAGTTGACACTCTCTACACAAAATATTTTCTAGTTTGCTCAGCATAGGTAATCCTCTAATTGCCTTGGTCTTACTGGCCTTCACAATGTTATCAAAGTTTACATGGTAGAGTCTCCTATGCCATATACAACTATCATCAAACTTAGCCATAAGACATGTACTTATATTTGCATTCAACTGAAATAAGTTACATTTGATCTGCATACCGGTGGCCATTAGTTCACCATTCTTTCCTTTGATTTTGCAGACTCCATTTTTGAATTCCAGAGTGAGCCCACCGTTATTCAGCTGAGCAAAACTCAATAGATTGTGTTTGAGATCTTCTGCCTTTGACCATACATGGTGCATCATTACCAAAGTGAACCACACCACCATTATACTCTTCCAGGGATATAAACTTGCTCCGATCACTAGTCATATGGTGAGAGCAACCACTATCAATAATCCACTCATTGGAATTATCAAAGCGGGAGACAAGAGCCATCTTGTCTGACACATCCTCCTTGACTACAACAAACACAATATCTTCATTTTCTTCATCTTTTGATTCCTCATCTATGACACCTCCATCAACTACTACAAAATAGTTTCTCCAGTTTCCTCCTTTGAATTTCTTAAACCTATCTGGTTTGTCCTTGCTATCACCATTAGGATAGTTTATAGCTATGTGTCCTATCCGGTTACAAGAGAAGCATTTCAAAGGAAGCTTACCTTTGTATTTGTCAGTTCTCTTAGGAAGTCTCTTGGCAAGAAGAGCTTCAAATTCCATCAGAATCTCCGCATCATCCATTTCTCTACTCTGTTTTGGTTCACCACTGGTGCTTGCTTCTTTTCCTTTTCTAGATGGTGCAGTAGATGCTCTAAAAGCTGATTCAGTCTTTTGAACACTTCCATAAAAAATATTTAGCTCATAGGCTATTAATTTTGCAATGATGGAGTCTAGAGATACCTTAGTCTTGTCTATTGATCTCAACTCCTGAATAGCAGCAACCCTTATTGCATAGACTGGTAATAGAGATCTCCAAACTTTGCTAACAATGGTGGAATCTTCCATTTTACCATCTTCACTCTTGATATCTCCAACTTCGATTTTGATTTGTATTCCATATTGTTGAATGGTCTCACCTTCAACCATCTGCATGTCTTTAAACTTCCCTCTAAGGCTTTCTTCCTTAGCTTGTTTTACATGCGCATCACCACCATAGATACTCTCAAGAGTATCCCATACTTCTTTGGGATTGTCTTTATCCTGGACATCAATAAACTCAATGTCAGATAAGCTACTGATTAGGGCTTCCATGAGTTTCCCATTCTCCTAAATTTGTCTCTTTTCATCATCAGTGAGAGTACCGGTAGGGATAACATAAATGTTGAGCACCCATGCTTCTGATGTATATCTTCATTCTATCCTTCCATATTTTAAATTTATCAATGTTGAAATTTGGACCTTCCCTCTTCATCATTACAATAGGATATTTCCTTCAAGTGGTTAAGCTTACAATGCATAAGACCTGGAGGATGCTCTGATACCAATTGATAACTCAATGATGAATGCTGAGTACCAAACCAGTACTGAGAGGGGGGTGAATCAGTATAGGTACAAAAACATTTTCCTAACCAGTTTGATTGCAGATTGTAAATTACTGGCAATCTCTAACACCGATTCAAACCAGACTACGACTGGTTAAACACAATGCGACTGTGAAAGACATGAACTAGTCAAACTTCTTAGCTTTCCGCACAACCTACTTCCTCATTTTTATTTTGTCCTTATGCATAAACAAATAATCTATCATCAGAAATGTAATAACTTACTAGTATAACATGATTCACCACTTGATAGAGAACAACAAAGCATCACATGAAAGAGGCATCACACATGACACACATATTTTTCACATGGAAACCTAACTAGGAAAAAACATGTTGGGGATGAATACCCACAATCTGATTTGAACTCTTTTGAAGTTCAGTCTGTTAGAAGCCTAGTCCGATTAAAGACTTTTACAATAGGTTTTGTTAGGAACCGATCTTGTTAGGGATCACCCAGTTAAGGGATGGCTAGAATACCCGGTTAGGGGTTAAACCCTATTAGAGGTTACCTTGTTAGAAGATTTTATGAACTCAATGGCTTTGAGTCACCTTGTTAAAGGATTTACAACAAGCTGCTTAAAGCTACCCGGTTAAGGGATTTTCCATCTGTTGAACTAGTTAAAGATCAATAGGTATTATAATGATCTGGTAATAGCACTCAATGCCAATATAGATCCACTTTAGTTCCTTCCTTCTACACACACACTATGCAGTTATCAATCCTCTCATCTGGTCTAGAAAGAATCATGTATCTCTGTACTTAGATACACATACAACATTTGCCAACAACCTCAACATGAAACACAACATTGACCTTATAGAACATAGATAGGTCGACAGCATAAACCCTAAACCCTAAACACTTAGGTTGAGCAATTGATTGGTTCAATTCTAACCATTGAACACTTTGCATTTGAATACAATAGTCTTGAATAGATCTCAAGACATTCTCCATCATTCCTTCTTCACCGCTTCATGGAGGCGATAACTCATCACGTGTTCTCCACCATTTGCAAAGACTTCGCACATTCCCAAGGTAGATAGGATCAATCTCCTTCATGTAAGATCCTTCACATGCATGAGACTGACGTGGCAACATGAGATGATCTCCATTATAATGCTAACTCATCACACAATGTCATTGGTTGAATCACACAGCCTTGGAACACTTCAACCAGAAACCCTGAAGCTAAGACTACCAACCAGTAGTCCTACCACATTCCATGTATCAGTTCTCATTCTGACATACCAGTTCTGGTTCACAACATCATACTGGTTCACTTGGACAAGCATATCACTTCACTTATTGCATATATACTAGTTTACACCACCATACCAGTTCTCTTTGCCAATTGCTTAACTTCAATATACCAGTTCACTTCTTAGCATATTGGCATCAATGACAACATACAATATCATCATGTTATCATACTCTTGCACATATGCCAACATTTTTTCCTTCTTTTTTCTGTCCTCAATATCTTTTGATAACCTCATAGTCAAGTCTTGCATTTCATTCTTCATGAGCATGTTTGTTTGACTCAGTTTCTGACATTGTTCCTTAAGTGCATTTTTCTCTTCATCATCCTGGTTTTGTATAAGTTCCTTTCTCCTAGCTTGAGTTGATGATAACCTTTCTTGTAGAACAAGAATAAACTCATTAAAAGAATTCAATTCATCTTGCAGTTTTAAGTTGTTCATCCTTTCAGCATCATAATCCTCAAGTGCCATCATAAGTTGCTTCTCCATAGCCATGTTCAATGATTCTATTTTCAGGATCTTCCTCAAGCTATTAAACTTCCTCCAAGGTACTAGGCTCTAATACCAATTGTTGGAATCCAAGAACACTAAGAGGGGGGTGAATCAGTGTTCTGCTGGTAATATAAGATTTTACCTTACTATAACATACACATATAAACCAGTAAATGAAGAAATATATATGAAGTAAATAAACCAGCAACATGAATGAACACTATAACATGTAGATTTTATACATGGAAAACCCCAAAGAGGAAAAACCATGGTGGGATTTGTGACCCACAATATCAATTCACTGACCATATGAAATATATCACATAGCATGGGGGCCTGCACATGTAGGAAGGCACACTTCCTAGAGCACACTACTCAACACAAAAGATTCTCACTGACTACAAGCTTCTTCTAAGATGAAATAGTACTGGTGAACTCACAAAATGGATCTACAATGCCCAAAAGAGTTATGGTTAAATCTTTGTTCTGTACCGGTTCATAAACCCTGAATCCTTCTATCAGTATCTCCTTTCCTCGAAGAATGATTTACAAACCATCCACTGATCATTGCATGATATTACATTTGCATACAAATGACCTACATATATATCCTTCACATTACACAGTTCTACTACCTTGTCATATCCTAGTCCTATATCAAAATGACCTAACAAACTGACTTATATACCCTTTACAAACAATATGCCTTATGTAAGCTTACAATACAAAATATATTCAATTTTGGTGCTTCTACAATAATTACAAACTAATTATACAAATAAAACTTTTAAGATCCCAAACTAATGTCGGCTTCACTCAAGTGTTGGATGTCGGTGCCAGTGTCGGTGTCGGTGATGACCCTGAATACTCCAATGTCAGTATCTACCAGTGTTTACCTCCAAATGCCAGTATATGCCTTCAATAGAATCTTGTTGCCATTAATGAAAATATATGAATCCAATAAGTTTCAATTGCCAACAGACCCTAGGATGATGTGTTGGATTAGTTTGGATCCTTTGGATGTAATAGAGAACCCATTTGTAAGAGCAATTGGCTCTAAGGTCATTTATAAACCTAGAGACCAAATTAGGCCATGGGGTTAATGTAGTGTAGGAGGCATATTGATAAGTTTCCTTGTGTTATTTTAGGCCTAGGATAGGTCTAAAAAGTTCATTAGGGATGTTGGCATGTCAAAAATGTCAAAAGTTGCAAAAGTTGCTAAGCAACATTTTCCACCGATTGGGAAAAGAGGTTACAACGGCCATAACCAATTGGAAAATAGTTGTAGCCATTAGGAAAAAAGGCCTATTTATTCCTCTGAGATCATCCATGTTGGCATTGGATGAAGCATGTAAAGATTTGGTTGTTTGAATAACAAGAAAACTCACATTTTACCCAATTTCAATTGTTTTCCATACTGTACGATCTGACAGAGGATTCACTTGCATGAAAGTTGAATCTTTTGGATTATGGTGTGAGTATAGGTTGTAATGCAAATTATTTGACTCCAATTGATAGAGTTGGCAGCGAGTTGTGGGTAGTTTGCCAAAAACTATCATTTTAAGACCCGGTTCATAGGGTTTCATCAAAGACATGGCCCTAACCTGCAAATCCCATTGAGGAGTTCAATGGACTTTTGGGAAATGCAGGTTGAGGGTGTGTACACTGAGATTTCCAAAGGGTAGAATCTAGGAGTGAGGGTTGGTGTGATTACCACCAAAACCTAGGCTAAATAGGACAATATGTTTAGTCTAGCCTACAAGGAGGAATGAACAAATAGTCACCTAGGGAGTGTTTGGTGACCGGTCTAATGGTGGTTTTGATCTATTAAAATCCTAAGGAACATGTCCAAGTGGTGATTCTAGTTTTGTAATCCCATCTTCAAGTAGTTGCTTTGGAAAACAAGCCTAATTAGGCCTATTAGGTCTACAAACTTAGTAGGTGCTTAGGGGTTTTGGAGAAGAGTCAAACCTCAATCTCTTGGGATTGGATGTGAAACCCAAAAGGATATTCAAATTTGTATTTTTTCCTAGAATATTTTGGGATAATTTTGAATTATTTGGGAAATACCAGTCTAGTAGGACTACTAGGATTAGGCCTAGATAGGGATTTCTTGACCCGAGTGCAAAAATGAGACTTCCAAACTTGGTTGGAAGGCTAGGGTGAGTGATCTTAGTTTTTGAAACATCCCAACCCTCCTTAGAAAGTGCAATATGTGATTGGTAACATCGGTGTGTGTAGAACCCTAGTGGTGGGGTTGTAATAGGTCTTAAATAAGGCATACAGGGGTGGTTTTGGGTCTTCTTACCTTTTAGTTTCCCACTCTGCATCACCCTCTTAGTTGTCTTCTAATTATTTGAAGTGTCTAACAATTGGTATGAGAGATTTGGTCCTCTCTTCAGAAAGCTTAACCTCTTGAGGAAGATCCTATGGCGACTAACAGTTCAAGTTCATCTAGTTCTTTTGGAGCTATCTTTCAAAGTGATATTTTGAGGCTTGATGGAAAAAATTACACTGTATAGAAGATTTGGATGGAGACTCATATGAGATGTCTTGGCAAGGATATTTGGGAGATCATAGAGAATGGTGTCACACCCTATAATCTAGGATCTGACAATCCTCCTCTGACAAACCTAGACAAGGAGCTTGAGAATGATTCTAGAGCAGCAAAAGCCCTCTTGTCTGCACTTTATGATCAACAAATAATGGGATTAACCAAAAAATCATTTGGAAAGGCTATATGGGATAAGTTGAAGACTCTTAATGAAGGTGAACCCATAGTGAAGATTGTTAAACTTGACAGTTATCGAGTGAGATATGAAAACCTAAAGATGGAAGAAGATGAAAGGATTACTGCATTCATGGAAAGGGTTAATGAGATTGTTATGGGAATTCAATATTGTGGTGGAACTCTGAGCGAAGATGAAATTGTTTCGAAAGTCTTCAGAGCCCTACCACTGGATTACAAAATTAAGGGTACTGTTATTAATGAGTTGAGAATAATGGCTAATACATTTGTCAACCGAGATACTTTGGTTGGGAAACTATCTACTTTTGAGCTTGAGGAATTCAGACCTTTTGGAGCTGTGAAGATTGAACCTTCTTTTCATGCATCTATATTTAAAACTGGTAAGCAAGACTAGAAATCTTTATATGCAAAGGAATTGGAAGATATGAAGAGAGAAGATGATGAGTTTGAGCAACTTGAAGCACTTTTTACTAGAAGAGTACCTAAAGGACTGGTAGGAAGTAAGTATGAAGGAAAAGAACCTTTTAAATGTTTTGCATGCAATAAGATTGGTCATTTTTCATATGGATATCCTAAAAAAAATTCAAGGTTTGAAGAAAGAGTTAGAAGATCATTTAAGCCTAACCCTAGATATTAGAAAAAATATATATACAAGAAAAATAGAGACAAATCATGCTACATAGTGGATGAGGAAGGCATTATTGATTCAGATGATGAACCAGCAGAAGACTCTTCTAGTGGATCTGGCAATGGAAAGGATTGGGTATTCTTGGCTATCAAAGAAGATGATCTAGCATTGGAAGAGAATGTACCTAGAGATAAGGCACTTGCTGCTAAAATTGAAGACAAGGATGAATGGGTAATTGACAATGGTTGTTCACATCATATGACTGGAGATAAAGGGAATTTTCTATCTTTGCAAGAATTTGATGGTGGTTAGTTAGATTTAGAGATGACAAGGCATGTATGATCAAAGGAAAAGGAACTATATCACTGGATGGTAAGAACAATACTAACAATGTTTATTATATTGAAGGTTTGAGGCATAATCTTTTGAGTGTAGGACAATTGGTAGACAAGGGATTTCAATTATAGTTCAATGTTAGAAAATGCAAAATCATTAACAAATCTGTCTTGGAGATTGCAATCGGTACACAAACAAAAGGTAATATTTCATTTGAACTCTGGTGAAAAGACATATTTGATTACATAGATTGATGAGAGTTGGCTATGGCATAAAAGGTCGTGTCATGTCAATTTTGATTGCATTGTGAAGATCAATTCAACTAAGGCAGCTAGGGATATACCTAAGATTATGAAGCCCTATAATCTGGTATGTAAAGAATGTTAAATGGGTAAATAGGTCAGAACCTCTTTTAGGAGTGTATAAGGTAAATCAAATGATGTTCTTAATCTTATTCATACTGATTTGTGTGGCCCTACTAGAGTTAAAAGTTTTCATGGTGATAGATATTTCATGCTAATCATTGATGATTATTCTAGAATGATGTGGGTTATGTTTTTGAGAGAAAAATCTTAAGCATTTGAAAAGTTTAAAATATTTAAGGATAAAGTGGAAACTAAGATAGGATTGAAGATTAAATGTTTAAGATCAAATCATGGTGGAGAATTTACATCCGGTGAGCTTAACAACTTTTGTGATAAGCATGGTACAAGAAGACAATTTTCTACTCCTCGAACAACTTAGCAGAATGGAGTTTTGGAAAGGAAGAAAATAACTATCTTGGATGCTTCTAGAACAATTATGATCGAAGATATTCTACCTCATATCTACTGGAGAGAAGTAGTGAGTACAACAGTCTATACATTCAATAGAGTACATATCAAAGGAGAAACCGGTAAGACACCTTATGAATTATGGTTTGTCAATACACGTACAGTTAAGTATTTCAGAATTTTTGGTAGTAAATCTTATATCAGGAGAGGTGATATTATTGGAAAATTTGATCCTAGATATGATGAAGGCATATTTATTGGTTATTCTAATGAAAGAAAAACATATAGATGTTATAACAAGAGATTGCAGAGAATTGTGGACAGTGCTAATGTCAAAGTAGATGAATTGAATAGAAGTCAAATCAAAGTTTATGAGAAGGAACCAGCGATGGAAATGATTATATCTAAACTGGTAATACCTTTACTAGAACAGAGAGTTGAACCAGTTACTCTGGAAACATTAGAGAATTCTACAATAACTAAAGAACAAGGAAGAACAGAAAGTCAGAAGACTCCTAGGTATGTGAGATTGAATCATTCAGAAGATCAAATCATTGGGGATAAGAACAATGGAGTGATGACAAGAAGAAGACTAACAAGTAATGAGGTATGTTTAATTTCACAAGTTGAACTGGTATCAGTAATTGAGGTATGTAAAGATGAATATTGGTTGAAAGCTATGGAAGAAGAATTAGATCACATTGAGAAAAATAATACATGGACCTTGGTTCCATGGCCTAAAAATAAAACGGTTATTGGAACTAAATAGGTTTCTAGAAATAAATTGAATGAGGATGGTCAAGTTATAAGGAATAAGGCTAGATTTTTTTTTAAAGGATATTATCAAAAGGAAGGAATTGATTATGGAGAGACTTTTGCACCTGTAGCTAGGATTGAAGCTGTAAGATTTTTTCTTCCCAATCCTACTTATAAAAACTACAAGATTTATTAGATGGATGTTAAATGTGCATTCTTGAATGGGGATCTTGATGAGGAATTTTATATTGAGAAACCTTATGCTTTTTCACTATTAGATGATATAGATATGGTTTGTAGGTTAAGGAAATCTTTATATGGATTGAAACAAGCACCTAGACCTTGGAATGCAAGGTTGGATAAATATCTTTTAAAGATTGGTTTTACTAAGGGCAGTGCTAACAGTAATTTATATTATGAAATCACTGATGATGATATACTGATTATTGAAGTATTTACTGATGACATTATTTTTGGAGGTAAAGATAAGTTATGCATATAATTTTCTAAGAATATGGAGAAAGAATTTGAGATGTCTATGACTGGTGAGATGATTTTTTTCTTAAGTTTGTAGATTACTCAGACTAACAAAGGTATTTTTATCTGCCAAACTAAATATGCTAAGGAATTGTTGAAGAAATTTGGTATGGAAGACTCTAAACCGGTAAGTACTACTATGGTTACAAGTGAGAAATTGACAAGAAAAGATATTTCTGCATTGGTAAATCCTACAAGATATAAATATATGGTTAGAGGTCTGCTTTATTTGACGTAGACTAGACCTAACATTATGAATGTTGTTTGTATTGTTTCAATATTTCAAAGTGATCCTAGAGAAAATCATGAGATGGCATTGAAAAGGATTTTTAGATACTTGCAAGGTACATCAAAATATGGCTTGTGGTACCCTAAGGATGATAACTTTACTTTATGTGCATATACAAATGTTGATTGGGCTAGAGATGTTGATGACGGGAAAAGTACTTCTGGTGGAGCTTTCTTTCTTGGAAAGAAGTTGGTTTCATGGATAAACAAGAAATAGTCATGTACTTCTTTATCTACTGTTGAGTCTGAGTATGTTGATGATGCTACTAACTGATGAAGCAAATGTTCAAGGATATAAAGGTGGATTGTGATGCACCGGTAGTTATTCACTATGATAACTCTACTACTATTGATATATCAAAGAATCTAGTAATTCATTCTTTAACAAAGCACATATTTATCAAGTATAAATTTTTGAAGGAGAAAGTGGAAGCAAATGAAGTTAGACTGGTTTATGTGAACGCTAAAGAGCAGATTGCAAATATTTTCACTAAACCTTTGTCCAAGGAATCATTTGAGTACCTGAGAGATAGATTGGGAGTTTTTGCCTCTCCGATAAAGACTTGATTGATGCGGTTTGGCATCAGTTTGGCATGTATTATCAAAGATACTATTTATTCTGGCACTGATGTGGGATGCTACTACTCAGGGGGAGTAGTCAGCTTTGTGATTCAGAGGCTTATGTTTTTGCTTTGATATTTATGTCAGATTTTAGGCATTGATGTCAAATGGGGAGTGATATTGATGTGAAAAAGAAAGTGAAAAAGGGAGTGATATTGATAAAGAAAATTCAGAGCTATATATGGTTGTCTTCCATAGGGGGAGACTTGTTTGGCATTTCTTGGTACTTAGATGTTTTTCACATCTAGTGTTGCCATCAATGCCAAAGGGGGAGATTGTTGGCAATTTGGTGGAATTGATTATGTGTTGCATTGATGTTTTGACATTGATGTCAACACTAGTTGTTTGGATGCTTAACCGACACCCTTCTGGTCCTAGTAGGTTAAGTGGTTTCTGGTTAACTTAGATCTGGCATAATCTAGTAGGAACCAGTATAGTTTAGTGATGGAATTGGTGTGTTCATGATACTTATACTCATATTTGGTCAGTTGGTTTTGGTATAGAGATCGGATGCTATCCTGTTTGCTTAGAAGATTGGTTTCTAGTTTCAGTGAGGGTTTCACCAGTAGAGCTTTTGATGGAGATATTTGATGAATTGCATAACTAGTGTTGGTATAGCTTCTGGTGGAGTTTTTGGATGTTGTTGGAGATCATCTTTGAGAATTGGTAGTTGTAGATCATTGTTGTAGCATGTGGACCTATACTGGGTCCTAGTTGATCTAGGTTATGGACCAACTTTAATGTAACATGTGGATAGGACCTATTGATGTATTTCCAAGATGTCTTATGTGTGGATATTATTTGTTTGGTCTAAGGCCGACATGGTTTGTAATTATGTAATTGGTTTATTGTTTGGTGGCCGACCTGATTGTTTATGGTCGAGGGTTTCATATAAATAGATGTAAGATGTCATTGTAGATTATCATGGTTATATGGAAGAGGTCATGGTTAGGGATTATAATGTGTGAATAATGTAATATCATTTAGGTAGAGGAGTTTATTGATCATTGGAGATCAATTTGGGTTGAGGTAAGATGATTTAGTCCTTCGGTATTGAGATTAACCAAAACTATACTCAAGCATAGGAGATGCTATCTTTTGTAGTTCAATACTTCTCCAGATTGTAGTCTGCATTTATATGTTCTTAGTGAGGCTCCTTTTGTGATGAGCAGTATGCTCTAGGTTGTTGGTCTTCATGAAAGTGCAGACCCCTTCATTGTAATTCACATACTTACTACAGAAGTATTATCTGATTGTGCATAGGCTTCCCACTATGGTTTTTCCCTTTTTCAGGTTTTCCATGTACAAATATTGGTGTTGTGTGGATGGCTTTTATTCTGTGATTATTGTTTATGCTTAATTGAATTAACTGCTATTTTGGATTACTATTTTGGGTTATGGTATTAAAGTTTAAATGGCTAATAGTTCTTGTAATCTATGACAACTAATTCACCTCCCCCCCTCTCAGTTGTCTTTCAGTTATTTGAATTGTCTAACAAGATATGCATCCCACTATCCTATGATATTAAGTAAGAAAAGATGATGGTCACGTGGAGAAACATTATGATAGTGGAAGAATGTTCCCGCTATCCCACACCGTTCAAGGTGGGTATGCAATGGTCATGTGGGACAAGACAGTGAAGTGAGAGAAGGATCTTGCTATCTCTCAGCCTGCACATGGATGTAAAGAGGAACTCATGGGGTAAGTTAAAAATAAAAATATCAAGCATCCCGCCATCTCGCAGCAAAAAAATTTAAGGTCATCATGACCTATTGAGGTGTTTTAGTCAACACTATGGCAGCTTGATAGGCACGATAGTCCATGTGGTGTTTTAGTATGGTTGACCAAGTGACTTGGATGTCATTTTGATGACACCTATGTATGTTGATAAGCACAAGGGTTTTACATGGAAATTGAACAACCTTGATCATCTGATCTGGATGAAGAATACGAAGATATGAGGCTCCTTAATGAACAAAGAATGAATCAGATATGCAGAAGTCAGTGATGAAGGATTCTAGTATGGTAGTTGTTGATCTTTTCATAGTAGGTCGATAGAGGATGGAAAATGCATTAATGGCAACCGAGTTGGAGGAAGATTGTGTGGCTTGAGGAAGGTTTCCAAACCATTTTGGGTAGAGAAAGATTACTAAAATTAGTAATCTAAGTACAAAGAGTGATATGAAGACACAAAAGATGCATTTAATTATGGTAGTTGATATGAGATCATATTCAAGGAAGAGAATACAATATCTAAAGTTTCATATCTCCATGATAACTGACTTGAATAAAATATTCAAGTTTATAGTAGAAGAAATCTTTGATGATTGAATTGAGCAACAGGTGTGAAGAGATTTGATATTGGTAGGCGTGGTTGTTGAGACATTTATGGAGGTGGAAATAGAAATATCTCATATAGTCGACTGTGTATGTGAAGTGTTGTACAAAGTTGTGTTGTCATCAAGAAAATTAGAGAAATCTACATAAGTAAAAAAGTGGGAGTAGAGAAAGAAAAAAATATTATGCAAAGTGAAGTTGTACCAAGAGGAAGAAGACATCCACAAAAATAGAGAAAGAACAAATAATTTTGGAGAGTAATGTTGTAGTAGAGAGAAAAAGACAACCAGACAAAGGAAGGAGGAGAAACAGAGGAAAACATTTAGCAGGCAGAGAAGTCATTCTCAAGATATGATAATTTTATAAGTGACAAAACTCATTTGTAATAAGGATTTATCATTGCATTGTAAACTTGATGAATCACTATAAATCTCTGAGTGGGTGCTCAGAGCATGGGTTGGTTCTCCTTGGCTTGGTATTTTTATGTCATTGATGTCAACCGGTATTTGGTGGCAATCCGTATGGGAAATTGATGAGCAGTGTTGTCATTAATGCATACTAGAAATAGTGTTATTGATGTCAACTAGCATGGCAGGCCACCAGTAAGGAAGATAGTGTCATCCATCATAATGACCTTTAGAGTCACCAGTACACAAGTTTGTGTTGAAGACATAGATATGAGACCGATATGGTATAACAATCGGTAAGTTATATGCTGCCAGTGCATTTTTACCAATCGACAAGTGAACAAGTAGGGTGAGATTATGAAGAAGTGGCAACTAGTATGCTATTATGATTCCATCTAGAAGGACTCCCACTGATAAATGATGTTGTCCATGGAAGAAGAGAAGAGTAGAGTAGGAATGTTGCTTGAGAATTGTAGGGAAGTTGCACTTTCTCAAACAGGGAAGCAATATTGGTGCAATAATAGATGTAGATGACAAGGATCAACTCCCATCGGTTTGTGGAGCTTGTCCCATAACATGCATTGGAATACATTACATATCTCTAGGATAGGTTGCCAAGAGTTAAAGACAAAAGAGTAGAAGGTAGGTGATTGAAGGCTCACACCAGATCAACTGGTGAAACACTAAGTTTCGTTAAGTGCATGAAATCAGAGATGTGCATCAGATCAACAAGGGAAAACATGATGAGTTTTTGGTATAGAGAAGAAAAGGATATATTTGTTACTTTGACAAAATAGTTGATTGGAGAACTGGTCTATTGATGAAGAAGGCAAAGTTGAAGCAGTTTCACACTGAGAGTGCAACCAGAATGAAAATGGAGTGTGGTGCCATTGGTGTACATGGTATCTTACTATTATACATGTAGAAGATACTACCAATGTAGATGTCTATTAGTAAAGTTGACAATGTGACACGTGAAAAGCTCTTGTCTGATGAATTTGAGTATGTTGTGGATTGGCATATCAAGTGACCAATTTAGGTATTCCACCGGAAGAGAAAAAAAGTGCAAGTTTGAAGGCAGACCAGTTAGGGTTTAACCGACAGGGTTAGAGAGCCGGTAGATGAACCTAGTTGTGTGGTTGGTCGGTGATCTTGCCTAGATTGACACAATTGTCTTAGCTAAGGTGGATAGAAACAAAGGGGCCATGTGGAGTCGAGGTGGTGGACATGCATGCTGCAGTAGATGGAGTGTGCACCGATGAATTAGTTACACAGTCAGTCGACATTAAATGTAGACCCCGTAGATCATGAGATGTGTTGCAGGATTGTGTGGCTCAAGAAAGGTTGAACATAGGTGATCAACGGGATGCATCAATCGGTGTAGAATGAGGCTGGTGATGATATCTATTGAACCATTTATGGTGATTGACCAAGTGCCATGTCAATGGACTATCCATGTTTGCTAAGTATAGAAAATGTGCCTTGGAAGAAAGAAGATATGATAGGCAAAGCCCAATTTCTTGTAGGTTGTTTATCTTCTTGCAGAAAGAGATCTGATTGGATTTGATTGTCCTCATGATTAGTGGAAGAAACCCTAGCACACAAATAGTTTGAAGCTAGATTTTGGTGGGAATGCTCAGCTATAAGAATGGAGATAGAAGACTAGATTGGATTGATGCTGCTAGAAGGCATTATGCCAGTTGAATGAAAAGTGTCAATCTAACTGAGAGAGTGAAACAACTAAGAATTTGGAGGTGTAATCGGTAAGATGATTGAAAGTGTTTTAACCTATAAGGCCAGGGCAACTGATAAACTATTATAGAGTTTAATATTAGTATAAAATGGTAGGGTTTGCACCGGTAAGAAGCAGGCAAAGAAGAATAAACATGCAAATAGAGTGTTGAAGGAGATCTAGTAAGGTGAAGGACAAAGTAGGGTTGATCTAGTACTAAGGAAGTCACCGGTAACTAGGTGCAAAGACAGACAACCGGTAGAACCTAAACCAATAAGGAAGCAGCAACAAGCTAAGAAGAGAGTAAGTAGAGATCAGACAAGGATGAGGGAGTATGTCAGTGGGTAGTAGTGAATTGGTAAGGTAGTAGAGTGTGAACCAATAGAGAGGAGGTAGATTGGAAGACATAGAACACTACTAGCAAAGTTGAGTAGGAGAGAAACCGATAGAGAGGGATTACTTGGAGAGCTTACATAACTCATTTGTAACTAGGATTGAACTATTGTATTATTTTGATATAATGTATTGTTGTCACTGAGTTGGAGCTCGATGCAAGGGTTGGTTCTCCTTGGGTTGGTACCCTAAAATCAGGGGTTGGTGCTCCTTGTGTTGGTGCCCTAAAGAAGGAGTGGTACTCCTTGGGTTGGTGCCCTAAATGTTGTAACTGAGTGTTTCATTGTGAGGCTGGATTGGAGCAGTAGTCTCCAACAAGTTTTTCCCATCTTGGGTTTTCCTTGTATATACTAGTGTCATGTGATGTGCCTTTGTGTGATTGCATTGTGAAGTCTTGCATTATCTCACCAGTAGGTTTACTTGTGTTTGCTTTGCTTACCGGTACAAATTCTTAAGATCAAAAGGTGAAAGAGTTTTGAAAACCATTGATTCACCCCCTCTTAGAGTTACACTGTATTCAATAATTTATATTAGAGCTTAGCTTCCTGGTTAATACACCAGTAGAAATATGGCAAATAAATGACCATGTGACCAAAAATTTTAGTCATGAATAGTAAAAATGACCAAATTTTAGTCATTTTTTACAACAAAGCTATAAATGACTAAATAAATGACTAATTTGATCATCGGGTGAGATCACACTAATAAAAATGACTAATTTGATAGATGATAGAGAAATGACCAAATAAATGACTAAACAAATGACTAGATATTGTCTGGCTCTTCTCTTAAAGAAATTAGGTACTTGTGGAAATGATATTAAAAATTGATCCTAATATTTTTGTTTGTAAATTATTTATTATTTTTATATATAGATAACAAATTATTTTATTAGCAGATGTATTATATTATATTTTTTTATTTCTATTAAAAATATAATAAGAATAAAAGTATAACAATTTCTTTTGGATTTAAAACAATTTTTGAAAACAAAATAAATATTTTACCTTAAATATTTAAATTATTATTTATATTATCTTAAATTAAAAATTAAAAATATTATAATTTTATATATATAATACATATATATATATATATATATATATATATTAATAAATATATATGTATATATGCATCTTATTGTTTATCAAAATTGCATTATATTTTTTATTGCAAATTACCCCTTTTTTATTGTCACCCATTTTTCATCTATCTAGATTAAAAATAGCCTATATAGATTTCAAGGTCATCATTGAAATTTTAAAAGGTTTTGAATTATTTAAAGAATAAATAAAAAAATTACCTCCAAAGCCTAAGACCTCCAAAGGCTAATTTGTTTCCAAAAAAAAGAATGACTCCCGCCAAGGAAAAAATTAGCGCGAAATCAGAATTTCAATCGACAGCCGGAGTAAGAGGAGCTATGGAAACCATACCAATGGATGAAATGTTGTAATAAAAAATTTAATGTGGAAATAATAGGAAAGCAAAAATTGGCCTTTATCTATACTCTGCAGATTACATAAGGTAGAAGAAGACCAAAGGAAGACATTGACAAACACAGGTACCATACATTTATGTGTTTTTGAATTATAAAACTTTGAATAATATTTTTGTATATTTTTCTTGTATGAAATATGAAATTTTTGTATCAAATAAACTACCCACCTAGAGAGGATATTGATCATTGGCATGCCCTTCTATATCAATTGGGTTCCCTTGAATTCAATCTATGTAGCAAGGAGTCAAGGTCTTGGGAGAGAGGAATCAAGGAAGGATCTTTGAATCCACCCACCCATGTCCATAGTCGATAGTAGGGCACCACCAAACCCCAAAAACAATACCATCATAAAAATAATAATAATTGCTCATTTATGTTTGCTCTTTATCTAACCATGATATGGAATCTTTGTATTTTTTTACAAGTTTAGATAAAATAATCAAGTTTGACAGAATTTGTGTCAAGAATTAAAGTAATAGTTCAGGGAGGGAATTCTTTCTATGTGCATAGAATAGTCATCAAGAATCTACCCATTCCCCAAAATGTATAATCTATTGATAATTTCTCTCCTAAGTGTCAAACAAAAATCATTATATCTATTCAATATCCATGTATACTTTCCAATATCTACCACTTCTTTCACCTGGCAATTGTAGTAGTAGTTCCCAAGTGCAATGACCTTTGCATCTCCTATGTAGATGCGTAGTTTTAAAATTTTGCCACATTTTCTTTTATAATTTCGCTAATGCTTTTTGGTAGAATATTTGGATATTGAAAACCTTTTGGGAAAGAAAGACAATTGTGAACAAAGAGCCCATAAATACTACCCATGTATGAAAAATATCATGCAGACACCCAAGGGCTACAAATTAACAAGAGTAATTACATGAAACAAAAGCACAAAAAAACATTGTAAATGGATCAAATCACATACCAACCCAAGAAGGAGGAAACATTGAAGTGATTTCCTAATTGTTGTCAGACACTCTATGAGTAGGAACCCCAGTTTCACATGAAGGAACTGCCATTCTTGCAATAGTGACACCATGATTCACATCTTGTCCAACTATGGGATTATACCTTTCCCACACCACATCTTCAGCTAAAATTTCTAAGAATGATGGAAAGACTTGAAAACATCATCTTGTTTATATTTTTTTATGTCTATCCCGAAGCTTAGGATTAGAAGCAATCATAAGAAGCTCCTTCTTTATGTCAATAAATGCGTCATCCATTTCTATATCTTTTGTGTCCTCAGTACGATAAGTCCATAGCTTACATAAAGCATCGTTATAACCATCCTAGTTGATTTTGTAGGTCCTCTAAAAAATTTTACAGTACATTCCACAGCTACTTTGCAACACAATTCCTCCATAAAATTTTCATTATTAGAATCTCTGCATATTTTCTTGTTAAAATCCTTGAGTGACTATAGAGTTTCTACAGTTTTCTTAGAAATGATGCCCTTCGAAAGGTCTGAGGAAATACTCTTCAGCAACATCATTTTCTTGAGCTTAAAAGTTTCATTTGAAACAGGAAGAGATCTGATGAGTCCAGAAATAATCCAATCCTCATTGCAGTGCCTGATAATGTACTATAAAATCCACTCTACACTTTTCTTGTCGCTTCTGCTTTCAGAAGGAGCGGTCATCAACCATTTGTAAATACCCTATAAATTGCATATCTTTCATCTTCTTTCCATTAGTCATCCACAAAATCCAGATATGGAGTTATAACATGACCAAATTCCATGATGCCCCATTATATGTGCCTACACAATTGACTCATTGTGAATATATGAGGAAATAATCTTTAGCAACATCATTTTCTTGAGCTCAAAATTTTCATTTGAAATAGGAAGAGCTCTGATGAGTCCAGAAATAATCCAATCCTCATTGCAGTGCCTGATAACATACTCTAAAATCCACTCTGCACTTTTCTTGTTGCTTCCGATTTTAGAAGGAGAAGCCATCAAACAATTGGAAGTGCATAGCTTTTGTTTGCTTTCCTTTAGTCATCCACAAAATCCAGATATGGAGTTATAACATGACCAAACTCTATGATGTCCCATTATTTGTGCTTGCACAATTGACTCATTGTGAACATGTGAGGAAATACTCTTTAGTAGCATCATTTTCTTGAGCTTAAAATTTTCATTTGAAATAGGAAGAGCTCTGATGAGTCCAAAAATAATCCAATCCTCATTGCAGTGGCTAATAACATACTCTAAAATCCACTATGCACTTTTCTTGTCACTTCTGATTTCAGAAGGAGCGACCATCAAACATTTGGAAGAGCCTTTTAAAGTGCATAGCTTTCATCTACTTTCCATTAGTCATCCACAAAAGCCAGATATGGAGTTATAACATGACCAAATTCGATGATATCCCATTATTTGTGCCTACACAATTGACTCATTGTGAACATATGAGGAAATACTCTTCATCAACATCATTTTCTTGAGCTTAAAATTTTCATTTGAAATAGGAAGATCTCTGATGAGTCCATAAATAATCCAATCCTCATTGCAGTGCTTGATAACATACATTAAAATCCACGATGCACCTTTCTTGTCGCTTCCAATTTCAGAAGGAGCGGTCATCAAACATTTGGAAGCACCTTGCAAATTGCATAGCTTTCATCTACTTTCCACTAGTCATCCACAAAATAACTAGCACCTACATTAAATAAAGTGCAATGGTTACGTCGATAGTAAGATATACAAAATATGATTTCAATCTTGTATAAATTTATGTATTAAACAAAAATTTCATGATTATGTTTTATTTGAATTTATTTGCATCAGAGTATAAATCATTAATGTGTCATTATTGAATATCACTAGTTACTTGAATTTGCCTTGAATGTCTCATCTTTGGATTTTTTTTTATGTTTTTTATTCTCATGGATAGGTATTGAAGCACTTGCATGGGCGATAAAGATTATTTGGATAGGACCTCGAGACATTTGAAAAGGTGGGCAAGGAAATCAGAGTTTGTTGCAATGAATTTGAAGTTAGCGATGCCCTCTGCAACAAATTCAGAGGTAATTTGAAACCCTCATTGCTGAATGTAATCTTATAGGAAACACACATATTCCATTCTTAGTAGGTAAAATTCAAATGAATGCAAGATATATCTTAAAACAATGACTCATTGTATCCTCTTCTTTCTATTGTGGTCTCTATTAAAAGTGACTACTTTCAACAATGTTTTGTCATCTCCATTTTCAAATTTATTTATTTTTCTTCGAACTAGAAACTAAATTAATACTAGAATACAGAATATTACATATGGATCAGTATCAAAGGTTGAATATAGAGAAATATCATGTGCATGATGAAAGAGTAGCTAATGAGAGGAGCTTGGACAAATATCCATGTCCATGTAATGATTGTTTTATTGGAAAGGTGAAAAAAAGAAATGTGATTTATCGACATATGATAAGTTGTGGGCATAGTGGTATAAGCCCTTGGGATTACAATTATTATGAAGATATGATATAATTGTAGACTATGAGATATGAAGAGGCAACAAGCATAGACGAAGTGACAACAAACATAGATGAAGTGGCACCAAACATAGATGAAGAGGCAAAAATGTATGATGAAGGGTTTGAAGTTGATAGAATGTTGAATGAGGGTCTAAGAGATGATTGGGCCAAGTCAATGGAGGATTATTTAAATCATGTGTATGCTAATTGTCAGTTAAGCATTTGACAACAATCCTTCAAATTCTTAACTTGCAAGTGGTGCATGGTTGGACAAATGAGAGTGTAGATCAATTATTGGCATTATTAAGTTCATTGTTACCAGCCGAGTCCACATTGCCAACAAAACAAAGTCAATGTAAAAATAAAATCAGTAAGCTCGGCTTGGGGTATGAAAACATCCACACATGTGTCAATGGTTGTATATTATTTTGCAAAAATCTTGCAAGTGGCAGTGAATATCCAAAATGTCATGAAGCGAGGTATAGACAAGGGTTGAAATCAGCTATGGTTCCTAAAAAAGTTCTTCCCCACTTTCTAATAATCCCATGATTACTCCAAATGTATAGGTATAGAGACATTGCTGAACTTATGCAGTGGCATGCCCAAAATAAGAGAACTGATGGAAAACAATAACATGTGCATGATTCAAGGACGTGGATGGAATTTGAGAATAGATGGCCTGTTTTTTCTTAAGATCCTCGTAATATAAGGTTGGTTTTGGCTCCACATGGGGTAAACCCATTCTCAGATCAAAGTACTAAATATTCAACTTGGCTAGTTCTTATAATAAATTATAACTTGCCTCCATGGTTAGCAACTATACCATTTTTCTTAATGTTATCATTGATTATACCAGAAAAAGAAAAGTGTGACTTCAGAAACAATAGATGCTTATCTAGAGCCATTGTATGATGAGCTAATGGAATTGTGGAAAGGAATTGAATCAATTCAATCTTTAAGGGATGGTCATTAAATTAAATTCACTTTAAGAGATTCCTTATTGTTTACGATTCATGATCTTCCTGCGTATGGCACATTATCTAGTCTCTGTATTCATGGATACCATGGATGTCTTGCTTGCAACTTTAAGGATTTTGTGAAGCACTCATGAAGTTTGCATAAGTGTATTTATTGTGGAAATAATGCTTACCTTAAAATGGATCATCCATATCATCAGAAAAAGACACATTTCAACGGTCAAGAAGAGAATTGTGAAACATCATTGCTAATAACAGGTGATTACATTAATGAGTATGGACAGAAAAGAATGTCATTTATTACAAATGATGGGATTGCAGGTAGTAGAAATGATTCATGTAATGAAAGCAATATAAAATGGTTGTGCATATTGTTTAAGTTGTCATACTATAAGGATATAGCCATTAGGCATACTATTGACTTTATGCATACTGAGAAAAATATAGCCTATGCTATTATAGAAACTCTTTTTGGTGTCTTAAATACTATTTCATCACTTGAATACTTTCAACAAATAAAGATTCGTCAAAATGTTTGGGTTGAAAAATATGATAATGAAAAATATAAAACCTGGTGCTCCTTATGTTTGGACAAAGGAACAACGTGCATAATTCTTACAGTTGATGTCTCAGACTCGCTTTCCCACTAGATATGTAATTAGTAGAAATAGAAGCCAAACTAACATTAATAGCTTAAGAGGCCTCAAGACCCATGACTATCATTTCATAATCAAGAATATCTTACCTATTGTAGTAAATATATCAAGTTTGGCAAAGGGGCCAAGATTGGAAATTATAAGGTTGGGCCTAATATTAAAGAGAATGAGCTTACATGTATTAGATCCTTCGAACTTTGATAATTTGAGGGATGAGGTTGTTGAAGTCCTTTGTCTATTGGAACTACAATTTCCACTAGCAATCTTTAACATTTGTATGCATCTTTTGATACATCTAGAATATGAACTAGAGCATTGTGGCCCAATAAGATCAAGATGGATGTATCCTATAGAACAATTTATGAAGTTTTTGAAAAAAATTGTCTATTCTAGGGAAAAACCAAAAGCCAACATGTGTGAGGGATATTCAATGCAAGAGGCCATGGAATTTTGTACAAAATATATGAAGGATTTTTAAATTGTCAATCGACATGTATGGGATGATGATGAAGATGATAGAGTTCCAGGTCAAGTATTAGAAGGCAATGGATATCACTTCAAGCTATCATATCAAGAAAGAAGTGCAATACATGTCTTTATTGTTCAAAACACATCTTTGTCCGATAAGTGGTGTAGGTAAAAAATAAATTACACAATAATTTATTTACTCAATTGCATTTACACATTTATATTATTAATCTTACTATTTGTACATTATTATTTTATGTAGAAAATATGAAGAAGAGAATCAAAATTGGATGCAACATTGACCTCAAAAGTGCAACTGTCATGATTTGACTGGACATGATTCTTTTCCAAAATTTCAAGAATGGACTGCTAATGCAATCAATGATGCAAAAGAAGGAGTTTATGATGTAACACCAAAGGAAAGTGAACTTTCACAATCTCCACATTTATGGGCTATGTGTTTTAGTGGAATGTGGTCGTATGGCAGTCACTTAAGAGAGGAAGAAATAGACAAAGGAAAGACTAATTGTGATTGTGTTGTTAGTGTTGAATTTCCTCATGGAAATGAGAAGAAATTTTATGTTGGATTCATCCAAGATATTATTCAAGTGGATTTTGGTGAAAATAGTCCTATATTATTAAAATGTAAGTGGATCCAACCATCCATGGTACAATTTGATGAGTATGGATTTTTGTGGGAAAATACACGACAATTTTTATCAGAGATAGATGAGCCGTATGTTTCCCCTCTTCAAATTAACTATTCATTTCTATTGGATTGTGTAATAATACCATGATGGTCTTTTGTCATTCAAACATAGACTTATTTGAAATAAAAATTCATGGAAGTTGTTGATGTAATGCCTAATGGGCAATATGCTCATTTACAAGAAACATTCAAAGAAGTGGATGAAGACAATGTTTGCATTTTGATGATGTTGTGATTGTCATTGATGGACACACACTTGTTTTATGATCACTTCCTTATGTATGGGTTATGCTCAAACCGATAATTGTTCCAACCAGTATATGTATTATAGTCTATAGACTATCAGTGTTTTGCAGAAGGTGTTTACCGGTCACAAACTAACTAAAGACCCAAAGAGGTATGAAGACCTCAAGTGGTTTGAGGATCCCAAAGCAGTACGAAGGAACAAAATGGTAGTTAACACTTTTCCAGTCTTCATTGTGACAATCGGTAATTGGTAAAATGTATGAACCGATAATCGATAATGAGATGATATTACTTTGTGATGAGTTACCAGCCGGTATTTCTGTGATGAGTTATCATCCACTGACACTTTGGCGGTGATTTTGTATCGTCTTACCAAATGTGTCTAGATGCACTGAACCTAGGAACTTGTAATGTAATCCTATTGGACCAACATGAAATTAGACTCCTTATAAGGACATCATGTCTAGGGTTTTAGGAGTTGATAGGGGTTTTTAGAAGATAAGAGTTTTGTATGTGCGATTATAGAAGAGAAGATTAGGTTTGTGTGAAGAAACAAAGTGTGGAGATATTGAAGACTGAAGTAATGCTAAATGTGCATTAACAATGAGCTATCAAGGATCTAACCAAGCATACTATGCTAGTATCTAGATCACTCACTTGTTGATTACTCATATCTTTGACAAGTCTAAAACCCTTAATCGGGTAGGACCAACAAAGCCTTTGTAAATACTCTAACAAGGTGGTTCACAACTGTGAATCTAAAATCCTCTCACAAGGTAGTCTTTAACAGGACTTATCTCCTAACAAAGATCTAGATTGCTAATAGGATTTGTTCTGGTGAAGAACATTGTATGACCTTAACCAGTCTGACCTTAACCGGTCTGGTTTCTATTCTATAGATAGTTACTTGTGAATTTCTTCTCACCGTGGTTTTTCCCATTTGGGTTTCCACGTCGAAACCTCTTGTGTTATGGTGATTGTGCTCTTGTGGGTGAATGCTTTATTTGTTGTTTGGTTTGCATTTGTCTTAACCAGTTTGTTAGTAAATCTGTTATACCAATTAACTGCTAAATTGTTTAAGAGTTTAAGTTCAATTGTTTTTGGTATACTAATTCTCCCCCCTCTCTTAGTATTCATCAATTGGTATGAGAGCCAACCTTTCTATAAGTTTAACCACTTGGAAGGAGATATGGGGAAATACACTATGAGGGAACTTACTCATCATCTCACTCAGATTGAGAAAGCCCTTGATGAACTCAAAGTAAAATATAAGGCCTGTTTGGCAAAAAGAAGAGAGCATGCTAAGAAACTGGTGGAGTTTACTAAAAATAGTTCTTTTGATGAAGCAGACATGGAAGCCCTAGTTGAAGAAGTTGAAAAATTGAATGAATCTAATGCCAATCTAAGAAGGGAACTGGAAGGACTGACTATCAGAATGTGTCAAGAGCTTGAGAACCAAAGGAAAGCTAAAGACTTGGTAAAAGACAAAGATCATGAGATCTCCAAGCTGAAGCAAGAAATCAGTACCCTTACCGCTCATCTCCAAGAGAGTAAAGTGGAAAAAGAAGAAATGCAAGGTGAACTGAACATGGCTATTTCTGAGAATGCAACCTTGAAGGAATCCAATGCTGCTATTTCCAAGGAACTCACTGAGTCAAAGGAAATACTTGCCAAATTTAATAAGACTATTGTTAAGCTAGAACAAAAGCTTCAATCAAAAAAACTGGTAAAGAATACCACTGAACTTAGTGTTTCTGGTTATGAGGAAGGTGAGACCTTTGGAACAAAAGATGGAGCATCAAAGAAGCAACCGACATCAAAGGATAAAGGTAAGCAAAAGTTTAAACTTGTTTGCTTTAATTGTCTCAAGGAAGGACATACTACTTTAATGTGTGTAGAAATAAGGCCTACAATAATTTTCCTTATTTTCTAAACAATAAGCCTAGATCCAATAGATTCAATGGTAAATGTTATGCATGCAACAAGTTTAGGCATAGAGCATTTGAATGTAGGTCTGTTATGCACAACGCTGGGAGATATCCTCAAAGGACTTAAGGAGTTTTTCCTGAATCCTTTGTGAATCGGAATCCAAACCGATATAATTCCTATGACCATCAGTCAAGTGGTGGTGGCTATCAAGCGACAACTAGTTGGAGAGCAATCTGTTTGATTTGCCATGGTAGTGGTCACACTACTACAACATGCAGGAGGAAGAATGGTAGAATGAACAATGGACCATGGAGAACACCTGGAATGGTATGCTATCATTGCAACAAATCAAGACACCCTACCAGAACCTGTAGAATGAGAAAGAACCTATCAGATGATATACTGGTCACTCCAGAAGGGAAGATTGATGTTGAAACCATTCAAGTAGGAATGAATAAAACATGGAAAAAGAAACCTAAAGAAGTGTCACAAGATGAATTGGTTTTCGAACCTAGTGTGGAAGTCTCTGAACTAGCAAATTGAGCTTCGGAAAAGCTTAGGGGGAACAAATCGATGAAATGTTTCGAACCCCGAGTTTTTACTAGTAAAAGACCTTAATCGATATTCATTACCTATCAATTGATAGAAGATTGTGAAGTGGTAAAAGGCAAAATTAGGGTTTATGCCCTAGCAGTGGAGCATTTATTATGGTAGGTGAAGAATTTTTTTAAAAGGAATTTTCAAAGTCATTTTCACTTATCAGTTTTCAAGCGAAGAATTTTTCAAGAGAAGAGCGACAAAAGGTGATTCGACTTGCGATTCAGAGAGATTTCAAATCTTACAAAAGTATCCAGAGATATTTACAATCAATCAAGTGAAGAACTCCAAGTGGTAATCAAGCAACCGAAGTGGTGAAGTGTGAGCTGCATTTGTCAAACCCTAAATTTTAAAATTGTGATGGTATTTCTCAAAAAATTTGTTTATCCGTTAAATCATGGCTTCTACATCATACTCCAATTCTAGTGCATCTATGGACTCAACTGAATTCATTCAAAGAAAAATGAAATACAATGCCCTGTCCCAAATACCTGTCAGAGTCATTGTCGAAGGAGATATTTCAGGGTACATTGGCTAAAAACTAGAAGACCTAGGATCCTTAGCGATTCATTCCCAACTAAGTCTATTTTGTGGGGATGACAAGAAGATCAAACTAGAATACAACATTTTGGAGAGGAAGAAACTTTACAATGCAATTTACTTTCTTGAAGAGTTCATGGAAGATCACATCTGCATCATCTTGAGCAGAGTCCATGGCAACAAGATGTATCTCAAGAAGACACATGACATTAAGCCTGAAGCAATTCATGCCATCACCGATTTCTGCAAGATTGGTGAGGTGCCAACTCTAAGGAAGGTCATCAAGATAGAAATGACTAAGCTCATTGGTTTTGTGAGTGACCAACAAGGAATGACCATCAATACCATCAAAGATGAGTTGGTCAAGTATGCTTGCATGGTGATTGGATACTAGATGTTTTATGCCAGCAGATTAAACTCTGTCTCTTCTACTATGGTTAATGCTGCCTATAGAATGATCATGGAGGATGCCTCATTTGATCTATGTACCTATTTGTAGAAGCAACTTCTATTAAACCTAAAGTCCATCAAACAGGACAGTGCCCGAAGATTCAAATTTGGACAACTTTTGGTGGGTCTATTTTTCTACTTTCAAGGCTATTTCCTGGGAGTTGGTGATATTCAATGGTCTGCTGACCAACTAGTCACCAAACAAATAAGGGAAAGTCTCCAAGTAGTGGGACCCAGATATCCTGAAGTCTTGAATAAATACTTTGATGAATTCAAGCGGAAGATGAGTCATAGGATGAGGATATTTGGAGACACTGTTAAGAAATATGAAGAGGATATTTTCTTTACCATTAGAGTAGATAAGTTTGTAATGGAAGTGATAGAGCCCAGACATGAAGAAGTAGAACCTATGGGTTATGAGGTAATGTACGACATGTTGGGTGGGTATGCCTCCACCTTGATTGCCTCCTCTCCTTTAAATGAAAAGAAAAAGAGAACCGACACCTACTTGGAAAGGGTAACACCGGTTGAAGATCCTTCTATGAAAAGGGAAAGGTAGTGCCAGCAACATTGGCACCAGTTACTTCAACCAGCCAAAAAGTGACCAAGCGGTCACCTGCCAAGAAGAAACCAAAAGTTTCACTCACCAAAGTATTTGAAAGGAAGCGAAAGACCAAGAGCAACTCAATGGAATCTAAAGATATAGAGCTCAAAAGACTAGGCAAACAAGGAATAAGAAAAAAGCTACTGGCAAGACACCTACATCATCAGCACCAGTAAATATTGACATCTCTTCTTATAAGCCAATGACACATTGTCAAAGGACTATCAAGAATATAAGAATAAAATTGCTTAGTGATCTGAAGGAGTGTTTTGATGATTTCACCGTTAGTGAGAAAGAGGAAACAGAGTGGGAAGTTATTAATTACTTGTGTAAGAATGATCGGTCGCCATTAGAAATTAGATATGAGGCACTTGATTATTTATATAATTCTTTGGACAACAAATGGTGCATTGCCATAGAAAAAGAATAGGAAATAATGGAGAAAGTATTTGCTCAGTACTTTCCTAAAGCCTCCAATTTTGAATTATTTTAGATTATGGACACACATAAAGGTCTCTTATTCATGAGAAGAAGGATACTCAGGCTACTAGAAGGCAAAACCTCTGAAGTAGAGAATGACACTCATCTACATGCTAGAATTGTTGTCCGTTTGCATCAAGTGTTTGAGGCCAACAAGAAGGCTGCACAAGACCTTGACCTTTCTTCAGCCAAACCGGATGAGGCATTTGATGATGAAGGAGAACTAGCTAGGGAACATGTGGACACCATTGATGTTGAAGATGTCACTCCAGATGCTAAAAAGGAAAAGGTTGACAAAGAAAAATCAGACAAGCAGAAGCTAGAAAAGTAAAAGGCAGACAAAGAGAAAGCGAAGAAAGAGGAAGAGAAAAGGAAAGTAGAGGAGAAGAAGAAACAAGAGGAAGAGAAGAGGAAACAAGAAGAACAAAAGAGAAAAAAAGAGGAGAAGAGGAAAGCAGAGAAGAAGAGGAAAGAAGAGGAGAAGAGGAAAGAAGAGGAGAAGAGGAAAGCAGAGGAAGAAAAGAAAGAAGAGGAGAAGCAAAAAGATGAGGAGAAGAAGAAACAAGAAGAGGAGAAGTGAAATGAAGAAGAAAGAAAGGAGGAAGAGAAGAAAAAGCATGAAGAAGAACAAAGGGAGAAAGAAGAGGAAAAGAAAAGAGTGGAAGAGAAGAAGGAAGCAAAAAAGAGAAAACAATCGGAGACTCCAAAGGCAACCGATGGTCAAGACAAACCGGTCGACATCACCAGTCCTCTTGACTTCCAATTTGAAGATGAATCAGAGTTGATGCATGGCATAAAGCTAGCACAGGAAAGACTGGAAGCATTGAGAAGGAAAAAGGAGTAGGATGTCATTCACACTGTGATTGACACCCTTACCAGTTTGATTCCAGGTACCAACCTCCCCGCTACCGATTTCTCTCTAGCCAAATTGAAACTTTTATGTATAGTGGTAGAGGACCAGGTACAATGCCTAGAGGAAGTTGCTAAAGCTAATGCACAAAAGAAGCATCAAAAGGCACTTAACACTACCTTAGTAAAGAAATTGAGTGAGCTGCGGTCTCAACTTTAGAAAGAGAAGAAGGATATTAGAGATGCTATGGATGAGGGAAAACTACTACTAAGAAAAATAAGCTAACCCCATCTATTTTGTGATGATGTGCTTGCACAAAAGGATAAACTGTAATCTGATTTGCAGGCATACATAAGCAACTTTAAGACCTTGTATGATTCTTTCACTACATATGGGAAAACTATTCACTGGTATCAGCTTCAGTTTGTCAGGATAGAGTTGGAGATTAGCAACCGAACAAGAGATTTGTAGGAACTTCAACTGGTTTTATTACCCAGACTACAAATTCTTTAGAAGTGCTTTCTCAATCTAGAAGCTTTAACTGTAACTCAAGAGATGAGTACAATTGATGCCATGGAAGAACAGGTATCACAAATGCAAACGGAAAGTGAGGTGGTTACCTCATTACTTGAGTCATGATCATTATCCATGAAGACTTTTATGCAGGATTTTAAATCAATTTTTGATAAGTTTTACTCATTATTGTCATAAACACATTTATTTTAATGATAATGAGAAATAGGGGTTATTCTGTAGTACTTTGTCATTGTTGGCAAAGGGGGAGTAGTATCTAAAATTTTGGTGAATGTTATGTATACTTTCATGTTATTTGTTTAAGGGAGTGGTATATATTGTATTTTCTGCAAAAAGGGATAGTGTATATGCTTAGGGGGAGTAATTTTGATAATGGCATATTTTTGTTGTAAAACACAGATGTCAAAATCTTCCTAAGTGTTGCCATCAATGCCAAAGGTGGAGATTGTTGGCATTTTGCTGATGTTGTGATTATCATTGATGGACACACACTTGTTTTATGATCGCTTCCTTATGTATGAGTTATGCTCAAACCAGTAATTGTTCCAACCAGTATAAATGTATTATAGTCTTTAGACTATCAGTGTTTTGCAGAAGGTGTTTACCAGTCGCAAACTGACTCAAGACCCAAAGTGGTATGAAGACCTCAAGTGGTTCAAGGATCCCAAAGAGGTATGAAGGAAAAAAGTGGTAGTTAAAACTTTTCCAGTCTTCATTGTGACAATGAGTAATTGGTAAAATGTATGAACTGGTTATCGGTAATGAACCAGTATTACTTTGTGATGAGTTATCATCCACCGACACTTTGGTGGTGATTTTGTGTCGTGTTACCAAATATGTCTAGATGCACTGAACCTAGGAACTTGTAATGTAATCCTATTGGACCGACATGAAATTAGACTCCTTATAAGGACATCATGTCTAGGGTTTTAGGAGTTGATAGGGGTTTTTAGAAGGTGAGGGTTTTGTATGTGCGATTATAGAAGAGAAGATTAGGTCTGTGTGAAGAAACAAAGTGTGGAGATATTAAAGACTGAAGTAATGCTAAATGTGCATTAACAATGAGCTATCAAGGATCTAACCAAGAATACTATGCTACTATCTAGATCACTCACCTGTTGATTACTCATATCTTCGACAAGTCTGAAAGCCTTAACCGAGTAGGCCTAGTAAAGCTTTTGTAAATCCTCTAACAAGGTGGTTCACAACTGTGAATCTGAAATCCTCTCACAAGGTAATCTTTAATAGGACTTATCTCCTAACAGAGATCTAGATTCCTAATAGGATCTGTTCTAGTGAAGAACATTGTATGACCTTAACTGGTCTAACCTTAATCGGTCTGGTTTCTATTCTGCATATAGTTACTTGTGATTGTCTGCTCACCGTGGTTTTTCCCATTTGGGTTTCCATGTCAAAACCTCTTGTGTTATGGTGATTATGCTCTTGTGGGTGAATGCTTTATTTGTTGTTTGTTTTGCATTTGTCTTAACTGGTTTGTTAGTAAATTTGTTATACCTGCTAACTGCTAAATTGTTTAAGAGTTTAAGTTTAGTAGTTTTTGGTATACTAATTCACCCCACCTCTTAGTATTCATCAATTGAGGGACTGTTTGAAGAAGAATTTTTTTTTACAAATGAATAAATTGGGAGAGAGAATGTATTACATTTCTCAAATGAGGATGAGGAAGAAAATCAAGCAGATGTAGACACTAGTGATCAAGATTTTGATCTCACTAGCAATGCAAATGATTATTGATGAGCCCCATTTTATGAATTTTTATTTAAGACTTTATGTTGTTTTAATACTGTTTTATGTTGTAAGGACACAAACCTTCTAACTAATACCTGTTTGAAAGCTTTAATGTTGAACAAATTTGCTATATGAATATGTTAGCTTTAATCTTTGTGACCATGCTACACTATAAGTGTCAGTCATGCCTTATAATAGTAATGACTACAAGACAAGCATTTGATGAAATCTCTTTGTAGATGGCCATTATCTTAGATTGTACTTTACTCTATCTTTGTATCATGGACTTCTCTACATCTATTGGGACTACTATTTAATGACAATCTTTTATCTCTATGACTATCATGGTATGGTTTGTTGCTACCTTATACCTGCCCTAGATGATTCACTGTTCTATGTATCAAACTATGATTCAGTAAGATATGCTTTATGAATTGAAAGAGTTCATTGTTGCTTTGTATTATCGTTGCCGGATTATTCAATGAAGATCTTTGACAATAATAATCCCCCTTTGGCTTTGTTCTCATAAAGTTATTGAAGTATTTATAAGCATGATGATTGTATTTCATGATAGTGATATGCTTTGGGTTTATAATATATTGGTATTTATGATAGTTAATTCTCACTATACAAACTTATTTGTAGACTATTACTGTTTGTGGTGTGTGAAACAGAACAACATATTTGAATTCCATTTTTTGTGTGAAACAAAACAACATATCTGAATTCCATTTTTTGTGTGAAACAAAACAACATATCAAAACAGAGCAAACTTATCTGCACAAACTTTTTTGTAGACTACTATTTTTTGTTCTGAGGAAAAATAGTTATCTAAATTCCATTTCTATTATCTCTTGCTAGATGTTCACCTCTACTAGGAGACACTTTTCTTAGCTAGAAATTCGGCAAAGAACTAGTGGGAAGTCATATTTAATTACCAATTAGAAGTAAAGTTATTAACTTTAAAGAATTCTCTAAGATCCTCTTTTGGCATGATTGTTTTTGTGGTATGGCCGAGTGACTATCTAAATGAAGCTTTTGTTTCTGGTAATGAGATCTCTTTGGTTTGATGAGCTAATTATGCATTATTGTTTATTTGGACATCAAGAAATGAGGAAAAAGAATTTAAGGCACAAATTAGATGATAGTGATCATATTTTTGAAGTTCAATAACAGATTATGAGCGCTCTTGTGAAGAACGTGTGCTAAAAATATTGTTTTTTTTTATTGCATCTAGGTTTGACAAACAAGCAAGTTGTAAATCCACTAAGTAGTATATTATTTGTTTAATATTGTTTAATGAAATTTTATAGGCAAGAGTTTTATGTACATAAGACATGATATGATATATTTTTTCATTTTTTAGCCAAGAAAAACAATGTTGAGAAAAAAGAAGAGAAAAAACAAAGAGAATGTAAAGATACAATGTGGCCAAATCGTAGAAGCCAATGTTTTTGTGACTCAACAAATGTACTTGGTGAAAAATATAGTTGTGGTGATGTGAAATATCACAAAGAACATGCTAATGTGTAGCCTGATATACCACATGGTGATGTGCAGCCAAATATACCACATACTGATCTCTTAACACAAAGTCTAAGAACAATTATTGAAAAATAAGAGAGCAAAGGAACAATGCATTTGTAGATGATTTATTCAAGTTTAAAGGATGTGTTTGAAGTGAAATCTGCAGAGACCACTACTGATATATCTTCTCATGCCACACATAATGTGGCAGAGGAGCATAAAGTTCCAGTGGCTCAGAGTGAAGCTGTTGCATCTGCAAATTTTGATGGAAGTCATAGATCAGCCAGAAATATTGGTAGTGGTTTAATATAAGATATGGCCACTTTGGTTAAAAGAAAGAGATTGAGTCAAGATTTATATAGATCTATAGAGAAGAATGCAAAAGAAATAAAATTAGAAGGGAAGAAGGCATTCTTGGTTGACGTGTCAAGATATGGTGAACCCATTGGGTAAAATGCTGCAAGGTGGGCCACTGAGTTGGGCATAAGATATAGGGCCCATTTGGGTATATGTAAATCAAATTTTGCAAAACAAGATACACAAAGTGTGGAAAATGTTATTCAAAAAATCAAAAAATGCCTTTGACACTATTGGTGGACAAATCTCAAGAAAATATTATAAAAACAAGATGAGAGTTTTGATGAACAATTTTAGATACAATTATAGAAAAGAAATCATGGAGGGAAAAGAGAGGTCTGGCTACTCCACTCTATCTCCAAAACAGTGGGAGGCATTGAAAGAAAGCATGCATTTTGAAGAATATTGAACAATGAGTCACAAAGGTAAGAGAGCAAGACATAATGTGACAATTGAATATATGCCATTTGGTCAAGGCGAGTAGCAAGCCAAAATGGAAAAATTAGGAGTAAGTGTATGGCTTTTTGGTTCAATTTACATTGTGTTATTTCATTAAAAAAAAATTGGACTAACTATATGTTTGTAGGATTTTTCCAAGATCAAGGGCACAATGAAAACCATAAAAAGAGAGACAATAAAATAATAAGAACAAACTATATTCTCATCAATATGCAAATGATCAACTGGATTAACCAATACAATGAATATAGGCCTGCTTATATAGGCAAGGCCATATGGATGTACGAGCACACAATTATGACATGTGGGTCAATGAGAAACAAGGGTAGGTAAGAAATACTAGGGGTAGGTAGGAGAAATAATATAATATTCCACAAGAGGTGGATGACCCACCAAATGTGGAGTGTAACAACAAAATAAGACCACAAAAGGTGGAATTTCTCCTACAAGCTTTATCCCTATGTGCACACTTCCCTAAGTGTCTCAAATCCAAACTATGAAGAGATGCATTATCCTAAGTTAACTTAAGTAAAGTGTAATAATATCCATAATGAATATTTATTTACACCAACACCCCCCCTTAAGTGCAACTTAGAGGAATGAAGACTTAAGTCAACAATGCAAGATGGGTCCCGGCTACTAGGCCATGATAGGTACCCATGTACAATATGCAAATGCAAGAAAAACCGTGCAATGCAATCTCTCACAAACGGAGAAAAGGAGAAAACCCAGTGGGAAAAAACTCCCCCCCAAAAGAGAGATGAAAGTACAAAAGACTCTCAAAGAAGAAGGATGAAACCTCAAAGAGGAAAAAGTCCCCCCCATAAGAGAGGAAGGAGAAGTCAGCTGAGCCCCCCTAATGACACATCCCACACCCCCAAGAGAGCTCACAACTACTGGAACTTACTCTCAGTGAAAGGTTTGGTGAATATGTCAGCAACCTGCTTCGTTGTAGGACAATACTACAAATCAATGACCTGCTCCTGAAGGAGCTCTCGGATATAGTGAATATGAATCTTGATGTGTTTGGTCCACTGGTGCTAGACTAGGTTCTTTGAGATTGCAATAGCACTCTAATTGTTGCAATGTAGAATTGTCGGCCATGGAGTGGTGAATCCAAACTGTGTGAGAATCTGCTCAAGCCAAATGGTCTCAGTCACTGCGTTAATAGAGTCTTGATACTTAGCCTCAGTCGAAGAGAGAGCAATAGCATGTTGTTTCTTGCTCTACCAACAAATGGGGCCTGAACCAAGGTGAAAACTATAATCAGAAGTAGACTTATGATCATCAACATCGCCAGCCCAATCGGAGTCTATGTAACCAGCCAAGCGAAGTCCTGTGCCTACTACATAGTGAATCCCATAGTGATGTTTACCCTAGATGTAATGAAGGATGCGTTTGGTGGCTTTCCAATGAAGCTTATGTGGTTCCTGCATGAAGCAGGAAACCATGCCAACTGCAAATGAAATATCAGGGCATGTATGGGTCAAGTAGATGAGACTACCCACAAGCTGAGGATACAAAGTGGCATCAACTAGGGGAGAAGAACACTGAGCCTCAAGCTTGACTCCTGAAAGAAAGGGAGTCGAGATAGGCTTACAATCAGCCATATGAAAGCATGCAAGTAGATCAAGAGCATACTTGGGCTGTGATAGTGTAATCCCAGAAGGTGACTGTGAAATCTCTATCTCGAGAAAGTAGTGCAAAAGACCCAAGTCAGTCATAGCAAATATGTCATGCAAAGCAGATTTAACCCTACTAATGATGGATGTAGTACTCCCTGTAATGATCAAGTCATCAACATAGAGCACAAGTATCAAGTGAGAGTCATCCTGTCACAAAATGTAGACATTTGGATCAGAATGACACCTTGTGAACCTTGCGGAGAGAAGAAAGGAATCCATCTTGGTGTACCAAGCCCTAGGGGCCTACTTAAGGCCATAGAGAGACTTCCTTAGTCTGAAAACCAAAGAAGTATCCTAGATGAAACCTTGTGGCTGCTCCATAAAAATATCCTCATCAAGATCACCATGAAGAAAAGCTCTCTTCACATCCATCTGATGTATAGCCCAACCATGAGCTACAACAATAGCAAGTGTCAAGTGAATGGAGTTCATCTTGGCTATGGGTGCAAAGGTCTTAGTATAGTCAACACCTGCAACCTGAGAGAAACCTTTCACAACAAGCCAAGCCTTATACTTATCCACACTACCATCCACTACAAACTTGGTCTGATAGATCCACTGACATCGAACCATCTTTCTCCCCTTAGGGAGATGGACTAAATCCCTTGTGTTGTTAATCATCAAGGAACTATACTCTTCCTCCATAGCTTGGTCCCACTTAGGAACCCCTGATGCTTCCTAAAATGTCTGTGGATCTGAAGTAGTAGCAATGAATGCATGTGGAAGATCCTGATGTTGTGATCAAGTTCTCCATGTATCTGAAGGATCCCCAACAAGAGAACCTGCAGACTGAAGTGTCTATCGAGCCCAACAAGGTCTAGGTGGAGGTGGAGAATGAGGCTCCTCAACTGCAAGTGGACCCTACAGAGGTGTAACCTTGCAATTCAGAGTTGAAGGAGTCTCATCATCTGAATCACTAGAATCACTATCCATAATGGAGGAAGGTGGAGGAGGTAGAGAAGCTAAGCTAGGAAAGCTTTCCTCAAAGTGAACAGTCCTCTCAATGAACACCTCATGTGTCTCAAGATCCATCAATCTATATGCCTTAACACCCTCAGGATATCCAACAAATATGCAAGGTCAACTCTTTGGTTCCAATTCCTTGCATTTCTGTGGAGGTATGCAAGCCCATGTTGGACACCCAAAGACTCTAAAATATCTCACAATCGGTTTCCTACCAACCCAAGCCTCAAAAGGAGTAATACCTTGCAAAGCTTTGTGAGGAACCCGATTCTGGATGTGTGTGGCACAACTGATAGCCTCTGCCCAAAAGGCTAGATCAAGAGAACATGCATGTATCATACAGCTAGCCAATTCTTTGAGAGTTCGATTCTTACACTTTGCAACTCCATTCTGCTATGGTGTGTATGCGATAGAATGCTAAAGATCAATCCCCTCAAATGTACAAAAACCCTCAAGTCTTTTGTTCACATATTCCCTTCCATTATCTGTGTGAAGAATCTTCACCACTTTCCTAGATTGCTTCTCCACATGAGTCTTGAAGTCCTAAAATCTATCAAATACTTCACTCTTATGAATAAGAAATAGGCCCAAGTGAAGCGGGAGTAGTCATCAATGAAGGTGAGGACATAGCGGGCCTTGCTAAATGAAGGTGCTAGAAATGGACTGGCTACATCGCTGTGAACAAGTTGAAGAACCTCCAAAGCTCTCCAAGGTTTCCCCTTATCAAACTTATCCTCGGGATGATTGCCCATGGAACAACTTGAACATACACCCTCTGAAAAACTGATTCGAGGTAGCCCTGTGACCATGTCTTTAGTGCTGAGTTGCTGAAGATAGTGGTAGTTGAGGTGACCAAACTACTCATGCCATAGCTTACTTTCTAAATTTGAATGAGTAAGCAAGGCCCTAGAAGGTGAACTTGGCACAAAGTGGGAGAATGAATAAAGCCTTGAGTTGTCATTGGCTTGGCCCACTGCTACCAAGGCATCATCATCAAGTTCCTTTACCACAACTAAATCTGGTGTAAACTCAACCTTTTTCCCATTTCCATAGTGAGTGATTGTGTAGATAGAGAGAAGGTTGGTAGACAAGTTAGGAACATAGAGAACATTCTCAAATGTTCCATCATCCATGTCAACTGAACCTCTCCCTTCAATCTCTACTTGTGTATGATCATCTATGTAAATGTGAGGTACCTTAGATGGCTCCAATGAAGAAAAATGCTCCTTTGTAGAACCCATGTGATATGAAGCACCCAAGTCAAGTATCCATTGCTATGAAGAACCTATTGTAGCCAAAAAGGCTTTCCCTTTTCCCTTAGAATGTGAGGAAGATGAAGGAGATGAATCCTTCTTTGTGTAGGCAGATGGCAAGTTGATGTTGTTTTTCTTAAGAAGATTAGTTAACTCATCAACTTGCGATGCTCATCATGACCATACTTCTTGCAATATGAACAAGTTGGTTTATCCTTCTTAGGTGGTGTCCCCTTCTTGGAAGAGGATGAAAAATCACCTTGTGATGGAGAGGATGATTGTCCTTTTTCCTGTTGTGGCGTAGACTTGGATTACTTCTTCTTCTTGTTGGAATCTTTTCCTTGACTTCCTTGCTTCCCTTGATTAGCCACCAAAGCCTTGGACTTTGAAGACTTGAGAAGTCCCATGTTCAACAATTTAGATTGTTCCAATATCAACATTTCTGTGAAAGTATCAAATGAAGGCATAACATAGGAACTCCCCACTGTCAAATGATGAGTTTGGAAGCTAGACACAAATGTTGCATATTCTAGTGCAAGCTTGTCCAACAAGTTGAATATCAACTGAGCATCCTTTTTGTCAATTCCACAATCCTTAAGCTTTGCTCTTAGCTCATTTGCTTTGGTGACATAATCTTCGATTGTATCAAAACTCTTGGGATCCAAGTTGGTGAGCTCATTGTCAATCTTATAACCTCTGATTTCATCAACTTGACCATACAATTTCTGAAACATATCCCAAGCATCTTTGATTGTAGTACACTTTTCAATATGAAAGATGAGGTCATCTGATACATACTTTCACAAAGTTCCAAGAGTCATGCAATTCTTAGTGATCCATTCTAATTGAGCATTAGGATCAGCCTTAGGATCAGGTGGTGCTGCTATTGTTCTATCTATGTAATGCGTGAGACCCTTTTCTATTAATTTACTCCATACTTTAATTTTCCATGATGCATAATTATGTGGAGTTAAAGGTGGAAATTTATGAGGACTCATTGCAACAAAAATGAAAGAGCAAAAAGAGAGGCACAATCACACAAGACACCCCCCCAAATTCACTCAATCAAAGAACCCCCCCAAAAGTGATGATTTGGCACTTTATACTTAGTGCATATACAATGGGCCACTTGCAAAAAATGGCAAAGTGGGCTTCTGATTACAGTTTTACAACTACCTCAATAAGGCCAAAAGAGACTAAAACTAATAATGCAAGAGATCTAAACTAAGATCCAAGCACGTTACAAGTACCTAATAGGCCAAATAAGACCAATATCTAAAAGTACAACTTCCACTCAAAATCTCTAAAATCTGATCATAGATTATGAAAGTAGACAAAAAAAATGCACTTTCAAAAAAAATGACACCTGAAAAGGAGGTCGTATGAGCTCAAATGAGGCCTTTGAAGTTGCAGAATTGGGAATTGGACAGGTACAGCTGAGAGAATCCAAAAATTCCAAAAACCCTATGCACCAAAATCAGAAAATAACCACACCACTGTGAAGAGCACAAAATTTTAGCCCATTTCAAAAAAATTGCACCAAAAAAGGAGCAAAAATGAGCAAGATATGGCCTTTCAAAGTTGAACTGCAAAACTGAAAAGTTTAATGAAGAGGGGGTCAAAAAATTTCAAAAATCTACTGATGTGGTGCTGACATTAGCAAATGATGGGCTTAAACTTGATGCCCATTTGGCCATCACCAAAATTTCATCTCCCCCCACGTGGCGTCCATACCGTACGGACATGCTGATGTGGGAAATATGTTGACTGTGCATATGGGTGCGGGTTTGCTAGTTTTAATAATTGTTGGTGCTAGTGGGTCCACGGGGCAGTGTCAGTAGCGGCCGTGGCGGTGTTAGATGGTGGTCCCGGGCAGAGGAGGTGCCAAGGTCGAGAGCCGAAGGGGCCAGCCACGGAAGCGGTGGGGCCGACAGGAGGCATGGGTTGGTAGGGAGGTGTGGCGGGTGGGTGTGTGCAGGAGATGTGCAGAGGAGACGGCACGGAGGTCGGGCAGAATACGACACCGGTGGGGCCAACGAGAAGCCTGGGGAAAAGTAGTGGTGGCCGAGCAGTGGTCGCTGACAGAGGGAGCTCGGGGAGCCCGGATGGTGGGCTGGGAAGTCGCTAAGAGCTGGGGAGTTGCTGGGGAGGTGGTTGCTGGACAGCGGAGGACCAAGGGTGGCTAGAGTATGAGGTCGGCAGCGACAGTATGGTCGACGAGACAACCTTGCACACATAGCGTGCAGGGTACGAAGAGATCGGGGGGGTCTGCGAACCCCTCAAAAAAATATTTTTGATTTTTTTTTTCTTTTTTCGAATATTTTTTTTTGCGATAAAATTTTTCAAATTTTTTTTTTTTTGGAAAATAATTTTTTTTCAGAATCCGTACAATAATAACAAAAATGGGGAAAAAAAATTTCTCACCAAAATAGGTCAACTTTGTAGTTGAAATTCATGGAAACGGCCTCCCGAATTCAACCGTGATGTCCAAATCGCTGTACGACATCCCCAAAAAATGAAGATCCCCAAATCCAAAAATTGAAGCCTCCAAAATGTCTCCAAAAGACTAATCAATGAAGCCCTATAGGCTCTGATACCATGTAGGATTTTGCCAAGATCAAGGGCACAATGAAAAGCATAAAAAGAGAGACAATAGAATGATAAGAATAAACTATATTCTCATCAATATGCAAATGATCAATTGGATTAACCAATACAATGAATATAGGCCTGCTTATATAGGCAAGGCCATATGGATGTATGAGCACACAATTATGACATGTGGCTCAATGATAAACAAGGGTAGGTAAGAAATACTAGGGGTAGGTAGGAGAAAAATTATAATATTCCACAAGAGGTGGATGACCCACCGAATGTCAAGTGTAACAGCAAAATAAGACCACAAAAGGTGGAATTTCTCCTACAAGCTCTATCCCTATGTGTACACTTCTCTAAGTGTCTCAAATCCAAACTATGAAGAGATGCATTATCCTAAGTTAACTTAAGTAAAGTGTAATAATATCCATAATGAATATTTATTAAAATTAACATTGTATTTTAGGTGGAAAATAAGGATAGAGAAGTCAGTAGTATGAAGTGCAAATCTAGTTCATCCACAAAGATTTCACATCCATTTGCTGAAAGCCCACTAAGAGCCTCACAAAATTATGTCAACTAAAATGAGTTGCTTACACAGTCTCACTCAGAAAGTTTCATAGTTGGTTGCCTCTGTTAATCCTATAATTTCTGCATGGAATGACCATGATTCCATGAATTCAGATCACATAAGAGTCTATCCCTCAATATTTTGATTCTCACCTATTTCATCTTTATATTGTATTTTGAATGTATGCAAATGTATTTTGATCATATATAGAACAATGAATCTATAAAAAATTTCCTTTTGTTGACTATTTTTTAAATGAATTACTCCTCATATGGATAATTTTTTAAACTACATGCAGAGAAATTTTATCAAAGAAACAAAAAAACAAAAACACCTTGATGCCAATAGAGCTTTCGATATTGATAGTGATGATGATGAATTCAAGCAGTATGTGAATGATATTCATAGTAGTAGTTGTTCTCAACTTGAGGTCAGTACTATGAAACCTTTACTTTTCTTTTGTCTTTTAGTACTTGTTTTTTCTTTTGTGCCAAAATACTTCTGATGAGCAAATTGAATATTTAATCAAATTAAAGATAACATTCACTATAATATCCCTACTTTGAAATATAATTTAATAATAAATAATTATAATATATATTCATAATACATAAGAAATTAGTATACTTATAGTATAAACCATGTTATTACAGCCAATACTTAAGAACATGGGAATGAAATGTTCCAAAGAGGGGCAATCTAAATCCAAGCAATAGGTTAAGTCCCAAAGAGAGGGTGGGGATCAACAACCCATAAGCCTTAAGGGTATAGACCCAAGATAGGTAAGGGCTTGGATTTGTAAACTTTGAGGGAACCTATTATATTTGGTCTCGAAGCGCATTGGTAACATACATATCCTCCTCCTTCCTTAAAGCTGAAGTAGTAACATAGGTTGGTACATTGAATTAAGAATTAGGGATTAGGGATGAAATAATTAATTATCTATTATGATAAATTGACAATTTATTATTTAAAGATTGATAAATAATTTGAACTATGACAACATCAAATAGGGAACATTAAAAAATCTCTAGCTCCTATGCACAACACATAATTCCAACTCAGTCCTAGAGCATGATGACTGGGAATTTAATGGACATGTTGTATTTAAGTTTGATAATTTGACATATAACAAAGACAATTTATATGAACTATTTAATAAACAATAATTTTTTATATTTTTTTTGACTATTAGATAAGCTTCCATACATGAGGTTGACAACTAGAAAACTAATCTCTGCAGTACAAATAAGGTTTTTCTGATTATTTTTACTAGTATATGTGGTTAAATTGGCCCAAAGCAAGCAACTGCCATTTGCATATTTAGGTGGCACGATTAGAAGTCAACAAATAGAAATAACACCATTATTTGCATACTTCAAAGGAATAATTAGACACAACAATTAATCATCATCCCCATAAGAGATAAAGAGAAGACGGATAGCATAAGTTTATAGTTGTATCAGGGATATTAGATCAGTGTTTCCATAATATTAACCAGAAAATAGTCATTGCATAACCCCTACGGTTATTTCAGACATAGAAAAGATATTATATATTATTAGTTTGATAGGGGCAATACATTATGAGTTCTGAGTATCACTTTCATTGTAACCCAATAATATTTGCAGATCATATATCTCTTTAGATATCAACTATACCAATTAGAGGGATAAATATATAGATATAACAGATTATAACCATCATTCTTATTGTAAGTGGTAACTACTATTGTATATATCAGTTCTCATGAAGGTTTTGAATTAATTACTTAAAAAAAGAAGTCATCTGTGATTAAATAATTCCTTATTCTTAAGAATTCATAAGAAGGGACATTACATTCACCAACATTCTAGACCAAGAAATTCAAGCAACCTTATCTATTGTAGTTAATATCACAAGGAATTTATACCCACAACAATATGTTCTATAGCTTCCACAAAAGAAAGAAAATTTTATTGTATTACATTAAAAAAGTCTTGATAAATTCTTGTAGAGATCTAAAATTATCTAGTGATGACTAGTATTACAAAACCTTCTCATATATATGAGAATAATGAGTATTTTGAAATGAAGAGGTGCACCCCTTTTGAACTAAACAGCTATCGTTATTTAAACTTAGACATAAACAAATTAAATATGCCAATATTATTGATATAATCATCATCTAGGTAATACTAGAAGTCTAAGGCCCATTTCTTCATTGCGCTCTCCATGGTTTGGGATCTCTCTATCATCTAGATCACATATGGAGCTAGCTCGCCATCCTCATCGACTCATAGAAATTGTGGATGAGCAATAACATTCTTAGTTCCAATAACATATTATTTTTAGGTTGGGGAACTAAAGTCCAAGTGTTATTCTTCTCTATCTGATCTAATTCATGTTCCTTAGCCTTTAACCAATGTTTATCTTTACAAGCTTCAATAACAGATGTCGGTTCAATTTGAGAAATAAGCCATACCTCTTTATTTTCTAGTCTTCTTCTTGTCATAACTCTCTTGTTCCTATCTCCAATGATTTGATCTTCAAAATGATTTAATCTTACATACCTTGGTGTCTTCTGAACATCAGGTGCATTGTTCTAATCATCAGTCATAGTTGAATTTTCTAATTGTACTGGTGTAACTGTTTAAGTGTCTTGTACCGGTTGAGGCATTGTCGGTTCAGTTATGATCATTTCCACTATCGGTTCCTTGTCATATGATATATATTGATTTTTGTATTTCTCATCCACTTTCACATTAGCGCTCTCCACAATTTTATGATACTTCCCTCTCCCCCTACTCCCTCTTTCTCTTTGTCTCTCCCTATCTCTCTCCACTTCTCTCCGCATCTCTCCCTCTGACACTTTCTATTGCCCTCTCGTATCTCCCCCCCTCCCCATTCCTCCTTAGCAATAAAATTCATTGGGAAAAGATACTCCACACACCTCATCAAGAACTAAGATCCAAATATAGATAACACAAAAACATATAAATTAGGAAGATGATCAAGATCCATTACGAATAGGGAGAGAGATCTCTACATAGATCAAAATAGAGATAGATGGGGAGATACAAATAAAGAGAGAGGAGAGGGATAAATAGAAGCAGAAGATATAGAGAATTATAAAGATAAAGATTAAAATAAGGAGAGATATAAGGGTGAAGAGTGATGAAAAGATAAAGAGAGGGAGAGAAAGAAGGAGAAATAGAGAGAGATAGACATACTTAGAAAAGAGATAGATCCATAAATAGAGATATAGATATTAAGGACTATGAAGAGAGACTAAGAAAAACTGAATGATAAGGATGGATAGAAATAGGTAAACATATATAGAGATTGAAAAGGAGAGAGGAAGATAGATATGCGAATGAAGATAAAGAGAGAGGGGGATGAAAAGATATAGAGAAGGACAAAGGCAAAGACAAAGATAAATATATAAAGAGATAGAGAAAACTTGATAGAGAGGGGTAAAGAGAGTGAGATACAAAAAGGAAGAGATAGAGACAGATAAAGGAAGAGGACTATTGATAGATAGAGAGATGTAGATAGTGAAAGAGAGTGATAAAGAGGAATAGATATTATAGATAGTGATAAATAGAGAGGGAGGGAGACAGAGGGTGTCATGCCCAAACTTTTGGGCAAAAACGGAACAACAAATTTTTTTTAACATAAATACATTAAATAATCTACATTTAAAATCGAATTAAATAAGTTTTGTCTTAACTAAGGGTTAACTCTGGGTTAAATAGAATAGTTTACTATGTTGGTTTAATTCAAATCTGTCAATTTAGCGTTAATCTAGAGAGTAGACTAATTATCCCCTAAAAAGGGTCATCACTGTTAGGTCCCAGAGACAACTGAGAAGGTGGGGGTGAATCAGTTGTCTAATAAATTCAAACCAAAAATAACTTAACCAACTTAATGCTTAATACTGGTAAACCAGTTAAGTATGCCCATAGATAGTTTTAACAGTTAATTGCTATACCGGTAAAGATTAATGCATGAAACATAAACACAAAGTCATCCACAACACATAACACCAATATTTGTACGTGGAAACCTTGTAAGGGGAAAAACCACGATGGAAAACCTTACCCACAATCAGATGATACTACTGCAGATAGTAAGTGTACATAAATGGGGTCTGCACATGCAAAAAGGCCAACAGCCTAGAGCTCACTACTCAATCACAAAATGGGAGTCACACTAACTACAGTTGGATGGTTAAATCCAATAAGAATGTACTGCACAAAATAGCATCTTCATATGCTGGATTCAATACCGGTGTAATGCTAATATGCTTTCACAAAAACATATCTTCACCTTCAAATGATATTTGCATGTATTGCACTACTTAATCTCACATATACCTTCACACAATTCTTTTCTCACATTCCACACTTGATGTTATAAATAAGATCTTACATTTATACCATAACCTAAGACCAATTTTAGTAGGTTGACTCTACAAGATATTACAATAAAACATTTTACAAACAATATAATATCCGATGCAATAACCGATTGAACATGTCGGCTTAATGCATTTACAACAATAATTAATCATCTCCATAGCATGCCATGTTGATTTTAAAAAGATAAACCTGCCGGTGTAACCCTAGATAAACCTGGACCTATTTGCCGGTAAAAGAAAATATGCAAACATGAATATATCAATGATTAATTTGTTAAGATAAGATGTCCACATGATGTCTTCGATATTACCAAGTGTCTTCCATATCATTCCAAGTGTCGGTGATCATTATATCCTATCGGTGAACCATATACTAGTAACTATGCAATAGTTGTCTGTTGATGAATGTTGTTGGATCTCCAAAGTGCTAGTGTTTTAGTAGGTGTTGACATCAATGACAAAACCATACCAAAATACCAAAAATCTCCCCATTTGGCATTGATGGCAACACAAGATGGAAAAACCATCAAAGTGCCAGAACATAAATGCCAAAAATCAACAATCTCCAAAAAGATCATAACCATAATACAAAGAGTAATAGTCTCTCCCAAACAACAATCTCTCCCCCTAGGAGCGACATGTGTTATCTAAAGTTTTTCAATACCAATCTCTCCTCAAAAGATAATGTGTTTTTCCATAGATATCTCTCCCCCTTTGACATCAAATGCCGAAGTTACAACAAAATTAAGTTCATATACAAAATACCAATCAATTCAATATACCAACTACTCCCCTTGAGAAGTAGCTTCCTCATCAAAGACCAGAGTAAAAGATTTGTCTGATAATTCTGTCGATTGATGACAATCATCAACTATCTAAGTCTCTACCAGTGGTGGTATGACTCCATGTTGATCTCTGAGATATTCAAAAGTCTCCTTAGGCAAAGTTTTTGTAAAGATATCTGCAAGTTGTTCTTTAGTATTCACATAAACTAGTTTTATCTCCATTTCTTCAACTTTTTCCCTTAGAAAATTCAGTTTGATAGAAACATGTTTTGTTTTAGAATGTAGTATTGGATTCTTAGATATATCAATTGTTGCAGTGCTATCACAATATATAGTAATAGGTTCCTTGCATTTTACCTTTATGTTTTTCAACATTTGCTTAAGCCATAATACCTATGTACAGTTAGTTTCTAGTACAACATATTCTAATTATGTTGTTGATAAAGATGTACAACTCTATTTCTTACTCAACCAAGAAAGAATGCTCCACCAGTGGTGCTTTTTTTATCATCCACATCTCCTGCCCAATTTGCATTTGTGTGTGCACATAATTCAAAGTTTTCATCTCTAGGATACCATAATCCAAGATTTATAGTGCCTTGTAAGTACCAGAAAATCCTTTATACTGTTGATTCATGATTTTCTATAGGATTACTTTGAAATCTAGAAACAATACCTACTGCATTCATAATATCAGGTCTGGTTTGTGTCAAATACAATAAACCTCCTATCATAGATTTGTATCTAGTTGGATTAACATGTGTAGATTCATCCCTTTGAGATAATTTGTCATTTGTAGTCATAGGTGTGCTTACCGGTCTAGATTTCTCCATCCCAAATTTCTTTAGTAACTCTTTCAAGTATTTGGATTGACTCAAGAATATACCTTTATCAGTCTGTGAAATCTGCAATCCTAAAAAGAACTTTAATTCTCCAATCATAGACATTTCAAATTCTTGCTGCATTTTAGTAGAAAATTCCTTACATAAACCATCATCTCCTCCAAAGATTATATCATCAACAAATACTTCTATAATCAAGATGTCATCATTAGTTATTTTGTAATATAAATTGTTGTCTACATTTCCTTTAGTAAAACCAATCTTTAAAAGATACTTATCCAATGTTTCATACCAAGCTCTTGGAGCTTGTTTTAATCCATACAGAGCTTTTCTTAACCTGCAAACCATATCATTGTCATCTGCCAAAGAAAATCCACCAGGTTGTTCAATGTATACTTCTTCTTCAAGATCTCCATTCAAAAATGCATATTTAATATCCATTTGATAAACTTTGTAGTTCTTGTGTGTTGCAAAAGCCAAGAATAATCTGACTGCCTCAATTCTAGCTACTGGTGCAAAGGTTTCATTGTAATCAACTCCTTCTTTCTAAGAATATCCCTTACACACTAGTCTTGCTTTACTTCTGACAAACTTACCATCTTCATTAGGTTTGTTTCTAAATACCCGTTTGGTTCCAATTACATTTTTATCTTTAGGCCGGGGAAGTAACGTCCAAGTATTATTTTTCTCAATTTGTTCTAATTCTTCTTCCATAGCTTTAATCCAAAATTTATCCTCAGATGCCTCATTAATAGATGATAGTTCAATTTGAGAGATAAGACATACCTCTTCATTTGTCAATCTTCCTCTTTTCATAACTCCTTTAAACTTGTTTCCAATTATCTGATCTTTAGAATGATTCAATGTTACATATCAGGGTGTCTTTGTTTGTTGTTGTTCTTCAATTATTGTGGATTCCTCAGATGGTACCTAGGTAACTGAATCTTCATTCTCTACCCATGGATCTAGTGTAGGTTCATTTGTCAAAAATTTTGTTGCCGATTCAGAGTATATATACCTTGAAGTTCCTCTGAATTGTTCATCAATCTTTACATTTGTACTCAACAATTTTATGCAATCTCTTGTTAAAATATCTATATGCCTTGCTCTTAGATGAATATCCAAGAAATATTCCTTCATCACTTCTAGGATCAAATTTTCCAATATACTCATCTCTTCAAATATAACATTTACTTCCAAAAATTCTGAAATACTTAAGACTAAGAGTATTACCAAACCATAGTTCATGAGGGGTCTTATCGGTTTCACCTTTGATGTGAACTTTGTTGAATGTATAGACCGGTGTACTAACTGCTTCTCTCCAATACACATGTGGTAAATTTGTTTCTGATAACATACTTGTTGCTGCATCCAAGATAGTTCTATTTTTCCTTTCAACAACTCCATTCTGCTATGGTGTCCGAGGTGCTGATAGCTGTCTTCTGATTCCATTCACTTCACAAAATGTATTAAAGTCCATAGATGTGAATTCTCCTCCTTGATCTGATCTTAAGCATTTGATTTTCTTACCAGTTTCATTTTCAACCATTGCTTTGAATAGTTTGAACTTTCCAAGTGCTTTTGATTTTTCTCTAAGAAAAGTAACCCACCACATTCTAGAATAGTCATCAATGATTAGCATGAAATATCTATCACCTTGTAAGATTTTAGTTCTAGGTAGACCACATAAATTAGTGTGAATCAAATCAAGAGCATTATTGGATTTTTCTGGAATACTTTTGAAACTAGCTCGAACTTGTATTCCAAATTGACATTCTTTACATACTGTATTCTGAGGTTTGACAATTTTAGGTAAATCTCTAACTGCCTTAGTAGTACTGATCTTTACCATGCAATCAAAAATTACATGACAAAGTCTCTTATGCCATAACCAATTTTCATCTATATGTGCAATCAAGCATGTCTTTTCACTGTTATTCAAATGAAAGATATTACCTCTAGTCTGATTACCGGTTGCAATTTCCAAACCAATTCTATTCATGATTTTGCATTTTGCATTTTTAAATTGTAACTAAAATCCTTTCTCAACTAATTAACCAACACTTTAAAGATTATGCTTTAATCCTTCAACATAGTAAACAATGTTAGTGTTATGCTTACCATCAAGAGATATTGTACCCTTACCTTTGATTGAACAGGCTTTGTCATCTCCAAATCTTACTAAACCTCCATTGTATTCTTGAAAGTTCAAGAATTTACCTTTGTCTCCTATCATATGATGTGAGCATCTTGAGTCAATGATCCATTCATCCTTTACTTCAACTTTAGTTGCTAGGTCCTGTTCTACCAATTGAGCAGTAGGTGTCGGTTGATCTGCTGTTATAGCAACAAAAACCCATCCATTGTCTATCAGATCCTCATTAGAATCATCAGTCACAACTTCATCAACAATGTAACAAGATTTTTCTTTGTTCTTCTTAAATCTATATCTCTGATATTCAGGATTAGGCTTGTATGTTCTTCTAGCTTCTTCGCTTAGTCTAGAATGTTTATCATGGCATCTCGAAGCCATATGACCAATCTTATTGCAGTTAAAACATTTAAAGGGTGATTTACCTTCATACTTACTCCCAACTTGACCTTTAGGTATTTTCCTTCCAAAAAGTGCTTCAAGTTCTTCAAGTTCTACATTTTCTTTCCTTCTTTTTTCAAGTTCTATGCATAAAAGGCTTTCCAATCAGATTTATCAAATGATGGAGCAGATGATGTTGATGCTTTAAAGGCTAAATCTATCTTAATAGTAGCAATAGGACCAAATTCCTCAATTTCAAAAGCTGAAAGTTTCCCAATCAATGTATCCCTAGTAACTAATGTATTAGGCATTGTTCTCAACTCATTTATAGTAGTAACCTTCATTTTATATGCCAGTGGCAATCCTCTTAAAACTTTTGAAACAATTTCATCCTCACTTAAGGTTCCTCCACAACATTTAATACCCAAAATAATTTCATTTACTCTTTCCATAAAAGAAGAAATCCTTTCATCTTCTTCCATTTTCATATGTTCATACCTAATCCGGAAGTTTTCAGGTTTTGCAATTTTGACTATGGAATCTCCTTCATTCAGTGTTTCCAAATGATCCCAAATAGCTTTAGCAGTAGACCTATCTGATAGTCCCATGATTTGTCGATCTGATAATGCGCTCAAAAGTGCTTCTCTTGCTTTGCAATCATTTTCCTCATCTTTTGTCAAGTTAGTTGGACTGGGCTAACCTAGTACAGCAGTAGTATAACCTTTCTTTGTAACATCTCAGCTGTCTTTTCCAATGCAATTTAGATGTGTCTCCATTCTGATCTTCCATATGCCATAGTTGGTTCCATCAAGTTTAGGATTGTCCTTAGTAGACATTGGATCTCCTCAAGCTATTAAAATTTTACAAAAGAGGACTAAGCTCTGATACTAATTGTAAGGTCCTAGAGACAACTGAGAGAGGGGGGGGGGGGGGGGGTGAATCAGTTGTCTAATAAATTCAAACCAAAAATAACTTAACCAATTTAATGCTTAATACCGGTAAACCAATTAAGTATGCCTGTAGATAGTTTTAATAGTTAATTGCTATACCGGTAAAGATTAATGCATGAAACATAAACACAAAGTCATCCACAACACATAACACCAATATTTGTATGTGGAAACCTTGTAAGGGGAAAAACCACAGTGGGAAACCTAACCCACAATCAGATGACCTAACCCATAATGAGATGATACTACTATAGATAGTAAGTGTACATAAATGGGGTCTGCACATGTAGAAACACCAATAGCCTAGAGCTCACTGCTCAATCACAAAATGGCAGTCACACTGACTACAGTTGGATGGTTAAATCCAATAAGAATGTACTGCACAAAATAGCATCTTCATATGCTGGATTTAGTACCGGTGTAATGCTGATATATTTTCACAAAAACCTAGCTTCACCTTCAAATGATGTCTGTGTGTATTGCACTACTTAATCTTGCATACACCTTCACACAATTCTTTTTTCACATTCCACACTTGATCTTACAAATAAGATCTTACATTTATACCATAACCTAAGACCAATTTTAGTAGGTCGGCTCTACAAGATATTACAATAAAACAATTTACAAATAATATAATATCCAATGCAATAACCAATTGAACATGTCAACTTAATGCATTTACAACAATAATTAATCATCTCCATAGTGTGCCATGTTGATCTAAAAAAGATAAACCTGTCGGTGTAACCCTAGATAACCTTGGACCTATTTGTCGGTAAAAGCAAATATGCAAATATGAATATATCAATGATTAATTCATTAAGATAAGATGTCCTCATGATGTCTTCAATATTACCAAGTGTCTTCCATATCATTCCAAGTGTCGGTGATCATTATATCTTGTTGGTGAACCATATACCAGTAACTGTGCAATAGTTACTTACTTGCCAGTGAATGCTGCGGGATCTCCAAAGTGCTAGTGTTTTAGTAGGTGTTGACATCAATGACAAAACCATACCAAAATACCAACAGCCACCACTTAATTAATTAATCTAATTAAACTAATTAATTTCCTCTAATTAGAATTCTCCAACAAGAATCGAGAGATATTAATTATCTCAATAGTATTTAAAATACTCAAGGCTAAATAAAAATAATGTTAACTCATATTAAGAAATAATTAATTGAACGTACGTGATTACACTTTTAAATATAACTTAATAAAGTTAACCAAATCAATTATTATATTTGTCATATAATATATTTTATATTAAAGTCAAATTTAAATCCCCTAAGACATTTAAATTTTAACTATTAAATATTCGGCCAATATTGACAACATAGGCTAAAATTTTACATTAAACAATTAATAGATTTCATTAGGAATTTTAACCCAAACATTCATATTTATTTAAGTATGAAAACTAACTATATAAAATCTTTCATTAATAACCATTGTTAATAAATGCTAACCCTAACTCGAAATTGGGTTAGGCTTGCTTATTTTAGCATATCATATTATTAGATTTTATTTGTCACATATATTTTGGAATATGAAATACTATCTTTTTAAAATTTTCTTATTTATACTGAAGTTATGCATGTTTGCACAGTCATATATATATATATATTTCAACCTTTAAATGAAATGAAAAAATATATAATAATAAAAAAAAACTCTGTGTTATGGCCTAGCCAAGCCACTGTGGGTAGCCACAGTGGATGACACGGGACCGCCATTGTGGGTATCCAAAATGGGCAGCACAAACCCATAGTGGGCGGCACTGGTCGCCACTGTGGGTATCCGCAGTAGTGCCCGAGAGCCTCCTCTGCCCTGCATCTTCAACCTCCCTTCTCCCTCCTCGCCGCCATGAAACCTACAACACACACACACACACACACCAAAGGCAACAAAAAAAAATATAATAAGATGATATGTTAAAATAAGAAATGCTAACCCAATTTCGAGTTAGGGTTAGCATTTTAAAAAAAAAGAGAAGAAAGAGGTGTTAAGAATGGATCAACCCTAGTTAGGGTTTGTAATAAAATAATATTAAAATGAAATGAGGGGGAATTCATTTTAAAATTTGAAAAAGAATTTCCCCCCCATTTAACTATAGTCAATATGTGGGATTAATTAACTCCTAATATTGACAAGGGTGAAATTGATTTTTTAATTTAGTCTTTATTATCAAGGTTGAATTAAAATTGGTGATTAATTTTTATATAGCTATATTATTCGCATAATTGATTAAATTTTATTAACAAGGGTTATTAATGAGAATTTTACATAATTAGTTTTCATATTTAAATAAATATGAATGTTTGAGTTAAAATTCCTTTGGGGGATTTTATTAATGAAATTTATTAAATGTATAATGTAAAATTTTAGCCTATGAGGTTGTTATTGGCTGAATTTTAATAGTTGAAATTTAAATGTCTAAGGGGTCTTAAAATTGACTTCAATATAAAATGAATTTATTAATCTAATATTATATTGATTTGGTTAACTTTATTAGTCATATTTAAAAGTGTAATCGCGTATGTCCAATTAATTATTTTAATATGAATTAACATTATTTTATTTAGCCTTGAGTATCTTAAATACTGTTGAGATAGTTAATATCTCTTGATTTATTTTGGGTTAAATTTTTAATCAGAAAAATTAAATTAATTTAGTTTAATTAATTAATTAAGTTGTGATGACCCCTGTTAGGGAATAATTAGTCTTCTCTAATTGTTGACACCATATTGATTTAGTCCATCAAATTGACTTTAGTAAACCATTCTTTAATCCTGAGTTAACCCTTAGTTAAGATAAAACTTATTTATTCCATTTTAAATGTAGATTATTTAATGTATTTATGTTGTTTAAAAATAAAATTGTTGTTTCGTTTTTGCCCAAAAGTTTGGGCATGACAGAGGGAGATATAGAGATATATAGGGGCTATAGAAAAGGATGGAGGGAGAGAGCCAAAGATATATAAAGAGATAAAGGTAGAGAAAGGAAATATACTTAGAGAGGGTGATAGAGGAAGAGAGGGAGAGGTAGATTAATCATGTATAGAGGAATATATATAAAGATAGAGGGATATATATAAAGAGATATTGATAGTGAAAGATATAGAGATGTGAAGATGGAGATAGAGATAGATATGGATAGAAAGTGATAGAGAGTGTAAGACAAATGGAGGGAGGGATGGAGTGAATAAGTTGATGAATACTAAGAGGGGGGGGTGAATTAGTATGCCAAAAATCACTTTACTTAAACAATTTACTAGACTACCAATAAAAATGTTTAGCAAACAAACTGGTTAGCACACATGCACACCAAATAGCAAATAATGCATTCACCCACAGAAGCACAAACACCATAACACAAGAGATTTTGATGTGGAAATGCAAATGGGAAAAACCATGATGAGATGGAACTCACAAGTAACTATCTACAGAATAGGAACCAAACCGATAAAGATCATACAATGTTCTTTACTAGAATAGATCTTGTTAGTAATCTCAATCTCTGTTAGGAGATAAGTCCAATTAAAGACTACCTTGCTAGAGGATTTTAGATCCATGGATGTGAACCACCTTGTTAGAGGATTTATAAAAGGCTTTTGGGCCTACCCGGTTAAGGGCTTCAGACTTGTCGAAGATGTGAGTAATCAACAAGCGAGTGATCTAGCAAATAACACATATTGCTTGGTTAGATCCTTCATAGCTTGTTCCTAATGCATTCCACCATTAATTCAGTCTTCAACACATTCACACTCTACTTTCTCTCATAGACTTGAACTTCTCTTCTGTGTTTTTGCTTACAAGAACTCTTCAACCACCTTGAACCCTTGCAACAACCTAAAACCCTAGACATGATGTCCTTATAGAGGAATCTGATTTCATGTCAGTCCAATAGGATTACAATACAATTTCCTAGGTTCGATGCATCTAGACATATTCTGGTAACATGACACAAAAAGCACCGCCAGAGTGTCGGCACCGCGAAATAATCAGTGGATGGTAACTCATCACAAAATGTCAGTTGGTAACTCATCACAAAGTATTACCGGTTCATACATAATACCGATTTAAGCAAAATGCCAGTTGCCAGTTTGACAAAATGAAGACTGGTAAATATAAGTTGTGCCACTTCATTCCTTCATACCGCTTGATATCCTTGAATCGCTTGGGGTCTTCATACCACTTCAGATAGGTAAACACTTGCTACAAAACACCGATAGTCTAAAGACTATAATACGTCATACCGGTTGGAACAAATACTGGTTGAGCTTTAATTTATACATACAAAAAGTGATCTCAAATCAAGTGTGTGTCCATCAATGACTGATTTAAAGTCCTAGAAAAATTTCTTCATGGATAAGGACCATGAGTCAAGTAGGGAGGTTGCCACCTCTTTCTTTGTCTACATCTAGGAGACCTATTCTTCCATGGCATCTATCATGCTCATCTCTTGAGTGACCGTTAGGGCATCAAGATTTAGGTAGCATTTTTGGAGAATTTGTAGCCTTGGTAGTAGGATCAGTTGAAGTTCTTGCATATTTCATGTTCGGTTGCTTATCTCTACCTCTAGTCTGGTAGACTATAGTTGAAGCCAGTGAATAGTTTGTCCATATGTGGAAAAGCAATCATATGGCATCTTGAAGGTGCTAATGAATGACTACATATCAGATTGTAGTTTGTCCTTCTAAGTAAGCACATCATCATAGAATAAATGAGGTTGGCAAATCTTGTTGAGTAGTAGATTGCCCTCATTCATTGCATCTCTAATGGCCTGTTGTGCCTTTTGGAGATTAGCCTGGAGCTCTGTTAGCTTTTTCACCAGGGTAGTGTTCAGAGCCTTTTGATGTTCCTTCTTGGCATTTGCTTCAGCGACCTCTTCCAGGCTTTGTACCTAGTCTTCTACAACTGAGAATAGGAGCTTCAATTGTACGAGTGAGGAATCGGTACTGGGAAGGTTTGTACTGGGTATCAAACTGGTAAGTGTTTCCATCGTAGTTTGGATAACATCTTCCTCCTTTTTCCTCCTTAGAGCATCCAATCGCTCTTGAGCAAGCTTAATGCTCTACAACAACTTCTATTCATTTGCAGACTGGAGGTCAATAGGACTAGTAATTGCAACCAGTTTAACCTGACTACCGGTTGCCATTGGAGTCTCCACCTGTGTGCTCTTTTCCACTGCTTCCTTGTCCTTAGCTTTTTGCTAGTCTTCTTGAGCCTTCCTTTGCTCCTCTTCTTCTTTCTTTCTTTTCTCTTCTTCTTGTCTCTTCTCCTCATCTTTTCACTTCTTCTCTTCTTCATCCTTCTTCTTCTCCTCTTCCTTCTTCCTCTTTTCCTCTTCCTATTTCTTCTCTTCCTCTTTCTGCTTCTCCTCTTCTTTCTTTTCCTCTTCCTTCTTCTTCCTCTCTTCCTCTTGTTTCTTATTTTCCTCTTCTTTTCTCTTCTTCTCCTCTTCTTTTCTTTTATCCTCTTCCTCTTTTTTATTTTTCTCCTCTTTTCTCTTATCCGCTTCCTCTTTCCTCTTTTCCTCTTCTTTTCTCTTATCCTCTTCATCTACCTGTTTCTTCTTTTCAGCTTCCTGTTGCTTCTTTTCTTCTTCTGTCTACTTTTCCTATCCTATTCCTTCTGATGGTGCATCTTGAGTAACATTTTCACCATCTAAGGTGTCTACATCAATGCGATCCATTTGTTCTATGACTGGTTCTTCTTCACTATCATACACCTCATCCGGTTTGCCAGTTTCTAGTTCTTGCTCACCTTTTTGTTGGCTTCAGCCACTTGATGCATCTTAAGAGCTTCTTGAGCATGAGTATGTGTATCCTTGATCACTTCTTGACCCTTTCCTTCCAGTAACATGAGTCTTCTTCTTCTCATGAAGAAGAGGCCTTTGTATTTATTCATAACTTCAAAAAGTTTTGAATTTGATACATCAGGAAAATGTTGAGAAAATATTTTCTCCCTCATTTCCTGTTCCTTTTCTATGGCAATGTGCCATTTATTATTTAAAGAATTATACAAATAATTCAGTGTCTCAGATCTAATTTTTGAAGGTGGCCGGTCATTAACACATAAATACTTAATGATTTCCTATTCAACTGCTTCCTTTTCATCATCATTGAAATCATCAAAACAATCAATTAAATCAGTCAACACTTTTCTCCTAATATTCTTTATAGTTATTTGACAATGTGTCAAAGGTTTGTAAGAAGAAACGTCAATATTTGTCGGTGCAGATGATGTTGGTTCATTCTTTGTCTTTTTCTTTGTTTGCCTAGTCTTCTTCTTAAGAGGTTCTTCTAACACAGTTTCTTCTGAGTTAGGTGTATTGCTTTTTGTCTTCCGCTTCCTCTCAAAGACTTTTGCAAGTGTTGCTTCTGGTTTCTTCTTAACTGGTGACCACTTGGTCACTTTGGGACTGGCTGTGGTAACCAATGTCGATGCTAAAGGCACTGCCTTTCCTTTCTTTTTTGAGGGATCTACAACCGGTGTAACCCTTTCCAAATAGGTGTCAGTTCTCTTTGCTTTAGGATCAAGGGGTGAGGCAATTATGGTAGAAGCATACCCATCCAACATATCATTCATTACCTCATAGCCCATAGGGTCTACTTCTTCCTACCTAGGCTCAACAACCTCCATTATGCATTCATCCACTTTGATGGTGAAGTAGATTTCTTCCTCATACTTTTTGACTAAATCACTGGATATTCTTATCCTTTGGCTCATCTTGCATCTGAATTCATCAAAGTATTTGTTCAGTTCTTCTAGATAGCCAGTTCCAACCACTTGCAGACTTTCCTTGATTTGTTTTGTTACCAGTTGGTCGGTAGACCACTCTATGTCACCTACTCCTGGAAAGTAGCCTTGAAAGTAAAAGAACAACCCAACTAGTAGTTGTCCGAACTTGAATCTTAGTGCATTGTCCCATTTGATCGACTTAAGATTCAACATAAGTTGTCTTTGCATACAAGTGTATAGATCAAATGATGAATCCTCCTTGATCATCCTGTAAGCAGCATTTACCACTGCAATAGAGACATAATTAATTTTTCTAGCAAAGAACATTCGATAACCTATCACCATATAGGCATATTTGACCAGATCGTCCTTGATTGAGTTGATGGTCATACCACGTGAGTCGCTCACTGAACTAGTGAGATTGGACATTTCAGTCTTGTTGACCTTCCTTAGGGCTGACACTTCCCCTATATTGTAGAAACCAGTGACGACATGAATTTCTTCTGGTGTGTTATCATGCATCCACTCTAGGTACATCTTGTCACCATGTACCCTGCTTAGAATAATGTGAATGTGATCATCCAAAAATTCTTCAAGAAAGTAAACTGCAGTTTGGAGTTTCTTCTTTTCTAGAATGTTGAATTCTTGTTTAATCTTCTTATCCTTTCCATAGAACAGGCTCAACTGGGAATGGATCACAAGAGACCCTAGGTCTTCAATTTTGTAGTCTATGTAATTAGAAATCCCTTCTTCCACTATAACATCAGCCGGTACTTGAGACAAGGCATTGTATTTCAATTTTTGCTTAATGACGTCCATAGAATCAATAGTTTCACTAGAACTATCATGAGATGCGAAAGCCATGATAAACAAAGAATAATGGGAAATACCTTTGCAAATTGAAATTTAGGGCTTCACAATTTGAACTTTGCTTCACACTCCTTCAGTTGTAGAAATATCACTTTGCATTCTTCACTCCTTCAACAAATGATAGCTTTAGATTCTCCTTCAGGAATTTGATAAATTCTTTGATTCACAGTTTAAATCACTTTCCTTCACTCTGCAATTGAAAAACTTCTTCGCCCAAAAAATGATAAGTGAGAAATGATTTGAAAATTCCTTTTAAATAGGTTCTCCACCTACCATAATAAATGCTCCAATATTAGGGCATAAACCCTAATTTGCCTTTTACCATTTCCGGTCTTCTACCGACTGACAGGTATCTCATACTAGTTAAGGTCTTTTACCAATGTAAATCAAGGGTTCAAATTATTTCATCATTTTCTCCCTCTAAGCTTTTCTGATGCTTAGTTTTTTGGTTCTCTGATTTCCACACTAGGTGCAAAAATCGGTTCTTCTTGCAAGACTCTTGGTTTCTTTTTCCAGGTTTTGTTGATATCTGCTTGAACTGTTTCAATATCAATCTTTCCTTTCAGAGTGACTGGCATGTCATCCGATATGTTCTTTCTTGTTCTGTATAATCTAGCAATGTGACCCGATTTGTTGCAATGATAGCAGACCATAACAAGTGCTCTCCAAGGTCCATTATTCATGTTATAATTCTTCCTTCTGCATGTTGCAGTAGTGTGACCATGACAATGATAGATCAAACAGTTTACTCTCCATTCGGTTAATGCTTGCTAGCCACCGCTTGTTGACTGATGATTAAAGGTATTAAACCAGTTGTGATTCCAGTTCACAAAAGGTTCTGAACAAACTCCTTGAGTCCCCTGAGGATATCTTCCAGTGTTGTTCATAAAAGACCTGCATTTAGATGCTCTATGCCCAAACTTGTTACATGCATAACAATTACCATTGAACTTATTGGATCTAGGTACATTGTTTATAAAGTAAGGAAAATTATTGTAGGCTTTGCTCCTACATACATTGTGTTAGGTCTCGGAGATAACTAAGAGGGGGGGATGAATCACTTGTTAACTAATTTCAAACCAAAAACAACTTAACCAACTTAATGCTTAATACTGATAAACCAGTTAAGTATGCCAATAAATAGTTTTAACAGTTAATTGCTATACCAGTAAAGATTAATGCATGAAACATAAACACAAAGTCATCCACAACACATGACACCAATATTTGTACGTGGAAACCCTGTAAGGGGGAAAACCACGATGGGAAACCTTACCCACAATTAGATGATACTATTGCAGATAGTAAGTGTACATAAATGGGGTTTGCACATGCAGAAAGGCCAACAGCCTAGAGCTCACTGCTCAATCACAAAATGGGAGTCACACTAACTACAGTTGGATGGTTAAATCCAATAAGAATGTATTGCACAAAATAGCATGTTCATATGTTTATTCAATACCAGTGTAATGTTGATATACTTTCATAAAAACCTAGCTTCACTTTCAAATGATGTCTTCATGTATAGATCTTCTTAATCTCATATATACCTTCACACAATTCTTTTTCGCATTCCCCAATTGATCTTACAAATAAGATCTTACCTTTATACCATAACCTGAGACCAACTTTAGTAGGTCGGCTCTACAAGATATTACAATAAAAACATTTTACAAATAATATAATATTCTATGCAATAACCAATTGAACATGTCGGCTTAATGCATTTACAACAATAATTAATCATTTTCATAGCATGCCATGCTGATCTGGAAAAGATAAACTTGTTGATGTAACCCTAGGTAACCGTGGACCTATTTGCCGATAAAAGAAAATATGCAAATATGAATATACCAATATTTAATTCATTAAGATAATATTTCCACATGATGTCTTCGATATTACCAAGCATCTTCCATATTATTTCAAGTGCCGGTGATTATTATATCCTATCGGTGAACCATATACTAGTAACCGTGCAGTAGTTAATTACTTACCGATGAATGCTGCTGGATCTCCAAAGTGCTAGTGTTTTAGTAGGTGTTGACCTCAATGACAAAATGATACCAAAATACAAAAAATCTCCCCCTTTGGCATTGATGGCAACACAAGATGGAAAAACCATCAAAGTGCCAAAACAGAAATGCCAAATACCAAAAACCAACCATCTCTAAAAAGATCATAACCAAAATATAGAGAGTAATAGTCTCTTCCAAACAACAATCTCTCCCACTGGGAGCAGCATGTATTATCCAAAGTTTCCATACCAATCTCTCCAAAAGATAATGTGTTTTTCCATAGATATCTCTCCCCCTTTGACATCTGTAGATGTCTAAAACTGGTCAATGCTTGTGGAATCATACTTTAACATTTGCGCATTGCCTTATTTTAGGGTTTTTGCATTGTATTAACATTTCTCCTATGTCACGCACTTTGTTTTTATCATTTGTGAGCATTGAGTCCTTCTTCCGCATTCTTCATTCCTCTTGCTTTCGAATTTGGTCTTGTCGATAACAATATTTGTCATGATTTTGGTCGATCTTATCCTGTCGCATCAATATGCGTGCTCATTTGTCATATTTTGGACATCGTCAATCCTAATTAGGGTTTTGTCCTCTTATCAATCTTATCATTTTTTGATTGATTTGTCATCGATCATTGTCATTTTCAATCTTGTCATCTTGCGATCGATTTGTCATCGATCGTGGTCATTTTCAATCTTGTCGTTTTGCAATCTATTTTGTCATCGATCGTTGTTATTTTTGTCATTTTGCGATTGACTTGACATCAATCATCATTGTTCCTCATTAATTGGCACATTTATCAATCAAATCATTTATCAATTCAAAATCATGATCAAATCAAATTGACATTAATTATCTTTTGTCAAGACCTAATTGTCGTCCTTGCATTTCTAATTCATCTTCTAAGGTTTTATGATTTATTCATTTAACCTTGTTTGTCATTTCTCCCTCTAGGTTAAATAATTTATTTATTTATCCTAAGTCTTCTTGTCACAATTAAATATTTATTTAATTGGCTAACTAATTCCTCCTCTCTTTGTGAATTAATTAATGAATGAAAAATTAATTAATTAATTTACCTCATTTTCCAATCTAATTTCTCCTAATTCACAATTTTCTAATTTCCTAATTTCTAATTCATCTAATTTTCAATTTTCTCCTAATTTTCTCCTAGTTTCATGGGAATGACATAGCAAATTTGTCATAATTTGTCATAATTGTCAATCAATCAATTTTGACATAGCAATTTGTCAAAATTGTCAATCAATCAATTTTGCATAGAAAGTGTCAATTTGTCATAATTTGTCATATTTGTCATTCTTGATTTGAAATTTCCTTTCAAATCTCTTCATGCAATCTTGTCTTTTCTCTAATTTGTCTATAAATTGGATGAATTTCTTCGATCAAGGCCCCTAGTCGAATCAATCACACTTCTAGTACCCTTATGCTGTCATCTCATCTTGTCAATCTTGCTTTCACATTATGCCTATGCACTTGAAGGTGAGATCCACAAAATAAAAGCCATTTGAAGAAGAAAGAAGGACAATGGAACCACATGAAGGAGACATCTACATTTGGTTTTCTTATATTTCATTTTGAATGTCTTGTTTTCATGTTTTCATTGAATGTTTTTAGGATTGTTATCACTACATTTTAGTTTTCATGATTGAGCTAGGCTAATTCCTATTTGCTTTGATGATTTCCACATTTCCTATCTACATTAATTGGTGAACCCAATGTGAACTAACCCCCTAACCATGCTTTTGAGTGCTTTTGAGATGATTTGTAGGTAAAAAACCCAAGAAACAGGGTAATTCAGGGCTTTCTGAGAACTTCTGCGCCTATGTAGGAGCAATCTGCACCTGTGTCAAGCAATCTATGCCTGTGTCAAGGACTTTTGCGCCTGTGTCAAAGGGATCTGTGCCTATGTTACTTCATTCTGCGCCTATGTTACTGCATTTTGCACCTGTGTAAGACATTCGGTGCTTGTGTAAGGCCAGAAACAGAGGTAAAAAAGTAGTGTTTTTACTTGCAAATTACTTTGTTTTGCATTCTATTTCTGCATTTTGGTTTTTCTTTGGTACTGATTCTTTGTGCAGCACCTTGGCATTACGCATGGCAAAGACAAAAATGAAACTACTAATGAATTTTATGCAGGTTCGCTAGTCAAAGATCAAACAAATCAAACTTCTAACTTGGTGATTTTGCAGGTTGCCTTGTACTCCAACTAAACTTTGTGTTTGTAATTCATCATTAGGCACCTAGTATGATTGCTAAATAGGATGGAATGAATGTGTGTTTTCTTTGATTGTCGAGTTTGACATTAGAGTAGGACAGTATGCTCTCATCCTTCTTAGGGTGATCAGAAATCTAGATCTTCGATACCATTCTCATGGCTCAGATTGTTTGTTACCTTTAGAGGGCCTGCCTTCCCGACCATTTTCTTTCTTTTGCAAGCAAGTGACAATCATGAGAAGGGAACGACCCAAAGTGAGTATAGCTAGAATACCTTGGCATTCTAACTCACTATAAATAAATACCTGATGGGCAAAAGCTTTGAAGGGTTACGTGGGAATTGTAGTTACTTGGGAATTGATGACCCTTGGACTCTTTCTCTTATCAACATCTAAGTAGGGCCTCAAGGTCTAAATCATGCTTGCGTGATTACATTTGTTTGGTATCTTGGTGGGCTTAATATCTCAATCACGCTTGCGTGACACCAAGGAGTAACGCTTAACAGAAATCCTTACTAAACACCTTGTATTTAGAGGCCAAAAATCCTTCTAGTTGCTTAAGAAGGACAAGTTCGGATACTTGGAAGAGATACTAAGTTCACCATGGGGAGATTTCCATGGGGGCTGATGCTTGGCTGCCCCGAGAAGTGAGTGCCATGGAGGGAAGCTCGTGGGGTCAAGCATCTATGTATTCTCCTTGAATGTCATAACGAGTCTACCTCTCAAGTACCTACTATCTTTACCTACCATAAGAAATGTGTGAATGAGCATGATTGTCTTGAGTCTAAGTTAAAATATCTTGTCTTCTTTACTTGTCAAAATTTGAGTTGTGTCTCATTTCAAAAACTAGACAAATTGATTCAAAACAACTTTAAATACAAGAGTATTTCATCCAACAAAGTTCAAAACACCTTCAAACATGGTTGTCAAACATTTTTCAAAATCTTGTCTCAACATTCATGTCACTTAGATTTAGGTTCATCCTAGGTTTGCATTTTGCAAATTCATTGTCAAGTACCAAGGTTAGGTTTCACCTAGGTCATACTCCTTTGCATTTCAATAAGGGTCATCCATTTCCATGTGTCCTCTTGCATTAGAGCAATACCATTTCATAATTCAACCTTAGGTTTTGTCTTAGGTTGACATTGTCATACATTTGCATTTGCATCCTTGTCCTCATAAAATTAGGTCACATTTGCATACCCTAGGTCTCTTCATTAAGCTTAGGTCATTATCATATCATATTAGGGTCATTTGCATAGTAATTATCTCTTTGCATATAGTGTCAAAACTAGGTTTTTGTCATACTTGAGTAATCCAAATCTTTGAATAAACCCTAAGTCATTGTTAGGAAGTCTAGACCTTATCAAACTTTTGTCTTTTTGTCATCAATGTCATTTGGTCAAACCTAGCTTAGTATCCAAGCATATAGGGGAGACATTGTCATTTTGTCCTTTTGTCACTTGGTCCTTTTGTCCTTTGAGGTCTAGACATCCTTTGAATTTCCTAAGGGTCTCATTCTTAGAATTGCATTCATGAGTTTTTCCAGATCTTGAAAAAAAACAAAAACATAGGTTGCACTCTTGCCATAGATTGCATTTTCATCTATTTAGTTTGCATTTAGTTGCATATCATACATTATCCTTGAAAAATTCCAAAAATAAAACATTGCATAGTGACATGTCTATTGAAACAAGGTTCCAAGCACCAATGATGCAACAAAATTTGACATATCAACCGACAATGCAATCACAATTCTATACAACCCAACAACAAAGGAACATTGATCAAACTTTTTATGATGAAACAAGTCTCCAAATACAAAAACTAGAGGAGAAACTAGCTCAAGAAAATGAGATTTTGGAACAAAGAGTGAAAAACATTGAGAAGAATAGATCACAAATGTCCAAAATGTTTTGAAAATTTCCAGGTCAAAATCCAAAGATTGAGCCAATTGATGTAAGATCTCTTCTTGAACGATCAGACATACCAACTCTCCTCTCCCAAATAGAGATGATGAAACAATTTCAAGAAAAGAGACAACATCAATTTCAACATTATGTGCCTCCACAACAAGAACAAGAAGGTGTTTACTATCAATCAGATTTTCAACCATCACAACCAATTGTTCAACAATTTGAACATTTCCAACAGACACAACCAATGGTCCAATTTCAACAATATGTCCAACCAACTATACAATGTCAACAAATAGTTCAACCAATGGTGGAATATCAACAAGTTCAATCAACATATCAATGTCAACAACCACAACCAAACATTCAAAAACAAAGGTTGCAGCACACACCAAGCCCAGTTTCAAACATGTTAGAACAATTGAACTAAGTCCAATATCAAAACATGACATCAAATCAGAACCAACTCCTTGCCAAACAAGTTCAAATTCCAGATACAACAATGTCAAAACCTTGAAAGAAAGGTGGCTTTATTGCAATGATCTTAAGGAAACTACCAAGTGAGTTCTTTGAGGAAGATCAAGATAATACAATTATGTCTAGCAATGCCTCATCCCCCCATAAACAAATTGACTCTCCAGTGGCATCTATCCCTACACCTTTAGAAGTTTCACAAGAACCTTCTATATTGTCCTCATCAAACAATACACCCAAGGATGCAAATATCCAAGGACTATCCATAATTGATTGCCAAGATAATCCAATTCATGATACACATCCTTGTCATGTTTTAGAAATACAAGACCCAATGCCACCATGCACTTTATTGCCATTACCTATTTTAGAGGACCCCATTCAAAGTCCCTCTTCCTCATGTTCAAGCAGTGATTCCTTGCTAGAATCCATCACAAATGTTCAAAGTGCATTTCCTTAATGCCAAAACATTGATTCCTTGTCAGAATCCTCCATGCATATCCAAAGTCCAACCTCATGTCAAGAGGACAATTTAGAGCATGAAGAAACATGTTTTGAAATAGATCAAGATCAAGATCTTGAAACCTTATCATCCCATCCAACTTTTGACTAAGATCCCATTTCCCCAGACACTCGCAATGATTCCATTATTCCTATCCATTCTATCCAAGAACACAATATCCTTTCAAATCCCATTGACATTCCACTTCCTAAACAAGATCAAGATATCCCTTCCATCCATTCTGATGATCCCATTAAAAGTCAAGAGCAAAGCACCTTTAAAGAGGATTCCAATGATCTTCCTCCTTGTCAAGATCAAATTCTTCCTTCAGATCCTCCACAAGATCCACTTGTTCCTCCATCTCCTTGTCTTAATGCTCCATATACACTCCAAGGGCGCATTTCTTTTGATGATCCCATTATTTCTCCCATTCCATCTCTTGAAGAGCCTATCATTGAATCATGTCCCCCTCATGATCCTAATCCCCCTCATGATTGTAACGTGTCAGTGCAAGATGTTTATGAACCCTCAACATGCATAATGGTTTCTTCCACTTTGGTGCAATCCGATCCACTTCAAAATCTCATTATTTCTCTCATATCATATCCACCTCATAATGGACTCGCATCTTCTTCCCGAAGAAAAGAGTATCCTACAAGTCAAGATATTCATAAAGGCAAAGGAGTAGATCTCCATAAGCAAGAATCCCTTCATGTTAAAGAAAATATTAAGGGTCATGTCTACACAACTCACTCTCAAGACGTTGGTATCCCTCCATCACAGTCAAAACATATCCCTTCCCCATCATACCTTCCATCCATCTTAGGTCCTTATATCCTTGCAACCTGTATGCAATGTCAGCAAAGGCACACATCCTTGAGTAAATTTCATCATTCCAAAAGAAATCCATTTCATTCATATCCATCCATGCATTCCTTTCTCCCTCCAAGCAATTTGGATGCCAAGCATAAAAGTCATAAGTCTAAAAATCCACATGTATTCAAGGATCAACATGTCCAATCTAATCAACATGTCAAAGCAAAGAAAAATATGATCCAAAAAGAAAAAGAAATATCCAAAAGGCCACAAAGGCCCACTGAGCAAAATAAAGCAAAGTCAAAATATATATGGGTTCCTAAATCCCTTGTGCAAGCAATGCACTCCAAGGAACCACAAAAGCATGAAAAATCAAAAACCATGTGGATCCCTAAGCAGCTCCTTGAAGCACAAAATCCTAAAGAAACATCCAACTTGGCATCCAAAATTGCTATTCCTCCATCCAAACCTCTCAAATTTGTTCCTCCATCACCTTCTTCATCCATTTTGGGCCCTTATGTCCCAAAATCCCAAGCTATTCCTCCTTCCTCAAAATCTCACAATCTGAGATACATCTTTCCTCCATCAGTCCATCACCCCTCAATGTTTGTACCAATGTTGATCTTGCCTTCATTTCCATCCAGTGAAGCCCAATTCTTCCAATACCCTATCCATTATCCAATGCATATTTTCCATCCTTCCATCCCTCTGGTCCAATCCTTACATAAATCCTTGCCTTAATTTCATCTCTTTTTCCATGTCCTTATCCTACCAACATCTTTGAGCATACTTTTAAAGGTCATGGTCCTTTTTTTTTTTTCAAGGCTACTATCCAAAAAAAAAAAAAGATGCTTGATTCCTTCTTCCATCCCCTATCATGTGTCCATCTTCTATTGAAAAAGTCAAAATACAAAAAAAAAAAAAAGTGAAAAAAGAAAAAAAGAAAAAAGAAAAAAAGAAAAAAGAAAAAAGTAAAGAAAAATAATTCATCCATTGGTGAAAACCTAGCAAACAGGCACCTTGGGCAAGTACCATGATGAAAACCTGGCAAATAGGCGTCATGCATAATCTATGAACTTCTTGCACACCACACTTGGGGGAAAGTTTTATCCTATCATATCCTTTTGTCCTTCATTGTTCCATTATCCTATCATACCATGTCATACTCCTTCATGTCCTGTTTCCCTTCCTTGTCCTATCATCCCTCATCCCTCATGCCCAATTTCCTCTTTCCACCTTTGATCTTGATAAGGCTGACGATCTTCATGAGCATCATGCATCTTGTTTGCAGCTTTTAGTCTATCATAGCTTTTGGTCATTTATCCATTTGCTTATTATAACTTTTCATCCATATTCCCTATCTTATTGCAACTTTCTACCACTATCCCATATCCTACCCTGACCTTCAGTCCATGTCCCTTATCCATTCTTGTTCTTGCTTATCCTATCCATCTCTTACAACTATCCATACACTCTTTTTCATTCCTTGATCTTGATCTATAATAAGGATGCAAAATTTAAACATGGCTTCAAAAACCTCTTGACATGTCCCTCATGCCTTTTCACTGCTTTACATTGTCATATCCAGTCTCTTGTCCCATCACGTAATAGCCCTTGAAAATTGCATCCGTATTGTCTCCATAATAAAAAGCCTTTGTCTTCCCTCTATCCACCAGCATGTCAAAAAGCCTATTTATTCAGCTGTCATATTCCTCGCCTTGCTAGACATTGGGGGCAAAATCCCTATAAATTGAAAAATGTCCTGAAATAATCCCTAAAAATTGAAAAATGTCCTGAAATAATCCCTAAAAATTGAAAAATGTCTTGAAAAAATCATTAAAAAATCAAAAAAATGTCTTGAAATAAATCCCTAAAAAGTCAAATAAAGTCCTGAAAAAATGAACAAAAAAATTGTAAAAACTCGCAAAAGCAAAACAAAAAGTATCCCCTTTGTGCATAGATAGATCGTTGAGCATACATCCAACGACACTCAATCACACATTGTGCTTTAATGAAATCACGCATTCACAGATGAACTTTTCAATCAAACCAGACATTCAAACTGATTAAAATTGTGATATCAATCAATCAACATCAATATCATTTGTCCTTGTCACTATTATCATGGGTCTTATACAGGGTATGGTATACTCCAAACCAGACTGTGTCTTGTCTTCGATGGGGTACTACATTCCCTGAAATGAGATAGCATGATCATTCTTCTTTTCCACTTTTGACAATGACAATCAGACTGTTTGTTTGACTTGTTTGAATTTGTGCGTCTTATCTTTTTACTAATTTATCTTTGGCTTCGATCATGTTCCTATGTTGCTCGAGGATGTCACTGAGTGATTTAGAGTGACTAGGATGGTTCATGGTCCCTTTCCTTTCTTTGTTGTGTTTTCTATTTGTGGAATGTTTGTTACAAACTGGGGCAACTATATCATTGGGTGTTTGTGATAAGTACGTTCACTTTGTGAACCCCACACATACCTTGACCCTTGATGTATGTACCCTAGGATGCTTCACTCATTCCTTGTGTGCGATGTGTCTATCTTTTGCAAAAGGAGTTGCATTTCAGCTCTGGCCTTTAATGCCATGATGCTTTGCATCCACTTTTCTACATTAAATAAAGGTTCTCACCTACTTATGTGCATTTGTGAAAGCAAGTTTTCCTTCATCTCTAACTATCCTCTTTCTAATTTTTGCTTACTAACATTTCTTCCATCAGTCTTGGCGATCTGTTCAAACCTATCATTTTCTATCATTCTTATCGATCAATTGGCCTCTTTTCTGGATGTTTCCGGCCAATTCCTCGAGGGGGCATGCATATGTCATTGTTATTGTTTGGGGCATTTTCATTATTGTTCTTTGAAACAACGCTTAAAATCGCATTGTCTCAAAGAGGGGCAAAATGTAGATGTCTAAAAATGGTCAATGCTTGCAGAATCATACTTTAACATTTGCGCATTGCCTTATTTTAGGGTTTTTTGCATTGCATTAACATTTCTACTATGTCACGCACTTGGTTTTTATCATTTGCAAGCATCGAGTCCTCCTGCATTCTTCATTCATCTCGCTTTCGAATTTGGTCTTGTCAATAACAATATTTGTCATGATTTTGGTCCATCTTATCCTATCGCATCAATATGCGTGCTCATTTGTCATATTTTGGACATTGTCAATCCTAATTAGGGTTTTGTCCTCTTATCAATCTTATCATTTTGCGATCAATTTGTCATCAATTGTTGTTGTTTTCAATCTTGTCATCTTGCGATCAATTTGTCATCGATCGTGGTCATTTTCAATCTTGTCATTTTGCAATCTATTTTGTCATCGATCATTGTCATTTTTGTCATTTTGCGATCTATTTGACATCGATTGTCATTATTCCTCGTTAATTGGCACATTTATCAATCAAATCATTTATCAATTCAAAATCATGATCAAATCGAATCAACATTAATTATCTTTTGTCAAGACCTAATTGTCATCCTTGCATTTCTAATTCATCTTCTAAGGTTTTATGATTTATTCATTTAACCTTGTTTGTCATTTCTCCCTCTAGGTTAAATAATTTATTTATTTATCCTAAGTCTTCTTGTCACAATTAAACATTTATTTAATTGGCTAACTAATTCCTCCTCTCTTTGTGAATTAATTAATGAATGAAAAATTAATTAATTAATTTACCTAATTTTCCAATCTAATTTCTCCTAATTCACAATTTTCTAATTTCCTGATTTCTAATTCATCTAATTTTCAATTTTCTCCTAATTTTCTCCTAATTTTATGGGAATGAAATAGCAAATTTGTCATAATTGTCAATCAATCAATTTTGACATAGCAATTTGTCAAAATTGTCAATCAATCAATTTTGCATAGAAAGTGTCAATTTGTCATAATTTGTCATATTTGTCATTCTTGATTTGAAATTTCCTTTCAAATCTCTTCATGCTAATCTTGTCTTTTCTCTAATTTGTCTATAAATTGGATGAATTTCTTCAATCAAGGCCCCTGGTCGAATCAATCACGCTTCTAGTACCCTTATGCTATCGTCTCATCTTATCAATCTTGCTTTCACATTATGCTTATGCACTTGAAGGTGAGATCCACAAAACAAAAGCCATTTGAAGGAGAAAGAAGGACAATGGAGCCACATGAAGGAGACATCTGCATTTGGTTTTCTTAGATTTCATTTTGAATGTCTTGTTTTCATGTTTTCATTGAATGTTTTTAGGATTGTTATCACTGCATTTTAGTTTTTGTGATTGAGCTAGACCAATTTGCTATTGCTTTGATGATTTCCAGATTCCTATATGACAACATCAAATGCTAAATTTGTAATAAAACTAGGTTCATATACAAAATACCAATCAATTTAGTATACCAACTACTCCCCCTGATAAGTAGCTTCCTCATCAAAGACTAGAGTGAAAGATTTGTCTTTTAATTTTGCTAGTTGATGACAATCATCAACTGTCTAAGTCTCTACCGGTGGTGGTATGACTCCAAGCTGATCTTTGAGATATTCAAAAGTCTCCTTAGGCAAAGGTTTCGTGAAAATATATATTAGCTATTATTTAGTGTTCACATAAACTAGTTTTATCTCCTTTTCTTCAACTTTTTCCCTTAGAAAATTCAGTTTGATAGAAACATGTTTTGTTTTAGAATGTAGTAATGGATTCTTAGATATATCAATTGCTGCAGTGTTATCACAATATATGGTAATAGGTTCCTTGCATTTTACCTTTATGTCTTTCAACATTTGCTTAAGCCATAGTACCTGTGTATAGTTGGTTGTTGCTGCAACATATTCTGATTCTGCTATTGATTAAGATGTACAACTTTGTTTCTTACTCAACCAAGAAACTAGTCTTTTTCCAAGAAAGAATGATTCATCGGTGGTGCTTTTTCTATCATCCATATCTCCTGCCCAATTTGCATCTGTGTATGCACATAATTCAAAGTTTTCATCTCTAGGATACCATATTCTAAGATTTATAGTGCCTTGTAAGTATCAAAAAATCCTTTTTACTACTGATTGATGATTTTCTCTAGGATTACTTTGAAATCTAGAAACAATACATATTGCATTCATAATATCAAGTCTAGTTTGTGTCAAATACAATAAACCTCCTATCATAGATTTGTATCTAGTTGGATTAACAGGTGTAGATTCATCCCTTTGAGATAATTTGTCATTTGTAGTCATAGGTGTGCTTACCGGTTTACAGTTCTCCATCCCAAATTTCTTTAGTAACTCTTTTAAGTATTTGGATTGACTCAAGAATATACCTTTGTCAGTCTGTGAAATCTGCAATCCTAAAAAGAATTTTATTTCTCCAATCATAGACATTTCAAATTCTTGCTGCATTTTAGTAGAAAATTCCTAACATAGACCATCTTCTCCTCCAGAGATTATATCATCAACGAATATTTCTATAATCAAGAAGTCATCATTAGTTATTTTGTAATATAAATTGTTGTCTGCATTTCCTTTAGTAAAACCAATCTTTAAAAGATACTTATCCAATCTTGCATACCAAGCTCTTGGAGCTTGTTTTAATCCATACAAAGCTTTCCTTAACTTGTAAACCATATCATTGCCATCTATCAAACAAAATCCATCAGGTTGTTCAATGTATACTTCCTCTTCAAGATCTCCATTCAGAAATGCACATTTAATATCCATTTGATAAACTTTGTAGTTCTTGTGTGCTGCAAAAGCCAAGAATAATCTGACTGCCCCAATTCTAGCTACCAGTGCAAAGGTTTCATTGTAATCAACTCCTTCTTTCTGAGAATATACCCTACACACTAGTCTTTCTTTATTTCTGACAACCTTACCATCTTCATTAAGTTTGTTTCTAAATACCCATTTGGTTCCAATTCCATTTTTATCTTTAGGCTAGGGAACTAATGTCCAAGTATTATTTTTCTCAATTTGTTCTAGTTCTTCTTCCATAGCTTTGATCCAAAATTTATCTTCACATGCCTCATTAACAGATGATGGTTCTATTTGAGAAATAAGACACACCTCTTCATTTGCCAATCTTCCTCTTGTCATAACTCATTTAAATTTATTTCTAATTAGCTGATCTTCAGAATGATTCAATCTTACATACCGGGGTGTCTTTGTTTGTTGTTGTTCTTCAATTATTGTGGAATCCTCAGATGGTACCGGGGTAACTAGATCTTGATTCTATACCGGTGGATTTGGTCTAGGTTCATTTGTCACAATTTTTATTGCCGAGTCAGAGTCTATATACCTTGAAGATCCTTTGAATTGTTCATCAATATTTACATTTGTACTCTCAACAATTTTCTGCAATCTCTTCTTAAAACATCTACATGCCTTGCTCTTAGATGAATAAACAAGAAATATTCCTTCATCACTTCTAGGATCAAATTTTCCAATATACTCATCTCTTCTAATATAACATTTACTTCCAAAAATTCTAAAATATTTGAGAGTAGGAGTATTAACAAACCATAGTTCACGAGGGGTCTTACCGGTTTCACCTTTGATGTGAACTTTGTTGAATGTATAGACCGATGTGCTGGCTACTTCTCTCCAATACACGTGGTAAATTTGGTTCTGATAACATACTTCTTGCTGCATCCAAGATAGTTCTGTTTATCCTTTCAACAACTCCATTCTGATGTGGTGTCTGCGGTGCTGATAGCTGTCTTCTGATTCCATTCATTTCATAGAATGTATTAAAGTCCTCAGATGTGAATTCTCCTCCTTGATGTGATCTTAAGCATTTGATTTTCTTACCAGTTTCATTTTCAAACATTGCTTTGAATAGTTTGGACTTTCCAAGTGCTTCTGATTTTTCTATGAGAAAAGTAAACCAACAAATTCTAGAATAGTCATTAATGATTAGCATAAAATAACTATCACCTTGTAAGATTTTAGTTCTAGCTGGACCACATAGATCAGTGTGAATCAAATCAAGAGCTTTATTAGATTTTTCTAGAATACTTTTGAAAATAGGTTTAACTTGTTTTCCAAATTGACATTCCTTACATATTGTATTCTAAGGTTTGACAATTTTAGGTAGATCTCTAACTACCTTAGTAGTACTGATCTTTACCATGCAATCAAAGTTTACATGACAGAGTCTCTTATGCCATAACCAACTTTCATCTATATGTGCAACCAAGCATGTCTTTTCACTATTATTCAAATGAAAGATATTACCACTAGTCTGATTACCGGTTGCAATTTCCAGACCAGTTCTATTCATGATTTTTCATTTTCTATTTTTAAATTGTAACTGAAATCCTTTCTCAACTAATTGACCAACACTTAAAAGATTATGCTTTAATCCTTCAACATAGTAAACATTGTTAGTGTTATGCTTACCATCAAGAGATATTGTACACTTACCTTTGATTGAACAGGCTTTGTCATCTCCAAATCTTACTAAACCTCCATTGTATTCTTGAAAGTTCAAGAATTTACATTTGTCTCCTGTCATATGATGTGAGCATCCTGAGTCAATGATCCATTCATCCTTTACTTAAACTTTAGCTGCGAGGGCTTGTTCTACCCATTGAGTAGTAGGTGCCAGTTGATCTTCTATTATAGCAACAAAAACCCATCCATTGTCTGTCGGATCCTCATCAAAATCATCAGTCACACCTTCATCAGCAATGTAACAAGATTTGTCTTTGTTCTTATTTAATCTATATCTCTGATATTTGGGATTAGGCTTGTATGTCCTTCTAGCTTCTTCTCTTAGTCTAGCATGTGTATCAGGGCATCTCAAAGCCATATGACCAATCTTATTGTAGTTAAAACATTTAAAGGGTTCTTTACCTTCATACTTACTTCCAATTGGACCATTAGACATTTTCCTTGCAAATAGTGCTTCAACTTCTTCAAATTCTTCATTTTCTTTCCTACTTTCTTCAAGTTCTCTTGCATAAAAGGCTTTCCAATTAGATTTGTCAAATGATGGAGTAGATGATGTTGATGTTTTAAAGGCTAAATCTTTCTTTATAGTAGCAACATGACCAAATTCTTCAATTTCAAAAGCTGAAAGTTTCCCAATCAATGTATCCCTAGTTACTGATGTATTAGGCATTGCTCTTAACTCATTTATAGTAGTAGCCTTCATTTTATATGCTGATGGAAATCCTCTTAATATTTTTGAAACAATTTCATCCTCACTTAAGGTTCCTCCACAACATTTAATACCTAGAACAATTTCATTTACTCTTTCCATAAAAGAAGAAATCCTTTCATCTTCTTCCATTTTCAGATGTTCATACCTAACCCAGAAGCTTTCAAGTTTTGCAATTTTGACTGTGGAATCTCCTTCATTTAGTATTTCCAAATGATCCCAAATAGCTTTAGCAGTAGACCTATCTGATAATCCCATGATTTGTTGATCTGATAATGTGCTCGAAAGTGCTTCTCTTGCTTTGCAATCATTTTCCTCATCTTTAGCCAAGGTAGTTGGACTGGGCTGACCAAGTACAGTAGTAGTGTAACCTTTCTTTGTAACTTCCTAGATGTCTTTACCAATGCAATTTAGATGTGTCTCCATTCTGGTCTTCCATATGCCATAGTTGGTTCCATGAAGTTTAGGACTGTCCTTCATAAAATAATTAGTAGACATTGGATCTCCTCAAGTTGTTAAACTTCTGCAAAAGAGGACCTTGCTCTGATACCAATTGTTTGGTCTCGGAGACAACTAAGATTGGGGGGTGAATTAGTTGTCAACTAATTTCAAACCAAAAACAACTTAACCAACTTAATGCTTAATACAGGTAAAACAGTTAAGTATGTCAGTAGACAATTTTAACAGTTAATTGTTATACCGATAAAGATTAATGCATGAAACATAAACACAAAGTCATCCACAACAAATGACACCAATATTTGTATGTGGAAACCCTGCAAGGGAAAAAACCATAGTGGGAAACCTTACCCAGAATCAGATGATACTACTACAGATAGTAAGTGTACATAAATGGGGTCTGCACATGCAGAAATGCCAATAGTCTAGAGCTCACTGCTCAATCACAAAATGGGAGTCACACTGACTACAGTTGGATGGTTAAATCCAATATGAATATACTACACAAAATAGCATCTTCATATGCTAAATTCAGTACTGATGTAACGCTGATATGCTTTCACAAAAACCTAGCTTCACTTTCAAATGATGTCTTCATGTATAGCTCTACTTAATCTCACATATACCTTCACACAATTATTTTTTGCACTCCCCATTTGATCTTACAAATAAGATCTTACCTTTATACCATAACCTAAGACCAATTTTAGTAGGTCAGCTCTACAAGATATTACAATAAAAACATTTTACAAATAATATAATATCCGATGCAATAACTGATTGAACATGTTGGCTTAATGCATTTATAACAATAATTAATCATTTCCATAGTGTGCCATGCTGATCTAGAAAAGATAAACCTATCGGTGTAACCCTAGGTAACCTTGGACCTATTTGCCGGTAAAAGAAAATATGCAAATATGAATATACCAATGATTAATTCATTAAGATAAGATGTCCACATGATGTCTTTGATATTACCAAGTGTCTTCCATATTATTTCAAGTATCGATGATCAATATATCCTACTGGTGAACCATATACCAGTAACTGTGCAGTAGTTACTTGCTTGCCAGTGAATGTTGCTGGATCTCCAAAGTGCTAGTGTTTTAGTAGGTGTTGACATCAATGACAAAACCATACCAAAATACCAACACATTGGCAGTATGTCCTTCTTTAAGATAGTTAAAACAAACAAGTTTAAACTTTTGCTTACCTTTATCCTTTGATGCTAGTTGTTTCTTCGATGCTTCAGCATTTGCACTAGAGGTCTCACCTTCCTTATGATCGGAATAACCAAGTCCATCAGTATTCTTGATAGGTCTGGTAGATTCAAGCTTTTTCTCTAGCTTAACAGTACTCTTGTTGACCTTAGCAAGTATTTCCTTTGACTCAGAGAATTCTTTGGAAAAAGAAACATTTGCTTCCATCAAGTTTGCATTCTCAGAGATGGCTATGTTTAGTTCTCCTTGCATGTCTTCCTTTTCCACTTTTCTTGCATGGAGTTGAGAAGTTAGGGCAGTGATCTCTTTCTTTAGCTTGAATATTTCATGATCTTTGTCTTTTACTAGATCTTCAGCTTTCCTCCAGTTCTCAAGCTCTTGGCACATTCGAATAGTCAGTCCTTCCAACTCTTTTCTCAGGTTGGAATTGGATTCATTCATCTTTTCTACTTCTTGAATTAGGGCTTCCATGTCCACTTCATTAGAAGAACTATTTTCAGATAGCTCCATCAGTTTTTCAGCATGTTCTCTCCTTTTTGCTTGAGAGGCCTTATATTTGACCATAAGATCATCATAGGCTTGCTCAGACTGAGTGAGCTGATGAGTAAGTTCCCTCATAGTGTATTCCCCCATATCTCTTTCCAAGTGGTTAAACTTATAGAAAGGTTGGCTTTGATACCAATTGATGAATACTAAGAGCGGGGGAGGGGGGGTGAATTAGTATGCCAAAAATCACTGTACTTAAACACTTTACTAGACTACTAGTAAACCGGTAAAACAGTTTAGCAAACAAACCAGTTAGCACACATGCAAACCAAATAGTAAATAATGCATTCACCCATAGAAGCACAAACACCATAACACAAGAGATTTTGACATGGAAACCCAAATGGGAAAAACCATAGTGAGATGGAACTCACAAGTAACTATCTGTAGAATAGGAACCAGACTGGTTAAGGTCATATAATGTTCTTCACCAAAACAGATCCTGTTAGGAATCTCAATCTCTATTAGGAGACAAGTTCGATTAAAGACTACCTTACAAGAGGATTTTAGATCCACAGATGTGAACTGCCTTATTAGAGGATTTACAAAAGGCTTTTGGGCCTACCCAGTTAAGGGCTTCAAACTTGTCGAAGATGTGAGTAATCAACAAGTGAGTGATCTAGAAAATAGCATAGATTGCTTGGTTAGATCCTTCATAGCTCGTTCCTAATGCATTACAGCATTACTTCAATCTTCAACACATTCACACTCTACTTTCTCTCACAGACTTGAACTTCTCTTCTGTGTTTTTGCTTACAAGAACTCTTCAACCACCTTGAACCCTTGCAACAACCTAAAACCCTAGACATGATGTCCTTATAAAGGAATCTAATTTCATGTTGGTCCAATAGGATTACAATAAAATTTCCTAGGTTCAATGCATCTAGACATATTCTGGTAACACGACACAAAAAGCACCGCTAGAGTGTCGGTACCACAAAACAATCGGTGGATGGTAACTCATCACAAAATGCCAGTTGGTAACTCATCACAGAGTATAACTGGTTCATACGGAATACTGGTTTAAGAAAAATACCAGTTGCCAGTTTGACAAAGTGAAGACTGGGAAATATGAGTTGTACCACTTCATTCTTTCGTACCACTTGGGGTCTTCATACTACTTCAGATCGGTAAACACTTTCTACAAAACACTGATAGTCTAAAAACTATAATACATCATACCGGTTGGATCAAATATCAGTTTAGCTTTAACTTATACATACAAAAAGTGATCTCAAATCAAGTGTGTGTCCATCAATGACAATCACAACATCAATCATAAAAAATGCCAACATAAGTGAGATTTAGATATCTAATGAGATATAAATAAATATGAAGATAGATCTATAGGGAGATAGAGATAGAGGGGACAAGATAGAGAGAGAAAGGAGGTGATAGAGATACGTAATAAATATGTATAGGTAGGATAAGGTAGATGAGGGAGATAAATAGAGAGAAGAGAGATTAGGAGAGAGATATAGAAATAAGGAGTGACAAGGATGGAGTGGGAGGGAGAGATATGAATAGAAAGAAGGAGATATATGAAGAGATGGTTGTAACTTGGGAATTTATTTATCTAGATGGGATGAGAAAAGAAGTGAGATAAGTATAGAAGGAAGAGATGTATAAAAGATATTAATAGAATTATAGATCGATAAGTGATAGATAAAGGAGGTGATAGGATGAAAAAAGGAGACTTTGTATGCAAAATTTCTGAGTATTTAAAGTTTTAAAAATGAAGGATTAACTTTAAATTATTATAATTAATTTTTTATTTATAATATAATTAAATTACCTTATCCATTTTATAGGTCTCTAAATTACCTTTCTAGTGCCTATAAAAGATTGAAATTTTGATAAGAAATGCAAACGTTATGCCCTTTTTACTAAAGTATACTTTTTATGTTGAGCAAAATGGATATCCAATTTGAAAAAACATGACATCACAATAGTGACATCACAAATAGGATATCTGATTTGGTTTGGTATTACCAAACCAAATTCAAATTTTGGCTAACCCAAAGAAAAAGTCAAACCGGATTTTGGCATGTTTGGCAAAGTTGAAAATGCATTTTTTTCCCCATTGCCACTTTTTGGACCCCCATGATCCTGCACATACCCATAGAATAATTGGTCTTATGTTAGGAAGGGTAAATGAGATAATCAAGGAGACCCAAAAGGAATTAGTTAAGTTCTTTGAAGAGAACCATGGTTTTTATACTTCACCGAAATCTAAGACAGATACTGTAGACATCCCAGTTGAAGGAAAAGGAAAGGGTATTATGGATACTTCACCCTCAATTTTGAAAAACATTAAGATAGTGGAAATTGAGCTCCCAAGAGATACAAATGTATAGACAAATGTTGAGATATAGGAAAATACAAAGAGTGTAAAGGTTGATAATGAACAAGTTACTAATGTTGAGGACAATAGTCCTTTGGATACAAATGTATAGGATGAGGTTAAAGTTCCTAGGGAGGAACCAACAGTTACTCAGACTACACCAAGTGGCAAAGCCACCGGTGCAAGTGAGGAAGATACAAAGGTTAATGTTAGGATAACTGGTGGACAACTAAGAGGGGGGGTGAATTAGTTGTCAATAGATTATATTAATCAAACCACTTTATAACCTTTAATCGGAGCACATAAACATTGAATACTGGAATAGCATAAACAAATACAGGTAAGCAATAAAACTTAAGAATGAAACAGAGAATTAACATAATGCAACCATAACACATAAAACCATGATTTGTATGTGGAAAACCTGGTAAGTGGAAAAACCATAGTGGGAAGCCTACCCACAATCAGATGATACTTCTGCAGAAAGTATGTGATACAATAAGGGGCCTGCACATGCAAGAAGGCACACTATCTAGAGCGTACTGCTCATTACAAAGGAGTCTCACTGACTACAAAGAGGATATGATATTTGACCTTACTTAAACCCAATTTGATCACCTTTGATCAACCAAATCTCCTTCGCATATGATATTGCATTTCACGACCATGACCATTGCCACCATGATCTACAATGAGATCTTACATCAATTTATACAAACCCTAAGGCCTAAACCAATTAGATCGGCCACCTAAAAGATATTACAATAAGATCATTACATATATCCATATTACAATGATATGCCATGTCAGCTTTAGAAAAAAACAACATTAACCAATCCATAAAGTATCCCGGTAACGTGTAGAGAACACATTAAAATGATATCGGTCCATAACCTAGATAGGTACTAGACCTAATCTAGCTCCACCATGCCAAAGCGATGTCTCCAATTTTTTGAGCCACAATCAAGGATCACCTTCTACATCCCGAGTTCCATCTAGAAGCTGCACCAACATCACTTATACATCCTATCAAATATTCTCAGTAAAAGCTCTACTGGTAAAACCTTAAACTCTTACCGGTAACACTAGTTCTTCTACCGGTAACCAAAACGTGTCTGCCAATAACCAACCATAATAACTAGTGTTGACATCAATGACAAAACATCAATGCAACAAATAATCAATTCCATCATGTTGCCAACAATCTCCCCCTTTGGCATTGATGGCAATACTAGATGTGAAAAAGAAAACATCTAAGTGCCAAGAAATGCTAAACATTTTTCATAGAAGACATAACAATGAAAAATTGAAAAATCCCATCAACTCCCCCTAAGGAGTGTAATCCAATCTAAAACTAATCTGAATTTTTCACATATAACTCTCCCCCTTTGACATCAATGCCAAAGATATGACATAGATATAAAAATTATGTGAATCTCAAAGCGGACTACTCTCCTTGAGTAGTAGCACCACTAGATCAACCCAGAGCAAAGGATAAAGTTGATGATGCATACCAGACTGATGGTCTGCTCCATCAATTAAGTTTCTACCTGAGGGGTAAATACCCCTAACCTATCTCTCAAATACTCAAATGATTCCTTAGACAACAATTTCGTGAATATATCTGCAATCTATTCTTTAGTGTTCACATAAACCAATTTGACTTCCTTTACTTCCACCTTGTCCTTCCAAAAGTTATATTTTATTGATATGTTCTTAGTCTTAGCATGAAATACTAGATTCTTAGACATGTCAATAGCTACAGAGTTATCACAATAGATAACAACCTACTCACTATAATTTACCTTGATATCCTTCAAAATTTGCTTCATCCACAAAACTTGAGTGCAATTAGTTGCTGCTACAACATATTCAACTTTTGTAGTAGAGTAGATAAAGAAATGCATGACTCTTTTTTGATGATCCACGAAACCAATTTCTTTCCAAGAAAGAAAGCTCCATACAAGTTCTCTTCCTTTCATTAGTATCTCCTGCCCAATTTGAATCTATATATGCACATAAAGTGAATTTATCATCTCTAGAATATCATAAGCCACATTCTATTGTTCCTTGCAAATATTGAAATATCCTCTTTACTGCACATTCATGATTTTCTTTAGGATTACTTTGATATCTTGAAACAATACTTATTGCATTCATAATATCTGGTCTAGTCTGAGTTAGATATAACAAGACACCAATCATAGACTTATACCTTGTCGAATTTACCGATGCAGATATGTCTTTGATAGACAATTTCTCACTTGTCACCATAGGAGTTCTTACCGATTTGGAATTATCCATAGAAAACTTATTCAACAATTCCCTTAGATACTTAGTTTGATAGATAAAAATGCCTTTGTCAGTTTGAGTAAGTTGCAAACCTAAAAAAAATCTCATCTCACCAATCATGGACATTTCAAATTCATTCTTTATATTATTAGAGAATTCCATGCACAATTTATCTTCACCTCCAAAAATGATATCATCAACAAATACTTCAATAATCAAAATATCACCATCAGCGATCTTGTAATATAAATTACTATCAGTGTTGCCTTTAGTAAAACCAAGCTTCAAAAGATATTTATCTAACCTTGCATACCAAGCTCTAGGATCTTGTTTCAATCCATATAATGCTTTCCTTATCCTACAAACCATATCTTTATCATCTGTCAGTGAAAATCTATTAGGCTACTCAATGTATACTTCTTCGTCAAGTTAACCATTCAAAAATGCACATTTAACATCCATTTGATAGACCTTATAGTTCTTGTAAGCTACATAGGCAATAAATAGTCTAAAAGCTTCAATTCTAGCTATAGATGCAAATGTCTCACCATAATTAGTTCCTTCCATTTGATAATATCATTTACAAACCAGTCTAGCCTTGTTTCTTACAACTTGACCATCCTGGTTTAGTTTATTTATAAAAACCCATTTAGTTCCAATAGGATTCTTATTTTTACATAGGGGAACTAAAGTTCAAGTGTTATTCTTCTCTATCTGATCTAAGTCATCTTCCATATCCTTTAACCAATGTTAATATTTATAAGCTTCAATAATAGATGCTGGTTCAATTTGAGAAATAAGACATACCTCTTCATTTTTCAATCTTCTTCTTGTCATAACTCCCTTGTTCCTATCTCCAATGATTTTATCTTCAGAATGATTTAATCTTACATACCTTGGTGTCTTCTGAACTTCAGGTTCATTATTTTGATCATCAATCACAGTTGAATTTTCTGATTGTACTGGTGTAACTGTCTCAGTGTCTTGTACCGGTTGAGGAATTTTTGGTTCAGTTACGATCATTTCCACTGTCGGTTCCTTGTCATATGATATAGATTGATTTTTTTATAGATCATCCACTTTCACATTAGTGCTCTCCACAACTTTATGATACCGATAAACCAAAAATAAGTCAATAAACAGGAATAACAATAACCACATGAAAAACACACCATAACATAGTAGTTTAATGAGGAAACCCAGTGTGGGAAAAACCTCGGTGGGATTTGTGACCCACAATATTCATTTACTAGCCAATAAGGGAATATTACTACTTTACAAGAGGGGCCTGCACATATAGGAAGGCCAAGTGCCTAGAGCTCACTGCTCAATTACAAAGGAAGTCACACTGACTTAAAAAAATGGATTATACAAATCCAATGTCTTGTACTACTTCAAATTAGCATCTGCTATGCCAAATCCAGTATTGGTTTTAGCTCTACTTCATACATAAACCCTGAACCTATAATTTTCCTATTAGGTTTTCATAATTTCACCTATTACCTTCTACATAAATGTTCTACAATGATATCATACATATATGAGTCATATTACAACTCACCATGTCGGCTTACAATGATTTTACAATTAATTATGAAATATATTATCAGCAAAATTCCTGTCGGCCAGAGTGTTGGTATCCATCCTTTCACTATTGGTGTTCTGTGTGCCGGTGTAGAGTTTGTCCTTGCTAGTGCCAGTATATTTGTTTTGCTAGTATCATATGATTGCAAGGTTGCCATCAATGACAAAACATTCAATCACCTACAATTCCTCATTGGAGTGTGCATTTGCCAACAATCTCCCCCTTTGGCATTGATGGCAACACGCATGAAAAAAATAAAAAAGTGTTAAAAAATGATATCCAAAAATAGTCTGCCAAAAATGTCTTACCAAAACTGTGTGCTCCCCCTGAGCAGATGAACCATTTTTCTCATTCGTCTACTCCCCCTTTGACATCAATGACAAAGTTTGTTAGTGGAGTCCTGCCTGAATTTTTGTAACTGGTGGGTTACAATCTGAAAAATGTCTATCAAAACTAGATTTATTCCATTGCTGAATGTTTTGCAGTATTTTATGGCTTCTTGAGTCCTCTGCAATGTACCGGTGAGTATGTGCATTTTTTCTTCCAGTGTCTTTAGTCCAAGACCCAGAGCCTCAAATATTTCTTTTCTCAAAGAAATAAGATACTCTAGTCTTGGACCAAGTCTGCATTTTAAGTCCTTTGCTTTGTCCTTTATTCTTTATTTTTCATTTTCCAGTTTCTTGATTTTCTCTTCTTGCTCTACAATTTTCTTCTCTAATTCCAAAATGAGTCTTATGTTCCAATTAGATTATCAACAATATTATTAATCTTATCCTGTGCTTTTCTGATTTCTTTGTTAAGATCCTCTATTAATACATTTGTTTTGCAAGTGTCCCTGTACAATTTCTTGAAGTCAAGAATGATTTCACTGAGTTCCAGTAAAAGAGTATCCATTTCCTCTTTGTTCTTATTCATAATTTTCATAAAGAATTTTTCTTTCTCTTTTATCATTCTTTCCTTAAATGTATCCTCATTTATTTTTTCCAGTGTTATTAGGTTGCCAGTTATATACTTAGACAATGTGTCTAATTGGCTCAAAGAATCTTTATTCTCAATACTGCACTTTGGTGCTATCATCTTCAAAATTGGTAAAGTGTTATCTATAGCCTTATAGGCTTGTGCATTGCACTCTATTATTTTCTTTATTGAATCTAATAAGACCTCAGTTACATTAGTAGGTTTGACTTCTGTTAAGCTTGTACCGAATGTTTGTCCAACAATTTTTACAATCTGTAATCCATCGGTTGTAGTTGTAGCTTTGATTTCCTCTTTCTCTAGAGGATTTTTTTGGGTTTGCATTTCTACAAACAAAATTTTAGGCTTTTCATTTTGGGTCGGTGGCACTGTCTCTGTCTGTACCTATGAAGGAGCCTATTGCTTTACCTATTTCTCTGTGTTGTCCACTACTGGATTTTCCTCTGCGTTGCTTGTTGTTGGTGACTTAGTTGGTTTTTCAGTTTCAGTAGTTTACGATGGCTTACTAGATGCATCAGTATGCACATCTATGGTTTTTGTCTTTCCAGTGTCTGGGGGTTCACTTGACCCTTCAGTTTGTTTTAGTTCCCTAATTTTAATGTTTTCTATTGCAATATTTCCTGTCGGTGGCTCTGTTGCCACATCTTATTTCTCAATAGATTCCTTATCCACCACAATATTAACTTCTTGAGTGTCAATTTTCACTGTATATAACACCTCAGAATCAGGATTTGTATCCTCACATGCTGTGTCCATACTCTCAGTTGCTGGTTGATTGTCACTAGTGTCCACCAGTGGAGTATCCAGAGGTGGTGGCGGTAAGTTGTCTGTTATCTTTATACTGGGAGGTCCACCTACCTTACCTTTTCCTTTGTCCCTGTCCTTTTGATATACCTTGAAGGTTTTAGGTTTTTGATACTCTTCCTATTTCTCCTTTTCTACCAGGAATATGTCCCATGCATATGATGTTTCCTCTGTTACCCGATTCACTCTTCCTGCCATCAATGCTACATGTCCATGAGCAGTTGAGAATACTGATCGGTTAGCCTCAAAGATTAATTGATCTATCTCATCAGGTGAGTTAACAGGGTGCACTGCAAGTAGTTTTTCAATCTTTATCTTCTTATCTAGCTCAACAATAGCCACTCTTCTAGCTTCTAGTCTATTATATATATCTAATGGTATTTCATCAACAACTTGCATCAAAATTTTTTTGAAAATATCTAAGTGTAAGACTACATGGTTCTCTACTTTCTCTTTGTCATCAGCGGATAGTGTGTGATATAATTTGTTGATGTTCTTCAACTTTCCATCCTCTGTAATTTCACTGAGAAGTTTATCAATGGATGAAATAGTTTGTTGTATCTTCTTCTTAGGAGTCATCTTCTTTTTCTTTGGAGTTAATTTCTTTGCTAGTGGCCTCACTGCTTGTTGCTTCTGTCTTATCCTCTTTGGTGTAGGAGAAGGTGTCGGTGAAGGCTTTCTTTTCCCTTCAACTCTCCTAAATACAATAGGTATGTCACTTTCTGAAGAAGTTCCAACCAGTGAAAGGTGAGTTTCCTATTGAAGTGCTTCCAACTCACTTTCAGTTATATTGGTTTATTTTAGCACATTTTGTTTAATAGCTTTTGCCTATTAGGTTCCTTTTCTAATAGTTACCTCAACCTTTTTAACTCTTTTCCTTGATTTAATTTGGCTTTCTATAGTTTTAGCATTACCAAATACTTTTTCTTCTGATTCTTTAGGAGCTTCTAGGAGGACTTTTGCATAAGTTTCTATTATGTTGTCATCAGTCTCATACCCCATTTTAGTTACCTAGATGGTTCTAGGAATAACTACCTCCATCAAAATTTCATCTTGCTTTATTACAAAATAGATTTCCTTTTGGTACTTATCCACAATAGCTTGTGATAGCCTTACTCTTTTTTTCATTCGAGCCTTTAGTGCTTGAAAGTGCTTATTTATGGTTTTCTCCCTGTTCTCTCCCATATTGTTCAACAATTCTGATAGTTGTTTTCCTACCGGTATATCAAATCCCAAATCTTTAGCACCAATACTAGGTACTTGTTTGGTTATGTATAGCATTAGACAAACAAGTAGGTTTCCAAATCTGAATGTTCCTTTCTTTTCCCTTTTGATCTTTCCTAGATTGTCTATTAGCTCATCTTTATATGTCTATCCTTGTATTATCATTTACCATATCATTGTTGGAAAATGCACACTCCAATGAGAAATTGTAGTTGATTGAAGGTTTTGTCATTGATGGCAATCTTGCAATCATATGATACCGGCAAGATAATATACCAGCACCAGCAGCGACAGACTCTATACCAGCACACATGACATTGGTAGACAAATGAAGGATACTGGCACCTTGGCCGACAAGAATTTTGTTTATAATGTATTTTGTAATTAATTGTAAAATCATTGTAAGCCAACATGGCAAGTTGTAATATGACTCATATATGTATGAGATCATTGTAAGACATTTTGAAAGGAAAAACATATGTGAAATAAGGCAAACCTAATATGCGAATTATAGGTTAAGGGTCTATGTATGAAGCAGAGCTAAAACCGGTACTAGATCTAGCATAGCAGATGCTAATTTGAAGTAGTACAAGACATTGAATTTGTATAATCAATTTTGTAAGTCAATGTGACTTCTTATTTTGTATTTGAGTAGTGAGCTCTAGGCACTTGGCCTTCCTGCATGTGCAAGCCCCTATTGTAAGAGTAATATTCACTTATTGGCCAGTAAGCGAATATTGTGGGTCACAAATCCCACTGAGGTTTTTCCCACACTAGGTTTCCTCGTAAACTACTGTGTTATGGTGTGCTTTGTTAGGAAACTCATAGATACTAAGAGGGGGGGATGAATCACTATCTAACCGATTATTAGAATTTCTCCACTTAAAACATGTAAAATATATTGTAACAGTGTACCGGTATGCAAGAAATATTGCAATAAATAGAAATGAAAGAAACCACATGAAAATCACACCATAACACAATGGTTTAATGAAGAAACCCAGTGTGGGAAAAACCTCAGTGGGATTTGTGACCCACAATATTCACTTACTGGCCAATTAGAGGATATTACTTACAATAGGGGCCTACACATGCAGAAAGGCTAAGTGCCTAGAGCTCACTGCTCAAATGAGAAGTCTCACTAACTTACAATATGGATTATACAAATCCAATAACTTGTACTGCTTTACAATAGCATCTTCAATGCTAGATTTAGTACTAGTTTATACTTTGTTCTTTACATATACCCCTTAACCTATATTTCGCATAATAGGTTTGCCTAATCTTTTTTTCCTTACTTTTCCACTTACATCACTTCCTTACAAAATGTCCTACAATGACTTCTTATATATATATATAAGTCATTTTACAATGATATCAAGTCATCTTACAAAGTTTATCAAGTCATATACAAAAATGTAATATAACAAAAATCATGTTGGCCTCTGTGCTGGTATGCTTCCTTTCTCTATGCCGGTGCCGGTGTTCTGAGTGCCAGTGTAGAGTGTGTTCTGCTAATGCTGATGTAATGCCTTGCCAGTGCCATAGGATTGTAAGGTTGCCATCAATGAAAAAACCTTCAATCACATACAATGTCTCATTGGAGTGTGTATATGCCAACAATCTCCCTCTTTGGCATTGATGGCAACACTCATGAGAAATTTCAAAAGTGTATCCAAAAATGTGAAGTCCAAAAAATGTTACCAAAAATGTGTGCTCCCCCTGAGCATATGATTCCTGTGATATTTGAATTTTCTCATACCACTACTCCCCCTTTGGCATCAATGACAAAGGTTGTCAAGATGTCAGTAGAGTTTGTAGTTTCAACCTTGTAACTGGGTAGTTAGAATTTGAAATAGATCTGCCAAAATCAAGTTTATACTCTCCATAAACTTTTTACTATCTCTTATTGTTGTCTCTGTTCTTTTAGCTATACCGGTGAGATGCTGCAAATGATCTGTTGGTGTTTTTTGTCCCTGTATCAGTGCCTTAGATATTTCCTTCCACAATGATGCTAGATAGTCCAATCTTGGACTCAGTTTTAATCTCAGATGCTTTGCCTTATTCACTATTCTCTCCTTTTCTCTTTCTAATTTAAGTGATTCTTCCTCAAAATTTGTTATCTTTTGCTCAAAAACTGATAATGTATCAGGTGAGTTAACAAAATTATCTGCAAGTTTATTGATTTCATCTTGTATCTTGCTTATTTTCTTATCTATGTCTATAGTCAAAAAGTTTTTCTTATAGGTGTCTTTGTACAGAGATTTGTATTCTTTCAATAAGTTACACTGTTCCGGTAGAAGTGTTTCAAAATCCCTGGTACACTTCTTTATCTGCTCATCAAAGAATCTTTGTTTTTCAATTTTCAATTTATCCTTCAATGCCTCTTCCTTTATTTTCTTAATGTTCTCTGTGATATATTTACACAAGGTATCAAGTTGTCCTAAAGAATCTTTATTGTCTATATTACAGTTATGAGCAATTACCTTCAAGATTGGTATGGTCTCATCTATTGCCTTATAAGCTTGTGAGCTACAATTTGTTATCCTTTTAATTGAATCTAACAGTACTTCAATCACATTAGTTGATTTGTAGCCTGGTGATGAGGAACCTACATTCAGAGTACTACCGATGGAAGCAACCAAGCTTGTATTGACCTTTGGTAGGTCTGTTTATGTTTGCATTTCCTTAAGCAATGGTTTTTCTACTTCTCCAATTGCCGGTTGCACTGTTTCCTCATGACCCTATTCCTGTACCTATTGTTGTTCCTGTTCCTGAGCCTTTTACTCTATTTGTTGCATTGTCTCAGTCTGAGTCTGAGTTTCTACCTATTGCTCTTTGACATCTATCGGTTTCTCTTGTGTGATTTTAGTTTGCTCATCTACCAGAGGCTCACTAGCCATGTCAGTCTTATCAGTTGTATTTTTGTCTACCACAATGTTGATCTTTTGAGTATCAACATCCACTATATATAAGACTTCAGGATTAGGATTGACATCCTCTACATTCATACTTTCAACTATCAGGTGATCTTTTGTAGCTATTATTGTTACCGATGGAGTAATCAAAGGAGGTGGGGGTAAGTTATCTTTAACCTTGATACTAGGTGGTCCACCAACTTTACCTTTACCCTTGTCTCTTTCTTTCTGATATACCTTTATAGGTTTGTGGCTCATGTATTCTTCCTTTTTATCTTTTTCCACTAGGAAAATATCCCATGCATTTTGTGTCTCCTTAGTCACCACATTAACTCTTCCAACCATTAAAGCAATGTGTCAGTGTGTAGTAGAAAATACTGATTAGTTGGCTTCAGCAATTAAGTCATCAATTTCTTTGGGTGAATTCACTAGGTATACGGCAAGTAGCTTTTCTATCTTTATTTTCTTATCAAGTTCTATTACTTCTTGTCTCCTTTCTTCCAATTTCTTAAACAGTTCATCTGGTACTTCATCTACAACTTCCATCAAAAATTTCTTATACATGTCCATATGCAATATAACACCGTTTTCTACTTGTTCTTTTTCATCAGCTTTCAGAGTGTCATATAATTTCTGTATATTCTTCAGTTTCCCTTCCTCTGTAATTTCATTCAATAGTATGTCAAGAGGGGCCATGTCCTTATTTGTCCTCTTCTTCTTCTTGGGTGTCAGTTTCTTCTTTGGTGTAGCCTTTCTTATCAGAGATCTCACTGCTTGTTGTTTTTGTCTTGTCCTCAAAGGTGAGGGTGTGGTTGCCGGTGAGGGATCTCTTTTCCTTACAACTCTCTTGAAAGTTGCAAGCATGTCATTCTCTAAAGATGTGCCTATCGGTGATAGGTGAGTTTCAGGTTGTGGAGCTGCTAACTCATCCTCTATTATACCCATTTTTTCCATTACTTTATCCTTCATTTCCTTTGCTTGCCTAGAACCTCTTCTTACAACTGCCTCAACCTTTTTCACTCTCTTCTTAGATTATATTTGGCTTTCAATAGTTTTTGCACTACCAAATACTTCTTCCTTAGGTTCTTTAGGGGATTCAAGAAGTGCTTTAGCATATGTCTCAATTATATGATCATTTGTTTCATAGCCCATCTCTGTTACCCAAATTGTCCTAGGGATGACTGCTTCCATCTAGATCTCATCCTTCTTAATTACAAAGCATATGTTATCCTTATATTTGTCAACAATATTTTGTGATAATCTGATTATTTTCTTCATTTTGGCCTTAAGTGCTTGAAAATAGTCTTGGATATTCTGATCCTTATCTTCTCCCATATTGTTGAATAGTTTTGTTAGCTGTTTACCTACTGGTATATCATATCCAAGTTCTTTGTAGCCTATACCGGGAACTAATTGAAATACAGGCCTAGGTCTTTTTACAACTTAGACAACAGTAGGGTTTGCTATATATTCAAGTGCAGAGGTGGATACCATGATAAAATGCCTTTTACTGCCTTTAGGATGGATTATTGCTTGAAGTGTTCTTGCCTCTTGCTCGAAATGCCTTAGCTTGGAATCTTCGCGCTCTTCATAGGTTTGGAATCTCAGTGAAATGAAATGGAGCCAAAACCATAAATTTATAGGGTTAATTTTCCATCTACCACATTAAATGCATGTCGGTTAAGTATTCACTTAACATTGTCTACCGATAATGAAGTAATTTCCAACTTCTCATCTCTAACTGAGGGAATAATAGCACATGTGTCATTAGATCACCAAACCCTCAAGGACACATTCTTCAATTTGATGAAGAGCTTCCTTCCAGTGGAGCATCACTCTGTCCTACTGGTGAAGCATCACTTTGTCCTGCTAGTGAAGCATTGACTGGTTCTACCAGTGGAGGAGTATTCCCAATATTTAGATCAGCTTTTCCAATCCATTGTTTTGAGAATTCTTGCTTAACCTCTTCAACTTTTTCTTTACCTTTCAAGCTAGAACTTTTGTTGTCTGTCAATGATCCTTTACTTCTATAGAAGTTTGCAATATGCCCAATCTTGTTACATGCATAAAAAGTTACATTATTCTTCTAAATAGCTTTCCCATTACCTATGTTGGTTTGTGTTTTGCATTGATTAGATAAATGTCCAAATCTTCCACAAACATAACATCTCACATTCATTTTGCAATTCTCATAATTGTGACCAACTTTGTTGCATTTAGAACATTGACTAGTGGGTGTGTTGATATTCTAATAATTTCTAGATCTACATTCATTTTCTCTATGACCATACTTATTACAGTTAAAGCATTTTCCATTGAATTTATAAGCATTAGGTTGCCTTACTGATTTGCTATGATCCTGTGTGTTTGTAGTACCAGAGCTTTCACCAACTTCAAAGCCAATTCTAGAAGTGTCACCTTTAGGTTTTTGACTCTTTAGAAAAGTGCCAAGTTCCTTTGAGCTTTTCTTGAATTTTTATTTATGTTGATTTGCAGTTTCTAGTTCTCTTTCTAAGACTTCTTTCTGTCTCTTCAGTTCATTGGATTCATTCTGAGTGTGCATCAAATCTGTCTTTAATAGATCATTTTCATAGCTAAGTCTTGTGTTCTCATTTGCTGCATCACTTAGTCTTCTGGTCAATTCTTCTTCATTCTTCTTCCTATCTTCAATCTCTTTACAAAATCTGATAGTCATATCCTACATCTCATTCTTTGTAGTTATGTTCTCCAGTTTCAGCTTACTTAACATATCATTAAATGATTCCTTTTCATCATTCTCATTTTGTATCTTTTCACAATGTTCTCTTCTCTTATTTCTTGCAATAGTAAGATTCTCTTGAAGTGCCTGAATGATATCCTGAGATGCTTTTAGATCATCTTCTAGTTTGATATTTTTCAATTTTTCTGCATCATAGTCTGAGAGAGCTGCTTCAAGTTGCTTCATCAAATTTTCCATCTTTACCGGTGTCAAGATCTTCCTCAAGCTATTAGGCTTCTAAAAATAGAGGACTAGGCTCTGATACCAATTGTTAGGAAACTCACAGATACTGAGAGGGGGGGTGAATTAGTATCTAATCAGTTATTAGAATTTCTCCACTTAAAACATGCAGAACATATTGTAGTAGTGTACCAGTATGCAAGAAATAATGCAATAAATAGAAATGAAAGAAACCACATGAAAATCACACCATAACACAATAGTTTAACCAGGAAACCCGGTGTGGGAAAAACCTCGATGGGATTTGTGACCCACAATATTCACTTACTGGCCAATAAGAGAATATTACTTACAATAGGGGCCTGCACATGCAGGAAGGCCAAGTGCCTAGAGCTCATTGCTCAAATGGGAAGTCTCACTGACTTACAATGTGGATTATACAAATCCAATAACTTGTACTGCTTTACAATAGCATCTTCAATGCCAGATTCAGTACTAGTTTCTGCTCTATTCTTTACATATACCCCTTAACCTATATTTTGCATAATAGGTCTACCTAATTTTTTTTCCTTACTTTTTTGCTTACATCACTTCCTTACAAAATGTCCTACAATGACTTCTTATATATATAAGTCATTTTACAATGATATCAAGTCGGCTTACAAAGTTTTTCAAATAATAAACAAAAAAGTAATATAACAAAAATCCCATCAGCCTCTATGTTGGTATGCTTCCTTTCTCGATGTCGGTGCCAGTGTTCTGAGTATCGGTGTAGAGTGTGTTCTATTGATGCCAGTGTAATGCCTTGGTGATGTAATGCCTTGCTGATTCCATAGGATTGTAAGGTTGCCATCAATGACAAAACCTTCAATCACATACAATGTCTCATTGGAGTGTGCATATGCCAACATGTTTTTCATGTGGTTGTTGTTATCTTTGTTTACTGCATTATTTATGGTTTACCGGTATACTGTATTGATATGTTTTACATGTTTTAAATCAAGTAAATTTTATAACCAGTTAGATACTGATTCACCCCCTGTCTCAGTATCTTTGGGAATCCTAACAATTGGTATGAGAGCCTGGTCCTCTATTTTCAGAAGCCTGATAGATTGAGGAAGATCTTGAAACTAGTAAAGATGGATAACTTGAAGAAAAAATTGGAAATAGCTCTTTCAAACTATGATACTGAAAAATTAAAAAATATCAAACTTGAAGATGATGGGTTATGAGACTGATGATCATATAATTGACACTTATGCTAAAGCAGTTCTAGAAGCACCAAATGAACCAAAGGAAGAAGTATTTGGTAGTGCTGAGACCATAGAAAAACAAATTCAATCTAAGAAGAGAGTGAAAAAGGTTGAGGCAGTTGTGAGAAGAGGTTCTAGATAGGCAAAGGCTATTAAAGAAGATGTATTAAAGAAAACCGGTATCACTGAGGATGAGTTAGGAACTCTACAGCTTGAGACTCACCTATCACCGATAGGCACTTCTTTGGAGAGTGACATACCTACATCTTTCAAAAGAGTTGTAAGGAAAAGAGATCCTTTACCGGCAACCACACCCTCACCTAGGAGAACTAGACAAAAACATCAAGTAGTAAGATCTCCGGTTAAAAAGACTACACCAAAGAAGAAACTGACACCCAAGAAGAAGAAGAGAACAAAACAAAACTTGGCCCCTCTTGACATATTGCTAAATGAAATTATAGAGGAAAGGAAACTCAAAAACATAGGAAAGGTCTATGACACATTGACAGCAGATGAAAAAGAACAAGTGGAAAACAGTGTTATTTTCTACATGGACATGTATAAGAAATTTTTTATGGAAGTGATAGATGAAGTACCGGATGAACTATTCAAAAGACTGGAAGCTAGAAGACAAGCTATTATAGAGCTTGATAAGAAAATCAAAATTGAAAAGTTACTAGTTGTTTATCCAGTAAACTCACCTAAGGAGATAGATGAATTAATTGCAGAAGCCAACTGGTTAGTATTCTCTATTGCACACCGGCATATTGCTTTAATGGTTGGAAGAGTTAATGAGGTAACTGAAGAAATAGAAAATGCATGGGACATATTTCTTGTTGAGAAAGAAAAATAGGAAGAATACAAGAACCCCAAACCAATAAAGGTATATCAGAAGGAGAGAGACAAGGGTAAAGGAAAGGTTGGTGGACCTCTGAGTATCAAAGTTAAAAATAACTTATCCCCATTGCCTCAAATTACATCACCGATAAAAACTACTGAAGATCAACCAGCAGATGAGAGTATGGACATAAAGGATACTAATCCTAATCCTGAGGTACTATACACAGTTGATGTTGATACACAAAAGGTCAACATTGTGATAGACAAAGATACAACCGACAAAATAGACATGGTTAGTGAGCCACTGATAACTGAACAAAATGATCAAACACAAGAGAAACTGATAGTTGATAACACAGAGCAACAAATAGAGAAACAAGCAAAGCAAAAGGCTTCAGAACAAGAACAAGTACAGGAACAGAGTCATGAGGAAACAATACAACTGGCAATAGGAGATGTACACAAACCATTGCTTAAGGAAATGCAAACACAAATAGACCTACCAGAGGTCACAACAAGCTTGGTTACTTCCTCTGTTGGCAGAATTCAGAATGTTGGTTCCTCCTCAGTAGGCCACAAATCAACAAATGTAACTGAAGTACTCTTAGATTCAATCAAAAGGATAACAGATTGTAGTTCACAGGCTTATAAAGCTATAGATGATACTATCATGCCCAAACTTTTGGGCACGAACGGGAATTTTTTTTTTGAAATTCCAACTTAATAACATTTAATTAGCAATTATGAAATGCACTAACAAGTTTTGTCTTAACTACGTGGGAGTTAACTTTAACCACTAACACAAATAGACAAAAATAAATTTAATTAATGCGGAATATTAATTTTCCAAAGAAATTATTATTGTCTCAATGATTTTAAATCACTAAATTAACTTAATTAAAATTCTCTAAAATATTTGGCGAAGGTATTATTAATCTTCAGTAATCAATAAATGTTCTTAGGAACTGATGAAATTAGTCCTAGCACTCTATTTATAATGTCTAAAAATTATATTTCAATAATTAAAATGTGCTTAAATTAAACCGACCTAGGGTAAATTAATTTCACAATGAATATTTACCTATAAGTTTAAATATCTCCCCATAGTCAAAGTTGAGCTTAGTGCCCATAGCTGCCTATAATGCCTTCCAAAAGGAATAAGTGAAGAGGGAATCCCTATCAGAAATAATCTTGTGTGGAACGCCATGAAGTCTGACAATGTCTCGTGAGAACACCTATGCTACTGCTGGTGTAGTGAAAGTAGTCCGAATTGGTGAAAAGTGGGCCACTTTGGTCAACTTGTCAACTGTCACCAAGATGGCATCATGGTGATGAGATGACATAGGAAGACCAATGATGAAATCCATGGATATAGTATCCCACTTCCACTTTGGTATAGCATGAGACTGGAGCAACCCACCTGGATGGCGGTGCTCCGCCTTTACTCTCTGACATTCGAGGCATCGAGCTACTAACTTAGCATTGAGCTGCCACATTCCTGGCCAATGATATAATTGTCTCGAGTCATCATGCATCTTCTTAACTCTGAGATGTGCTGCATAAGGAGCTCTATGAGCCTTCATGATAATGAACTCTTGCAATCCCCCGGAAGAGGGTACATAGATGCACCCTCTATAGTGTAATAGTCCATCAGACTCTAAGGAATAATCCACATATTTTCCTTCTAAAATTCCCTAAGATCGTATCACCTGACAAATCTCTTAATACCATCCATCCTCTAGCAACTGCTGTAGTATATGGTCTCTCAAATCCATGCCCATAGATATGGTGTATACCTTGTGACATCTCCTACTCAAAGCATCAACAACTACGTTTTCTTTCCCTTTGATGTAGTGAATGTCAAAATCATACTCGAACAAGAACTCCATCCATCTCCTCTCTCGTGCATTAAGGTTCAGCTGAGTGAATATGTACTGAAGATTCTGATAGTCTGAATGAAGCTCAAAATGATGACCCAAAAGGAAGTGTCTCCACCTCACAAGTGCATGCACTATTGCTGCAAGCTCAAGGTCATGAGTAGGGTAGTTAAGCTCAAGGTCATGAGTAGGATAGTTAAGCTCATGAGTCTTAAGTTTTCTAGACTCAAAAGCTATAGCCCTACCATCCTACATAAGAACTACTCCTAAACCCTCTAGGGAAGCATCTGTGCAAACCATGAAGTCAGCTGAGGGATCTAGTACTACAAGGATAGGTGCGCTAGTAAGTGCCTTTTTCAGTTCCTGAAAGGCCCTCTCACATTTCTCTGTCCACTCAAATTTCTTCCCTTTACGCTGAAGAGAAGTAATAGGATGTGTGACTCTGAAGAATCCCTCTACAAAGCATCGGTAATAACCTGCTAAGCCCATGAAGCTCCTAACCTCTGTCACACTGGTTGGCACTGGCCAATCCATAATAGCTTCGATCTTGGATGGGTCTACTAAGATCCCATCACAAGAAATAACGTGCCCAAGGTACTTGACCTCTGATCAAAAGAAAGCACACTTTGAAAAACTAACAAACAACTGATTGTCCCTCAAACACTACAAAACCTATCTCAGGTGTTCCTCATGCTCTTTCTCATTCTGAGAATATATCAATATATCATCAAGGAACACAATCACAAAGCAGTCCAGAAATATGTGGAATACCCCATTCATGAGGCTCATAAAAATAGCTGGAGCATTCGTAAGACCAAATGGAACCATGGTGAACTCATAGTGGCCATATCTAGTGTGAAATGCGGTCTTGTGGATATCACTTTCCACTATCCTCAACTGATGATATCTTGACTTCAGATCAATTTTGGAAAATAATTTGGCACCCTAAAGTTGTTCGAATAAATCATCAATTTTGGGAAAAGGATATCAGTTCTTGATGGTTACTTTGTTCAACTGATGATAATCCATGCATAATCTGAGAGATCCATCCTTCTTCTTTATGAAGATGACTAGTGCACCCCAAGGGGATACGCTAGGATGAATGTGACCCTTCTCTAGTAATTCCTCAAGCTACATCTTGAGCTCATTAAGCTCATTTGTGGTCATCCTATAAGGTGCTTTGGGCACTGGCTCAACTCCTGGTACAAGGTCTATATGAAAGTCAATCTCTCTACAAGGTGGCATTCAAGGTAGCTCTGAGGGAAACACATCTGAATACCCCTTAAGGATAGGATTGTCATCAATTGATGTTTCCTTTTCATCTTCTTCCTCCTTATCACTGATGGTGATGGCAAAAAGATGACATCCCTTTTGCATGCTCTGCTTAAGCTGCATTGAGGAGATCATACGAAGAGACACAGGTCGCTGAATCCCAGTGATTACTATGGGCGAACCATGATCATCCTCACACTTGATTTCCTTCCTACAGCAATCCATCTTGGCTCTTTGGGCATAAAGCCAATCCATGCCAAGTACGATACCATAAGATCCAAGTGCTGTAACTCTAAGGTCTACTAGGGTGGTGGTATTGCCAATCTGAAGCTGACATGCCCTAACCTTTGATTCCACTGACACTCTAGCCCCTGAAGCTAACTCCACTTCCCATCTAACACCCTGTCTAGTTGCCACTAGCTCGCAATGCTCCACAACCAATGGAGATATAAAGGAGTCAGTAGCTCCTGAATCAAATAATATAGATACACTGTTACCTATGATCATACCTACAACCACAATGACTATGGCCTGGTGCTCTGCTTGGTGGTTGTCAACTGCTGTAAAGACTCTATGGGACCTGCCCATATCTCCAACTGTAGGCTTTGATGCTTCCATCCATTGATTCCCTGCCATCTGACCCTGAGGACAATCCCTCACCATATGCCCCATGGCTCCACATGTAAAGAAAGCACTACATGCCTGAAATTGGGTGCCTTGAGGCCTAGAAATCCTACTAGATCCACTATACCCACCCCTGGAGGACTGATGAGTCCTTGCCAGAGGTGTGTAAGGAACTTGAGATCATTGATCTCACCTCTGACCCTAATACTACCACTGCTTAGGCTTTGCACTCTGCTAATACTGTGGAGGCTTCTGCCTCTAGTTCTATTGTGACTATTGTGGAGGAGGGGGTTTGGAGAACCCCTGTGTGTTTCTGTTATTACCCTTCCAATGGGGTTTCTAAAATCCATATGTCTGGGGTGAAGGGTTTCAGTTCTGGAACTGATCCCTAATATCCTGTGGTCTGACCTGAATCTCCTCTGCTATAAGTGCCTTCTCCACGACAACTCGAAGGCTCCCTGGAGCAAACATCCTCACTAGTCTTGCTATGCCAGAATTTAGCCCTTTGATGAAATGGTTGATGAGAACTTTCTTGTCCTTAAGATAGTCCATGTATGGAAAGAGTTCAAAGAATTTTCTCTCGTACTAGGTTACTGAGAGACCCTTCTACTAGAGGTAATGGAACTTGTCTATCCTATGCTGTCTATAATGCTCTGACAAGTACCTCTCCCTGAACCTCTCTGTAAAAATCTCCCATGTGAGAGTATCAGCAACTAAACCACACTTGTATTCCTTCTGTCTCCACCATTTAGAGGTCGTTACTCTCAATAGGTGGACTGCTACACATGCCTTTAGATTGCTCTCATAAGAGCGCAATGCAAAGCACCTATCAAGACTCAATAGCCATGCCTCAGCTTCTACCCTGTTGGTAGATCCCCCAAAAGACGGTGGCTGGAGGTGCATAACCTCCCTGATAAGATCCCCTAGCTCTCGACGAGCTCTCTCATAATACACTGGCTCTACCACTGGAGCTGGTCCTGGTAGGTACACAAACTCTGGCTCATTCCCACCCTGACTCTCTATAGGAATAGGAGGTGGACTCCTACTCCGTTCCCTATCTGTCGATCTATGACTCCCTGAGTTCTAATTTTCAACACGATGATCCTCTGTTGGAAACCTATTCTGGACTATACCAATTAGGTTCTCGATTGCTTCTAATATGTTTCAGTTTGGGTCATTTAGCTATTTGAGAGGAGCCTCTCGGTTCACTTCCGGAACCAATTCCTCCCTATCTACCTCTTCGCATGCTATGCATACATGCCTAGGACCCCTTCCGCGCTTGCGAGCTTGTCGCTTAGTTGGAGGCATCCTTAGAACAAAAATAAAATAAAATAAATTAAATAACTAATTTCTTTGGAAAAATATTTAATTAATTAAATTTAAATATCCTAGAAAAGTAATATAATAAAACTAATTAAATAATTAAAGCGAAACGTAATGGAGAAATGTTCCTAGTGTTGGAAACCTTGCTCGGATACCAAAATGTCATGCCCAAACTTTTGGGCATGAATGGGAAATTTTTTTTTGAAATTCCAACTTAATAACATTTAATTAGCAATTATGAAATGCACTAACAAGTTTTGTCTTAACTATGTGGGAGTTAACTTTAACCACTAACACAAGTAGACAAAAATAAATTTAATTAATGCAGAATATTAATTCTCCAAATAAATTATTATTGTCTCAACGCTTTTAAATCACTAAATTAACTTAATTAAAATTCTCTAAAATATTTGGCGAAGGTATTATTAATCTTCAGTAATCAATAAATGTTTTTAGGAACTGATGAAATTAGTCCTAGCACTCTATTTATAATGTCTAAAAATTATATTTCAATAATTAAAATGTGCTTAAATTAAACCGACCTAAGGTAAATTAATTTCACAATGAATATTTACCTATAAGTTTAAATATCTCCCCATAGTCGAAATAATCTTACCCAATTTATTATAAAGTTTATAATAGTTTAAACTCCATAAATATTTAATTTAAACACCTCTATCTATATATGTGTGTGTGTGTGTGTGTGTGTACGTATAACCATACTTATAAATCAAAGTAAACTTCTACAAATTTTACCAACTTTATATTTATAACCATATATATATATATATATATAATATACCTATATATATATATAAGAGTGTGTTTTTTTAAACATGCAAACCCTAATCCTTTATTTAATATAAAACAAGCCCCTCGTTTCCCTTTTTTTTATTCTTTATTATCTTTCCACATATTACCCTAGCCCTAACCGGCTAGGGTTTTATTTTTTTTTGTCTTTGGATTTTGCAGGGCCGATGGACTCTTGGGTGGCAGCCATGGTAGGGCACTCAAAGGAGGGGAGGGTGAGGCAGCGGAAACCAGATAGTGCTGCTCACTGTGAGTTTCCACAGTGGTAGCGATAGTGGCGCCGGTTGACGCCATCCACTGGGCTAAATATAGTGGTTCGGCCCGAGCCAAGCATCGCTTTTTTTTTTTTGCTTTAGAATTTATATTTATTTTTAAATATAATATATATATATATATATTAGTATATACATATATATAAGTATTTATATATGTAAATATATTTATATATATATATATATATGTATGTATGTATATATATAATTATATATGTATATATATTTTTATATATAGATATATTGTATATACAAATGTATTTTAAATATAAGTATATATTTATACGTATTTGATGCATAAGGAAAAATTAGAGCTAACATTACTATGCATTTAATTTATATATAATTTTTTTTTAACTTTTAAAACAGATTGATAACAAAATTCTGAATTAAACCCATGTATATATTTTTTTTAAAACCAAAAATACCTTGTTGCTAAATCATAGATGTACTATGTTAACCTTAGATTTATTTTCTACATAAAATAAATGATAGAATTAAATAACTTCACACAACAAATATAAAATATATTTTTATTTAAGCTAGGAAATATTAAAATGATTCTTTAGAGATGACTATAATATTTTAAGTCTTCTTTTCTGCAAATAAATGAAATGACAGATTTAAATAAACTAAAACTGCACTCCCATAAACAGATCTAATTGTTTTATTTCCAGCCTTCTACATGCATGCTAAACTATTTCATTATTTTCCTATTTTATTTCCTAAGCTTAAAGGAGCAAAATAAATTTCTTGTTTTTTCAAAATATTATATACTCAATAAATATTTATTTCAAAACTTTAAGAAACAAAATCTGGGAATATTTAATTCATTTCTGTAGTATAACATAATAGAATATTACATTTCTTTAAAGTGCATTTAAAAGACACTATCGTCACTTTACAAATGGGTCTCACATTTCTAATAAATGAGGACTTTTCAAAATAATAGTTACATTTACAAATTTTTTGTGCAACAAATAACTCCAACAAACTTTCACTTGTCCTATTCTTTTCTTCCCACAACCTGCAATTTAATCAAAGCTATTACCATGGAGTACTAACCTCCCAGCCTAGGCTAACTAGTAGCCATCCCCGAGCTTGCAGAACCAAGCCCTAGACAGGTAACACACATGCAATACAAAATAAACATGGGAAAAAAAATCACATACACATTCCCAACCCAGGCTACACTGCACCACACATGTGATGACTATACATAGGTGGCAGTGGACCTAATACCCTGAGGAGACTACAAGTATAGTAAAACTCAAGGCCACCTCATGGAAAATAATGATACATTATAAGTATACAACCCCACAACCTTATGCCCCCCAAGACATTCATGCCTTATTTCCCTCCTTATGACCACCAAATGCATAAACAAGCCATGCAGCAAGGGTTACATAGGAATCCCTTGAGATCACTCTCTTAACAAGAGCCTCTCACTCAAGGGCTATCAAACTTCTACCACCCACAAGACCATCCTCTCTCCCAAGAGTAGGAGGTCTTGGTTACTCCCAAAACACAGTATATACGCAAGAGTAAAATGTAAAACACAAAATAAATTTTCATAAGGAAAAAAATACAAGAAACAAGCCTTCTCACACATGCAATTCTTTTCAACATAACATGCAATATAAAAACATAACAAAGGTAATTTTAACCAACCTTCAACTTCCCAAAGGTATGCTAGATAAGTTGAGGATGAGCAGCTCAAATCCACAATCCCTTGCTTCTCTACACTTGGCCAAATTCCTAAAACCAAATCTGTCTTTTCTTTCAAAAATTCTTGTCTCCAAAAATGGAGAGTGGGTGATTACCTGCAAAATCTCTCATTCTTGCATAAAAAGGCCTCAGTGAGAGTTGTCACATGTTTCTAAAATTGAAAAAGGAAAAGTCAGAAAAAGATCCAAAAGGATCTCTCATCAAAAAGGAAAGTTAACAACTTAGGTGATGCCTTCTAATTTTCAATTTTCGCTCAACTTAGGAAATCCACTTTTTAGGGTGTCTAAATGGTCACATGGGAGTTGAAACATGCCTAAAATTACTCCTAACCCTTAGGTATACCTTATGTGCTTTGGGAAACACTCTTAAACTACCCCTAGGTGTCCATTTAACCCCTTTTAAACCACTCTGAAGTTAATTTTCGGGTCAAACTTAAGTTGACCACACTAAATATTCTCTTCCCAAGACAATTATGGAATCACATTAAATTAATTGAAAAAGCTATGGTTAAACAACTCCCTCCAAGAGACAATTTAAAAAAAAAAAAACACATAAATCAAGACATGTGTCAAGTGACACAATAAAAATACTTTTACAAAATTATACATGAAATCTTGTCTCTTTTTGGATTTACACAAATAAATAAATTCAATCTAACACACATGTAACATCTACTTTTACAAATAAAATACTATACAAACAGGGTGTTGTCTCTCCAAATAGACAAACCCTGGTTTTACGAATGTACATAGGTCTAGGTTTGGTTCTCCATAATATTTCCATGGTCACATGGATAATTTTCCTACACATCTCAATTACACATTAGTAATTCAAATAACCTCATATAATATAAAACACATGAATAATGATACACATCAGACACTCTACATACAATATACACTTAAACAAATCAATACACCTTATATCCAAATAAATCCACATAAGCAATTATCATAATTCTCATAATTTTGATCCACACATAAAACATGCATCCTACTTCTATCATCATAGTAAAGTCTTGTATATCCAATAATGACATATATCATCTCAAATTTATCCTATTCTAGAATCATGTAGAGCTCTATATCATAAAGCATATAAATGAAGCATCAACATATAGCAATGTTATCCAAATCATGGAATCATATAAGTTCTAAATCCACAATCCATAAAAATAAAGCATCCATAATAGTCTCAACATAAAAATCACTGAAATGCTAGATTGAATCGGGGTAGGGCCTTACAGATACAATCCCAGTTTTGATGGTAATGGCTCCTAACTGTAACATAGACAATAAGGATTCTTTAGGACAACTTGATACTTTGTGTAAATACATCGCTAAGAACACAGTGACTATTGAGCAAATAAAAGAGAAGAATTTGAAGAATAAGGTAAAAATTGAAAAGCAAAATTTCTTCGAAGATCAGATAAAGAAGTGTACTAGGGAATTTGACACACTTCTACCGAAACTATGTAACTTATTGAAAGAATACAAAACTTTGTACAAAAAAACCTGCAAGACAAACTTTTTGACAGTAGACATAGATAAGAAAATGACCAAGTACAGGATGAAATCAATAAAGTGTTAGGTCCCAGAGACAACTGAGAGTGGGGAGTGAATCAGATGTCAAATAAATTCAAACCAAAAACAACTTAACCAACTTAATGCTTAATATCGGTAAACCAATTAAGTATGCTAGTAGACAGTGTTAATAGTTAATTGCTATACTAGTAAAGATTAATGCATGAAACATAAACATAAAGTCATCCACAACACATAACACCAATGTTTGTACATGGAAACCTTGTAAGAGGAAAAACCATGGTGGGAAACCTTACCCACAATCAGATGATACTACTGCAGATAGTAAGTGTACGTAAATGGGGTCTACACATGCAGAAAGGCCAACAGCCTAGAGCTCACTGCTCAATCACAGAATGGGAGTCACACTGACTACAGTTGGATGGTTAAATCCAATAAGAATGTACTGCACAAAATAGCATCTTCATATGTTGGATTCAGTACTGGTGTAATGCTAATATGCTTCCATAAAAACCTAGCTTCACCTTCAAATGATCTCTTCATGTATAACTCTACTTAATCTTGCATATACCTTCTCACATCTCTTTTTCGCATTCCACATTCGATCTTACAATTATACCATAACCTAAGACCAATTTTAGTAGGTCAGCTCTACAAGATTTTACAATAAAAACATTTTACAAACAATATGATATCCGATGCAATAACTGATTAAACATGTCAGCTTAATGCATTTACAAAAATAATAAATCATCTCCATAGCATGCCATGTTGATCTGGAAAAGATAAACCTGCCAGTGTAACCCTAGGTAACGCTGGACCTATTTGCTGATAAAATCAAATATGCAAATATGAATATACCAATGATTAATTCTTCAAAACAAAGTGTCCACATGATGTCTTTGACATTACCAAGTGTCTTCCATATCATTCCAAGTGTCGGTGATCATCATATCCTGTCGGTGAACCATATATCAGTAACTGTGCAATAGTTACTTGCTTGTCAATCAAAGTTGCTGGATCTCCAGAGTGCTAGTGTTTTAGTAGGTGTTGACATCAATGACAAAACCATACCAAAATACCAACAATCTCCCCCTTTGGCATTGATGGAAACACAAGATGGAAAAACCATCAAAGTGCCAAAATAGAAATGCCAAATATCAAAAACCAACAATCTCTCCCCCTAGGAGCAACATGTGTTTCTTCAATACCAATCTCTCATTAAAGAAAATGTGTTTTTCCATAGATATCTCTCCCCCTTTGGCATCAAATTTCAAAGCTATAATAATACCAAGTTCATATACAAAATACCAATCAATTCAATATACCAACTATTCCCCCTGAGAAGTAGCTTCCTCATCAAAGACCGGAGTAAAACATCTGTCTATTAATTCTGTCGATTGATGACAATCATCAACTGTCTAAGTCTCTACTAGTGGTGGTACGACTCCAAGCTGATCTCTAAGATATTCAAAAGTCTCCTTAGGCAAAGGTTTTGTGAAAATATCTGCAAGCTATTTTTTAGTATTCACATAAACCAGTTTTATCTCTTTTTCTTCAATTTTTTCCCTTAGAAAATTCAGTTTGATAGAAACATGTTTTATTTTAGAATGTAATACTAGATTCTTAGATATATCAATTGCTACAGTGTTATCACAATATATAGTAATAGGTTCCATGCATTTTACTTTTATGTCTTTCAACATTTGTTTAAGCCATAGTACCTGTGTACAGTTTGTTGCTGCTGCAACATATTCTGATTCTATTATTAATAAAAATGTACAACTCTGTTTCTTACTCAACCAAGAAACTAATCTCTTTCTAAGAAAGAATGCTCTGTCGGTGGTGCTTTTTCTATCATCCACATCTCCTACCCAATTTGCATCTATCTATGCACATAGATCAAAATTTTCATCACTAGGATACCATAATCCAAGATTTGCAGTGCCTTGTAAATACCGGAAAATCCTTTTTACTGTTGATTCATGATTTTCTCTAGGATTACTTTGAAATCTAGAAACAATACATATTGCATTCATAATATCAGGTCTGGTTTGTGTCAAATACAGTAAACCTCCTATCATAGATTTGTATCTAGTTGGATTAATAGGTGTACATTCATCCCTTTGAGATAATTTGTCATTTGTAGTCATAGGTGTGCTTACCAGTTTAGAGTTCTCCATCCCAAATTTCTTTAATAACTCTTTCAAGTACATTTATTTCTCCAATCATAGACATTTCAAATTCTTGTTCATTTTAATAGAAAATTATCTACATAGTTCATCTTCTCCTCCAAAGATTATATCATCAACAAATACTTCTATAATCAAGATATCATCATTAGTTATTTTGTAATATAAATTGTTGTCTACATTTCCTTTAGTAAAACCAATCATTAAAAGATACTTATCCAATCTTGCATACCAAGCTCTTGGGGCTTGTTTCAATCCATACAGAGCTTTTCTTAACCTACAAACCATATCATTGTCATTTGTCAAAGAAAATCCATCAGGTTGTTCAATATAGACTTCCTCTTCAAGATCTCCAGTCAAGAATGCACATTTAATATCCATTTGATAAACTTTGTAGTTCTTGTGAGCTGCAAAAGCCAAGAATAATCTGATTGCCTCAATTCTAGCTACCGGTGCAAAAGGTTTCATTGTAATCAACTCCTTCTTTCTGAGAATATCCCTTACAAACTAGTCTTGTTTTATTTCTAACAACCTTACCATTTTCATTAAGTTTGTTTTTAAATACCCATTTGGTTCCAATTATATTTTTATCTTTAGGCCAGGGAACTAATGTCCAGGTATTATTTTTCTCAATTTGTTCTAATTCTTCTTCCATAGCTTTAATCCAAAATTTATCTTCACATGCCTCATTAATAGATGATGGTTCAATTTGAGAAATAAGACATACCTCTTCATTTGCCAATCTTCCTCTTGTCATAACTCCTTTAAATTTGTTTCCAATTATCTGATCTTCAGAATGATTCAATTTTACATACCAGGGTGTCTTAGTTTGTTGTTGTTCTTCAATTACTATGGAATCCTTTGATGGTATCAGAGTAACTGGGTCTTTATTCTATACCAACGGATTTAGCGTAGGTTCATTTGTCACAATTTCTGTTGCCAGTTCAGAGTCTATATACCTTGAAGTTCCTCTGAATTGTTCATCAATTTTTACATTTGTACTCTCAATAATTTTCTACAATCTCTTATTAAAACATCTATATGCCTTGCTCTTAGATGAATAACCAAGAAATATTCCTTCATCACTTCTAGGATCAAATTTACCAATATACTCATCTCTTCTAATATAACATTTACTTCCAAAAATTCTGAAATACTTAAGAGTAGGAGTATTACAAAACCTTAGTTCATAAGGGGTCTTACCGGTTTCACCTTTGATGTGAACTTTGTTGAATGTATAAACCGCTATGCTGACTTCTTCTCTCCAATATACATGTGGTAAATTTGCTTCAAATAACATACTTCTTGCTACATCCAGGATAGTTATGTTTTTCCTTTCAACAACTCCATTCTACTATGGTGTTCGAGGTGCTGATAGTTGTCTTCTAATTCCATTTACTTCATAGAATGTATTAAAGTCCTTAGATGTGAATTCTCCTCCTTGATCTTATCTTAAACATTTGATTTTCTTACTGGTTTCATTTTCAACCATTGCTTTGAATAGTTTGAACTTTCCAAGTGCTTCTGATTTTTCTCTAAGAAAAGTAACCGAATACATTCTAGAATAATCATCAATAATTAGCATGAAATATCTATCACCTTGTAAGCTTTTAGTTCTAGCTGGACCACATAAATCAGCATGAATCAAATCAAGAGTATTATTGGATTTTTCTGGAATACTTTTGAAACTAGCTCTAACTTGTTTTCCAAATTGACATTCCTTACATATTGTATTCTAAGGTTTCACAATTTTAGTTAGATTTCTAACTACCTTAGAAGTGATGATTTTTACCATGCAATCAAAGTTTACATGACATAGTCTCTTATGCCATAACCAACTTTCATCTATATGTGCAATCAAGCATGCCTTTTCACTGTTATTCAAATGAAAGATATTACCTCTAGTCTGATTACCAGTTTTAATTTCTAAACTAGTTATGTTCATGATTTTGCATTTTCTATTCTTAAATTGTAACTGAAATCCTTTCTCAACCAATTGACCAACACTTAAAAGATTATTCTTTAATCCTTCAACACAGTAAACTTTGTCAGTGTTATGCTTACCATCAAGAGATATTGTACCCTTACCTTTGATTGAACAGGCTTTGTCATCTCCAAATCTTACTAAAACTCCATTGTATTATTGAAAGTTCAAGAATTTACCTTTATCTCCTATCATATGATGTGAGCATCTTGAGTCAATGATCCATTCATCTTTTACTTCAACTTTAGCTGCTAGGGCTTGCTCTGTCAGTTGAGCAGTAGGTGTCGGTTGATCTTCTGTTATAGCAACAAAAACCCATCCATTGTCTATTGGATCTTCATCAGAATCATCAGTTACAACTTCATTAGCAATGTAACAAGATTTGTCTTTGTTCTTCTTAAATTTGTATCTTTGATATTTAGGATTAGGCTTATATGTTCTTCTCACTTCTTCTCTTAGTCTAGCATGTCTATCAGGGCATCTCGAAGCCATATGACCAATCTTATTGTAGTTAAAACATTTAAAGGGTGCTTTACCTTCATACTTACTTCCAATTGGACCTTTTGGCATTTTCTTTGCAAATAGTGCTTCAAGTTCTTCAAGCTCTTCATTCTCCTTCCTACTTTCTTCAAGTTCTCTTGCATAAAAGGCTTTCCAATCTAACTGGCCAAATGATGGAGCAAATGATGTTGATGCTTTAAAGGCCAAATCTATCTTTATAGTAGCAACAAGACCAAATTCCTCAATTTCAAAGGCTGAAAGTTTTCCAATCAATGTATACCTAGTTACTGATGTATTAGGCATTGTTCTCAACTCATTTATAGAAGTAACCTTCATTTTATATGCTAGTGAAAACCTCTTAAAATTTTTGAAATAATTTCATCCTCACTCAAGGTTCCTCCACAATATTTAATATCCAAAACAATTTCATTTACTCTTTCCATAAAAGCAGAAATCCTTTCATCTTTTTCCATTTTTAGATGTTCATACCTGACTCGGAAGCTTTCAAGTTTTGCAATATTGACTATGGAATCTCCTTCATTCAGTGTTTCCAAATGATCCCAAATAGATTTAGCAGTAGACCTATCTGATAATCCCATGATTTGTTGATCTGATAATGTGCTCAAAAGTGATTCTCTTGCTTTGCAATCATTATCCTCATCTTTGGCTAAGGTAGTTGGAGCGGTTTGACCAGCTACAGCAGCAGTATAACCATTCTTTTTAACTTCCCATATGTCTTTACCAATGCAATTCAGATGTGTCTCCATTCTAATCTTCCATATCCCATAATTGGTTCCATCAAGTTTAGGACTGTCCTTCCTGAAATAATTAGTAGTCATTGGATCTCCTCAAGTTGTTAAACTTCTGTAGAAGAAGACTAAGCTCTGATACCAATTGTTAAGTCCTGGAGACAACTTAGAGGGGAGGGTGAATCAGTTGTCAAATAAATTCAAACCAAAAACAACTTAACCAACTTAATGCTTAATACCAGTAAGCCAGTTAAGTATGTCGATAGACAGTGTTCATAGTTAATTGCTATACCGGTAAAGATTAATGCATGAAACATAAACATAAAGTAATCCACAACACATAACACCAATGTTTGTAAGTGGAAACCCTGTAAGGGAAAAAACCATGGTAGGAAACCTTACCCACAATCAGATAATACTACTGCAGATAGTAAGTGTACATAAATGGGGTCTGCACATGCAGAAAGGCCAACAACCTAGAGCTCACTACTCAATCACAGAATGGGAGTCACACTAACTATAGTTGGATGGTTAAATCCAATAAGAATGTACTGCAAAAAATAGCATCTTCATATGCTAGATTCAGTACCGGTGTAATGCTGATATGCTTCTATAAAAACCTAGCTTCACTTTAAATGATGTCTTTGTGTATAACTCTACTTGATCTCTCATATACCTTCTCACATTTCTTTTTCGCATTTCACATTCGATCTTACAAATAAGATCTTACATTTATACCATAACCTAAGACTAATTTTAGTAGGTAAGCTCTACAAGATTTTACAATTAAAACATTTTACAAACAATATGATATCTGATGCAATAACCAATTAAGCATGTCAGATTAATGCATTTACAACAATAATAAATCATCTGCATAGCATGCCATGCTGATCTAGAAAAGATAAACCTGCTGGTGTAACCCTAGGTAACCTTGGACCTATTTGTCGGTAAAAGAAAATATGAAAATATGAATATACCAATGATTAATTCTTCAAAACAAAGTGTCCACATGATGTCTTAGAAATTACCAAGTGTCTTCCATATCATTCCAAGTGTCGGTGATCATTATATCCTACCAGTGAACCATATACCAGTAACTGTGCAATAGTTACTTTCTTGTCAGTGAATGTTGCTAGATCTCCAGAGTGCTAGTGTTTTAGTAGGTGTTGACATCAATGACAAAACCATACCAAAATACCAACATAAACTTGCTGATAATTTTGTTAACTCACCTGATACATTATCAGTTTTTGAGCAAAGGATAACAAGTTTTGAGGAAGAGTTACTTAAGCTAGGAAGAGAAAGGGAGAGAATAGTGGATAAGGCAAAGAATTTGAGACTAAAACTGAGTCCAAGATTAGACTATCTAGCATCATTATAGAAGGAAATATCTGAGGCATTGGTACAGGGACAAAAAACACCAGCAGAACATATGTAGCACCTCACCCGTACAGTTAAAAGAATAGAGACAACAATAAAGGATAGCAAGAAGTTTATGGAGAGTATAAACTTGATTTTGGCGGATCTATTTCAAATTGTAACTACCCAGTTACAAAGTTGAGACTACAACTCTACTAACATCTTGACAACCTTTGTCATTGATGTCAAAGGGGGAGTAGTAGTATGAGAAAATAACTGGCAAAAGACTTATCTACTCAAGGGGAGTTCTTATATTTTTGGTAACATTTTTTTATTACAAGTTTTGGATACACTTTTGAATTTTCTCATGAGTGTTGCCGCCAATGCCAAAGTGGGAGATTGTTGGCATATGCACACTCCAATGAGACATTGTAGGTGATTGAAGGTTTTGTCATTGATGGCAACCTTACAATCCTATGGCACCGGCAAGGAATTACACCAGCAAGATAGTTCACCGACATCAATAGATCACACTCTACACGGACACTCAGACCACCGGCACCACAGAGAAAGGAAGCATATCGGCATAGAGGCCGACATGATTTTTTATATATTATATTTTGTTTATTATTGTAAAAACTTTATAAGCTGACTTGGCAAATTGTAAAATGACTCTTATATATAAGAGAGATTATTGTAGACATTTTGTAATAGAAAAAGAAAAGATATTAGGTAGACCTATTATGCAAAATATAGGTTAAATGTTTTATGAAAAGAACAAAGCAGAAACCGGTACTGGATTTGGCATTATAGATGCTATTGTAAAGTAGTACAAGATATTGGATTTGTATAATCCACATTGTAAGTCAGTGAGACTTCCTATTGAGGAGTGAGCTCTAGGCAATTGGCCTTCTTGCTTGTGCAAGCCCCTCTTGTAAGTAATATTCTCTTATTGGCCAGTGAGTGAATATTGTGGGTCACAAATCCCACTGAGGGTTTTCCCACACCGGGTTTCCTCGTTAAATCCTTGTATCATGGTGTGTTTTTCATGTGGATGCTTTTAATTCTATTTATTGCATTATTTCTTACATACCGGTACACTGTTATAATATGTTGTACATGTTTTAAGCCAAGAAATTCTATTCACTGATTAGATACTAATTCACCCCCCCCCTCTTAGTATCTATGGAAATCCTAACATAAAAGAAGAGAACTTTGTGAGAAGATGCAAAAAGAGGGAGATGAAAAGGAAACTCTTAATGATCTAGTAAACAAACTAAGACAAGAGATAAATACAACACAGAATGAGATGCAGGATATGACTATGAGATTTTGCAAAGAAATTGAAGATATGAAGAAAAATGAATAAGATCTGACTAGAAGACTGAATGATGTTGCAAATGAAAACACAAGACTTAGTTATGAAAATGATATGTTCAGGATAGATCTAATGCACACACAAAATGACTCAAATGAACTTATGAGACAGAAAGAAATCTTGGAAAGAGAACTGGCTACTGCAAATCAGCACAAGAAGAAATTCAAGAATAGCTCAGAAGAACTTGGTGACATGCTAAAGAATCAGAAACCAAATGGTGACACTAATGGCCTTGGCTTTGAAGCTGGTGAAAGCTCTAGTACTGCAAACACACATGATCATAGAAAACCGGTAAGACAGCCAATTGCTTATAAATTTAATGGCAAATGCTTTAACTATAACAAGTATGGTCATAGAGAAAATCAATGTAGATCTAGAAATTATCAGAACACCAATATGCCCACCAGTCAGTGTTCTAAATGCAACAAAGTTGGTTATAATTTAGAGAATTTTAGAATGAATGTAAGATGTTATGTTTGTGGAAGATTTGGACACTTATCTAATCAATGCAAAACACACACCAGAATAGGATATGGGAAAGCAATTTAGAAAAATAATGTGACTTGTTATGCCTGTAACAAGATTGGACACATTGCTAAATTTTGTAGAAGAAAGTCCTCACCAGCAAATAACAAAGGTCCTAGTTTGAAAGGTAAAGAAAAGGTTGAAGAGGTAAAGCAAGAATTCTCAAAACAATGGATCAGAAAATCAAAACTGAATGTTGATGGGAATACTCCTCCACCGGCATAACAGAGTAACACTCCAGTGGCAGAAGACTCTTCATCTAATTAAAGGAAAATCCTTTTGAGGGTTTAGCAACTAAATGTAAAACATGCTATTATTCCCTCGGTTGATGGTGAGAAGTTGAGATTACTTCTTTATCAGAAGATAAGTTAAGTTGTGACTTAACTAGCAAAGGCATTCCAAGCAAAGAAGCGAAGCAATCTATCAAACATTTCATCCTTGAGACAGATTAAGGTATTTATAGATATGGCATCCTCATCTACTCCTAAATTTATTGCAAACCCTACTGTTGTTGAAGTTATTAAATGCTCTAGACCTGTACTCTAGCTAGTTCCCAAAATTGTGAAGAAAGATGATAGTTTAGGTGCATTTTCTCAAATACCTAAAGGGGTAGTATATGCTAAAGACCCTAGAATGTATATACACTGTCATATTGATGAACTAGGTGATGAGGAAATTAAGAATATGTATGAATCTGTGATTTGTGATGAATTGGGAAATGTCAAACCTGAACACAAGATAATAGAAACCATAGGTTTTATAGAAATCCTTAGTATCCCATATTTTCCCAAGGATATCATAAGAATTGTGCTAAGTAGGGTTCATGGTAAATTATTTTGGTTGGACTCTATTCACAAGATTACTAAGGAAGTAGTAAAGGTTGTGACAGGGTTACCCTCCACCGACAGCAGACCTGACAAAACTAAGAAGGTCTCAAATGACATTGTGATAAACCTAATTAGTGCAACATTCGACAAAAGGTCTCTAAGGGTAAATGATGTAATGGATATCAATGTCAAATTTATCAGTATGATCTTAGGTTACAAGACCACAAATTCAAATAGGTTAAACTTAGTTTCTAGGCTATGCATTAAAAGTGCCTATGATATGGTAAATGATAATGCAAGGATAGACATATGTGAATGGCTTAAAGATGAACTAATTGATAATTTGGGAAAGATAAAGAAAGACAAGAAAGGAACATTCAAATTTGGAAACCTACTTGTTTGTCTGATGCTATATATAACCAAACAAGTACTCGGTATTGGCACCAAAGATTTTGGATATGATATACCAATAGGGAAACAACTATCAATATTACTAAACAACATGGGAGAGAATAGGGAAAATAACTTAAATGAGTATTTTCAGGCTTTGAAAGGTCGAATGAAAACAAGAGTAAGGTTATCACAAGCTATTGTAGATAAGTACCAAAAGGAAATTTGTTTTGTAATAAAGAAAGATGAAATTTGGATGGAGGCAATTGTTCCTAGAACCATTTGGGTCACTGAAATGGGGTATGAGACTGACAACAACATAATAGAAACCTATAAAAAAGCCCTCCTAGAAGCTCCTAAGGAACTTGAAGAAGAAATATTTGGCAATGTTGAAACTATAGAAAGTCAAATTCAATCAAAGAAAAGAGTTTAAAAGGTTGAGGCAACCATTAGAAAAGGAACCTGATAGGCAAAAGCTATTAAAGAAGATGTGCTAAAGCAAACTTGTATAACTGAAGGTGAATTAGAAGTAATCCAACCTGAAACACACCTTTCACCGATAGGAACTTCCTCAAAAAGTTACATGCCTGTAGTATTCAAGAGAGATGAGAGGAAGAGAAAACCTTCACCGGTACCTTCTCCTACACCAAAAAGATAGAAGCAACATGCAGTAATGCCCCCAACAAAGAAATTAACTCCAAAGAAAAGAAGTTGACTCCTAAGAAGAAGTCAAAATAATCTATAGCTCCTATTGATAAATTACTGGATGAAATTACTGAGGATGGAAAGTTGAAGAATATCAGCAAACTGTATAATACACTATCCACTGATGACAAGGAGAAAGTAGAGAACAATGTAATATTACACTTAGATATTTTCAAGAATTTATTTATGCATGTTGTTGATGAAATACCAATAGATCTATACAACAGACTAGAAGCTAGAAGAGTAACTATTGTTGAGCTTGACAAGAAAATAAAGATTGAAAAATTACTTATTGTACATCCTGTTAACTCATGTAATGAGATAGATCAATTGATCTCTGAGGTTGACTGGTTAGTATTTTCAACTGCTCACTAGCATGTAGCACTAATGGCAAGGAGAGTGAATCAAATAATAGAAGAAACAACAGATGCATGGGATATATTCCTAGTAGAAAAAGAAAAATAGGAAGGGTATCAAAAACCTAAAACCTTCATGGTATACCAAAAGGATAGGGACAAAGGAAAAGGCAAGGCTGGTGGACCTCCCAATATAAAGATAAGAGACAACTTACCCCCACCGCCTCTAGATACTCCACTGATAGACACTACTGAAAATCAACCGGCAACAAAGAGTATGAAGACAACAAATGAGGACACAAATCCTGATTCAGAGGTGTTGTACACAATGAATATTGACACACAGGAAGTCAACATTGTGGTTGATAAGAAAACAAGTGAGAAAAGAGATGTGGCAACTGAGCCACCAGTAGAAGACACAACAACTGAGATAAATGTTGAAGATACAGTTGAAGACATAGAAATTGGGAATGAGCAACAAACTAAATAGATAATGGATACAAGAAAAACTGATAGCACTGGTATTGAGCAACCAACTAAAAATATTTCAGGGGCAAGCATAGAGAAACTGGTAGAAAATACAGAGTCACAAGCAGAGAAACCAACAGTGGATACCACTGAAAAATCATCAGAGGAACCATCAGAGAAACCATCAGTAGCGAGCACAATGAAATAGGAAGAACAACAGGTTCATTCACAAGTACATTCAGAGACAATGCCACCACCTACAACTAAAAAACCTAAACCTTTGGTAGCTGAAATGGAGACACAAACTAATCCTCCAGTAAAAGAGGAAAGCAATGCTATTATCACCACCAGTGGATTACAAATTGTGAAGTCAGTTGGACAGACATCTAGAATCTCCATGTCTGAATTCAAACGAACAAATGTGACATAGGTACTTCTAGATTCAATTATAAAAATAACAGATTGTAATGTACTAGCATATAAGGCCATTGATGACACCATACCAATTTTGAAGATGATAGCTCAAAAGTGTAACATAGACAACAAAGATTCTTTGAACCAATTAGACACATTGTCTAACTATATAACCGGTAATCTAATAACATTGGACAAAATAAATGAGGATACATTTAAGGAGAGATTGATAAAGGAAAAAGAAAAATTCTTTGAGGATATAGTTAAGAAGAACAAGGGAGAGATATACACTCTTTTATCGGAACTCAATGAAATCATTTTTGACTTCAAGAAACTATACAGGGATACATGCAAAATGGATGTATTAATAGAAGATCTTGACAAAGAAATCAGAAAGACATAGGATAAGATTAATAATATGCTGACAATCAGATTGGGACATCAGATTCATTTTTGGAATTAGAATAGAAAATTGCAAAGCAAGAAGAGAAAATTAGGAAACTGAAAAATGAAAAACAAAGAATAAAGGACAAAGCAAAGGACTTAAAATGCTGACTTAGTCCAAGATTAGAGTATCTTATTTCTTTAAGAAAAGAAATATCCAAGGCTCTGGTTCTCGGATTAAAGACACCGGAAGAGAAAATGCACATATTCATAGGTACAATGCAAAGAACCCATGAGGCTATAAAATATAGTAAAACATTTAGCAATGACATCATTTCAATTTTGACAGATATTTTTCAGAGTTTAACCCACCAGTTACAAGAAACCAGGTAGGACTCCACTGACAGTGAATGACAACCTTTGTCGTTGATGTCTAAGGGGGAGTAGAGGCTATCAAAAAAATGATCAGCAAATGGCTCATCAGCTCAGGGGGAGCTCATATTTTTTTTGGTAAGACAATTCTGGCAGACTCATTTTTTGGATGACACTTTTTGGATTTTTCTCATGAGTGTTGCCATCAATGCCAAAGGGGGAGATTGTTGGCAAATGCACACTCCAATGAGAAATTGTAGGCGATTGAAGGTTTTGTCATTGATGGCAATCTTGCAATCATATGATACCGACAAGACAATATATCAGCATCGGCAGCAACAGACTTTATACCGGCACATAGGACACTGACAGACAAAGGAAGGATACCGACACCTTGGCTAATGAGAATTTTGTTTATAATGTATTTTGTAATTAATTGTAAAATCATTGTAAGCCGACATGGCAAGTTGTAATATGACTCATATATGTATGAGATCATTGTAAGACATTTTGAAAGGAAAAATAGAGGTGCAATAAGGCAGACCTAATATGTGAATTATAGGTTAGGGGTTTATGTATGAAGCAAAGCTAAAACTGGTACTGGATCTGGCATAGAAGATGCTAATTTGAAGCAGTACAAGACATTGGATTTGTACAATCCATTTTGTAAGTCAGTGTGACTTCTTATTTTGTATTTGAGTAGTGATCTCTAGGCACTTGGCCTTCTTGCATGTGCAAGTCCCTATTGTAAGAGTACTATTCACTTATTGACCAGTAAGTGAATATTGTGGGTCACAAATCCCACTGAGGTTTTTTCCACACCTGGTTTCCTCATTAAACTATTGTTTTATGGTGTTCTTTTCATGTGGTTGTTGTTATCTTTGTTTGCTACATTATTTCTGGTTTACTGATATACTGTATTGATATGTTTTACATGTTTTAAATAAAGTAAATTCTATAATCAGTTAGATACTAATTCACCCCCCCTCTTAGTATCTTTAGGAATCCTAACAATCATAGGAACTCTTAATACATAGGCTAGAGACTAAGTTTAACCTATTTGCATGTGTAGCCTTGTAACCTAAGATCAATTGATAAATATGATATTTGTATCCTTTACATCATTTACCCTTAGTGATCTTTTATCGAATGTTGCACTGGTTAGGTTTGTCACTAAGTCATTTGAGACCTTCTTAGTTTTGTCAGGTCTGTTGTTGGTGGAAAGTAACCCTATTACTACCCTTACCACTTCTTTTGTGATCTTGTTAATAGAGTCTAACCAGAAAAATTCACCATGTACTCTGCTTAACACAATCCTTATGATATCCTTGGGGGAATCCGGGATACTAAGTATTTCAGTGAAACCTAGGGTTTCTACTATCTTGTGTTTAGGTTTGACATTTCCAGATTTATCATAGATTCCAGTCTCATACATATTCTTAATTTCATCATCACCTAGTTCATCAATATGACAATGTATATACATTATAGGGTCTTCAACATATACTACTCCTTTAAGGATTTGGGAGAATGCACCTATGTTGTCATCTTTCTTAGCAATTTTGGGAACTAGCTGAAAAATGGGTCTAGGTCGCTTAACAACTTCAACAATAGTAGGGTTTGCAATAAATTCAGGAGTGGGTGAAGATGCCATAGCTATAAATACCTCAATCTGCCTTAAGGATGAATGCTTTGATGGATTTCTTCACTTCTTTGCTTGGAGTATCTTTGCTTAGGAGTTTTTCGTGCTCTCAAAGATTTCAATGCTCGGTGAATGAAAAAAGAGCCAAAACACTTTCTTTATAATGTTATTTTCACCAACTACCACATTTAATGCTTGTTGGTTAAGTCACAACTTAAGTCATCTGCCGGTATAGAAGTAATTTCAACTTCTCACCATCAACCGAGGGAATAATAGCATGTTTTTCACTTGTTGCTAAACCCCCAAAAGAATTTTCTTCAGTTAGATGAGGAGTCTCCTATCGGTGGAGTGTTACTCTGTTCTACCGGTGGAGGTGTAATCATATCAACCTTGTGATCTAACTTTCTGATCCATTGTTTTGAAAATTCTTGCTTGACCTCTTCAACGTTTTCTTTACCTTTCAAACTAGGACCTTTGTTATTTGTTAGTGATGCCTTACTTCTGCAAAATTTAGCAATATGTCCAATCTTGTTACAGGCATGACAAGTCACATTGTTCTTTTGAATAGCTTTGCCATATCCTATGTCGGTATGTGTTCTGCATTGATTAGATAAGTGCCCAAATCTTCCACAAACATAACATCTCACATTCATTCTGCAATTTTCTGAATTATGACCAACTTTGTTGCATTTAGAACATTGAATGGTGGGTGTATTATTGTTCTGATAATTTCTAGATGTACATTGATTTTCTCTATGACCATACTTGTTATAATTAAAGCATTTGCCAATAAATTTGTAAGAAGTAGGTTGTCTTACCGGTTTTCTATGATCATGATTGTTTGCAATACTGAAGCTTTCACCAACTTCAAAGCCAACCCCATTTGTATCACCATTAGGTTTCTGATTCTTCAGCATGTCACCGAGTTCTTCTGAACTTTTCTTGAATTTTTCTTTGTGATGATTTGCAGTAGTTAGTTCACTTTCCAAGATTCCTTTATGTCTTATGAGTTTAGTTCTGTCATTTTGTGTGTGCATTAGATCTATCTTCAACATATCATTTTCATGACAAAGTCTTGTGTTCTCATTTCCAACATCATTTAGTCTTCTGGCCAAGTCTTCTTCATTCTTCTTCCTATCTTCAATTTCTTTACAAAATCTCATAGTCATATCCTGCATCTCATTATGTGTTGTATTGATCTCTTGTCTTAGCTTGTTTACCAGATCATTAAGAGTTTCTTTTTCATCATTCTCATTCTGTATCCTTTCACAAATTTCTCTTCTCTTATTTTTCGCAATGGTAAGATTTTCTTGAAGTGCTTGAATGATATCCTGAGTAGCCTTTAGATCATCTTCAAGTTTGATATTTTTCACCTTTTCTGCATCATAGTCTGAAAGAGTTGTTTTCAATTATTCTCTCAAGTTTTCCATCTCTACTGGTGACAAGATATTCCTCAAGCTATTAGGCTTCTAAAAATAGAGGACCAAGCTCTGATACCAATTGTTAGGATTCCCAAAGATACTAAGAGGGGGGGAGGGGTGAATTAGTATCTAATTGGTTTCTAAATTTACTTGAATTAAAACATGTAAAGCATATCAATACTATGTACCGGTAAACCAAAAATAATGCAGTAAATAGGAATAACAACAACCACATGAAAAGAACACCATAACACAGTATTTTAATGAGGAAACCCGATGTGGGAAAAACCTTGGTGGGATTTGTAACCCACAATATTCACTTACTAGCCAATAAGGGAATATTATTGTTTTACAAGAGGGGCCTGCATATACAGGAAGGCCAAGTGCCTAGAGCTCACTGCTCAATTACAAAGGAAGTCACATTGACTTACAAAAATTGATTATACAAATCCAATGTCTTGTACTGCTTCAAATTAGCATCTGCTATGCCAGATTCAATACCAGTTTTAGCTCTGCTTCATACATAAACCCTTAACCTATAATTCACATATTAGGTCTGCATAATTTTTCCTATTATCTTCTACATAATTGTTCTACAATGATCTCATACATATATGAGTCATATTACAACTCGCCATGTCAGCTTACAATGATTTTACAATTAATTACAAAATATATTATCAACAAAATTCCTATCGGCCAGAGTGTCGGTATCCATCCTTTCACTGCTGGTGTTCTGTGTGCCAGTGTAGAGTTTGTCGTTGCAGGTGCCAGTATATAAGTTTTGCTAGTATCATATGATTGCAAGGTTGTCATCAGTGACAAAACCTTCAATCACCTACAATTTCTCATTGTAGTGTGCATTTGCCAACATTCCAATCCTTGTAGTAGATATCAAATAGACAAGCACTAAAGAGGTTCACACAGGAAAAGAGAGCTACATTTGATCAAATGATTGAGTCTGAAAGGAAGGAAATTAATGATAAGTTGAAATTGATAGACAATTCTTTAAAGTAGTGTATAAATATTTACAGAGTATGTTGTAACAAAAAAATTCTTATAGTTAATTTGGATAAGAGGATTAAGGAATCTCAGGAGAAAATTGCAGGTATAGCCAATTCTTTTGATGAATTGAATTCATTGACTACATCAATTGATGGTCAGATTTTGGTTTTGGAAGCCCAAGTTTCTACTCTTGAGAAGGAAAAAGACAAAATCATAAGAGCGAGAAATCTTAGAGGTTTGGTGAGTCCCCGATTGGATTCACTTAATGTACATAAGAAGGAGTGTATAGATATGGCTGGTAAGCCCACACTGATAGAGTTAAAGGATAAAGAGTCATTTTCCCATATCCTAAATGGACTTCTATCTATTTCCAACACTTTCAAATCTGGTTAGGATACTTATCTAAAGGTTTTGGAGAAGGCCTATCGAGAAATTTTTAAATATATTAAGCTCTAGTAAGGTATTTTTGGGATAGTCATTGTACAATATCTTTCATTCTTCATCCTGATTTTTGATCTTTGGTACTCTTTTTGGAAATTTTGATGGTATTGATGTCAAAAGGGGAGAGATATTGATGTGAAAAAGGAAAAGAGGGAGTTGTATACATTAGGGGGAGTGTAGATGAAAACTATGGAAGTATGGAGTATTTTGTATTGATGGATATTCAGGTTAGGGGGAGCAGGCTCAAGATGAAACCAACAGATGAAACCATGATCATTTTTCACATGAGTGTTGCCATCAATGCCAAAGGGGGAGATTGTTGGCAACTGACACTTAATTGGTTGGTTTCAATATGTTCTCATTGATGGCAACATGGCAACTTGTTCCGGATTTATATTTTGGTCAATTATGTACTAGAAGGCACTTTATAGACACTTCAACATCACTAACAATGACACGAGTAGGATGTAAGGAATTCTCAAGTTATTGGCAATACAGGCTGGCATGGTTTAGAATAAGGTTATCAGTATTAGAGGCCGACATTGACAATTGTTTTTATATTCATATATTTATGTTATCTAGCCAACATATATATTGACATTGTAATTATCTTTGTAAGATGACATAAGGCATAATGAATTGTAAAGGGTATATAGGTCAGTTGGTTAGATCATTTTGAAAGATGGATGAATAGAAGAATAAGATAATGTTATTGAATGTGAAATATATGAGAGAGATCATGTATGTGAGGATATTTATGTAAGGGGTATTTTGGTAATGGTTTAGAGTTTCAGACCGGAATAGACAAAGCTTATCTAAAATTGTATTCTATTAGGTCCCTAAGACAAGTGAGAGGGGGGGTGAATCAGTTGTCTAACAAATTCAAACCAAAAACAACTTTACCAAATTTAATGATTAATACTGGTAAACTAGTCTTTTATGTCGGTAGACAATTTTATCAGTTAATTGTAATACCGGTAAAGATTAATGCATGAAACAAAAAGACAAAGTCATCCACAACACATAACACCAATATTTGTACCTAGTCGGATTAACAGGTGTAGATTCATCCCTGAAGTCATAGATTTGTACCTAGTCGGATTAGCAGGTGTAGATTCATCCCTTAGTGATAATTTATCATTTGTAGTCATAGGTATGCTTACTGGTTTAGAGTTCTCCATCCCAAATTTCTTTAATAACTCCTTCAAGTACTTGGATTGACTCAAGAATATACCTTTATTAGTTTGTGAAATCTAAAATCCTAAAAAGAATTTTATTTCTCCAATCATATATATTTCAAATTCTTCCTGCATTTCAATAGAAAACTCTTTACATAATCCATCTTCTCCTCCAAAGATTATATCATCAACAAAAACTTCTATAACCAAGATGTCATCATTTTTCACTTTATAATATAAGTGGTTGTTAGCATTACCTTTAGAAAAACCAATCTTCAAAAGATACTTATCCAATCTTGCATACAAAGCTCTTGGAGCTTGCTTCAACCCATACAAAGCTTTCCTTAACCTGCAAACCATATCTTTGTTATCTATCAAATAAAATCCATCAAGTTCTTCAATGTAAACTTCTTCTTCAAGATCTCCATTTAGAAATGCACATTTAATATCCATTTGATATACTTTGTAGTTCTTGTGTGCTGCAAAAGCCAAAAATAACTTGACTGCCTCAATTCTAGCTACTGGTGCAAGATTTCATTATAATCAATTCTTTCTTTCTGAGAATATCCCTTACACACTAGTCTTGCTTTATTCCTAATTACCTTACCATCTTCATTAAGTTTGTTTCTAAATACCCACTTTGTTCCAATCACATTTTTATTTTTAGGCCAGGGAACTAATTTCCATGTGTTATTTTTCTCAATTTGTTCTAGTTCCTCTTCCATAGCTTTAATCTAGTGTTTATCTTCACATGCCTCATTAATTGATGATGGTTCAATTTGAGAAATAAGACATACCTCTTCATTTTCTAGTCTTCCTCTTGTCATAACTCCTTTATTCTTGTTCCCAATTATCTGATCTTCAGAGTGATTCAGTCTTACATCCCGAGGTGTCCTCGTTTGATGTTATTCCTTAGTTACTGTGGAATTTTCAGATGATACCGTTGTAACTGGATCTTCATTCTATACCAGTGGGTTCAATGTAGGTTCATTTGTTAGAATCTCTATTGCCGGTTCATAGTCTATATACCTTGAAGTTCCTCTAAATTGTTCATCAATCTTCAGATTTTTACTCTCAACAATTTTCTACAATCTTTTGTTAAAACATCTATATGCCTTGCTCTTAGATGAATAACCAATAATTATTCCTTCATCACTTCTAGGATCAAATTTTCCAATATACTCATCCCTTCTTATAGGGCATTTACTTCCACATATTCTAAAATATTTAAGAGTAGGAGTAATACCAAACCATAGTTCATGAGGGGTCTTACCGGTTTCACCTTTGATGTGAACTTTGTTGAGTGTATAGACCTTTGTACTTACTGCCTCTCTCCAATACACATGTGGTAGATTTACTTCTAGCTACATCCAAGATAGTTATGTTTTTCCTTTCAATGACTCCATTATGTTGTGGTGTCTAGGGTGCTAATACCCATCTTTTGATTCCATTCACTTCACAGAAGACATTTGATTTTCTTACCGATTTCATTCCTTTCCATGTGCTTCTGATTTTTCTCTGAGAAAAGTAACCCAACACATTCTAGAGTAGTCATCAATGATTAGCATGAAATATCTATCACCTTGCAAACTTTTAGTTCTAGCTAGACCACATAAATCAGTATGAATTAAGTCAAGAGCATTATTTGATTTTTCTGGAATACTTTTAAAAGTAGCTCTAACTTGTTTTCCAAATTGACATTACTTACATACTGTATTATGAGGTTTGACAATTTTAGGTAAATCTCTAACTACATTAGTAGTACTGATTTTTACCATGTAATCAAAATTTACATGACAGAGTCTCTTATGCCATAGCCAACTTTCATCAATATGTGCAATCAAGCATGTCTTTTCACTGTTATTCAAATGAAAGATATTACCTCTAGTTTGATTACCGGTTGTAATTTCAAAACTAGTTCTATTCATGATTTTGCATTTTCTATTTTTGAATTGTAACTGAAATCCTTTCTCAATTAATTGACCAACACTCAAAGGATTATGCTTTAAACCTTCATCATACTAAACATTGTCAGTATTATGCTTACCATCAAGAGATATTGTACCTTTACCTTTAATCAAACAAGCTTTATCATCTTCAAATCTCACTAGACCTCCATTATATTCTTGAAAGTTCAAGAATTTACTTTTATCACTAGTCATATGATGTGAGCATCCTGAATCAATGATCCATGCATCCTTAACTTCAACTTTAGCTGCCAGGGCCTACTCTATCGGTTGAATAGTAGGTGTCAGTTGATCTTCTGTTATAGCAACAAAAACTCATCCATTGTCTATCGGATCCTCATCAAAATCATCAGTCACTCCTTCATCAGTAATATAACAAGATTTATCTTTATGTTCTCCTAGCTTCTTCTCTTAGTCTAGCATGTCTATCAGGGAATCTAGAAGCCATATGACCAATCTTATTACAGTTAAAGCATTTAAAGGCTGCATTACCTTCAAACTTACTTCCAGCTGGACCTTTAGGCATTTTTCTTGCAAATAGTGCTTCAAGTTCTTCAAGTTCTTCATTTTCTCTCCTACTTTCCTCAAGTTCTCTTGCATAAAAGGCTTTCCAATCAGACTTGTAAAATGATGGTGCAGATGATGTTGATGCCCTAAAAGCTAAATTTTTCTTTATAGTAGCAACATGACCAAATTCCTCAATTTCAAAAGTTGAAAGTTTTCCAATCAATGTATCCCTAGTTACTGATGTATTAGGCATTGTTCTTAACTCATTTATAGTAGTAACCTTTATTTCATATGCCGGTGGAAATCCTCTTACAACTTTTGAAACAATTTCATCTTCACTTAAGGTTCCTCCACAACATTTAATACCCAAAACAATTTCATTAACTCTTTCCATAAAAGCAAAAATCATTTCATCTTCTTCCATTTTTAGATTTTCATACCTGACCCGAAAGTTTTCAAGTTTTGCAATTTTGACTATGGAATCTCTTTCATTCATTGTTTCCAAATGATCCCAAATAGCTTTAGCAGTTGATCTATCTGATAATCCCATGATTTGTTGATTTGTTAAAGTGCTCAAAAGTGCTTCTCTTGCTTTGCAATCATTTTCTTCATCTTTAGCCAAGTTTGGTGGATTAGGCTAACTGGTTGTAGGAGTTGTATAGCCATTCTTTGTAACATCCTAGATGTCCTTTCCAATGCAATTCAGACGTGTCTCCATTCTGATCTTACATATGCCATAGTTGGTTCCATCAAGTTTAGGACTATCCTTCTTGAAATAGTTAGTAGACATTGGATCTCCTCAAGCTGTTAAACTTCTGCAAAAAGAGGACTAGGCTCTAATACCAATTGTTAGGTCCCAAAAAAAACTAAGAGGTGGGGGGTGAATTAGTTGTCTAACAAATTAAAACCAAAAATAACTTTACCATCTTTAATGATTAATATTGGTAAACCAATCTTTTATGTCGGTAGATAGTTTTATCAGTTAATTGTAATACCAGTAAAGATTAATGCTTGAAACAAAAAGACAAAGTCAAGCACAACACATAACACCAATATTTGTATGTGGAAACCATGTAAGGGGAAAAACTACGATGAGAAACCTTAACCACAATTAGATGATACTACTATAGATAGTATGTGTATACAAATGGGGTCTGCACATGCAGAAAGGCCAAGCACCTAGAGCTCACTGCTTAAACACAAATAGGAGTCACACAGACTACAATTGGATGGTTAAATCCAATATGAATGTACTACTCAAATTAGCATCTTTCTATGCTGGATTCAGTACGGACGTAGTTCTGATTGTCTTTACAAAAACCCTCCTTCAACTTCTAAATGGCGGCTGCATGTATAGCTCTGCTTATTCTGGCATATACCTTCACACAATTCTTTTTCGCATTCACATTTTTGATCTTACAAATAAGATCTTACATTTATATCATTACCTAAGACCAATTTTAGGAGGTCAGCTCTAAAGGATATTACAATAAAATTAATTTACAAATAAAACAATGTTCGATGCAATAACCGATTCAACATGTTGGTTTGATGCATTTACAATAATAATAAGACATCTCCATAGCGTGTCGTGCTGATCTAGAAAAGATAAACCTACTAGTGTATATCCTAGACCTATTTGTCGGTAACAACAAATATGCAAATATGAAATATGCCAATGACCAAAACTCCAAGATAAAGTGTCCAAACAATGTCTTTGACATAACCAAGTGTTTTCCATGCTATTCCAAGTGTTGGTGAACATTATATCCTGTCAGTGTACTAGATACCGATGACTGTGCATAAGTCACTTGCTTGCTAGTGAATGTTGCTGATTTTCCAAAGTGCTAGAGTTCATAAGTGTTAGTAGGTGTTGACATCAATGACAAAACCATACCAAAATACCAACATATTTAGGCATAGAAGACGTTATTTTTGTAGTTCAATCATTTCTCCAGATTGTAGTTAGGGTTTGTATGTAGTCAATGAGGCTCCTTTTGTGATTGAGCAATATGCTCTAGGCTATAAGCCTTCCTGCATGTGCAAACCCCTATATTTTGTAATATCTCTTCATATGGTCACTGAATTGATATTGTGGGTCCTAATTACCACTGTGGTTTTTCCTCTTTGAGGTTTTCCATGTATAATTCTATGTTATGTTATCTATTTATGTGATTGGCTTACTGGTTTCTTTACTTCTTGCAATTCTATATGTATCGGTATACCGGTTAGTGTATGCATGTTTTAATAAAGTTAAAATTATGCATTCTAGTAGAACACTGATTCACCCCCCCACTCTCTCAGTGTTCTTATATTCCAACACACACAACGTCTTGGATTTGAGAAGGGTGATAGCTCCAAATCAGCACACCAGAAGAATAACTCAAGAAAGCCTCTAATAAGGCAACCTAATGCTCATAAGTTCAATGGTAACTATTTTGTTTGCAATAAATTTGGTCATATGGCTAGTTAATGCAAAAATAGGATGAATAGTAATGGTCCATCATTCTCTGGTCAATGTTTTAAATGCAACAAATATGGTCATAAGTCAAATGTTTACAAAAGTATAATTAACAACTTTCCAAATAGGGGAAATGTTAGATGTTATGCATGTGGTAGGTTTGGACATGTTCCTAATCCATGTAGATTAATAGGAAATCAGATGAACTTTAGACCTAGACAAAGAAGTGTTATTTTTTATGCTTGCAACAAATCTGGTCACATTGCTAAGTATTGCAGAAGTAGAAATGTGAATAGGAGAGGTTCACAAGACAAGAATAAGAATGTGAAGGCATATAAGAAGGGAAAAGAAAAATTTGAAGAGATCAAAGATCAAATGAAGAAGACTTGGGTAAAGAAGAGTGATTCAAATGTAGGAAGTGGGTTTGCACTTGATTCTGGTACCAATATCTCATTTGGTAACTAAAATAATGGATCCGACCTTAGGGGCAGGTTTTCATGTACAACTTAAAAACCCCCTATTGGAGATTTGTACCTAGTTTTGGTGGTTGTAGAGGTGTATGTAATGATCTTAGATGTTTATGATGGATTTACGGAGGAGTTTGAGTAGATTTGAAGGTCTGTAGAAGATTTTTTTTTAAATATGATATCCGGAAGTATTAGGGAAAAGTGCATTTATTGCGATGAAAAGATAGGTTTGCATGACTTAATAAATTCATTTGTCACTTTGCATTCAAGGTGATAGTTTTTGAGCTCTGCGAAAAAGATTGACAAGCGAGATCAAAGTGCTAAACCGACTTTCAAAGTAAAAATTGAATCCAATGATAAAGGTATTTATCTATGAAATTCTTTTGGTTGAAATTTGAAATTTGAAATTTGTAAAATTATTGCATCTAGCACTGTGATTCCTTTGATTGTTGAAATCACTATAAGTGTGCATGACCAAACTTCAAGAATCATCCATTCATTTCGATGGAAGATGATCCTAAGAGTGTGTTTTCATCGATGCCCTATGGGGTATTTCACAATGAAGATATTAGGGTTTACACACACTGTCCCATTGATGAATTGGGAAGCTCTAACATGTTGACTATTTACAATAATCAGCTATTCAATAAGAGTTCAATACTGAAACCCAAATTTCAAAGATTGGAATACAAGGGTTTCACACAGTTTGTTAGGTTTTTGATGCTCTATGAACATGAATGGATCTTATACATATTGATCTAAGTACACAATAAATTCATGTGGTTGGACAAGCCCCACAAGATCACCAAGATAATTATTCAAGCTATGATAGGATTGTGTGCATCTGGTGAGCTGCCATCATTGAAAGCGGCAAAGAATGACATTGTTACTAATGCAACTAGATCAAAATTTGATAAATGATCAATGACAATTAACAATATTTTGGATCATCACATCAGGGTTGCATAAATGGTCATTGGTTACAAGATTTACTATTCCATTAGAGAAAATTCATTCTCTAGTACTGCTATATATATTACCTATGAAATATTGTGAGAAAACAAGAAATATGATATTTGTGAGTTACTCTAGAGTAAGCTTATTAAGAATCTAAAGAAGATAAAGGAAAATATGAAGCATTTGTTCAAATATAGAACCCTGATTCTATCCATATTCTTCCACTTCATGAATAAGATTCCCAGTGTTTGACAAGTATAGTGAGCATTTGATCAACCACTAGGTGTGCAAATCTAGGAATATCTATACAATATCGATGACTCTAAGGTTTAGAATAAATAATATCTATGGGTTTAATTCAAAAATTTGGAACAGGAGATGCATGAGATGGAAATAATCCCTAAGACCATTGTGCATAAATATTGAGACACCATATATTTTATGGTAGACATGTATTAGTTTTTTATGGAAGCAGTAGAGCCCTGGACAATATAGATTATCTCTATGGGTTATGAGGTTATAGAACAAATTTTTGAGCTATATGCACAATAGCTATTGAGTAAACCATTGGACCCTGATGAGGAGAAGTTTGGAATATACAAAGAGAAGAGCTTAAAACCACATCAGCAATTGAAGAAGCCTATGATCCAAAAGATGGTGAGGAAGGAGGTAGAGGCTCTTGCAAAGAGCATGGGGATAACAAAGGAAGCGGTCTAGAAAGTAAGAGAGGAGAATATCCTCTCTGAGAAGCAAACAAATAAGGTGGAGAAGGAGACTAAACTAGAAACATCTAGGTGTAAGCCAATGCAAAATAGAAGAACAACTCCCTCCTCTAGTCCTACAAAGCTTGATAGAAAACCAAAACCATCAGCCAAGCTATCTGGTGGTGGTGAGAAGAAGAGGAAACAATTGTCAGATTTGTGACTGTAAACGATGAAGAAACTAAATCAGATGAAAATGTTGGCATATGTGCAGAGTATGTTGACATGATGATATTGTGTCATCATTAATGTCAACATGCTGAAGAGTGAACTAGTAATATGTTGAAGATGATCTGGTTTATTGAAGTTAAGCAACTGGCAAAGTGAACTGGTATAATGTTGTGAACTAGTATATGGAATGTTCTCTATCAAGGTCTAATATGGTATGACTACCGGTTGGTAGTTCTAGCCTCAGGGTTTCCAGTTGAAGTGTTTCAAGCCTGTGTGATTCACCCGATGACATTATGTGATGAGTTAGAATTGTAATGGAGATCAGATCATGTTTCCACGTTAGCCTCATGCACGTAAAGGATCTTGCATGAAGTGGATTAATCTTATCTACCTTGGGAATGTGTGAAGTCCCTCCAAATGGTGAAGAAAGTGTCATGGGTTATCGCCTCCAAGAAGCAGTGAAGAACAAATGATGGAGAATGTCTTGAGATCTATTCAAGACCATTGTATTCAAATGGAAAGTGTTCAATGGTCAATATTGAACCAACTAAATTACTCAACCTAAATGTTTAGGGTTTAGGGTTTATGCTACCGACCTATCTGTTCCCTATAAGGTCGATGTTGTGTTTGATGTTGAGGTTGTTGGCAAATGTTGTGTGTGTATCTAAGTGCAGAGATACGTGGTTATTGCCAGACAAAATAAGAGAATTGATACCTACAAAGTGTGTGTGTAGAAGGAAGGAACTAAACCAGATTTGCATTGGCAATGAGTGATATTACCAGATCATTGTAATACCTATTGATCTCTAATCACTTTAATAGTTCAAAAATCCCTTAACATGGTAGCTTTAACTAGCTTGCTATAAATCATTTAACAGGGTGACTCAAAGCCATTGAGTTCATAAAATCCTCTAACAAGGTAATCCTTAACAAGGTTTAACCCTTAACCGGGTATTCTAGCCATCCCTTAACTGGGTGATCCCTAATAGAATTAGTTCCTAACAGAACTTGTTGTAATAGTCTTTAACCGGACTAGGCTCCTAACAGAGCGAACTTCTAAAGAGTTCAAAAATAGCTTGTGGGTATTCATCCCCACTGTGGTTTTTCCCAGATGGGTTTCCATGTGAAAAATATGTGTGTCATGTTTGATGCCTCTTTCATGGGATGTATTGTTATTTCCTATTTAGTGGTGAATCATGTTGATCTAGCAAATTATTGTATCTTAGAATGATAGAATATTTGTTTATGCATAAGGATAAAGTGGAAATGAGGAAGTAGGTTGTATGGAAAGCTAAGTGTTGCCATTTTATGTCTTTCACAGTCTCATTATGTTTAACCGGTATTAATTTGGTTTAGACCAGTATTTGTGTTTGTCTGTCAAGTGCACTATTTGCAGTCAAACCGGTTCAAGAGACATATTGTGTTTGTACTGATTCACCCCCCCTCTCAGTACCAGTTTGGTACTCACTATTCATCATTGAGTTATCAATTAGTATCAAAGCATCCTCTAGGTCATCTGTTTTGAAAGCTTAACTACTTGAGAGAAAAATCCTATTGCAATGATGAAGAGCGAAGGTCCAAAGTTCAATAGAGATAAGTTTAAAATATGGAAGGACAAAATGAAGATATACATCAGAAGCATGGGTACTCAACATTAGAGCTATGTTGAGAATGTTTATGTTATCCCTACCGATACTCTCACCGATGACCAAAAGAGAGAGATTTAGGAGAATGGGCAAGTCATGGAAGCCCTAATTAGTAGTTTATCTAACATTGAGTTTATTGATGTTCAGGACAAAGAGAATCCCAAAGAAGTATGGGATACTCTTGAGAATATCTATGGTGGTGATGAACATGTGAAACAAGCTAAGGAAGAAAGCCTTAGAGGAAAGTTTGAAGACATGCATATGGTTGAAGGAGAGACCATTCAACAATATGGAATAAGAATCAAAACTATTATTGGAGATACCAAGAGTGCAGGTGGTAAAATGGAAGATTCCACTGTCGTTAGCAAAGTTTTGAGATCCTTATTACTAGTCTATGCAATAAGGGTTGCTAATATTTAGGAGTTGAGGTCAATAGATAGACTAAGGTATCCCTAGACTCCATCATCGCAAAGTTGACAACCTATGAGCTAAATAGTTTTGATGGTAGTGTTCGAAGACTAAATCATCTTTTAGAGCATCTTCTGCACCATCTAGAAAAGGAAAAGAAGCTAGTACTAGTGGCACACCAAGACAAATCAGAGAAATGGATGATGAGGAGATCCTAATGGAATTTGAAGCTCTTCTTGCCAGGAGACTTCCTAAGGGAACCGATAAATACAAAGGTAAGGTTCCTTTGAAATGCTTCTCTTGTAACCAGATAGGACACATTGTTGTAAATTGTCCCAATGGTGATAGTAAGGACAAACCAGAAAAGTTTAAGAAGTTCAAAAGAGGAAACTAGAGAAACTGTTTTGTAGTAGTTGATGAAGGTGTCACTGATGAGGAATCAAAAGATGAAGAAAATGAAGATATTGTGTTTGTAGTAGTCAAGGAAGATGTGTCGAACAAGAAGGCTCTTGTCTCCTGCTTTGATAATTCTAATGACTGGATTATTGATAGTGGCTGTTCTCACCATATGACTAGTGACCGAAGTAAGTTTCTATCTTTGGAAGAGTATGATGGTGGTGTGGTTCATTCTGGTAATGATGCACCATGTATGGTAAAAGGCAAAGGGTCCAGCTCTCTGAATGGAAGAAGCAGTGCTGATAATGTGTATTGGGTAGAAGGTCTAAGGCACAACCTTTTGAGTGTTGCTCAATAGAATAATAATGGACTCACTCTAGAATTCAAAAATGGAGTGTGCAAAATCAAAGGAAAGTGTGGTGATCTGATGGCTACCAGTATGCAGACCAAAGGTAACCTATTTTAGCTAAATGCTAATGCCAGTTATGTCTTATGGCTAAGTTTGAGGACAGTTGGATATGGCATAGGAGACTCTACCATGTAAACTTTGACAATATTGTGAAGGCCAGTAAGATCAAGGTAGTTAGAGGATCGCCTATGTTGAGCAAACCAGAAAATCCTTTGTGTAGAGAGTGTCAACTGGGGAAAATGTCTTCCTCAACCTTCAAAGGTAAATCCTTCACTGCAAACAATTTACTTGATCTTGTGCATATTGATTTGTGTGGTCCTATGAAAACTAGGAGTGTGCAGGGAGATAGATATTTTATGATTCTTACAGATGATTGCTCAAGAATGATGTAGGTCACATTCTCAAAGGACAAGTCTGAAGCCTTTGGAAAGTTCAAAGCTTTCAGAGCACTAGTAGAGAAGGAAAGTGGTAGAAGAATCAAATGCCTTAGAACTGATCAAGGAGGAGAATTCACTTCTGATGAATTCAACAAATATTGAGAAGAGAATGGCATCAAGAGGCAACTGTTTGTCCCTCGGACTCCATAGTAGAATGGCTTAGTAGAGAGGAACAACTAGACTATGGTTGAAGTGGCTAGAACTATGTTGATCCAAGGAAAGGTTGCTCACACCTTTTGGAGAGAAGCGGTGAGCACTGCAGTCTACACAATGAACCGGGTACTCATCAAGAAAGGAAAGGATAAGACTCCTTATGAGTACTAGACTGATAAGACACCGGTGGTAAGATACTTCAGAGTGTTTGGTAGTAAATGTTATATCAAGAGGAGTGATCATCAGAGCAATTTTGATGCTAAATGTGATGAAGGGATATTCCTAGGGTATTCCACAAAGAGCAAAGCTCTCAAATGTTTCAACAATAGGACTCAGAGAATTGTTGAAAGCATCAATGTTAGGGTTGATGAAAACTTTGAGAAACCTGAGGAAACTAGCAGAGAGCATGTAGGAGATGAACTAGTAGTAACCTTCTGGGAACCGGTTGCAAATCAGTCCAGTACTAGTAATTGTGCTCCTACACTAGTGGATGTTGATGTCGATGAAGATGAGGATGAAGAAGAAAAGCAAGAGGAATCTATTAAGAATATACCTAGGTATGTAAAACTCAATCATGATCCAAAGCAAATCATAGGAGACAAAAATGTAGGAATTCTTACAAGAAGAAAGGTCAAAGAAAACTCATGTATGATCTCTAAATTTGAGCATAAATAATTTAAAAAGGCACATAAAGATGAAGATTGGATCATGGCAATGTAAGAGGAACTTGATCAGATAGAAAAGAATGGTACATGGTCTTTGGTACCCAGACCAGAGCATTAAAATGTCATTGGAAACAAATGGGTCTTTAGAAATAAACTAAATGAGGATGGTAGAGCAGTAAGGAATAAAGCCAGACTAGTATGTAAAGGATATGCCCAAGAAGAAGGAGAAGATTATGGAGAAACCTTTGCTCTAGTAGCAAAATTGGAAGGAGTTCATATGCTTCTTGCATATGCAGCTTTTAAAGGATTCAAGGTATACCAAATGGATGTAAAATCAACATTTCTAAATGGAATACTTGAAGAAGAGGTGTATATAGAGCAACCAGATGGGTTTGCAATATCAAAAAATAGTGACATAGTGTGTAGGCTATATAAAGCCTTGTATGGACTCAAAAAGGAACCTAGAGCATGGTATGAATGCTTGCACTCCCATCTTGTGAAGATTGGATTTGAAAGAACAAGTGAAGATAGAAATATCTACTTGAAATCAAAAGGAGATCAGATTTTGATTTGTGAAGTATTTGTTGATGACATAATCTTTGGTGGAAAAGACAAGATGAGTCATGACTTTGCAGATGACATGAAGAAGGAATTTGAGATGTCACTCATAGGGGAGATTAAGGTCTTAATTGGACTACAGATTCAGCAAATGAAAGATGGAATCTTTATTACTCAGTCCAAGTATGTCAAAGAGGTGTTGAAGACCTTTGGCATGGAAAAAAACAAACTAGTCGGTACACCAATGGTGACCGGTTGTAAACTATCAAAAGAGGATGACTCAACATTGGTAAATGAGAAGGAATACCAATCAATGATTGGTGAGTTGTATTATATAGTACATAGTAGACTGGACATGCAGTGGGTATTATCGCTCAGTTTTAGAAAAGCCCAACAGAATCCCACTTGGTAGCAGTCAAGCAGATCCTTAGATATCTGAAGGGAACTATTGACTATGGATTATGGTATCCATACAAGCATGATTTCAACCTGAAAGTGTTCACAGATGCTAATTGGGTTAGTAATGTGGATGACTGGAAGAGAACAACCAGTGGTGCATTCTTTCTCAGTGGTAGACTGGTCTCATGGATGAGTAAAAAGAAGATTTGTATCTCTCAGTCTATAGCAGAAGTGGAGTATGTTGCATCTTTTATGAAATGCACCCAGACTATATGGATGAAACATGTATTGAATGGCTTCAAAGTTCCTATATCTGAATCGGTAAGTATATTTTGTGACAATACAAGTGCAATTAACATCTCCAAGAATCCACTTTTACATGCTAGAATCAACCACTTTGAACTCAAGTATCATTTCTTGAGGGAAAAGGTTCAGAACAAAGAGGTGATATTGGAACATGTTTACAGTAAGGAGCAGTTAGCAGATATATTCACCAAGCCTCTACCAAAGGCTACTTTTACCTAATTGAGAGGTGAATTAGGGGTGTTGCCCCTTCAAGAGGTAAACTAAAGGTTTTTGCTCCACGTCAGTCAGATCTTACTTTTCTATATCTTCTCAGGATTGATGTGTTGAAGGATGCTCCTCCTCAGGGGGAGCAGCATAGTGGAACAGGGAAGCTCATGCCTCCACTTTGGCATTGTTGTCAAAGGGGAAGAAGATGTGAAGTGGAGAAGATATTTGCAGTATTAAGGAGAAGATGTGATGCAAAAAGAGAGATATCTTTGTATATTGCCATCAATGCCAAAGGGGGAGATTGTTGGCATATGTGCAGAGTGTAGTCACATAAATCTGTCCACTTCATTAAATGAATATTTAGTATTTATTTGATTATTTAACCATCAATCAATAATTAATTAAATTAATATTTAATTAATTCATCTTAACCCTCTTCTCCTATTAATTAAATAAATTATTCAATTTATTTGATTTAATTCACTTAACCAAATCCAAACCATTAATTAAATAAATAAATCATATTTGTTTAATTAAATCTTCTCTCACATTTAAATAAATTAATATTTATTTGAATCCCCCAAAATCCCATCTCTCACATTTAAATAAATTAACATTTATTTAAATCACCTTTATCCTCCACCCACCTACATTTTCCTACAAATGCAAGTTGCACAACTATTTTAAATAAATTTTTTATTTAAAATCCTATTTATCCTCACCCACTTGAAACCTTTAATGGTTTCCCTTAAAGTCTTCAAACTTAATGGCTTCTCTTAAAGTCTTCATAAGACTTTAATGGTTTCCCTTAAATTCTTCAAACTTAATGGCTTCCTTCTAGAGTCTTCTTAAGCCTTTAAAGGTTTCCCTTAAAGTCTTCAAGCATTTAATGCTTTATCTTCCTTTTTCTCATTTAAATAAATTAATATTTATTTGAAATGCAAATTACACCATTTAATTGAAATAAATGATTTTATTTTAATTGAAAATCCCAAAATTCCCCTCACTTGCATTCTCCTACAAAATCCAACCCATTAAAGGCTCTTACATAACCATTTATGGTTAACTCACCTTTTACCTTTGGTTAGAGACTTTCCTCTAACTTAACCATCCTTTTGACTCATAGGTCTCTTCAAAGCATTTATTTATTTGACTAAGGTAACCATTTAACCCTTGCACATTCATTTATCCCTTGGATAAAAGGAATATCCATTAACCTAACCCTAACCCAACCCCCTAGGGTAACCATCATGTCCCCTCAAGCATTTAATTCTCCTTACCTCTCCTCTCAAGCCTCCTCATGGTGACACTTGTCAACATTGGATTGGGTTGAAAGTCTCGCATGGATTAAATATCTTTCAATCCTAACCTTGGTTAAGATTGATCAATCTTAACCCTTCATTTCTCCATTTCTTCTATAAATAGAACCCTTCTCCTCAAGCAAAGGAGGAAGCATTAGAGTATTGTTGTTATACTTTGTCATGCCCAACTTTTGGGCACAAACAGAATTTTTTTTTTTTTTAAATACATAACTAATTAACGACTTACTTAATTAATATAATGCAACTTTGTTTGGACTTAACTACATTTGTGTGATTCAGGCAATTAAATTCAATTAAGGATAAAGTTAACTAAGTCTTCAATGAGCTAATATTTCTCCCAAAAGGGTTATCACTAATCTCTGTTAAAAAAAAACAATTAAAATCTCAAGCCTAACGAATAATCTCAAATTTACATGATCTAAAATTCTACCTTATCTTTCTTCACCACCTTGGTTCTAAATTTAATTATCCTCGTTATTTAAACACCTTATTAAAATAAAATCCCCATGAATTAAAAATACTTTATAATCTTAGACTTAAATGGCCCTCTTGGCCCTACTAATAATATTGTGTTTATATATTTTTTTTTTGAGTCTAATCCACCAAGTATTAAAATCTTCTTATAAAATTTCTTCTACATTTGCCCAATACTTAAAAAAAAAATAAAAAACTTAATTTTACATCTAACAAATTTAATTACAAATAAGTACTAAAATTAATCTACTTATATATATATATATATATATATATATATATATATATATATATACACACACACATATATTTATTCACTTATAAATTTTATCTATGAATGTATTCTAAAGAAGGGTTTATATTTTATTTAACAATCCCCTTTTATACCCCCCCCACACACACATCTCAATTTTAAAAACCTAAATGTGTTTGCCCTAACCTGAAAATAGGGTTAGGGCATGTGTGTGAAACACATACATATTTTTTGTGTGTGTGAATTGTGTATGTATCTTCTTAACTCATGAGTGTGTGCAAGCAGGAGGAGTTCGGGCGGTAGCCATGAGAGGCGGCGCGCATAGGGCCGAACCCGAGCCAAGCCTCTTTATTTTTTTTTTGCTTAAACTTGCTAACGGGCGGAGGAGGAAGGAGGACCGAGCGGAGGAGGGGAGAAAGCGGAGCGAAAAGGGTGGAGGGTTTTTAGTTTATACTGCGGTGTGGGAGGGGGAGGCGGAGCGGGGCACCGCGGACTGCGAACGGCGCCACCCGCAGGCTGCGGATGTCGCCGCCCGCAGGCTACGGCTCCCGTAGGCTGCGGCCGTCGCCGCCCACAGGCTGCGACTTCCGCAGGCTGCGGGCGCCGCCGCCCAAGCTTGCGGCCCCCGTCCACTCTCAAGCATGTTTTTTTTAAAAAATGTTTTTTTTTTTGTTATATTTTTTTGACTGTTTTAACATGCAATGTGAAATAAAAGCATTTAAATATATATTCATTATATATATATATATATATATATATATATATATAAATATATATATATATATATATATATATATATAAATATATATATATATATAAATAGAATAAAATAAAACATATCCCCTTTTTTTTTGTTAGAAATTTAAACATGAATATACACCACTGTATTTTTTTTTTTTTCTTTATACCCAGAATTACCAGAATAATATTCTTGGAAATAAAGTATTTAAATAAATAAATAAATAAATATATATATATATATATATATATATATGGGTGTAAATAGATTTAGTATAATACATTTATGTTTTCTTTATTTGTTTAATAATAGATTATCAGGATATCCTTTAAAGAACTAAAATATATATATATATATATATATATATATATATATATATATATATATTTTGCTACCCTATTTTTTTTCTACAACCCATATAGGTATTTCCTTTGAGTTTATTATTATTTTGTATAGCAACAATTTGCATTTAAGGGATTTCCTAATATATATTCTTTTTTTTGTATCAAAAATACTAAAACTAAATGCTAAATGTTTTTTTTTTTGAAAGAATAGACTACTATAACAATTTTCATTTTCTGCAATAAATGGGAAAATAAATGACTATTTTTACTTAAATTTACAGCAACATATTTAACTTAAAGAACATGTAGTAATAAATTCATTTACTTGCAGAATTCATAAAAATGCATTTACTTCTCTTTCTCTTTGTAAAACATGAAAATTTACATACAATCTAATACATTGCTTCTTTCATTTGCAATCTAACTAAAGTAGGAAAGACATTATGTATTTCATTAGCAAGGTAGATACAAAATAATTATGGATACAAATGGGCTGAAAACCCAACAATGTTTTTCTTTTCATGATAACATGAATGTAATACAACACTTCTTTTCTTGAAAGTAAATACAACAAAAGCTCACATTTCTTTTTTCTTTATACAAACTACACCCTTGACTACTTTTCCTTTTTTTTTTTTAACACTTTCCTTCAACATAAAACAGCAACATAGCTCTTTAATCTTTCTTTTCCCATCCCATGCAACCTGCAATAAAAACACATCTTGACCATGGAGAGCTCACCTCCCAGCCTAGGTTTACTAGAAGCCACCCCCGAGCTTGGAGAACCAAGCACTAGACGGGTTACAAACAAGCAAACTCCACAACAAACATAAGAAGACACTCCACATACAAATTTCCCATCCCAAGCTACACTTTCACCACATTAGTGATGATTCTTCCATGGGTGGAAGTGGACCAAGTACCAATGGGGAGATTGCAAGCCAAATACAACACAAGCCACCTCATGGCAATACAAATGCAACAAAATACTTCCACATTCCTTATGCCCCCCAAAAGGCTCAAGGCCATATTTACTCCCCTTATGACCCCCAAATGCATACACAAGGCTATGCAACAAGGGTCACAAAGGACACCCTTGACATCACTCTCCATAAGGAGAGCCTCTCACCCAAGGCTGTCATAATCCTTCCACCCCAAGATCATCCTACCCTCCCAAGAGTAGGAGATCTTGGACACTCCCAAAACAACAAGAACACAAAACAAAACACATAGAAATGAAACTACACATTCTTTACTTCAACAACAATTTCATAAAACACTTTCTTTACAAGCATTTCTTTCCTTCAACAAAACAACATAAACAAGAGGAGATAAAAACCAACCTTATTCTGTCAATAGGTATGCTAAAATTAGTTGGGGATGAGCTGCCCAATTCCACACAAACTTTCCTCCAAATTCTCCCCAAAAATTCTATTCTCCTACTAATTTTCAAAACAAAAGCATAATCTCCAAAAATGGAGAGTGGGTGATTACTCACTAAGTCTCCAATTCTTGCCTAAGACGGCCTCTCACACACTTCCCAACCCCTTGGGTGAGGTGAGAGTTCCCATTGGTTGCCCTTCCCAAACTCTTACACATTACTAAAATTGGAAAGGAAAAAGGTGAGAGAAGATGGGGAAGAGAGTTTGATATCAAAAGGGAAGGTTGTCTATACTAGGAGGAACTTTCTAAGTTGAATTTTCGTTCATCTTGGAAACACCACTTTTTGAAGTGACTAAATAGTCACATGGGAGAAGCCACATGTTTCAAAATACCCCTAACCCATAGGTATACCCTTTGGACATTTGGAAAAGCCTTAAAACTGACCCTAGGAGTCCATTAAACCCTTTAGAAACCCAATTGAAGTTTACCTACGGGTCAAACTTGAGTTGACCACTCCCAAGACTCCCTACCCAAGGCAAATTTGGGACCACACTCATGTTTTTGAATGAATTTGGTAGAAACAAAACTCCCTCCAAGAGACAAGTCAAAATCAATGACACTAATCAGTACATGTGTCAAATGACACAATAAAAATACAATATAACAATCACACATGGAATTTGTCTCTTGTAGGATTACACATATACATATAAATTAATTTTAACACTCAAGCATCATACACTTCACAAATAAAATACATTACAAATGGGGTGTTGTCTCTCCAAATAGACAACTCCCGGCTTAGCAAACGTACATTGGTCTAGGCTTGGTTCTCCATATAAATTCCATGGTCACATGGATAATTTTCCTGCGCATCTCAATTAACACATTAGTAATTCCAAATAATCACAATTATACATAATCAAATACATGGATTTCATTGCACATCAAACACTTCATACATTGGCAACAATAATTCAATATCTCTTTCAATTAAATTCGATTTCACATAAGCAATTAACGTAATTCTCAAAATTGAACCATTCATACAATAAGCATCATTTTTCTATCATCAAAATGAAGTCCTGCAAATTCCAATAATGACATTCACCATAACAATGTAATTCTATTCTAGCAACATATCTAAAGTTTCATAATCATCATGCATAAAATAAAGCATCAACATATGTCAATGTGATCCAAATCATGGAATCATATAAGTTCTAAGTCCATAAAGCATAAAATAAAGCATCCATAATAGTCTCAATATGCAAATAACTGAAAATGTCAAACTGAGTCAAGGTAGGGCCTCACACCCTCCCCCTCTAGGCATGAAATTCCTCCTGGAGTTCATCAAAAAGGTGGGGTTACTGTGATCTCATACGTGCTACATCCTCCCATGAGGCTGTGACCTCATCATAGCAATCCCACTGGACCCTAACCTGGTCCAGCTCTCAACCTCGAAGGCTCAGCGTCCGGCATGCCAAAATGCGAATGGGCTCCAAAGCTAGCTGCCCGTCCGACTCCACCTGCAAGGCATCCCAATCTAGAATATGAAACTCATCATAGATATACTTCCTCAAAACTGATACATGAAACACATCGTGGATGCGTGACAGGCTAGGTGGCAATGCTAGGTGGTAGGTAACTGGCCCTATCCTCTCAAGGATCTCAAATGGTCCTACAAATCGGGGTGCGAGCTTAGAAACCTTTCCATATCGGATTGGACTCTTATGCGGTCGCACTTTCAAGAAGACTCTGTCTCCAACTGAGTAGCTACGATCAACCCTCTTTGCATCTGCATATTTCTTCTGTCTATCTTGTGCCTCTCTAAGACGCTGCCTAATCAAATCCACCTGTTGCTCCATATCCTGAACTATCTCTGGACCAATAGCAACTCTATCCTCTATGCGGTCCCAACTCAATGGTGTCCTACAAGGCCTACCATATAATTCTTGATAGGGTGGCATCCCCAAGGACTTGTGATGCCCATTGTTATAGGAAAATTCCACTAAGGGAAGGTACTCTTCCCATCTGGTCTGGTGATCCATGACATACATGCGAAGCATATCCTCTAACACCTGATTAACTCTCTCTGTCTGGCCATCCATCTCCGGATGATAGGCTATACTGAAATTGAGCTTGGTGCCCATAGCTGCCTGTAATGCCTTCCAAAAGGAAGAAGTGAAGAGGGAATCCCTGTCGGAAATGATCTTACGTGGAACACCATGTAGTCTGACAATGTCTCACAAAAACACCTGTGCTACTGCTGGTGCTGTGAAGGTGGTACGAACTGGTGAAAAGTGAGCCACTTTGGTCAACTTGTCCACCGTCACCAAGATGGCATCATGGCGACGAGATGACATAGGGAGACCAATGATGAAATCCATGGATATAGTGTCCCACTTCCACTCTGGTATAGCATGAGATTGGAGCAACCCACCTGGATGGCGGTGCTCCGCCTTGACTCTCTGACACTCAAGGCATCGGGCTACCAACTCGGCAATAAGCTGTCGCATTCTTGGCCAATGGTATAGTTCTCTCAAGTTTGCATGCAACTTCTTGACCCCGAGATGCACTGCATAAGGAGCTCTATGAGCCTCTGTGATAATGAACTCCCGCAATCCCCCGGAAGAAGGTACATAGATGCGCCCTCTATGGCGTAATAAACCATCAGACTCTAAGGAATAATCCACATATTTCCCTTCTAAAGTTTCCTGGGATCGAATAGCTTGGCAAACCTCTAAATACCATCTGTCCTCTGGCAATCGCTGCATGATCTGATCTCTCAAATCCATGCTCATAGACATGGTGTATACCTCATGACGTCTCCTACTCAAAGCATCTGCAACTACATTTTCTTTCCCTTTGATGTAGTGAACGTCAAAATCATACTCACACAAGAATTTCATCAATCTTCTCTGACGTGCATTAAGATTCGGCTGAGTAAATATGTACTGAAGGCTCTGATGGTCTGAGTGCAACTCAAAATGATGACCCAAAAGGAAATGTCTCCATCTCACAAGTGCATGCACTACTGCTGCAAGCTCAAGGTCATGAGTAGGGTAATTAAGCTCGTGAGTCTTGAGTTTCCTAGACTCAAAAGCTATAGCCCTGCCATTCTGCATAAGTACTGCTCCTAAACCCTCTAGGGAAGCATCTGTGCAAACCATGAAATCAGCTAAAGGAACTGGTACTACAAGGATAGGTGCGGTAGTAAGTGCCTTTTTCAGTTCCTGAAAGGCCTTCTCGCACTTCTCCGTTCACTCAAACTTCTTCCCTTTGCGCTGAAGAGAAGTGATAGGATGAGCAACTCTAGAGAATCCCTCAACAAAACATCGGTAATAACCTGCTAAGCCCATGAAGCTCCTGACCTCTGTCACACTGGTAGGTGCTGGCCAATCCATAATGGCTTTGATCTTTGATGGGTCTACTGAGATTCCATCACCGGATATAACATGACCAAGGTACTTGATCTCTGTTCTAAAGAAAGCACACTTCGACAAACTGCCATACAACTGATTTTCCCTCAAACACTGCAAAACCTGTCTCAAGTGCTCCTCATGTTCCTCCTCATTCCGTGAATATATCAAAATGTTGTCGAGAAACACAATCACAAAACGGTCGAGGAATGTATGGAACACTCCATTCATGAGACTCATAAAAACTGCTAGGGCATTCGTAAGACCGAATAGGACCACGGTGAACTCATAGTGGCCATATCTAGTGCGAAATGTAGTCTTGTGGATATCACTATCCACTATCCTCAACTGATGGTACCCTGACTTTAGATCAATCTTGGAAAATACTTTGGCACCTTGAAGTTGGTCAAATAAATCGTCGATCCTGGGCAATGGATATCGGTTCTTGATAGTTACTTTGTTCAACTGACAGTAATCCATGCATAATCGGAGAGATCCATCCTTCTTCTTCACACAGATGACTGGTGCAGCCCAAGGGGATACACTAGGGCGAATGTGGCCCTTCTCTAGGAGTTCCTCAAGCTGTAACTTGAGCTCATTAAGCTCATTTGTGGTCATTCTATATGGTGCTCTTGAAATTGGTTCAGCTCCTGGAACAAGGTCTATATGAAAATCAATCTCTCTACGAGGCGGCATACCAGGTAACTCTGAAGGAAATACATCTGAAAATTCCCTAAGGATGGGATGGTCATCAATGGATGGTTCCTTTTCCTCTTCTTCTTCTCTATCACTAATGGTGATGGCAAATAACTGATATCCCTTTTGCATGCTCCGCTTAAGCTGCATGGCGGAGATCATACGAAGAGACACAGGTCTCTGAATTCCAGTGATCACTATAGGAGAGCCATGATCATCCTCACACTCGATCCTTTTCAGGCGACAATCCATCTTGGCTCTGTGGGCATAAAGCCAATCCATGCCAAGTACGACGCCATATGATCCGAGTGGTGTAACTCTAAGGTCTACTAAGGTGGAGGTATTACCAATCTGAAGCTAACAACCCTTAACCTCTGATTCCACTGACACTCTAGCCCCTAAAGCTAATTTCACTTCCCAACTGACCTCTTGCCTAATTGCCACTAGCCCGCAACGCTCCACAACCAATGGAGATATAAAAGAATCAGTAGCTCCTGAATCAAATAATATACATACACTGCTACCTCTGATCATACCTGCTACCTGAATAACTGTGGCCTGATGCTCTGCCTAGCGGTTGTCAACCGCTGCGAAGACCCTATGGGACTTGCCCATATCCCCAACTGTCAGCTCCAATGCTGCCATCCTCTGATTCCCTGCCATCTGACCCTGAGGACACTCTCTCGCCATGTGTCCCATGGCTCCACATGTGAAGCAAGCACCATGTGCCTGAAACTGCACTCCCTATGGTCTGGAGAAAGACTGTCCCCCTGTTCTACTAGAACCACTATACCCACCTCTAGAGGACTGCTGAGTCCTCGCCGGAGGTGTGTAAGGACCCTGAGATCTCTGATCTTGCCTCTGACCTTGTGACTGCCACTACTTGGGCTTTGTGCAATGCTGACTCTATGGAGGCCTTTGCCTCTGGTTTTGCTGTGACTGCTGCGGAGGAGGGGGTTTGGAGAACCCTAATGAGTGCCTGTTGTTACCTTTCCAATGGGGTTTCTGAAACCCATAAGTCTGTGGTGCAGGGTTGTGGTTCTGGAACGGATCCTTCAAGTCTTGGGGTCTGACCTGAATCTCCTCGGCTATCAAAGCCTTCTCCACGGCAACTCGAAGGCTCCCTGGAGTGGCCATTCTCATTGGTCCTGCTATGCTGGAATTCAATTCTCTGATAAATCGGTTGACGAGAAGCTTTTCATCCTTCAGGTAGTCTACATAAGGTAAGAGTTCAAATAACTTGTTCTCGTACTATGTCACTGACAGACCCTTCTGCTGGAGCTCATGAAACTCATCCACCCTATGCTATCTGAAATGTTCTGATAAGTACCTCTCCCTGAATCTCTCTGTGAAAATCTGCCAAGTGAGGGTCTCTATCTCTAAGCCATTCTTATATTCTTCCTGTCTCCACCATGTGAAGGCTGTTCCTCACAATAGGTGAACCGCTGCACGTGCTTTTAGATTGCTCTCATAAGAGTGCAATGCAAAGCACCTATCTACCCTTAAAAGTCATGCCTCTGCCTCTACCCCGTCGGTAGATCCCCGAAACGATGGTGGCTGAACACGCATAACCTCTCTGATTAGATCCCCTGGATCCCGACGTGCCATCTCAATATACACTGGTGCTACGGCTAGAGGTGGTGCTGGTAGGTGAATGGGTTCGAGCTCATGCCCAACCTGACTCTCTACGGGATTAGGAGGTGGACTCCTACTCCGTTCCCCTTCTACTATTCTATGACTTCCTGAGTTCTGGTTCTCAACATTGTGGTCTACTGCCGAAAGCCTATCCTGAACTATGCCAATTAGGTTCTGAAGAGCTACCAAGATGTCTCAGTTTGGGTCAACTGATCACTCGGGAGGAGCTGCTGGGTTCACTTCCTGAACCGATTCCTCCCTAATGACCTCTTCGCGTGCCATGCGTTCACGCCTAGGGCCTCTACCACATTTGCGAGCTTGTCACGTAGTTGGAGGCATCCTCTTTAAGAAAATAAAATGAAATAAATAACTATTTTAGGAGAAAATATTTTAGCTAATTTAAAAATAAATATAATAAAAATAAATACAATTTAATTAATTAATTAATTATAGCGAAACGTAATGGAGTAAGGTTCCTAGTGTTGGCAACCTCGCTTTGATACCAAAATGTCATGCCCAACTTTTGGGCACAAACGGAATTTTTTTTTTTTTTAAATACTTAACTAATTAACGACTTACTTAATTAATATAATGCAACTTTGTTTGGACTTAACTACATTTGTGTGATTCAGGCAATTAAATTCAATTAGGGATAAAGTTAACTAAGTCTTCAATGAGCTAATATTTCTCCCAAAAGGGTTATCACTAATCTCCGTTAAAAAAAAACAATTAAAATCTCAAGCCTAACGAATAATCTCAAATTTACATGATCTAAAATTTTACCTTATCTTTCTTAACCACCTTGGTTCTAAATTTAATTATCCTCGTTATTTAAACACCTTATTAAAATAAAATCCCCATGAATTAAAAATACTTTATAATCTTAGACTTAAATGGCCCTCTTGGCCCTACTAATAATATTGTGTTTATATATATATTTTTTGAGTCTAATCCACCAAGTATTAAAATCTTCTTATAAAATTTCTTCTACATTTGCCCAATATTTTTTAAAAAAATACAAAAAATTAATTTTACATCTAACAAATTTAATTACAAATAAGTACTAAAATTAATCTACTTTTATATATGTAGATATATATATATATATATATCTATATATATATATATACACATATATTTATTCACTTATAAATTTTATCTATGAATGTATTCTAAAGAAGGGTTTATATTTTATTTAACAATCCCCTTTTATACCCCCCCCCACACACACATCTCAGTTTTAAAAACCTAAATGTGTTTGCCCTAACCCGAAAATAGGGTTAGGGCATGTGTGTGAAACACATACATATTTTTTGTGTGTGTGAATTGTGTATGTATCTTCTTAACTCGTGAGTGTGTGCATGCAGGAGGAGTTCGGGTGGCGGCCATGAGAGGCAGCACGCGTAGGGCCGAACCCGAGCCGAGACTCTTTATTTTTTTTTTTCTTAAACTTGCTAACGAGCGGAGGAGGAAGGAGGACCGAGCGGAGGAGGGGAGAAAGTGGAGCGAAAACGGTGGAGGGTTTTTAGTTTATACCGTGGCGTGGGAGGGGGAGGCAGAGCGGGACACCGCGGACTGCGGATGGCGCCACCCGCAGGCTACGGCTTCCGCAGGCTGCGGGCGCCGCCGCCCAAGCTTGCGGCCCCTGTCCACTCTCAAGCATGTTTTTTTTTAAAAACTTTTTTTTTTTTGTTATTTTTTTTTGACTGTTTTAACATGCAATGTGAAATAAAAGCATTTGAATATATATTCTTTTTATATATATATATATAAATAGAATAAAATAAAACATATCCCTTTTTTTTTTGTTAGAAATTTAAACATGAATATACACCACTGTATTTTTTTTTTTTTCTTTATACCCAGAATTACCAGAATAATATTCTTGGAAATAAAGCATTTAAATAAATATTTATATATATATATATATATATGGGTGTAAATAGATTTAGTATAATACATTTCTGTTTTCTTTATTTGTTTAATAACAGATTATCAGGATATCCTTTAAAGAGCTAAAATATTTAAATATATATATATATATATATATATATATATATATATATATTTTGCTACCCTATTTTTTTTCTACAACCCATATAGGTATTTCCTTTGAGTTTATTATTATTTTGTATAGCAACAATTTGCATTTAAGGGATTTCCTAATATATATTCTTTTTTTTGTATCAAAAATACTAAAACTAAATGCTAAATGTTTTTTTTTTTTAAAGAATAGACTACTATAACAATTTCCATTTTTTGCAATAAATGGGAAAATAAATGACTATTTTTACTTAAATTTACAGCAGCATATTTAACTTAAAGAACATGTAGCAATAAATTTCATTTACTTGCAGAATTCATAAAAATGCATTTACTTCTCTTTCTCTTTGTAAAACATGAAAATTTACATACAATCTAATACATTGCTTCTTTCATTTGCAATCTAACTAAAGTAGGAAAGACATTATGTATTTCATTAGCAAGGTAGATACAAAATAATTAGGGATACAAATGGGCTGAAAACTCAACAATGTTTTTCTTTTCATGATAACATGAATGTAAAACAACACTTCTTTTCTTGAAAGTAAATACAACAAAAGCTCACATTTCTTTTTTCTTTATACAAACTACACCCTTGAATACTTTTCCTTTTTTTTTTTTTTACACTTTCCTTCAACATAAAACAGCAACATAGCTCTTTAATCTTTCTTTTCCCATCCCATGCAACCTGCAATAAAAACACATCTTGACCATGGAGAGCTCACCTCCCAGCCTAGGTTTACTAGAAGCCACCCCCGAGCTTGGAGAACCAAGCACTAGACGGGTTACAAACAAGCAAACTCCACAACAAACATAGGAAGACACTCCACATACAAATTTCCCATCCCAAGCTACACTTTCACCACATTAGTGATGATTCTTCCATGGGTGGAAGTGGACCAAGTACCAATGGGGAGATTGCAAGCCAAATACAACACAAGCCACCTCATGGCAATACAAATGCAACAAAATACTTCCACATTCCTTATGCCCCCCAAAAGGCTCAAGGCCATATTTACTCCCCTTATGACCCCCAAATGCATACACAAGGCTATGCAACAAGGGTCACAAAGGACACCCTTGACATCACTCTCCATAAGGAGAGCCTCTCACCCAAGGCTGTCATACTCCTTCCACCCCAAGATCATCCTACCCTCCCAAGAGTAGGAGATCTTGGACACTCCCAAAACAACAAGAACACAAAACAAAACACATAGAAATGAAACTACACATTCTTTACTTCAACAACAATTTCATAAAACACTTTCTTTACAAGCATTTCTTTCCTTCAACAAAACAACATAAACAAGAGGAGATAAAAACCAACCTTATTCTGCCAATAGGTATGCTAAAATTAGTTGGGGATGAGCTGCCCAATTCCACACAAACTTTCCTCCAAATTCTCCCCAAAAATTCTATTCTCCTACTAATTTTCAAAACAAAAGCATAATCTCCAAAAATGGAGAGTGGGTGATTACTCACTAAGTCTCCAATTCTTGCCTAAGAAGGCCTCTCACACACTTCCCAACCCCTTGGGTGAGGTGAGAGTTCCCATTGGTTGCCCTTCCCAAACTCTTACACATTACTAAAATTGGAAAGGAAAAAGGTGAGAGAAGATGGGGAAGAGAGTTTGATATCAAAAGGGAAGGTTGTCTATACTAGGAGGAACTTTCTAAGTTGAATGTTCGTTCATCTTGGAAACACCACTTTTTGAAGTGACTAAATAGTCACATGGGAGAAGCCACATGTTTCAAAATACCCCTAACCCATAGGTATACCCTTTGGACATTTGGAAAAGCCTTAAAACTGACCCTAGGAGTCCATTAAACCCTTTAGAAACCCAATTGAAGTTTACCTACGGGTCAAACTTGAGTTGACCACTCCCAAGACTCCCTACCCAAGGCAAATTTGGGACCACACTCATGTTTTTGAATGAATTTGGTAGAAACAAAACTCCCTCCAAGAGACAAGTCAAAATCAATGACACTAATCAGTACATGTGTCAAATGACACAATAAAAATACAATATAACAATCACACATGGAATTTGTCTCTTGTAGGATTACACATATACATATAAATTAATTTTAACACTCAAGCATCATACACTTCACAAATAAAATACATTACAAATGGGGTGTTGTCTCTCCAAATAGACAACTCCCGGCTTAGCAAACGTACATTGGTCTAGGCTTGGTTCTCCATATAAATTCCATGGTCACATGGATAATTTTCCTGCGCATCTCAATTAACACATTTGTAATTCCAAATAATCACAATTATACATAATCAAATACATGGATTTCATTGCACATCAAACACTTCATACATTGGCAACAATAATTCAATATCTCTTTCAATTAAATTCGATTTCACATAAGCAATTAACGTAATTCTCAAAATTGAACCATTCATACAATAAGCATCATTTTTCTATCATCAAAATGAAGTCCTGCAAATTCCAATAATGACATTCACCATAACAATGTAATTCTATTATAGCAACATATCTAAAGTTTCATAATTATCATGCATAAAATAAAGCATCAACATATGTCAATGTGATCCAAATCATGGAATCATATAAGTTCTAAGTCCATAAAGCATAAAATAAAGCATCCATAATAGTCTCAATATGCAAATAACTGAAAATGTCAAACTGAGTCAAGGTAGGGCCTCACACCCTCCCCCTCTAGGCATGAAATTCCTCCTGGAGTTCATCAAAAAGGTGGGGTTACTGTGATCTCATACGTGCTACATCCTCCCATGAGGCTGTGACCTCATCATAGCAATCCCACTGGACCCTAACCTGGTCCAGCTCTCGACCTCGAAGGCTCAGCGTCCGGCATGCCAAAATGCGAATGGGCTCCAAAGCTAGCTGCCCGTCCGACTCCACCTGCAAGGCATCCCAATCTAGAATATGAAACTCATCATAGATATACTTCCTCAAAACTGATACATGAAACACATCGTGGATGCGTGACAGGCTAGGTGGCAATGCTAGGTGGTAGGTAACTGGCCCTATCCTCTCAAGGATCTCAAATGGTCCTACAAATCGGGGTGCGAGCTTAGAAACCTTTCCATATCGGATTGGACTCTTATGCGGTCGCACTTTCAAGAAGACTCTGTCTCCAACTGAGTAGCTACGATCAACCCTCTTTGCATCTGCATATTTCTTCTGTCTATCTTGTGCCTCTCTAAGACGCTGCCTAATCAAATCCACCTGTTGCTCCATATCCTGAACTATCTCTGGACCAATAGCAACTTTGTCCTCTATGCGGTCCCAACTCAATGGTGTCCTACAAGGCCTACCATATAATTCTTGATAGGGTGGCATCCCCAAGGACTTGTGATGCCCATTGTTATAGGAAAATTCCACTAAGGGAAGGTACTCTTCCCATCTGGTCTGGTGATCCATGACATACATGCGAAGCATATCCTCTAACACCTGATTAACTCTCTCTGTCTGGCCATCCATCTCCGGATGATAGGCTATACTGAAATTGAGCTTGGTGCCCATAGCTGCCTGTAATGCCTTCCAAAAGGAAGAAGTGAAGAGGGAATCCCTGTCGGAAATGATCTTACGTGGAACACCATGTAGTCTGACAATGTCTCACAAAAACACCTGTGTTACTGCTGGTGCTGTGAAGGTGGTACGAACTGGTGAAAAGTGAGCCACTTTGGTCAACTTGTCCACCGTCACCAAGATGGCATCATGGCGACGAGATGACATAGGGAGACCAATGATGAAATCCATAGATATAGTGTCCCACTTCCACTCTGGTATAGCATGAGATTGGAGCAACCCACCTAGATGGCGGTGCTCCAACTTGACTCTCTGACACTCAAGGCATCGGGCTACCAACTCGGCAATAAGCTGTCGCATTCTTGGCCAATGGTATAGTTCTCTCAAGTTTGCATGCAACTTCTTGACCCCGAGATGCACTGCATAAGGAGCTCTATGAGCCTCTGTGATAATGAACTCCCGCAATCCCCCGGAAGAAGGTACATAGATGCGCCCTCTATGGCGTAATAAACCATCAGACTCTAAGGAATAATCCACATATTTCCCTTCTAAAGTTTCCTGGGATCGAATAGCTTGGCAAACCTCTAAATACCATCTGTCCTCTGGCAATCGCTGCATGATCTGATCTCTCAAATCCATGCTCATAGACATGGTGTATACCTCATGACGTCTCCTACTCAAAGCATCTGCAACTACATTTTCTTTCCCTTTGATGTAGTGAACGTCAAAATCATACTCACACAAGAATTTCATCAATCTTCTCTGACGTGCATTAAGATTCGACTGAGTAAATATGTACTGAAGGCTCTGATGGTCTGAGTGCAACTCAAAATGATGACCCAAAAGGAAATGTCTCCATCTCACAAGTGCATGCACTACTGCTGCAAGCTCAAGGTCATGAGTAGGGTAATTAAGCTCGTGAGTCTTGAGTTTCCTAGACTCAAAAGCTATAGCCCTGCCATTCTGCATAAGTACTGCTCCTAAACCCTCTAGGGAAGCATCTGTGCAAACCATGAAATCAGCTAAAGGAACTGGTACTACAAGGATAGGTGCGGTAGTAAGTGCCTTTTTCAGTTCCTGAAAGGCCTTCTCGCACTTCTCTGTCCACTCAAACTTCTTCCCTTTGCGCTGAAGAGAAGTGATAGGATGAGCAACTCTAGAGAATCCCTCAACAAAACATCGGTAATAACCTACTAAGCCCATGAAGCTCCTGACCTCTGTCACACTGGTAGGTGCTGGCCAATCCATAATGGCTTTGATCTTTGATGGGTCTACTGAGATTCCATCACCGGATATAACATGACCAAGGTACTTGATCTCTGTTCTAAAGAAAGCACACTTCGACAAACTGCCATACAACTGATTTTCCCTCAAACACTGCAAAACCTGTCTCAAGTGCTCCTCATGTTCCTCCTCATTCCGTGAATATATCAAAATGTTGTCGAGAAACACAATCACAAAACAGTCGAGGAATGTATGTAACACTCCATTCATGAGACTCATAAAAACTGCTAGGGCATTCGTAAGACCGAATAGGACCACGGTGAACTCATAGTGGCCATATCTAGTGCGAAATGTAGTCTTGTGGATATCACTATCCACTATCCTCAACTGATGGTACCCTGACTTTAGATCAATCTTGGAAAATACTTTGGCACCTTGAAGTTGGTCAAATAAATCGTCGATCCTGGGCAATGGATATCGGTTCTTGATAGTTACTTTGTTCAACTGACAGTAATCCATGCATAATCGGAGAGATCCATCCTTCTTCTTCACAAAGATGACTGGTGCACCCCAAGGGGATACACTAGGGCGAATGTGGCCCTTCTCTAGGAGTTCCTCAAGCTGTAACTTGAGCTCATTAAGCTCATTTGTGGTCATTCTATATGGTGCTCTTGAAATTGGTTCAGCTCCTGGAACAAGGTCTATATGAAAATCAATCTCTCTACGAGGCGGCATACCAGGTAACTCTGAAGGAAATACATCTGAAAATTCCCTAAGGATGGGATGGTCGTCAATGGATGGTTCCTTTTCCTCTTCTTCTTCTCTATCACTAATGGTGATGGCAAATAACTGATATCCCTTTTGCATGCTCCGCTTAAGCTGCATGGCGGAGATCATACGAAGAGACACAGGTCTCTGAATTCCAGTGATCACTATAGGAGAGCCATGATCATCCTCACACTCGATCCTTTTCAGGCAACAATCCATCTTGGCTCTGTGGGCATAAAGACAATCCATGCCAAGTACGACGCCATATGATCCGAGTGGTGTAACTCTAAGGTCTACTAAGGTGGAGGTATTACCAATCTGAAGCTAACAACCCTTAACCTCTGATTCCACTGACACTCTAGCCCCTAAAGCTAATTTCACTTCCCAACTGACCTCTTGCCTAATTGCCACTAGCCCGCAATGCTCCACAACCAATGGAGATATAAAAGAATCAGTAGCTCCTGAATCAAATAATATAGATACACTGCTACCTCTGATCATACCTGCTACCTGAATAACTGTGGCCTGATGCTCTGCCTAGCGGTTGTCAACCGCTGCGAAGACCCTATGGGACTTGCCCATATCCCCAACTATCAGCTCCAATGCTGCCATCCTCTGATTCCCTGCCATCTGACCCTGAGGACACTCTCTCGCCATGTGTCCCATGGCTCCACATGTGAAGCAAGCACCATGTTTCTGAAACTGCACTCCCTATGGTCTGGAGAAAGACTGTCCCCCTGTTCTACTAGAACCACTATACCCATCTCTAGAGGACTGCTGAGTCCTCGCCGGAGGTGTGTAAGGACCCTGAGATCTCTGATCTCGCATCTGACCCTATGACAGCCACTACTTGGGCTTTGTGCCCTGCTGACTCTACGGAGGCCTTTGCCTCTGGTTTTGCTGTGACTGCTGCGGAGGAGGGGGTTTGGAGAACCCTAATGAGTGTCTGTTGTTACCTTTCCAATGGGGTTTCTGAAACCCATAAGTCTGTGGTGCAGGGTTGCGGTTCTGGAACGGATCCTTCAAGTCTTGGGGTCTGACCTGAATCTCCTCGGCTATAAAAGCCTTCTCCACGGCAACTCGAAGGCTCCCTGGAGTGGCCATTCTCATTGGTCCTGCTATGCTGGAATTCAATCCTCTGATAAATAGGTTGACGAGAAGCTTTTCATCCTTTAGGTAGTCTACATAAGGTAAGAGTTCAAAGAACTTGTTCTCATACTTTGTCACTGACAGACCCTTCTGCTGGAGGTCATGAAACTCATCCACCCTATGCTATCTGAAATGTTCTGATAAGTACCTCTCCCTGAATCTCTCTGTGAAAATCTCCCAAGTGAGGGTCTCTATCTCTAAGCCACACTTATATTCTTCCTGTCTCCACCATGTGGAGGCTGTTCCTCACAATAGGTGAACCGCTGCACGTGCTTTTAGATTGCTCTCATAAGAGCGCAATGCAAAGCACCTATCTAGGCTTAAAAGCCATCCCTCTACCTCTACCCCGTCGGTAGATCCCCCAAACGATGGTGGCTGAAGATGCATAACCTCTCTGATTAAATCCCCTGGATCCCGACGTGCCCTCTCAATATACACTGGTGCTATGGCTAGAGGTGGTGCTGGTAGGTGAATGGGTTCGAGCTCATGCCCAACCTGACTCTCTACGGGATTAGGAGGTGGACTCCTACTCCGTTCCCCATCTACTATTCTATGACTTCCTGAGTTCTGGTTCTCAACATTGTGGTCTACTGCCGAAAGCCTATCCTGAACTATGCCAATTAGGTTCTGAAGAGCTACCAAGATGTCTCGGTTTGGGTCAACTGATCACTCGAGAGGAGCTGCTGGGTTCACTTCCTGAACCGATTCCTCCCTAATGACCTCTTCACGTGCCATGCGTTCACGCCTAGGGCCTCTACCACATTTGCGAGCTTGTCGCGTAGTTGGAGGCATCCTCTTTAAGAAAATAAAATGAAATAAATAACTATTTTAGGAGAAAATATTTTAGCTAATTTAAAAATAAATATAATAAAAATAAATACAATTTAATTAATTAATTAATTATAGCGAAACGTAATGGAGTAAGGTTCCTAGTGTTGGCAACCTCGCTCTGATACCAAAATGTCATGCCCAACTTTTGGGCACAAACGGAATTTTTTTTTTTTTTAAATACTTAACTAATTAACGACTTACTTAATTAATATAATGCAACTTTGTTTGGACTTAACTACATTTGTGTGATTCAGGCAATTAAATTCAATTAGGGATAAAGTTAACTAAGTCTTCAATGAGCTAATATTTCTCCCAAAAGGGTTATCACTAATCTCCGTTAAAAAAAAACAATTAAAATCTCAAGCCTAACGAATAATCTCAAATTTACATGATCTAAAATTTTACCTTATCTTTCTTAACCACCTTGGTTCTAAATTTAATTATCCTCGTTATTTAAACACCTTATTAAAATAAAATCCCCATGAATTAAAAATACTTTATAATCTTAGACTTAAATGGCCCTCTTGGCCCTACTAATAATATTGTGTTTATATATTTTTTTTTTGAGTCTAATCCACCAAGTATTAAAATCTTCTTATAAAACTTCTTCTACATTTGCCCAATATTTTTAAAAAAAATACAAAACTTAATTTTACATCTAACAAATTTAATTACAAATAAGTACTAAAATTAATCTACTTTTATATATGTAGATATATATATATATATATCTATATATATATATATACACATATATTTATTCACTTATAAATTTTATCTATGAATGTATTCTAAAGAAGGGTTTATATTTTATTTAACAATCCCCTTTTATACCCCCCCCCCACACACACATCTCAGTTTTAAAAACCTAAATGTGTTTTCCCTAACCCGAAAATAGGGTTAGGGCATGTGTGTGAAACACATACATATTTTTTGTGTGTGTGAATTGTGTATGTATCTTCTTAACTCGTGAGTGTGTGCATGCAGGAGGAGTTCGGGTGGCGGCCATGAGAGGCAGCGCGCGTAGGGCCGAACCCGAGCCGAGACTCTTTATTTTTTTTTTGCTTAAACTTGCTAACGGGCGGAGGAGGAAGGAGGACCGAGCGGAGGAGGGGAGAAAGCGGAGCGAAAACGGTGGAGGGTTTTTAGTTTATACCGTGGCATGGGAGGGGGAGGCGGAGCGGGGCACCGCGGACTGCGGACGGCGCCACCCGCAGGCTACGGCTTCCGCAGGCTGCGGGCGCCGCCGCCCAAGCTTGCGGCCCCTGTCCACTCTCAAGCATGTTTTTTTAAAAAAAAAAAAAAAAATTTGTTATATTTTTTTGACTGTTTTAACATGCAATGTGAAATAAAAGCATTTGAATATATATTCTTTTTATATATATATATATAAATAGAATAAAATAAAACATATCCCTTTTTTTTTTGTTAGAAATTTAAACATGAATATACACCACTGTATTTATTTATTTTTCTTTATACCCAGAATTACCAGAATAATATTCTTGGAAATAAAGCATTTAAATAAATATTTATATATATATATATATATATATATATATGGGTGTAAATAGATTTAGTATAATACATTTCTGTTTTCTTTATTTGTTTAATAACAGATTATCAGGATATCCTTTAAAGAGCTAAAATATTTAAATATATATATATATATATATATATATTTTGCTACCCTATTTTTTTTCTACAACCCATATAGGTATTTCCTTTTAGTTTATTATTATTTTGTATAGCAACAATTTGCATTTAAGGGATTTCCTAATATATATTCTTTTTTTTGTATCAAAAATACTAAAACTAAATGCTAAATGTTTTTTTTTTTTAAAGAATAGACTACTATAACAATTTCCATTTTCTGCAATAAATGGGAAAATAAATGACTATTTTTACTTAAATTTACAGCAGCATATTTAACTTAAAGAACATGTAGCAATAAATTTCATTTACTTGCAGAATTCATAAAAATGCATTTACTTCTCTTTCTCTTTGTAAAACATGAAAATTTACATACAATCTAATACATTGCTTCTTTCATTTGCAATCTAACTAAAGTAGGAAAGACATTATGTATTTCATTAGTAAGGTAGATACAAAATAATTATGGATACAAATGGGCTGAAAACTCAACAATGTTTTTCTTTTCATGATAACATGAATGTAAAACAACACTTCTTTTCTTGAAAGTAAATACAACAAAAGCTCACATTTCTTTTTTCTTTATACAAACTACACCCTTGAATACTTTTCCTTTTTTTTTTTTTTACACTTTCCTTCAACATAAAACAGCAACATAGCTCTTTAATCTTTCTTTTCCCATCCCATGCAACCTGCAATAAAAACACATCTTGACCATGGAGAGCTCACCTCCCAGCCTAGGTTTACTAGAAGCCACCCTCGAGCTTGGAGAACCAAGCACTAGACGGGTTACAAACAAGCAAACTCCACAACAAACATAAGAAGACACTCCACATACAAATTTCCCATCCCAAGCTACACTTTCACCACATTCATGATGATTCTTCCATGGGTGGAACTGGACCAAGTACCAATGGGGAGATTGCAAGCCAAATACAACACAAGCCACCTCATGGCAATACAAATGCAACAAAATACTTCCACATTCCTTATGCCCCCCAAAAGGCTCAAGGCCATATTTACTCCCCTTATGACCCCCAAATGCATACACAAGGCTATGCAACAAGGGTCACAAAGGACACCCTTGACATCACTCTCCATAAGGAGAGCCTCTCACCCAAGGCTGTCATACTCCTTCCACCCCAAGATCATCCTACCCTCCTAAGAGTAGGAGATCTTGGACACTCCCAAAACAACAAGAACACAAAACAAAACACATAGAAATGAAACTACACATTCTTTACTTCAACAACAATTTCATAAAACACTTTCTTTACAAGCATTTCTTTCCTTCAACAAAACAACATAAACAAGAGGAGATAAAAACCAACCTTATTCTGCCAATAGGTATGCTAAAATTAGTTGGGGATGAGCTGCCCAATTCCACACAAACTTTCCTCCAAATTCTCCCCAAAAATTCTATTCTCCTACTAATTTTCAAAACAAAAGCATAATCTCCAAAAATGGAGAGTGGGTGATTACTCACTCAGTCTCCAATTCTTGCCTAAGAACGCCTCTCACACACTTCCCAACCCCTTGGGTGAGGTGAGAGTTCCCATTGGTTGCCCCTCCCAAACTCTTACACATTACTAAAATTGGAAAGGAAAAAGGTGAGAGAAGATGGGGAAGAGAGTTTGATATCAAAAGGGAAGGTTGTCTATCCTAGGAGGAACTTTCTAAGTTGAATTTTCGTTCATCTTGGAAACATCACTTTTTGAAGTGACTAAATAGTCACATGGGAGAAGCCACATGTTTCAAAATACCCCTAACCCATAGGTATACCCTTTGGACCTTTGGAAAAGCCTTAAATCTGACCCTAGGAGTCCATTAAACCCTTTAGAAACCCAATTGAAGTTTACCTACGGGTCAAACTTGAGTTGACCACTCCCAAGACTCCCTACCCAAGGCAAATTTGGGACCACACTCATGTTTTTGAATGACTTTGGTAGAAACAAAACTCCCTCCAAGAGACAAGTCAAAATCAATGACACTAATCAGCACATGTGTCAAATGACACAATAAAAATACAATATAACAATCACACATGGAATTTGTCTCTTGTAGGATTACACATATACATATAAATTAATTTTAACACTCAAGCATCATACACTTCACAAATAAAATACATTACAAATGGGGTGTTGTCTCTCCAAATAGACAACTCCCGGCTTAGCAAACGTACATTGGTCTAGGCTTGGTTCTCCATATAAATTCCATGGTCACATGGATAATTTTCCTGCGCATCTCAATTAATACATTATTAATTCCAAATAATCACATTTATACATAATCAAATACATGGATTTCATTGCACATCAAACACTTCATACATTGGCAACAATAATTCAATATCTCTTTCAATTAAATTCGATTTTACATAAGCAATTAACGTAATTCTCAAAATTGAACCATTCATACAATAAGAATCATTTTTCTATCATCAAAATGAAATCCTACAAATTCCAATAATGACAATCACCATAACAATGTAATTCTGTTCTAGCAACATATCTAAAGTTTCATAATCATCATGCATAAAATAAAGCATCAACATATGTCAATGTGATCCAAATCATGGAATCATATAAGTTCTAAGTCCATAAAGCATAAAATAAAGCATCCATAATAGTCTCAATATGCAAATAACTGAAAATGTCAAACTGAGTCGGGGTAGGACCTCACATACTGGCATTAACATAGAGCTTTTTCATAGTATCACTATCTACACTTGTATAGCATTTGTTTATCATATTCAACCATCTTGAATCTCCATATGGCATCCATGGCTAGTGCTAAAAGCTGAGAGCTACACTCATGTGGAACTTGGAGAGGAGAGGAATAAGGGAGGAGCAACTATGAGCATCTTGATTAGCATTTGGAGGAGTGTAGTTTATCTATTCTATTTTTGTATGATTTCTATTTCATGCTTAATATCTCTCTTGATATGCCTATTTAGGATAGTCTTTTGTTATTAACACTAACATTTGTTTCTTGTGCTCTTGTGTGTGTTTCCATCAAACAGATTTTCTAAACCTTTTTGCAGAGCATCACAGAGTATGTTGACATGATTATATTGTGTTGTCATTGATGTCAATATGTTGAAGAGTGAGCTGGTAATATGTTGAAGATGAACTGGTTTATTGAAGTTAAGCAACTGGAAAAGTGAACTGGTATAATGTTGTGAACCGGTATATGGAATGTTCTCTATCAAGGTTTAGTATGGTATGACTACCAAGTGGTATTTCTAGCCTCAGGGTTTCTGGTTGAATTGTTTTGAGCCTTTGTGATTCAACCAATGGCATTGTGTGATGAGTTTGCATTGTAATGGAGGTCAAATTGTGTTGCCACGTCAACCTCATGCACATAAAGGATCTTGCATGAAGGGGATTGATCCTATCTACCTCAGGAATGTGCAAAGTCCCTGCAAATGGTGAAGAACGTGTGATGGGTTATCACCTCCAAGAAGTCGTGAAGGACGAATGATGGAGAATGTCTTGAGATCTGTTCAAGACCATTGTATTCAAATGGAAAGTGTTCAATGGTCAAGATTGAACCGACTGAATTGCTCAACCTAAATGTTTAGGGTTTAGGGTTTATGCTACCGACCTATCTATTTCCTATAAGGTCGATGTTGTGTTTGATGTTGAGGTTGTTGGAAAATGTTGTGTGTGTATCTAAGTGCAGAGATACGTGATTCTTGCTAGACCAAATAAGAGATTTGATACCTGCAAAGTGTGTGTGTAGAAGGAAGGAACTAAACCGGATTTGCATTGGCATTAAGTGATATTACCAGATCATTGTAATACCTATTGATCTCTAATCACTTTAATAGTTGGAAAATCGCTTAACAAGGTAGCTTTAACCAACTTGTTGTAAATCCTTTAACAGGGTGACTCAAAGCCATTGAGTTCATAAATTCCTCTAACAAGGTAACCCTTAATAGGGTTTAACCCTTAACTGGGTATTCTAGCCATCCCTTAATCGAGTGATCCCTAACAGGATTGATTCCTAACAGAACCTATTGTAATAGTCTTTAACTGGACTAGACTCCTAATAGAGTGGACTTCTAAAGAGTTCAAAAATAGCTTGTGGGTATTCATCCCCACCGTGGTTTTTCCTAGTTGGGTTTCCACATGAAAAATATGTGTGATTCCTCTTTCATGTGATGTTTTGTTATTTCTTGTTTAGTGGTGAATCATGTTGATCTAGCAAATTATTGTATCTTAGAATGATAGAATATCTGTTTATGCATAAGGATAAAGTGGAAATGAGGAAGTAGGTTGTATGGAAAGCTAAGTGTTGCCGGTTTATGTCTTTCACAGTCTGATTATGTTTAACCGATAGTAATCTGGTTTAGACTGGTATTTGTGTTTGTCTATTAAGTGCATTGTTTGTAGTCAAACTGATTCAAGAAACATATTGTGTCTGTACTGATTCACTGCCCCCCTCTCCATACCGGTTTGGTACTCACTATTCATCATTGAGTTATTAGAAAATGTCATGGAGGTGAAGGCTAGAGCTGCAAAGGCTACCAAAGTTTTTGTAACATCATAAAATTGCGACCTTGCAATTTTCAAGCATATTTGGGTCTTCACATTGATGAAATGAATCCCTAAGCCCGATTGGAGACTTGAGACATGCTCGCACCTCCCAAAACATGCATTTCCTCACATCCTGCACTTTTCTCCTGTACTTCATGTCCTAGATTAGGAAAGGACAGTGGCATCGTGCCCTTATCCTTGCCCTATTTTAGGCCCCCTCCTATTTTCATAGTTCAATCAAGTGAATAAGTACAATAAGTTTGATAAGTGAAGGGGTTCAATAAGTTCAAGAAGAGAAATCAATCATTCAAGCATTCCTTTCAAGCATTGAGCATCACAAGTCTACTTTCAAGGATAGGTGTTGCATTCAAGTCAATGATTCAACCATTGAAGTAAATATCCCTATCAACATTCAAATCACTCAATTCTATATTGTTGGCATTATGTGAACCAGTATGAGGACAAAATAACATTGTATGTTGTCATTGATGTCAATATGCTAAAGAGAAGAGAACTGGTATAACACCATGAACCGACATTTGTGCCAAAGTGAAGCGGTGTGTTTGTTTAAGGTGAACCGGCATGTGGTTATGGGAATTGGCACATGGAAGCTTTGTATGACTACTGGTTGGTAGTCTCAACTTCAGGGTTTCCAATTTAAGTGCTTCAAGCCTGTGTGGCTCAACCGGTGACTTTGTGTGATGAGTTAGCATTGTAACAAAGAGTAGATCATGTTGCCACGTCAGCCTTATGCGCATGAAGGATCTTGCATGAAGGAGATTGTTCCCATCTACCTCGAGAATGTGAGAAGCCTGAGAATGTGAGAAGCCTGCAAATGGTGATAACGCATGATGGGTTATCAGCCCCCATGAAATTGGTAGAAAATGAACGATGGAGAATGTCTTCATATTAGATCAAGATTGTTGCATTTAATGAAATATGCTCAACGATCAGGATTGAACTGTTTGAATTCCTTAACCTAACAGGTTTAGGGTTTAGGGTTTATGCTACCAACCTATGTATTTCCTATAAGGTTGATGTTGTGTTTCTTTTTGAGGTTGTTGGCAAAAGTTGTATGTGTGTATCTAAGAGAAGAGATACGTGATTCTTGCCAAACCAGAGGAGAGAAGTGATTCTTACAAAGTGTAAGTGCAAAAGGTGAAGAGGAGCTAAAGTGGATCTGCATTGGCATTGAGTGTTGTTACCAGATCATTGTAATACCTGTTGATCTCTAACCACCTCAATAGTTGGGAAATCCCTTAACAGGGTAGCTTTAACCGGCTTGCTATAAATCCTTTAACAGGGTAACTCAAAACCATTGAGTTCTTGAAATCCTCTAACAAGGTAACCTTTAATAAGGTTTAACCCTTAACTGGGTATTCTAGCCATCCCTTAAGCGAGTGATCCCTAACATGATCGATTCCTAATAGAACCTATTGTATCAGTCTTTAACCGAACAAGGTTCCTAATAGAGCAGACTTCTAAAGAGTTCAAAATAGCTTGTGGGTATTCATCCCCACCGTGGTTTTTCCCAGTTGGGTTTCCATGTGAAAAATTTGTGTTATGTGTGGTGATATTCTTGTGATGGTTTGAGTGATCTGTGTCTGAAGGTAAATCATGTTGATATAGCTGCTTATATATCTTTTGATGATAGATTACCTATTCATGCACTAGGGTGAAATAGAAATGAAGTATTAGAATGTATGAAAAGATAAGTGTCAACCGGTTTATGCTTGTCTCAGTTATTTTGGGTTTTGCCAGTTGTACCCTATTTAAGATTGATGTTATTGTTTGTCTGTTGAAGCACAGTGTCTGCTGACAAACTAGTTTAGGATTGTGTTTTTGCCTATACTAATTCACCCCCGCCCACTCTCAGTACCGGTTTGGTACTATCCACTCATCATTGAGTTATCATATATATCCTTTCAAACAACTCTATCAACATTTCAATTGAATCCTCTCTTGAGGTGAATTTTATTTTAGTCATTTACTTTCATTTACTTGCAAGTACTTTTCATCATTCGGTTAATTCAAATACTAGGGTTTCATCTAAAGGAAAACCCCTAATCCCAACAACATTTCCTCTCTTTTCTATGTGTAGGTTGCAGGTGCGCAGCTGTATTTGCAAGTTTAAGCTTTATATTTAGAGACAAAAAAATCCTTTTCGACACATAGATTTTTTGGAAGACCAAGTACACTTTCAACACGGTCTTGGAAAATTTCTCTCAAATTTATAAGGGAGCCATGTCTCGACATTTCACTACTAATTACAGCTGCACAGCTTCATCCTGCATTTCTATCTCAAGTTATAACCATTTCTTTGTTGTCTTTAGACTTATTCTCAATTCACTTAATTCATCTTATCCATTCTAAAAGAGGGGTTACTTTTACTTTCCAAATTTATTGCCAATTCACTTAGCATTCAGTCTCTCTCCATTGATATTGTATCTAGTGAATTCAACCCCCCTCTTATAAAAGTAATGCATAAAAGAGGTTGAAGAAGATGATGAATAATGATGAACAGTAAATACCCAATAGATACTAAGATGGGGGGGTGAATCAGTATACACAAAAACTTCTTTAACAACTTAAACTACAAAGACTACACTAATAGGTAAACAACATCACCGATCTAAATCAAGGCAATACCGGTAAAACACAATGATTGTAAAAGTCATAAACTAGTAACACTTAGATCACAAAACGTAATATCTCATTTCCACTTCACCCATATGCTTAAAACCTAATATCTCATTTCCACTTCACCCATACGCTTAAACAAGTAATACATCAGAAATATAATGACTATTGGATCAACATGCATTACCGCTTAATACAAAACACTAAAACATTAAATGAAAAAGCATCACACATGACACTTATTTTTCACATGGAAACCCAACTAGAAGAAATCATGGTGGGGATGAATACCCACAAGTTGATCTTGAACTCTTCTTAAGTTCGCTCTGTTAGGAGCATAGTCTGGTTAAAGACTTTACAATAGGCTCTGCTAGGAATTGATCTTGCTAGGGATCACCCGATTAAGGGATGGCTAAATACCTGGTTAAAGGTTAAAACCCTGTTAAAGGTTACCTCACAAGAGGATTTGAAGAACTCAATGATTTTGAGTCACCCTATTAAAGGATTTACAAAAAGCCTGTTAAAGCTACCTGGTAAAGGGATTTTCCAACTGCTGAAATGGTTAGAAGTCAATAGGTAATACACTGATCTGATAACAATGCTTAATGCCAAGGAAAATCCACTTTAGTTCCTTTACATCTGCAGTTACACTCTGCAGGTATCTACTCACTTCTCTGGTCTGACAAGAATCACCTCACATACAGTAATTTGCCAACAACTTCAAATGAGAATCATCATCGACCTTATAGACAATAATTAGGTCGGTAGCCAAAACCTAAAACCCTAAGCATCTAGGTTAACAATACAGTCAGTCCAATCTTGACCATTTAATCACATTACATAGGGTAAAATAATCTTGAACAAATCTCAAGACATTCTGCATCATTTGTTCTTCACCGCTTTGAGAAGCTGATAACCCATCATGCGCTCTCCACCGTTTACTAGGATTTTGCACATTCTTGAGGTAGATAGAATCAATCTTCTTCATGTAAGATCCTCAAAGAGATTCTTCATGCACACAAGGTTGATGTGGCAACACAATCTCATCTTCATTTCAATGCTAACTCATCACAGGATGTCGTCAGTCGAATCACACAGACTTGGAATGCATCAACTAGAAACCCTGAAGCTGAGACTACAAACCAATAGTCATATCAAATTAAACCCCAATACAAACTTTGCATATACCAGTTCATATTCCAACATACTAGTTCTCTTTTTGTATATACCGGTTCATACCATCATACCAATTCACTTTATACCATCATACCGGTTCACTTCATACCATTATACTAGTTCACACTTTAGTATATTGACATCAATGACAACATACAATCCCAGCATGTCATCGAACTCTTCACATATGCCAACAATCTCCCCCTTTGGCATTGATGGCAATACACTAAGATATCTCTACATCTTCTTCCATAATATGTCTTCAATACTACAGATATCTTCTCTGCTTCACATCTTCTCCCCCTTTGACAACAATGCCAAAGTGGAGGCATAAACATCCATGATCTACTATGCTACTCCCCCTTGAGGAGTAGCATCCTTCAACACACCAGTCCTAAAAAGATTTGACAATGCAATACTCTACTGATGTGGAGCACATACCTTTAGTTCACCTCTTGAAGGGGAAACACCCCTTATTCATCTCTTAAATAGGTAATTATAGCCTTTGGTAGAGGCTTGGTGAATATATCTACTAACTGCTCCTTACTAGAAACATTTTCCAATACAACCTCTTTGTTCTAAACTTTCTCCCTCAAGAAATGATACTTGAGCTTGAAGTGCTTGGTTCTAGCATACAATACCGGATTCTTCGAAATATTAATTGCACTTGTGTTATCACAAAATATACTTAGCAATTCAAATACAGGGACTTTGAAACCACTTAATACATGCTTCATCCAAATTGTTTGAGTGTAGTTCATAAATGTTGCTACATATTTTGCTTCTGCTGTGGACTGAGAGATACAACTCTGCTTTTTGCTCATCCATGAGACTAGTCTACCACCAAGAAATAATGTACCACCAGTTGTTCTCTTCCGATCATCCACATTACCAGCCCAATCGACATCAGTAAACACTTTGAGATTGAAATCATTACTGTATGGATACCATAATCCATAATCTATAGTTCCGTTCAGATATCTAAGAATTCGCTTGACTGTTACCAAGTGGGATTCTGTTGGACTTTTTTTGGAAACATGCAGCAATGCCCACTGCATGTGCTATATTTGGTCTATTGTGTACTACATAGTGCAACTTACCAGTCATTGACTAGTATTCCTTCTCATTCACCAAAGCTGACTCATCTTCTTTTGACAATTTACAACCGGTCATCATCAGTGTACAAACTAGTTTACTATCTTCCATGCCAAAGGTCTTCAATACCTCTTTGACATACTTGGACTCAGTAATAAAGATACCATATTTCATTTGTTGAATCTGTAGTTCAATGAAGAACTTAATCTCTCCGATTAGTGACATCTCAAATTCCTTCTTCATCTCATTTGCAAATGCATGGCTCATCTTGTCATTTCCACCAAAAATTATGTCATCAAAAAACACTTCACAGATCAAAATCTGATCTCCTTCTGACTTTAGATAGATATTGTTGTCTTCACTTGTTCTTTTAAATCTAATATTCACAAGATGGGAATGTAACCATTCATACCATGCTCTAGGTGCTTTCTTCAATCCATACAAGGCTTTATGTAGCCTACATACCATATCATTGTCTTTTGATAGGGCAAACCCATCTGATTGCTCTATATACACTTCATCTTCAAGTATTTCATTCAGGAATGAAGATTTTACATCCATCTAATACACTTTGAATCCCTTAAATGCTGCTAATGCAAGTAGCATTCGAACACCTTCCAATCTAGCTACTAGAGCAAAGGTTTCTCCATAGTCTTCTCCTTCTTCTTGAGCATATCCCTTACATACCGATCTTGCTTTGTTTCTTACCACTGTGCCATCTTCATTCAACTTGTTTCTAAAAACCCATTTGGTGCCAATAACATTTTTGTGCTCAGGTCTGGGTACCAAATACCATGTACCATTCTTTTCTATCTGGTCAAGTTCCTCTTCCATAGCCTTAATCCAGTCTTCATCTTTGTGTGCCTCTTTAAATGTTTTGGGCTCAAATTCAGAAATCATGCAAGAATTTTCTCTAACCTTTCTTCTTGTAAGTATTCCTACGTCCTTATCCCCTATGATCTACTTTGGATCATGATGTAGCTTTACATACCTAGGAATGATCTTAACTTATTCCTCTTGCTTTTCCTCTTCATCCTCATCTTCATCTTCATCTACATCAATATCTACATCATCATCTACTAGTGTAGGAGCACTGTTACTTGTACTTGGTTGTTTTGCAACCGGTTCCTAGAAGGTCACAACTAGTTCATCTACTGCTCGCTCACTACCAATTTCCTTATGTTTCTTAGAGGTTTCATCAACTCTAACATTGATACTTTCAACGATTCTCTGAGTCCTATTGTTAAAACACTTGAGAGCTTTTCTCTTGGTGGAATACCCTAGGAATATTCCCTCATCACATTTTGTATCAAACTTGCTATGGTATTCACTTCTCTTGATATAACACTTGCTACCAAACATTCTAAAGTAGCTTACTACAGGAGTCTTACCAGTCCAATACTCATAAGGAGTTTTATCCTTACCTTTCTTCATGAGTACCCGGTTCATAGTGTAGACTGCAGTGCTCACCACTTCTATCCAAAAAGTGTGAGCAACCTTCCCTTGAATCAACATTGTTCTGGTTGCTTCAACTACAGTCTAGTTGTTCCTTTCTACTAGGCCATTCTGTTGTGGATTCTGGGGGCAGACAATTGCCTCTTGATGATGTTCACTTTATAGTACTTATTGAATTCTCCAGAAGTGAACTCTCCTCCTTGTTTAGTTCTAAGCCGTTTAATCCTCTTATCGCTTTCCTTTTCAACTAGTGATCTAAAGGCTTTAAACTTTCCAAAAGCTTCAGACTTGTCTTTCAAAAATGTGACCCATGTCATTCTTGAGCAATCATCAGTAAGAATCATAAAGTACCTATCTCCTTGAACACTCCTAGTTTTCATAGGACCACACAAATCAGTATGCACAAGATCAAGTAAATTATCTATTGTGAAAGATTTACCTTTGAAGGTTGAGGAAGACATTTTCCCTAGTTAACATTCTCTGCACAAAGGATTCTCCAGTTTGTTCAACATAGGCAATCCTCTAACTACCTTCATCTTACTAGCCTTCACAATATTATCAAAATTCACATGGTAGAGTCTCCTATGCCATATCCAACTATCATCAAACTTAGCCATTAGACATTGACTGATATTTGTATTTAACTGAAATAAGTTAGCTTTGGTCTCCATACTGGTGGCCATCAATTCACCACTCTTTCCTTTTATTTTGCATACTCCATCTTTGAATTCTAGAGTGAGTCCTTTATCATTCAGCTGGGCAACACTCAAAAGGTTATGCCTGAGACCTTCTACCTAAGACACATTATCAGCACTGCTTTTTCCATTTAGAGAGATGGACCCTTTTCCTTTTACCATACATGGTGAATCATTACCAAATCGGACTACACCTCCATCATACTCTTCCAGAGGTAGAAACTTTCTCCGGTCACTAGTCATGTGGTGAGAACAACCACTATCAATAATCCACTCATTAGAATTATCAAAGCGGGAGACAAGAGACTTCTTGTCTAACACATCTTCCTTAATAGCTACAAACACTATGTCTTTACTTTCTTCATCTTCTTATTCATCATCAATGACACCTTCATCAACTGCAATAAGAGAGTTTCTCCTATTTCCTCCTTTGAACTTTTTAAACTTCTTTGGTTTGTCCTTATTATCACTATTAGGATAGTTGACAACAATGTGTCATATCCTATTGCAAGAAAAATATTTCAAAGGGATCTTACCTCTTTATTTTCCAGTTCCCTTAGGAAGTCTCTTAGAAAGAAGAGCTTAAAACTCCATCAGGATCTCCTCATCATCCATATCCCTTCTTTGTCTAGGTTGACAACTAGTACTAGCTTCTTTTCCCTTTATAGATAGTGCATCAGATGCTCTAAAGGCTAAATCAGTCTTTTGAACACTACCATCATAACTGTTTAGCTCATATATGGTCAACTTAGCAATGATGGAGTCAAGGGATACCTTTGTCTTGAAAATATATCTCAACTCCTAAATAGTGGCAACCCTTATTGCATAGATCAGTAAAAAGGTTCTCAAAACTTTGCTAACAATGGTGGAATCATCCATTGTACCTCCTGCACTCTTGATGTCTCCAACAACAATTTTAATTCTTATCCCATATTATTGAATGGTCTCTCCTTCAACCATCCGTATGTCTTCAAATTTTCCTCTAAAGCTTTCTTGTTTAGCTTGCTACACATGCTCATCATCGCCATAGATAGACTCTAGAGTATCCCATACATCTTTGGGATTATCTTTGTCTTGAACATCTATAAACTCAATATCAAATAGACTGTTGATAAGAGCTTCCATGACTTGCCCATTCTCCTAAATTTCTCTTCTTTGATCATCGGTGAGAGTACTGGTAGGGACAACATAAGTATTCTCAACATAGTTCCAGTGTTGAGCACTGATACTTTTAATGTATATCTTCATTTTGTCCTTCCATATCTTAAAGTTATCTCTGTTTAACTTAGGACCTTCCCTCTTCATCATTAGAATAATATCTTTTCCTCAAGTGGTTAAGCTTACAACACAAAGGACCTGGAGGACGCTCTGATACCAATTGATGAATAATGATGAACAATAAATACCCAACAAACACTGAGAGGGGGGTGAATCAATATACACAAAAAATTATTTAACAACTTAAACTACAAAGACTGCACTAATAGGTAAAAAGCATCAGCGATCTAAATCAAGGCAATACCGATAAAACACAGTGACTGTAAAAGTCATAAACCGGTAACACTTAGATCTTCACAAAAACTAATATCTCATTTCCACTTCACCCATATGCTTAAAACCTAATATCTCATTTCCACTTCACCCATATGCTTAAACAAGTAATACATCAGAAATATAATGACCACTGGATCAACATGCATTACCACTTAATAGAAAACAATAAAACATCACATGAAAAAGAATCACACATGACACACTTATTTTTCACGTGGAAACCCAACTACGAAAAACCATGGTGGTGATGAATACCCACAAGTTGTTCTTGAACTCTTCTAAAGTTCGCTCTATTAGGAGCCTAGTCTGATTAAAGACTTTATAATAGGTTCTGCTAGGAATCGATCCTACTAGGGATCACCTGGTTAAGGGATGGCTAAATACTCGGTTAAAGGTTTAAAACCTATTAAAGGTTACCTCGCAATAGGATTTGAAGAACTCAATGATTTTGAGTCACCCTGTTAAAGGATTTACAAAAAGCATGTTAAAGCTACCCGGTAAAGGGATTTTCCAACTACTAAAATGGTTAGAAGTCAACAGGTAATACACTAATCTGATAACAACACTTAATGCCAAGGCAAATCCACTTCAATTCCTTTACATCTACAATTACACTATGTAGGTATCTACTCACTTCTCTTGTCTGGCAAGAATCACCTCACGTATAGTTATTTGCCAACAACTTCAAATGAGAATCATCATAGACCTTATAGATAACAATTAGGTCAGTAGCCAAAATCTAAAACCCTAAGCATCTAGGTTAACAATATAGTTGGTCCAATCCTAACCATTTAATCACATTACATAGGGTAAAATAATCTTGAACAAATCTCAAGACATTCTGCATCATTTGTTCTTCACCGCTTTTGAAAGTTGATAACCCATCACACGCTCTCCACCATTTACTAGGATTTTGCACATTCCCGAGGTAGATAGAATCAATCTTCTTCATGCACACAAGGCTGACATGGCAACATAATCTCATCTTCATTTCAATGCTAACTCATCACAAGGTGTCATCGGTCAAATCACACAGACTTGGAATGCATCAACCAGAAACCCTGAAGTTGAGACTACCAACCGGTAGTCATATACCGATTCACATTCCAACATACCGGTTCTCTTTTTGTATATACCAGTTTATACCATCATACCGGTTCACTTCATACCATCATACTAGTTCACACTTCATCATATTGACATCAATGACAAAATACAATCCCAGCATGTCATCAAACTTTGCACATATGCCAATAGAAGAACCTTTGTGAAACTTGCACTCCTTTCTTGAGGAGGGTAAAGCTTTCCACTTGATCTCCTCATCACCTCCTTCCTTTTTCACTAATATATTTTGGTGAACCTAGCATCTGAAATGCTTGACATTTCATATTATTGCATATTTTTCATTTACAAGTTTAATTTTTTGAAAAACTTAGTGGTTAATTCATTCAAGACCCTAGTTGTTAAAATTGGAATTGAACTTGTGTTTTGCAAAAAATGCTATCTATTGTTTTAGATTTGGAAGTTGCGTTAAATTCAATTTCTTCTTTGTCTTGTTCAATTTAAAAATCAATTTTACAAAATTAAGTGGTTAATGGTGAAAACCCTAATTTTTAAAAATCAAGTTGAACTCGTGCAAAAATTTAATTTACATTTAATTTTCAGATTTGGAACTATTTTGAGTTGTGTCTTCTTGCCTAAAATTCAATATTTCAATTTCCCTCCTTTTACCAAAATTCAAAATTTAAAAATTCAATAGTTAGGACCTAAAACCATAATTTTCAAATTCACTTGGATTTTGTGTAAATTTTAATAAATTTTAACCAATTTTAGTTTTCAAAACATTATCCAAGGTGGCCTTTGTTGGCATTGTGTTGTCATTAATGTCAACCGGTATAGGATGGCTACCGGTATAAGAGATGTATGTACAACACTGTCTTTGATATCACCTAGTGTTATAGTCTATTACCAGTAAGGAGATGATGTCAACTGGTAAGTGATCTGTTCACAGTATAGGGTTGCTAACTAGTGAGCATCTTTTTACATGGAGAACATAAGTCAACAAAGTGAGTGATTGCCAACCGACAAGCTTATGACTAGTGTACAAGCAAGATCAACAAGATGTTGAGTTGTTGATTATGATGATGAGGCATAATTTTACCTAGGTCACATACACACTAAAGGAGAAGGATGTATAGGCCATCGGTACACTATGTGGATGTAGAATAGCAGGACTTCTACTAGATAAAGATCTAGTCACCATGTGAAGAGATGACTGATAGTGAATGTGCCTCATATTGGATCACATGTTCTTGTTTGAGGATATGCTTCTCAAACAAGGGAGCCACATGAGTGCATGAAAAGATGTAGATGACAAGGATCCACTACCACTGGTAAGTGGAGGTTATCTCCTATTTATGCAAAGTGTGCATCATAATTCTATGAAATAAGATAGAAGGGTTAAAGGCAAGTGTTTGAAGGCTCACACCAGATTTACCGGTGAAACAAAAGGATGCCTCGAGTGCATGAAACTAAGGATATGGATTGGACCAACAAAGAAGGCATGATGAGTTGCTAGGACAGATGAAGAGTGATGGGTTTGTCACCTTGACAAACCTATTGAGATATGGTCTAGGATAATAAAGAAGAAGGCAAGGTTGAGTAGCTACAGACAAAGGACATTGACAGATTAAAGGTAGTCTATTTAAAGTTGATGACATGGTGTCATCAAGGGATTTACCAATATGTAAGTCCACTGATAATGCTATCAAAGTGAAGATGAAGAAGACTCCCATATGATGAGGATGCATAAGGTAGGTTAGCAAGTGTATTGATCAATTGAGTGTTCCACCAAAAGAGAAGAAAGGTGCAAGGTTAATGACAAACTAGTTTAGGGTTTAACCAACAGGGTTAGTAAGCCGATAGATGAACCTAGTAATGGAGTTGGTTGGTGATCCTATCCATACCAACACATATGATCCAGCAAAGGTGGATACTAACACAAGGGCCATGTGGAGGTGAAGTGGCATGCATGCATAGGTTGACATATTGAGTTGGTGATGTGATAGGCGATGAGGTAGATAGTGATAGGTTGACATTTATGTCGATTGTGTGATTCATGAGATGTACATCAAAGGTTTGCAGCTCAAGGTCAGGAGGACAATAGAGATGCAACAAAGACTATTTGAGAAGTTTGAGGTAGGTGAAGGAAAACACAAAGCCATTCTTGGTGATTGACCAAGAGATCTGCCGACAGGTTAAATGCAAGTTGCTAAAAATAGAAGGCATGATCAGGAAGGCATGACATTGGTGGGATTGATTGGTGAGTTATAGTTCATCAATCAAGGGGATCAGATTTGATGATATTTGATTGGTTTTTGTTTGCCTTGAGGTTGATGATGAAACCTTAACCACTCAAAATTTGAATTGGCTTTTGGCGGAAAAACTAGTTTATAAATAAGAAAGCCAAAATTGATGAAGCCTGTCACTAGATGAGAGAGTATTGTTGTTGAAGGAGTAAAATTAGTCAAGTGCTCATCAAGAAGAAGAAGAAGAGACTGAGTGTAAGGGAGAATTGGGTTGAACATTTCAACCGGCATCAGCGAGGCAATCGACAGTCAGCCACTTAGTCTGACAGAAGAGAGAATTGACAGTGACCATACTAACATTAATGAGTTATAAAAGATTGTGGAGAAAGCAAGCAGAGAACCGATAAAGTGTAGTACCAGTGGAGAGAAATAGTATAGCAGAGAGAACCGATAGAGAGAAGAACCGACAAAGAGAGAGAATTGGCAAAGAAGAAGAAGAGACTGAACCAGTGTAGGTGCAACAGAGAGTAAGGTTGTAGCAATGAGATGGTGAGAAGAGAACTGACAATGAATTGGATAGAAGATCCGAAAGAGATATTTACAAAAAAATAAAAAAATGTATTTATAACAAGACTATACTTATTGTAGATCACTGAGTTGGAGCTCGGTGTAGAGGTTGTAGCTCCTTGAGTTGGTGCCCTAAATAAAGGGTTGGTACTCCTTGGGTTGGTGCCCTAAATTAGGGGATGGTTCTCCTTGGGTTGGCGTCGTAAATCAAGATTTAGTGCTCCTTGGGTTGGTGCCCTAAACATTGTAACAAGAGATTCATTATGAGGCTGGATTGAAGTAGTAGACTCCAACAACATTTCTCACTGAGGTTTTTCCCATCTTGAGTTTTCCTCATATATGTTGGTGTCATTTGATGTCCCTTTATGTTTGATTGCATTGAGTAATATCTCCTTATCATATTGGTAGGTTATCTTAGCTTTAGTATGTTAACTAGTACATATACTTAGGAGTTTAAGGGAAAATAATTTGAGTATCATTGATTCACCCCCTCTTAGTGACACATTGTGTCTAAAAATTGGTATCAAAGCTTAGGTTCCTAGTTGATAAGCTTTATCTAGCTTGGGTAGATTTTGGCTTAAGGACACAATGGTCTATTTATTGTCAATCCTTTCTCTGGTATTTGACAGTTCAAATTATTCCATTTGGAGTTGCAGAATGAAAGTCTATTTGTCCTCCCTAGGGTTTGATGTGTGGATGCCTGTTGTAAATGGCTGCCTTAGTAAATTTAGTCCTCCCACCGATTCTGATGTAGAAAGAAGAAACTTGTGCAATGATATAACAATGAATGTAATACTCTATGGGTTATTGTGAGGCCCTACCCTGAGCCATCATAGCATTGCAGTTATTTTTTGTGTTGGAACTATTATTAAAACTTTATTTTGATGCATTATGCATATAGATTCTATATGATCCAACGATTGGATAATATTGATATGGTGTATGTCATTTATTTTTTATTTGTAGTACTTTATTATGATGTTAGAATACATAGATGCATGCCTTATGAATGATTGAATTTCATGATGATTATGATGATCCCATCGAGTAAATTGCTTTATGTGGATTTTTTTGGATAAATGGTAATTTGATTGTTATGATTGAAATTGTATGCAAAGTGTCTGAATTGCATTATTTTCATATGTTAATATTAGATGTGATTATTTGGGATTACTAATGTGCAAACTAAGATGTGCAGGAAAACTAATCCATGTGACCATGGAAACTATTTGGATAATCAAGCTAAACCTATGTGCGTTTGTGGAGCCAAGGGTTGTCTATTTAGAGAGACAACACCTCGTGTGTAATGTGTTTTATTTTTAAATATTTATGCTTGAATGTGTGTTTAAATTGAATTTGTTAAATTTGTTAATTCCAAAAAGGGACACAAACATCTGTATTTAAGTATTGTGTATTTGTATGGTGTCATTTGACACTTATGTTGTGAAGTGAGTTGGCATTGACATGTCCCTTGGAGGGAATTTGTATAGCCAATGCATTTTTCAAAATATCTTAGTATGGTCCCAAGAGAGTCTTGGATAGAGAGCCATTAGAAAAGTCAACTCAAGGTTGACCCGTAGGTAAATTTTAGGTGAGTTTCTAGAGGGTCAAACTAATTCCTAAGGTTAGGTTAGGGGTATTTTTAAAATTCCATATGTTATACCTATGGGTAAAGATCAATTTTAACCATGTGTCCACTCACATGTGACTGTCAAGTTACTTGAAAAGTTGAGTTTTTCAAGGTGGCCAAAATTGAACTTTTGAGGATTTCTCCTAGGTTAGACAACCTTCCAATTGAGTGATAGTTGCTCTTCCCTATTTTCTTTTACCTTTTTCAGTTGCCTTGTTTAGAGAGCCTATAAGAGGTTGGGAAGACCAACTTATGAAATCTCACACCCTTTCCAAAAGGTTGGAAAGTGTGAGAAGAGTCTTCTTAGGGAAGGGATTCAAACTTAAGATTTTGATCACCCACTCTCCATGTTTGGAGACTTAGAATTCTTGTTAAAGTTTTGGGTTTTTGAGCTGCATTTTATAAGTTTTGGGAGGAAAAAAGAATAGTCAGTTGGGTAGTTCTCCTTAAACCTCTCCTCATTTTATTTGTAGCATTAAGGTTGGTAGAAATTCATTCTTACAAATTTCTATTTATTGTCAATGTGAAGAAATATTTTTTGTGCTTTTGCTTGTTGCTTTTTTTGTAGAATTGGGAAGTTCATCTTGAGTCCTTCCTTGTGTGTTTTATATCTTGAATAGTTTATGTATTTGGGTGTTTCAAGGCCATACTCACCTTTGGGAGGGTAGAGTAGCCTTGGGGGTGAAGGGTTGCTTAATAGCCTAAGAGTGTAGAGACTCTCTTCTTGCAAGAGAGAGATACACAAGGGTTATGGGACCCTTGTTGCATTATCTTTTTAGGTTAATGAAAAGGGGGTCAGAAGAGATGTGGGTGATAACTCAGTGATGAATGAATAGTACCAAACCGGTACTGAGAGGGGGGGGGTGAATTAGTACAAACACAAATATAGTCCAAAACCGGTTTCACAACAAATACTCAAAATGACTAGCAAATAGGGATATTGGTTGAAACAGAGTGCAACCGGTAACACCCAGAACAATTAAAACAATCATAAACTAGTCACTCACTAAGCTTTCCTCTTAGCTCAATACTATAGTACCATTAAACTCTCATGCATGAATAGGTAAACTATCATTAGATCTTCATAACAGTTAGTTCAATATGTTTTATAGACAGGCATAAAACACAGAACCATCATATGCTCAACAGGTAATAACAAAGCATTTCAAGATAAAAGCATTACACATGACACCCATACTTTTCACGTGTAAACCCAACTAGGAAAAATCACGGTGGGGATGAATACCCACAAGTTGCTTTTGAACTCTTTAGAAGTCTGCTTTGTTAGGAGCCTTGTCTGGTTAAAGACATTACAATAGGTTCTGCTAGGAACCGATCTTGTTAGGGATCACCCGATTAAGGGATGACTATAATACCCGATTAAGGGTTAAACCCGGTTAGGGTTACCTTGTTAGAGGATTTCAAGAACTCAATAGCTACAGGATCTCTAGAGCTCTTTAGCTTCCCAAAACTCAATAACTTCGAGTTACCCTGTTAAGGGATTTGAATCAAGCCAGTTAAAGCTACCCTGTTAAGGGATCTGTATCAAGCCAATTAAGACTACCCTGTTAAGGGATTTCACAACTGTTGAAGTGGTTAAAGATCAATAGGAATTATAATTATCTGGTAACAGCACTCAATGCTAATGCAGATCCATTTTGGCTCCTCTTCACCTTCTACACATTCACTTTGCAGGTATCTCTTCTCTCCTTTGGTCTAGAATCATGTATCACTTCCCTTGGATACACACACACAACTTTTGCCAACCACCTTAGAAAGAAATACAACATTGACCTTATAGGAAACAGACATGTCGGTAGCAAAAACCCTAACCCATAAACCTATTACGTTAAGCAATTCAAGCAGTTCAATCCTAACCGTTGAATCATACTGCATTAAATGCTACAATCTTGTATCGATCTCAAGACATTCTCCATTATCCATTATCTATTGATTTCATGGTGGCTAATAACCCATCACGCATTATCACCATTTGACAAACTTTGCACGTTCCCAAGGTTGATAGGAATAGTCTTCTTCATGCAAGATCCTTCATGCGCACAGGGCTTACATGGCAACATGATCTGTTCTCTGTTATACTGCTAACTCATCACACAAAGATCATCGATTGAGTCACACAGGCTTGAGGTACTCCAACTAGAAATCCTAAAGTGGAATATTCTACCAACCAGTAGTCACACATTGCCTCCATGTGCCAGTTCCCATAACTACATGTCGGTTCATCTTGAACAAATATGCCGCTTTACTTTGGCATATATATCGGGTCATACATATGTCGATTCTCTCTTCTCACCTATCACATGTGCCGGTTCACATCATGTCACATATTGACATCAATGACAACATACAATATCATTATGTCTGCATATCGACTCACATAATGCCAACAATCTCCCCCTTTGGCATTGATGGAAATATACAAAGATATCTCTCCTCTTCATATTTTCTCCCCCTTTTTTTGTAGATATCTTTTCCACTTCACTCCTTCTCCCCCTTTGACAACAATGCCAAAGTGGAGGCACAAGCATCTCTGTTCCATTATGCTGCTCCCCCTGAGGAGTAGCATCCTTCAACAAATCAATCAACAAAAAATTTGACTATGCAATACTTGACTGATGTGGAACAAATACTTTTAGTTCACCTCCTGAAGGGGTAGTACCCCCAATTCACCTCTTAAATGCACAAATGTAGTCTTTGGGAGAGGCTTGGTGAATATGTTTGCTAACTACTCCTTATTGGAAACATGTTCCAGTGCAATCTCTTTATTCTGAACCTTTTCCCTCAAGAAATGATACTTAAGCTCAAAATTCTTGGTTCTATAATGTAAAACTGGATTCTTTGAAATATTGATAGCACTTGTGTTATCACAGAATATACTTACTGGTTCAGATATAGGGATTTTGAAGCCTTCCAGTACATGCTTCATCCAAATTGTCTGAGTGCAGTTCATGAAAGCTGCAACATACTCCGCTTCCACTATAAACTAAGAGATACAACTTTGCTTTTTACTCATCCATGAGACCAGTCTACTACCGAGAAAGAATGCACCACTGGTTGTGCTTTTTCGGTCATCCACATTACCTACCCAACATCTATGAACACTTTCAGATTGAAATCATTATTGTATGGGTACCACAATCCATAGTCAAGTGGGATTCTCTTGGACTTTTATGGAACCTTGCAGTAATGCCAACTGCATATGCAATATCTGGTCTACTATGCACTACATAATGCAACTTACCAATCATTAATCGATATTCCTTCTCATCAACCAGTGCGAAATCATCCTCTTTTGTCAATTTGTAACTGATCACCATTGGTGTACCAACTGGTTTTCTATCTTCCATGCCAAAGGTCTTCAAAACCTCTTTGACATATTTGGACTGAGTGATAAAGATTCCATCTTTCATCTACTAGATCTGTAGTCCAATGAAGAACTTAATCTCCCCTATGAGTGACATCTCAAACTCTTTCTTCATCTCATCAGCAAACTCATGACTCATCTTGTCATCTCCACCAAAGATAATGTCATCAACAAAAACCTCATAGATCAGGGTCTGATCTCCTTCAGACCTCAAGTAGATATTGCTATCTTCACTTGTTCTTTCAAATCCAATCTTCACAAGATGGGAATGTAGGCACTTCTACCATGCCCTAGGTGCTTTCTTTAGACCATATAAGGCTTTATGTAGCCTACATACCATGTCACTATCTTCAGATAGGGCAAACCCATCTGGTTGCTCAATACACACCTCCTCTTCAAGTACACCATTTAGGAATGCAGATTTTACATCCATTTGATATACTTTGAACCCTTTAAAAGTTGCATATGCAAGAAGCATACGAACTCCTTCCAATCTAGCTATAGGAGCAAAGGTTTCTGCATAGTCTTCTCCTTCTTCTTGAGCATATCCTTTGCACACTAATTTGGCTTTATTCCTAATAATTGTGCCATCCTCATTCAGCTTGTTTCTAAACACCCATTTGGTGCGAATGACATTTTTATGCTCCGACCTGGGTACCAAGGACCATGTACCATTTTTATCTATCTGGTCAAGTTCCTCTTCCATTGCCTTGATCCAGTCTTCATCTTTATGAGCCTCTTTGAATGATTTAGGCTCAAATTCAGAGATCATACATGAGTTTTCTCTGATCTTTCTTCTTGTAAGGATTCCTGCATCCTTATCTCCTATGATCTACTTAGAATCATGATTCAGCTTGACATACTGAGGAATGGTCTTAACTGGTTCTTCTTGCTTTTCCTCTTCATCCTTATCTTCATCAGTATCAACATTCACCGGTTCAGGATCACTGTTACTAGTACTTGGTTGACTAACAACTAGTTCCTAGAAGGTTGCAACCAGTTCATTTACTACCTTCTCACTGCCAGTTTCCTCAGTTTTCTCAAAGGATTCATCAACTCTTACATTGATACTTTCCATAATTCTTTGAGTCCTATTGTTGTAGCACTTGAGAGCTTTACTCTTGGTGGAATATCCTAGGAATATTCCCTCATCACATTTGGCTTCAAATTTGCCCTAATGTTCACTCCTCTTGATGTAACATTTGCTACCAAATACCCTAAAGTAGCTAACCATAGGTGTGTTATTGGTCCAATACTCATAAGGAGTTTTCTCCTTACCTTTCTTGATGAGTACCTGGTTCATAGTGTAGACTACAGTGCTCACCACTTCTCTCCAAAAGGTGTGAGCTACCTTTCCTTGAATCAACATGGTTCTAGCTGCTTCAACCACATTCCGGTTATTCCTCTCTACTAGGCCATTCTGCTATGGAGTCCGGGGGGCAAACAGTTCCCTCTTGATGCGAAATTCTTCACAATACTTGTTGAATTCACCGGAAGTGAATTCCCCTCCTTGATCAATTATGAGACACTTGATCCTTTTACAAATTTCCTTCTCCACTAATGCTCTAAAAGCTTTGAATTTCACAAAAGCTTTAGACTTGTCTTTCAAGAATGTGACCCACATCATTCTTGAGTAGTCATCAGTGAGAATCATGAAGTACCTATCACCCTGCACACTTCTAGTTTTCATAGGACCACACAAATCAGTATGCACAAGATCAAGCAAGTTGTCAGTAGTAAAAGATTTACCTTTAAAGGTTGAGGAAGACATTTTCCCCAATTGACACTCTCTGCATAGGGTATTATCAAATTTTCTTAGCACCGACAACCCTCTAACTGCCTTGATCTTACTATCCTTCACAATGTTATCAAAGTTTACATGGCAGAGTCTCCTATGCCATATCCAGCTATCATCAAGCTTAGCCATAAGACATGTACTTATATTTGCATTCAAATGAAATAGGTTACCTTTGGTCTACATGCTCATGGCCACCAATTCACCCTCTTTTCCTTTGATTCTACAAACTCCATTCTTGAATTCCAAAGTGAGGCCACTATCATTCAGCTGGGCAACACTCAGAAGGTTGTGTCTGAAACCATGAACCCAATACACATTGTTAGCACTGCTCTTTCCATTCAGAGAGATGGACCCTCTACCTTTTACCATGCATGGTGCATCATTGTCAAAGTGAACCACACCACCATCATACTCCTCCAAGGATAGAAACTTTCTCCGGTCACTTGTCATATGGTTAGAACAGCCACTGTCAATGATCCACTCATTGAAATTATCAAACCAGGAGACAAGAGCCTTCTTGTCTACCACGTCTTTCTTTATAGCAACAAACACAATGTCTTCATTCTCTTCATCTTCTGATTCCTCATCTGTGACACCTTGATCAACTGCCACAAAATAGTTTATCCAGTTTCCTCCTTTGAATTTCCTAAACCTTTCTGGTTTGTCCTTGTTATCACCATTAGGATAGTTTATAGCAATATGTCCTATCCAGTTACACGAAAAGCATTTCAAAGGTAGCTTACCTTTGTATTTATAGGTTCCTTTAGGAAGCTTCCTAGCAAGGAGAGCTTCAAATGCCATCAGAATCTCTTCATCATTCATTTCTCTGCTCTGACTAGGTTCACCACTAGTGCTAGCTTCTTTTCCTTTTCTGGATGGTATAGCAGAGGCTTTGAATGCTGATTCAGTCTTTTGAACACTACCATAAAAAATGTTTAGCTTATAGGCTGTCAGCTTGGCTATGATGGAGTCCAAGGATACCTTAGTCTTGTCTATTGATCTCAACTCCTGAATAGCAGCAACCCTTATTGCATAGATCGGCAACAGGGATCTGAGGAATTTGCTTACCATAATGGAATCTTCTATTTTATCACCTACACTCTTGATTTCTGCAACAACCATTTTGATTCTTAGTCCATACTACTAAATAGTCTCACCTTCAACCATCTACATATATTCAAACTTCCCTCTCAGGATTTCTTCCTTAGCCTGTTTTACATGTTCATCACCACCATAGATATTTTCAAGAGCATCCCATACCTCTTTGGGATTTACCTTGTCCTGAACATCAATAAACTCAATGTCAGATAGACTACTAATGAGGGCTTCCATGACTTGCCCATTTTCTTGTATCTCTCTCTTTTGGTCATCGGTGAGAGTACAGGTAGGGACAACATATACATTCTCAACATAACTCTAGTGTTGAACACCCATGCTTCTGATGAATATCTTCATCCTATCTTTCCATATACCAAAATTTTCCCTGTTAAATTTTGGACCTGCCCTCTTCATCATTTGATTGGGATCTTTACCTCAAGCGGTTAAGCTTACAACACAGAGGACCTAGAGGCTTTGATACCAATTGATAACTCAATGATGAATGAATAGTACCAAACTGGTACTGAGAGGGGGGGTGAATCAGTACAAACACAAATATAGTCCAAAATAGGTTTGACAACAAATACTAAAAATGACTGGCAAATAGGGATAATGGTTGAAACAGAGTGCAAACGCTAAAACCCGGAACAATTAAAACAATCATAAACTGGTCACTCACTAAGCTTTCCACTTAGCTCAATACTATAGTACCAATATACTCTCATGCATGAATAGGTAAAATATCATCAGATCTTCATAACAGTTAGTTCAATATGTTTTATAGACAGGCATAAAACACAGAACCATCATATGCTGAACAGGTAATAACAAAGCATCACAAGATAAAAGCATTACACATGACATAGATATTTTTCACGTGGAAACCCAACTGGGAAAAACCACGGTGGGGATGAATACCCACAAGTTGCTTTTGAACTCTTTAGAAGTCCACTTTGTTAGGAGCCTTGTCCGGTTAAAGACATTACAATAGGTTCTACTAGGAACTGATCCTGTTAGGGATGACCCGGTTAAGGGATGGCTAAAATACTTGGTTAAGGGTTAAACCCGATTAGGGTTACCTTGTTAGAGGATTTCAAGAACTCAATAGCTACAGGATCTCCAGAGCTCTTTAGCTTCCCAGAACTCAATAACTTCGAGTTAACCTGTTAAGGGATTTGAATCAAGCCGGTCAAAGCTACCCTGTTAAGGGATCTGTATCAAGCCGATTAAGACTACCCTGTTAAGGGATTTCACAATTGTTGAAGTGGTTAAAGATCAACAAGAATTACAATGATTTGGTAACAACACTCAATGCTAATGCAGATCCATTTTGGCTCCACTTCACGTTCTGCACATTCACTTTGCATGTATCTCTTATCTTCTTTGGTGTAGAAAGAATCAAGTATCACTTCCCTTGGATACACACACACAACTTTTTCCAACCACCTTAGAAAGAAACACAACATTGACCTTATAGGAAACAGACAGGTCGGTAGCAAAAACCCTAAACCCTAAACATGTTAGGTTAAGCAATTCAAGCGGTTCAATCCTGACCATTGAATCATACTACATTAAATGCAACAATCTTGAATCGATCTCAAGACATTCTCCATCATCCATTATCCACTAATTTCATGGCAGCTGATAACCCATCACGCATTATCACCGTTTGACAAACTTCGCACATTCCCGAGGTGGATAGGAATAGTCTTCTTCATGCAAGATCCTTCACACGCATAGGGCTTACATGGCAACATGATCTGTTCTCTGTTATACTACTAACTCATCACACAAAGATCACCGATTGAGTCACACAGGCTTGAGCTACTCCAACTGGAAATCTTGAAGTGGAAACTTCCCACCAACTGGTAGTCACACAATGCTTCCATGTGTCGGTTCCTATAACTACATGCCAATTCATCTTGAAAAAATATGCCACTTTACTTTGGCATATATACCGGTCCATACATATGCCGGTTCTCTCTTCTCACCTATCACATGTGCCGGTTCACATCATGTCACATATTAACATCAATGACAACATACAATATCATTATGTCTTCATACCGGTTCACATAATGCCAACAGTGGGCTTGTATGCCATGGGGTACATAAGATTATTTTGGGACAAGTATGTGACTTGTGGTGGTTCTACTTTGGTAGCCTTTTAAAGGCATTGTGCTCTCCTTATTGTAGATCTCCTCTAGGTACTTGGTCCACCTTCAACCCACAAAAAGAAATAGTCACTTGGTGACATTGTTTATCTTTGGGTTGGGAGTTCAAGTGTTGTGACTCTCTTCTTGTTTTGTGTTTGAGATGTTTGTATCTCGTTTAGCTTGGTTCTCCTAGCTCGGGGGTCACTTCATGTAAACCTAGGTTGAGAGGTGATCCTCCATGGTCACAACCTACAAACTTTATTTGCAAGTTTGCTTGGGAATAAAGGATGGAGTAAAGTCAAGCTTGAAAGTTTCTATTTAATGTATTTGAAATTCAAAATAAAGAAAAATGTATTTTGACAAGCCCTCATTTTTGAGAAATGAAGAGGCTTGAGTTTGTAACCTTCTTCTTATTGTTTAAAGGAAACAAAAAAATGTATATTTACTTGAGTATTTTCATTGCAAAGAAATAATGAAAAAAGAAGCATTTGAGTTATTCCTTTATAGTTATTTATTACTTAAAGTAAAGTAGGAATGGAAATCTTGTTTTCTATTTTATTAGCTATTGAAAGAAATGCATGTTAAAATGAAAAAAAAAGTTAGATAAATATTTAAGTTATTTCATTCATTTAATCTTATCTTTTCTGCAAAATGAATGTTAGTTGTGTAGTTGTGAATAGAAAAGAAATGTTATTTTTTGTCTATAGTTTAAACTATATATATATATATACTTCTTGAGAGTTAGTTTTAATCTTTTTCATTATAGGCATCTTACTATTTAAATGAGCAAATAAGAAATTAGATAGATAAATGTTGTTGTAAAATATAACATTGCTATTAAATTTATAAATCTGGAAATACACCTTTTAGAGGAAAAATTAAATGTTTGCATTCTTATTATTATGATATACCTGCTCTAAGATAATGGGAAAAGAAATATAGATTTAAGTATATATATATATATATATATTATTATCTATTGTTCTACTTCTAACTAAACTATTGTATTTAGAAAAATAAATTAGAAATGTATGTTGCAAAAAAAAAAAATCATATATTATTAACCTATAAATGAAAATTTTGTTATTGCTATTCTGGTCCATGGAGAATAAAATTATATTTTTTTAGTCATACATATATATATATATATGTACATATATATATATGTACATATATATATATATGTACATATATATATGTACATATATATATGTACATATATATATATATGTACATATATATATGTACATATATATATATGTACATATATATATACACATATATATATATACATATAGATATATATACATATACATATAGATATATATATGTATATATGTATATATATACATATACATATATATGTTTACACATAAATATATATGCATATAACTATATATATATATTTATATATTGATTATTAAAAAAAAAAGAATAGAATTAAAAAAAACTTTAATACCCAAAAAAAGGATATGGCAAGGGTTGCTTGTTGCAGCCCCTGTGGGCTGCAACCACAAAGTGGTCTGTAGCCACTGTGCGAGCCGCAACCCACACAGGCATAGGCGACCACTATGCGGGTCACGACCCTCACAACAGGCCACGCCCTCTATGTGGGTCGTGACCCACATAGCGACCGAGGCCACTATGTGGGCCGCAACCCACACAGTGGGGCGGCCTACTATATGGTGTCACGACACAACCACGGTGTGGCTGCCCCATAAACTCTTCCTCCTTCGACCTTCTTTCGCCATAGCCATGGCCGCCGAACCTTCCACTCCCTCCAAACACACACACACACAAAAAAAATAAAAAATAGAAAGAAATGAAACCCTAACCCAATTTTGGGTTAGGGTTAATAAATAACAAAAGAAAAATAGAGTCATAAAGATATAAAACAAAATAAACCCTAGTTAGGGTTAATATAAAAGGAAGAGTAATAAAATAATAAAGGGGGGAAAGCCCTTTTAAATTTTTAAATGGGAAAACCCCATTTAACTTAAGTTATTTATTTTAAGATAGTTATTCTTTTTATAATAGGTACTAGGGAATTAGTTGTATATGTATGGATATTTATATAGGCAATTTTATATACATGTATTGTTAATTTTCTTAAGGATTTTATTAATGGATATTTTATACAGTAAAATGATTAATTTTAGGCTATAGGGGTAATTTATTGTCGAATATTGAATATTTACTATTTAATGTTTAAGGGGAATTTATCTCATTATTAATGTGGAGTTATTGGGTAGGAGATTATTATATTTGATTTAGTTAACTTTAATAGGTGAATTTAAAACACATTATTTACTTTTGCTCAATTAATTATTTTTGAATAAAATGGAATATGTATTAACATTTATTTTAATTAGTATCAAAAGTAATTAAATACTATTAAGGATGATTATTATCTCTTGATTTAAAATTGAGCAATTATTTGGGTGAAATTAATAAAGTTGTGAGGACTCCTTAGGGAAAATTATTTCAATGTTAAAGATGAAAACACTATAATGGTTGAGTTAATTAAATTAACTTTAGGAACCCATTCATTTAATGCATGAGTTATCCTTTAGTGTAAATAGATTTAGTTATCACATCTTTTATCGAAGAACATCTTGTATTTTTGTGTTGTTTAAGAAAAAAATAAAAAAAAATTGTTGTTGCATTTTTTCCAAAAAGTTTGGGCATGACATTTTGGTATCAGAGCAAGGTTTCCAACACTAGGAACCCTTCTCCATTATGTTTCGCTTTAATTGTTAGTTTTATTTCAAATTTTTATTTATTTTATTTTATTTTATTGCTCATGAAGGATGCCTCTGATTATGCAACAAGCTCATAGGTGTAGTAGGAGTCCTAGACATGCTCACATGGCATGTGAAGATGTTATGCAGGAAGATTCAGTTCTAGAAGGGAATCATGAAGCTCCTCCCAAACAACTGATTGACCCTAATCAAGACATTTTGGTTACACTTCAAAACTTGATAGGAATAGTTTAGGATAGACTCCCAGCAATAGATTGTCAGGCAGAACACCAGATTTATGAAAGTCATAGATCAGTAGCTAGGGAGCGGAGTAGTAGTCCACCTCCTAACCATATAGAGGATTAGGCTGAGCATGAGCCTGATTCAGTCCATCAAACTGAGGCACCTCCAGTTGTGGCACAAATAATATAGAGAGAGCACCCCGTGATCCCCAGGAATTAGATCAGAGAACTTTTACGTCTTAAGCCACCATCATTTGCAGGATCTACCGATGGGGTAGAGGTTGAGTCTTAGCTATTAAGTCTAGAAAGGTGCTTTACATTACATCCCTATGAGAGCAATTTGAAGGCATGCAACTATATTCACCTTTTGAGAGGGACAACTTCCACATGGTAGAGGCGGGAGGAGTATAAGAATGACATAGTTGTAAACACCGTCAATTGGGACACCTTTATGGAGAGATTCAGAGATAGATACCTATCAGAACACTTTAGGTAGCACAAAATTGATGAGTTTCATGACCTTTAGGAGAAGGTTCTTTCAGTGTCTCAGTATGAGAGAAAGTTCTTTGAGCTCTTACCTTGTGTTGACTACTTGAAGGATGAGAAGCTACTCGTCAACCTGTTTATTAGAGGATTGAATGCTGGTATAGCACAACCAGTTAGGATGGAAGCTCTAGGAAGCCTTCGGGTTGCCATGGAGAAGGCTTTGCTATTAGAGGAGATTCAGGGTAGACGTCAGGACATGCGGGATTGGTATCAGAACTGAAACCCTATACCATAGACATTCATCGGGGTCCTTCAAACCCCCTCCTCTGTAGTAGCCACAATAGAATCAGAGGCAAAGGCCTCCATAGAGTCAGCAGGTCTTTAAGCCCAAGAAGTAGCAGACACAGGCTCCTAAGCATGATCAACGACCATAGGCATGGACTCAGTAGTCCTCTAGGGGTGGTTACAGTGGATTGAGCAGGATAGGAGGATAGGCATACTCTAGGCCATAGGTTGTTCAATTTCAGACACGTGGTGCTTGTTTCACTTATAGGGCCATGGGACACATGGCGAGAGAGTTCCCATAGGGTCAGATGGTAGGTAGTCAGTAGATGGCAGGTTTAGAACCTATAGTTGGGGACATGAGTAATTCCCACAGAGTTTTCACAATAGTTGACAACCACCAAGCTGAGCATCAGGCCACACTCATAGAGGCCATAGGTATGATCAGAGATAGAAGTGTTACTATCTTGTTTGATTTAGGAGCTACAGATTCTTTTATATGTCCATTGGTTGTGGAGCATTACGGGCTAGTAGCAACTAGGCAAGATGTTAGTTGGGAAGTGGAGTTAGCTTCAGGAGCTAGAGTGTCCGTTGAATTAGTGGTTAGGGATTGTCAGCTTTAGATTGGGAGTACAATGACTATAGTAGACCTTCGATTCACACCACTAGGATCTTATGGCATTGTTCTTGGCATGGATTGGTTATATGCCCATAGAGCCAAGGTGGATTATCACAAGAAAAGGGTCGAGGGTGTGGCTGATCATGGTACTTATATTGTAATTTTAGGGATTCAGAGACCCATATCACTTCATATGATTTCCTCTATGCATCTTAAGAAAAGCATGCGAAAGGGATTCTAGTTATTTTCCATCACCATTAGTGATAGAGAAGAATAAGGTGATAAGGAACCATCACTTGATGATCATCCTATCCTTAAGGGATTTTCAGACCTGTTTCCTTATGAGTTACCTAGTATGCCACCTCATAGAGAGATTGATTTTCACATATATCTTATACCAGGAGCTAAGATAGTTTTGAGAGCACTATATAGGATGACCACTAATGAGCTTAATGAGCTCAAGATGCAGCTTGAGAAACTTTTAGAGAAAGGTCACATTTGTCTTAGCATCTCCCCTTGGGGCACACCAGTCATCTTCATAAAGAAGAAGGATGAATCCCTTCGGTTATGTATGGATTACAGATAGTTCAACAAAGTGACCATCAAGAACTCATACCCTTTTCCTAGGATTGATGACTTATTTGATTAGCTTTAGGGTGCCCAAGCATTTTCTAAGATAGATCTGAAGTCAAGGTACCATCAGTTGAGGATAATAGAGAGCGATATACATAAGACCGCTTTTCGTACTAGGTATGGCTACTACGAGTTCACCGTGGTTCCATTTGGTCTTACGAATGCTCCAGCTATGTTCATGAGTCTCATGAATGGGGTATTCTACACTTTCCTTGACCAATTTGTGATTGTGTTCCTTGGCAACATATTGATATATTCTCAGAATGAGAAGGAGCACGAGGAGCACTTGAGGTAGGTTTGTAGTGCTTGAGAGATAATTAGTTGTATGGTAGCTTGTTGAAGTATGCATTCTTTAGATTAGAGGTTAGATATCTAGGACATGTCATATCTGGTGATGGGATCTTAGTTGACCCATTGAAGATCAGAGCTATTATGGATTGGACAGTGCCAACTAGTGTGATAGAAGTTAGGAGTTTCATGGGTCTAGCAAGTTATTATAAATGCTTCATTGAGGGGTTCTCTAGGGTTGAACATCCTATTACATCTCTTTAGAAAAAGGGAAAGAAATTTGAGTGGATAGAAAAGTGTGAGAGGGACTTTCAGGAACACAAAAAGGCACTTACTAGTGCACCTATTCTTGTTGTGCTAGATGCCTCAGCCAATATCATGGTATGTGTAGATGCTTCCTTGTATGGTTTAGGAGTAGTCCTTATGCAGGATGGTCGAGCTATAGCGGATGAGTCTAGGAAACTTAAGACTCACAAGCTTAACTACCCTACTCATGACCTTGAGCTTGCAGTAGTGGTGCACGCACTTGTGAGGTGGAGACACTTTATTTTGGGTCATCATTTTGAGCTTCATTCAGATCATCAGAGCTTGCAGTGCATATTTACTCAGCCTAATCTCAATATTCATCAGAGAAGATGGATAGAGTTTTTATGTGAGTATGATTTTGATGTTCATTACATCAAGGGGAAAGAAAATGTAGTTGCGGATGCCTTGAGTAGGAGATGTCATGAGATATGCTCCATGTCTACAGATAGAGATTTGAGAGATCGCATATTGCAGTAGTTGCTTGAGGATGAGTGGTATTTAGAGGTATGCCAAATAGTACAATCTCAAGAGACCCTAGAAGGGAAGTATACAGACTATTCATTAGAGTCTGACGGAATACTATGCCATAGATGGCACATCTATGTACCTTCTTCTAGAAGGTTGCATGATTTCATTATGATCAAGGCTCATAGAGCTTCTTATGCAATACATCTGAGAGTTAAGAAGATGCATGTAGATTTTAGACAATTATTTGGCCAGGTATGTGGCAACTCATTGCTGTACTAGTAGCCCAATGCCTTGAGTGCCAGGGAGTCAAGGTGGAGCACCGCCATTTAGGTGGGTTACTCCAGTCTCATACGATACTAGAGTGGAAGTGGGATACTATATCGATAGATTTCATCATTGCTCTTCCTATGTCATCACATCGTCATGATGCCATCATGGTGACAATCGAAAATTTGACCAAAGTGGCCCACTTCTCACCACTTCAGACTACCTTCACAACACCAGTAGTGGCATAGATATTCTTGTAGGATATTGTCAGACTTCATGGTGTTCCATGCAATATTATTTCAAACAAAGATTTTGTCTTCACTTCTTCCTTTTGGAAGGTGTTGCTGGTAGCAATGGGTACCAAACTCAACTTTAGCACCACCTATCATCCAAAAATGGATGGATAGATAGAGAGGGTGAACCAAGTGTTAGGAGAAATGCTCCATATGTACATCATGAATCATCACACCAGATGGAAAGAGTGCCTTCCTTTGGTAGAGTTTGCCTATAATAATGGGCATCAAACTTCTTTGAGGATGCCACCTTTTCAAGCTTTGTATGAGAGACCTTTTAGGAAATCTTTGAGTTGGGACCGCATTGAGGATAGAGTAGCTATTGGTCCTGAGATAGTTTGAGAAATGGAGCAATAGGTGGATTTGATTAGACAATGCCTTAGAGAGGCACAGGATAGATAAAAGAAGTCTTCTTGAGAGTCTTCTTGAGAGTGCAACCACATAAGAGTCCAATCCATTATGGAAAGGGGTCCAAGCTTGCACCTCGCTTTGTTGGACCATTTGAGATCCTTGAGAGGATAGGACCAGTTGCATATTATCTAGCTTTGCCACCTAGCCTGTCACGCATCCATGATGTGTTTCATGTGTCAGTGTTGATTAAGTATACTTATGATGAGTCTCATATTCTAGATTGGGATGCCTTACAGGTGGAGTCGGATGAGTAGTTGGCTTTAGAACCCATTCACATTTTGGCTCACCAGATGCTGGCTCTTCGAGGCCAAGAGCTAGACTAGGTTAGGGTCTAGTGGGATTGTTATGACGAGGTTACGACATCATGGGAGGACACATCACAGATGATATCTCAGCACCCCCATCTTTTTTATGAACTCCAGGAGGAAGTTCGTGCCTAGAGGGGGAGAGTGTGAGGCCCTACCCTGAGATGTCATAGCATTGTAGTTATTTTTCGTGTTTGAACTATTATTGAAACTTTATTTTGATGCATTATGGATATAGATTTTATACGATCCAGTGATTGGATAACATTGATATGGTGTATGTCATATATTTTTGATTTGAAGTACTTCATTATGATTTTATAATACATAGATGCATGCCTTATGAATTATTGAATTTCATAATGATTATGATGATGCCATCGAGTAAATTGCTTTACGTGGATTTTATTGGATAAATGGTAATTTGACTATTATGATTGAAATTGTATGCAAAGTGTCTGAATTGGATTATTTTCATATGTTAATATTAGATGTGATTATTTGGGATTACTAATGTGCAAACTAAGATGTGCAGGAAAACTAATCCATGTGACCATGGAAACTATTTGGATAATCAAGCTAAACCTATGTGTGTTTGTGAAGCCAAGGGTTGTCTAATTGGAGAGACAACACCTCGTCTATAATGTGTTTTATTTGTTAATATTTATGCTTGAGTGTGTGTTTAAATTGAATTTGTTAAATTTGTTAATTCCAAAAAGGGACACAGACATGTGTATTTAAGTATTGTGTATTTGTATGGTGTCACTTGACACTTGTGTTGTGAAGTGAGTTGGCAGTGACATGTCCCTTTGAGGGAATTTGTATAACCAATGCATTTTTCAAAATATCTTAGTATGGTCCCAAGAGAGTCTTGGATAGAGAGGCATTAGAAAAGTCAACTCAAGGTTGACCCGTAAGTAAACTTTGGATGAGTTTCTAGAGGGTCAAACTAATTCCTAAGGTTAGGTTCGAAGTATTTTTAAAGGTCCATATGTTATACCTATGGGAAAAGGTCAATTTTAACCATGTGTCCACTCACATGTGACTGTCAAGTTACTTGAAAAGTTGAGTTTTCCAAGATGGCCGAAATTGAACTTTTGAGGATTTCTCCTAGGTTAGACAACCTTCCAATTGAGTGATAGTTGCTCTTCCCTATTTTCTTTTACCTTTTTTAGTTGCCTTGTTTAGAGAGCCTGTAAGAGGTTGGGAAGAACAACCTATGAAATCTCACACCCTTTCGAAAAGGTTGGAAAGTGTGAGAAGAGTCTACTTAGGGAAGGGATTCAAACTTAGGATTTTGATCACCCACTCTCCATGTTTGGAGACTTAGAATTCTTGTTAAAGTTTTGGGTTTTTGAGTTGCATTTTCTCTGTTTTGGGAGGAAAAAATAATAGTCGATTGGGTATCTCTCCTTCAAGCTCTCCCCATTTCATTTTCAGCATTAAGGTTGGTAGAAATTCATTCTTACAAATTTATTTTATTGTCAATGTGAAGAAAGATTTTATGTGCTTTTGCATGTTGTTTCTTTTGTAGATTTGGTAAGTTCATCTTGAGTCCTTCCTTGTGTTTTTTTTATATCTTGAATAGTTTTATGTATTTGGGTGTTTCAAGGCCATACTCACCATTGTGAGGGTTGCTTGATAGCTTAAGAGTGTAGAAACACTCTTCTTGGAAGAGAGAGATACACAAGGGTTATGGGACCCTTGTTGCATTGTCTTTTTATGTTTATGAAAAGGGGGTCATAAGCATAAGGGGAGATATGGGCTTGGATGCCATGGGGTACATAAGGTTATTTTGGGACAAGTATGTGACTTGTGGTGGTTCTACTTTGGTAGCCTTGTAAAGGCATTATGCTCTCCTTATTGTAGATCTCCTCTAGGTACTTGGTCCACTTTCAACCCACAAAAAAAATAGTCACTTGGTGACATTGTTTATCTTTGGGTTGGGAGTTCAAGTGTTGTGAGTCTCTTCTTGTTTTGTGTTTGTGATGTTTGTATCTCATTTAGCCTTGGTTCTCCTAGCTCGAGGGTCGCTTCATGTAAGCCTAGGTTGGGAGGTGAGCCTGCATGGTCACAACCTACAAAATTTATTTGCAAGTTTGCTTTGGAATAAAGGATGGAGTAAAGTCAAGCTTGCAAGTTCCTATTTAATGTATTTGAAATTCAAAATAAAGAAAAATATATTTTGACAAGCCCTCAGTTTTAAGAAATGAAGAGGCTTGAGTTTGTAACCTTCTTATTATTATTTTGTAAAGGAAACAAAAATAATGTATATTTACTTGAGTATTTTCATTGCAAAGAAATAATGAAAAAAGAAGCATTTGAGTTATTCCTTTATAGTTATTTATTACTTAAACTAAAGTAGGAATGGAAATATTGTTTTCTATTTTATTAGCTATTGAAAGAAATACATGTTAACATGAAAAAAAAAGTTAGATAAATATTTAAGTTATTTCATTTATTTAATCTTATCTTTTCTACAAAATGAATGTTAGTTGTGTAGTTGTTAATAGAAAAGATAAGTTATTTTTTGTCTATAGTTTAAACAAAAAAATATATATATACTTCTTAAGAGTTAGTTTTAATCTTTTTCATTATAGGCATCTTGCTATTTAAATGAGCAAATAAGAAATTAGACAGATAAATGTTGCTGTAAAATATAACATTACTGTTAAATTTAGAAATCTGTAAATGAAAGTTCAATATTGCATTTTTTATAAAACCCCACGTTTAGTAAATCTATAAATACACGTTTTAGAGGAAAAATTAAAAAGACCACACATCAAAATGATAATCAGCCAATGTAGAAGAAACCATATCCCAATTACATACTGATGGAAAAATGAACGTGGAAACCAAGAGGCAGACCAAATCAACATCAAGTAAAACATCATAGCAGATTGTAACAAACTGAGACAAAAGCTCAACATAAGAAATATGAGGGCAAATTTCCAGCCAACAACACCCTAGAAGCTAGTAGAATTCAAAAGCCACCACAAGAGAAAATAGATTAAAGACCTTACTGAGCTTGTCACAATTCTCCACATTATCATCTTTTGAAACCCTAGATTCGAGAACCACTCAGTATAATCCAGAGGCCAGGGAAGATGACATTTGCAGAAATAAAAACTCTAGAAACCCACAAAACCATGAAACACAAAATGCAGCCTTACCCATTCTAAATAAATGAGATAAACACATAAAAGTATTAATAAGAGACTACCATCAACTTACCATGATGGTGTGAAAAGATTTGTAAAAATATCAATTACAAACTACCATGATTTGAACTTTTCACATATATTAACAACAATGAAAATATGGCATTCATTAATGAAAATCAACAAGGAGAGGACACCACCACCAAACAAATAATCATAGAACAATACCAAATCTGCCATGGCCAACAAACTCACACAAGACGAGCCTCGATGTAGTACCAAACCTCAAAAAATAATAATAGCCCAAGAACATATCATATACTAAAACTTCACACATGCCAAATTCCCATGAAAGTCTGAAACAAAAGACATTCAAATCACACATGCTGCCACCCTTGAATATGTCATAATTACCCATAACCTCACCTGATAAATGGCATCATATATGATAAATACTTTAAAATAGAAATATGATTTCTACATTAGGTATTAGATGCATACAAAGTCATCCACAAAGTGAAAATGAAAATAAACCTGACAAATGAAGGAGGGCAGCCAACGAATTAGCCAAAATGCAAACAATTTTGAACTCCTTCCCAAACTATCGATGGAATTTTAGATGAATCAACCAACAAGAAATCGGCCTTACTATCAATGGCAAGATTTTCCAAGAAATCAACTAATGTGTTAATTTCCCTATAGCAATGACAGGTTAGGAAGGAAATAAAAGAAATAAACTTTTGTAAAATATGATCCAACAAATACTACAACTTCCAACAATTTGAACTCTTCTTCATAACACTCTAAATAATAACCATAGAATCACCTTCAATCACTATGTTTTTGATCTTTAGAGAAATAGCCATATCCAACCCCAAGGATAAAGCTTGAAACTCAACAAAATTATTAGTGTTATAACCTATATCATGGCATTTAGCAAGAATGAGATGCACAATATGATAAAAAATAGCCATCCCCACCCCTTCCTTCCTATGGTTTCCCGGGGAGGCACCATCGAAATTAAGTTTAAAATGACCCCAAGGAGGAGGTTTCCATTTAGCCAGTGCCTACTTTGCAAGAGAATTGTTACTCTTGGAGATTGAGCCATGAGAGGGTAAGGTCGAGAGGGCTCCCCAAATCCTAGTAATCCTATTATCCCAATGCGAGAAAGAAGATTTATTTCCCAAGTTCTTATAGATATAAGACAAAGAAACCTCTGAAATAGAGGCTTCTATTTTTTGCAGAACATCTGATACTGAGGAACTTACCTTCTTAAAAATCCTATTATTCTGTTCAAGCCAAACATTCAAGATGACAATAGATGGAGAGATAATCCAAAGACATGCATAAAAAGAAGAGGCAAACATGAGAGGCCAAGAACAAAAGTGGGAGGCAAGGTCCTTGCCAATAACAAAAAATAAGCCCAATTTACTCAACAACCAATTCCAACAGTCATAAGTAAAATCACAATGGAGAAATAGATGTAAGGAAGACTTAAGGCTCTTATTACAAAGTGTAGACACCTAAAAATGGTCAACGCTTGCGGAATCATACTTTAACATTTGCGCATTGCCTCATTTTAGGTTTTTGCATCGCATTAACATTTCTCCTATGATTTGCACTTGGTTTTTATCATTTGCGAGCATCGAGTCATTCTTCTGCATTTTTCATTCATCTCGCCTTCGAATTTGGTCTTGTCGATAACAATCTTCAGTCATGATTTTGGTCAATCTTATCCTGTCGCATCAATGTGCGTGCTCATTTGTCATCATTTTGGACATCATCAATCCTAATTAGGGTTTTGTCCTCTTTTCAATTTTGTCATCTTGCGATCGAATTTTCATCGATCGTGGTCATTTTCAATCTTGTCATTTTGCAATCTATTTTGTCATCAATCCTTATCCTCTTGTCAATTTTGTCATCTTGCGATCAATTTATCATCGATCATTGTCGTCTTCTCAATCATGTCAATTTGGATCAATTAGTCATTGTTCCTCGAATCATTTATCAATTCAAAATCATGATCAAATCGAATCTACATTAATTATCTTTTGTCAAGACCTAATCTTCTAGGGTTTTATGATTTATTCATTTAACCTAATTTGCCATTTCTCCCTCTAGGATAAATAGTTTATTTATTTATCCTAAAGTCTTCTCATCGCAATTAAATGTTCATTTAATTGGCTAATTATTCCTCTTTTTGTGAATTAATTAATAAATGACAAATTATTAGTTAATTTACCTAATTTTCTAATTTCCATCATTTCTAATTTTCTAATTTCCTATTTTCCTATTTTTCATCATTTCTAATTCTTAATGTCCACCTATTTTCTAATTTATCAAATTCAAATTCCACCTAATTAAATTGTTTCTAGTTGCTCCCTATTTTTGTGCTTCGGTGGAAGCATGAATTTCTCATGTGTCATACTCTTCGCATAGCAAGATGTCATAAGGTTCTAGTTCTCTAACCTTTGCATGGGCAATATGTCATAATTCATGACATAGAAGGTGTCATAACCTTCTTCTTTTCACTCAATTGTGCCATTTTAAAAATCAATTGCTTCTAATATCCATTTCATGCTAATTTGATCTTTTCTCCAATTTGTCTATAAATTGGATGATTTTTCTTCAATCAAGGGTAATCACTTTGTCGAACTAATCAGATTATTGAATTTCTAATCACTTTGTCAAATCAATCACGCTTCGAGTACTCTTGCGCCACTATCTTGTCTACTTGCTTTCATTTCATGTATATGCACTTGAAGGTGAGATCCACAAAAAAAGGCTATTTGGAGAAGAAAGAAGGACAATGGAGCCGCATGAAGGAAGCATTCAGATCTACATTTGGTTTGCTTAGTTTTTGGTTTTGAATGTTTTGCTTTTCATGTCTTTATTGAGTGTGTTTAGGATAGATCATTGTATTTGAGCTTTTGTGATTGAGCTAGATTAGTATTGATTTTCTTGTGATGATTTCCAAATTCCTAGCTACATTAATTGGTGAACCTGACGTGAACTAACCCCCTAATCATGCTTTTGAGTGCTTTTGAATTGATGTGTAGGTCAAAAACCCAAGAAACAGGGTAATGCAGGGTTTTCTGGGAACTTCTGTTCCTGTGTAAGACAACTTGCACTTATTTCATGCATTCTACACTTGTGTTAAAGACATTCTACACCTGTGTCATGAATTCTATGCCTGTTTCATGAGTTCTGCACCTATGTCAAGTCCAGAAACAGAGGTAAAAAGGCAGTGTTTTGCTTAAAAATTGGGTTGTTTTGCATTCTATTTTTGCTTTTTGGTTTTTGGTACTAATTCTCTGTGTAGAACCTTGGCATTACGCATGGAAAAGACAACAAATGAAACTACTAACACATTTTATGCAGGTTCGATAGTCAAAGAATAAGCATATCAAACTCCTGACTTGGGTTTTTGCAGGTTGCCTTGGACTACAACTAAACTTTGTGTTTGCAATTAATTTTATAGGAACCTAGTATGATTTCTAAATAGGTTGGAATGAATATATTTTTGCTTTGATTATTGAGTTTGACATTGGAGTAGGAGAGTATGCTCTCATCCTTCTTAGGGTGATCAGAAATCTAGATCTTCGATACCATGCTCATTGTTTTGATTGTGTCACCTTTAGAGGGTCTGCCTTCCCAACCATTTTCTTTTGCAAGCAAGTGACAATCATGAGAAGGGAATGACCCAAAGTGAGTATGGCTAGAACACCTTGGCATTCTAACTCACTATAAACAAATACCTGATGAGTGAAAGCTTTGAAGGAAGGGTTACGTGGGAATTGTAGTTACTTGGGAAGTGATGACCCTTGGACTCTTTCTCATATCAACATCTAAGTAGGGCCTCAAGGTCTAAATCGTGCTTGCATGACTACATTTGTTTGGTATCTTGGTGGGCTTAATGTCTCAATCACACTTGCATGACATCAAGGAGTAACACTTAACAGAAATCCTTACTAAACACCTTGTATTTAGAGGCCAAAAACCTTTCTAGTTGCTTGAGAAGGACAAGTTTGGATACTTGGAAGAGATACTAAGTTCACCATGGGGAGATTTCCATGGGCACTGATGCTTGGCTGCCTTGAGAAGTGAGTGCCGTGGAGGGGAGCCCGTGGGGTCAAGCACCTATGTATTCTCCTTGAATCTCATAACGAGTCTACCTCTCAAGTACCTACTATCCTTACCTACCATAAGAAATGTGTGAATGAGCATGATTGTCTTGAGTCTAAGTTAAAATATCTTGTCTTCTTTACTTGTCAAAAGTTGAGTTGTGTCTCATTTCAAAAACAAGACAAATTGATTCAAAACAAGGTTAAACACAAGAACATTTCATCCAACAAAGTTCAAAACATCTTCAAACATGGTTGTCAAACATTTTTCAAAATCTTGTCTCAACATTCATGTCACTTAGATTTAGGTTCATCCTAGGTTTGCATTTTTCAAAAGTCATTGTCAACTACCAAGGTTAGATTCCATCTAAGTCATACTCCTTTGCATATCAATAAGGATCATCCATTTTGCATGTGTCCTCTTGCATTAGAGTAATACCATTGTCATACATTTTCATTTGCATACCTGAGGTTTCTTCATTAAGCTTAGGTCATTATCATATCATATTAGGGTCACTTGCATAGTAATTGTCCCTTTGCATATAGTGTCAAAACTAGGTTTTGTCATACTTGAGTAATCCAGATCTTTGATAAACCCTAAGTTATTGTTAGGAAGTCTAGACCTTATCAAACCTTTTGTCCTTTTTGTCATCAATGTCATTTCATCAAACCTAGCTTAGGATCCAAGCATATAGGGGAGACATTGTCACTTTGTCCTTTGTCACTTGGTCCTTTTGTCTTTTGAGGTCTAGACATCATTTCAATTTCCTAAGGGTCTCATTTCTTGGAATTGCATTCATGAGTTTTTCAAAGTCTTGAAAAACAACCAAAAACATAGGTTGCATTCTTGCCATAGATTGCATTTTCATCTATTTAGTTTGTATTTAGTTGCATATCATATATTATCCTTGAAAAATTCCAAAAATATTGCATTTGCATAGTGACATGTTTGTTGAAATGAGGTCTCAACCTTCTTACGAAGCCATGTCATCACAATTGAGAAATCAATCATGTCAATCCAATCTCTATATGTCTCAGAACTTGGATCAAACTCTTTATGATGAAAAAAGTCTCCAAATACAAAAACTAGAGGAGAAACTAGCTCAAGAAGAGGAGATATTGGAACAAAGAGTGAAAAACATTGAGAAGAATAGATCACAAATGTCCAAAATGTTTCAAAAATTTCCAGGTTGAAATCCAAAGATTGAGCCAATTGATGTAAGATCTCTTCTTGAACGATCAGACATACCAGCTCTCCTCTCACAAATAGAGATGATGAAACAATTTCAAGAAAAGAGACAACATCAATTTCAACATTATGTGCCTCCACAACAAGAACAAGAACAAGGTGTTTACTATCAATAAGATTTTCAACAAATACAACCAATGGTTCAACCAATTGTTCAACATATACAACCAATACAACCAATTGTCCAATTTCAACAATATGTCCAACCAACTATACGATGTCCACAAATGGTTCAACCAATGGTGGAAAATCAATGTCAACAACTACAACCAAACATTCAAAAACAAATACAAGATCCAATTCATGATGCACATCCTTTTCATGTTTCAGAAATACAAGATCCAATGCCACCATGCACTTTATTGCCATTACCTATTTTAGAGGACCCCATTCGAAGTCCCTCTTCCTCATGTTCAAGCATTGATTCCTTGTCAGAATCCATCACAAATGTTCAAAGTGCATTTCCTTCATGCCAAACCATTGATCCCTTGTCAGAATCCCCCATGCATATCCAAAGTCCAACCCCATGTCAAGAGGATAATTTAGAGCACGAAGAAACGTGTCTTAAAATAGATCAAGATGAAGATCCTAAAACCCTATCATCCCATCCAATTGTTGACTAGGACCCCATGTTCCCAGACACTCATGACGATTCCCCTATTCTTGTCCATCCTATCCAAAGTCCTATTGACACTCCCTTCCCTGAGAAAGATCAAGATATCCTAGTCCATCCAATCCCAAATGATCCCCTTCCATTCCAAGAACACAATGTCCTTTCAAATCCCATTGACATTCCACTTCCTAAGAAAGATCAAGATATTCCTTCCATCCTTTCCAATGATCCCATTAAAAGTCAAGAGCAAAGCACCTTTAAAGAGGAAACCAATGATCTTCCTCCTTGTCAAGAACAAATTATGCCTTTAAATCCTCCACAAGATCCTTTTTTTCCTCCATCTCCTTGTCTTAATGCTCCATATACACTCCAAGACTGCATTTCTTTTGATGATCCCATTATTTCTCCCATTCCATCTCTTGAAGAGCCTGTCATTGAACCATGTCCACCACACAATCCTAGTCTCCCTCATGATCCTAATCCCCCTCATGATTCTAACATGTCAGTGCAAGATGTTCATAAATCCTCAACATGCATAATGGGTTCTTCCACTTTGGTGCAATCCGATCCACTTCAAGATCTCATTATTTCTCTCCTATCATATCCACCTCATAATGGACTCGCATCTTCTTCCCAAAGAAAAGAGTATCCTACAAGTCAAGATATTCATAAAGGCAAAGGAGTAGACCTTCATGAGAAAGAACCCCTCCATATCAAAGAAGATCTTAAGAGTCATGTCTACACAACTCACTCTCAAGATGCTGGTATCCCTCCATCACAATCAAAACATACACCTTCTCCATCATACTTTCCATCCATCTTAGGTCCTTATATCCCTTCATCCTTTATGCAAGGTCAGCAAAGGCACACATCCTTGAGTAACTTTCATCCATCCAAAAGAACTCCATTTCATTCATATCCATCCATGCATTCCTTTTCCCCTCCAAGCAATTTGGATGCCAAGTATAAAAGTCATAAGTCTAGCAATCCACATGTATTCAAGGATCAACATGTCCAATATAATTGACATGTCAAAACAAAGAACAATATGATCTATAAAGAAAAAAATATATCCAAAAGGCCACAAAGGCCCATTGAGCAAAATAAAGAAAAGTCAAAATATATATGGGTTCCTAAATCCCTTGTGCAAGCAATGCACTCCAAGGAACCACAAAAGCATGAAAAATCAAAAACCATGTGGATCCCTAAGCGGCTCCTTGAAGCACAAAAGCCTAAAGAAACATCAAAATTGGCATCTAAAATTGCTATTCCTCCATCCAAACCTTCCAATTCTATTCCTCCACCACCTTCTTCATTTGTTTTGGGCCCTTATGTCCCAAAATCCATAGCCTTTCCTCCGTCAAAATCTCATTATCCAAAATACATCTTTTCTCCATCAGTCCATCACCCCTCAAGGTGTGTGCCAATGTTGATCTTTCCAACATTTCCATCCACTGAAGCCCAATTCTTCCAATACCCTATCCATTATCCAATGCATATTTTCCATCCTTCGATCCCTTTGATCCAATCCTTTGCATAAATCCTTGCCTTAATTTCTCTCTTTTTCCATGTCCTTATCCTACCAACGTCTTTGAGCATACTTTTAAAGGTCATGGTCCATTTTTTTCAAGGCTACTATGCAAAAAAAAACAAAGACACTTGAGCCCTTCTTCCATCCCCTATCATGTGTCCATCTTCTATTGAAAAAGTCAAAATACAAAAAAAAAGTGAAAAAAAGACAAAAGAAAAAAAAGAAAGAAAAAATAATTTGTCCACTGGTGAAAACCTGGCAAACAGGTGCCTTGGGCAAGTACCATGATGAAAACCTGGCAAATAGGCGTCATGTGTAATTTATGAACTTCTTGCATACCACACTTGGGGGCAAGTTTCCTCCTTCATATCCTTCATTGTTCCATTATCCTATCGAACCCCTATCATTACCCTTCATATCCTATTGTCCCCCATGTCCATTTCCTCTTTCCACCTTTGATCTTGACAAGGTTGAGGATCATCATGAGCATCATGCATCTTGTTTGCAGCTTTCAGTCTATCATAGCTTTTGGTCATTTATCCATTTGCTTATTACAACCTTTCATCCATATTCCCTAGCGTATTGCAACTTTTTGCCACCATCCCATATCCTATCCCAACCTTCAGTCCATGTCCCTTATCCATTCTTGGTCTTGCTTATCCTATCCATATCTTATCACTATCCAGACATAAGGATGCAAAATTTAAACATAGTTTCAAAAACCTCTTGACATGTCCCTCATGCCATGTTCCTACTTTACATTGTCATATCCAGTCTCTTGTCCCATCACGCAATAGCCCTTGAAAAATTGCATCTGTATTGTCTCCATGATAAAAGGCCTTTGTCTTCCCTCTATCCACCATCATTTCAGCAAGCCTATTTATTCACTTGTCATATTCCTTGCCTTGCTAGACACTAGGGGCAAAAAATCATAAAAATTGAAAAATGTCCTGAAATAAACCAAGAAAATTGAAAAAATGTCTTGAAAAAAACAAATACTAAAAAAATCAAATAATGTCCTAAAAAAAATCGAAAAAAATTTTAAAATGTCCTGAAATAAATCCAAAAAAAAAAAAAAGTCAAATAATGTCTTGAAAAAAAATCCCTAAAAAGTCAAATAAAGTCCTGAAAAAATGAACACAAAAAAAAATTGTAAAAAGTCAAAAAGCAAAGCAAAAACAAAAATAAATCCCCTTTGAGCATTGACAGATCACTAAGCATTCCTCCAATGACACTCGCCATCCAACACTGTACTTTCCTGAAATCATGCATTAACAAATAAACTTTTTCAATCAAAACCAGACATTCAAACTGATCATAATTGTCATATCAATCGAACATCAACAACAATATCGTTTGTCCTTGGCACACTATCATGAATCTTATACAGGGTGTGGTATACTCAAAACCAGACTGTGTCCTGTCTTAGACGGGGTACCATAGTCCCTGAAACTAGACAACATGATCATCCTATCAACACTTTCAACTTTTGACAATAAAGATCAAGATGTTTGTTTGACTTGTTGGAATTCGTGAGTCTTATCATTTATTGATTTATCTTCGATCATGTTCCTATGTTGCTCGATGATGTCACTGAGTGATTTAGAGTGACCGGGATGGTTCATGGTCCCTTTCTTTTTTGATTGTGATTGTTGTTTGTCTATGATGTGTCTGTCTTTTGCAAAAAAGGGTTGCATTTCAGATCTGGCCTTCAATGCCATGATGCTACGCATCCATTTTGCTACATAAAAATAAAGGTTATCACCTACAAAGTGCATTACTGAAAGCAAGTTTTTCTTTTTCTCTAATTGTCCTCTGTCTCATTTCTTCTTACTAATGTTTCTTCTATCAATTTGGATAGTCAGTTCGGTCTAGTGCTCTGATCTCCATATGCTGCATCCTGCATTCATTGGTTAGTACATTTGCATTACATCGAGCATCACATCAAGCATTTTATCCATTTCATATTATAAATGCATCAAAAATACATAAAAATATATCCATACACGTTCATCAATAGTGCATAAGTCATCCATACATGGAAAATAACTATAAGGTCATAACATATCGATGCATATCATATCACAATAATATCAGAGTACAAAATTGGACTGTTTGTCCTAAGTATGGCCCGCAGGCTGACTACATAATATCAAACTACATATGTCATCTATCTGTCATAAAGGAGTACGTGCCTCTATCACTGGGTGCTCCCTCTATCCTCCTCATCCCTACCATGTCTCATGGATGATGTCCCTCCTGTCCCAGGTCCTGGCTATGGTGGTCTCATAGGTCCACTCACCCCTATGCTAGTCAATGACCTCCGAGAGCATGCCCTACTCTCTGTCCTTGATCATGCCTAATATGAAGCTACTCTCTACTCTGGTGGAACTGCACTCTGATATAGTGTCCTCCAATGGTGTATCTCCTCTTCGGTCTCTACCAGCATCTATGCCATCTCCCGTGTACTGGCATCCCTAATCGACCCAATGAACTCAGTGACTCTTTGTTCCTCTCGTTGTGCCTGAGCTATTGCTGTATCTCGAGCCACTGTGAGTCTGGCTATCTTTGCTTTGAACTGATCCTGCTATCTCTCTAATGTTGCAATGTGATCCTGCTGACTCGCTATTCTAGCCCTGCACATCTCCATCTCCTCTATACTAGCTGTCTCCGGCTCTATGGGTATATCTTGTAATGCCTCCTGATCGGCTGAGTCTGGCTCATCCTCATCATCCCTATCATCATCTCCATCCTCATCATCCCTCTCCTCCTCATCACCACTCTCATCCTCCTCATCCTCATCATCTCCCTCCTCCTCTCCTGTGAGTGGGAAGTCCTCCCGTCTCCTCGGTACTGGAATGTCAGGATCAGTCAATGGCACTGGCCGTCATCGTGCCAACCATCACTCATACTCCTTTGTCATCCCAGTGTCGACCACATCTGACCTCCAATCCCACTGTCTCTATTGTAGTTGTGTGAAGTTAGCATATGCTATGTGTGGTTGAATCATACTCCCCCACTGACTCGTCTCTCTGTGAGATCAGGCAAATTGTGCAGTCCTTCTAGGTATATCCTACCTCTCTCCAAACTATCATCTGACTCTCTCTGGCAGGTACATCTCAATCACTCTCTGGTGATTCATTGGTCGCCCAATCAAGTATCTCTCCTATCTACAATATGGTAGCTCATCATGATCATCTGACCATCCTGGGCAATCAAGATATGGCCTCCATGTGAACTCTCTCAATCTGTCTAGCTCGTGTCGCCAATACAATATGTATCCAAATGGACCCTGTGTCAGTGCTCCTCCATAACAATACACATATGGTCGATGTGGTACTACCTATCTCTCTGTAATCAGTCGACATATGGTTATGTGCTCAAATGCCCATACCTGTAGCAATGTGACTCCACAGCTCAGAGTTTGAACTCCCTGATATGCTATCTGATGCAGCTGAAAATATAGCATAGCAAGCACACATGGTCCCCATGTGTACACCATCCCCTCTATCGCCATCTGCTCTAGCACTCTTCCCCATCCAATAGGGAATCCATGTCCTCATCTGTCTCCTACTAGTAGGCATGCTATCACCACTACTATCACCACATATCGCTGATCATACTCTGATGCCATGGTCTCCCAACCGATCTCCCTCTCGATGATATCCAAATCATCTATGTTGCACTCAAATAGTCTACATAACACGTCTCTCCCTACAACTGGGTCATACTCTACCATCTCCCCATGTATCAGAATGTGAAGGATGCACCATACATCCTCTAGTGTCACCGTCACCTCACCAGTCGCCAAATGGAATGAGGAGGTCTCCAAATGCCATCGCTCTGCCAATGCAGTAAGCAATCATGTGTTTTCCCTAATCTCGGGCATGAATGTGATGTAATATATCCCAAGTCCTACTAGAATATCTCTGTCTGTGCTCCTAAGTCTATGTCATAGCATGAAATAGTCTGGTCGATTCTCCCGCGTGATCAATGGATACTGTCGACTCTGCATCACAATTGGGGCACATTTTGTTAGTACTAGGGTTTGTTCCTATGGGCTGCATTCCTTTGTTTCATGGCCAAATTAGGGTGTTCTTTATCTATTTTGACCTATCCTACCCTTATCCCCCCTTTTCGGATCATTTGCATGCCGTTTCGAACCAAAATTGAGTCACAAATGCACAACTGCGCTTGTGTCTTAACTCCTATGCCTGTGTCACATAAACTACACCTGTGTACCCCTACACAAGTGCAAAAGACCTCACACAAGCACAGGATTCACCCTACACAAGCACAGAAGTTAGTTTCTGCATCCCTTGTGGGCCCTGCAATGTCTCGCAAGTGATCAAAATTCATGAGATTGAAAATATGGGTTTTTGAGATACATACCACTGCTCCTGCATCGTCTGATCATCTATAGGTGCGTACACGTTCTCTGAGGTGATCTGCCATTGGAATGTTTGCCATCTCTCTATAGGTGTCCTTGTCCAGAGGAACAAATCCTCCTCTTTGGCTAGTGCAAATGAGCAATTTTCACTCTCTTGGTCCCATTTATAGACCTTTGTCAGTGCATAGATGGACGTGCACCCTCTCCATCTTATGTTGGTCATGGTTTTTTGGACCTTAAATTGCTTGTCCTTCGTGCATCCGATCTTCGATTCTCAATCTGTTCGATCGTATCATTTTTATCGATCAATTGGCCTCTTTTCTGCATGTTTCCGGTCAATTCCTCGAGGGGGCATGCATATGTCATTGTTATTGTCTAGGGTATTTTCATTTAAGTTCTTTGAAACAATGCTTAGAATCGCATTGTCTCAAAGAGGGGCAAAATGTAGACACCTAAAAATGGTCAACGCTTGCGGAATCATACTTTAACATTTGCGCATTGCCTCATTTTAGGTTTTTGGGTTGCATTAACATTTCTCCTATGATTTGCACTTGGTTTTTATCATTTGCGAGCATCGAGTCATTCTTCTGCATTTTTCATTCATCTCGCCTTCGAATTTGGTCTTGTCAATAACAATCTTCAGTCATGATTTTGGTCAATCTTATCCTGTCACATCAATGTGCATGCTCATTTGTCATCATTTTGGACATCATCAATCCTAATTAGGGTTTTGTCCTCTTTTCAATTTTGTCATCTTGCGATCGATTTGTCATCGATCGTGGTCATTTTCAATCTTGTCATTTTGCAATCTATTTTGTCATCAATCCTTATCCTCTTGTCAATTTTGTCATCTTGCAATCAATTTATCATTGATCGTTATCGTCTTCTCAATCATGTCAATTTGGATCAATTAGTCATTGTTCCTTGAATCATTTATCAATTCAAAATCATGATCAAATCAAATCTACATTAATTATCTTTTGTCAAGACCTAATCTTCTAGGGTTTTATGATTTATTCATTTAACCTAATTTGCCATTTCTCCCTCTAGGATAAATAGTTTGTTTATTTATCCTAAAGTCTTCTCATCGCAATTAAATGTTCATTTAATTGGCTAATTATTCCTCTTTTTGTGAATTAATTAATAAATGACAAATTATTAGTTAATTTACCTAATTTTCTAATTTCCATCATTTCTAATTTTCTAATTTCCTATTTTCCTATTTTTCATCATTTCTAATTCTTAATTTCCACCTATTTTCTAATTTGTCAAATTCAAATTCCACCTAATTAAATTGTCTCAAGTTGCTCCCTATTTTTGTGCTTCGGTGGAAGCATGAATTTCTCATGCGTCATACTCTTCACATAGCAAGATGTCATAAGGTTCTAGTTCTCTAACCTTTGCATGGGCAATATGTCATAATTCATGACATAGAAGGTGTCATAACCTTCTTCTTTTCACTCAATTGTGCCATTTTAAAAATCAATTGCTTCTAATATCCATTTCATGCTAATTTGATCTTTTCTCCAATTTGTCTATAAATTGGATGATTTTTCTTCAATTAGGGGTAATCACTTTGTCGAACTAATCAGATTATTGAATTTCTAATCACTTTGTCAAATCAATCACGCTTCGAGTACTCTTGCACCACTATCTTGTCTACTTGCTTTCATCTCATGTGTATGCACTTGAAGGTGAGATCCACAAACAAAGGCTATTTGGAGAAGAAAGAAGGACAATGGAGCCGCATGAAGGAAGCATTTAGATCTACATTTGGTTTGCTTAGTTTTTGGTTTTGAATGTTTTGGTTTTCATGTCTTTATTGAGTGTGTTTAGTTAGATCATTGCATTTGAGCTTTTGTGATTGAGCTAGATTAGTATTGATTTGCTTGTGATTATTTCTAAATTCCTAGCTACACAAAGAACACAAGGAAAAGCCATAGTAATGCCTAATCTATCGAACCTCATGCCTGTTAGAACTCTATCCTGGATGACCAACCAAGCAAAAATGCCAACTTTGGGTAAACAAGGCAAGTGCCGGAATAGTTTATAAGGACAATAAGAGCCAGAAGCTGTAGGTAAAAGGGAGATATAGCCTCCCTTAACACAGTATTTACCAAAAGCATTCCCAGATGAAATAAGTTCATCTTCAGAGTCTGAGAGAGTAATAAACCTTTCACTCATAATCGTATCAAACTCTTCCTTCAAATGCAGATCCACATCAAGGAAATAAATTGACTTCCATTTGGCTAATTTCAGAGGGACATCCTAAACAATGTCAAAATAATCTACCACAAACCAACATTAAATAAATAGGAACAGAACTCGGAACAAATTTAATAATAGTCAATTTTGTAGCTAAAGTCAACCATTTATGATTCCAAGGAAAAAAATATTTTTGAAATGGCCGAAGTTACCTTATCCCAAAAACCGATCTTATCTTGCTTAACAAAGAAGGGAATCCCAAGATAGGAGTAGGGTAGGTTACCAATCTAAAAACTCTAGAAGGAATGCAACTTCTGCTGCACCAACGATGAATTATTAAGAAACAAGATTTTAGACTTATCAATATTGACTTTCTGACCCAAAAATGAGGCATATTCCTGAATAATACATGATATAATCTTAGCCTCTAACAAAGAAGCATACCCAAACAACATAGTATCATCAACAAAGAGGCAATTAGAAATAGCCTGAGGAAAATTTGGAATCTTAATACCTCGCTAAAAACCCTCTAATCTAGCAGCCCTGATTGCCTAGCTAAAGGATTCACCAAGAAGAATAAACAAAAAAGGAGAAAGGGGATCTCCTTGTCTCAAACCTTTGGAAGAGGAGAAGAAACCATAGAGAGAACCATTAAGGATAATTGAAAATCTTGCAGAAGATATACAAGAGTGAATCCATTTTACCAAAGCATACAAAAATTCCAATATCAATAAAACTTTACACAAAGCATTCCATTCTACTCTATCATATGCCTTCATCATATCAAGTTTAAGTATCATAGTTGAATACTTCTGGGAGGAGATAGAATGCAACACCTCATGCGCTACAATGGCTCCTTCCACAGTTTCCCTCCCTAGAACAAAACCCCCTTGCTCCAAGGTACTAAGCTTAGGTAAAATCTTTGCTAACCTTATAGAGATAGCCTTCATGAATATCTTATCTATGTATTACACAAAGAAATAGGTCGGAAATCTAGAAAAGACTTGACAACCTCCTTCTTAGGAATAATAGAAATCAAAGTAGTATTTAGTTCTTTCAAAATAGACCTATTCCACTAAGCCTCTTCAAGAGCCAATAGAACATCATTACCCACAAAATCCCAACACTTCTGGAAAAACAATGGTGTATAACCATCAGGACCAAGAGCCTTATCAGGGTTCATGGAAAAACTGCCTGTTTGACTTCTTCTAGAGAAAAAGGTGCCATTAACATCTTATTATCTTCCATGGATACTAGAGAAGGGACATGAGAGTCAAAATTGCTAATATTTGTTACTTCTGATGACAAAAGGGTTTTAAATAACCTTATTGCCTCCTTAGCAATATCATCCTGCTTAGTCAATAATTGTCCTTGTGTATCTTAAATACAAGTGATTCTATTCCTACTCCTCTTCAACTTGGTGGAGGACTAAAATAATTTTGAATTCCTATCCCCCTCCAAAAGACATAACTCCCTATACTTTTGTCTCAAATAAATTTCTTCCCTAGCCAAAATCTCATCAAACTAAGATTTGAGAAACTTTAATTCATTAAAAATTGAAGGAACCATGCCATGTTGAATCACATGGTTATTCAAACTTACTATCATATTCTGAATTCTCTGTTTATCTTCAAAAATGTTTTTAAAATGAACCAAGTTCCAATCTTGAATTTTTCATTTTAAAAAATTGAGCTTTCTAACAACTTGAAACATTCTAGAACCCGAGACAAAAGGAGTAGAATCCCACCATTTTTTAAGAAACAAAAGAAAAGAGGGATCTCTAAACCATATTGGCTCAAACTTAAAAGGAGACTTGTGGAGAGGTTCATCTTCTAGAATGGAGAAGGAGATTGGAAAGTGATCTAAGCCTATATTGAGAAGAATAGAAGAAGAGAAATCGACATCCAAATCTGTTGGATTTTGCCAAGATCAAGAAGTCATTGAAATGTACAAGATAGAGACATAATATGGGACAAGAATAAACTGTATTCTCATCAATAGAAAAAGATCAACAATCAACTATTGTTCAATAGTTACATACAATGTAGATGAGCTTGCTTATATAGGCAAGGCTAGGGATATGTATGAGCACACAAATATGACATGTGGCTCAATAAGAAACAAGGGTAGGTAGGAAATAGGTGTGGGTAGGTAGGAGAAATAATATAATATTCCACATGAGGTGGATCACCCACCGAAGGTGGAATTATCACTCCACAATAAGTGGATATGATAGTGTAATAACAAGATCAACACCATAAGAGGTGGAATTTCTCCTACACACACTATCCCAATGTGACACAAACACCCAAGTGTCTCATATCCAAACTACTATGAAATGCATTATCCTAAGTAAACTTAAGTAAGTGTAATAATATCCATGATGAATAATTATTTACACCAACACCCCCCCTTAAGTGCAACTTAGGGGAATGCACTTAAGTCTACAATGCAACTAAGCAATGCAAGATGGGTCCCGGCTATGAGGCCATGTTAGGTACCCATGCACAAATGCAAATGCATGCAAACCAATGCAATGAAATCTCTCACAAGGTGGGGAAAGAGAGAAAAACCCAATGGGAAAAAACCCTCCCCCAAAAAGAGAGAAAGCTATACAAGAAACTCTCAAAGAAGTATGTGAGGAACAAAACCCCATGTGAGGAAAAGGTCCCCCCCATACGAGAGAAGAAGAGAAGTCAAACTGTGATCATCCCTCAATGAAGAATCTGCACCAATGATAGAAGCTCGATGTATGAAGAAACTGCTCCACGAACGTCGAACAACATTCCTCCCCTTAGGAAGAAACAAAACCAAAGGTGTATCCATGAAGTCTCCCCAATCATGAAGGGAAGATGAATGAAGAAAACTCATGATGAAAGGAATCTCTGAAAACTGCTCAAGTGTCCCCATGTCGATGCTGAAAGATACCCCTTCCAAAGATGGTAAACTGTGCCATACTGCTGAAAAAGGAACTCCAACATCTAGTGGAGATGGATGTAGAACAATATGCAAAGACTCATGTCTCTCCTCAAAGAATAAAGAGAGCTCCTCCAACTGCTGTACATAAGTATCCACAATCATGTCAACCTCGAAAGAATGATCATGTAGAGAATGAACAAGAGGGTCAGAGTGTGCCCTCGCAACAATTGAAGAAGGATCATCTTCATCAAAGAGAAGATGTATGTCATCAATAATGTCTCCCAAATCTGCAATGTAGGATTCCACAAACAAACCTACAATATCTGTCATGTAATCATCCCATGAATCTGAAGCTGGAAGACAATGTATATCCTGTTGCACTGAATCATATGAAGGCAAAACTGACGCACTATCTGCATCATCAGGTGCAATAGGTGATGTAATATCAATATGAGGAGATGAAATACAAGACTCAAGAACGGGGTTACATGTGAGAATCCCCAAATTCAAGTGTCCAAAGTTCTCCTCAAAATCTGAATCATCACAATAAGTGTGATCATCATGTGTAGAATCATCAAATGTGAAATCATCATCATCAACAAAATCTGAAAAGGAGTATAACCGAGATGCATGATCAACCACCCCAGTTGCAATGATAGCTCTAGTCTCCATGTCTCTAATAAAAACTGAGTCAGGTGTGAACTCCACAACTCTCTTAGTTGCGCCATGTGTGATTTGATAGATAGAAAGGAGATTGTTTGTCAAGTGGGGTACACACAACACATCATTGAAGGAGTTATCCCCAATGTCAATAGATCCTTTCCCAATCACATCCATGTATGTATGATTGCCCATCAAAATCGGTGGCATGGTGCAAGGCTCAAATGTAGAGAACATAGACTGTGAAGATGCCATATGATGAGAAGCCCCTGAATCTAGAAGCCATCTCTCTGAAGTATGATTTGTTGTAGCACATAGAGCTTGTCCTTTTCTTGTTCCAAAAGAGTGAGTCTTTCCACTTGTAGAAGCCATGAATGCTTTCCCTTTTCCTTTTGAATGTGAGGAAGTGGAAGTTGATGAATCATCCTTCTTGTAGACTTTAGGCAAATCAATGTTATGCTTTTTGATGATATGTGTGAGCTCATCAATCTTCTTAGTATGGCAACGATGTTCCTCATGACCAATCTTTTTACAATAAGCACAAGTAGGTCTCTCTCTCTTTGGTGAATTTTCTCTCTTGGAAGTAGATGAATCTCCTTGTTGAGAAGATGATGCTTTATCCTTAGGCTTTGATTGCCATTTCTTCTTGTTTGAGTTGTCCTTTCCTTGATTTCCTTTGTTTCCTTGATTTGCCACTAGTGCTTGAGACTTAGAAGAAGTCTTAAGAATGCCCATGCTTATCAACTTAGTTTGTTCCAACATCAACATTTCATTGAAAGCATCAAATGTAGGCATTTTGTAGCTTGAACCCATTGTCATCCTATGAGTTTGGAAACTAGAAACAAATGCTGCATATTCTTGTGGAAGCTTCCCTATCAAGTTGAATATCAATTGAGTATCCTTTTTATCAATGCCACAATCTTTGAGTTGTGCCCTCAACTCATTTGCCTTAGTGACATAATCTTGTATAGTATCAAAGTTCTTGGGATCTAACATGGTGAGATCACTATCAATTTGATATCCCCTAATCTCATCAACTTGACCATACAAGTCTTGAAACTTTTGCCAAGCATCCTTGATTAGAGTGCATTTCTCAATATGAAATATGAGATCCTTTGATACATACTTTCTTAAGGTACCAATTGCCATGATATTTTTAGTGAGCCAATCTAAGTGACCAACTGGATCAGCCTTAGGATCAGCTGGAGCAACAATAGTTCCATCAATGTAATGAGTGAGTCCTTTTTCCATAAGTTTACTCCATGCATCAATTTTCCAAGTAGCATAATTATGTGGAGTTAAGAGAGGAAACTTAGAAGAACCCATAGAAGCAAAAAAGGAAAGAACACAAGAGCACAAAAGCACAAGAGACACCCCCCAAATTCAATCAATCAAAGTACCCCCCCTAAAGTGATGATTTTGGCACTTTATACTTAGTGCGATTACAATGAGCCACTTGCAAAACAAGGCAAAGTGGACTTATGATGCAAATTTTACAACTTCTCAAATGAGATACAAGAGACTTCAATCAATAGTGCAATGAATCTAACTGAGATTCAAGCAAATATGCAAGTACCAAGAAAGCCAAAAATGGCCTAAATCTGAAAGTACAATTTCTACTTACAATGACATCAATCTGATAGCATCATGTGAAAGTAGATGAAAAAATACGCACTTTCAAAAAAAATGGCACCTAAAAAGGAGGTCGGATGACCCCAAACGAAGCCTCTGAAGTTGCAAAAACTGGGATTACTCAGGGACAGTCACCAAAAACTGCATTTTCTGAAAAATCCATGAATCAAAATCAAAAAATTCTTTCACCACTGCGGAGAGCACGAAATTCTAGCCCATTTCAAAAACAATTGCACCCAAAAAGGAGCAAAAATGAGCAAGTTATGGCCATTTGAAGTTGAACTGCAAAATCAAAAATGCAAATGAGAGGGGGTCAAAAAATTTCCAAACCCTGCTGATGTGGCGCTGACATCAGCAATTCACTGGGTTAAATTTGACGACCGTATGACCGTCGCCAAAACTTCGCTGCCTGGCTGACTGGACGTCCGTATTGTACGGAAAAGCTGATGTGTCAGTCCACGGGCCACGGGCCTCCTGCCATGTGGCGGGCGTGGATTCGCCTGCCTGGATGCCGCGTGGCGGAGGCTGCCTGAGCTGGACGGGCGCCGCGTGGAGGTACCGGACGGTGACATAGGAGGCGGCTCGCGGGAGGAGCTGCAGGGTGGTGACGCGGAGTTCTGTGGCAGCGGGGCGCCGAGGAGGTGCCGAGGAGGCGCTGCAGCGGAGCACGAATGGGAGCAGAGCCCGGGCACGGAGACTGGGGGAGGAGCCCGAGCGGGGCGGAGCGTCGCTAGCGGAAGACCTGCGGTGGCCGCTCACGGTGTCGGGCGGAGTACGCGGCGACTGGAGCTGGCAGAGGGAGCGGCGCCGGAGGCCGCCGGAGATGCTATTGGGCGCCGGAACAGAGGACGCAGTGTGCTCGGAGCGGCGTTGTCCGGAGTGGCAAGTGGCGGGAAGGACGCGGCGCGGCAGACAGTACGAGCGGTACACTGCTCTGCAAATGGTACACCTGCAGAACGAGTACGGTGTGCGCAGGGGGGGGATCTGCGGACCCCCCAAATGATTTTTCCTTTTTTTTTTTTATTTCTTTTCAATTTTTTTGCTTTTCGAATTTTTTTTTGAATTTTTTTTTATTTTCGATTTTTGAAAAATAATTTTCAGAGAAATTTTTTTTTTTTTTGAAAAAATTATATAAAATTCGAAAAATCCGTACGATTAGCAAAATTGGGGAAAAATTTTTTCCTCACCAAAATAGGCCAACTTTATAACCAAAATTCATGGAAACGGCCTTCCGGACGCAATGGCGAGGTCAGATCTGGTCTAGGACGCCTCCAAATGACGATGCTCCTCAGATCTGCCTCTTGACGTCACAATAATGCCTTTTCAAGACGAATCAATGAGACTCCAATAGCTCTGATACCATGTTGGATTTTGCCAAGATCAAGAAGTCATTGAAATGTACAAGATAGAGACATAATATGGGACAAGAATAAACTGTATTCTCATCAATAGAAAAAGATCAACAATCAACTGTTGTTCAATAGTTACATACAATGTAGATGAGCTTGCTTATATAGGCAAGGATAGGGATATGTATGAGCACACAAATATGACATGTGGCTCAATAAGAAACAAGGGTAGGTAGGAAATAGGTGTGGGTAGGTAGGAGAAATAATATAATATTCCACATGAGGTGGATCACCCACCGAAGGTGGAATTATCACTCCACAATAAGTGGATATGATAGTGTAATAACAAGATCAACACCATAAGAGGTGGAATTTCTCCTACACACACTATCCCAATGTGACACAAACACCCAAGTGTCTCATATCCAAACTACTATGAAATGCATTATCCTAAGTAAACTTAAGTAAGTGTAATAATATCCATGATGAATAATTATTTACACCAACAAAATCAATCCAATTCTCAGGTAATAAGAACCTATCTAATCTCTTAGCTATTTGAGAAAATACCCTCCTCATATTAGTCCATGTAAAAACTCCATTCTGAGACTTACAATCAAAAAGGCCCACATCTTCTATGAAGGACCTAAAATCATCTATAATCCTATTATTTGAAAGAATACCACCACTTCTTTCCCCTAGATCAGTAATAGGATTAAAATCTCAACAAAGGAACCTTGTTTCAAAGGAGAAGAGATCCTTCCAAGCTCCCTCAATAAATTACTTTTATCTTGAATGCTTCAAGGAGCATAAACATTGAAAAGCCAAAATTTGCACTAGAGACCCTACTCTTGACAAAGGACAACATCCAATTAGTATCAAAAACCACAAGATTTAGATCAATATTATAACTATTCCACAAAAGAGCCAAACCCCCTGAGGCCCTTGAGGAAGAAACATAAACATGATTCCACCTTTTCCAAGAAGAAAAAACCCTATCTGTAAACTCTAAAGACAACTTAGTTTCTTGAAGCAAAAATACATCACACTTAATTAAGTCAATCTAAGACTTAATTAAGCGTCACTTGTTAGGGGCGTTTAGGCCCCTAACATTCCAAGAAATTATCCTCATTGTCCTCGAGGGGAGGCAGAAGCTCCCCTCTTCTGAAATGATGCATAAATTTTACTATCTCCAAAAGAAGACTACAAATTCCTCTTTATAGCCACCGACCGAGTAACTGGGGGGCTAGAAACTGAATTCTGAGCCCTTTTTGTTAATGATTTAGAAAAAAAGACCTAACTTTTTAGGTCTACCCACACAAGAAGAATTCTTCCCTAACCTATCAATAAGGGATGCAGATAGGGTGTTTTGAATACCTACATCAATCTCCATTTAGGTTTTATGGTTCTTCGAAGGTCTCCCCCTACAAGGAGAAACCATAGGGGATGACAAAATCATACTTGATTGGATAATTGGCAAATTGTTACCTAACTTAGCCAACACCATTTCTCCTACACACTCCTCAGAATCTTTAGAAGCAAGCACCTCAAAAGGATTCACAGAAGTAGATAAAGGAAGGGTCTTATTAATTATATCCAAATCACATTCAATTGAATTAACCACTCGCTCAGTTACATGCTCATCAAGGTGAAGAGCCTAAGAATTCAAAAGCTCATTAACCTGAAGGACTACATTAGCATCGAGGATAATAAATGAATCATCTAAAGGCAAATCATTTCCCCTCCTATCCTTGTCTTTTACTAAGTCCTGAATCTGATGAATCAGGACTTCCTCATTTGGAAGACTCATAAAAATGTTTGAGGGAGGTGCCTTAAACTCATTTGTAGACCTAAGTCCTAAACCCAGATTATCATTATTTGTACTAGGGATTTTATCCAAAAGCACAATAGAGTTAACATCATTGCACTTAATAGGGGACACCACATCACTGAGATTCAGAGAAGACCTAGGAGGATCTAACATGTCAACATCAAGCCCAGGAAGAGAAGGAGTCAAAATTTTAGTATTCAAGAAATGTTCACTAGATTTAGGCACAGTATCTTTGGTCATAGTAGAATGATTTACCATTGTATCTGAATTAATAGGCATGCCTATCTTAAAATCCAATAACAAAGGTGCATCCACATTTAAAGAACCCAAAGGGAGCTCATTATGCAACTTATCAATCCGTTGCCACCATATTCCATCATCGGATTTAAGAGTGCAAGTCCTAGTGCAGACACATTTAGGACTGATCAAAACACAAATTTTTACCAAAACCACCCCATCCACCATATCTGATTTAGAAGTTAAAAAAGAGCCAAACTTATCACCAATCATTTGTAACACCTTCGAATCCATGAATTCGAAAGGACAATTAGGCAAACCAAACCAAACCGGACAGACCTTAGGTTTCAACCAATTAGGCACATAAAAAGGTTTCCAAGCCGAAATAGAGATCACATTATTCCCAAACCAGTAGTGATATTCAGTTTTAAGAACATGGTCTCTGGTCGAAGGAGAATCTAAAACAATGATGAATGAATTTGTAGATAATAACTGAAAATAACACATATCCGACTAATGTTTTTTCAATTTATGAAGCAATTTAGATAAACATATCTGATGCCCCCAAAAAAACCCAAATATGGCAATCGAATGCAAGCTACTTGCTTTCTTAGCAATGTAAGACCCAACAAGATCCAAATAAGGAATAGGAGCCCAGACCTGAGGAGAGGAACCATCAGTCAGATTAGGATCAGTGGTATTTTCACATACCTTATCCCCCTACAAATCAGAAGGAACCACCAGAAGAACCTTATCTACCTTTTTTGATAGCATTTCTTTTGCATTTTTCAAGGGAGGTAAAAAACCCACCTTCTCACCTGCCTTTCAGGATTTAACAATCTCAACAAAAGAATCTTGTCCCCCCATCACCCCAGACCTCATTTTCGGTCGACCTAGAAAATGATTCTAAAAATGCTTGTGATTAAAAACCTTCCTGTCATAATGGTGAATATGCCCATGAAACCCTTGCGGAGAGTGGCTGTGAAAACCATGAGTACCACCATGGCTATTAGAGTCCCAAGCTCCTAACTGACAAAAACCAAAGCCCTCTGGTTTCTTCCAAAAGCCTCAAAAATACTTAGAAGATGGGCTAAAAAAAATTGCATTATCTCTTCGACCAGCCATTATTGCCATGTCTACCTAGTTACCCTTCTTGAAAACCCATTGTGAGACATGTGGTGGATCCTCCCAGGCCACATCTGCCCATGCACCAACACCTCCCTTACCACCCATGGAGAGAAAAAATTTGCAGCGAATTTAAAACACATTATTTACTTTTGCTCAATTAATTATTTTTGAATACAATTGATTATGTACTAACATTTATTTTAATTAGTATCAAAAGTTATTAAATACTATTAAGGATGATTATTATCTATTGATTAGAAATTGAAGAATTATTTGGGTAAATTAATTAATTAATTAATTAAGTTGTGAGGACTCCTTAGGGAAAATTATTTCAATGTTAAAGATGAAAACACTATAATGGTTGAGTTAATTAAATTAAATTTAGAAACCCATTCTTTTAATGCATGAGTTATCCTTTAGTGTAAATAGATTTAGTTATCACGTCTTTTATTGAAGAACATCTAGTAGTTTTGTGTTGTTTAAAAATAAATAAAAAATTGTTGGTGCATTTTTGCTCGAAAGTTTGGGCATGACAATTATCATATGATATCTCCTCACAAGTGGATAGATGCAAATTGACAAAAAATTTATGGGACAAATTGTAGAAGCTCTATTTAAATGAGCCTACCACTATGAAACCGGTTTGTGATGATAGGATGAGAAATGAATCACATGTATCTGCAGATGATCAAGGTAGATCTGCTAGCATTTGCAGCAATGATGAAGAAGGAACCCGATTGTTCATGTCTCAAGAATAAGAAGATGAGGGGCACACATCTAAGACTGATCATGCAGATCACTCCTACTGGAAAGATGTGTTTGGCACTGATAGTGAAGGTGAAGAAGAAGAGGAAGAAAAAGTTGATCTTGAAGGAGAACTTGTAAATGCATTTAAGAACTTAGTAGAGTAAGAACTGAATACAAGATATTGAAGAATGCCACTATTGTGGAGCAGAACCAGTTGATCAAATGCCTTGAAGGATCTAAGAAGTGTATCTCAGAGTTGAAGACTCAACAGTAAATATCTAAGGAGTGCTAGTGTAATGATCTAGCATCTAAGCTAGAAATAAAAGATAAAGAATATCAGGAACTGGTTGGAGAAATGGAGATTCTCTGAAATGACCTTGAGAAATGTTAAGAGGAGCTCAAGGTAAGAATTTGGTTTGATACTAGTAGTGATACCTTGGACAAAATTTTGAAAAAACAAAAGCACGCCAAGGACACCGAAGGATTAGGAAGTGGCATCAGTGGATGCTCCACCAACAAGAATGTCCCTCACAATGATATTTTGTTTGTCTGCTCAAATGGAGAAAATAAGGGACTAACCTTCACTATCTGGAATACTCTTCACAAGAAGGAAGATCTAACAACAACCAATGAAGATATGTAGACAAGAATGAAGACCGATGCTACAAGAAGGAGGAACAATGCAGATCCCAGAGGAAAAGGGAAGATGGGAGAAGACAACTTCATCAAAATTAGGAACACTGGAAGACAACAGAGAAGACCTCCTACTGTAAGAGGACAAAGGATTGCTATTGCCCACAAGACAAGAAAACTATGGAAGATGAAAGGATCAGATGGAAGAGCTGTAGGAACTGAACAACCTAGGATCCATCCCCGGAGAAGCAAAAATGGAGATACTAGACCAATAAGATCTCTACATGCATGGCAGAATAAGTTTGTAAGTTATAACCCTTCCTTCTTTGGTTATTGCTTTACATGTAATGGTTTTGGCCATAGGGAAGAAGAATGTAGAAAGGGATCTAGAAGGAATAATCTAGGATCTCATAGGTTTCATGCATATGAGAAAAATGTATCAAGGAGTAGAAACATACATAATTCCTCTCTCGGTTACGTAAATGGTATTTGTTATAACTACAATGGAATTGGCCATAGAAGTCATGAATGAAGAAACATAAAAGTGTAGTCAAATGACAATTGGTATAGAAGCCATGCTCAACATAGAAATGGATACAGAGCATATGGTCATAGTCTTGAAATTGACTCTTCAAATTTTTCATGTTTTAGTCAGGATTTTGGTCATTCTAGATTAATTTTGCCCCCTGTCTTGTGTCACAAGGTTCAAGGTTCAAGATTTAGGGTTTAAGGCTATGAATTTCCAGTTAAATCTTGTAAAAGAAACATAAGCTTGTTATATTCCTCCATTACCTTTTTTCTACTTAAGATGAGGGTCGGCTATAGTTGGCGGGGCCATTATTTTTTCTAGGCATTGAGTTGTTTTCGGCCAGCCCCTTTATATTTTCCATAGTTTGTGTGTAAGATTTTTCTTTGGTCGGTCCCTTTTAATATTTATGCTAGCGCTTGTTAAAATTTTCCTAAGCCTAAAGATCTAATGTTTCAATTGGCGGCTAAAGGCAAGGTAGATCTAATGGTTTGCACTTCCTCATGGTCGAAAGTGCAAAAAAGATAAGGACCATGACATCATGAGATGATGCCACGTGTCTTAAGCGGGTAGGGCAAGCTAGCGGTTTAACCTTTCAAACATTTGATATTACCATTTCCCAATGGGTAAAGTCCAAGTTACTAAAGGTTTTCTATCTACACGTGCTTATAATGGATGAAGATGTTTTAATCTAGGCAAAAAGGTGCTTGACGTTTAATTCAAATAGGTTGGTGGACACTGTGGCTGCAAGGTAAAGAGAGAATAGATCCAATGTTCCTCATGGTCCTGTGAAGAAAAATGCAAGAAGGTTATGGACCGCGGCATCACGAGATGATGGCATGTGTCCTGGGCTGACCGAGAAGACCGACAGTGTGGCCGATGACAACATTGGGTTAGAAGGTGAGTTGGCATTGCTACATCACATGATTAAATGGGTCCATATGCCATGATGGAGGGTCAATGTCAGATTGACCATTGGTGATCATTTGATTCATCAAGCTGGGCAAGATCTATGGTGGAGTTTCAAACCAAATAAATAAAAGGGTTATTAAGGGTATTGGTTTTTCGCCCATGCGTGAAAGATAGAATGGACATAATACAGGCTTGTCTACATGGAATAGATAGCAACAACCTGGGACACTTGAATGCCAACTCTTCCCTAAGAGACCTTTCAAAAGGTTTCTATTGGGTCAAGGTTGATTTTATAGGAAGGGATGATTGTTTCAGAGGTATAAGTGGATTGGGATAGCTTCTGAGATGTAGATGAAGGATCATGGGTTCCATGATCAAATTAGAGATTGCTTGTTGATTCTGAAGCAAGAATTGTACACTTGAGGAGGAATAAGATAAAAGAAAAATCATTCACAAAAGATGAGCCTTAGCAAGAGGTAGTGGATTGATGGCCTAGATTTGACAGTGACCTGGCTTTGATAGTCATGATTTCTAGAATCCAAAGTTGGCTGGATGAGTAGAAAATATCGGGATGATGATTTTTTGCATGACTGAGCACTGCCATTTTAAATTTATTTTCGATTATAAATTTAGTGGGATGGTGATTCAGTGGGTAGAAAAGAACAAAAACCTTTTCATTTTCTGAGAGCAATTTTTCATAAGCAAAGAAGATGGTTTTTGAACAGGATCGTGCATGGAGTTGCTACATTTTTTTGAGACTCGATGGATGTTCTTTCTTTGGTATGAGGTTGCTCATTGTTAGAGGGGTTGTGAAATTTTGGAGGATTGTCAGAGGGGGCATGAAAGCCTTTTCTTATCAGAAAAATCCACAAGGAACTTAAAGAAGGATTTGTTCAAATGAGGAGTGGTAGATAGTCATCTCTATGATGGCATGCAAGCTACGACCCCTTCTCAACATATTATGTTTACCCTTAAGCTCCTATTTCCACTTTCTCTGATATTGGGCATAAAGGTTGGAGATCTTCCTCTAGTTCGAGATTGATTTTACTTCTTGCCAGGATCTCATTTCTCTTCTGAGAAGGGAAATGCTCTATAGGATAGAATGGGTATCTCAACATCCATCCAAAGACATCGGGATGATAATGGCATGACTCAAGCATTTTTGTTTCTACCAATAATCAGTTGAAGATTTTGATTCCACTTCATCACAGATACCTACGTATGATAAGGAATATTTTGTAACAGAATTGTGTATGGCCTCCTTGGCTTAATTTTTCTTGTGATATGTGTCCATAGGCTTGAAGCTTGCAACTCCCTTATTTTCTATAAAAGGGAAATCAAGGCCATTAGAAAAGGTTCTGAAATATTTGAATAGGGTCTCTTTATGTAGGCCCGGTCTGCAGGATTAGGTTCCAGTTTTCAGAAGTCATGAGTAAAATAACAGAAAATTGTAATGTCATTTTGTAGAGCAAAATAGAAGATAGTCATTAGTTTCAAATTTCAAATGGGTTTTTATGTAGATGAAATATACTATAATCTGATAGAAGATAGCCTTAGAAAATAATACAGATACAATTTCAAATCCTTACTCTCCTGTGTATGATTTTATTTTCTTTTGAGTTAATTGAATCAATGGTTTCGTTCTCTTGTTGCATTGTTATGATGTATGTAATTTTCCATTTCATAGTTTAATCCAAGGGGTTAATTAAAATGCTCAAATGAGATTATAGAGAGATAAAGCTTGTACTAGGATTTGATTAGTAGTTCGAGTAAGAAATAGGAAATGAAATTATATTGTAAGGTAGTGTCATTTAAGATTTAAGAAGCTATAAGATAAATTTATATCAAGTTTCAGTAATATTTCGTAGACTCAGAGCACAATGTAGTAAGGCATTGATCATTTCTATCATGTATCATAGATTTAGTATTTTCGTGTCTATTTCACTTCTGGTTTGTCACCAACCAAAAAAATCAAGACATATTTCTAGGTTTTATGTATGTTTGAGTTGTCCTATTATCTCATGCTCTAGATAGGGTCAAGGATCATTGAAGAATTCACCATTCTTGAGCATTCTCCCTGCTATTGAGCTTGTTTATGAGATTGTTTGCTTTGTTTTTAGCATAATTCATGAATGTGGTGCAAAGATCACAAATTTTCTAAGGGATCACCCTCCTAGGTCATGCAAAGCCCAAAGTTTAGAAGGATTTACAAAAATCCTTGTCAATTGATCGAAGTTCTTGAGGATTTTAATAGTTGGAGTTTGCCTCTCCATGAATATTTGAAGAATCAACTTGGTTTCTGCCTCCCATAGTATAAACCCATTTGGGAACCAACAAAATGCTGACTCTGTTGTGGAATTGCATAAAGTTTTCTAGGTTTTTCTATGATTTGATGGTTTAACTTTGCTCCCACGTCATGAGACCCAAATATTTTTCCATATAGAGTTATTGTAGTGGCCCTACCCTAGTCAGCTTTGTAAAACCAGTTTGACCTTGGTTGACTTTTTTATGTGGCATTCTTGGGTGGTTGATTTACCATTATGTAATGTTGTAGTCAGATATTATGATTATTGTGCATACCTGTTAATGTTCTTTCGCATCGATTCTTATGTAAGTTTAATTGTTCTCCTGATTCTTTTTATTTTCGAGTTAACACTTTCATTAAATATATATATATATATGTATGCTTGTGTGACTCATTGTTCCAGGAGATTGTAGGTACAATACCACTTAGGTGCAAGGTTCTTCTTCACCTAGATTCGCAGGTTTGAGTGTACCTCTTTGGTCCTTAGAGTTTGGGTTAGGTGGTCATAAAACCCTCATTTTACCCTAGTTGTGCTCAAGTGAGTGTCATCAATCGTCTGTTGGTTTCCCTTTATGTTTGGGCTTGCAGGTTGTGTATTTGGTTGGCTTTCTTGGGTTGCATGTTGTTAGGTCCCAAAGGCAATTGAGAGGGGGGGCATGAATTAGTTGTCAAATAAATTCAAACCAAAAACAACTTAACCAGCTCAATTCTTAATACCGATAAACTAGTTCAATATGTCGGTAGACAGTTTTAACAGTTAATTGCTATACCGGTAAGGATTAGTGCATGAAACATAAAGAAAAAGTCATCCACAATACATAACACCAATATTTGTACATAGAAAACCTGTAAGGGGAAAAACCACAGTGGGAAACCTTACCCACAATTAGATGATACTACTAAGAAAATTAAGTGTACATAAATGGGATCTGTACATGCAGAAAGGCCAAGCACCTAGAGCTCACTACTCAATCACAAAATGGGAGTCACACTGACTATAGTTGGATGGTTAAATCCAATAAGAATGTACTGCACAAAATAGCATCTTCATATGTTGGATTTAGTTCCGGTGTAGTTCTGATTGTCTTCACAAAACCCTCCTCCAATCTTCAAATGATGTCTACGTATATAGCTCTCCTTATTCTCGCATATACCTTCACACAATCCTTTTTCACATTCCACATTTGATCTTACAAATAAGATCTTACATTTATACCATAACCTAAGACCAATTTTAGTAGGTCGGCTCTACAAGATATTACAATAAAAACATTTTACAAACAATACAATATCTGATGCAATAACTAATTCAACATTTTGGTTTAATGCATTTACAACAATAATTAATCATCTCCATAGCATGTCGTGCTGATCTGGAAAAGATAAACTTGTCGGTGTAACCCTGGACCTATTTGCCAGTAACAGCAAATATGTAAATTCTAATGTACCAATAAACAAAACTCTAGGACAAAGTGTTCACACAATGTCTTTGACATAACCATTTGTTTTCCATATCATTCCAAGTGCATGTGATCATTATATCTTGTCGGTGTACCAGATATCGGTGACTGTGCATGAGTCACTTGCTTGCCGATGAGTGTTGCTAATTCTCCAAAGTGCCAAAGTTGATAAGTGTTTATTAGGTGTTGACATCAATGACAAAACCATACAAAAATACCAACAATCTCCCCCTTTGGCATTGATGGCAACACAATATGGAAAAACCATCAAAGTGCCAAAACAAAAATGCCAAATACCAAAAACCAACAATCTCCAAAAAGAGATCATAACCAGAAATAAAAATACAGATACAAAGAGTAATAATCTCTCTCAAACAACAATCTTTCCCCTTGGGAGCAACATGTGTTTTCCTTGTGTTTTTCCATACCAATCTCTCCCCTTTTGACATCAAATGCCAAAGTTACAAGAAAACCAAGTTCATATACAAAATACCAATCAATTTAGTATACCAACTAGTCCCCCTGAGAAGTAGCTTCCCATCAAAGTTGGAAAATAGATTTCTATGTTAGTTCTATCGGTTGATGATAATCATCGACTTCCTAAGTCTCTACCGGTGAGGGTATGAACCCAAGCCGATCTCTAAGATATTCAAAAGTCTCCTTCGGCAGAGGTTTAGTAAAGATATCTGCAATCTGCTTTTTAGTATTCACATAAACTAGTTTTATTTCCTTTGCTTCAACATTTTCCCTTAGAAAATTCAGTTTGATAGAAACATGTTTGGTTTTAGAATGTAATACCGGATTCTTAGATATATCAATGGTTGCAGTGTTATCACAACAGATAGTAATAGGTTCCTTGCATTTTACCTTTATGTCTTTCAACATTTGCTTAAGCCATAGTACCTATGTATAGTTAGTTGCTGCTACAACATATTCTGATTTTGCTATTGATAAAGATGTACAACTTTGTTTCTTACTCAACCAAGAAACTAGTCTATTTCCAAGAAAGAATGCTCCGCTAGTGGTGCTTTTTCTATCATCCACATCTCCTACCCAATTTGCATCTGTGTATGCACATAATTCAAAGTTTTCATTTCTAGGATACCATAATCCAAGATTTATAGTGCCTTGGTAGTACCAGAAAATCCTTTTTACTGCTGATTAATGATTTTCTCTAGGATTACTTTGAAATCTTGAAACAATACATACTGCATTCATAATATCAGGTCTAGTTTGTGTCAAATACAGTAAACCTCCTATCATAGATTTGTATCTAGTTGGATTAACAAGTGTAGATTCATCCCTTAGTGATAATTTTTCATTTGTAGTCATAGGTGTGCTTACCGGTTTAGAGTTCTCCATCCCAAATTTGTTTAGTAACTCTTTTAAGTACTTGGATTGACTCAAGAATATACCTTTATCAGTCTATGAAATCTACAATCCTAAAAAGAATTTTATTTCTCCAATCATAGACATTTCAAATTCTTGCTACATTTTAATAGAAAATTCTTTACATAATCCATCTTCTCCTCCAAAGATTATATCATCAACAAATACTTGTATAATCAGAATGTCATCATTAGTCACTTTATAGTATAAACTATTGTCTGCATTACCTTTAGAAAAACCAATTTTCAAAAGATACTTATCCAATCTTGCATACCAAGCTTTTGGAGCTTGTTTCAATCCATACAAAGATTTTCTTAACCTGCAAACCATATCTTTGTCATCTATCAAAGAAAATCCATCAGGTTGTTCAATGTATATTTCTTCTTCAAGATCTCCATTTAAAAATGCACATTTAATATCCATTTGATAAACTTTGTATTTCTTGTGTGCTGCAAAAGCCAAAAATAATCTGACTACCTCAATTCTAGCTACCAGTGCAAAGGTTTCATTTTAATGAATTCCTTCTTTCTGAGAATATCCCTTCACACTAGTCTTGATTTATTTCTGACAACCTTACCATCTTCATTAAGTTTGTTTCTGAATACCCATTTGGTTCCAATTACATTTTTATCTTTAGGCCGGCGAACTAATGTCCAAGTGTTGTTTTTCTCAATTTGTTCTAAATCTTCTTCCATAGCTTTAATCCAAAATTTATCTTCACATGCCTCATTAACAGATGATGGTTCAATTTTAGAAATAAGACATACCTCTTCATTTGCCAATCTTCCTCATGTCATAACTCCTTTAAACTTGTTTCCAATTATCTGATCTTCAGAATGATTTAGTCTTAGATACCAGGGTGTCTTTGTTTGCTATTGTTCCTCAGTTATTGTGGAATCCTCAGATGATACTGGGGTAATTGGATCTTCATTCTGTACTGGTGGATTTAGAGTAGGTTCATTTATCAAAATTTCTGTTGTGGATTTAGTCTATATACCTTGAAGTTCCTCTGAATTGTTCATCAATCTTTACATTTGTACTTTCAACAATTTTCTGCAATCTTTTGTTAAAACATCTATATGCCTTTCTCTTAGCTGAATAACCAATAAATATTCCTTCAGCACTTCTAGGATCAAATCTGCCAATATACTCATCTCTTTTGATATAACATTTACTTCCAAAAAATTTGAAATATTTAAGAGTAGGAGTAATACCAAACCATAGTTCATGAGGGGTCTTACTGGTTTCACCTTTGATGTGAACTTTGTTGAATGTATAGACCATTGTACTGACTGCCTCTCTCCAATATACATGTGGTAGGTTTGCTTCTGATAACATACTTCTTGCTGCATCCAAGATAGTTCTATTTTTCCTTTCAACAACTCCATTCTGTTGTGGTGTCCGAGGTGCTGATAGTTGTCTTCTTATTCCATTCACTTCATAGAATGTATTAAATTCCTTAGATGTAAATTCACCTCCTTCATCTGATCTTAAACATTTGATTTTCTTACCGGTTTTATTTTCAACCATTTCTTTGAATAGTTTGAACTTTCCCAGTGCTTCGGATTTTTCTCTGAGAAAAGTAACCCAACACATTCTAGAATAGTCATCAATGATTAGCATGAAATATCTATCACCTTGTAAGCTTTTAGTTCTAGCTGGACCACATAAATCAGTGTGAATCAAATTAAGAGCATTATTGGATTTTTTTGGAATACTTTTGAAACTAGCTCTAACTTGTTTTCCAGATTGACATTCCTTACATACTATATTGTGAGGTTTGACAATTTTAGGTAAATCTCTAACTGCCTTAGTAGTACCGATTTTTACCATGCAATCAAAGTTTACATGACAAAGTCTCTTATGCCATAACCAAATTTCATCAATATGTGCAATTAAGCATGTCTTTTCATTGTTATGCAAATGAAAGATATTACCTCTAGTCTGATTACCAGTTACAATTTCCAAACCAGTTCTATTCATGATTTTGCATTTTCTATTTTTGAATTGTAACTAAAATCCTTTCTCAACTAATTGACCAACACTCAAAAGATTATGCTCTAATCCTTCAACATGGTAGACATTGTTAGTGTTATGCTTACCATCAAGAGATATTGTACCCTTACCTTTGATTAAACAAGTTTTGTCATCTCCAAATCTCTCTAAGCCTCCATTGTATTCTTGAAAGTTCAATAATTTACCTTTGTCTCCTATCATATGATGTGAGCATCCAGAATCAATGATCCATTCATCCTTTACTTCAATTTTACCTGCCAAGGCCTCTTTTACCAATTGAGCAATAGGTGTCAGTTGATCTTCTATTATAGCATCAAAAACCCATCCATTGTCTATCGGATCCTCATCAGAATCATCAGTCACACCTTCATCAGCAATGTAACAAGATTTGTATTTATTCTTCTTAAATCTGTATCTCTGATATTCAAGGTTAGGCATGTATGTTCTTCTAGCTTCTTCTCTTAGTCTAGCTTGTCTATCAAAGAATCTCAAAACCATATGACCAATCTTATTGCAGTTAAAACATTTAAAGGGTGCTTTACCTTCATACTTACTTCCAACTAGACCTTTAGGCATTTTCCTTGCAAATAGTGCTTCAAGTTCTTCATTTTCTTTCCTGCTTTCTTCAAGTTCTCTTGCATAAAAGGCTTTCCAATCAGATTTGTCAAATGATGGAGTAGATGATGTGATGCTTTAAAGGCCAAATCTATCTTTATAGTAGCAACAGGACCAAATTCCTCAATTTCAAAAGCTGAAAGTTTCCCAATTAATGTATCCCTAGTTACTGATGTATTAGGCATTGTTCTTAACTCATTTATAGTAGTGACTTTCATTTTATATGCCGGTGGCAATCCTCTTAAAAATTTTGAAACAATTTCATCCTCACTTAAGGTTCCTCCACAACATTTAATACCCAAAACAATCTCATTTACTCTTTCCATAAAAGCAGAAATCTTTTCATCTTCTTCCATTTTTAGATGTTCATACCTGACCTAGAAGCTTTCAAGTTTTGCAATTTTGACTATGGAATCTCCTTCATTCAGTGTTTCCAAATGATCCCAAATAGCTTTAGTAGTAGACCTATCTAATAGTCCCATGATTTGTTGATCTGATAATGCACTCAAAAGTACTTCTCTTGCTTTGTTATCATTTTCCTCATCTTTAGTCAAGTTGGGTGGAGTGGGCTGACTCTGAGTAGGAGTTGTATAACCATTATTTGCAACATCCCAGATGTTCTTTCCAATGCAATTTAGATGTGTCTCCATTCTGATCTTCCATATGCCATAATTGGTTCCATCAAGTTTAGGACTATCCTTCCTAAAATAGTTAGTAGACATTGGATCTCCTCAAGTTGTTAACTTTTTCAAAAGAGGACTAGGCTCTGATACCAATTGTTAGGTCCCGAAGGCAACTGAGAGGGGAGGGGGTGAATCAGTTGTCAAATAAATTCATACCAAAAACAACTTAATCAACTCAATGCTTAATACCGATAAACTAGTTCAATATGTAGGTAGACAGTTTTAACAGTTAATTTCTATACTGGTAAGGATTAGTGCATGAAACATAAAGACAAAGTCATCCACAACAAATAACACCAATATTTGTACATGGAGACCCTGTAAGGGGAAAAGCCATGGTGAGAAACCTTACCCACAATCAGATCATACTACTGTAGATAGTAAGTGTACATAAATGGGGTCTGCACATGCAGAAAGGCCAAGCGCCTAGAGCTCACTACTCAATCACAAAATGGGAGTCACACTAACTACAGTTGGATGGTTAAATCCAATAAGAATGTATTACACAAAATAGCATCTTCATATGCTGGATTCAGTACTGGTGTAGTTCTGATTGTCTTCACAAAAACCCCCCTTCAATCTTCAAATGATGTCTGCATGTATAGCTCTACTTATTCTCGCATATATCTTCACACAATCCTTTTTTGCATTCCACATTTGATCTTACAAATAAGATCTTACATTTATACCATAACCTAAGACCAATTTTAGTAGGTCGGCTCTACAAGATATTACAATAAAAACATTTTACAAACAATATAATATTCGATGCAATAACCGATACAACATGTCAGTTTAATGCATTTACAACAATAATTAATCATCTCCATCGCGTGTCGTGCTGATCTGGAAAAGATAAACCTGTCAATGTAACCTTGGACCTATTTTCAGGTAACAACAAATATGAAAATGCTAATGTACCAATAAATAAAACCCCAAGACAAAGTGTCCACACGATGTCTTCGACATAACCATGTGTTTTCCATATCATTCCAAGTGTCGGTGATCATTATATCTTGTTGGTGTACCAGATACCGATGACTGTGCATGAGTCACTTGCTTGTCGGTGAATGTTGTTGATTCTCCAAAGTGCCAAAGTTGATAAGTGTTTTGTAGGTGTTGACATCAATGACAAAACCATAACAAAATACCAACACATGCTTTGCGTGTGTTAAAATTGAGTATCTAATCCTAAGTAATTAATTTGATTTAATGTGTGTTTACGCATTGTAATTAAGGAACTAAATTAAATAGGTTTCTTTTATGCGATTAATCATTAATTAAAAAGATTACTCTATTCATATTTGTAGCAAGTTCAATTTAATGGTTAATTTTAAAAAATGAATTTATTCAGTTTATGCATTTTGAAAGGAAAGATTTAAATTTATTTGAAATAAAAATATTTAATCTCTTTGGCATTTTGGATTAGAAAGGTTAATTTCAACTATTTAAGAAAATCAATTTTAATTAGAAAAGAAAGTTTAATATATATATTTGATATAGTTTGAAAGAATGCTTTTTGGGATTTTATTTTAAATGAAAAATATTTTTAAATCCAAAAATAAATATTAGGTCAAACATTCCTCCATTTAACCTAGGTTTGAAAATATTTTTTGGGGGATTATTTTTGGAGAGCACTTTTGAAAACATTTTTGGGGAAGGATTTTTGGAGGAGATTTGAAAACATTTTTGGGGGAGGATTTCTTGAGCTGCAGGTTGGGCTCTTCATCAGATCTTGCTAGGAATGCAAAATGAGGTAGGATTCTGGAGCATCTCTTTGATTTCTTGTTTTATTGAGTTTGTTTTTCTAAAACCAAATATTGGGGAATGGTTGATCATGATGAAATCTTTCTTAAAATATCCATTGGGTGTTCTCTGATTTAAGTTTATACATGGGAATTTGTTTTTGGATTTGGTAGTTTGGTGGAATCATTGTATGAGAAATGATCTTCTTTATGCCCAAATGTGATATCTAGTTCAAGAAATTTTGACTTTTTTAATTCTAGTTATTCTAGAAATTTTAATTATTTTATAACCATGGCCATTCTGAAAATTTGTTGGAAGTCTCTGTTTGAAATTGTAAATAATAAACAAGTTGGGTTTCTTCTTTTTTTTTTAAAGTTCTTATAAAATATAAAAAAAAGGGGAAAATACAAAATTTATTTGGACGTTTAGGGTGTGGAGGGCAGAGGAGCTGAGGCTCAACTTGTGCCCCCCTCTCTTCCCCTCCTTCCTGTGGGTTCGCAACCTTCCCTGTGACCACAGAGGGCCTGGGACCACAAAGTGGCCATAGGGACCTGCGACCACAGTCTGGCTACAGAAGCCTACATCCACAAAGTGGCCACAGGGACCTGCGACCATAATGCGGTCACACAAACCTGCATCCACATTGTAGCCGCAGGAACCTGCATCCACAGTGTGGCCGCAGGGGCTGTGGAATGAGCTTCCACCACTCCCATGATGGGAGGTGGTCCCTGCAGTTGATGTTTTCTTTATTTTATTTTATTTTATTTATTTTATTAAAATATAAATAAATGTATCGTGGTATAAATTTTGGTTAATTAAAAAATTTTAATATTTTTTTTATTTAAAAAGTTTTAATAGTATATTTTTTTATTATTAATTATTAATTAAGTATATTTTTTATTAATTATGGATTAATATATATATATATTAATAATTAATTTGTAAATTTAGTATTAATTCTATTATTTTTTCAATAAAAGTGAGCAAGCCACTAAACTTTATTATTAATCATAAATATTTAGATTCAAATGGCATAATGATAAGAAAGAACCTACAAGAAAACCTCTGGTTGTAGCCTTGAATAAAAAAAAACTAGAACTACCCTTACATAATTTATTACATATCCGACAAAAGCCACCCAAACCCATACATCTAAAAACTTATACAAAAAGGTCCCATAGGACATGTCTAGAAACAAAAACTAGCTCACTACAAAAAAAAGAGCTGGATAACAAAAAAATCCACTAGTAGATCATGTAGCAACACCAAGGAGCCAAAAAACCATGCCAATTTAGGAGCTTCAAACAATTACAAAGTGAATATCTAGATACCAAAGAGAAACTCCTCAAAAAGGACATACAAAGGTATGATGTAGCCAAAACTCCAGCATATCAAAAGCCAAAAACTCCATATCTGCATCAAAAAACCATACCACAACTCCAAGCTAAAACATTCAAACATGTAAAAACCAAGAACTAGTGCTCTCCACCAGAGGATCAACCCTTAGGGGAAATTCCAACCGAGCAGGAGCATTGTACAAGAAGCTCAAAGAAAGAAATGAATGCAAAGCCTCAAAAACAACCCAGGCTTTGTCCACATACTAATCAGTGACCAGATACAACAAAAATTACATAGAAGCCCATGTATCTTCCATTGTGTCACATATCAGCCCCATTCTTATTTCATACAATAATTGACCAAACCAAATATTACCCATGAGCTCATGGCGAGGAAGAAAACCACCATAATAAAAAGACCCTACATCAAAATGATAATCAACCAATGTAGAAGAAACCATATCCCGATTACATACAGACAAAAAAATGAACGTGGAAACTAGGAGGTAGACCAACTCAACGTCAAGTAAAGCATCAAAGTAGATTGTAACAAACTGAGACAAAAGCTCAGCATAAGAGATATGAGGGCAAATTTCCAACCAATGACACCCCAGAAGCTTGTGGAATTCAAAAGCCACCATAGGAGAAAACAGGTTAAAAACCTTACCGAGCTTGTCACAATTATCCACATTATCATCCTCTAAAACCCCAGATTCAAGCACCACTCTATATATTCTAGAGGCCAGGGAAGACAACATTTGCAGAAACAAAAACTCCAGAAACCCACAAACCATGAAACACAAAATGTAGCCTTTCCCATTCTAAATAAACGGGCTAAGCACATGAAAGTATTAATAAGAGCTTGCCATCAACTTACCATAATGACAAGAATAGATTTGTATAAATATCAATTACAAACTCCCATGATTTGAACTTTTCACATGAATTAACAACAATGAAAATCTAACAAATAATCATAGAACAATACCAAATCTGCCATGACCAAAAAACTCACACAAGATGAACATCGATGTAGTACTACACCTCAAATAACAATAATAGCCCAAGAAACATGACGTATACTAAAACTTCACACATGCCAAATTCCCATGAAAGTTTGAAACAAAAAACATTAAAATCACACATGCCGCCACCCATGAATATGTCATGATTACCCACATCCTCACCCTATAAATGGCATCATATATGATGAATACTTAAAATAGAAATATGATTTCTAGATCAGATATTAGACATGTACAAAGTCAACCAACCAGAAATGGGCCTTACTATCAATGGCAAGATTTGCCAGGAAATCAACCACTATGTTAATTTCCCTGTAACAATGACAGATTAGGAAGGAATCAAAGGAATCTAACTTTAGTAGAATATGATCAAGCAAATGCTGCAACTTCCAACAAGTTGATCTTTCCTTCATAACACTTTAAATAATAACCATAGAATCACCTGCAATCATTATGTTTTTGATCTTTAGAGAGATTGCCATATCCAACCCCAAGGATAAAGCTTGAAACTCAGCAACATTATTAGTGTTAAAACCAATATCATGGCATTTATCAAGGATGAGATGCGCATTATGATAAAAAATAGCCATCCCCACCCCTGCCTTCATAGGGTTTCCCTCGGAGGCACCATCCAAATTAAGTTTAAAGTGACCCCAAGGAGGAGGTTTCCATTTAGCCAGTGCTCGCTTTGCAAGAGAATTGTTACTCTTGGAGATTGATCCATTTGAGGGTAACATTAAGAGGGCACCCCAAACCTTGGTAATCCTATTATCCCAATACAAAAAAGAAGATTGATTACCCAAGTTTTTATAGATATATGTCATGCCCAAAATTTAGGGCAAAAACGGAATAATTTTTTTTTTTAAAATACTAATTAATTAACAAAGTTCGCTATCTCGACATGCGTTAACATGTTTTCCATAACAATATTCGAGCTAAATCTGATACTAACTAAGTATTGAAATTAATTAAATTTATTTGCGAAAAACTAAATGATTTAATTTTATTTTCACAAGATACCTAGTCAATAGATTAATTAAATCAAACTCATTAAAAATAGAAAATGAAGATCAATTTAATCTCCAATAAGACTATACAGTCTAAAAATCCATTTTTAAATCAATAATTATAATAATCATTTAAAGTGTCATTTAATTTAGATAATTTAATTTACACGGGCAAAATTAATTACAAGTAGCTATTAATCGACTTTAGAAAGCTAATTAAAAATTATTTTTCTAGCATCCATTCTAACCTCAAATAAAAGGTTCTTAAATTAATCCCTTTAAAATCTAACTTAAAATTTAATGCTCTAATTAAATTAACTAGGGCATAATTAAGTATTTATCACACTAAATACATTTAAAAATATAAGACTAGGCTTTATTCTTTAAATTTATATATTTTTTTTTTAACTTCCTATTAGTATATCATATAGAGGTATTTAAATATTTAAACCTCTATATAAATACATACCCAAATACATATATATATATATATATATATATATATATATATATATATATATAAACTTCTAAAAGATTTTTCCAACTTAATAGCCATTAAGCCCTTATAACCCTAATTAGGGATTTTCAATTATAAAATGACCCTAATCTAAATGGGTTAACATTTTATTTGATTTATTTATTACCCTAGCCCTACTCGGGCTAGGGTTTAATTTATTTATTTTTTATTTGTATTTTATTACATGGCCAAAACCCATCGACGGCGGCCATGAATTTTTTTGTTGTAGGTTTTCAAGGGACTGACGAGGGCGACGGGCGCTGAGGGTGCCACTGTGTGTCCACACAGTGGCGGCGCAACACCACTGTGTGTCCACATAGTGGGAGCCGTTGGCAGCCCACACCACTGTGTGTCCACACAGTGGCGGCCGTGGCCGACACTGTGTGCCCACACAGTGGGAGCCGTAGCGGCCCACACTGTGTGACCACACAGTGAAGGCCACAACCCGCACTATGTGTTCACATAGTGGAAGCCGCGAGGCCCACACTATGTGTACACACAGTGGGGTCCGCAAACATTCAAGAAACCCCTCTTTTTTTAAAAAAAAAGTTATAAATGTTTTTTTTTTTTTAAATATATATATATAGATAAATTTATATTTATTTATATATATATTATATATATATATATATATATATAAATAATCCAACTCATTTAATTTTATATTTAAAAAAAGAAAAAAAAAGAAAACAAACTTAGTTAAAATGGAATACATGTAAACTACCTTAAAACTATAAATATTTGTATGAACTTATAAATTACATGCGGCATCCATTTAAAATAAATAGGCTCTATTATTTAATTTAAATGAAGAGGATATAGATGGGAAAAATGATTTCTTTCCAAAACTTCATTTTACTATATTGTTTTTTAACTTATGCCTTTTCTATTTAAATCTAACTTATGCCTTTTCTATTTAATTTCATTTTGAATGCCTGAGAATAAAATAATTTTCTTGCTAATCTATTAATCATAGTACATCGAATAAACTTTATTTTTGAACTTAGGGAATCCTAATTTAGGAATACATTATTCTTTTCTGCAAAAATACATTTACTGATTTTGCTATTTCTACTGTACTAAATAGATAATTTTAATTAAAATCTAACAACAACTACAACTCAACTTTCTGCAATTAAAATGAATGCAATTTCACAGCTAAAGCAAAACACAGAATTAAATAAAACTGATTTTTTTTATATTACAAAGTCTATTGCATGCAATTCAAAAGTAACTCCTTTCAAAATAGAAAATAGAAATATATCTATCTTTTTACAACACTAAAGATATTCTGCAAAATTTACAGGATGTTTCTTTTTTTTAACTACAATAACAAATCTCATGTCTATATTTCAAATTTACAACTTGCCTCTCATTTCAACAAATGAGGGTGTATTTCTCCTATCAAAACTAATAATTGCAAATGAAATTAGATTTCTTGAACAATAATCTTCTACAACTTTTCACTTGTCCTATCCTTTTCTCTCGACATTCCTGCATAATAATTCACAAATATGACCATGGAATGCTCACCTCCCAGCCTAGGCTAACTGGTAGCCAACCCTGACCTCAGAGAACCAAGCCCTAGATGGGTAACAAACATGCAAACACATAGAAGACAGAAACACACAGATTTCAAACACACTCCCAACTTGGCTACACTGCACCACACTTTGGTGATGACCTTTTCAAGGGTGGTAGTGGACCAATACCCTAAGGAGAACTATAAGTATGGAAAACAAGTAGCCTCCTCATGGCACAATAAATACATCAAGAATTTCAACCCCTTATTCCTTATGCTCCCCAAGGCATTCTAGCCTTATATCCCTCCTTATGACCCTCATTGCACAAATAGGCCATGCAGCAAGGGTCACACAAAAATCCCTTGTGACTGCTCTCAAAACGAGAGTCTCTCACTCGAGGGTTGTCACTGCTACCACCCACAAGATCCTCCTCTCTCCCAAGAGTAAGAGGTCTTGAGAAAACTCCCAAAAATACAGACAAAACATAATGCAAAATACCAAATGAAATTCCTAAAAAGGACATACAAGAAAACAGATTTCTTACACAAACATACTTTCAAACACATGCAAAGAAAAGAAGACATTTTAAAGAATAATGAAACCAACCTTAGTCTGCCCAAAGGTAGGATAATATTTGAGGAAGAGCTGCCCAATTCCATGGATCTTCTTTTTCTATCCTTAGCCAAATTTTCTATTCAGATCTATTCTATTCTTTTCAAAAAAAATCTCGTCTCCAAAAATGGAGAGTGGGTGATTACCCTCAAATTTTCAAATTCTTGCTTAAGAAGCTCATTCTCTCAGTTCTCACAAGTTTCTAAAAACTAAAGAGGAAAGTAAGACAGAATGGGAAAAAGAACTCTCATTCGAATAGGAAAGTTCACAACTAGGTTCAAACTTCTAATTTCAATTTTCGCACAACTCAGAAAAGCCAAATTTTAGAATGTCAAAAAGGTCACTTAGGAGTAGAAACTTGCCTAAAATTACCCCTAACCCTTAGGTATACCTTATGGGCTTCAAGAAACCCTATTAAACTACCCCTAGGTGTTCATTTAACCCATTTTAAACCCCTCTGAAGTTTATTTTTAGGTCAAACATATGTTGACCTCTCCAAAGATTCTTTTCCCAAGGTATTTATGACATCACGTTACATCAATTGAAAAGCTATAGTTGAACACTTTCCCACCAAGAGACAAAAATAAACCATTTAAAGTTAAATCCACACATGTGGCAAGTGACACAAATAAAATACTTATACAATTTAAAACATGAAATCATCTCTTGTGGATTTTACACAATAACTTTAAATAACACTTAACACACATGCAGCATATACTATTATGAATAAAATACAACACAAACAGGGTGTTGTCTCTCCAAATAGACAACCCCTGGCTTACAAACATACATAAGTCTAGGTTTGGTTCTCCGTAAATTTTCCATGGTCACATGGTTAATTTCTTGCGCATCTCAATTTACACATTAGTACTTTCAAATATCCACATATAATATAATTCAAAGGAATAACAATACACATCATCACTTGCATACAATTTTCATCTACACAGATTAAATACATCTTTTATCAAGAAAGTTCACATAAGCAATTTCATCCTAATTCACATAAACTTAACCATACATTATAGTTCTATTATCATAGTAAAGTCCTACAAATTCAATAACGGCATCTATCATTGCAGTATCATCTTATCTAACAATCATGTAGTGTTCTATCTCATAAAGCATATAAGTAAATCATCCAAACATAGCAATGTTATCCAAATCCTGAAATCATATAAGTTCTAAGTTTCAAAATGCATCAAAATAAAGTATCCATAATAGTCTAAATATAAAATCCACTGAAATGTCAAACTGAGTCGAGGTGAGGCCTCACACCTTCCCCCTCTAGGCATGAACTTCCTCTTGGAGTTCATCAAAGAGGTGGGGGTACTCTGATCTCATACGTGTTGTGTCCTCCCATGAAGTCGTGACCTCATCATAACAATCCCACTGGACCCTAACCTGGTCCAACTCTCAACCTCGAAGGGCCAATGTCCGACGTACCAAAATTCGAATGGGTTCCAAAGCTAGCTGCCTGTCCGACTCCACCTATAAGGCATCCCAATCTAAAATGTGAGACTCATCATAGATATATTTTCTCAAAACTGATACATGAAACACATCATGGATGCATGATAGGCTAGGTGGCAATGCTAAATGGTAGGCAACTGGGCTTATCCTCTCAAGAATCTCAAAAGGTCCTACAAAGTGAGGTGCGAGCTTAGAACCCTTTCCGTAATAGATTCGACTCTTATGCAGTCGCACTCTCAAGAAAACTCTGTCTCCAACCAAGTAGCTATGATCTATCCTCTTTACATCAACATATTTCTTCTATCTATCCTGAGCCTCTCTGAGACGCTGCCTAATCAAATCCACCTGATGTTCCATATCCTGAACTATCTCAGGACCAATACCAACTCTGTCCTCTATGCGTTCCCAACTCAAGGGCATCCTGCAAGGCCTGCCGTATAATGCTTGATAGGGTGGCATCCCCAAAGAAGTGTGATGCCCATTGTTATAGGCAAACTCCACTAAGGGAAGATACTCCTCCCATCGGGTCGGATGATCCATGACGTACATGTGAAGCATATCCTCTAACACCTGATTGACCCTCTATGTCTGACCATCTATTTTCGGGTGATAGGCTATACTAAAATTGAGCTTAGTGCCCATAGCTTCCTGTAATGACTTCCAAAAGGAAGAAGTGAAAAGAGAATCCCTGTCAGAAATAATCTTGCGGGGCATGCCATGAAGTCTAACAATGTCTCGCAAGAACACCTGTGCTACTGCTGGAGCTGTGAATGTAGTACAGACTAGTGAAAAGTGAGCTACTTTGGTCAACATGTCAACTGTCACCAAGATAGCATCATGGCGACGAGAAGACATAGGAAGACCAATGATGAAATCCATGGATATAGTATCCCACTTCCACTCTGGTATAGCATGAGACTAGAGCAGACCACCTGGATGGTGGTGCTCTGCCTTTACTCTCTAACACTCGAGGCATCGAGCTACTATCTCAGCAATGAGTTGCCGCATTCCTGGCCAATGATATAACTGCCTCAAGTCAGCATGCAACTTTTTAACCCCAGGATGCACTATATAAGGAGCTCTATGAGCCTCGATGACAATGAACTCTCGCAACCCTCTGAAGGAAGGTACATAAATGCACCCTCTATGGCATAATAGTCCATTGGACTCCAAAGAATAATCCAGATATTTCCCTTCTAGAGTAACCTGAGATCGTATTACTTGACCAACCTCTGCATACCATCCATCCTCTTGCAAGTGTTGTAGTATACGGTCTCTCAAATCCATGTCCATAAATATGGTGTAAACCTCGTGACATCTCCTACTCAAGGCATCTGCAACTACATTTTCCTTTCCTTTGATGTAGTGAACATCAAAATCATATTCGCACAAGAACTCCATCCATCTCCTTTGATGTGCATTAAGGTTCGGCTGAGTGAAGATGTACTGAAGACTCTGATGATCTGAATGCAACTCAAAATGATGACCTAAAAGGAAGTGTCTCCACCTCACAAGTGCATGCACTACTATTGCAAGCTCAAGGTCGTAAGTGGGATAATTAAGTTCATGAGTCTTAAGTTTCCTAGACTCGAAAGCTATGGCCCTACCATCCTGCATAAGAACTGCTCCTAAACCCTCTAGTGAAGCATCTATACAAACCATGAAGTCAACTATAGGATCTGGAACAACAAGGATAGGAGCGCTAGTAAGTGCCTTCTTGAGTTCCTGAAAGGCCTTCTCACACTTCTCTGTCCACTCAAATTTCTTCCCTTTATGCTGAAGAGAAGTAATAGGGTGTGCGACTCTGGAGAATCCCTCGACAAAATGTCGGTAATACCTTGCTAAGCCCATGAAACTCCTGACCTCTGTCACACTGGTTGGCGCTGGCCAATCCATAATAGCCCTAATCTTTGATGGGTCAACTAAAATCCCATCACCGGAAATAATGTGCCCAAGGTACTTGACCTCAGACCGAAAGATAGCACACTTCGACAAGCTGCCAAACAATTGGTTATGCCGCAAACACTGCAATACTTGTTTCAGGTGCTCCTCATGCTCCTTCTCATCCCAAGAATATATCAGTATATCATCGAGAAACACAATAACAAAATGATCTAGAAATGTATGGAGCACCCCATTCACGAGGCTCAAAAACTGCTGGGGCATTCGCAAGTCTGAATGGGACTACGGTAAACTCATAGTGACCATATCTAGTGCGAAATGCAGTCTTGTGGATATCACTCTCCACTATTCTCAGTTGATGGTATCCTGACTTCAGATGTATTTAGGAACAGACCTTGGCACCCTAAAGCTAGTCAAATAAATCATCAATTCTAGGCAAAGGATATCGGTTCTTGATAGTTACTTTATTTAGCTGCCGATAATCCATACACAATCGGAGAGATCCATTCTTCTTATTAATGAAGATGATTGGTGCACCCCAAGGAGATACACTAGGACAAATATGACCCTTCTCAAGGAGTTCCTCAGGCTGTATTTTGAGTTCATTTAGCTCATTTGTGGTCATCCTATAAGGTGCTCTAGAAACTGGTTCGGCTCCTGGTACTAGGTCTATATGAAAATCAATCTCTCTATGGAGCGGCATTCCCGGTAACTCTGAAGGAAATACATCTGAATATCCCTTAAGGATAGGATGGTCATCGAGTGATGTTTCTTTTTCTTCCGCTTCTCCTCTGTCACTGATAGTGATAGCAAAAAGCTGACATCCCTTTCGCATGCTCCGCTTAAGCTGCATTGCGGAGATCATACAAAGAGACACAGGCCTCTGAATCCCGATGATAACTATGGGTGAACCATGATCATCCTCACACTCGATCTTTTTTAGGCAGCAATCCATCTTGGCTCTATGGGCATAAAGCCAATCCATGCCAAGTACGATTCTGTAAGATCCAAGTGGGGTCACTCTAAGGTCTACTAAAGTGGTGGTCTTGCCAATCTGCAGCTGACATGCCCTAACCTCTGATTCCACTGACACTCTAGCCCCTGAAGCTAATTCCACTTCCCAACTGACACCCTGTCTAGTTGCCACTAGCCCGCAATGCTCCACAACCAATGGAGATATAAAGGAGTCAGTAGCTCCTGAATCAAACAAAATAGATACATTGTTACCTTTGATCATACCTGTAGATTCAATAACTGTGGCCTGATGTTTAGCCTAGCAGTTGTCAACTGCTGCGAATACTCTTTGGGACCTGCCTATATCATGAACTGTCAGCTCTGAAGCAGCCATCCACTGATTCCCTACCACCTGACCCTGAGGGCAATCCCTTGCCATATGCCCCATCGCTCCACACGTAAAGCAAGCACCCCATGCCTAGAACTGGGTGCTCTAAGGCCTAGAGAAAGCCTGACCTCCTGTCCTACTGGATCCGATGTACCCACCCCTAGAGGACTGCTAAGTCCTTACCGGCTATGTGTACTGCCCCTGTGCTCTCTGATCACATCTTTGTCCCTGAGTTTGCCACTGTTTGGGCTTGGAGCCCTGCTGATACTATGGAGGCTTTTGCCTTTGGTTTTGTGGTGTCTGTTGTGGAGGAGGGGGTTTGGAGAACCCCTGAGAATTTCAGTTGTTTCCTTTCCAATGTGGTTTCTAGAATCCATAAGTCTGAGGTACGGGATTTCGGTTCTGAAACTGATCCCTATTGTCCTGTGGTCTGACCTGAATTTCCTGGGCAATCAGTGCCTTCTCCATAGCAGCCCAAAGGCTCTCTCGAGCGGACATCCTAACAAGCCCGGCTATACCAGCATTTAATCCTCTGATGAAGCGGTTTACAAGAAGTTTCCCATCCTTTAGATAATCTACATAATGCAATAGCTCAAAGAATTTACTCTCATACTGGGTTATTGACAAGCCTTTTTGTTGGAGATCGTGAAATTTGTCTATACAACACTGTCTGAAGTGTTCTGATAGGTACCTCTCATGGAATCTCTCTATGAATATCTCCGAAGTGAGAGTATCAGGAACTAATCCGCATTGGTACTCTTCCTATCTCCACCAAGTGGAGGTTGACCCTCTCAGTAGATGAACTGCAACACGTGCTTTCAGGTTGTTGTCATAAGAACGCAATGCAAAGAACCTCTCAAAACTCAAAAACCATGCCTCGGCCTCTACCCCATCGGTAGAACCTTCGAAGGACAGTGGATGGAGGTGCATGACCTCCCTGATAAGATCCCCTGGATCTCGATGAGCTCTCTCAAAATAAACCAGTTCCACCACTGGAGGTGGTCATGGCATATGCACAGATTCTGGCTCATTTCCACCCTGACTCTCTATAGGAATAGGAGCTAGGCTCCTGCTTCATTCTCTATCAATAGACCTATGACTCCCAGAGTCATGACTTCTAACCTAAGGGTTCTCTGCTGGGATCCTTTCCTGAACTATGCCAATAAGATTCTATATTGCTGCTAAGAGATCTCAGTTAGGTTCATTTGGCTATTCGAGAGGTGGTCCTAGGTTCTCCTCTGGAACCGATGCCTCCCTTACTACCTCTTCGCGTGCTATGCGCACACATCTAGGACCCCGTCCGTGCTTGCGAGCTTGTCGCATTGTTGGAGGCATCCTAAGAGGAAAATAAGGCAAAATAATTAATTAATTTCTTTTAGAATAATATTAATTCAATTAAATTCAAATGTCTTATAAAATCAATTTAACAAAATAATTTAAATAATTTACGGCGAAACGTAAGTGGAGTAAGGTTCCTAGTGTGGAAACCTTGCTCTAATACCGAAATGTCATGCCCAAAATTTAGGGCAAAAATAGAATGATTTTTCTTTTTTAAATACTAATTAATTAACAAAGTTCGCTCTCTTGACATGCGTTAACATGTTTGCCATAACAATATTTGAGCTAACTCTGATACTAACTAAGTATCGAAATTAATTAAATTTATTTGCAGAAAACTAAATGATTTAATTTTATTTTCACAAGATACCTAGTCAATAGTTAATTAAATCAAACTCATTAAAAATAAAAAATAAAGATAAATTTAATCTCCAATAAGACTATACAGTATAAAAATCCATTTTTAAATCAATAATTATAATAGTCGTTTAAAGTGTCATTTAATTTAGATAATTTAATTTACACGGGCAAAATTAATTACGAGTAGCTATTAATCGACTTTAGAAAGCTAATAAAAAATTATTTTTCTAGCATCCATTCTAACCTCAAATGAAAGGTGCTTAAATTAATCCCTTTAAAATTGAACTTAAAATTTAATGCTCTAATTAAATTAACTAGGGCATAATTAAGTATTTATCACACTAAATACATTTAAAAATATAAGACTAGGCTTTATTCTTTAAATTTATATATATATTTTTTTAACTTCCTATTAGTATATCATATAGAGGTATTTAAATATTTAAAACTCTATATAAATACATACTCAAATACATATATATATATAATCTTCTAAAAGATTTTTCCAACTTAATAGCCATTAAGCCCTTCAAACCCTAATTAGGGATTTTCAATTATAAAATGACCCTAATCTAAATGGGTTAATATTTTATTTGATTTATTTATTACCCTAGCCCTACCCGGGCTAGGGTTTAATTTATTTTTTTTGATTTGCATTTTATTACAGGGCCAGAACACATCAGCAGCGGCCATGAATTTTTTTGTTGCAGGTTTTAAGGGAGCGACGGGGGCGACGGGGGTCGAGGGCACCATTGTGTGTCCACATAGTGGCGGTGCGGCACCACTATGTGTCCACATAGTGGGAGCCGCTAGCGGCCCACACCACTGTGTGTCCACACAGTAGCGGCCGCGGCCGACACTGTGTGCCCACACAGTGGGAGCTGTAGTAGCCCACACTGTGTGACCACACAGTGAAAGCCGCGGCCCGCACTGTGTGTTCACACAGTGGAAGCCGCAAGGCCCACACTGTGTGTACACACAGTGGGGTCCACGAACATTCAAGAAACCCCTCTTTTTTTAAAAAAAAAGTTATAAATGTTTTTTTTGTTTTTTTTATATATTTTTTTAAAATAGATATATTTATATATATATATATATATTTATATATATATATATAGATATACATCTTTTTTCTTTATATATATATATTTAGATAAATTTATATTTATTTATATATATATATATATATATAAATAATCCAACTCATTTTATTTTATATTTAAAAAAAAAAAAAAAAAGAAAACAAACTTAGTTAAAATGGAATACAAGTAAACTACCTTAAAACTATATATATTTGTATGAACTTATAAATTACATGCGGCATCCATTTAAAATAAATAGGCTCTAGTATTTAATTTAAATGAGGATATAGATGGGAAAAATGATTTCTTTCCAAAACTTCATTTTACTATATTATTTTTTTACTTATGCCTTCTCTATTTAAATCTAACTTATGCCTTTTCTATTTAATTTCATTTTGAATGCCTAAGAATAAAATAATTTTCTTACTAATGTATTCATCATAGTACATCAAATAAACTTTATTTCTGAACTTAGGGAATCCTAATTTAGGAATACATTATTCTTTCTCGCAAAAATACATTTGCTGATTTTGCTATTTCTACTGTACTAAATAGATAATTTTAATTAAAATCTAACAACAACTACAACTCAACTTTCTGCAATTAAAATGAATGCAATTTCACAGCTAAAGCAAAACACAAAATTAAATAAAACTGATTTTTTTTATATTACAAACTCTATTGCATGCAATTCAAAAGTAACTCCTTTCAAAACAGAAAATAGAAATATATTTAGCTTTTTACAACACTAAAGATATTCTGCAAAATTTACAGGATGTTTCTTTTTTTTTACCTACAATAACAAATCTCATGTCTAAATTTCAAATTTACAACTTGCCTCTCATTTCAGTGAATGAGTGTGTATTTCTCCTATCAAAACTAATAATTGCAAATGATATTAGATTTCTTCAACAATAATCTTCTGCAACTTTTCACTTGTCCTATTCTTTTCTCTCGACATTCCTACATAATAATTCACAAATATGACCATGGAGTGCTCACCTCATAGCCTAGGCTAACTGGTAGCCACCCCTGAGCTCAGAGAACCAAGCCCTAGACAGGTAACAAACATGCAGACACATAGAAGACAGAAACACACAAATTTCAAACACACTCCCAACTTGGCTACACTGCACCACACTTTGGTGATGACCTTTTCAAGGGTGGTAGTGGACCAATACCCTAAGGAGAACTGCAAGTATGGAAAACAAGTAGCCACCTCATGGCAAAATAAATACATCAAGAATTTTAACCCCTTATTCCTTATGCCCGCCAAGGCATTCTAGCCTTATATCCTTCCTTATGACCCCCATTGCACAAATGGCCATGCAACAAGGGTCACCAAAAAATCCCTTGTGATCACTCTCAAAATGAGAGTCTCTCACTCAAGGGTTGTCACTGCTACCACCCACAAAATCTTCCTCTCTCCCAAGAGTAAGAGGTCTTGAGAAAACTCCCAAAAATACAGACAAAATATAAAGCAAAATACCAAATGAAATTCCTAAAAAGGACATACAAGAAAATAGATTTCTTACACGAACATACTTTCAAACACATGCAAAGAAAAGAAGACATTTTAAAGAATAATGAAACCAACCTTAATCTGCCCAAAGGTAGGATAATATTTGAGGAAGAGCTACCCAATTCCACGAATCTTCTTTTTCTATCCTTAGCCAAATTTTCTATTCAGATCTATTCTATTCTTTTCAAAAAAATTCTCTTGTCTCCAAAAATGGAGAGTGGGTGATTACCCTCAAATTTTCAAATTCTTGCTTAAGAAGCTCATTCTCTCAGATCTCACAAGTTTCTAAAAACTAAAGAGGAAAGTAAGACAGAATAGGAAAAACAACTCTCATTCGAATAGGAAAGTTTACAACTAGGTTCAAACTTCTAATTTCAATTTTCGCACAACTCAGAAAAGCCAAATTTTAGAATGTCAAAAAGGTCACTTAGGAGTAGAAACTTGCCTAAAATTACCCCTAACCCTTAGGTATACCTTATGGGCTTCAGGAAACCCTATTAAACTACCCCTAGGTGTTCATTTAACCCATTTTAAACCCCTCTGAAGTTTATTTTCGGGTCAAACATATGTTGACCTCTCCAAAGATTCTTTTCCCAAGGTATTTATGACATCACGTTACGTTAATTGAAAAGCTATAGTTGAACACTTTCTCACCAAGAGACAAAAATAAAACATTTAAACTTAAATCCACACGTGTCAAGTGACACAAATAAAACACTTTTACAATTTAAAACATGAAATCGTCTCTTGTGGATTTTACACAATAACTTTAAATAACACTTAACACACATGTAACATATATTGTTACGAATAAAATACAACACAAACGGGGTGTTGTCTCTCCAAATGGACAACCTCTGGCTTACGAACATACATAAGTCTAGGTTTGGTTCTCCGTAAATTTTCCATGGTCACATGGTTAATTTCCTACACATCTCAATTTACACATTAGTACTTTCAAATATCCACATATAATATAATTCAAAGGAATAACAATACACATCATCACTTGCATACAATTTTCATCTGCACAGATTAAATACATCTTTTATCAAGCAATTTCACATAAGCAATTTCATCCTAATTCACATAAACTTAACCATACATCATAGTTCTATTATCATAGTAAAGTCCTGCAAATTCAATAATGACATCTATCATTGCAATATCATCTTATCTAACAATCATGTAGTGTTCTATCTCATAAAGCATATAAGTAAATCATCCAAACATAGCAATGTTATCCAAATCTTGAAATCATATAAGTTTGAAGTTTCAAAATGCATCAAAATAAAGTATCCATAATAGTCTAAATATAAAATCCACTAAAATGTCAGACTAAGTCAAGGTGAGGCCTCACAATATAAGACAAAGAAACCTCGAAAACATAGGCTTCTATTTTTTGTAGGACATCTGATACTAAGGAACTTATTGTAGCGTCCTAAAATTGTGACACTTGCAATTTCGACCGCATTTGGGTCTTCATGATGGCGACGCAACACTAAACCTGAATGGAGACCCCAAAACTTGTTCATGACATCAAAAACTGCATTTTTCAGCACCTTGGCCTGATCCTCCTTGCACCCTGCTATCCCTGGAGGTGAGACCATGGCGCCCAGTGCCCTGGTCCTTCAGGACTAGGGTGCCCAGTGCCCTGGTCCCCCAGGACCATGGCGCCCAGCACCCTAGTCCCTGGCCCTATTTTTGGGCCCGGTCTCTTTTGGGTCTCAAGTCTTTATGTTTGCAAATTGGAAAATAATCTTCCTAGGTCGGCCTAAGGTCAGAAAAATCAATCTTTTAACCCTAATTGACAAGTATATAAACTACATTTCCTCTCCCATTTTGGTAGATGAAAAAAGGAAGGATATATGTGTACAAGATGCGGAAACAACATTCAAACACTCAAGCATTCAAGCATTCAAGCATTCCTTCAAGCAATTGATCATTCTAAGTCTCCATTCAAGGCTAAGTGTTGCATTCAAGATAAGGATTCAACCATTGAAGAGGAGATCACATACCACTTACAACATACAACAACATTTACACCTTCGCATGTAAGAATACAAACATTCTTACAACAAGGTATTGGCACTTTATTACATTACAATCATTTACATTTACAGCATTTCTCATTTCTTGGTTAATTCCTAATCCCTAACCCCCCAATCGTCCTCACTTTTCTATGTGTAGGTTGCAGGTACGTGGTTGTAATTGAAGATCTGGAATCCTTGTACAGAGACGAACAGATCCCCCTTCATTTCACGGATTTTTCAGAGGACCGTGTGCACGTCGAGCGCCATTGTCCCATCAACTTTTGCTCAAATTTGTAGGACAGCGCCGTCTCAACATTTTACTGCTAATTCCAGGTCCGCAGCTTCATCCTATATTCCTATCTCTATTTATAAGTGAATCTTTCTCACCTTTCATGTGTTCCTAGCTTAATCCTTCTATCTACATTCTTTACAAAAGAGGGTAGCCTTGCTGTCTTAACCCTTGAAACTCATTTAGAATCCAATCTTGCATTGTGTGGGATTGGATCTTGTGGGTTTCAACCCCTCTTTTGAATGTAAAGTCTCCCCTAAGTGAAAACCGTCAACCCTAGTGACCTCCTTTCTCTCTCCTTGGAGTGGTAGGGGGAACACTTGGGGTTCACTCGCGAATTTCTGCTTTACACTTATCTTCTTAAAAATCCTATTATTTTGTTCAAGCAAAATATTCTAGATGATAATAGATGGAGAGATAACCTGAAGACATGCATAAAAAGAAGAGGCAAACATGAGAGACCAAGAGTAAAAGTGGGAGGTAAGATCCTTACCAATAACAAAAGATAAGCCCAATTTACTCAACAACCAATTCCAATAGTTATAAGCAAAATCACAATGGAGAAACAAATGCGAGGAAGACTCAAGGTTCTGATTACAAAGAACACATGGCAAAATCATATTAATGCCTAATCTATCCAACCTCTTGCCTATTAGAACTCTAGCCTGGATGGCCAACCAAGTAAAAATGCCAGCTTTGGGTAAACAAGTCAAGTGCTAGAACAACTTATAAGGCCAATAAGAGCCAGAGGTAGCAGGTAACATGGAGCTATAGCCTCCCTTAACAGAGTATTTACCAAAAGCATTCCTAGACCAAATAAGTTCATCTTTAGAGTCCGAGAGAGTAATAAACCTTTCACTCATAATCTTATCAAACTCTTCTTTCAAATGTAGATCCACATCAGGGAAATCAATCAACTTCCATTTGGCTAATTTCAGAGGGTCATCCTGAACAATGTCAAAATAATCTACCACAAACACACCCCAAAGGGAGGTGAGGGGACAAATCAAGGGAGACCAATCCCTAATACAAATCAAACAGCAATGTCCATTCCATGATTCATCCCAGAACCTAGCTTTCCTTCCATTGTGAACAACCCATGAGAGGAGGGGAATAATAACTGATCTACATTTACATAAGAAATTACAAATGACAAAACTAGAGGGTAAATTAAAAAATTTGAAAATACTCTCTTTGGGACCATTGTTTAGATATTTTGAAAACATAATCTGAGCCCAAAGAGAGTTTGGCCTCTCATATAATCTCCAAACCAACTTGGCCCCTAAGGCTAAATTTTGACTCTCCAGATTACAAACACCAGTACCACCTGAATCCTGAGGAAGGCAAATTTTGTCCCAAGAAACCAAAGGAAGCCTCTTTTTTCCATCTTTATTGTTATCTTAAAGAAAAGATTGAAGGGTATCTTGCAAATTTACAATAACAGATTTGAGAGAATTTAAAACCGACATTAAATAAATAGGAATAGAACTCAGAACAAATCTAATTAGTGTCAATTTTCTAGCTAAACTCAACCATTTATGATTCCAAGAAAAAATTCTTTTTGAAATGGCCGAAATTACCTTATCCCAAAAACCAATCTTATCTTGCTTAACAATAAAAGGAATCCCAAGATAAGTACAAGGTAGGTTACCAATCTAAAAACCCTAGAAGGAATACAACCTCTGCTGCACCAACGGTGAAGTATTAAGAAAGAAAATTTTAGACTTATCAATATTGACTTTCTAACCAGAAAATGAGGCATATTCCTGAATAATACTTGAGATAATCTTACCCTCTGACAAAGAAGCATGCCCAAACAACAGAGTATCATCAGCAAAAAGGCAATGAGAAATAGCTTGAGGAAAATTCTGAATCTTAATACCTCGCTAAGAACCCTCCAATCGAGCAGCCTTGATTGCCCAGCTAAAGGATTCAGCAAGAAGAATTAAAAAAAAAGGAGAAAGGGGATCTCCTTGTCTCAAACCTTTGGAAGAGGAGAAGAAACCATAGGGAGAACCGTTGAGGATTACTGAAAATCTTACAGAAGATATACAAGAGCAAATCCATTTAACCCAAGCATATGAAAAACCCAATCTCAATAAAACCTGACACAAAGCATGCCATTCTACTCTATCATAGGCCTTCATCATATCAAGCTTAAGTACCATAGCTGAAGACTTCTGGGAGGAGATCAAATGCAACACCTCATGCACTACAGTTTCTCCTTCCACAGTTTCCCTCCCTAGAACAAAACCCCCTTGCTCCAAAGAAATGAGCTTAGGTAAAATCTATGCAAACCTTATAGAGATAGCCTTAGTGAATATCTTATACAAGGTATTACACAAAGAAATAGGCTGGAAATCCACAAAAGACTTGACATCCTCTTTCTTAGAAATAATAGAAATCAAAGAAGTATTCAATTCTTTCAAAATAGACCTATTCCACCTAGCCTCTTCAAGGGCCAATAGAACATCATTACCCACAAAATCCCAACATTTTTTTAAAAACAATGGTGTATAACCATCAAGACTAGGAGCCTTATCAGGGTTCATGGCAAAAACTGCTTGTTTGACTTCTTCTAGAGAAAAAGGTGCCATTAACATCTTATTATCTTCCATGGATACCAGATAAGGGACATGAGAGTCAAAATTGCTAATATTTGTTACTTCTGATGACAAAAGGGTTTTAAAGAACCTAACTACCTCCTTAGAAATATCATCCTGCTTAGTCAATAATTGACCTTGCTGATCCTGAATACAAGTGATTCTATTCCTACTCCTCTTCAACTTGGTGGAGGAATGAAAGAATTTTGAATTCCTATCCCCCTCTGAAAGCCATAACTCCCTAGACTTCTATCTCCAATAAATTTCTTCCCTAGCCAAAATCGCATCAAGCTGAGATTTGAGAGACTTTAATTCATCAAAAACCGTATGAACCATACCATGTTGAATCACATGGTTATTAAAACTTACTATCATATCCTAAATTCTCTGTTTTTCTTCAAAAATGTTTTTAAAATGAACTAAGTTCCAATCAAGAATTTTCAATTTTAAAAAATTGAGCTTCCTAACAACTTGAAACATTCTAGAACCCGAGACAAAAGGAGCAGAATCCCACCATTTTTTAAGCAATGAAAGAAAAGAGGGATCTCTGAACCACATCGGCTCAAACTTAAAGGGAGACTTGTGCAGAGGTCTGTCTTCTAGAATTGAGAAGGAGATTGGAAAGTGATCTGAGCCTGTATTGGGAAGAATAGAAGAAGAGAAATCAACATCCAAATCAATCCAATTCTCGGATAATAAGAACCTATCTAATCTCTCAGCTATGAAGGACCTAAAATCATCCATAATCCTATTATTCGGAAGAATACAACCACTCTTTTCCCCTAAATCAGTAATAGCATTAAAATCTCCCCCAAAAATAATAAAGGATCCTTGTCTCAAAGGAGAAGAGATCCTTCCAAGCTCCCTCCATAATTTACTTTTATCTTGAATGCTTGAAGGAGCATAAATATTGGAAAGCCAAAATTTAACACTAGAGACCTTACTCTTTGTTAGTTAAGATGAGAGGGGGTGGTGAATCATAAAAACTTCACTTATACAATATATTTACTAGATTCAACCTCGGTAGCCTTTACTGATATGCAACTATGACTGTAAATCATTCAATACTCATAAACAGATACACTTAAAACATCATAAAAAATTTAACACTAGATTTAATGTGGAAACCCAAATAGGGAAAAAACACTGTGGGATTTCAGACCCACTAAGGAATATACCCTTCTAGAGTATGCTCAGTTAAAAGCTAATCCAGTTACAAATTACCAAAACACATTGCTAGATGTGACCCGGTTAAGGGATTTCCCTTAGACTTGTTAGAGTCTTGCACTTTGTTAGAAGTGACCTTGTCAAAGAATTTCAAACACTCATTTAGAATGTTACCTTGCTAGAGGATTTACAAATAAGACTATTAAGTCCACTCGGTTAAGAGATTTCCTGTCACTTACAAAATAAATAACAGTAATAAAATATATTTGCAACTTCACATCTAAAATGCTAAAGCAGGTTCTATTTGCTCAAAACAATCTTCTCATAAGACTTATCTTGTCCCTTGTTGGGCTTGCTGGGCTTCTCAATCTATTCTTCAATCAGATCTTCAAGCTTCTGTGCTCAGTAAACATTACCATAGCATCATTGTGCATACATTGTTCATCAACAATTGCTTATTTATAAACAATTTCTAACCGCTTAATCTCCTTGATCACATTTCCCATGATCAATCTTAGCCATCAGATCATCAAACTTGACTAGGTTCAATGTATCCTTCAATCTGAAAATGTTTTACCTCACTGTGAAACTTGCATTCCTTCCTTGGAACTTGTGCTAGGTTATTGCAGTTCAATCTGTGTTGTAGATCTTCCTCTTGATTTTCCATGTCGTCGATCCTCAACAAACTTCTTGCATGACATACCAATCATCTGATCAACTCTAACTCATTGGTATTTATCCATCCAATGCATTCTATTATTACTCGGTAAATACTGAAGTTCACTCGGTAGACATTCTACCTTCTTTAACCGATACCGATAACCTTAGGGCTTATCGACTAGGTTCTTTGCTCGATGACATAGTACAGTATTAAACTTATAATCAACAACATATGTAGGATATCAAAACAATCAAAACAACATGATCTCATCATGGTCTAACTCAGTAATAGTTGCCCATTGAATAACTTATTTCTCCCCTTCATTATCACATTCTTTCTGTGTCACTTACCGAGCTCTTAATACTCATCAAAACATACTTCTCAAGGTATGGCAACATCATATTGAATCAGAAAATCAATATCTTGACATCAATGAAAAAATAATATTATTAAGACAATAATCATCCTTCTTCAGTTATATCAATAATCTCCAACAACCTTCTCAATATCCTTACTGAAATGCCAACATCTCCTTTCTATTGTAATGCCAACAATCTCCCCCTTTGGCATTGATGGCAATACCAACTTTAAATGGAAATACCAACTTGATTTATTCCAACTGATTTGGATTTAGATTGTTGTTTTAGACTTCTCTTGAAGTCTTCTCCCCCTATCATTAGTCTTCTGTTATCTTCTCCACTTAGTCTATCTTCTCCATTTAGTCTTCTCCCCCTTTGACAACAATTCCAAAAAGAAAAACTAATTCATGATTTCTTCCTTTGTGAAGTGATTGCCTTGCTATGTTACACATGTATCATCTCAGTCTCAGTCAAAGCAACTTGTTTCTATTCACTATTTCCTGCACACCTGTGTGTAAATCAGCATCAATCCATAAATAATATTCTATAGAGTCATCGAATTGATGCTTTCACCGAACTCTGTCAGTGAGTAGAAGATAGGGGTAGGACCCCTAACTGACTTTTGAGATACTCAAAAGTGTCCCTTGGCAATGGCTTTGTGAAAATATCTGCTATTTGTTCCTTTGAACTGATATATTCCAGCATAACTTTCTTCTCTTGAACTTCTTCTCTGAGATAATGATACTTTATAAAGATATGCTTTGTCTTAGAGTGCATTACCAAATTCTTTGAAATGTTAATGGCACTAGTATTATCACAGAATATAGTTAATGGCTCGGTAAATTTATCATTCATACCTTCCAATAGTTGTTTGATCCATGCTATATTAGTACAATTCAATGCTATAGCGACATATTCAGCTTCAGCTGTTGACTGTGAAATGCATCCTTGTTTCTTGCTAAGCCAACTTACTAGTCTATCTCCCAAAAAGAAAGCTCTACCACTTGTGATTTTCCTATCATCAATGTTTCCTGCCCAATCAACATTAGTATAGACTTTTAAGTCAAAAAAATTTCTGTTTTGATACACTAAACCATAATCTTTAGTGCCTCTCAGGTATCTAAAAATTCTCTTGATTGCAATCAAATGAGTTTATTTGGGATCTGCAAAAAATATTGCAACTATACCTACTGCATGTGCTATATCTGGCTTGCTGTGAACCACATATTGCAGCTTTCCAATCATAGATCGGTAAAGTGTCAAATTAATAGATGCAGATTCATCACTCTTTGATAGTTTACAATTGGTAGTCATAGGAGTACTTACAGGTTTAGAATCCTCCATTCCAAATTTCTTCAAAATTTCCTTTATATACTTGGATTGAGTAATGAAAATCTCATTTTTCATTTGTAGTATTTGTAAACCTATAAAATACTTTATTTCATCGATTAATGACATCTCAAATTCTTTGCACATTTAATTTCCAAAGTTCTTGCATAAGCAGTCATTACCACAAAAAATAATATCATCAACAAATATGGCTGAAAGTAGTATACCATTGTTTTCATCATTTTTCATATACATGTTGTTGTTTTCGCTTGTCCTTATAAATCTAATCTCGATCAAATAAGAGTGCAATCTTTCATACCATGCTCTAGGTGCTTTTTTTAAACCATGTAATGCTTTGTTTAGCTTACATACCTGATCTTTATTCTTGTCTTCAATAAATCCTTCAGGTTGTTCAATGTAAACTTCTTCTTCTAGTATACCATTCAAAAATGTAGATTTAACATCCATTTGATATACCTTGAAATTTTTGTAAGCAACATATGCCAACAATGTTCTCACTCCTTCAAGTCTTACCATAGGTGCAAAAGTCTCACCATAAGCAATTCCTTCTTCTTGAGCATATCCTTTGCAAACTAGTCTTTCTTTATTCCGAATGACCTCTCCTTTTTCATTTAGCTTGTTTATGAAAATCCACTTTGTACCGATTACATTTTTCTCTTTTGGTCTTGGGACCAGTGTCCATGTTTCATTCTACTTGATTTGTTCAATTTCTTCTATCATAGCATTTATCCAATCTTCATTACTAAATGCCTCTTTTACTATCCTCAGTTCAAATTAAGATATCAGACATGTGTTTTGTCTCAGTTTGTTCCTTGTCATCACTAGAGCATCCTTATTTCCTATAGTCTGACTTGATGCATGATTTCTTTTGACATACTTGGCTAATATGGGCTTGGTATGCTCTGTTTGATCTTCTTCATCACTCGGTAACTAAGTATTTTCTTCATTTTCTTCATCAACTTTCTCGGTAGGATTTCTCGATTGAACATAAATAAATTCTTCATAATTTTATGGTTCTTTGGAATTTCCTTCATCATTTCTTTCTGCAAATTCATCAATTTTCACATTTGCACTTTCTACTATTTTGTTAGATGATTTGATCAGACATTTAAATACTTTACTTCTAAAAGAATAGCCAAGAAATGCTCCTTCCTTGCTTTTTTGATCAAACTTTCCATTTCTGTCATCTTTGTGAACATAACATCTACTTCCAAATATTTTAAAATAACTTACATTGGGTTTCTTATCATACCATATTTCATATGGTGTCTTCAAAGTTCCTTTCTTCAGTTGTACTCGGTTTAGGGTGTAAACTACAGTGCTGATTGCTTCTCTCCAAAATGTTTGAGGTACCCTCTTTTCTATCATCAGGGTTCTGGCACAATCTACAATTGATCTATTTCTTCTTTCTTCTATCCCATTTTGCTGAGGTGTTCTCGGTGTAGACACTTGTGGGTGAACTCACAAAGCTGGTTCCCACTTTTTGGTACATCCTGATTTTTGCTGAAATCATACATTTTTTGGAAAATATAATTATTTAAGCTTTAAGAGGTCCCATTTGAAGTAATTAATTGAAGAGAGTTAGATCAAAGGCTCTTAGATCAAAATTTCTTGGATAGAACCTCTCTACTTCTAAATCATACTTGCAATGGAGTCTCCTTTGCATCTATCAAATGCTGATAAAAAACCAAATTTCCATTAGCTTTTGAGGGGTCAAACGAATTCATTTAGAAGTTTCATTTTCTTGAGGATTTAGTCCTTATTATAAGCTTTCCAAATAGTATAATTTTTAATATATTTAAGTTTATTAATATATTTTTATTTTATTTTTTATGAATGTAGGTTTTTCACCGAACATGAACTTCTTTGTTCAATGCATTGGGAAAAATAGCAAACTAATTCAAAAAAATTCTGAAAAATATCTATGCCCTAGGTATTGATGTCTTCTTTCTAACAAAAAAAATAAAACTCAATTTTGATATATAGAGAGAAAGTTATGTGTTCAAACGTACATCTATATCTAAATTATAATTAGTCAGACTTCAAAACTTAATAAAATAAAAAATATTCAATATATCACTATCAAACCAACTACATGCCCTAGGTATTGATGTTACAAACCAAAATTTAAAAGAGATAATTTTTTATCATTTATAGAAAAAAATTTATACGTTTCGGGATGCACATCACTCTTAAAAAATGTTGTTTCCTGTAAAAAACTACTTTTGAGGGAGATGGAAAAATCAATAAAATTTTATTCAAAAAAATTTGAAAGAAATATATTTAGAATCTACAAAAAGGATGTTACAAATCACTAGTTTACATCATCTTCAAATTCTTAACGATTTAAAAGTTATAGGTGTCGGAAAGTGAAGGTTTTTTGCAAAATGTTCATCCAAGTGTCAAAGTTGGTCAAAAAGTGGGAACCAGTATTGTGAGTTCACCCTTGTCTCTTTATACCATGATCATTGCAGAATAGATTAAATTCATCAGAAATGAATTCTCCTCCTCTATTAGATCTTAGACATTTCAACTATCTTCCTATTTCTTTTTCAACTCTAGCCTTATACCATTTGAACATTTGAAAGGATTCTAATTTTTCTTTTAAAAACATAACTGACATCATTCTTGAGTAATCATCCATAAATAATATGAAGTATTTATCTCCATAATAACTTTGAACTTTCATAGGACCACAAAGATCAGTGTGCACTATATCTAAAATTCCTTTAGAAGTGTAGGACTTACTTGTAAAGCTTGACTTTGTCATGTTACCCATCTGGCATCCTCGACATATTGCATTCTTTGGTTTTTCCAGGCTCGATACACCTCTTACTCGGTGCTTCTTACTTTTTTTGATTAAGTTATCAAAATTTACATGACAAAAGCTTTTATTCCATAACCAGGTATCTTCTAGTTTAGCATACAGACAATTGTTCTGAGTTGAGTCAAGATGAAATGTATTACCTTTTGTTTGTGTCCTAGTAGCAGCCAGTTTTCCATGTTTGTCATGAACTTTGACACATCTCTTATGGAATTCTATTCGGTATCCTGTATTGTTTAGTTGTGCTACACTCAACAGATTGTATTTCAAACCTTCAACCTAGTATACATCATCACATTTAGCATTGTCGAGAAGTGTTATAGATCCTTTACCTTTCACCAAACATGGTGCATCATTACCAAATCTTACATATCCTCCATCATAGTCTTCTAATTTAACAAACTTGTGTTAATCACCTATCATGTGATGTGAGCATCCACTATCTATGATCCAAGAATCATTTTTATTTATGTGAGATATTAGGGCTTTTTCTTCATACCTTTCTTCATCTGATCCATCTTTGATAGCCATATAAACAACTTCCTCTATATCAGTCATATCAGATTTATCATCGTTGGATTCCTCATCAGCTACTAGGCATGTCTTTCTATCTTTCCTTCTGAAGTCTCGGTGTCCTCTATATTGGTTGTCTTTTTCTCTGTCATCTTGGTATTCTCTCTTTTCACTAGATTCTTTGTCAGGACAGTTAGAAGCCATATGTCTTATTCTATCATAGTTAAAACATTTTAAAGGTAACTTTCCTTTATACTTACCTTTGCCTCTCGATAACCTTCTGGCTAATAATGCTTCAAACTCTTCTTTCTTTTTTATTTCTTCATATAGTTTGTGTACCTCTTCCATGTTTTTGTGAAATCTTTCACTAGCTCCACTATGATTTCCTTCAGTATACTTATACATTCTATCATTGTAATCATCAGATTCACCAATATGAAAAGAACTGAATGTAGATTCAACTTTATTTATCGAGGACCCACTATTATCAAAATTACTTAACTCAAATGCATGTAGCTTACCATAGTAGCATCGAAAGAGACCGGCATGTTTGGCACAAACCTCAATTCATTGATTACAGATATTCGAATGGCATAAGCAGGTAGAAGTGTTCTAAGAAACTTACTTGTTACATCCTTTTCTTCAATAGTTCCTCCTACTCCTTTGATTTGATTGATAGTTTTCTTTAACCTTATACTGTATTGGGTTATATTCTCACCTTCATTCATTCTCATGGATTCAAGTTGACCTCTTAGACTGTCTATGTTTTCTCTCTGAACATGTTCATCACCACCATACACAGATATAATCTTGGTCCACATCGCTTTGGCATCATTGCAGCCTTCTAGATCATTAAACCTTGAGTTGGTTAATGCAGATGTTATTTCAATCATAGCTTGAATATGTTCTTGCTTTGCCTTTATCTCTTCCATTGTCATCGGGTTGGTGCTAGGTGCTATGTAATCATTCTATAGATAATATGTTGCATATTCTCCAATTCCTGATAAATGTAGCTTCATCCTTTGCTACCATGTGGAGAAACTTGACTTGTTCAGCTTTGGTGCATCCCTTTTATATATCTTTAGATCTTGCCTCAAGTACCCTTAAACTTTTCTTCCAGAGTCCAAAGCTCTGATCTCAATTGTTAGTTAAGATGAGAGGGGGGGTGAATCATAAAAACTTCATTTATACAATATATTCACCAGCTTCAACCTCGGTAGTCTTTACTGATATGCAACTATAACTTTAAATCATTCAATACTCATAAACAGATACACTTTAAACATCATAACACATTTAACACTAGATTTAACGTGGAAACCCAAATAGGGAAAAACCACTGTGGGATTTCAGACCCACTAAGAAATATACCCTTCTAGAGTATGCTTGGTTAAAAGCTAATCCAATTATAGATTACAAAAACACATTGCTAGATGTGACCCAGTTAAGGGATTTCCCTTAGACTTGTTAGAGTCTTGCACTTTGTTAGAAGTGACCTTGTCAAAGGGTTTCAAACACTCATTTAGAATGTTACCTTGCTAGAGGATTTACAAATAAGACTGTTATGTCCACTCAATTAAGAGATTTCCTGTCACTTACAAAATAAATAACAGTAATAAAATATATCTACAACTTCACATCTGAAATGCTAAAGCAGATTCTATTTGCTCAAAACAATCTTGTCATAAGACTTATCTTGTCCCTTGTTAGGCTTGCTGGGCTTCTCAATCTGCTCTTCAATCAGATCTTCAAGATTTTGTGCTTGGTAAACATTATTGTAGCATCATTGTGCATACATTTCCCTGGATACATTGTTCATCAACAATTCCTTATTTATAAACAATTTCTAACTGCTTAATCTCCTTGATCACATTTCCCATGATCAATCTTAGCCATCAGATCATCAAACTTGACTAGGTTCAATGTATCCTTCAATCTAAAAAATGTTTTACCTCGCCTTGGAACTTGCATTCCTTCCTTGGAACTTGTGCTAGGTTATTACGGTTCAATCTATGTTGTAGATCTTCCTCTTGATTTTTCATGTCGTCGATCCTCAACAAACTTCTTGCATGACATACCAATCATTTTATCAAGTCTAGCTCATTGGCATTCTACATTTAATAATGTATTTATCCATCCAATGCATTTTGTTATTAGTCAGTTGTTACTTGGTAAATACTAAACTTCACTTGGTAGACATTCTGCCTTCTTTAAATGATATCGATAACCTTAGGGTTTACCGACTAGGTTCTTTGCTCAGTGACATAGTACAGTATTAAACTTATAATCAACAACATATGTAGGATATCAAAATAATCAAAACAACATGATCTCATCATTGTCTAACTCGGTAATAGTTGCCCATTGAATATCTTATTTCTCCCCTTCATTATCACATTCTTTCTGTGTCACTTACCAACCTCTTAATACTCATCAAAACATACTTCTCAAGATATGACAACATCATACTGAATCAGAAAATCAATTTCTTGACATCAATGAGAAAATAATATTATTAAGACAGTAATCATCCTTCTTCAGTTATATCAATAATCTCCAACAACCTTCTCAATATCCTTATTGAAATGCCAACAATCTCCTTTCTATTTTAATACCAACACTCTTGACAAAGGACAACATCCAATTAGAATCAAAAGCCACAAGATTTAGATCAATATGATAACTATTCCACAAAAGAGCCAAACCACCTGAGGCCCCTGAGGAAGAAACAGAAACATGATTCCACCTTTTCCAAGAAGAAAAAACCCTATCTGCAATCTCTAAAGACAACTTAGTTTCTTGAAGCAAAAAGACATCATACTTAATTAAGTCAATCTAAGACTTAATTAAGCATCGCTTGTTAGGGGCGTTTAAGCCCCTTACATTCCAAGAAATTATTCTCATTGTCCTCGAGGGGAGACAGAAGCTCCCCTCTTCCCAAATGATGGAGAAACTTTACTATCTCAAAAAGAAGACTACAAATTCCTCTTTACAGCCACTGACTGAGTAACTGGGGGGCTGCAGACTGAATTCTTAGCCCTTTTTGCCAATGTTCTAGAGAAAAGATCTAACTTTTTAGGTCTACCCACAGAAGAAGAATGCTTCCCTAGCCTATCAATAGGGGATGCAGATAGTATTTTTTGAATACCTGCATCAATTTCCATTTGGGTTTTATGGTTCTTCAGAGGTCTCCTCCTATGAGGAGAAACCACTAGAGATGACAAAGTCATACTTGATTGGATAATAGGCAAATTGTTACCTAAATTAGGTAGCACCATTTCTCATACAAACTCTTTAGAATCCTTAGAAGAAAGTACCTCAAAATGGTTCACTGAAGAAGATAAAGGAAGGGTATTATTAATATTATCCAAATCACCCTCAATTGAATTAACAACTCGCTTAGATACATGCTCATCAAGGTGAAGATCCTAAGAATTGAAAGCTCATGAACCTAGAGGACTACATTAGCATCCGGGATAATAACCAAATCATCTAAATGAAAATCATTGCCCCTCCTATCCTTGTCTTTTACTAAATCCTGAATCAAGTGAATCAAGAATTCCTCATTTGGAAGACTCATAAAAATGTTTGAGGAAGTTGCCTTATACTCATTTTCAGACCTAAGTCGTAAACCCAGAGTATCATTATTCATATTGGAGTTTTTATCCAAAAGCTCTATAAATTTAACATCACTGCACTTAACAAGAGACACCACCTCATTGAGGTTCAAAGAAGACCTAGGAGGATCTAACATTTTATTACCAAGCTCAGGGAGAGGAGGAGTCAAAACTTTAGTATTCAATAAATGTTCACTAGCTTTAGGACCAACATCTTTGGTCATAGCAGAATGATTTACCACTATATCAGAGTTAATAGACATGCCTACCTTAAAATCCATGAATAAAGGTGCATCCATAATTAAAGAACCCAAAGGGAGCTCATTATGCAACTTATTAATCAGTTGCCGCCATATTCCATCATTAGATTTAAGAGTGCAAGTCCTAGGGTAGACACAATCAGGACTGATCAAAACACAATTTTTGACCAAAACCACCCCATCCACCATATCTAATTTAGAAGTTAAAAAAGAGCCAAACTTATCACCAATCATTTGTAATACCTCCAGATCCATGAATTCAAAAGGAAAATTAGGCAAACCAAACTATACCGGACAAACTTTAGGTTTCGACCAATTAGGCACATAAAAAGGTTTCCAAGCCAAAACAGAGATCACATTATTCCCAAACCAGTGAAATTCAGTTTTAAGAACTTGGTCCCTGGCCGAAGGAGAATAAAAAACAATGATGAATGAATTTGCAGATACTAAGTGAAAATAACACATACCCAACCAACATTTTTTCAATTTATGAAGCAATTTAGATAAACAAAACTTTTGTCCCCAAAAAACCCCAGAAATGGCAATCGAATGCAAGATACTTTCTTTCTTAGCAATGTAAGACCCAACAAGATCCAAATAAGGAATAGGAGCCCAAACTTGAGGAGAGGAACCATCAGCTGGATTAGGATTAGTGATATTTTCACATACCTTATTCCCCTATGGATCAGAAGAAACCACCGGAAGATCCTTATCTTCCTTTTTCGATAATATTTCTTTTGTATTTTTCAAGGGAGGTAGAAACCCTACCTTCTCACCTGCCTTCAAGGATTTAACAATCTCAATAAAACAAGCTTGACCCCCCATCATCGTAGTCCTCATTCCTGGTTGACTTACAAAATGGTTCTGAAAATGCCTGCGGTTAAAAACCTTCCCGTCATAACTGTTAATATGTCCATGAAACCCTTGCCAAGAGTGATTGCAAAAACCATGAGTACCACTATGGCTATTAGAGTCCCAAACCCCCATCTGATGAAAACCAAAGCCCTCTAGCCCCAAAAAAACCTAGAAGATGGCCTAAAAATATTTGTATTATCTCTCCGACCAGCCGTTACTGCCATGTCTACCTAGTTGCCCTTCTTGAAAACCCATTGCAGGATATGTGGCAGGTCTTCCCAGCCCACATCTGCCCATGGACCAATGCCTCCTTTTCCGCCCATGGAGAGTGAAAATTTGCAGAGAAAATATAATTACTAATTTAATATTAATTATTAATGGTGGATTAATACATATATATTAATTAATATTAAATTTGTATTTTGTTACATACATGCAAGGAAGTATCATTAGATTTGGAAACTGGTCATCAATTTTATTTCCTTTAAAATGCATGTTTTCATTTTTGGAAAGTGTATTTGTGTTGCAAAAGATGAAATTAGTTTATTGTTTTCGAACAAGTATGAGAATGATGTTTTATTTTGAAGAATAAATATCATATCTTAGTTTATTAATGAATTTTTTATTTTTATCATCGTGTATTCCACATATATATTATAATTATTATTATGTGATTTTGGTTCAAAAACTCTCGATGAAGTATTTAAATTATTGTATGATGTAATTGAACTTTAGTGCATTAGTAAACCATGAACGACTGTACCTAGATAAGGTAGACTACCAGCAATCAAACTTAGATCCTTTAGAAAACTAGGTTGATTGTTATGTGTAAACAATAGGAAAGAAGAATGTCTTTTCCAATATATTTTATACTCACATTTTCTTAAGAAATGGTGAGTCCTTGATGGTGAATGTTGAATATTCTCGCATGTTGATTTGGGTACCTGTTTTATGCCCTTGATCTCAAGTATTTACTCTTTTCATGTGTTGGTGTTATATCTGGTCATGTCCTATTGTTTTTGCCCTTGTGAGAACCTGATATCTATGTTAGACAATGGGGTTCTTATGATGGGTTGCGAAGACTTAGTTTCATGGATGCACTAGTTGATTTTTGTAATTGTTTCTTATTATGTCAATTGGATCTTTTTCCTAAGTCAGGGATCATTCTTGTATCTATTGACCGATGTGATCATATGTGTTATTGGTTTAAGTATGCCTTGATGGTAGGATGTAAATGATGTGAACCTTATGTATTCTTCACCCTATTATTTTATCAGAGGGGTCTTGTAGTTGAGCAAACCCATAGATGTAGCCCACTAGGGGTAAACTCCAATATCATTTCGGTGTTATGTGGTGTTTATGTTATTTTGTTTCCTCTCTAATTTAGCATGTATGGATGGAATTATCTTAAAATGTGTAATATGAATTAGATGAAGTTAATCGTAAATGCATGTATGTAGTCATCTTATTAATGTGATAATATGGATCATGAAGAATGTAAATTTGAATAATTGGAATGTATTCATTTGTTGATAATACAATTAAAGTATGCTTGGAAAGCATTTGATATTTTATAATAAAATTAAAGTTTGTAATGAAATTAGATGCATGACTTATGTTTTAATGAAAGTTTGGGCAAAATGTATGGTTAAAATTTTAATGGTTGAACTTCTCATGTTATCTATATCTTTAACCTTAACGGATGAACTTATCATGTTATCTATATCTTTAAATGGTTGAACTCGTCATGTTATCTATATTTTGAACCTTAATGGATGAACTTATCATATTATCTATATTTTTAACCTTAATGGGTGAACTCATCATGTTATCTATAATTTTAATTTACCAAATGAATTATATCCTTGTTTAAAGTAATAACTTGAAATTAAGTTAATCAACTTAATTGGGTTAATTAGCATGGGTTGAGTTAAGAGTTGAATCAGGTACTCACGTTGGGAAACCCTTTAGGTGTTAGTTATGTCTTCTATTATGTTATCTGATCTTACGACAACTCATTGTATCATTATGTTGTGTTTTATAAACTCTTAAAAAATATATATATATTTGCACTCTATTCTTGAGTTTTAGCCTTATCCCTTTGGGGTTTCCTAACAAGGCATTACATTTGGTATCAGAGCCCAAGTTGCAAACACTGGGATCTTTGGTGTCACTTGTGCACTTACTTGGTGTGAGGTGTATCGACCTTATGTTGTATGTTTGTCCTCCTTTTTGTATGTGTGTGATTGAGGCATAGCATCTTGAAGATCTTAAGGACACATGTTCTGTTCTTTTGCGTATTCTTTTAAGTAGACCTTAATTGTGTGTAATGCATGTGTTCACACCTTATTTTCACCTTCTTGATGTTGGTGCTTTTGAGTGATTATATGTGCTTATTTACTTATTGATATCTTGGTCTATGATTACTCTTATTCTAAAAGAGAGTCGTATGTACCTTCCTTATTGACTGTTGTGCTCTTTTGACTAATCCATTGGGCTGGTCGATGCTTGTCTTGAATCTAAAAGTACAAAATGTGCTTATTCTAAGATTATGATCTAGTTTAGTGTTGTTCACTTGAAGGACTTGCATGGTAGATATTGAATGCTTATTTTGTTGCGGATTGAATAATTATCACCCTTCCTCCTCTATCTCTCTAAAAATTAAAATGATTGTGATACGTGTATATATCTCTTATGTGAGTTTTCTTTTTGCAAGAGAAAGGTTGAAACTTCTTGAACCCTTTTGTGAGCCTTATGACACTTCTGTGTTTTTAGATAATAAAAGGGCTATGGGTTTGAAAGTTCATATTGGTTATTGGGAGAAAATTGTATGTTTACATAAAACAATTCTCCATCTATATTGTAGGAGTAACATAATTAAATTCTATCTTAACTAATGTGCATTAATGTGCGAATAGTTGTTTTGTGAAACTGTCTTGTGTGTAAAAGATGTATAAAAAGGGAGCATGTCATAGTGGCTAAGAAAGTGTGTTAATGTGTTCCATGAAAAATTGTTTTATGTGTTTCAGTATATTGATTCAATTGAGGACCTATTTTAACTATGCTCCATTCAACTTGCATTTGGATATATATAATTTCCTTATTATGATTAGAAAGTGAAAATGAAAAGCTTGTTTGATGTGCATGCATTAATATTTATTATTTAGTTGATAGCTCTTCATTTACCTTCTTATCCTATTTTTCTTTTCAATGATAGGTTGCAGATTATGATATGTGTTGTATTGAATTAAAATTAGTAAGTGTTTGCAAGGGGTCTTCTATTATCGAAAAGATTGTCTGACTTGATTTATTGTCTGGAAAACTTGAACATTCTGTTGCAACCATAATAATTGAAAATGTAATGTTAGGCCTATTGGCATTCTTAAAAAATGGTAGTGAAATGAAAACCATACAATTAAAATGATAGACTTATAGTGAGAAATTTTATAATGTTGTGTGATCTTGTTAAATCTTGTGCTCATGTATGAAATAGTTTGGTTATCAAACTCTCTTTCCCTTCTCTTTGCCTAGATTATAAGATTTTTAGAAATTCTACTAAAGGATGCATTGATTTAAATAGAATATTTATAAAACATGTGAAATTGTATTGTTGCATTTTGGCTTCATATTGAAAGATGAAAGTCTTTCACTTTGGAAAAGAAATTTGCATAGTTAGTAATGTGGTTATGAATGCTTAATGGAATTAGAGAAAGATATAGGACTGATGTTATTTCCTTACATGTAATTTTGAATTGTTAAGAAGAATTTCAATACTTGTATCTAGAATAAATTTTATTTAGTTATTCATATGGGAAGCATAATTAAAACCTTCCTTGAGTAGATGATAGTGTACTGAAAAGTACTCCCCATAAATGTGATGACATGATGTGGGGTGATGTTGAGGTGCACACTGCCATGCCATGTGGATGTGTGACTAGGCCGCACCACATGATGAGGTACTGCGATAGCTAGATGATTGTTCCTTCCTTCCTCATTGGTGGCTAGATGCTAATCACATAGTGATGTTATATGCAATTATGATATTTTTATTTATTTCCTTGTGGGCCAGCAATTTATTTTATTTTGACCTTGAAGGTTTAGCCATGATCTTGTGATCTTTTGCTTACTTGATTTGGTGTTGCAATTCCAGATTATTTTCTTTCCTTACTGTTGGAATTGATGATTATTATCTTTATTCTACTATAATTTGGTGGTTAAAATGGTTTATCCTTATTGTTTTCGTATGCTTGTCTTGTCTTTAAATGTGAATTCCTCTCCAAGAACATAGGAGACAGTCTTGGTTGAGTGTATAGGATGAAGTAGATGTAGGGAACCTTGAGAATGGGGGTATGTGAGGCTGTGAAATAGCTAGGATCCACTACCTACCTATGTGTGGTGAATATCTTTTGGAGGCTAACCATGTTACACAACAAGGGATGTTCACGAGGGTCTTGTATGGAAGGTACCACCGCTATGGTGTGCCCTAACACCATCAAGCCCTTGAGTGAGATATTGGATATTTATGATCATGTTATCTATTCTAAGATCAGGCATAGAGATGTTGATTATGCATAATATCTATGACGGAGCATTAGACATGCTCACATGTGGCCCTTTGAGTTGTGCATTCCACTTATGTGGATGGTTATTATGTGTAATCATGGAGTAAATTGTGTTATCTTGTCACTATGTTATGGGACATAGTCACTGGAAAGGTTTTTATATGTTGGCAAGTGAAAACAATTGTGCTCTACATGTTGCTCTTATTTCATGAAAGCTAAGTTGGTTGTAGAATTTAAAGTTTGAAGCTAGTTCTATGCGATAAAGTTTTATGAAAAAGGTGGATTGGTAAAGAAAATTGATCATGGTGGTGTTGGCATTATGTGAACTGGTATGAGGACATAATGATATTGTATGTTGTCATTGATGTCAATATGTGATATGATGTGAACCGGCATATGTGATATGTGAGAAGAGAGAACCGACATATGTGTGAACCAACATATATGCCAAAGTGAAGCGGTATATTTATTCAAGGTGAACCGGCATGTCAAGGTGAACCAACATGTAGTTATGGGAACCGACACATGGAAGCATTGTATGACTACCGATTGGTAGGTAGTTTCCACTTCAGGATTTCTGGTTGAAGTACCTCAAGCCTATGTGACTCAATCAGTGATCTTTGTGTGATGAGTTAGCAGTATAACGGAGAATAGATCATGTTGCCACGTAAGCCCTGTGCACGTGAAGGATCTTGCATGAAGAAGACTATCCCTATCCACCTTGAGAATGTGTGAAGTTTGTCAAATGGTGATAACGTGTGATGGGTTATCAGCCGCCATGAAATCGGTGGATAATGGATGATGGAGAATGTCTTGAGATCGATTCAAGATTGTTGTATTTAATGCAGTATGATTCAATGGTTAGGATTGAACCATTTGAATTGCTTAACCTAATAGGTTTAGGGTTTAGGGTTTTTGCTACCGACCTGTCTGTTTCCTATAAGGTCGATGTTGTGTTTCTTTCTAAAGTTGTTGGCAAAAGTTGTATGTGTGTATCCAAGGGAAGTGATACGTGATTCTTGCTAGACCAAAGGAGAGAAGAGATACCTACAAAGTGAATGTGTAGAAGGTGAAGAGGAGCCAAAATGGATCTGCATTAGCATTGAGTGTTGTTACCAAATCATTGTAATTCCTATTGATCTTTAACCACTTCAACAGTTGTGAAATCCCTTAACAGGGTAGCCTTAACCAACTTGATACAAATCCTTTAACAGGGTAACTCGAAGTTATTGAGTTCTGCGAAGCTATAGAGCTCTGGAGATCCTTTAGCTATTGAGTTCTTGAAATCCTCTAACAAGGTAACCCTAACCAGGTTTAACCCTTAACCAGGTATTATAGCCATCCCTTAACCGGGTGATCCCTAACAGGCTCGGTTCCTAGCAGAACCTATTGTAATGTCTTTAACCGGACAAGTCTCCTAATAGAGAGGACTTCTAAAGAGTTCAAAAAGCAACTTGTGGGTATTCATCCCCACCGTGGTTTTTCCCAGTTGGGTTTCCACGTGAAAAAAAATGTGTGTCATGTGTGATGCTTTTATCTTGTGATTCTTTGTTATTACCTGTTAAGCATATGATGGTTCTATGTTTTATGCCTGTCTATAAAACATATTGAACTAACTATTGTGAAGATCTGATGATAGTTTACCTATTCATGCATGAGGGTGTAATGGTACTATAGTATTGGGCTAAGAGGAAGGCTAATTGACTAACTGGTTTATGATTGTTTTAGTTGTTCTGGGTCTTACCGGTTGCACTCTGTTTCAACCAATGTCACTGCTTGCCAGTCATTTGGAGTATTTGTTGTCAAACTAGTTTTGGACTGTATTTTGTCTGTATTGATTCACCCCCTCCCTCTCAGTACCGGTTTGGTACTATTCATTCATCATTGATTTATCAGATGGCATGTTTTCTTGTCATATTGGTAGATGAGTATGGTAATTGTTGTTTACCCCTTTTTTTTAATGCTTTAATTTGGTGTGTCAAAATGAAGAAATTTTTTGTTTCTCTGCTATGATTATAGACAATTCCCAGAATAATATAAGAAATGTATAGATTTAGATGTATCTCGCCAATGGATAATGACATTCGTAGAGGATTTACCAATAATGTTTCAATTATTTGTGAAAAGACTCATATGTGCAAATTGATATTTGTTAAATGAGTTTCAGGGCTAATGCATGTTGCATGTTTTCCATCTAGCCTTACAACTTCTGGGAGTAAGTCGGAGCCTAGGGGGGGAGGATGTAGTGCCCCTACCCTAGTCAGCTTTGTAAAACCAGTTTGACCTTGGTTGACTTTTTTATGTGGCATTATTGGGTGGTTGATTTACCATTATGTAATGTTGTAGTCAGATATTATGATTATTGTGCATACCTGTTAATGTGCTTTCACATCGATTATTATGTAAGTTTAATTGTTCTCCTAATTCTTGTTATTTTCAAGATAACACTTTCATTAAATATATATATATATATGCTTGTGTGACTCATGGTTGCAAGAGATTGCAGGTATAGTACTGCCTAGGTGTGAGGTTCTTCTTCACTTGGATTCGCAGGTTTGAGTGTACCTCTTTGGTCCTTAGATTTTGGGTTAGGTGGTCATAAAAGCCTCATTTTACCCTAGTCATGCTCAAGTGAGCATTTCTAGTCGTCCGATGGTTTCCCTTTTTGTTTGGACTTGCGGGTCTTGTATCTAGTTGGCTTTCTTGGGTTGCGTGCTTTACGTGTGCTAAAATTGAGTATTTAATCCTAAATATTTAATTTGATTTAATGTGTGTTTACGCATTGTAATTAAAGAACTAAATTAAATAGGTTTCTTTTATGTGATTAATCATTAATAAAAAAGATCACTCTATTCATTTTTGTAGCAAGTTCAATTTAATGGTTAATTTTAAATAATGAATTTATTCAGTTTATGCATTTTGAAAGGAAAGATTTAAATTTATTCGAAATAGAAATAATTTAATCTCTTTGGCATTTTGGAATAGAAAGGTTTATTTCAACTATTTAAGAAAATCAATTTTAAACACAAAAGCAAGTTTAATATTTATATTTGATATAGTTTGAAAGAATGATTTTTCAGATTTTATTTTAAATGAAAAAGATTTTTTAATCCAAAAATAAATATTAGGTCAAACATTCCTCCATTTAACCTAGGTTTGAAAATATTTTTGGGGGATTATTTTTGGAGAGAATTTTTGAAAACATTTTTGGGGAAGGATTTTTAGAGGAGATTTGGGCATTTTGGGAAGGACGGATTTTTTAAGCTGCAGGTTGGGCTCTTCATTAGATCTTGCCAAGAATGAGAAATGAGGTAGGATTCTGGTGCATCTCTTTGATTTCTTGTTTTATTGAGTTTGTTTTTCTAAACAAAATTTTGGGGAATGGTTGTTCATCAGGAAATCTTGCTTAAAATCTCTAATGGGTGTTCTCTGATTTAAGTTTATATATGGGAATTTTTTTTTGGTATTTGGCAGTTTGGTGGAATCATTCTATGAGAAATGATCTTCTTTATGCCCAAATGTGATATCTGGCTAAGGAAATTGACTATTTTAGTTCTGGTTATTCTGGGAATTTTAATTATTTGATAACCATGGCCATTCTGGAAATTTGTTGGAAGTCTCTGTTTGAAACTGTAAATAATAAACAAGCTAGGTTTCTTCTTTTATTTGAAATGTTCTTATTAAATATAAAAAAAGGGGAAAATATGAAATTTATTTGGACGTTTAGGGTTTGGAGGGTGGAGGAGTCGAGGCTCAACTTGCGGCCCTCTCCCTTCCCCTCCTCCTCGCGGGTTCACAGCTTTGCCTGCAACAGCAGAGGGGCTATGACCACAAAGTGGGCATAGGGACCTATGATCATAGTGTGGCCGCAGGCACCTGCGACCACAGTGTGGCCACAGAAGCCTGCATCCACAAAGTGGCCGTAGGGACCTACAACAAAAATGTGGTCGTAGAAGCCTACGTCCATAAAGTGGCTACAGAGACCTGAGACCACAGTGCGGTCATACAAGCCTGTGTCCACATTGTGGCCGCAGGGGCTACAGAATGGGCTTCCACCACTCCCGTGATGGGAGGTGGGCCCCGTAGTTGATGTTTTCTTTTTATTTTATTTTATTAAAATATAAATAAATTTATTGTGGTATAAATTTTGGTTAATTATAAATTTTTAATATTTTTTTTTTATTTAAAATTTTTTTATACTATATTTTTTATATTTAATTATTAATTAAGTATATATTTTATTAATTAAGGATTAATATATATATATATATATTAATTAATAATTAATTTGTAAATTTAATATTAATTATTAATTAGTATATATTTTATTAATTGTGGATTAATACATATATATTAATTAATATTAAATTTGTATTTTGTTATATACATGCAAGGAAATATCATTAGATTTGGAAAATGATCATCAATTTAATTTCCTTTAAAATGTATGTTTCCATTTTTGGAAAGTATATATCTGTGTTGCAAAAGATGAAACTAGTTTATTGTTTTCGAACAAGTACGAGAATGATGTTTTATTTTGAAGAATAAATATCATATCTTAGTTGATTAATAAACGTTTGATTTTTATCATCATGTATTCCGCATATATATTATAATTATTATCAGGTGACTTTGGTTCGAAAAATCCTGATGAAGTATTTAAATTATTGTATGATGCAATTGAAATTTAGTGAGTTAGTAAACCATGAACGATTGTACCTAGATAAGGTAGACTAACCACAATCAAACTTAGATCCTTTACAAAACTAGGTCACTTGTTACGTGTAAACAATAGGAAAGAAGAATGTGTTTTCCAATCTATGCCTATGCATGTTTAATTTTCCATACTCACATTTTCTTAAGAAATGGTGAGTCCTTGATGGTGAATGTTGAATATTGTCGCATATTGATTTGGGTACCTATTTATGCCCTTGATCTCGAGTATTTACTCTTTTCATGTGTTGGTGTTGTATCCGGTCATGTCCTGTTATTTTTGCCCTTGTGAGAACCTGATATCTATGTTAGACCATGTGTTGCTTATGATGGGTTGCGAAGAAGTAGTTTCGCGGGTGCACCAGTTGATTTTTGTAATTGTTTCTTATTATGTCAATTGGATCTTTTTCCTAAGTCAGGGATCATTCTTGTATTTATTGACCGATGTGGTCGAATGTATTATTGGTTTAAGTATGCCTTGATGGAAGGATGTAAATGATGTGAACCTTATTTATTCTTCACCCTATTATTTTATTAGAGGGGTCTTGCAGTTGAGCAGACCCGGAGTTGTAGCCCACTAGGGGTGAACTCTGATATCATTTTGGTGTTATGTGGTATTTATGTTATTTTGTTTCCTCTCTAATTTAGCATGTATGGATGGTATTATGTTAAAATGTGTAATATGAATTAGATGAAGTTAATCGTAAATGTGTGTATGTAGCCATCTTATTAATGCTGTAATTTCGATCACGAAGAATGTAAATTCAAATAATTGGAATGTATTCATTTGTTGATAATGCAATTAAAGTATGCTTGGAAAGCATTCAATAGTTTATAATAAAATTAAAGTTTGTAATAAAATTAGATGCATAACTTATGTTTTAATGAAAGTTTGGGTGAAATCTATGGTTAAAATTTTAATGAATGAACTTATCATGTTATCTATGTCTTTAACCTTAATGGATGAACTTATCATGTTATCTATATCTTTAACCTTAATGGGTGAACTCATCATGTTATCTATATTTTAAACCCTAATGGATGAGCTCATCATGTTATCTATATTTTAAACCTTAATTGGTGAAATCATCATGTTATTTATAATTTTAATTTATCGAATGAATTATATCATTGTTTAAAGTAATAACTTGAAATTAAGTTAATCAACTTAATTGGGTTAATTAGCGTGGGTTGAGATAAGTGTTGAATCAAGTACTCACTCTATTCTTGAGTTCTAGTCTTATCCCTTCCGAGTTTCCTGGTGGGGCATTACATTTGGTATCAGAGCCCAAGTTGCAAACACTGGTATCTTTGGTGTCACTTGTGCACTTATTTTGTGTGAGGTGTATCAACCTTATGTTGTATGCTTGTCCTCCTTTTTGTATGCGTGTGATTGAGGCATAGGATCTTGAAGATATTAAGGACTTGTGTTCTGTTCTTTTTCTTTTTCTTTTAAGAAGACCTTAATAGTGGATAACGTGTGTGTTCACACCTTGTTTTCACCTTCTTGATGTTGGTGCTTTTGAGTGATTATATGTGCTCATTTACTTATTGATATCTTGGTCTATGATTACTCTTATTCTGAAAGAGAGACGTATGTACCTTCCTTATTGATTGTTGTACTCTTTTGACTAATCCATTGGGTTGGTTGGTGCTTGTCTTGAATCTGAAAGTATGAAATGTGCTTGTTCTAAGATTATGATCTAGCTTAATGTTGTTCTCTTGAAGGACTTGCATGGTAGATATTGAATGCTTATTTTGTAGCAAATTGAATGATTATCACCCTTCTTCTATTAGGAATCCCATAGATACTGAGAGGGGGGGTGAATCAGTATCTGAACGGTAATTAGAATTTCACAACTCAAAACATGCAGAACATATTATAATAGTGTACCAGTATGTAATGCCCCTACCCTAGTCGGACTTGTAAAACCCATTTGACCTTGGTTGACTTCCTATGTGGCATTCTTGAATAGTAGGTTAACCATGATGCAATGTGTAGTTTAGATAATATCAATAATCATGCATACCTATTATTGTGCTCTGACATCGATTCTTGTGTAGATGTAATTGTTTCCTAACTCTTGTGATAAATCTTGAGCTAACACCTTCATTGAATATGTATATGTATATGTATGCTTGCATGATTCATGGGTGCAGGAGATTGTAGGTACAACACCACCTAGGGTGAGGTTCATCTCCTTTGGGATTTGCAGGTTTGAGTAAACCTCCTCCATCCCCAGAATTCGGATTTGGGGGTCATAAAACTCTCGTCTTGCCTTACCCATGGTCAGGTGAGCATTGTGTGTGGTTAGTGGGGTTTTCTTTTCATTGGGTTGCGTGTCATGTGATTTGGTGGACTTCCTCAATTTGCATGCCTTGTACGGGTAAGTGGAGTTTGTTATCCTAAGTATTTAATTCAATTTAATGAAAAAATGTACGCATTAGTAATTTAGAAATTAAAAATAGGTAGCTTCTTTTATATGATAATCGTTAATTTAAAGAGATCGCTTTAATTATTATTGTAGCAAGCTTAAAGTATTTAACTTGGATTAATGTGCTCATTTATGCATTTGTAGTTGAGAAAATTAGAATAAATAGATCTCTTTCATGAGATTAGTCATTTATTAAAAAGGTCGCTTTATTATGTTATAGCGAGTTAGTTTAATAGTTAATTTTAATAATAATGAATTTAATGAGATATGCGTTTTAGAAAGGAAGGATTTAAAGTCATTTGGGAAATAGAAATAAATTTATCATTTTCGCATTTTGGAATAGAAAGGGTAAATTTTATTATTTAAAAGAAATTATCATTTTCTTTACTTGTAAAGTTGATATAGCATAAAGGATTGATTTTTGGAAATTTAAATTAATTTAAATACCTTACCCTTGTTAAATGGTTCAAAATATAAATGTTGGCTAAAGTAATATGGAGAAATTAAAATTAGAATTAAATAAGAAATAGAGGCATTTTAATTTTAATTAGAAAAGTGATAAGATGTATTGAATAGTGGAAAGGAATGATTTTCCATTCTCATTCTCTTTTATTTTAAAAATAAAAATGCCTAAATTCGAAATTGAAAATTAGGTCAAAAAGTGAGGTTTCTCATTTAACCTAGTTTTTGAAATATTTTTGGGGGTTCTTTCCTTGGGTCATCTTTTTGCAAAAAAAAAAAAATGGAGATGGGAAAAATTTTGGAAAAAGGGAGATTTGCTTTGAGTTGCAGGTGGAGCTCTTCATCAAAACTCTTCCCGGAATGCATTTGGAGGTAGGATTCCAATCTACCATTTTATTTATTTGTTGGATCAAAAAAATTGGTGTTTGAATGTTCTCCATGAAATGCTGGAAAAAGAAATGATAATGCCCATGAATGTTATTAAGATTTAGTTTTAGTTTTGAAAGCTTGGTTGTTCTTGGATTCAAGATTTGTCATGGCCTCTTGGACATTTTGAAAGGAGAAAATCTTCCCCATTCTTTGCTTAAACATTCTGGAAAAAGGAAAAAATAAAATAAAATAAGAATGGCTGTGACTGTGATAAATGGTCAACGGTTTTTTTAATGCTATTTTAGTTATTTTATTATGTGATGTTAAAAAATAAATAAAATTTGCTTAATTCGAAACTAGACTATAAAAAAAAAAAAATACATATTCAAAAAAAAGAGAAAATAAAAAAAATAAAAATTTAGGGTTTTGGGGGGGGAGCCGAAGCTCAACCCACCCCTCGCCTGCTGCACTGTTGTAGCCGCAGTCTACCTACGACCACAATGTGGGTCGCAGGGACCTGCGTCCACAACGTGGGCCATAGGGATCCCCGCATCCACACTGTGGGCCGCAGGGAGACCTGCGACCATGGTGTGGCTCGCGGGACCTGCGTCCACGCTGTGGGCCGCAGGGAACCTGCAACCACAATGTGGTTTCGCAGGACCTGCATCCACACTGTGGGCCGCAGGGACTTGCGTGTGGGTTCCACCCACTCCCGAGATGGGAGGTGGGGCCCATAGGTAGGGTTCCAAAATAAAAGAAGAAAATTGTTTTATGTTTTTTTAATATATTTTTTTTTAAAAACAAAAAATATATATATTATAATATTAGCACTTATAAAATAAAAAGAAGAAAAAAAGGGAAGAATGCCATGGGGCATAAATAAATTAAAAAAAAGGAGTTTATAATAAATTTGTAGAAGATCTATGTTATATAAATTTAGATTTTAGTTGCTAATATATATATATATATTAAATAATGGAGATTTCATACTTCTTTTCAATTTGTAGATTAATTATAATTTATTCATCTTGGATTATTAAATTTATATTAACGAACGTTTAAATTTGGCACCCATTTCTAATAGGAAAGGTAATCTTTGGTAAAGAGATCCAATAATGTCTTTATTTGAAGACCTTTGGAATATAACACTATTGTTAACGCTATGAAATATATTTTAATAAGATGTTGTTTTTTTTCCTTGAAATAAGTATTGTCTTTTGATTTGATTAATTAAGATCTTTCGGAAATTTTAGAAATGAAAACTAAAGTATAGGAGAGTATGAAAATATGAATCTAAATTATCTTCGTATATTTTGTTATTACTTCTTCGATATGCTAGTAGAATGAATGGAAGTTTGGTAACGTATCGATTTGGAAAGTTTGTAAGTTTAAGTTCTGTATTTTCTTTGCTAAAGTGATGGCAAACCTTGATGTATTTGTTTGGAACGTGTTGTTGAAAATGGGGCACCTATTAAGTCTTAGGTCTCTAAATAGAGTACTGTTGGGCAATGAACCTTGTACTTCCTTTTTAGCATGCTCAGTTGGTTATGCCTCTATGTGGAAATCAATTAGGATTTGTGGATCAAAGTGGTCTTTTGTATATTGGTTGTATTCGCCTAAGTGGCAAAAATGTAAAAGACATATTATTTATGTATTCCTAACTATATTAAATGCCAGAGGGGTCTTGCAGTTGAGCAGACCCAGAGATGTAGCCCTTTAGGGGTGAACTCCGAGATCATATCTATGTTATGCGATGTTTTAGCTTCCCTTGTTTCATGCTTTAAGTTATCATGTATGGCTGTTAACTTGTAAAAGTGTATGATGGGAAATTAACGAATTTAAATCAAAGTGCATAAAATTATTCATCTTGATAAATGTAGTAATCAGGTTCATAAAAGATTGTAATTAAGATTATGGAAAAGTATTTTGATAATGCTAATTAAAAGTAGTAATAGTGGAAAGAATCTTGCTAGGTTACCATCATTGGATTAACTTGTTATTAAGTATGTTAATTGAACGAATGTGAATGGGAAACAAAGTTAGAATTAATGTTGTAATTTCTAAGTTGAAAAACTAAAGGATGAACACCATATAGATATTTACTTTTTATCTTCTTAAATGAGTATCGCCATGTTAATCCTACTTCACTATATTTGATGAATTTTGATTGGTTATTTCATATTTTAATCTTAACAAATAATCTTATCAGGTTAATTTTATAAATGGATGAACTCAACTAGCCTTCCATAATTATAACCCAAATAAATGAATTTCTTTATGATTGTTAAAATTGAACTGAAAAGGGAAAGAACTTGTATAGTTGTTATATCTTAATCTTAGTAAATGTATATTTTCTTATTAACTTTATTTAACTAAAAGGAGTGACATGCAATAAGATAGTGATATTCTAATCCTAATGGAAGAATGTCACTATGAACTTATATTTTAATCCTGCAATAATGAATATCATCTTGCTAACTGTAATTTAATTTAAAGAATGAACTCTATGGCTACTTGCATTCTATCCCCCATAAGAGAATTACGACTCCTTAGTACGGTTATGCTTAAACTTTAATGAGGGAACCTCACTCTATTAATTGTAGTTTAATCATTAATGAATGAATCTCATCTTATTAGTCATACTCTTAATATTTAAGAAAGATATCAAATGTGGGTGGTTATCTTAAAACCAAATGAATGAACTTCGTAGATTAATCACATTAAACCTTAATGAAGGCCTCTTAAATAATTTAGGTGTTAATGTGCATTGAGTAGATAACCTCACGACGGTCTCCTAACCACCCAAAGTAAATGAATGCTTCCTAACAATTGCTAAGACATCAATTCATTGAATGTACATAGGACCATGTCGTATGCATTATCTCACAATTAAGTCATCCAGTTTATTGGGTCAATTGACGCAAGTTGACCTAGGTGTAAGGTGATGTAATCACGTTGGGAAACTCCTTAGGATCATTTAGCCTTCCGCTGTACTATCTAAGTTTTTTGTTAACTCTAAATTATCTTAATGTTGTGTCTAATTATTAACCCTCTTAATATTACTTTAAAAATAAAAATAAAAAAAATTCACACTCTATTTGAGTGTTTTTAACTTAAACCCTTAGGGGTTTCCTAGCGGGGCATTACACGGTATGCAAGAAATAATGTAATAAACAGAATTAAAAACATCCACATGTAAAGTACACCATGACACAAGGATTTAACAAGGAAACCCAATGTGGAAAAAAACCTCAGTGGGATTTGTGACCCACAATATCCACTTACTGGCCAATAGGAGAATATTACTTACAAGAGGGGCCTGCACATGCAGGAAGGCCAATTGTCTAGAGCTCACTGCTCAATGGGAAGTCTCATTGACTTACAATGTGGATTATACAAATCCAATATCTTGTACTGCTTTACAATAGCATCTGTAATGCCTGATCTAGTACCAGTTTCTGCTCTGTTCTTTACATAAAACCTTTAACCTATACTTTGCATAATAGGTTTGCCTAATATCTTCTTTTTCTTCGCTTTCATTACTTACAAAATGTCTACAATGATCTCTCTTATATATAAGAGTTATTTTACAACTTGCCAAGTTAGCTTACAAAGTTTTTACAATAATAAACAAAATATAATATAACAAAAATCCTATCGGCCTCTATGCCAGTATGCTTCCTTTCTCTGTGCCGGTGCTAGTGGTCTGAGTGCTGGTGTAGAGTGTAATCTGTTGATGCTGGTGAAATATCTTGCCTATGTAATTCCTTGTTGGTGTAATGCTTTGCTGGTGTCATAGGATTGTAAGGTTGCCATCAATGACAAAACATTCAATCACATACAATGTCTCATTGGAGTGTGCATATGCCAACAATCTCCCCCTTTCGCATTGATGGCAACACTCATGAGAAATTTCAAAAGTGTATCCAAAATTGTTAAGTCCAAAAAATGTTACCAAAAATGTGTGCTCCCCCTGAGCATATGATTCATGTGATATTGAATTTTCTCATACCACTACTCCCCCTTTGGCATCAATGACAAAGGTTGTCAAGATGTCAGTAAAGTTTATAGTTTCAACCTTGTAATTGGGTAGTTACAATTTTAAATAGATCCGCCAAAATCAAGTTTATAATCTCCATAAACTTTTTACTGTCTCTTATTGTTGTCTCTATTCTTTTAACTATACCGGTGAGGTGCTGGTGTCTAGTATAGAATACTGACCAGTTGGCTTCAGCAATTAAATCATCAATTTCTTTAGGTGAGTTCACTGGGTACATAGCAAGTAGCTTTTCTATCTTGATTTTCTTGTCAAGTTCTATTACTGCTTGTCTCCTTGCTTCTAGTCTTTGGAATGGTTCATCTAGTACTTCATCTACAACTTCCATCAAAAATTTCTTATGCATGTCCATATGCAATATAACACTATTTTCTACTTGTTCTTTTTCATCTGCAGTCAGAATGTCATACAATTTCTTTATATTCTTCAGTTTCCCTTCCTTTGTAATTTCATTCACTAGTATGTCAAGAGGAGCCATGTTTTGTTTTGTTCTCTTCTTCTTTTTTGGGTGTCAATTTCTTCTTTGGTGTAGTCTTTTTAACCAGAGATCTCACTGCTTGTTGTTTCTATCTTGTCCTCCTAGGTGAGGGTGTGGTTTCCAATGAGGGATCTCTTTTCCTTACAACTCTTTTGAAAGTTGTAGGCATGTCACTTTCCAAAGAAGTGCCTACCGGTGATAGATGAGTCTCAGGCTGTAGAGTTCCTAGCTCATCCTTAGTGATACCAGTTTGCTTTAGCACATCTTCTTTAATAGCCTTTGCTTGTCTAGAGACTCTTCTCACAACTGCCTCAACCTTTTTCACTCTCTTCTTAGATTGTATTTATTTTTCTATAGTCTCAGCACTACCAAATACTTCTTCCTTTGGTTCGTTTGGTGCTTCCAGAAGTGCTTTAGCATAAGTCTCAATTATATGATCATCTGTCTCATAGCCCATCTCTGTTACCCATATTGTTCTTGGGATGACTGCTTCCATCCAGCTTTCATCCTTTTTTATTACAAAACATATTCCATCCTTGTACTTGTCAACAATATTTTGTGATAATCTGATTCTCTTCTTCATTTTGGCCTTAAGTGCCTGAAAGTAATCATGGATGTTGTTTTCCTTATCTTCTCCCATATTGTTGAATAGTTCTATTAGTTGTTTACCTACTAGTATATCAAATCCAAGTTCTTTGTAGCCTATACTAGGAACTTGTTTGGTTATATGTAGCATCAAACATACTAGCAGATTTCCAAACCTAAAAGTTCCTTTCTTATCCTTCTTAATCTTGCCTAGGTTGTCAATTAACTCATCCTTCAACCACTCACATATATCAACCTTTACATTATCTATGATCATGTCATAAGCACTCTTAATGCATAAACTTGAAACTAAATTGATTCTATTTGCATAAGTTGCCTTATACCCTAATATCATCCTGATAGACCTTACATTGATGTCGGTTACATCACTGACTCTTAAGGACCTTTTATCAGATGTAGCACTAGTTAGCTTAGTAACTAGGTCATTTGAGACCTTCTTGGTTTTATCTGGCCTTGTACCAGTGGTCGGTAACCCTGTGACAACTTTCACAGCCTCCTTGGTGATTTTGTGAATTGCATCTAACCAGAAAAATTCACCATGAACCCTGCTTAAGACTATCCTAATCACATCCTTGGGAAATTCAGGAATGCAGAGGATTTTAGTAAATCCTAGGGTTTCAATGATTTTATGTTCCAGTTTCACATTTCTGAAATTGTCACATATGACAGTTTTATATATAGTTTTGATCTCTTCATCTCCCAATTCCTCTATGTTGCAGTGAATGTAAATTCTGGGGTCTTCAGCATAAACAACTCCTTTTGGTATTTGTGAGAAAGCACCTATATTGTCATCTTTCTTTGCTACTTTGGGAACTAGTTGAAATACAAGCCTAGGGAATTTTATGACCTTGACTACAGTAGTGTTTGCTATATATTCAAGTGCAGAGGTGGATGCCATGATGATAAATACCTTTATTCTGTCTTAGATGGATTGATTGCTTGAAGTGCTTTGCCTCTTTGCTTGAAATTCCTTAGCTCTGCAAATTTCATGCTCTATGAATGTTTGAAATCACAGTGAAATGAAATGAAGCCAGAACCACAAATTTATAGTGTTAATTTACCATCTACCACATTTAATGCATGCCGGTTAAGTATTCACTTAACATTGTCTACCGGTAATGAATTAATTTCCAACTTCTCATCTCTAACCAAGGGAATAATAGAACATGTGTCATTAGATTGCCAAACCCTTAAGGAAACATTCTTCAATTTGATGAAGAACTTCCTACTGGTGGAGCATCACTCTGTCTTGCCAGTGAAGCATCACTCTGTCCTACCGGTGAAGCATTGATTGGTTCTACCGGTGGAGGAGTATTCGCAACATTTAGATCATCTTTTCTAATCCATTGTTTTGAGAATTCTTGCTTAACCTCTTCAACTTTTTCTTTACCTTTCAAGCTAGAACTTTTGTTGTCTATCGGTGATCCTTTACATCTACAAAATTTTGCAATATGCCCAATCTTGTTACATGCATAACAAGTCACATTATTCTTCTGAATAGCTTTCCCATAACCTATGCCGGTTTGTGTTCTGCATTGATTAGATAAATGTCCAAATATTCCAAAAACATAACATCTCACATTCATTCTGCAATTTTCAGAATTGTGACCAACTTTGTTGCATTTTGAACATTGACTGGTGGGTGTGTTGATATTCTGATAATTCCTAAATCTACATTCATCTTCTCTATGACCATACTTATTATAGTTAAAGCATTTTCCATTGAATTTATAAGCATTAGGTTACCTTACCGGTTTGTTGTGATCCTATGTGTTTGCAGTACCAGAGCTTTCACCAACTTCAAAGCCAATTCCAGAAGTGTCACTTTTAGGTTTTTGATTCTTCATCAAGTTACCAAGTTCCTCTGAGCTTTTCTTGAATTTTCCTTTATGTTGATTTGCAGTTTCTAGTTCTCTTTCTAAGACTTCTTTCTGCCTCATTAGTTCATTGGAGTCATTCTGAGTGTGCATTAGATCTATCTTTAATTAATCATTTTCATAGCTAAGCCTTGTGTTCTCATTTGCTGCATCACTTAGTCTTCTGGTTAATTCTTCTTCATTCTTCTTCCTATCTTCAATCTCTTTACAAAATCTCATAGTCATATCCTGCATCTCATTCTTTGTAGTTATGTTCTCTAGTTTCAGCTTACTTAACATATCATTAAGTGATTCATTTTCATCATTCTCATTTTGCATTTTTTCACAAAGATGTCTTCTCTTATTTCTAGCAATAGTAAGATTCTCTTGAAGTGCCTAAATGATATCCTGAGCTGCCTTTAGATCATCTTCTAGTTTGATATTTTTTAATTTTTTTGTATCATAGTCTGAGAGAGCTCCTTCAAGTTGCTTCATCAGATTTTCCATATTTATCGGTGTCAAGATCTTCCTCAAGTTGTTAGGCTTCTGAAAATAGAGGACTAGGCTCTGATACCAATTGTTAAGAATCTCACAGATACTGAGAGGCGGGGGGGGGGGGGGGGTGAATCAGTATCTGATTGGTAATTAGAATTTCTCAACTTAAAACATGCAAAATATATCATAACAGTGTACTGGTATGCAAGAAACAATGTAATAAATAGAATTAAAAATATCCACATGAAAAGCACACCATGACACAAGGATTTAACGAGGAAACCTGGTGTGGGAAAAACCTCAGTGGGATTTGTGACCCACAATATCCACTTACTAGCCAATAAGAGAATATTACTTACAAGAGGGGCCTGCACATGTAGGAAGGCCAATTGCCTAGAGCTCACTGCTCAATGGGAAGTCTCACTGACTTACAATGTGGATTATACAAATCCAATATCTTGTACTACTTTACAATAACATCTGTAATGCTTGATCTAGTACCGGTTTCTGCTCTGTTCTTTACATAAAACCTTTAACCTATATTTCGCATAATAGGTCTACCTAATATCTTCTTTTTCTTCGCTTCCATTACTTACAAAATGTCTACAATGATCTCTCTTATATATAAGAGTCATTTTACAACTTGCCAAGTCGGCTTACAAAGTTTTTACAATAATAAACAAAATATAATATAACAAAAATCCTATTGGCCTCTGTGTCGATATGCTTCCTTTCTCTATGCCAGTGTTGGTGGTCTGAGTGTTGGTGTAGAGTGTGATATGTTGATGCCGGTGAACTATCTTGCCGATGTAATGCCTTGCCGGTGTAATGCTTTGCCAGTGTCATAGGATTGTAGGGTTGCCATCAATGACAAAACCTTCAATCACATACAATGTCTCATTGGAGTGTGCATATGCCAACATCCTCCTCTTTCTCTCTAGAAATTAAAATGTTTGTGATACGTGTATATATCTCTTATGTGAGTTATCTTTTTGCAAGAGAAAGGTTGAAACTTCTTGAACCCTTATGTGAGCCTTATGACACTTCTGTGTTTACATAAAAGAATTCTCCATGTGTATTGTAGGAGTAACATAATTAAATTCTATCTTAAGTAATGTGCATTAATGTGTGAATAGTTGTTATGTGAAACTGTCTTGTATGTAACAGATGTATAAAAAGGGAGGATGTTATAGTGGCTAAGAGAGTGTGTTAATGTGTTCCATGAAATATTGTTTTATGTGTTTTAGTATACCAATTCAATTGAGGACCTATTTTAACAATGCTCCATTGAACTTGCTTTTGGATAAATGTAATTGTCTTATTATGATTAGAAAGTGGAAATGAAAAGCTTGTTTGATGTGCATACATTAATATGTATTATTTAGTTGATAGCTCCTCATTTACCTTCTTATCATATTCTGATTTTCAATGATAGGCTGCAAATTATGATATATCTTGTATTGAATTAAAAGTAGCAAGTGTTCGCAAGGGGTCTTGTATGATCGAAAAGATTGTTTGACTTGATTTCTTGTCTGGAAAACTAGAACATTTAGTTACAACCATAATAATTGAAAATGTCATGTTAGGCCTATTGGAATTCTTCAAAAACGGTGGTGAAATGAAAACCGTGCAATTAAAATGATAGACTTATAGTGAGAAATTTTATAATGTTGTGTGATCTTGTTAAATCTTGTGCTTATGTATGAAATAGTTTGGTTATCAAACTCTCTTTCCCTTCTCTTTGCCTAGATTAAAAGATTTTTAGAAATTATACTAAAGGATGCATTGATTTAAATAGAATGTTTATAAAACATGTGAAATTGTATTGTTGCATTTTGGCTTCATATTGAAAGATGAAAGTCTTTTTGCTTTGGAAAAGAAATTTGCAAAGTTAGTAATGTGGTTATGAATGCTTAGTAAAATCAGAGAAGCATATAGGAATGATGTTATTTCCTTACATGTAATTTTGAATTGTTAAGAAGAATTTCAATACCTGTATCTAGAATAAATTTTATTCAGTTATTCATGTGGGAAGCATAATTAAAACCTTCCTTGAGTAGATTATAGTTTACTAAAAAGTACTGCTGGTAAATGTGGCTAAACTAGTACTCGTGCTTTCGTTGTGTATTGTAAGAAACCTGTGCTTGCTATATGTGCCCATGGGATGGTGAAATAATCAACCATGGAGAAAATGTTTACTTATGGGTATGGGAATACCATACTATTTATGTGTTGTTGCATGTTTATTACCTTACTGAGTTCCAACCCACGGGTTGTTGATAAGTCAGTATGTGAAGGGGTAGTATTAGAAGTCACCATTTCTTGAATAGTATGGATCGCCATATGAGTAATGTCAGTGCGAAGCGACTTTAGCTTCTCTATTTCAAGGAAATATATAGTTATATAATGAAACTGTATTAAAGGTGTACTCAATACTTTCCCTTTTGATGAACCAATTTATATGGTTTATGTGTGCTAGCCTATTTCTCTGAGCATATTGATGGTAGTTCTTCAGCATATTGATGGTGCATCTTGGAGGATCTTTTGCCTTGTCTTTGTGAAAGGTATGTTATTTCCACATGAGCTACCAATTGGCAAGCTTTGGTAGACATGTGGGTGGACCTTAGCCATGTATACCTCTGGCTTACGGTGAGTACCCTAAGAGGTACTTCCCTATGTGGGGTGTGACTTGCACGTGCCCTTTTTTGTGAGGTACATTGCCATGTGGGATACGTCCATTGCGTGCCTTATCCACTTGGAGTATTTCCATGCCATGTTGAGACACAATGCGGGATGTAGTAGACATTGCCATGTGGCCTACTGACTGGTTTAGGGTAGAGCCATGTCACATGACGATGTGATGCGGGGTGATGTCGAGGTGCACACTGCCATGCCATGTAGATGTGTGACTAGGCCGCACCACATGATGAGCTACTATGATAGCTAGACAATTGTTCCTCCCTTCCTCATTGGTGGCTAGACGCTAGTCACATAGTGATGTTATGTGCAATTGTGATATTTTTATTTATTTCCTTGTGGGCCAGTAATTTATTTTATTTTGACCTTGAAGGTTTAGCCACGATCTTGTGATCTTTTGCTTACTTGATTTAGTGTTTCAATTCTAGATTATTTTCTTGCCTTACCATTGGAATTGATGATTATTATTTTTATTCTTCTATACTTTGGTGGCTAAACTGGTTTATTCTTATTGTTTTTGTATGCTGGTCTTGTATTGAAATGTTAATTCCTCTCCAAGAATGTTGGAAATGGTCTTGGTTGAGTGTATACGAGGAAATAGAGGTAGGGAACCTTGAGGATGGGGGTATATGAGGTTGTAAAATAGCTAGGATCCACTACCTACCTATGTGTGGTGACTATCTCTTGGAGACTAACTAGCTTACACAACAAGGGATGTTCACAAGGGTCTTTTATGGAAGGTAGCACCGCTATAGTGTGCCCTAGCACCATTAAGACCTTGAGTGAGATGTTGGATATATATGATCATGTTATTCATTCTGAGATTAGGCATAGAGATGTTGATTATGCATATTATCTATGACCAAGCATTAGACATGCTCACATGTGGCCCTTTGAGTTGTGCATTTCCGTTATGTGGATGGTTATTATGTGTAATCATGGAGTAAATTGTGTTATCTTGTCACTATGTTATGGGACATAGTCATTGGAAAGGTTTTTATATGCTGGCAAGTGTAAACAATTGTGTTCTACATGTTGCTCTTATTTCATGAAAGCTAACTTGTTTGTAGAATTTAAAATTTGAAGCTAATTCAATGCGATAAAGTTTTATGAAAAAGGTCGATTGGTAAAGAAAATTGATCATGATGGCATGTTTTCTTGTCATATTGGTAGATGAGTATGATAATTGTTGTTTACCTCTTCTTTTTTATTCTTTAATTTGGTGTGCCGAAATGAAGAAATTTTTTGTTTCTCTACTATGATTATAGATAATTCCCAGAATAGTATAAGAAATGTATAGATTTAGATGTATCTCACTAATGGATAATGACATTCATAGAGGATTTAGCAATAATGTTTCAATTATTTGTGGAAAGATTCATATGTGAAAATTGATATTTGTTAAATGAGTTTCAGGGCTAATGCGTGCTGCATGTTTTCCATCTAGCCTTACAACTTCCAGGAGTAAGTCAGAGCCTAGGGGGGAGGATGTATTTCCCCTACCCTAGTCAGCTTTGTAAAACTGGTTTGACCTTGGTTGACATTTTTATGTGGCATTCTTAGGTGGTTGATTTACCATTATGTAATGTTGTAGTCAGATATTATGATTATTGTGCATACCTGTTAATGTGCTTTCGCATTGATTCTTATGTAACTTTAATTTTTCTCCTGATTCTTGTTATTTTTGAGCTAACACTTTCATTATATATATATATATATATATATATATATGCTTGTGTCTCATGGTTGCAAGAGATTGCATGTATAGTAGTGCCTAGGTGCGAGGTTCGTCTTCACCTAGATTCACAGGTTTGAGTGTACCTCTTTGGTCCTTAGAGTTTGGGTTAGGTGGTCATAAAAGCCTTATTTAATGCTAGTCGTGCTCAAGTGAGCATCGTCAGTCATTTGTTGGTTTACCTTTTTTTTTGGGCTTGCAGGTCGTGTATCTGGTTGGCTTTCTTGGGTTGCGTGCTTTGCATGTGTTAAAATTGAATGTTTAATCCTAAGTATTTAATTTGATTTAATTTGTGTTTACGCATTCTAATTAAGGAACTAAATTAAATAGGTTTCTTTTATGTGATTAATCATTAATTAAAAAGATCGCTCTATTCATGTTTGTAGCAAGTCCAATTTAATGGTTAATTTTAAATAATGAATTTGTTCAGTTTATGCAGTTTGAAAGGAAAGATTTAAATTTATTCAAAATAGAAACAATTTAATCTCTTTGGCATTTTGGAATAGAAAGGTTAATTTCAACTATTTAAGAAAATCAATTTTAATTACAAAAGCAAGTTTAATATATATATATTTGATATAGTTTGAAAGAATGATTTTTGTGATTTTATTTTAAATGAAAAATATTTTTAAATCCAAAAATAAATATTAGGTCAAACATTCCTCCATTTAACTTGGGTTTGAAAATATTTTTTGGGGATTATTTTTGGAGAGCATTTTTGAAAACATTTTTGGGGAAGGATTTTTGGAGGAGATTTGGGAATTTTGGGAAGGAAGGATTTCTTGAGCTACAGGTTGGGCTCTTCATCATATCTTGCCAAGAATGCGAAACGAGGTAGGATTCTGGTGTATCTCTTCGATTTCTTGTTTTATTGAGTTTGTTTTTCTAAAACCAAATATTGGGGAATGGTTGTTCATGATGAAATATTGCTTAAAATCTCCAATGGGTGTTCTTTGATTTAAGTTTATATATGGGAATACGTTTTGGGATTTGGGAGTTTGGTGGAATAGTTGTATGAGAAATGATCTTCGTTATGCCCAAATGTGATATCTGGTTGAGGAAATTTTGACTGTTTTAGTTCAGGTTATTCTGGAAATTTTAATTATTTGATAACCATGGCCATTCTGGAAATTTGTTGGAAGTCTCTATTTGAAACTGTAAATAATAACAAGCTAGGTTTCTTCTTTTTTTTGAAAATTTCTTATTAAATATATATAAAAAAGGGGAAAATATGAAATTTATTTGGGCATTTAGGGTTTGGAGGGTGGAGGAGCCGAGGCTCAACTCGTGCCCCCCTCCCTTCCCCTCCTCCCTGCGGGTTCGTAGCCTTGCCTACGACCACAGAGGGCCTGCGACCACAAAGTGGCCACAATGACCTGCGACCACAGTGTGGCCACAGGGGCTACGAAATGGGTTTCCACCACTCCCGTGATGGGAGGTGGGCCCTGCAATTGATGTTTTCTTTTTATTTATTTATTTTTTTAATTAAAATATAAATAAATGTATCGTGGTATAGATTTTGGTTAATTAAAACCTTTTAATATTTTTTTTATTTAAAAAGTTTTAATAGTATATTTTTTATTATTAATTATTAATTAAGTATATATTTTATTAATTATGGATTAATATATATATATATATATTAATTAATAATTAATTTGTAAATTTAATATTAATTATTAATTAGTATATATTTTATTAATTATGGATTAATACATATATTAATTAATATTAAATTTGTATTTTGTTATATACATGCAAGGACGTATCATTAGATTTGGAAAATGATCATCAATTTTATTTCCTTTAAAATGTATGTTTCCATTTTTGGAAAGTGTATATTTGTGTTGCAAAAGATGAAATTAGTTTATTGTTTTTGAACAAGTACGAGAATGATGCTTTATTTTGAAGAATAAATATCATATCTTAGTTGATTAATGAATGTTTGATTTTTATCATCGTGTATTCTGCATATATATTATAATTATTATCATGTGATTTTGGTTCGAAAACTCCCGATGAAGTATTTAAATTATTGTATGATGCAATTGAACTTTAGTGAGTTAGTAAACCATGAATGACTGTACTTAGATAAGGTAGACGAACCGCAATCAAACTTAGATCCTTTAGAAAACTAGGTCGATTGTTACGTGTAAACAATAGGAAAGAAGAATGTCTTTTCCAATCTATGCCTATGCATGTTTAATTTTCTACACTCGCATTTTCTTAAGAAATGGCAAGTCCTTGATGGTGAATGTTGAATATTGTCGCATGTTGATTTGGGTACCTGTTTATGCCCTTGATCTTGAGTATTTACTCTTTTCATGTGTTGGTGTTGTATCAGGTCATGTTTGTTGTTTTTGCCCTTGTGAGAACTTGATGTCTTTGTTAGACCATGGGTTTCTTATGATGGGTTGCAAAGACTTAGTTTCGCGGATGCACCCATTGATTTTTGTAATTGTTTCTTATTATGTCAGTTGGATCTTTTTCCTAAGTCAGGGATCATTCTTGTATTTATTGATCGATGTGGTCATATGTATTATTGGTTTAAGTACACCTTGATGGCAGGATGTAAATGATGTGAACCTTATGTATTCTTCACCCTATTATTTTATCAGAGGGATCTTGCAGTTGAGCAGACCCAAAGATGTAGCCCACTAGGGGTGAACTCCGATATCATTTCAGTGTTATGTGGTGTTTATGTTATTTTGTTTCCTATCTAATTTATCATGTATGGATGGCATTATGTTAAAATGTGTAATATAAATTAGATGAAGTTAATCGTAAATACATATATGTAGTCATCTTATTAATGTGGTAATTTGGATCACGAAGAATGTAAATTCAAATAATTGGAATGTATTCATTGGTTGATAATGCAATTAAAGTATGCTTGGAAATCATTCGATAGTTTATAATGAAATTAGATGCATGACTTATGTTTTAATGAAAGTTTGGGCAAAATGTATGGTTAAAATTTTAATGGATGAACTAATCATGTTATCTCTATCTTTAACCTTAATGAATGAACTTATCATGTTATCTATATCTTTAACCTCAATGGGTGAACTCATCATGTTATCTATATTTTAAACCATAATGGATGAACTCGTCATGTTATCTATATTTTTAACCTTAATGGGTGAAATCATCATGTTATCTATAATTTTAATTTACTAAATGAGTTAAATCCTTGTTTAAAGTAATAACTTGAAATTAAGTTAATCAACTTAATCGGGTTAATTAGCTTGGGTTGAGTTAAGTTTTGAATCAAGTACGCACGTTGGGAAACCCTTTAGGTGTTAGTTATGTCTTCCGCTATGTTATCTGATCTTATGAAAACTCATTGTATCATCATGTTGTGTTTTATAAACTCTTAAAAAAATAAAAAATATTTGCACTCTATTCTTGAATTTTAGCCTTATCCCTTTGGGGTTTCCTGGCGGGGCATTACGGTTATGAGCTTGTGAAATATGTCCCTTGTTATTTTGAGTCAATTCTCATAAATGTTGTCTAAGAATATGTTGAATTTCATCTTTCAATGCAAGTTTATCTAGATTTGTCCCTATTTTAGATTATTTCAAAACATCACAAGATGTGATTGGCGACTTTGAGATCTATGCACTAGTGTGCATTATTTGAGGAAGAACCAAATAATTTGCAGTAAAGATGAAGCAAATTTGATCTCTTATGATGAAGTACCCTGACAAGTTGAGGATGTAATCCATATGATGCCAAATAATGATAAGGAGGTGTTGCAGTGCTGGTTTTGGAATAATTTTGAAATATGAAGAATTTCCATCAATTTCAAAACATTTGTCCTTTGTAAAGATGTAGAAAATCTACAAAATAACCTAATGAAGATGTGAAGATAGCTTCAGATCTACCAATATTTCAAACCAGAGAGCTAATTTGTAGCCACTACAACATTTCCGGGTATTTTGGTTTTCATGAGTCAAATATATATTCATGAAAATCATGTGTATAAAATGTTTCCCTATTAAGTGAGTAAAGCACTAAGAAAGGGAATAGTAGTGGTTGTTTTACATACTTCTATGATACAATTTTCAGATTTTGTATTAAGTTGGATGAAGTATATTTTGAGCTATGCATTGTAATATTTTAGAATTGTGATAAGGGAAAGAAATAGGGAAATGAATGAGAATATGTATTATGTTCTTGTACTTCCTTATGAAATGTCAAATATAAATGTGCAAAGTATGCAACCTCTATCAAATCACAAAAAAACTTTCTCTGTGGAAAGATATAAGCCATTAAGCTTTAATGGTATCCAAGGTTTCCCAAACCCCATTCCTATTAAAGTTAGGGGACATCTACCAATATTCAATGGGAAAAGATCAGAATCAACACGTCAACATCTGCAAGAAGATGTCAGGAAGATGTCTTCATGAAGCTTTTTGTTTAATCTTCAAAGGAAAATGCTAGAGATTGGTTTTCTTATTTGTCAGCATGTTCTGTCTCTTCATGGGATGAACTAAAGGAAGCCTTCATGGAACAATTTGGTGAGAGAATTGGTCCAAGTTCAGTTATGAAAAGATTCATGGGTATTCAAAAGGAAGGGGATGAGCTACTTCTTGTTTTTAATCTTAGATTTGCTAGAACATTGGATGCCATTCCTAGCCATTATAAGTCAAATGATGCAGTGTGTTTGGTTGTTTACCTGGCTACATTTGATGAGGAAGCGAGTTATTTGTTGAGAGACAAGGATCCGAAAACCTTGCATCAAGCTTATAGGATAGCAATGGACATTGAAAACAACCTAAAATATGGAATCCCTAAGGGTTATTTATCTGCAAGGGTATTCTATCCCAAGACATTAGATATTGAAGAAAGGTATGAGCTAAAAGATGAAGATCAATGTCAATGCATCTACATCCTTGTTAATCACATTAACCCTATTATGACCAATGATTTGAATAAAAATGTGAGTGAAGAGAACTTGTCCTAAACAATGGTTATTCCTCGTGATATTGAAGAGAAGGTTGATGAGAAATTATATGACATAACTGATATAGAAATGGAGGTAATTTCAGTCACTGTACCATGTGATAGTATCATTAGTGTTTCCATTAAGAAGAGCACACAAAAGGTCCTTATGTAGTCTTATGGTTCAGATGAATCTACTAGCTGGTATGAAGAAGAATTGAAAAGTTACATATCTAATGAAAATAGTGTTGATGTGCAAGATTTTGATGAAATTGATTCATTCTCATATGAATCAATTATGTGTGATGATGAGAACTTGAATGATATGATGCCACCAATTTTAGTTGATGATGCTATTAAGATAGAAAGCTATATGGTGTGTACCAATGAAGAAGTAATCCCATTACAAACCATTTCGTATCATGGATTAGACTATTTTTCAATGTTCCCATCACCAAAATGTCCTTGAATTGTCCTACATGGTTGAGAAGGATGTAGTTAAAAATGGTCAAAATAGTCATGATAACTTTGATGAAGCCTCTGAGGATCATGACACTAAGTATTTGTATTGAGAGGATTATAATGATGGGAGCTATTCTAGTTCAGATTGTGACTCGGTTACTAATGAAAATGAATGTGAAATTTAGATGGGTAGTGGTTTTAGTGAAAAAATTAATGCATTGTTTGATGAGGATGCAGATATGGATCAGTTAGTGCTTTGTGATAATGTTTTTGAGAAGGGCTTTCATATTTTTCTCAACCCTTTGTATGAAGAGACAATTGAGAGTCTAGACATTACTGCAACAACTTGTAAAATGGATAATTACGAAGACCAGGATGTGATATCTGAATTGATGTTGAATGATGATGATGAGTTTCCTTATATTGTTGATATTGTTGACATCAAATGGGATTCAGAGCAAGAGGGTGAAGTTTTTCTTCAACTTGATGATTTGCAATTACATGAAAGGATCAATTGCGATCCTTTTCCTCCTCTTGAAAGAAGATTGCTTATTTTGTACAATGGGAGAGTTGATTCATTTGGGAGTTCCTTTTTCAATGACCAGATTAATGTTTTAAACCAAGCCTATTTTCTTAGTTGTGTGCTAGAATATGAGTTTTTCTTCTTTCAATTCAATGATATTTTAACAGAGTGTGATATTGGTTTCAGTCAAGATATGTGTTATGTTAAACACAACACATATGTGTCACAAGGTGACCAATATTTTCAATGATTATATAAGTTTCAGAGGTTTGATAGTGAGTGCAATTATAATTTTAATCATGGTAGTTGGACAAAAAAGGCCAAAAAGTTTGGTCAATGGCATTCCATCTGTTGGGATTGATTAAAATTGAGTAAAGTTTGTAGGCCTATTTCAAATTTTTGCTCTGTATGTCAGAAAGACACCCAAATAAGTCAGTTTGAATGGCCTAGTTAGCAAGAAGGTGAATGAAGCCCGTTGATTTTTCAGAGGGTAAAGCTTAGGATTCATGTCCTACACCTTTCATTTGGCCTATTCAATGATGTGCAACTTTCATAATTCAATTTGGATAAGTTTATGAGGTACCCATTTTGAGGGGTGAGTTGGACGTGCATTTTAGGCACAAATGCAGATTTTATTGAGTAGCCTTCTTTGAGGATTACATCTTTTTCCCTATTGGTCGTCATGGATAAATTCAAAATGGATTCAATTATATGCATAAAAGTGAGTTACCCTGCAAAATTTCAAGTCTTGACGAATCCATTTGCTCAGTTTTCAAAGCTCAATCCGTTTGTAGTTTGTGATGTTTGCACAAGTGTAAAAATGTCTTGGTAAGCGTCATGTCAAAATGTTTGTTCCGGGCTAATGTTGGTATAAATGGTGAGCTAAATTTCAAATTTCAAGGCTCTACCAATCCGTTTGATCGGTTTTCAAAAGAGCTCATTTTTCCATCAAATTCAGTTATTCGCACTCCAGTGTTATATCAGTTAATGTAGCCCTTTTGGTGAGCGCGCCATTTGCATCCTGTTAGTCTGGTGATCAAACTAAGAATTCAAAGATTTAATATGTACTTTAAGGTACCTATGTTTCAAATTTGAGGACCCACAGAGGTCGTTTGATATTTTTGAGAAAGGCATCATGTGTTGCCAGAACATTGACTTCATCAGGTCCTTAGTGTCGACAAAGCCAGTTGGCCGTTTTCAGAAATTAATATCTCTTCGCTCGAGACTCATCTTGAGAAATCATATGGTACATGTCATCCTTGTATATCAAAGTACATGCCTATCAGATGGCGAGCTCCAGAAAGGTGTTTTGATAGGTTTGAAAATTATGTCTTCGTGATTAAATGCGAAAATTGTGGCGTAATTGCCTGAAAGTTGCAAAATGCAATTTTATGATCCGAAAATGATGTCGATCATTTCCAGAGGTATGTTTGAGGTGAATGAAGCATCCCAGAGGCCAGTTGCTTGAAAACAAAAAATTTTTTAGTCGGACCCACTTTGGGGCTCGACTTGGCTCATGCGTGCGCATTAATTTTGTGCCAGAATGGTTTTCATTTCATGGAATTTCAACTTCTAGACATAATCGAGGAAGTGATTAATTCTATTGGCTTACTCATGGTTGAATGTTCTACAGTGGTGTATTAGAGATTCCAATCTTTTTAAAAAAAAAAAAAACTTATGCAATGGAAGCCGATGGTCTTGGAATAGATTTTTGAAACATCAAAAACTCCATGCAATGGCATTATGGTCGTTGGAGTGTGGTATGTGGGTCTTCATGTGTGCTCTTTGATTGCAAGTGTGGTGTGGATCTCCTTTCCTTAGTATTCCCTACTATGTAGAGAGCAAATTTGGGAAAATAAATTGAAACATCAAGCAAATGCAATATGGCAGATTTGATGCCAAATCTCCCATACAACATGTAAAAACCCAGCCAAAGCAAAGAAGTGGCAGCGTGGCATGTAGGGAAATGTAAAAATTTCAAACCAAATGCAAATTTCCTCCTCTCTACATGCATAAGTAAAGGGCATTCAAAGTTTCAAACAAATGCACAGACTGTGGTAGCTGGGAAAGGTTTAATAAACCTTAAACTTAATGAAATTGCAGTTGCATACCAGCACTCTCCCTCCCACGTGTGAGCAGCACCAAGGGATCTTCAACAAATTGTAAATTGGCAATCTTCTCCTCCTTGCCATGAGCTTTTGGTAGGTGTGTGAGTTTTTGTGAGGTGGGTGACTATAGAAGGAGGTTTAATGGCATTCAAAACCTTCAATTTAATGCAATTAGCAGCAAATAGAAGCTTCAGCCAATGCAATGGGCAGTTTTGAAACCTTCAAGAAATGTAGAAGCTTTCAAGAAAGTGCAATAAATCCACAATATTTGCTAGCTCCTCCCTCACGGTGTTGTTTGGGCGTTGGAGTTTGAAGGTTTCAAAACCTTAAATGCGAAACGCCATTGAAGAACACTTAGAAATCTTAAAAAATACGCAGTCTGAGGCTTAATGTTTTAATGCCACATTGGCTGGGAAGTGGTATTTTTTAATGTTTATATGCTAATCCACACAATACTATAATGTCTAAGCCATAAAGGCTTTTGACGGATGGTGCTTGATGGCGCCCAAGGTGGGCCCACACGTGAGCACACTTCCTGAGGTGACGGAGGAGTTGACTGGATGGCGACCAGGTGGACCCCATGTAGGCATGCTTCCTGAGGCAGATAGGTGAAATTTTGCAGAGGAAGGTCGGGTTAACTAGTGAGCATGTTCGATGGAGATCAACGGCTCGCACTATTTCGCAGATTGAAGATGCACGTAGTTCAAACCCTGCGAAATAGCGAAAGTGAACGAGAGCCATCCACGTGGCACACAGTTGGTGCATACGTGGCAGTCCAGTGGCGATGACATGGTGGCCAAGTGGCAGTGACAAAGCAAATGATGTGGCAAAAGATGAGGTCTCATCCCAAGTGGCATTCGGTCAACCCCATCAACCAATCAGAGGCCGCCACATGGCAAGGCATCAAAGCACAAATGGAGGCAAAAAATCAAAATTAAAATGAATAAATGATATAGTTTTGACTATATTAAACTTCGAAATATTAAAATGACTGAGCACAAATGGGAATTAATTCGCCCAGGGTCTAAATTTTGGCCAAAATATAAAGTATTATATATCGCCGAAAAGCTCTCGGAGTGAGGAATCCAACTATGAGGTTAATTTTGACAAATGTGGGATATTTTGGAAGTAGTATCCGTGAGAACAAATTTCAGTTAGAGGAGAGACACTTGGCAATTTTCAGTTGTAGATTTGTTTTTCTTCCCTCCTCTTTTTATTCCCCATTCTTCTCAGTTGTAGGGGTTCCAGAAATTTGGAAAATGCTCCAGATTTGATGGCTTCCACTTTCTGAATATCATGACCCAGATTTGTGAATGCTTCTGTTTGGTTTCAGGGTACAGAGATTGCAGTGCATTGTTGTAAATATGATTTTAGTTGTAGGTCTTGCTTGTGTCAGGCATGAGTAAATTCCTCACAGTATTGTCTCTAGGTACGCATTTCATTATCATAAATTGAATCCTCAAGGAGGATGAAGATTTGTCAATTTTAAGGAAATTGTGTGACTATTTGTAGGTATCCTTCAAGGAAGGTTTTAAATTCTATAGTCAGTCATAAATGATGAAATGCATTTCCAGATCTGATAAATTTGTGAATGAATCAAATAGTGCATTAATATAAGGTATTGGTGCATGAATATATTGTTTAAGGAAAACAAACTTGCATCTGTGATTCATATTTGTAGTTTTGTGTGTGACCATGTTGCCCAATGAACAAGGCATTGGTCTTGCAAGTTTGGGGATGGTTTCAGATCAACATTTTAAAAGATAAATCTATTTCCCTTTATGTTTAGGGGTCTGTGTTCCATTCTTTCCAAGCTTTATTTCATCCTATTGTCTATACAGATGTAGCCAATCTGTAATGTTTCCTAACTTATTGAGCTTGTGAAATGATATATCTGCTCATTGTTGATGCAGTCTTATGTTTGTGATTATTGTATTCAATGCATCAAAAGGGTGTCCCCCCCTAGGTCTAGCAGAACCTGAAGTGCAGGAGGATCATTAGGATCCTATGTTATGTTGTCCAAGCTCTAAGGTGTTTCATTGATTGAGATTGACTATCTCATAGATAGATTTATAGGTGTCTTGGGTTATCACTTTTGGTGAACAACAAAAATGGCGACTCTGCTGGGGAGTAAATGAACTGTCAAGAGCCTCTGGTTAAGAAAGAATTAATTCATATAAGGTTGAGATTATCCCATCCGAGTCACCACAACAAAAATGTTGACTCTGCTGGGGAATAAATGGATGTAAATGCTTGATTGATATGGTTAGAAGTTGAATGTGTTCCTAGTCTTGTCAATTTCATATCCAGCCAGTCTGTCCATGGTGTATGCACAGAGTGTAAATTGGTTTCATGGTGAAGAAAATGCTCCTTGTTTTGGATCTGCAGAGTGATATGTGTTAGATGTCATATTTTTTGAAGGAGTAATAGTGAGTGCATGGTTGAAATTTGTGAGAAGTTCTTTCAGCTGTGTGCAAATTTTTCCTTAATTCCTTATTGGGTGGCGACTCTATGGTTCATACCAGTGTAAAATAGCCTAGAAGAGTGTTGATTGCAGTGAAATTGAAGAAGTAAAAGGAGAATTAAATTTGTGATTGAATGGTTCTGCTATTCAAAATATCCTTTGTGCAAGAGGTGACGACTTTGATGTAAAAGACCATGCTGAAAGTGGAAGTAAATCTCCAGATCTACAAGTCTTAAAGCTGCAAATCTCTAGGTATCTTCAGAGGATTTAAATGCAAGACATCTCTTCTGAAAGTTTGAGTGTGTAATGTCGTTTTCCCATTTAGTGAACAACACTAGTTTAGAGGGAAAGAGAGAATTTCAAAATCCATTTGCATATCTATGCTGCTAAAATATTCAGTGTATGTTATCCTCCGTAGTATGCAAATGTGGAAGAACTTTATGTCAAGCAATGTTAAGGAATAGATCAATATAAGGATACTTGCTTGATGTTTTTTATTCCAAATTGTATAATCATTTGTGGGAGTAGGAAAAAATGAATAGTGAAGTTTTTCAACCTTGTGTATTTCCACATAGAGCCATGCCTGGTGAAGTGTCAAAACCATATAATAGGAGAAGTTTCATCATGAACCATTATGCTGCTCTAAATTTCAGAGATATTCCGGGTTACTCAAATCCCATACCCACAGAAATTAGAAAGTATTTACCCATATTCAGTGGGAAGAAATCAGAATCAGCATGTCAACATTTGAAAAGATTTTCAGATTTGGTAGGAGAGTTTGAAATTGGTCAGGAAGATGTATGCATGAAATTGTTTATTCAGTCATTGAAAGAGGATGCAAGAGATTGGTTCTCTTTTTTGCTAGTGAATTCTATTACCTCATGGGAGGAATTGGTTTCAGATTTCATGGACCAATTCGATGAGAAGGTGAGTGATTCTGACTTGCTGAAAGAGTTCACTTATATACAAATCAGAGAAGATGAATTGGTACCCACATTTAACATCAGATTTTCACAAGCTTTGTCCAGAATTTTCAGAAAGTATAAACTCGATGATTAAGTATGTCTGGATGTTTATATGAGTGCATTTGATGAGAAGATGGGTTTCCTATTGAGAAACAAAGAACCCAAAACCTTGTATGAAGCCTTTAACATAGCTAGGGATATGGAAAATAACTTGAAGTTTGGAATCTCGAAGAGATTCGTGTCTACTGTAGTTTCTTATCAAAGCACCTTCAATGGTGAAATGCCATGTGAAGTTGAGCAAATCATTCCTTGTCTAGGTGCATCAAGCTCTGCAGTTCCGAATGGTTTTGTTGATGCATATGCTTCAGATTTGAATGAGAGTCAAGAACCTCTGCTGTTAATGTCAGTTGCCTCTCATAGTAATGATGGAATGATTGGTGGGAAGTGTTGTGAAAATGCTGATACAGAGATAGATATATACAAGGGATATGTACAATTTGATTTGTATGCCGGTTATGCTGATTATGTGGCTACTAACTACCAAGCGAATCATTCATCTCTCCAGGATAATATTAATGAAAATAATGATGGTGATGACCATCAATATTTGCATGCTGCTGATGTATTTGATGTTGAAATACCAAATACAGAGGGATTACTAAGTGTTGCTGTTTGTGCAAGTGAAAGTGTGCAATATGATGAAAATCAGAATTGTTTGGTGCGAACAATAGCTGATCCTCTTTTAAACATTGATGATGTCAATTGTGTTGAGGATGAAGTAAATGTTTTTTCAAATTTCACTTCAGACTTCATTCCTTATAATCATGTTGATAATCTTTCTTTTTTGAAAGATATGCACAATGTTAATTCAGAAAATTGTAATGGTACACATGATTGCGATGAAGATATAGCACACATGGAACAACAAAGTACAATGCAAGTCCAGAAGATTGTAGAACTTAAGAAAGCTCTTGAGGTTGTGGATAAGAAGGTTCAAATGTTGGAGAGCCTTCGAGTTGTTGATGAAGACCTTCTAAAATATAGTGAAGAGGATTCTTCAGAAAAGGACTGTGAATTGAATGCTTGTATACTTGATGAACATGCTAATCTAATAGATGGTTTTATGACAGAAAATTTTAGTGAACATGCTGAAAACTCATCTGATGAAGTAAATGGAAGCGATGTTCATGTTCATTCTTTGGTGGATGACGAGTGTTCAATTGATGAAGAAGATCAGTTGTGGCAAGATAAGTTTGATTATCTTGATTTTCAGAGTGATGGTCATAGAATAAAATCTCATGAATGTGAAACATGGAACACTGAGGATTGTTCTAGCCAAGTTTCATTTTCTTCTTTGTCTGATGAAGATGATTATGATGATCAAATGGATGGTGTCTTTAGCAATTTTACCAATGCCTTATTCAATACTGATACAGATACGGACCAGCCACTTCAGTGTCATAATGCTCATAAAGGAATCGTCCATTTGGTTTCTAACCCTTTGTATGAAGAAATAACTGATCAGCCAAATGTTGTAAATGATGAACCAGTCCATAATACTGATGCAATTCCGAACAGCAATAGCATGAGTTGGAAGAATTTATTTCATGATGAAGGTAAGAGGCATGGAAAATGTGATGATCACTTAACACCACAAATGAAAGTGTTTCAGGTAGATGTAAGCCTGAAAGAGAAAGATTCAGCTGAGGATTTGCTTTAGCCAGAGGTATGCTTTCTTTTCCATGAATGGGATGTTGAGAATGCAGAGATTTGCAGTTTGATAAGCAAGGATAATACGAGGTGTGATCAACATAGTGAAGTATCACATCCGGATGGTAATGTTCATGTTCCTTGTTTGCATCATTCAGATAGTAGTGTCCCTCATTCTATTGATTTAAATGATAACAAGGTGAATGCTGATAGGAATTGCAATGTTGAAAATGAGTGTTTTATTTTTCAAGTTCAGCATGATGATGTCCTTGCAAATGATAGAGTTGAGTGGGACAGTGAAAGGTATGTCAGCTTGTGGGAATGCCTCTATGGTGAACTGTCTCATATTTTTACTTGTGTTGAAGTAGTGTGTGGTTACAAAGTTCAGAATCAGACAAGAGGTAAGCACACTAGCTGTTTTAGTAATGAGACAAAAGAGGTTGATTATAAGAATTATGCCCAATTGTTACTAGAAGATGCCTTTGTTAGGATCATAATACCAAGAGATGAAAATCATATTTTTGACAGAGGTAAATGTTTGTAAGTGGAGCAGTTATAATCAATTGTGAGTTGTTTGTATATTTTGTATAGTCGCTTTGCTTTAGTTGTGTGGTTTTCAATAAAGTGCCTTGCTGCTTGGGTAGAATAAGGAAGCCCTGTTTTGAAATGAGAAGAGAAAGGGAGAGAAGAGAATGATCCATTTTTTGGTGGTCTGCTTAACCAAAGATATCTAGATTCTTGTGTTGATCTCGCAATCAACCATCCCCAGTTAGAGCCATTGTTGGGACTGATTAAAATTGAGTAAAGTTTGTAGGCCTATTTCAAATTTTTTCTCTATATGTCAGAAAGACACCCAATAAGTCAATTTGAATGGCCTAGTTAGCAAGAAGGTAAATGGAGCCCATTGATTTTTCAGAGGGTAAAGCTCAGGATTCATGTCCTACACCTTTCATTTGGCCTATTCAGTGATGTGCAACTTGCAGAATTCAATTTGGATAATTTTATGAGGTACCCATTTTGAGAGGTGAGCTAGAAGTGCATTTTAGGCACAAATGCAGATTTTATTGAGTAGCCTTCTTTGAGAGATTACATCTTTTTCCCTATTGATTTTCATGGAGAAATTAAAAATGGATTCAATTATATGCATAAAATTGAGTTACCCTGCAAAATTTCAAGTCTTGATGAATCCATTTGCTCAGTTTTCAAAGCTCAATCCGTTTGTAGTTTGTGATGTTTGCACAAGTGTAAAAATGTCCTAGTAAGCGTCATGTCAGAATGTTTGTTCCGAGATAATTTTGGTATAAATGATGAGCTACATTTCAAATTTCAAGGCTCTACCAATCCGTTTGATCGGTTTTCAAAAGAGCTCATTTTGCCATCAAATTCAGTTATCCGCACTCTAGTGTTATATCAGTTAATGTAGCCGTTTTGGTGAGCCTGCCATTTGCATCCTATAAGTCTAGTGATCAAACTGAGAATTCAAAGACTTAATATGTACTTTAAGGTACCAATGTTTCAAATTTGAGGACCCACGAAGGTCGTTTGATATTTTTGAGAAAGGCATCATGTGTTGCCAAAACATTGACTTCATCAGGTCTGCAGTGTCGACAAAGCCAGTTGGCCGTTTTCGGAAATTAATATCTCTTCGCTCAGGACTCATCTTGAGAAACATTTTGGTAGATGTCATCCTTGTATATCAAAGTACATGCTTGTCAGATGGCGAGCTCCAGAAAGGCGTTTTGACAGGTTTGAAAATTACGTCTTCACGATTAAATGCGAAAATTGTGGTGTAATTGCCTGAAAGTTGCAAAATGCAATTTTATGATCCGAAAATGATGTCGATCGTTTCCAGAGGTATGTTTGAGGTCAGTGAAGCATTCCAGAGGCTAGTTGCTTGAAAACGAATTTTTTTTTAGTCGGACCCACTTTGGGGCTCGACTTGGCTCATGCGTGCGCATTAATTTTGTGCCAGAATGGTTTTCATTTAATGGAATTGCAACTTCTAGACATAATTGAGGAAGTGATTAATGCTATTGGCTTACTCAAGGTTGAATGTTCTATAGTGGTGTATTAGAGATTCCAATCTTTTAAAAAAAAAAAAAAACTTATGCAATGGAAGCTGATGGTCTTGGAATAGATTTTTGAAACATCAAAAACTCCATGCAATGGCATTATGGTAGCTGGAGTGTGGTACGTGGGTCTTCATGTGTGCTCTTTGATTGCAAGTGTGGTGTGGATCTCCTTTCCTTAGTCTTCCCTACTATGTAGAGAGCAAATTTGGGAAAATAAATTGAAACCATCAAGCAAATTCAATATGGCAGATTTGATGCCAAATCTCCCATACAACATGTAAAAACCCAGCCAAAGCAAAGAAGTGGCAGCATGGCATGTAAGGAAATGTAAAAATTTCAAACCAAATGCAAATTTCCTCCTCTCTACATGCATAAGTAAAGGGCATTCAAAGTTTCAAACAAATGCACAGACCGTGGCAGCTGGGAAAGGTTTAATAAACCTTAAACTTAATGAAATTGCAGTTGCATACCAGCACTCTCCCTCCCACGTGTGAGCAGCACCAAGGGATCTTCAACAAATTGTAAATTGGCAATCTTCTCCTCCTTGCCATGAGCTTTTGGTAGGTGTGTGAGTTTTTGTGAGGTGGGTGACTATAGAAGGAGGTTTAATGGCATTCAAAACCTTCAATTTAATGCAATTAGCAGCAAATAGAAGCTTCAGCCAATGCAATGGGCAGTTTTGAAACCTTCAAGAAATGTAGAAGCTTTCAAGAAAGTGCAATAAATCCACAATATTTGCTAGCTCCTCCCTCACGGTGCTGTTTGGGCATTGGAGTTTGAAGGTTTCAAAACCTTAAATGCGAAACGCCATTGAAGAACGCTTAGAAATCTTAAAAAATACACAGTCCCAAGCTTAATGTTTTAATGCCACATTGGCTGGGAAGTGGTATCTTTTAATGTTTATATGCTAATCCACACAATACTATAATGTTTAAGCCATAAAGGCTTTTGACGGATGGTGCTTGATGGCGCCCAAGGTGGGCCCACACATGAGCATGCTTCCCGAGGTGACGGAGGAGTTGACTGGATGGCGACTAGGTGGACCCCACATAGGCACGCTTCTCTAGGCAGATAGGCAAAATTTTGTAGAGGAAGGCCGGGTTAACCAGTGAGCATGTTCGATGGAGATCAATGGCTAACGCTATTTCGTAGATTGAAGATGCACGTAGTTTAAACCCTGTGAAATAGCGAAAGTGAATGAGAGCCATCCACGTGGCACACAGTTGGCGCATAGGTGGCAGTCCAGTGGCGATGACGTGGTGGCCAAGTGGCAGTGACAAAGCATATGACGTGGCAAAAGATGAGGTGTCATCCCAGGTGGCATCCGGTCAACCCCATCAACCAATCAGAGGCTGCCACGTGGCAAGGCATCAGAGCACAAATGGAGGCAAAAAATCAAAATTAAAATGAATAAATGATATAGTTCTGACTATATTAAATTTTGAAATATTTAAATGATTGAGCACAAATGGGAATTCATTCGCCCAGTGTCTAAATTTTGGCCAAAATATAAAGTATTATATATCGCCGGAAAGCTCTCGAAGTGAGGAATCCGACTATGAGGTTAATTTTGACAAATGTGGGATATTTTGGAAGTAGTATCCATGAGAACAAATTTCAGTTAGAGGAGAGACACTTGGCAATTTTCAGTTGTAGATTTGTTTTTCTTCCCTCCTCTTTTTATTCCCCATTCTTCTCAGTTGTAGGGGTTCCAGAAATTTGGAAAATGCTCCAGATTTGATGGCTTCCACTTTCTAAATATCATGACCCAGATTTGTGAATGCTTCTATTTGGTTTCAGGGTACAGAGATTGCAGTGCATTGTTGTAAATATGATTTTAGTTGCATGTCTTGCTTGTGTCAGGCATGAGTAAATTCCTCACAGTATTGTCTCTAGGTATGCATTTCATTTTCATAAATTGAATCCTCAAGGAGGATGAAGATTTGTCAATTTTAAGGAAATTGTGTGACTGTTTGTAGGTATCCTTCAAGGAAGGTTTTAAATTCTATAGTTAGTCATAAATGATGAAATACATTTCCAAATCTGATAAATTTGTGAATGTATCAAATAGTGCATGAATATTTTGTTTAAGGAAAACAAACTTGCATCTGTGATTCATATTTGTACTTTTATGTGTGACCCTGTTGCCCAATGAACAAGGCACTAGACTTGCAAGTTTGGGGATGGTTTCAGAACAACATTTTAAAAGATAAATCTATTTTCCCTTCATGTTTAGGGGTGTTTGTGTTCCATTCTTTCCAAGCTTTGTTTCATCCTATTGTTTGTATAGATCTAGCCAATCTATAATGTTTCCTAATATGTTGAGCTTGTGAAATGATCTATCTGCTTAATGTTGATGCAGTTATGTGTCTTTAATTGTTGTATTTAGTGCATCAAAAGGGTGCCCCCCCCTAGGCTTAGCAGAACCTGAAGTGTAGGAGGATCAATTAGGGTCCTATGTTATGTTGTCCAAGCCCTGATGTGTTTTGTAGACCGAAATTGGCCATTTCATAGAAAGATTTGCAGGTGTTCTTGGGTTATCACTTTTGGTGAACAACACCATCTATGTTATCAGATTATTTTTAGTGCATTCAGAGGAGAACCATGTTTATGATAGAGGAAAGTATTGGCTGATTTTGACAGATGGCCTACGGCCATCACATGTGGTTTGACCTTCAATCCATAAGAAACTTGGGGTAGAGTAATATTTTATGACTCTATGCCCAATGGAATAGTTATCATCTCCCTCTTGAATTGCTTGTTCATGGAAATTTCTTGAAGCTCTACTTTTCTTAACATAGTTATTATCCATAAGAGTTATTTAGGTTTTGTATATAAGTGGTGTAGTTTCCTTTGTATTGTAGTTGCCTTGTCTAGGTAACTTCCCTTTTGGTCTGCTCTACAAAGTGGTCTCCTCCACCAAAGATTCTGGAATTCTTGTAAAATTACTGAGCAATGATCAACCCCAAATAGAGCCACTGATAGTCCTGAAATTGACACTACAAAATTTTCATGTTTTAGTCAAGATTTTGGTCATTCTGGATTAATTTTGTCCTTTGTCCTATATCACAAGGTTCAAGGTTTATGAATTTTTAGTTAAATCTTGTAAAATAAACCTAAGCTTGTTATATTCCTCCATTACATTTTTTACACTTAAGCCAAGGGTCAGCTACTATTGGTGGGACCATTGTTTTCCCTAGGTGTTGATTTGTTTTTGACCGACCCATTTATGTTTTCCATAGTTTGTGCATAAGATTTCCTTATGGTCGGTCCCTTTTAATATTTATGCCAACACTTGTTAAAATTTTCCTAAGCCTAAAGATCCAATGTTTCGGTCGTCGACTAAAGGAAGGGTGGATCTGCCGGTCCGTGCTTCCCCGTGGTCAAAAGTGCAAAAAATATAAGGACCACGACATAATGAGATGATGCCACACATCTTGAGCAGGCAAGGCAAGCTAGGGGTTTGACCTTTCAAACATTTGATATTACCATTTCCCAATGGGTAAAGACTAAGTTACTAAAGGTTTTCTATCTGCATGTGCTTATAATGGATGACAATGTTTTAATCTAGGCGAAAAGGTATTTGATGTTTAATTTATAAAGGTTGGCGGACATCGTGGCTGCAAGATAAAGAGAGAATAGATCCAAAATCCCTTGTGGCCGCGTGAAGGAAAATGCAAGAAGGTTATGGACCACAGCATCATGAGATGATGCCATGTGTCCTGGACTGACCGAGAAGACCAATGGTGTGGCAAATGATAGTGTTGGGTTTCAATGTGAGTTGGCATTGCTACATCACATGATTAAATGGGTTATTAAGGGTATTGGATGTCGCCTGCGCAGGAAAGATAGAAAGGATTGAATATAGGCTTGTTGACATGGAACGGACAACAACAAGTTGGGACACTTGAATGTTGACTCATCCCTAAGGGACCTTTTGGAAGGTTTCTATTGGGTCAAGGTTGATTTGATAGGAAGGGATGACTATTTCAAAGGCATAAGGGGATTGGGATAGCTTCTGAGTTGGAGATGAAGGTGACGGTATGATGAAAGAATAATAGTCTAGTCAACTATTGAGAGGTGGGGGGGTGAATTAGTAGATAGAAAAATAGACACTAACTTCACCAATCTCAAAAAAAATCTCTTAAAGTAAGAACTAACAATGCAATGTCACTCTCAAGATAAAAACCGTCAAGATAAACCAGTTGACTGTTACAAAAAATTAACAGTAAATAACTTCAAACTCATAAACATCCAAATTCTTTTACTAACATAAGTAAAACATCATTTCACAATGTTTTCGGTTATCATGATTTATCAAAGTGGATTAAGCATTTAAGAAAATCAGCCATAAGAACATAACCACATTAACATTCACCACTTGACACAATATTTTTGAGGTGGAAACCCAAATGGGAAAAACCACAGTGAGATAAGACTCACAAGATAATTATCTGAACTCTTCTGAAGTTTGCCCTGTTAGGAGCCTAGCTTGTTAAAGCTTTACAAAAGTCCTGTTAAGAACAAATTCTATTAGGGACCACTCCATTAAGGGATCAACTATAATGCCTTGTTAGAAGCAATACCCTATAAGGAGTAACCTTCATAGAGGATTTGAAATCCAAGCTAATGGATCACCTGGTTAGAGGATTTGAATAGAACCAAGCTTGTTAGAGCTTACCCTTTTAGGGGATTTCAATCTGCTATAATTATTAGAAAAAAACAAGAGTTTTATGATCTGTTTGAATAGGACTACACTTTCTTGTTTAGATCCTTTTCATACTCCTATCTGTCTTTAGTCAAACTGCAGATACATCATCTGGTTCAGCAACCACACAACCAACTAAAAATTTGCCAACTCTGAAAATAAATAGCTCATCGACCTTATAAATAAATCAATTATGTCAGTAACACAACACAAACCTAATTCTCTCATAGAGATTACAAACAAGTCACTTCAAGTATGACTATTGGATTACATAGCAATCTCTGCACATCAATCAAGAAAACTTTGATCGCTCCTTGATCACCGCTTCATCGAACTTAGTAACTCATCACGCACTTTGCATTATATGCAATATACTTTCTCATTCACTAGACAAAAGTCATTTCATCTGTTGGTATTTTGGATATGTTGATATGGCTTTGTCATTGATGTCAACACTTATCAACTCTGGCACTTGGAGAATTGGCAATGTTTACCGGCAAGCTAGTGACTTATGCACAATCACCAGTATCTTGTTCACTGGTAGGATATATTATTCATCGGCACTTGGAATGACATGGAAAACACTTGGTTATGTCAAAGACATCATTTGGACACTTTGTCTTGGAGATTTGTTCATTGGTATATTCATGTTTGCATATTTGCTATTACCAACAAATTGGTCCAAGATAAGCACTGGTAGACTTATCTATTCCAGATCAGCATGGCACACTATGGAGATGATTTATTAATGTTGTAAATGCATTAAGCTGACATGTTGAATTGGATATTGCATCGGTTATTGTTTTACTTGTAAATTGTTTTTATTGTAATACCTTTTGTAAAGTCGACCTATACATTTTGGTCCTAGGCTTCAATATATATGTAAGATCTTATTTGTAAGATCGATATGCGATTGGGAAATAGATTGTAATAAGATATATGAGAGAATAAGTAGAGTAACACATACAAACATCATTTGAAGGTAGAAGGAAGGTTTTGTGAAGGCATATCAGAACTAAACCGGTACTGAATCTAGCATATGAAGATGCTATTTTGAGCAGTACATCATTGGATTTAACCATCCAATTGTAGTCAGTGTGACTCCTATTTCTGTTTGAGCCATGAGCTCTAGGCACTTGGCCTTTCTGCATGTGCAGACCCCATATTGTATACACATACTATCTACAGTAGTACCATCTGATTGTGGGTAAGGTTTCCCACCTTGTTTTTTCCCTTACAGGATTTCCATGTACAAATACCGGTGTTATGTTGTGGATGTTATTGTCTTTTATTTCATGCATTAATCTTTACTGGTACTACAATTAACTGATAAATTTTCTACCAACATTAACTTTGGTTTATTGGTATTAAGCATTAAGTTTGGTTAAGTTGTTTTTGGTTTAAATTTATTAGACAACTGATTCACTCCCCCCCCTCTCAGTTGTCTCCAAGACCTAACAATTGGTATCAGAGCCTAGTCCTCTTTTTGCAAAAGTTTAACAACTTGAGGAGATCCAATGTCTTCTAACTATTTCCAGAAGGATAGTCCTAAACTTGATGGAACCAACTATGGCATATGGAAGATTAGGATAGAAACACATTTGAATTGCATTGGAAAGGACATCTGGGAAGTTACAAAGAATGTCTATACTGCTCCTACTCCCAGTCAGCCTAATCCACCAACCTTAGGAAAAGATGAAGAAAATGATTACAAAGAAAGAGAAGCACTTTTGAGTGCATTATCATATCAGGAAATCATGGGATTATTAGATAGATCTACTGCTAAAGCTATTTGGAACCATTTGGAAACATTGAATGAAGGAGATTCCATAGTCAAAATTGCAAAACTTGAAAGCTTCCAGGTCAGGTATGAAAATCTAAAAATGGAAGAAGATGAAAGAATTTCTGCTTTTATGGAAAGAGTAAATGAAATTGTTTTGGGTATTAAATGTTGTGGAGGAACCTTAAGTGAAGATGAAATTGTTTCAAAAGTTTAAAGAGGATTGCCACCAACATACAAAATGAAAGTTACTACCATAAATGAGTTAAGAACAATACCTAATACATTAGTAACTAGGGACACATTAATTGGAAACCTTTCATCTTTTGAAATTGAGAAAATGAAGAACTTGAAGAACTTGAAGCACTATTTGCAAGGAAAATGCCTAAAGGTCCAGTTGGAAGTAAGTATGAAGGTAAATCACCCTTTAAATGTTTTAACTATAATAAGATTGGTCATATGGCTTCAAGATGCCCTGATAGACATACAATATTGAAAGATGAAGCTAGAAGAACATACAAGCCTAACCCTGAATATCAGAGATACAGATTTAAGAAGAATAAACACAAGTCTTGTTATCTTGCTGATGAAGGAGTCACTGATGATTCTAATGAGGATCTGACACACAATGGATGGGTCTTTGCTGCTATAACATAAGATCAATGGACACCTATTGTTCAACCAGTAGGGCAGGCCCTGGCAGCTAAAATTGAAGATAAGGATGAATGGACCATTGATTCAGGATGTTCACATCATATGACTGGTGATAAAAGTAAATTCTTGACTATTCAAGAATATAATGGAGGTCTAGTAAGATTTGGAGATGATAAAGCTTGTGTGATCGAAGGAAAAGGTACTATATCTCTTTATGGTAAGCATAATACTGATAATGTCTACTATGTTGAAGGTTTAAAGTATAATCTATTAAGTGTTGGTCAATTAGTTGAAAAAGGATTTCAGTTACAATTCAAGAATGAAAAATGCAAAATAATGAACAGAAATGGTTTGGAAATTGCAACTGGTAATCAAACTGGAGGTAATATCTTTCATTTGAATAACAATGAAAAGACATGCTTGATTGCACATATTGATGAAAGTTGGCTATGGCATAAGAGACTATGTCATGTAAATTTTGATTGCATTATGAAAATTAGTACAACTAAAGCAGTTAGAGATTTACCTAAGATTGTTAAACCTCACAATCCAGTATGTAAAGAATGTCAATTTGGAAAACAAGTTAGAGAATCTTTTAAAAGTATTCCAGAAAAATCTAATAATGCTCTTGACTTAATTCATACTGATTTATGTGGTCCATCTAGAACTAAAAGCTTACAAGGTGATAGATAATTCATGCTAATCATTGATGACTATTCTATAATGTGTTGGGTTACTTTTCCTAGAGAAAAATTAGAAGCACTTGGGAAATTCAAGCTATTCAAGGTGATGGTAGAAAATCAAACTGGTAAGAAAATCAAATGTTTGAGATCAGATCAAGGAGGTGAATTCACATCTAAGGAATTTAATACATTCTATGAAGTAAATGGAATCAGAAGATAGTTATCGGCACCCTGGACACCACAACAGAATGGAGTTGTAGAAAGAAAAAATAGAACTATCTTGGACGCGGCTAGAAGTATGTTATCAGAAGAAAATCTCCCACATGTATATTGGAGAGAGGCAGTAAGAACATCAGTCTACACATTCAACAAAGATCACATCAAAGGTGAAATTGGTAAGACCCCTCATGAACTATGGTTTGGTATTACTCCTACTCTTAAATATTTTAGAATATTTCGAAGTAAATGCTATCCTAGGAGAGATGAGTATATTGGAAAATTTGATCCTAAAAGTTATGAAGGAATATTTCTTGGTTATTCATCTAAGAGAAAACCATATAGATGTTTTAATAAGAGATTGCAAAAAATTGTTGAGAGTACAAATGTGAAAATCGATGAATAGTTTAGAGGAACTTCAAGGTATATACACTCTAAACCAACAACAAAGATACTGACAAATGAACCTACATTGAACCCACTGGTATGAAATGAAGATTCAGTTACACCGGTATCATCTAAAAAGTCCACTATAACTGAGGAACAACAACAAACAAAGACACCTCGATATGTAAGATTGAACCACTTTGAAGATCAGATAATTGGGAACAAATATCAAGGAGTTATGACAAGAGGAAGACTGGAAAATGAAGAAGTATGTATAACTCAAATAGAACCAACATCAACTAATGAGGCATGTGAAGATAAACATTAGATTAAAGCTATGGAGAAAGAACCAGAACAAATTGAGAAGAATAACACATGCACATTAGTTCCTTGGCCTAAAGACAAAAATATAATTGGAACAAAATGGGTATTTAGAAACAAACTCCATGAAGATGGTAAGGTAATCAGAAATAAAGCAAGACTAGTGTGTAAGGGATATTCACAGAAAGAAGGAATTGATTACAATGAAACCTTTGCACCAGTAGCTTGAATTGAGGCAGTCAGATTATTCTTGGCTTTTGCAACACACAAAAACTACAAAGTATATCAAATGGATATTAAATGTGCATTTCTGAATGGAGATCTTGAAGAAGAAGTTTACATTGAGCAACCTGATGGATTTTCTTTAACAGATAACAAAGATATGGTTTGCAGGTTAAGGAAAGGTTTGTATGGGTTGAAGCAAGCTCCAAGAGCTTGGTATGCTAGATTGGATAAATACCTTTTGAAGATTGGTTTTTCTAAAAGTAATACTGATAGCAACTTATACTATAAAGTGACTAATGATGACATCTTGGTTATAGAATTTTTTGTTGATGATATAATCTTTGGAGGAGAAGATGGATTATGTAAAGACTTTTCTATTGAAATGCATCAAGAATTTGAAATGTCTATGATTGGAGAGATAAATTTCTTTTTAGGATTGCATATTTCATAGACTGATAAAGGTATATTCTTGAGTCAATCTAAGTAATTGAAGGAGTTACTAAAGAAATTTGGGATGGAGAACTCTAAATCGGTAAGCACACCTATGACTACAAAGGACAAATTATCACTAAGGGATAAATCTACACCTATTAATCCAACTAGGTACAAATCTATGATAGGAGGTCTATTGTATTTGACACAAACAAGAACTGATATTATGAATGCAGTATGTATTGTTTCAAGATTTCACAGTAATCCTAAAGAAAATCATGAATCAACAGTAAACAAGATTTTCCGGTACTTACAAGGCACTACAAACCTTGGCCTATGGTATCCTAGAGATGAAAACTTTGAATTATGTGCATACATAGATGCAAATTGGGCAGCAGATGTAGATGATAGAAAAAGCACCACCGGTAGAGCATTTTTTCTTGGAAGTAGATTAATTTCTTGGTTGAGTAAGAAACAAAGTTGCACATCCTTATCAATAGTTGAATCAGAATATGTTGCAGCAACAACCAATTGTACACAGGTATTATGGCTTAAGCAAATGTTGAAGGACATAAAAGTGAAATGCAAGGAGCCTATAACTATCTATTATGATAATACAGTAGAAATTGATATATCTAAGAATTCGATACTACATTCTAAAACTAAACATGTCTCTATCAAACTGAATTTTATGAAATAGAATGTTGAAGCAAAAGAAGTAAAACTAGTTTATGTGAATACTAAAGAGCAGATTGCAGATATTTTCACTAAACCTCTACCTAAGGAGACCTTTGAATATCTCAGAGATCAGCTTGGGGTCATACCCCCACCAGTAGAAACTTAGACAGTTGATTTTTGTTGTCAACCGACAGAACTAATAGAGAAATCTTTCACTTCAGCTTTGATGAGGAGAGCTACTTCTCAGGGTGAGTAGTTGGTATACTGAATAAGTTGGTATTTTGTATTTGAACTTGGTTTTTGTATTGTTTTGGCATTTGATGTCAAAGGGGGAGAGATTGATATGAAAAACACATGTTACTCCTAGAGTGAGAGATTTTTATTTTGGGAGAGATTGATTACTCTTTGTACCTAAATTTTGATTTATGGTTTTGATCTCTTTTGGGAGATTGTTGGTTTTTGGTATTTGGCATTTCTATTTTGGCAATTTGATGGTTTTTCCATCTTGTGTTGCCATCAATGCCAAAGGGGGAGATTGCTGGTATTTTGGATATGTTGATATGGTTTTGCCATTGATGTCAACACTTATCAACTCTGGCACTTGGAAAATTGACAATGTTCACCGACAAGCTAGTGACTTATGCACAGTCACTAGTATCTTGTTCACCAACAGGATATATGGTTCATTGAAACTTGGAATGATGTGGAAAATACTTGGTTATGTCGAAGACATCATCTGGACACTTTGTCTTGGATATTTGTTCATTGGTATATTTGTGTTTGCATATTTGCTGTTACCGACAAATAGGTCCAGGATAAGCACCGACAAGCTTATCTATTCCAGATCAACACGACATGCTATGGAGATTATTTAATAATGTTGTAAATGCATTAAGCCGACATGTTGAATCGGATATTGCATCGATTATTGTTTTTATTGTAATATCGTTTATAAAGTTGACCTATACATTTTGGTCCTAGGCTTTGGTATATATGTAAGATCGATATGTGATTGGAAAAAGGATTGTAATAAGATATATGCGAGAATAAGTAGAGCAACACACGTAGACATCATTTGAAGGTAGAAGGAAGGTTTTGTGAAGGCATATCAGAACTAAGCTAGTACTGAATCCAGCATATGAAGATGTTATTTTGAGTAGTACATAATTATTGGATTTAACCATCCAATTGTAGTCAGTGTGACTCCCATTTGTGTCTGAGCAGTGAGCTCTAGGTGCTTGACCTTTCTACATGTGCAGACCCCCTATTGTATACACATACTATTTGTAGTAGTACCATCTAATTGTGGGTAAGGTTTCCCACCATGGGTTTTCCCCTTACAGAGTTTCCACGTACAAATATTGGTGTTATGAGTTGTCGATGTTATTGTCTTTTGTTTCATGCATTAATCTTTACTAGTACTGCAATTAATTGATAAACTATCTACCGACATTAATTTTGGTTTACCGGTATTAAGTATTAAGTTTGGTTAAGTTGTTTTTGGTTTAAATTTATTAGACAACTGATTCACCCCCTCCTCTCAATTGTCTCTGGGACCTAACATCATCAACGTGGAAAAATCACTTTGAAACTCTCTTCATATAATAATCATATGTGTCATAATCATTACCACTCATCATGAGATCATAAACCAATATAACCAATCACCAAAGTTAATCAGTTAGGGTTTATCAAATCAACAGGTAGGGTTTACTAGTTCAACTCTACAATACATAGAAATATCGGTTCACTCCAAAAATTGTTCCTACTAGTTACAAAACATTATTACAACAATATCAACAATATCATTACTGGTTAAATGACATCAATGGCAACAACATATCATTAATGCAATCTTCATGCAAATGCCAACAATCCCCCCCTTTGGCATTGATGACAATACAAATATCAATACCATTGATTGTTGTGATTGTGAATAGGAATCCTAGTTTACATTACCAAGTATTCACATTGTCTTCAACTTGTTTTCCTTCTCTCTATCAATCATACAAATTACATAGTTCTTCTCCCCCTTTGACAGCAATGCCCAATTGAAAGTAAAACATGCAATGCCAAATTTCACTGTTCAACTTTGAAATAAACTACAACTTGATGCTTCCTCTATGGAATAAATCCACTTCTACACCAATCATGCTATAAAATTATGCAAGTAGCTTAGGGACTAATGAAATCTACATCATGCTCAACTAACCTCATGAAGGAGTACAACCCCTAGATAACTTCTAAGATACTCAAAAGTAGTCTTAGGCAGAGGTTTAGTAAAGATATCTACAAGCTTCTCCTTGGTAGAAACATGCTCCAAGATCACATATTTACTCTGCACTTTTTCCCTTAAGAAATGATACTTCAATTCAATATGTTTAGTTTGTGCATGCAAAATAATATTCTTGGAAATATTTATGGCACTTGTATTATCACATAAGATCTTTGCAGGTTCTATAATCTTCATCTTAAAACCTTCCAAAATGTGCCTCATCTAGATAGCCTGGGTACAATTCATGTAAGCTACAACATACTCATCTTTAGTAGTAGATTGTGATGTGCAACTCTGCTTCTTACTTCTCCATGAAACAAGTCTTCCTCCAAGAAAAAATGCTCCATCGGTTGTGATTTTCTTGTCATTAACATTTCTTGCCCAATCTGCATCTGTGTACACCTTCAAGTCAAAATTTACTCCATATGGATACCATAATCCATAGTCAAGAGTACCTTTCAAATATCTAAAAATCCTCTTGGTTTCTATCAAATGTGTTTCCTTAGGATTCTTCTAGAATCTAGCAACTAGGCCAATAGCATGAGCTATATCCGGTCTACTATGAACAACATAGTGCAATTTTTCAATCATTGACCTATATTCCTTCTCATCAACATATTTGGATTCATCTTCCTTAGACAACTTAGAACCTATAACCATTGGTGTCCCAACCGGTTTACAGTAACTCATACCAAATATCTTCAAGACCTCTTTTACATACTTAGACTATGTGATGAAAATAGTATTCTTCATTTGCTGTATTTGCAAGCCTATGAAATTTTTTTTTCACCCACTAGAGAAATTTCAAACTCATTTTTCATTACATCTGCAAAATCATTGCTCATGTCATCATTACCTTCAAATATGATATCATCTACAAATACTTTGCTAACCAATATTTTATCTCCTTCAAATTTGAGATATATGTTGCTATCTTCACTCATTCTCAGAAAACCTATCTTCATCAGATGTGTATGAATCCTTTCATACCATGCTCTCATTGCATCATTTAATCCATATAAAGCCTTATGCAATCTGCATACCATTTCTTTCTCATTAGTCAAAGCATAACCATCTAGCTACTCAATGTATACTTCTTCTTCTAGTATCTATTGGCATCCTACACTCTAATGAGAATAGTTGATGTTGTCATTGATGGAAACCAAATGACATTCATCTAACCAACTGGTAGATACCGACACTAGCAATAGACTTCTACATACATTGGTAGGCACTTCCCTAACATCGGCTATAATGCATATCGACACTCAGGATGACATGGAATAAACATTTGTTGTTTTGAATTGTAATCATCTTTTGTAAAAGCTGACTTGGTATATTGTAAAAGACATATATATGAAGTCTTGTAAGTCATTTTGATATATATATATATATATGAAAAGGATAAGGCAATTTTGTATAAGGACAATGAAGGTTTTGGTTATAGACTAAGCTTAAACCGGTACCGAACTTGGCATAGTTGATGCTAATTTGAGTAGTACATCGTATTGGATTTAATCATCCATTTTGTAAGTTAGTGAGACTTCTATTTTTTTTAGTTGAGCAGTGAGCTCTAGGCAGTTGGCCTCCCTGCATGTGCAAGCCCCTCATTGTAAGTAATATTTATTCATTGGCCAGTGAGTGAATACTGTGGGTCACAAATCCCACCAAGGTTTTTCCCACACTGGGTTTCCTCATTAAATATCTTGTGTTATGGTGTGTTCTCTATGTTGTCTCTATTATTATTATTTGGTGCAGTAATTCTTATTTACCGGGACACTTTTTTGGGATGCAAAGTTATTAATAAGTTTAAATATTCTGCTAATCGGTTAGACACTGATTCGCACCCCCCCCCCCCCCCCTCTTAGTGTCTTTGGGACTGTCATTGAATCTAACAATTGGTATTAGAGCTTGGTCCTCTATTTGAAAAAGCCTTACAGCTTGAGGAAGTTTCTGACACCAGTACAGATGGAGAGCTTAAGACAACAATTGGAAGGATCTCTTGTAGACTATGATGCAGAAAAAGTGAAGAACATCAGATTAGAGGATGAACTTAAAACTTCTTAAGAATTCATTCAGGCACTTCAAAATAACCTGGTTATTGCAAAAAATAAGAGAAAAGAACTTCATATGCAGATGCAGAATGAGGATTATTAAAAATAAACTCTTAGAGAACTTGCACACAAGTTGAGACAAGAGAACAATAATATGAAAAATGAAATGAAAGATATGACTATGAGGTTATGTAAAGATATTGAAGATAGGAAGAAGAATGAAGAAGACTTGGCTAGGAGACTTAATGATGCTAGAAATGAAAATCTGAGACTTAGTCATGAGAATTATGTGCTGAAGACAAATCTGATTCACATGCAACATCCTAAAATTGAGCTTATGAGACAAAAGGGAATTCTAGAAAATGAGTTGGCTACTGCAAATAAGAACAAAGACAAATTCAAGAAAAGTTCAATGGAGCTTGATAACATGCTGAAAAGTTAGAAAGTTGACGGAGATACTAATGGACTTGGATTTGAAGTTGGAGAAAGTTCTGGTACTGCAAACAATGAAGATAAGAACAAACTGGTAAGACAACCTAATGCTTACAAATTTAATGGTAAATGTTTCAATTGCAACAAATATGGTCATAAAGAAAATCAACGTACATTTAGAAATAATCAGAACACAAATTCACCCACCAGTCAATGTTCCAAATGCAACAAAGTTGGTCATAATTCAGAAAATTGCAGAATGAATGTGAAATGTTATGTTTGTGGAAGATTTGGGCACTTATCTAGTCAATGCAGAACACAAACTGGCATAGGATATGGAAAGGCTATTGAGAGGAATAATGTAACTTGTTATGCTTGTAACAAGATTGGGCATATTTCTAAATTTTGTAGAAGCAAGAATGCATCGGCAAATAATATGAGATCTATCTTGAAGGGAAAAGAGAAGGTAGAAGAAGTAAAGCAAGAATTTTCTAAACAGTGGATTAAGAAAAGAGATCAGAGAACTAATGAAACTATATCTTCACTGGTAGAATAGAGTAATCCTCCATCAACAGGAGATTCTTCATCTAACTGAGGAATAATCCCTTGGGGGTATGGTAGTGAATTGAAAAACATGCACTCTACCCTCGATTAATGGTAAGAAGATACATCTCTTCTTTACCGATAGGTGTGTTAAGTTTTCACTTAACCGACGAGCATTTAATGATGTTTTGAAGAAATTTTTGGCTATAAAGAACCGAGAAAACCCTCATTTCAAACTCACCAAGCATTCAAACTTTCTGTGAGTGCGAAATCAAGCAAAGGCATTCAAGGCGAATCTGGAAGTGTTTTTCAAGCATTCAGTAGGCATTCAAATAAGAGGTATTTTTCATAATGGCTGGTTCATCTTCTGTTCTTGAATTTATTCAGAACCCTACCTTTGTGGAGAATGTGAAATTTCCTAGGCCTGTTTTTAAGATAATTCTCAAAATTGTGAAGCAAGACGACTCTATAGGAGCTTTTTCAAAAATACCTAAGGGAGTAGCATTTGCAGAAGACCCTATGATTTATATACATTGCAATATAGAAGATCTAGGATCTGAGGAGTTAATGAAAATGTTTAACGAGGTTATTTGTGATGAACATGGAACTGTTAAACTTGAACACAAGATTGTGAAAAATTTAGGTTTGTGGAGATACTAAATATCCCTCAATTTCCAGAGGAAGTGGTAAGAATTGTATTGAGTAGAGAACATGGATAATTATTATGGTTGGATTCTATTTGTAAGATAACCCAACAAGCAATTAGGGCAGTAACTAGTTTACCCTCAACCAGTAGTAGACTTGATAAGACAAAGAAGATTCCTAACAAAATGGTGACAAGCCTAATCGAAGAAACATCTAACAGTAGATCAATTAGAGTAAATGACATTAAGGACATCAATGTGAGATATGTAAGTATGGTTCTTGGATACAAAGCCACACATGCTAACATACTCAATTCTATTTCCAGTCTTTGCATTTACAGTGCACATGAAATGATAAACAACAATGCTAAGATAGATGTGTGTGAATGGTTAAAAGATGAGCTTATTGATAACCTGAAAAATATTAAGGGAGACAAGAAGGGTACTTTCTGCTTTGGAAACCTTCTAGTATGTTTAATGTTATATTTCACCAAAGAGATCCCCAGTACAAGACCCAAAGACTTTGGTTATGATATACTGGTAGGAAAACAACTACGGGAAGCTTTTATAGGCATGGGAGCTACTAAAGACAACAACATAACTGATTACTTTAAATCTTTTCAATATATGATGAGAGCTAGAGTAAGGATTCCTCAAAGCAAAGTTGAAAAATATGACAAGGAAATATTCTTTGTGATTAAAAGAGATGAAACTTGGATGGAAGTAGTAATACCTAGAACTATCTGGGTTACTAAAATGGGTTATGTGGTTGACGTACATGTTTTGGAAACTTATGCAAAAGCACTACTTGATGCACAAAGAGAGCCATCTGAAGAATTCTTTGGAAGTGCAGAAACCATAGAGAATAAAGTATCTATGTAGAAAAGGATTAAGAAAATAGAAAAATTCATTAGGGATGCATCTAAGAAAGTAAAGGAAATCAAGGAGAATGTCATGAACCTTAGTGGCATATCAGCTAGTGAGCTAGATGGACTTCAACTGGAGGCACATCTTTTGACACTGACTATTGTAAGGCAGATGAGTTCAAAAGAGTGGAAAGGAAGAGAAAACCCTCACTGGTACCCTCTCCTTCTCTGAAGAAAACAAGTACATTAAGAAAGAAACAATAGACAATTAGGGAACCCAAGAAGAAACTTACTCCAAAGAGAAAACAAACACCGACAAAACCCACATTTAATGATTTATTGAATGAAATAACAGAGGAAGGTAATTTGTCTAATGTGAATAAATAGTATACTTCTTCAAATGATACTAACAGAAACACTATTGAAGAAAACATTATTCCTCATTTAGACATTTGTAAGAAAGTTTTGATTGAAGTTATTGAGGAGCTACCACATGATCTCTACATGAGATTAGAAGCTAAAAGGCTATCAGTAATGGAACTAGACAAGAAATTAAAGGTTGAAGTAATCTTGGTTGTTCACCCGGTTAACTCCAAAGAAGAAATTGATGAACTTATTTATGAGGCTACCCGATTAGTATTTGCTAGTGGACACCAGTAGGTAAGCTTGATGGGTGGAAGAGTAAAGGAAATTGTAGAAGAAACAACGGATAATTAGGATACATTCTTTGTGGAGAAAGAAATACAAGAGCGAATGAATAGACCTAAGAAGACATGCAAAGTGTATCAGAAAGACAAGGACAAGGGTAAAGGAAAAATTGGTGGAGTTCCAAACATTAAGATTACTGAAAATATTACACCACTACCTTTGGATACTACACTGGTACACTCAGAAGATCCACCAGTTGTTAACATTGGAGGTATTACACATGATGATACTAATCCTGAATCAAAGATACTTTTTACAATGAATGTGGACACACAAAAGGTAAACATTGTTGTGGATAAGGAAACCTCTGAGGTTAAGGCAGATAATGTTGACAATAGTAACATGGCAAAGGAATAGGTACAAATTCAAACAAAGCAACCTACCCAGACTAAAAATCCTACTGATAAATGCACTAGTACAAGGCCACCAGAGACTGTAAATCCTATAGAGAAAAAAGCAAAGGTAGAGGTACACACACAGACTGAGAAACCGGAAATCATAGAGACAGTGCGATAGTTTGAGAAACCTTTGTAGGTTGAGATGCAAACCCAGACTGGTCCACCAGAGGAAAATACAAGTAAAATGGATACATTTGATGGAAGTAAAGAGTTAACTAAGATGATTGGTCAGACATCAAACACATCTATAGGTGAATTCAGACCTACCAACATTACTGAGGTACTTTTGGATTCAATTAGGAAGATAAAGGATTGCAATGCATTGGTCTACAAGGCAATTGACAACACACTACCTATTCTTAAGTTGATTGCACCAAATTGCAACACATATCACATCAAATATTCTTTAGGTAAAATGGACATGTTGTCCAAATTTATTGCTCATAATGTAATAACTATTGACAAGGTGAATGAGGATACAATTAAGGAAAGAGTTGAAAAGAAGGAAAAAAAATTCTTTGAAGACACTACAAAGAAGTGTACAACACACTTGAATACATTATTATCGGTACTTAACTCTACAATTTTGGAATACAAGGAGTTGTATAAGGAAACATGCAAACCTCACCTTTTGATAGAAGACATAGACAAGGAGATCAGTAAAACACAGAAAGAAATTGATGACATAGCTGATAATATAATTGGTTCATCTGAACATATATCATTTATTGAGCAGGAAATGGAAGGTTTTGAGGAGAAATTTGAGAAATTTGAGAAAGAGAAGGCAAGAATAAGATCAAATTCCTGGTGACTTAAAATTAAAATTGGTCCCAAGTTGGACAATCTTATCTCTTAGAGAAATGAAATCTCTAAGGAATTAGTTCAAGGAGAGAAATCACCATAAGATCACATGCATTATCTCACTAGCATGATTCAACAGATTGAGGCAACTTTGAATAATAGAAAAAGGTTTATGTAGAGTCTAAATTTAATTTTGGTGTATATTTTTTAGATTGTAACCAACTGGTTACAGACCCAGTTACAGACCTTGAGGTGAAATTTTGAACTCATTTGACTATTTTTGACAATATTTGTCATTGATGTCAAATGGGGAGTAGTGGAGGAGAAAAGTAAATGTACAGAGGAGATCACTTGCTCAGGGGGAGCACATCTTTTTGGACTTCTATTTTTGGAAACAGTTTTTGGAATTTTCTCATGAGTCTTGCCATCAATACCAAAGGGGGAGATTGTTGGCAATCTACACTCTTATGAGAATAGTTGATGTTGTCATTGATGGCAACCAACTAGCATTCATCTAACCAACCAGGAGATACTGGCACTAGTAATAGACTTATACATACATCGATCAGCTATAATGCATACTAACACTCAAGCCGACATGGAATAAACATTTACTGTTTTCAATTGTAATTATCTTTTGTAAAAGCCGACTTGGTATATTGTAAAAGACTCATATATATGAAGTCTTGTAATTCATTTTGATATATATATGTATGAAAAGGATAAGGCAATTTTGTATAAGGACAGTGAAGGTTTTTGTTATAGACTGAGCTTAAACCGGTACTGAACTTGGTATAGTTGATGCTAATTTGAGCAGTACATTGTATTGGATTTAATAATCCATTTTGTAAATCAGTGAGACTTCCATTTTTGTAGTTGAGTAGTGAGCTCTAGGCAATTGGCCTCCCTGCATGTGCAGGCCCCTCATTGTAAGTAATATTTATTCATTGGCTAGTGAGTGAATATTGTGGGTCACAAATCCCATGGAGGTTTTTTCCACACTGGGTTTCCTCGTTAAATATCTTATGTTATGGTGTGTTCTCTATGTTGTCTCCATTATTCTTATTTGGTGCACTAATTCTTATTTACCAGTAGACTGTTTTGGGATGCAAAGTTATAAATTAATTTAAATATTCTACTAACCAGTTAGACACTGATTCAATCCCCCTCTTAGTATCTTTGGGACTGTCATTGAATCTAACAGTATCCCATTCAAAAATGTTGACTTAACATCCATTTGGTATACCTTGAATTTCTTATGTGCTACAAATTCAAGTAAAATTCTAACACCTTCCAGTCTTGCCACTAGTGCAAAAGTCTCACCATAATCTTCTCCTTCCTCTTGTGCATAACCTTTGCAAATCAACCTAGCTTTGTTGCGCACTACAACACCATCTTCATTCAACTTGTTCTTGACTACCCACTTAGTACCTATCACATTTTTATTTACCGGTTGAGGTACTAGGGTCCATATGTTGTTATTCTCAATTTGATCTAGATCCTCCTCCATATCTTTAACTCAATGATCATCACCAAATTCTTCCTTACCAATTCTTGGTTCAATAGGGGAGACCATGTAGGAATTCTCTCTGATTCTTCTTTTGGTTAGTACTCCAACATCCTTATCTCCAATAATCTGCTTAGGATTGTGATTGAGTCTCACATATCTCAAAATAACATGATCATTATCTTTAGGTTCATCTTCTTCATTATCATCATCTTCTTCTGAATTTATCTATTTTAGTTGAACTGGTATATTTGTATTTTCTTCACCAGTTTCAGTTTTCACAGTTTCCGGTTCCAAAAACAAAATGCAAGGATATTCATCCTTTTTCTCCAAACTAGTTTCCTCTAAGACTGTAGGATATTCATCCACTTGAACATCAACACTCTCAATAATTCTCTGTGTTGGGTTGTTAAAACACTTTTAGACCTTACTCTTGGTGGAATAACCAAGAAATATACCTTCATCATTTTTAGCCTCAAATTTCCTAACATAATCACCTCTCTTAATAAAACATTTGCTACCAAATATCTTGAAATAACTAACATTAGGTGATCTTCCATACCAATATTCACAAGGAGTCTTGTCCTTACCTTTACCAAAATTTAATTCATAGTGTAGATAGTTGTGCTGACACCTTTCGTCCAAATTTTTTTTGCTACACCTCCTTGTATCAACATCGTCCTAGCAGCTTCAACAACTGGTCGATTGTTTCTCTCTATGATACCATTCTATTGTAGTGTCCTTGATGCAAAAATTTGTCATTTGATACCATTTTCTTCACAATATTAGTGAATTCCTTAGAAGTAAATTCACCACCTTGATCAGTCCTCAGACACTTTATCTTCTTACCACTATCCTTCTCAACTAAGGCCCTGAATGCCTTGAACTTACTATAAGCTTCAGTCTTATCCTTCAAGAATGTGACCCACATCATCCTTGAGAAATCATTAGTGAAGATCATAAAATATCTATCACCTTGAATACTCTTTGTCCTTATTGGTTCACAAAGATCAGTATGAACCAAATCTAACAGATGTTCCACTGAAAAAGATTTTCTCTTGAAAGTTGAGGATGTCATCTTTCCCAACTAACATTCCTTACATAGAGAATTAACTAGTTTGTCCAATTGAGACAAACCTCTCATTGTCTTGGACTTAATCACTTTAACAATGCTATGAAAGTTTATATGACAAAATCTCCTATGCCAAAGCCAACTATCATCTATCTTTGAAATTAAATAGTTGTTGACTTTAGGATTAAGGTGAATCATGTTACCTTTACTTTGCTTCCTAGTTGCAATTAGTTCATCTTTGCTCCCATAGATTTTTCACATATCATTCTTAAATTACAAAGGGTATCCTCTATCATTGAGTTGTGCCACACTCAAAAGATTATGCTTTAAACCGTCAACCCAGTAGACATCATCTACACAGCTCTTTCCATTAAGAGAAATAGTTCCCTTACCTTTAACCATGTAGGGTGAGTCATTACCAAATCTTAGAACTCTACCATCAAATTCCTTCAAAGAAAGAAATTTTCTCTGGTCACCAGTCATGTGATGTGAACAACCACTATCAATGATCCAATCATCAGAGTTGTCCATTTGAGATACTAACACCTTTTGATCAGATATCTCCTCTTTAATGACTACACACATAATATCTTCATTAACATCACCATTAGATTCCTCATCAGTGATACCACCATCAACAACAATAAGAGAATCTCTTTTGCCTTTACACTTATACTTCTTGAATTTCTCTCGTTTATGCTCATTATCACCATTAGGACAGTTAGAAGCTATGTGTTCGATCTTGTTGCATGCAAAACATTTCAAAGGTAATTTACCTCTATATTTGCCAGTACCTCTAGGCAACCGCTTGGCCAACAATGCTTCAAGCTCAATTAAACTGTCTTCATCATCAGCTTCTTTGCTAGATCTAGATTCATAACTTTGACTGACATCTCTATTTTTCTTCATAGATGGGTTATAAATAGAAGCTCTAAATAGAGACTCAAAATTTTGTACACTACCATCATAATCATTTAATTCAAAAGCAGTAAGCTTGCCAATGATGAAGTCAAGGGTTACCTTAGTTTTGTGAATAGACTTTATCTCCTGAATGGTTACAACTCAGATAGCATAGACCGGTAGCAAGGTTCTCAGTACCTTACTGATCATTGTGGCATCTTCCACTTTACCTCCTACAATCTTAATTTCACCGAATATCTCTTTTATCCTTTGACCATACTGCTAGATATTCTCACCTTTAGCCATCTACATGTCATCAAACTTTCCTCTTAGACTCTATTCTTTAGCAATCTTAACATGTTCATCACCGCTATAAATCTCTTCAATTTTTTTCCATACATAATATGTAGTCTCTAGACCATGAACATCTACCTACTCTACATTAGACAAAGAACCGATAATAACCTCTAATGCTTGATTGTTTTCTTGTTTCTCTTTCTTCTAATCACCAGTCATAGTCCCACTAGGTGCAACATATTGACTAACAACATGTTCCCAGTAATGATTTCCTAGACTCTTGATATAAATTTTCATTCTATCACTCCATATCCTATAGTTATCTCTATTAAACTTCAGACCTTCCTTTTGATAAATACTAAGAGGGGGGGGGTGAATGAGTATGCCAAAAATCTCTATCCTTAAACACTTTAACAGTTTGAAATTAAACTGGTAAAACAGTTTAACAGACAAACCGGTTATCACACATGCAAACCAAAATGCAAATAAAGAATTCACCCACAAAAGCAATACAACCATAACACAAGATATTTTACGTGGAAACCCAAATGGGAAAAACCACGCTGAGATGGAACTCACAAGTCACTATCTGCAAAATAGAAACTAGACTGGTTAAGGTCTTACAATGTTCTTCACCAAAACAAATCCTGTTAGGAATCTCAATCTCTGTTAGGAGATAAGTCCGATTAAAGACTACCTTGCTAGAGGATTTTAGATTCACAGAAGTGACCCACCTTGTTAGAGGATTTTACAAAAGGCTTTTGGGGCTACCCAATTAAGGGCTATAGACTTGTCAAAGATGTGAGTAATCAACAAGTATTTGATCTATCTAATAGCACAAACTACTTGGTTAGATCCAGTATAGCTCACTGCTAATGCATTCCAGCATTACTTCAGTCTTCTCTATCTCTCTCTTAGTTACAACTTGATCTTCTCAGATAAGATCGCTCTTACAAAAACTCAACAACCACCTTAAACCCTATCACAACATGTACCCTTTCAGCAACAAAACAAAACCCTAGACATGATGTCCTTTTTAAAGGAATCTGATTTCATGTCAGGCCAATAGGATTACATTACAATTTTCTAGGTTCAATGAATCTAGACATACTCAGTAACATGACACAAAAAGAACCATCAATGTGTTGGCACCATCAAACAATCAGTGGATTGGTAACTTATCACAAAATGTCAGTTGGTAACTCATAACAGAATATTACCGATTCATACAAAATACCGTTGCTGGTTTGACAAAAATGAAGACTGGTAAGAATGTGTTATGTCTCTTTTCTCCCTCATACCACTTGAGATCTATGAACTGCTTGGGGTCGACATGCCATTTCAGACCGGAAAACACATTCTGCAAAATCACCAATAGTCTAAAGATTAGAATACAACATACCGGTTGAAACAAATATCGGTTGAGCTCTAGCTCATACATATAAAGGGGATCTCAATACAAGTGTGTGTCCATCAATGACAATCATAACATAAACATAAAAAATGCCAACAATCTCCCCCTTTGGCATTGATGGCAACACTTAGGAAAATAAAATTTTGACATCTAAGTGTTTTACAACAAAAGCACGCCATTAAATAAATTGCTCCCCCTAAGCATATACACTATCCCTTAATCAACACAATGTATAGCAATTTTGCATACAGAGCATAAACATTGAGATATTAGAGCATAAAGCATATATCAAAACATATATCAAAATTTTAGAGCCAGATACTTCTCCCTATTCTTCTCCAAAATAGATAGAGTACTTCTCCCCCTTTGCCAAAATGACAAAGTACTCTTGAAACAATTTGATATTAAAATAATAAAAGTTTATGACAACAAGGAATAATATTTTTCAAAAGCTGATTTATAGTCCTACAAAAATTGTTTCATGGATAGAGACCGGGACTCAAGTAGGGAGGTGGCCACTTCTTTCTCTATTTGCATCTGGGATACTTGTTCCTCCATGGCATCAACTGTACTCATTTCCTACGTAACTGTCAAGGCATCCAGGTTTAGATAACACTTCTGAAGAATTTGCAGTCGTGGAAGTAAAACCAGTTGTAGCTCCTACAAATCTCTAGACCGTGTACTGATCTCTTGCTCCATTTTGGCTGGCTGGATCTGGAACTGGTGAATGGTTTGCCCATAAGTTGCAAAGGAATCATACAGTGGCTTAAATGTGCTCAAGTAAGACTATAAGTCCATTTGAAGCTTTTGCTTATGAGCTATCACATCATCGCAGTATAGATGGGGTTGATAGATTTTGCTTAGTAGCAAGTTTCCCTCATCCAAAGCATCCCTTATATCCTTTTGGTCTTTCAGAAGTTCAGATCAGAGCTCATTCAACTTTTTCACCAGAGCAATGTTAAGAGCCTTTTGATGCTCTTTCTTGACATTTGCCTCAGCTGCGTCTTCCAGGCTCTGCACCTAATCATCCACTATAGTACATAGTAGTTTGAGCTATGCTAGTGATGATTCAGTATTAGGAAGATTGGTACCGAGGATCAAACCGGTAAGGGTGTCTATAGCTGCTTGAATTTTGTGTTGCTCCTTTTTCCTACAAATGATTTCAAGGCACTCTTGAGCAACCTTGATGCTCTGCATAAGCTCTGACTCACTTGCAGACTGGAGATCAATAGGACTAGAGATATCAGTTGGTTTGGCTTGACTCTTGATTTCCTTTAGAGTCTCCATCTATGTGCTCTTCATCGCTTCCGCTGCCTTGCCTGCTTCTTCCTTCTTCCTTTTCTCTACTTCTTTCTTCTGTTCTTGTTCCTTGTCTTCCTCTTCTTTCTTTTTCCTCTCTACTTCCTTCCTCTTCTCCTCTTCTTTCTCTTCCTCTTCCTTCTTCTTCTTTTCTTCCTCTTCCTTCTTCTTCTTTTATTCCTCTTCTTTCTTCTTATTTTCTTCCTCTTCCTTCTTCTTCTTTTCTTCCTTATCCTCTTCTTCTTTCTTTTTCCTCTTATCTTCCTCTTTCCGCTTTTTCTCATCTTCATATTTTCTTTTCTCTTCCTCTTTTCTCTTCTCTTCCTCTTTCTTCTTTTTCTCATCTTCATCCCTCTTCTTCTTCTCTGCCTATTCCTCAGCCACTTCCTGTGTGTCCTTGGCTTGCTCACTGCCCTATTCGGCTTGTTGCCCCTATTTTGTTCCCTCATAAGGTATGTCCTGAGTGACATCTTTTACGTCTAGGGCATCAATATCAATAGTGTCCATTGGTTCTTCAACCGGTTTTCCTTCTTCATCAAAAACTTCATCCGGTTTGGATATGACTGGTTCTTTTTCTGCTTGCAGGTTGACCATTCGTGCTTTGTGAGATTGAATAACATGATTCATATGCTGATGAGTGTCTTTTTCAACATCATCAACTCTTCCCTCCAACAGCCAGAGTCTTCTTCTCCTTGTGAATAAGAGTCCTTTATTTTGGTCCAAAACATCAAATAATTATGAGTTTGAGAGGTCGAGAAAGTATTGTGCAAAGACTTTCTCCCTTATCTCTTGTTCTTTTTCTATGGCAATGTGCCATTTATTATCTAATGCCTTATATAATGAATCTGGTGTTTGAGATTTAATCTCTAATGGTGACCAGTCATTTTTACACAAATAAAGAATAATTTCCTGTATTACTTCATCTTTCTCCTCACTATTAAAATCATCATAATAATCTACTAAATCATGCAGTAATTTTCTCCTAATGTTTTTAATTGTCTTTGGAAAATGTGTCAGAGGTTTGTATGAGGAGATATCAATATTTACTAGTGCAGATGCTACCGGTTCATTCTTCTTCATCTTCTTTGTTTGTCTAGCCTTCTTTGGCTTTTCATCAGACTCAATCTCTTCAGAGTCCAGTTCATTTGACTTAGTCTTCCTTTTTCTTTCAAAGACTTTTGCCAGTGTCACTTTCGGTTTCTTCTTTGTAGGTGATTGCTTGGTCACTCTTGGAGTTGCAGTAGTAGCCGATGTCGATGCTACAGGCACTACCTTTGCTTTCTTTGCTACCAGCTCTTTTCCTTTCTTAAGAGAGGGTTCCTCTACTGGTGCAATCCTCTCCGGATAGGTTTTGGTCCTCTTCGCCTTAGGATCAAGAGGTGAGGCAATAAGGGTTGAGGCATACCCTTCTAGCATATCATACATCACCTCATAGCCCATTGGCTCCACTTCTTCCATTCTAGGCTCAACAACTTCCATTAAACATTTGTCCACCTGGATGGTGAAACAGATGTCATCTTCATATTTCTTAACAATATCAACTGAGATCCTCACCCTTTGACTCATCTTCCTCCTAAACTCATCAAAATATTTGTTCAGTACATCAGGGTAACCGGTTCTGATAGCTTGAATGCTTTCCTTGATCTATTTGGTTACCAGTTGCTCAATGGACCACTGGACATCTCCTACTCTAGGGAAGAAGCCTTGGAAATAGAAGAACAACCCAACCAATAGTTGTCCAAATTTGAATCTCAGTGCATTATCCTATTTAATCGACTTCAGGTTAGACAGGAGTTGCCTCTGCATACCAGTGCATAGGTCAAATGATGCATCCTCTTTAATCATTTGGTAAGCAGCATTTACCGCTGCAGTAGATATAGAATTAATCTTGTTGGCTGAGAATGTTTTGTAGCCTATCACCATGTAGGTGTACTTCACCAGATCATCCTTGATAGGATTAACTATCATACCTTGTGAGTCACTTGTTGAACTAGTGAGCTTGGCCATTTCTATTTTCCTTGCCGTTCTTAGGGCTGGCACTTCCCCTATGTTGCAGAAACTGGTGACTACATGAATTGCCCGAGGTGTGATATCATCCATGCTCTCTAGGTACATCTTGTCACCATGGACTCTGCTCAAAATGATTCTAATATGATCCTTTGAAAAGTCTTCCAGAAAGTATACTGCATTATGGAGTTTCTTCTTCTCTAGGATACTAAATTCCGGTTTGATTTTCTTGTCCTTGCCGCAAAATAAACCTAACTGGGTGTGAATAGCTAAAGACCCTAGGTCTTCTATTTTGCAATCAATATAGTCTAAAATTCCCTCTTCTACTATGACTCCAACCAGAACTTGTGATAAGGCATTATATTTGGACTTCCTTTGAATGAAACTTTCTGACTCAATGGATGTGCTAGAACTGGTATGAGATGCGGAAGCCATTGTAAAGTATTTCAAGAACATGAAAAATACCTTTAAAATGCAAATTTAGGGCTTCCTAATTCTGCTTCACTCTACTCTCCGTGGGTTTCCAAATCATTGCTTTGTGTTTTCCATGACCGTTTGCAAACTAAATTTGAATCTTCTTCAAGACTTGTCAATTTCTTAAAATCTTAGCTCAAATCACCTTTTCTTCACTCTGCGCTTTGAAAAAATTTACTTCACTCAAAAATAGATAGAGAGAAATGATTTGAAATATGCTTTTATACATGTCTCTCACCTACCGCCATTAATGCTCCTCTATTAGGGCATAAACCCTAATTTGCCTTTTTACTGTTTCTGGTCTTCTGCCAAGCGAAAGGTATCATACACCAATTAAGGTCTTTTACCAGTGTAACCGGGGGTTCACAAACATTTCACCATTTTCTCCCCCTAAGCCTCTTTGGAGCTTAGTTTTCTGGTTCTGATATTTCCACACTAGGTGCAGGAACCGGTTCCTCTTCCAACATTGTTGGTTGCTTCCTCCAAGTTTTGTTCATGTCCACTTGAACTGTTTCAACATCAATTTCTCCTTTTTGAGTGACCGGTATATCATCAGATATACTCTTTCTGCTTTTGCAGAATCTTGCAATGCCACCCAGTTTGTTGTAGTGATAGCAAACTAATCCAGGTTCTCTCCAAGGTCCATTGTTCATGTTTCCATTCTTCCTTCTACATGTAGCAGCAATGTGGCCATGTCCATGACAAATCCAACAGTTTTCTTTCCACCTAGTTGTCGCTTGATGGCCACCACTTCTTGACTCATGATTGAAGACATTAAACCGGTTGTAGTTCCGGTTTACAAAAGGTTTAGGACCAACTCCTTGGGTCCTCTGAGGATATCTTCCGGTGTTGTTCATCACATACCTGCATTCAAATGCTCTATGCCCAAACTTGTTGCATGCATAACAATGACCATTGAACTTATTGGATCTAGGTATATTGTTGAGAAAGTAAGCAAAATTATTGTAGACTTTGCTCCTACATACATTTGCAGTGTGTCGTTCTTTAAGACAGTTAAAGCAAACAGGTTTGAATTTTTTCTTACCTTTTCCTTTGAGTGTCGATTGCTTCTTTGATGCTTCAGCATTTGTTCCTAAGGATTCTCCTTCCTCATGTCTAGAGAAACCAAGTCCATTGGTATTCTTTACTGGTCTAGATGACTCAAGATTTTTCTCTAGCTTAACAGTACTTTTGCTAAACCTAGCAAGTATTTCCTTTGACTCAGAGAGTTCTTTGGAAATAGCAGTATTTGTCTCCATTAGGCTTGCATTTTCAAAGATGGCTATGTTCAGTTCATCTTGTACTCCTTCTTTTTCCATTCTGCTCTCATGAAGGTGAGCAGTCAGTGCACTAATCTCTTGTTTCAACTTGGAGATCTCATGATCTCTATCCTTTACCAGATCTTCAGCTTTCCTCCAGTTCTCAAGCTCTTGACTAAACTAGATAGTCAGTCCTTCCAACTCCTTTCTCAAATTGGAGTTTGAATCATTCAATTTATTTACTTCTATAATCATGGCTTCCGTATTTGCTTCATCTTCAGAACTATTTTCAGATAGCTCCATCAGATTCTCTGCATGTTCTCTCCTTTTTGCTTGAGATGCCTTGTATTTGACCATAAGATCATCATAGGCTTGCTCAGACTGAGTTAGCCGTTGAGTAAGTTCCCTCAAGGTGTATTCCCCCATATCTCTTTCCAAGTGGTTAAACTTATATAAAGGCTAGCTCTGATACCAATTGATAAATTCTAAGAGGGGGGGGGGTGTGAATTAGTATGCCAAAAATCTCTGTCCTTAAACACTTTGACAGTTTGAAAATAAACTGGTAAAACAGTTTAACAGACAGATCGGTTATCACACATGCAAACCAAAATGCAAATAAAGCACTCACCCACAAAAGCAATACAACCATAACACAAGATATTTGACATGGAAACCCAAATGGGAAAAACCACGATGAGATGGAACTCACAAGTCACTATCTGTAGAATAGAAACTAGTCTGGTTATGGTCAGACCAGTTAAGGTCTTACAATATTCTTCACTAGAACAAATCCTGTTAGGAATCTCAATCTCTGTTAGGAGATAAGTCCGATTAAAGACTACCTTGCTAGAGGATATTAGATTCACAAAAGTGAACCACCTTGTTAGAGGATTTTACAAAAGGCTTTTGGGCCTACCTAGTTAAGGGCTACAGACTTGTCAAAGATGTGAGTAATCAACAAGTGTTTGATCTATCTAATAGCACAAATTGCTTGGTTAGATCCAGTATAGCTCACTAATAATGTGTTCCAGCATTACTTCAGTCTTCTCTATCTCTCTCTCAGTTACAACTTGATCTTCTCAGATAAGATCGCTCTTACAACAACTCAACAACCACCTTAAACCCTAGCACAACATGAACCCTTTCAACAATAGAACGAAACCCTAGACATGATGTCCTTTTTGAAGAAATCTGATTTCATGTCAGTCCAATAGGATTACATTACAATTTCCTAGGTTCAATGAATCTAGACATACTCAGTAACATGACACAAAAAGAACCGTTAGTGTGTCGGCACCATCAAACAATCGGTGGATTGGTAACTCATCACAGAGTATTACCGGTTCATACAAAATACTGGTTGCCGGTTTGACAAAAATGAAGGCTAGTAAGAATGTGTTATGCCGCTTTTCTCCCTCATACTGCTTGAGATCTACGAACCGCTTGGGGTCGACATGCTGTTTCAGACCGGGAAACACATTCTGAAAAATCACTAATAGTCTAAAGACTAGAATACAACATACCGGTTGAAACAAATACCGGTTGAGCTCTAGCTCATACATATAAAGGGGATTTCAATACAAGTATGTGTCCATCAATGACAATCACAACATAAACATAAAAAATGTGAACACCTTCTTCATCATGATTTGAAAGATCTTTACCTGAAGTTGTTAGGCTTAGAGCTTAGAGGACCTGATAAGCTCTGATACCAATTGATGGTATGATGAAAGAATAAGAATCCGGTCAACTATTGAGAGGGGAGGGGTGAATCAGTAGATAGAAAAACTGATACTAACTTCAACAATCCCAAAATCAATTTCTTGAAGTAAACTTAGAACTATCAATGCAATATCAGTCTCAAGATAAAAACCCTCAAGATAAACCGACAAATTCAAACTCATAAACATCCAAATGCTTTTACTAACATAAGTAAAACATCATTTCACAATGCTTCCGGTCATCATCATTTATCAAAGTGGATTAAGGAGTTAAGAAAATCAACCATAAGAACATAACCAAAAAAACATTCACCACTTGACACTATACTTTTGACGTGAAAACCCAAATGGGAAAAACCATGGTGAGATGAGACTCACGAGATAACTATCTAAACTCTTTTGAAGTTTTCCTTGTTAGGAGCCTAGCTTATTAAAGCTTTAAAAAAGTCCTATTAAGAACATATCCTGTTAGGGACCACCCGGTTAAGGGATTGACTATAATGCCTTGTTAGAAGAAATACCCTGTAAGGAGTAACCTCGGTAGAGGATTTGAAATCCAAGATAATGGATCACCTAGTTAGAGGATTTGAATAGCACCAAGCTTGTTAGAGCTTACCTGGTTAGGGGATTTCAATCTGCTATAATTGTTAGAAAACAATAGGAGTTTGTTGATCTATTTGAATAGCACTACATTTGCTTAATCAGATCCTTTTATGCTCCTATCTTTGTTGTCCTCCTGATCTTGAGCCGCAAATGTTTGATGTGTTGGGACTCATTAATTTTGAGTAAATTTTTAAGGCCCATTTCAAAATATTGCTATTTCATTTTCAGAAAGGCACCTAATCTCATTCAGGTGGCCTAGTTAGAGAGAGGGTAAAATGGAACCAGTTGATTTTCAAGGGGTAAGGCTTGGTAAGTGTGTCCTCCACCTTTTATTTAGCTAATGAAGTGTTTTGCAGCTTTCAGATTTCAGTTTGGATCATTTTATCAAGTACCCATTTCAAGGGGTGAGCTGAAAGTGCATGTTAGGTGCAAATGTCAATTTTATTGATTAGCTTACTTTGAGTGCTTATATATTTTGCCCTGTTGATAGTCATGGTGAAATTAAACATGGATTGAATTATATGCATAAATGTGAGCCTTCATGCAAAATTTCAAGTCTTTGTGAATCCATTTGCTCAGTTTAGCATGCTCAATCCGTTTGTAGTTTGTTTTGTTTGACAAGTCCCTATTTCAGCAGCTAGTCGGAGCCCTGTTTTGCACAACTGTAAAAGTTGCCTCAGTGAGTTTCATGTCAGATAGTTTATTCTAGGCTATTTTTAGTATAAATGACAAGTTATGTTTCCATTTTCAAGCCCCTGCCAATCCGTTTAATCAGTTTTCAAAAGTGTTTTTTGAGCCTTCTGTTTCAATGTTCTGTACTTTCATTGCTATATCAGTTAAAGGCCATTTTCATGAGCGCAACATTTGCACATAGTCAGCCTTTTGGTCAAACTGAGCATTCTAAGTTTTGATATGTACTTCAAGGTACCTATGCCTCAGATTTTATGGTCTACAGAGATCATTTGATATATTTAAGAAAGGAATCATGAGTTGCCTGCGCATTGACTTCATCAAGTTCGTAGTGGTGACAAAGCCAGTTGGTCATTTTTGACCATTAATTTCTCTTTACTCAAGATTCATCTAGAGAAACCATTTCATAGGGTTCATACTTGTATATCAAAGTACATGCCTATCAATTGGCAAGGTCCAGAAAGGTGTTTTGAACAGTTTGAAAATTACGTCTTCGCGATTAAATGTGAAAATGTGGCGCAAGTGCTTGAAAGTTGCAAAATCAGTTTAATGATTTGAAAATGGTGTCGATCGATTCCAAAGGTATGTTCAACGTTTCTGGGGCATTTCAAATGTTAGAGTCATCAAAACAATTTTTTTTTTAGCCAAACCCACTTTGGGGTCCGACCTGGACAAATGCCTGTGCATTAATTTTATGGCGAAATGGTCTAATTCAGAGTAATGCTTATCAATACTAGCTCGAATTTATATTGGAAAATTGGTTTATTAAGATATAATTTCATTTCATTATGTGGGCATATAATTGTGAGGTTTTTTTTATGGTTTTCCTTTGGCTGGCGAATAAAAATTTCAGAATTTCAATTACAAGGTGTAGTTGCAATTTGCCATAATCAACATTTCTCCCTATGGCGAAATGAATTGGAGTGGCAGCTGAACATGAAGAGAAGGCCATTTTATCTTCCAAGAAATGCAATTGCCAGCTGCAAACCAGTCAATATTTCCATGTGTGCCAGCTGAAAATGTTTAAAAACTTTCATGTGAATGGAATCTGAAAACTCATGACCCTGCCAATGCATTTCCCTATGCATAATGTATGGAGCATTTGAAGTTATAAACTCCAAGTAAATTCTTTGGCAGGTGTATAACCAAGTTCCACAACAAGCCAAAACTTCCTCCTGCATGGCATGGTGAAGGTCTGAATATTAAAACTTTCTTAGCAAATGTCATTGTTTGGAAGGCAATAGAGAAGTTTAAAAATCAAGTGCAAATTGAAGCATTAAACTTCAACAAATAAAGTATAATGCCAAATTCCCCATCTCTCTACTAGTGGTGGCACTTTAACAATAGTTAAGCATTACCCTCACATGCCCTCCTCTTTGCATGGGTATTGGAGCAACAAATATAAACTTTCAAGCAACTGCAATTAGCAGGTTTAATGCAAATTCTTCCCTTTGCGTGGTCTCTCCCTGCTATGCATGGTATGGCATTTGGAGCAGCCATAGGAAAACTTAAGACCAAAGGCAATTGTCTAGTTTAGAACTAGTATTATTCTCCCTACTATGAGATTGGAGTGGCAACGTAGAAGTTTGGAGCAGAGGCAAATGAAAGAACCATGTAAATTCTGAACCAAATGCATTGGCAGGCATGAAACTAGTTTAATTCCTCCTTCCTGCATGGTTTTTGAAAGGAGGGGCTTTTAGTTTTCAAGTAAATGCTATTACCAAGCATTGCCAAAGACTCCCATGTAGTGTGGTTAAAAGGGACAATAGAAAATTTTCAAGAAAATGTAATTTGGAGACAAAGGCGCCATTAAAACCTTCAAAAAATGCATAGTTCCAGGCATAAGGCATTATCCCACATTGGCCGTGGAGGGGAAATTTTTTGTGTTTAAATGTAAAGCTTCACACATCTATAATGTCAAAGCCTCAAGAGGCTTTTGACACAAGGTGTTGGTTGGGTGCCAAGCGGACCCCACGTGCATGGGAACACTTCTCGAGGTGACCAAGGAGGTCGACAAGTGGCGACTAGGTGGACCCCACATAGGCACAGATCCTGAGGTAGGCAAGTTTTGCAGAGAATGGATGGGTTAAAGATCATGCAGGTTCACAATAGATCAACGACCGACATGATTTCATAGAGTGACGATGCACACTGGATAAGATTCGCGAAATGGAGAAAGATTAATGAGTGAGGAGGTTCGGAGAAGATCAACAGCGCGCGTAATTTCGCGAGATGAAGGTGCACACTGGATAAGAATCGCGAAATGGAGAAATGGTAAAGATCATGCATCTTGGAGATGATCTGACGGTTGGTGTTGTTTTGTCAAATGAAGGTGCACGTCAGTTAAGCATTGTGAAATGGTGAAAGATGACATGGCGTACAGGTGGCAGGTCCAAGTGGAGGTCTAGCTCGCAGGTCCTGCTGACATGTTGCTGAAGTGGCAGTCTAGTGGTGGTGATGAGGCAGACAAGTGGCGAAAGGTGAGGTGTCATCCCAGGTGGCGCCCAATGGACCCCATGAATGAATCATTCAAAAATTTAAATGAAAGAGGTGCATTCCAAGTTTAATTCGCTTGAGAGGTTATTTTTGCTTGAAATGGAAAGCATTATATAACATTGGAAAGCCCTCGGAATGGGGAATGTAGGTATGAAATTTGTTTCAATAGATCTAAGATATCTTGAGAGTAGTTTACATTGGAAGAAAAGGAGATATTCTTGCAGTTATGAAAAAGGGACACTTGGCATGTTTTGATGGATTTTGATCTTTTTCCCTCTCCTTCTTATTCCCAATTCCTCTCAATTGTATAGGTTCTAGTTGTTTAGAGATTTTCTCCAAGGGAGAAATCCGAAATTGTAGGTTCAAAATTTTCAATGAATTTTCTAGTTCAATAATGTTTTCAGAGTTTTAGTTCTGTATGTGGGTATTTTGCATAAGATTGTAATTGGTTTAGTTGCAGGTCATACATGTGCAAGGCAGGTGTAAAGTGTCATAGAATTGTCTTCAAGCATTTGTTTTCAATCTCAATATAATTCAATTTTCAAGGGATTTTGAGTTTATCCTCCCCAAGGGGGAGTGAAATTCCTGTTCTTAGGAATCTTTTATAGAAAGGATTTAAATTCTTGGAGTAGAAATTGTGGAACTGAATCATTGTTTGGATATGTATGGTTCTGTGAATGAATATAAAATGTATTAATGCAGGGATATTTTGGTAAGCCATATTTGCAACTAGGTTCTCTTATAATGTTATGTATTTGACTCCATGCCTAGGTTAAGGCACTGGTCCATTACAACTAGAGGTCATTTGCATCATTTTAAAAATCAAATCAGAATTTAAGGTCTTTTCTTTATGTTTTGTGGTAATGTCCCACCTATCTCAAGCTCCAATATAGTTGAGAGCCAATGTGAATGTAGCTAGTTTGCAATACTTTCCTTATTGTTGAGCTATGTTTGAGATTTTTGCTTTAATGGTGATGTTGTGTGTGAGTTTAGACTATATTTGAAGTGCATCATAGGTAAACCCACCTAGGCTTTGTAGAGCCTCAAGAGAAGAAGGATCAAATATCCTTGTTAAGTTGGTCCAGTTAGTCCTTTGAAATCATAGTTGGGGTTGGCTACCTTCTAGAATTTGGTTGTAGATTATACTGGTTTTTGATTTTGTTGTTCAGCATAAAAAAGAGCCAACAAAATGGCGACTCTGCTGAGGAAGTGTTGTAATAATTCATGTTTAATCGAATCCCAGAGTTGTGCCAAAATTCATTTGGGGAAGAGTCTTAGAAGTGTACAAATCTGAAAGTCATTTTCAGATTTGGAAATGTGTATCCTGGAAAGTCTTGTTGCTTTGAAATTTGAAAGTATTATGTGACTCTACTGTGTGTGGTGAGACCTAGAAATCTGAAAGTGTTTCAGAGTAAAGATTAGTAGTTTAAAATTTATTCCTCTTCAGGAAGGTGGCGCTCTGTAAGAACGAACCTAAGACTTGGAGGATTTCTTCAAATTTCTAGTTAGAAGTGAAGTGAACAGCAGTAGCAATTTTTTCCAAGTATTCCTCAAGGTATTCATGAAATAATTATGTTCCTTATCAGGTGAAACAGTCACCATAGAAAGGAAAAGAAATTTGCAGTATGCATGCTTCATGTTTTGAAATAAATTTCAGTTAAGTGATGGGATAAGTGTGTATGATTCTGAAAACTTATGACTGTATGTGTTTTGAAGAATGTTTGTAAAACAGTAAAGACATATCAGCATAGTAATGGTTCAGTAAATGTTGTAAACTTGATGGATCTAGATGTAGTTCCTAGATCTAAAAATTCTTTGTCAGATCTGAAAGAAATTGATAGAGAGATTGCAATATGTCTTCAAGAGATCCAAGATAAATTTGTCTAGTTTTTAAGAAAGAAAGTAGGGAAAAGAAAAGAGGAAGAGTCATCATATGTTTTCTATGAAAGATTTATAGCTGCATTAAATGAGTTTTCAGCTGATGCTAGACCCCATGAGTCTGTTCAGATTGAGTTATTCTTAGAGCTTGATGAGCCTGACTCAATTAATTGGTCTACAACCTTGAGAGAAGAAAGTGTCGCATGTATCAAAGAATGGATAGATGAGATTGAGCTAAATAAATCTGAAAATGCACATAATATTGAGTATACTGATGCTGATAGTGAAATTGGTGAGTACCAAAGTAACGAAGATGAATATGTGAATAGAGATATCTCTTGTGATTTTGAAATTGATTTTTATGATCATCATGACAGTACAAAATTTTGTTCTCAGTATGAGGAGGATGAAAATATAGATTATTGTTCTATTGTGTATGATTGTAACTCTTTAGATTTTTTCAGATTTGAGTAATATGAATGACAGTATTGTTAAGTTCAAATCACAAAATATTTGCAATCAAAGTTATGAAACTATGTTGCAACATATAACAACACTTTATGAGTAGCATGATAAATGCTATGATGCAGATGCGAGTTGTTGTAATGATGAAATAAATGTGCATAGAGACATGAGCACTGCTGGTTTAATACCTTTATTAGATTGGGACAATGTTTACAGCTCAGAGGATGAAGCCAAGGAAAATGAAAATGAAGAAGGAGGTTCACTAAGTACTGAACAAATTTCAGAACTCTTAGTTGCTGATTTTCAGAAGTATGCATCCAAAAATGTGCCCAATCTCTCACACCCAACCAGTACCTGTTTAGATACTAATGATGTTTTTGAGGGTGTAAAGTATGATACTTATGGTATTGATTCTTTCCCTATATTTGATTTGAGTGATGGACAAGATGAAGATGCATATACGCTTGATAGGTATGATAATGTAGATTCATATGTTGATATGAACTCAGATTTTGATATGCATTGTGTGGATATTGCTTTTAAAAGGCATGGCAAATCTGAACTAATTTTCCTTGATTTGCAAGTGGGAAATGAACCATTGATAAGTGATGATCATGTGTTTTTACTTGTGCAAGAGGCTAATAGAAATTATGATCAACATGAAGATGAATTGCAGTCATGTTATGAGGAAATTTTCCTCTCTAGTTTGCAAGCTATCATTATGGAAGAGTGTTCATCATTTGAGCAAGCTAGCAATAGAGATGTGCTTCATGTTTACAACATTCAAAATAAGTTAGGCCACTTTTCATTTCAGTTGGGAAAGAATGGTAAAGAGTATGACACTCTTATGTCACCTAATGATTAGCTCTTTCAGCATTTGTTTGGTTTTCAAAGATTTTATGATTATGAGCATGTTGATGATTATGTTTTATGTGATCAGGTGATTAGAAATGGAAGTGTGATTGATCAGGTGGATAATGATGAAACTTCCAATTTACCTCCAGTGTGTGGAAATGAAAGTTAAGTGTTTGATAGAGGTAAGAATTGATTTCTATTTTGATGGCCCGGGGCCATTGATAAGTTGTATATTTTGTACAGTTGCTTTGCTTCAGTTGTGTGGTTTTCAATAAAGTGCCTTGCTGTTTGGGCAGAGTAAGGAACCTTTGTATTAGAGAAGAGAATGATCCATTTTTGGGTGGTCTGCTTAACCATAGATTCTGAATTCTTGTGTTGATCTTACAATCAACCATCCCCAATTAGAGCCACTATTGGGACTCATTAATTTTGAGTCAATTTTTGAGGCCCATTTCAAAATTTTGCTATTTCATTTTCAGAAAGGCACCTAATCTCATTCAGGTGGCCTAGTTAGAGAAAGGGTAAAATGGAGCCAGTTGATTTTAAAGGGATAAGGCTTGGGAAGTGTGTCCTACACCTTTCATTTAGCTAATGAAGTGTTTTGAAACTTTTAGATTTCAGTTTGGATCAGTTTATCAGGTACCCATTTCAAGGGGTGAGCTGAAAGTGCATGTTAGGTGCAAATGCAGATTTTATTGAGTAGCTTACTTTGAGTGCTTATATCTTTTGCCCTATTGATAGTCATGGTTAAATTCAAAATGGATTGAATTATATGCATAAATGTGAGCCTCCGTGAAAAATTTCAAGTCTTTTTGAATCCATTTGCTCAGTTTAGCAAGCTCAATCCGTTTGCAGTTTGTGTTGTTTGACAAGTCCCTGTTTGAGCAGCTAGTCGGAGCCCTATTTTGTATAAGTCTAAAAGTTGCCCTAGTGAGTGTCATGTCAAAATGTTTGTTCCGAGCTATTTTTGGTATAAATGACAAGTTATTTTTCCAGTTTCAAGCTCCTGCCAATCCGTTTAATCAGTTTTCAAAAGGGTTTCTTGAGCCATCTATTTCAGTGTTTCATACTTTCATTGCTATATCAGTTAAAGTGGCCATTTTCATGAGCAGACCATTTGCACCTAGTCAGCCTTTTGGTCAAACTGAGCATTCTAAGTTTTGATATGTACTTCAAGGTACCTATGCCTCAGATTTGAGGGTCTATGGAGATCGTTTGATATTTTTAAGAAAGGCATCATGAGTTGCCTACGCATTGACTTCATCAAGTCCGCAGTGCCGACAAAGCCAGTTGGTCATTTTTGACCATTAATATCTCTTCACTCAAGATTCTTCTGGAGAAACCATTTGGTAGAGTTCATGCTCATGTATCAGATTACACATCTGTCAGTAGGTAAGGTCTGGAAAGGTGTTTTGACCGGTTTGAAAATTACGTCTTCGCGATTAAATGTGAAAATGTGGTGCAAGTGCCTGAAAGTTGCAAAAATCAGTTTAATGATCTGAAAATGGTGCCGATCGATTCCAGAGGTATGTTTAAGGTTCGTGAGGCATTTCAAAGGTCAGTTGCATGAAAACAATTTTTTTTTTTAGCCGAACCCACTTTGGGGCCGACCTAGATAAATGCCTGTGCATTAATTTTATGGCGAAATGGTCTTAATTCAGAGTAATGCATATCAATACCAGCTCAAATGCATATTGGAAAATTGGTTTATTAAGAGATTATTTCGTTTTATTATGTGGGCATATAACTGTGAGGTTTTTTTTATGGTTTTCCTTTGGCTGGCAAATAAAAATTTCAGAATTTCAATTGCAAGGTGTAGTTGCAATTTGCCATAATCAACATTTCTCCCTGTGTGGGAAATGAATTGGAGTGGCAGCTAAACATGAAGAGAAGGCCATTTTATCTTCCAAGCAATGCAATTGCCAGCTGCAAACCAGTTAATATTTCCATGTCTTCCTGCTGAAAATGTTTAAAAACTTTCATGTGAATGGAATCTGAAAACTCACGACCCTACCAATGCATTTCCCTGAGCATAGTGTATGGAGCATTTGAAGTTACAAACTCCAAGCAAATTCTTTGGAAAGTGTATAACCAATTTCCATAGCAAGCCAACACTTCCTCCTACATGGCATGGTGAAGGTCTGAATGTTAAAACTTTCTTAGCAAATGTCATTGTTTGGAAGGCATCAGAGAAGTTTAAAAATCAACTGTAGATTGAAGCATTAAACTTCAACAAATAAAGTATAATGCCAAATTCCCCATCTCTTTGCTGGTGGTGGCACTTTAACAGCAGTCAAGCATTCCCCTCATGTGCCCTCCTCTTTGCATGGGTATTGGATAAACAAATATAAACTTTCAAGCAATTGCAATTAGGAGGTTTAATGCAAATTCTTCCCTCTGCATGGTCTCTCCCTACTATGTGTGGTATGGCATTTGGAGCAGCCAAAGGAAAACTTAAGACCAAATGCAATTGGCTGGTTTAGAACCAATATTATCCTCCCTATTGTGAGAATGGAGTGGGAACGTAGAAGTTTGGAGGAGAGGCAAATGAAAGAACCATGTAATTTCTGAGCCAAATGCATTGGCAGGCATGAAACCAGTTTAATTCCTCCTTCCTTTGAAGTTTTCAAAAGGAGGGGCTTTTAGTTTTCAAGTAAATGCAATTACTAGACATTGCCAAAGACTCCCATGTGGCATGGTTAAAAGGGACAATAGAAAATCTTCAAGCAAATGGAATTTGGAGACAAAGGTGCCATTAAAACCTTCAAAAATTGCACAGTTCCAGGCATAAGGCATTATCCCACATTGGCCGTGGAGGGGAAATTTTTTGTGCTTAATTCTAAAGCTTCATGCATCTATAATGTCAAAGACTCAAGAGGCTTTTGACACAAGTTGTTGGTTGGGTGCCAAGTAGACCCCACGCTTCCCGAGGTGACCAAGGAGGTCAACAAGTGGTGATCAGGTGGACCCGACGTAGGCACAAATCCTAAGGTAGGAAAGTTTTGTAAAGAACAGACGAGTGAAAGATCATGTAGGTTCATAGCAGATTGATAGTTGGTGTGATTTCATGGAGTGAAGATGCATGCTAGATAAGCTTCGCGAAATGGTGAAAGATTAATGAGTGAGCAGGTTCAGAGAAGATCAACGACACATGTGATTTCATGAGATGAAGGTGCACACCGGATAAGCATCGTGAAATGGAAAAATGGTAACGATCTCGCATCTTGGAGATGATCCAACGATCGATGTTGTTTTGTGAGATGAAAGTGTATGTCAATTAAGCATTGCAAAATGGAAAAAGATGACATGGCTTACAGGTGGTAGGTTCATGTGGAGGTCTAGCTCGTGTGTTCCGCTAATGTGTCACTAAAGTGGCATTCCAGTGGTAGTGACGAGGCAGACAAGTGGTGAAAGGTGAGGTGTCATCCTAGGTGGCACCCAGTGGACCCCATCAGCAAATCATAAGCTGCCACATGGCAGGGTGTTAGGCCAAAAATCAGGGAAAAAAATCAAAGTTAAATATATAGTTTCAACTATATGAGAAATTCAAAAATTGAAATGATAGAGGTGCATTCCAAGTTTAATTCGCCTAAGAGGTTATTTTTGCCCGAAATGGCAAGTATTATATATCGTTGGAAAGCCCTCGGAATGAGGAAAGCAGTTATTAAATTTGTTTCAACAAATATTAGATACTTTGAGAGCAGTTTCCATGGGAAGAAAAGGAGATATTCTTGCAGTTATGAAAAAGGGACACTTGACATTTTCTGATGGATTCTGATATTTTTCCCTCTCCTTCTTATTCCCAATTCTTCTCAATTGTGTAGGTTCTAGTTTTTTACATATTTTCTCCAAAGGGAGAAATCCGAAATTGCAAGTTCCAAATTTGCAATGAATTTTCCAGTTCAATAATGTTTTCAGAGTTTTAGTTCTGTATGTGGGTATTTTGCACAAGATTGTAATTGGTTTAGTTGCAGGTCATACATGTGCAAGGTAGGTGTAAAGTGCCATAGATTTGTCTTTAGGAATTTGTTGTCAGTCTCAATATAATTCAATTTTCAAGGGATTTTGAGTTTATCCTCTCCAAGGGGGAGTGAAATTCTTGTTCTTAGGAATCTTTTATAGAAAGGATTTAAATTCTTGGAGCAAAAATTGTGGAACTGAATCATTGTTTGGATATGTATGGTTTTGTGTATCAATATAGAATGTATTAATGTCAGGCATTAATTCAAGGATATTTTGGTAAGCCATATTTGCAACTAGGTTCTCTTATAATTTTATGTATTTGACCCCATGCCTAGGTTAAGGCACTGGTCCATTACAACTAGAGGTCATTTGCATCATTTTAAAAATCAAATCAGAATTTAATCTTTTATTTATGTTTTGTGGTAATGTCCCACCTATCTCAAGCTCCAATGTAGTTGAGAGTCAATGTGAATGTAGCTAGTTTGCAATACTTTCCTTATTGTTGAGATATGTTTGAGATTTATGCTTTAATGGTGATGTTGTGTGTGAGTTTAGACTGCATTTGAAGTGCATCATAGGTAAACCCGCCTAGGCTTTGCCGAGCCTAAAGAGAAGAAGGATCAAATATCCTTGTTAAGTTGGTCAAGTTAGTCCTTTGAAATCATAGTTGGGGTTGGCTACCTTCCAAAATTTGGTTGTAGATTATACTGGTTGTTGATTTTGTTGTTCAGCATAAAAAAGAGCCAACATGATGCACATCTCGTGAATCATGAAGTTGACATAAATTTAGATCCATCACCATCTACCTCGCCATGTGACACATCACCAACTCAACATGTTGACCTGTGCATGCATGCCTCTTCACCTCTACATGGCCCCCATGTTGGCATCCACCTTTGGTGGATCATCTATGTTGGTATGGATAGGATCACCAACCAACTCCATTACCAGGTTCATCTACCGACTTACTAACCTTGAACTAGTTTGTCACTAACCTTGCACCTTTCTTCTCTTTCAATGGAATACTCAATTGATCAACACACTTGCTAACCTACCTTATGGACATCCTCATCAGATGGGAGTCTTATGCATTTGCACTTTGATAGCATTACTAGTGGACTTATATACTATTAAATCCTTGATGACACCATGTCATCAACCTTCAATGGACTCTATATTTAACCTAGCAATGTCCTCTATCTACAGCTTCTCAGCCTTGCCTTCTTCTTCATCATCCTAGACTATATCTCAAGTGATTTGTCAAGGTGACAAACCCATCACTCTTTATTTGTCCGAGTAACTCATCATGTCTTCTATGTCGATCAAGTGCATATCCTTGATTTCATGTACTTGAGGCATCCTTTTGTTTCACCGATAGATCTGGTGTGAGCCTTCAAACACCTACCTTTAACCCTTTTGTCTTATTTCACAAAACTATGATGCACACTTTGCATAATTAGGAGATAAGCTCCACTTACTAGTAGGAGTGGATCCTTGTCATTTGCATCTTGTCATGCACTAATGTGGGTCCACTGTATGAGGAAAATATCTTCAAACAAACACATATGATCTGGTGTGGGGCACATTCACTGTCATTCATCTCTTCAAATGGTGACTACATCTTTATCTGGTGGGAGTCCTACTATTCTGCATCCACACGGTGTATCAATGGCCTATACAAACTTCTCCTCTGGTGTTGATGTGACTTAGGTAACATTCTGCATCTTCATCAAAATCAACAACTCAACATCTTTCTCATCCTTCTTGTACACTGGTCATAAGCTTTCCAGTTGGTAACCACTCACTTTGTTGACTTATCTTCTCCATCTCAACACATGCTCACTAATTAGCAACCCTTTACTACCAACATATCACTTACTAGTTGACATCCTCTCCTTACCGATAATAGACTGTAACACTAGGTGATATCAAAGACATCACATCTAGTATCCATCAAAGACAATGTTTCACATACATCTCTTATACCGCTAGTCATCCTATATCGGTTGACATCAATGAAAACATAATGCCAACAATCTCCCCCTTTGGCATTGATGCCAACACATGTAGTATCCGACATACTACATAATCTCTCCCCCTTTGTGTGATCCAAATCTCCCACTTTGTATAATCCATGGATTCTCACACATGTAGTATGTGATAGATTACAGGATCTTTCTCCCCCTTTGACAAAAATTGCAAAGGGCACTATCAGGGTTTTACTCTTCCTTGTATTTACCAGGTATTGACATAAATCTTTCTCCCCTTTTCCCTTATCGAATGCAATACCTCCTATGATAACAATTATTACATCTTTACAAGTTACACCATTTGAGATGGAGAACTCAATCACCAATTGAGTATGAAAATATTATACTAATTCTTAAAGCACTCTATTGCAGAAAGATGTGTTAGTGAATACTACTTACCTATTGGTCAAACTACATCTTCCCCTATCTGATCCCAAATTTCATTAGAATCAAATGTGATTGTACCATGAATACAACCAACCAAATGAAAAGTAGATACCCTTAACCATGAAATTCTCCTAGGTATTCCTACAAAAATTTTCATCATCTATAGTTTAGGCAGTTAGTACCCTCACAAGTTCAAGCATGTCGGCTCTACTTCATAAGCACTTGAACTCCCCATGAGTCATACATCTCAGGTCCTCATTGTCTATCAAGTCCAATACCAGGGCTCGAATCAACTCCATATACCAGTTGAGCTATGAATATGTGATCATCTGATGATGTTTCAGCTCCATTATATCCACCATAGCCTATGACATGATCTTGGATGTACACAATGTCATACAATATCATTACCATGCCATAAATCAAACTAGTTATCCCAAAAATATGCATGTTTACATGATCAACAACTAAGATATCATATGTCATTCACGTATTTTCCAATACCACCTGAGACATAACTTCCTTATTTTATGCTACCGGGGCTAATGCAATGATCTTGAACCTCATTGTCTTACATAACCTGCAAGTACCTATCACTATTCATACTGGTAACATCCTACACATATCGGTCCATCATCACTACTGGAGCACCTTCCTATAACTCCTAACATTTTGTGTCACTTTACATCTGATTCCAATTATTAATCTTCATCTATTGACACATGTAGTAGTGATCCAACTCTGATCTGTAGGTGTATAGCCAAGGCCACCACTACACACACTTATCATCTCATTTTCATCCTTCATACCAGTAGCATCTTATTCTTTCATGTGTCCTTCTTCACTAAGGGGGTGAATGATAATGTCAGTGTACTATACCCCCTAAGGTCATGCATCTCCCTTAAGCCTTAGGAGATATTACCTATGCATTGAATACACAATGTTGTCCATGGTTGTATCCTCTTGATTCTTCCTCCATTCCTACTTGATCTCATTTTTCTTCTCATTTTCAATCTTGGGAGTAGGTCTTACCTTCTTCTATTGATTGGTCTTTACATTTCTGGATTTTGCATCATAACTAGAAGAAGTGATATAGTAGCACACAACATCCATGCCAATCTCATGATTGGGATACCTTTTAACATATTGGTTAGATCATCTTCTTTTGGTCATCTTATTGTAACTGGCTACCGAAACTGGTGGACCTCTTGATTGCATAGGGATATTTCTCCTTTGGTTCCATGTAGATCTCTGACTTCCATATGTTGATTCCCAAATGGGTTTATATTGCTGGAGGCAGAAACCAAGTTGATTCTTCAAATATTCATGGAGAGGCCAACTCCAACTATTAAAATCCTCAAGAACTTGGACCAACTGACAAGAATTTTTGCAAATCCTTCTACACTTTGTGCTCTACAAGACCCAAGAGGGTGATCCCTTAGCAATTTTTTGATCTCTGCACCACATTCATGAATTATGATCAAAACAAAGAAAACAATCTCATAAACAAGCTCAATAGCAAGGAGAATGCTCAAGAATGGTAAATTCTTCAGTGGTCCTCGACCCTATCTAGAGCATGAGATAATAGGACAACTCAAACATACATAAAACTTGGAAATATGTCTTGATTTTAATGATTGGTGAAAAACCATAAGTGAAATAGATAGGATATTGATAAATCTATGACACATGCTAGCAAATATTAGTGCCTTACTCCATTTGCCTCTGAGTCTATAAAATATTATTGAAACCAGATAGAAATTTATCTTATAGCTGCTTAAATCTTAAATGACACTACCTTACAATATCATTACATTTTCTATTTCTTACCCAAACTACTAATCAAATCCTAGTACAAAGCAAATTTTTGATCTCTGCACCACATTCATGAATTATGATAAAAAGAAAGTAGACAATCTCATAAACAAGCTCAACAATAGGGAGAATGCTCAAGAATGGTAAATTCTTCAATGGTCCTCAACCCTATCTAGAGCATGAGATAATAGGGCAACTCAAACATACATAAAAGTTGGAAATATGTCTTGATTTTAATGATTGGTGACAAACCATAAGTGAAATAGATGGGATATTGATAAATCTATGACACATGCTAGCAAAGATTAGTGCCTTACTCCATTCGCCTCTGAGTCTATAAAATATTATTGAAACTAGATAGAAATTTATCTTATAGCTTCTTAAATCTTAAATGACACTACCTTACAATATCATTACATTTTCTATTTCTTACCCAAACTACTAATCAAATCCTAGTACAAGCTTTATCTCTCTATAATCTCATTTGAGCATTTTAATTAACCCCTTGGATTAAACCATGGTATGGAAAATTACATACATCATAACAATACAACAAGCAGACGAAACCCTTGATTCCATTAACTCAAAAGAAAATAAAAACATACATAGGTGAGTAAGGATTTGAAATTGTATCTATATTAATTTCTAAGGTTGTCTTCTATCAGATAACAGAGTACATTTTGTCTACATAAAAACCCATCTGAAATTTGAAACTAATGACTGTCAACTATTTTGCTCTGCAAAATGACATTACAATTTTCTGCTATTTTACTCATGACTTCTCAAAACTGGAACCTAATCCTGCAGATCGGACCTACATAAAGAGACCCTATTCAAATATTTCAGAACCCTTTCTAATGGCATTGATTTCCATTTTATAGAAAATAAGGGAGCCACAAGCTTTAGGCCTAAGGACACATGTCACCAAAAAAATTAAGCCAATGAGGCCATACACAATTCTATTACAAAATATTCCTTATCCATACGTCGGTATCCGTGATGAAGTGGAATCAAAATCTTCAACTGATTATTAGTAAAAAAAAATGCTAGAGTCATGTCATTATCACCTTGATGTCTCTAGATGGACCTTGAGATGCCCATTCTATCCTATAGAGCATTTCCCTTCTCGAAAGGGAAACTGAATCCTGGCAAGAAGTAAAATCACCCTTGAACTAGAGGAAGATCTCCAACCTTTATGCCCAAGATCAGAGAAAGTGGAAAGAGGAGCTTAAGGGTAAACATGATATGTTGAGAGGGGGTTGCAACTTGCATGTCATCACAGAGATGACTGCCACCACTCCCCATTTGGACAAATCCTTCTTTTAGTTCCCTGCGGGCTCCTTCCTCAAACACCATGCTAGCTATTGGTAGAGTAGAATCAGAGAATGTGTCATGGGTGGATTTTTCTAATAAGAAAAGGCTTGCAAGACCCCTCTAACAATGAGCAACCTCATACCAGAGAAATAACATCCATCCAGTGTCAAAAATAATGAAGCAACTCCATGCACGATCTTGTTCAGAAACCATCTTCTTCACTTATGAAAAACCGCTCTCAGAAAATGAAAAGGTTTTTGTTCTTTTCTACCCAGTGAATCACCACCCCACTAAATTTATAACCAAAAATAAATTTAAAATGGTAGTGCTCATTCATGCAAAAAAATCATTATCCCGATACTTTCTACTCATCTTGCCAACTATGGATTCTAGAAATCATGCCTATCAAACCCAGATCATTGTTACATCTAGGCCATCAATCCACTACCTCCTGCTAAGGCTCATCTTTCATGAATGATTTTGTTATGATCTTATTCCTACTTGAGTGTACAATTTCTACTTCAAAATCCCTGTCAACAAGGAATCTCTAATTTCATTGGGGAACCTATGATCCTTTTGTTGACATTTGCATGAAGATTTCATTAATGATTTGTTGTTCTCATTGATGTGAATTAATCGGTAATGATATTGTTGTAATAATGTTTTGTAACCAGTAGGAAGAATTTGTGGAGTGAACCGGTATTGCCATGCATTGGAGATTTGAACCAATAAACCCTACCTATCGATTTGATAAACCCTAACCGATTAAGCTTGGTGATTGGTTATATTGGTTTATGATCTGATGATGAGCGGTAATGATTATGGCACGTATGATTATTGTATGAAGAGAGTTTCAAAGTAATTTTGGCATGTTGATGAAATGGTTTTTGTCTAGGGAATGAGCAAGTATATTGCATATAATGAAAAGCACGTGATGAGTTATTGAGTTTGATGAAGTGGTGATCAAGGAGTGATTGAGGTTTTCTTGATTGATGTGTAGAGATTGCTATGTAATCCAACGGTCATACTTGGAATGACTTGTTTGTAATTTCTATGAGAGAATTAGGTTTTTGTTGTGTTACCAACCTAATAGATTTGTTTATAAGGTTGATGAGTTGTTTAGTTTTAGAGTTGGAAAAGTTTTAGTTGAGTGTAAGGTTGCCAAACCAGATGATGTATCTAGAGTTTGAGTAAAGGCATATATGAGCATGAAAAGGATTTGAACAAGCAAGTGTAGTGCTATTCAAATAGATCAGAAAAATATTGTTATTTTCTAAGAATTATAGTAGATTGAAATCCCCTAACCAGGTAAGCTCCAACAAGAGATTTTCCGATAGGTTAAATGCAAGTTGCTAAAAATAGAAGGCGTGATCAGGAAGGCATGCCATTGATGGGATTGATTGATGAGTTATAGTTCATAAATCAAGGTGATCAAATCTGATGAGATTTTATTGGTTTTGTTTTTCCTCGAGGTTGATGAGGAAACCCTAACCACTTCAAATTTAAATTTACTTTTGGCAAGAAAACTAGTTTATAAATAAGAAAGCCAAAATTGATGAAGCCCACCACTAGATGAGAGAGTATTGTTGTTGAAGGAGTAAAATCAATCAAATTCTCATCAAGAAGAAGAAGAAGAGACTGAGTGTAAGGAAGAATTGGGTTGAAGGTTTCAACTGACATTAGTGAGGCAACTGGCAGTCGACCACTGGGTTTGATAGAAGAGATAACTAACAGTGACCATACCGGCACAAAAGAGTTGTAGAAGATTGCAGAGAAGGCAAGCAAAGAACTAGTAGAGAGTAGTACCGGTGGAGAGAAACAATGCCATAGAGAGAACCAGAAGATAGAAGAACCAACAGAGAGAGAGTCGATAAAGAAGAAGAAGAGACTGAACTGGTGTAGGCAGATCAGAGAGTAAGGTTGCAATAGTGAGAGGGAGAGAAGAGAACTGCTGGTGAACTGGATAGAAGATCCAAAAGAGAGATTTGTAGAAGAGTTACAAAATTATCTTGTAACAAGACTATTACTTTTGTATTTGAATATACTTATTGTAGATCACAGAGTTGGAGCTCGGTGCAGAGGTTGTAGCTCCTTGGGCTAGTGCCCTAAATCACGAGTTGGTTCTCCTTGGGTTGATTCCCTATTACAGGGGTTGGTGATCCTTTGGTTGTTGCCCTGAATCAGGGGTTAGTGCTCCTTGGGTTGGTGCCCTAAATATTATAATCAGAGATTCATTGTTAGCCTGGATTGGAGTAGTAGACTCCAGCAATAGTTCTCACTGAGGTTTTTGCCATATTGGGTTTTCCTTGTATATGTTGGTGTTATGTGATGTCCCTTTGTGTGTGATTACATTGATTAATCTCTCCTTAGCATATCGGTAGGTTATCTTAGCTTTAGTATGTTAACCAGTACATATACTTAGGATTTTAAAGGAAAGGAATTTGAGTACCACTGATTCACCCCCCTCTCAGTGGCACATTGTGTCTAATAGGCCTTATCCATTGGCTTTGACCTTTTTGAAATTTGCAATTCAATTTTTTATCTTTTTCAAAACCCTAATAGGGTCCTATTTTCACATTCAAACCTTAATTTTTCATATTTAAACTTCATAAAATAAACTAATTTTTTGAGGTTAGCTCTAAAATCATCATAGCTATCATCCCTAAAAATTTCCAAAAACGTTGGGCGGATTGTGTGCATCTTCAACATGGTCCTTGGATTTTTTCTCAAAATTTTGGGAGATTTTTATGATTGTATTTAATTGCTTAAATATAGAAAATTGGTTGATTTTGTCAAATTTTGATCCCTCTAAAATAAAAAAATACTTCACAAATTCAACATCACAACTTTCAAGAAAAATTTTTAAATTAAGTGGTTAATTGTAATCTGCCCTGATTTTAAATTTTTTATCAATTTTAAGTTTAAAGTTTAGTGGTATCCCATTGGCCCTAATTTTAAAATTTCACAACATTATTTTGAAATTGTGTCATTTCTTCTTTCAATAAAGTTCAAGTTGTATAGTCATCATTTGTGTATTATTCACATTTGCAAACTTTGTTCCCCAAAATTCAAAACTCAAATTCAAATTTCAAATTTAAATTTTCCCTCTAGTGCATGAGTTTTACCACTATTAGTCCTACCTATACCATCCTCGTTAGATGAAGCATTATAATTAAGGCTTCCCAAGGTTTAATTCCCAAAGAGATGGAGCCTAATTTAGGTGACTTCTTCAATGAGGATAATGCTAACTCTTCTCATCCTAATAGCATCCATGTCTACCCAATTGATGATTCCAATGATGAAGAAGACACTTTGACCAGAGTTTCCATAGATCAACTTTAAAAATTAGACAATCAATTTGACAACTTTCAACAATGGATGTCCCAAGAATATCCTAGTAGTGAAACTCTTCCTTTAATTGAAGGTCTAAAATGCATGATTCAAAATGATAAGAATGGAATTGATATATGTGTGGCATTGCTCATATTATTGATTCTAGTCTCATTCCTATAAAGAGTTATGCTGAGAACTTAGGTTATTTACAACCTCCTACACAAGTCAATCATTCTATTCCTTTGACCACTTCAATAACTAGTGTTCCTACTTTCACTTCAAACATCATGGCTACATCAACTCAAAATGTCATACCTACAACCATTAGTCATGGGGGCAATCCCTCTTCTTCATTCAATCCTCCATCTTTATCTATGCCTTCAATGAGTATTCCTATTGTCTCTCAACCAATCAATGTGACACAAGGGGGCAATTAATCCAATCATTATATCTCTCCTTTTAGTATCACATTTCCTACTCAATAATCACCTATACCTACTTACCATAGTGTTCCATGACCCTATTCTCAATCAATGCCTTCTTTCAATAACATCACACCACCTTCTCAATCAAACATGTCTAGCATAAATTCTTCAATTGAAGCAACCATTAATGGCCTTGCCCAAATTGTGTCATCATTGCAACAACAAATTTCTTCTATGAGTCAATCAAAGTTTAGTGTGCCCATATTTGATGATGCAAACCCACTTTCTCTTGATATTGTTACAGTTATCCCTCCTAAACATGTTGAAGTCCCTCCTTTGGAACTTGATAATAGATAAGGTGATCCTTTAACACATATCAAGACATTCCAAACTTTGTGTACTGATTGTGCTTATGATCAAAGATCACTTGCCAAACTGTTTACTTGAACACTAAGAGATAAGGCTTTACAATGGTATTTCTCTTTGCCTTCCTATTCTATTACTTCTTTTCAACAATTAGCAAATTATTTTATTCAATAATTTTAAAAATAATGGTATGATTAAAGAATAAGTATCCCATAGATTACTAAGAGGGGGGGTGAATCAGTAAATAGAAAAACTGATACAAACTTTCCTAATCTCAATCTCAATCACACGAAGTAAACTTATCAATGAAATACCATTGTCAAGATGAAAACTCATAAGAAAACTGGTTGACTGTTATAACAACTTAACAACAAACATCATTAAACTTGTAAACATCCAAATGCTTTATCATATGTCAACATACTTCAGTTCTCAATGCTTGTGGTTATCATGCCTTATCAGAAATAGTTAAGTACTTAATCAAATCAACCATAAGATCATAACCACAAAAAAATTCACCACATGACACAAGTATTTTTGACGTGGAAACCCAAATAGGTAAAAACCACGTTGAAATGAGACTCACAAGATAATATCTAAACTCTTTTGAAGTTCTCCCTGTTAGGAGCCAAGCCTGTTAAAGCTTTACAAAAGTCTTGTTAAGAATTGATCTTGTTAGGAATCACCTAGTTAAGGGATTGACTACAAATGCCTTGTTAGAAGTAATAACCTATAAGGAGTAACCTCAATAGAGGATTTGAAAATCCAATCTAATGGACTATCTTGTTAGAGGATTTAATAAGTAACCAAGCTTGCTAGAGCTTACCTGGTTAGGGGATTTCAATTCTACTATAATTGTTAGGAAACAATAGGAGTTTCCTGATCTATTTGAATAGCACTACATTTGCTTGATCAGATCTTTTTATGCTCCTATATACCTTTACTCAAACTATGGACATCATGCGGTTTGACAACTACACACCCAACTGATCTCTGCCAACACTTTCAACTAGACAACTTCACCAACCTTATAAACAAATCAATCAGGTCGGTAACACATCAAAAACCTAATTCTCTCATAGAGATTACAAACAAGTTGATCAAGTATGACCATTGGATTATATAGCAATCTCTACACATCAATCAAGAAAACCTCAACTCCTCCTTGATTACTACTTCATCAATCTCAGTAATTCATCACACACTTTTCATTAGATGCAATACATTTGTTGATTCCCTAGAAAAACAACATGCCAAAACATTTGAACTTGTCTTCATACAATGGCCATATGTGTCACCACCATTACCTCTCAACATCAGATCATAAACCAACCTAACCAATTCAATAGCCTTAATCAGTTAGGGTTGAACAAAAACAATTGGTAGGGTTTACTGGTTACAACAATAGATAAGGTTTACACCATTACACCAGTTATCGGTTCTCCTCACAAATTCTTCCTATCGGTTATAGTAACAATATTACAACAATATCATTAATATCATTATCGGTTCAATTGACATCAATGACAACATAACATATCATTAATACAATCTTCATGCAAATGCCAACAATCTCCCCCTTTGGCATTGATGATAATAAAAATATCAACAACATTGATTGCTGCGTGATTGTGAATAGGAATCCTAGTTTACATTACCAAGTATTCACCATGCACTCCATGTCTTTAGCTTGTCACTATTTTTTCTTCCCATAATCACATAATTCTTCTCCCCCTTTGACAACAATTCCAAGTTGAAAGTAAAACATGTAATGTCAAATTTTCACTGTGCATCAACAACATACTGCAACTTGATGCTCCCCTTCTAGAGTAAATCCACTTTTACACCAATCCTTGTAAAATTCGGCAAGTGGTTCAGGGACTGATGTAATAAACATCATGCTCAACTAACCTCATGAAGGGGTACAACCCCTAGCTGACTTCTAAGATACTCAAATATAGTCTTAGGTAGAGGTTTGGTAAAAATATCTACAAGATGTTCCTTGGTAGAAACATGCTCTAAGATAACATCTTTGCTCTGAACTTTTTCCCTCAAGAAATGATACTTTAATTCAATGTGCTTAGTTCGTGTGTGCAAAACAGGATTCTTGGAAATATTTATAGCACTTGTATTATCACATAAAATCTTTATAGGTTTAGAAATATTCATCTTACAACCTTCCAAAATGTGCCTCATCCAAATAGCCTATGTGCAATTCATATAAGCTGCAACATACTCAACTTTAGTAGTAGATTGTGAAGTACAACTCTGCTTTTTACTACTCCATGAAACAAGCCTTCCTCCAAGAAAAAATGCTCCACCAGTTGTGCTTTTCTGGTAATAATTTCCTACCCAATCAGCATCTGTGTATGCCTTCAAATCAAAGTTTTCTCCATATGGATACCATAATCCATAGTCAATAGTACCTTTCAAGTATCTAAAAATTCTCTTGGTTGCTATCAGATGTGTTTCCTTAGGATTCTTCTGGAATCTAGCAACTATGCCAATTGCATGAGCTATGTTTGTTCTGTGTGAACAACATAGTGTAGTTTGCTAATCATTGACCTATATTCCTTCTCATCAATAGACTTAGATTCATCTTCCTTAGACAACTTGCAACTTGTAACCATTGGTGTCCCAAATGGTTTACAGTCACTCATTCCAAATGTCTTCAAAACCTCTTTCACATACTTAGACTATGTACTGAGAATACCATTCTTCATTTGCTGTATCTACAAGCCTATGAAATTTTTTATTTTCCCTACTAGAGACATTTCAAACTCATTTTTCATTTCATTTGTAAAACTATTGATCATGACATCATTACCTCCAAATATGATATCATCAACAAATACTTCACTGACCAGTGTTTCATCTCCTCTAATCTTGAGATATATGTTACTATCATCACTGGTTCTCAAAAATCCTATCTTCATCAGATGTGTATGAAGCCTTTCATACCATGCTCTCAATACATTCTTTAATCCATATAAAGCTTTATGCAATCTGCATACCATGTCTTTCTCATCAGTCAAAGAATAACCATCTGGCTAATATATGTATACTTATTCCAATATCCCGTTCAAAAATGTAGACTTAACATTCATCTGGTATACCTTGAATTTCTTATGGGCTGCAAACTACAACACCACCTTTATTCAACTTGTTCCTGTATACCCATTTAGAACCTATAACATTCTTATTTACCGGTCAGGGTACTAGGGTCCAAGTGTTGTCCTTCTCAATTTTATCCAATTCCTCCTCCATAGCTTTAACCCAATGATCATCACCAAATGCCTCCTTAGCAGTTCTTGGTTCAATAGTGGAGATCATGCAAGAGTTCTCTCTAATTCTTCTTCTAGTTAGTAATCCAGCATCCTTATCACCAATAATCTATTCAGGATTATGATTCAGTCTCACATATCTAGGAATAACCTGATCATTATCTTCAGGTTCAGCTTCTTCATTATCATCATCTTCTTCTAAATTTATCTATTCTGGTTGAACTGGTACATCAATATTTGCTTTGCTGGTTTTAGATTTCACAGTTTCTAGTTCCAAAATCAAAATGCAAGGATCTTCATCCTTTTCCTCTGAACTAGTTCCTTCTGATACTTTGGGAAATTCATCCACTCGAACATCAACACTCTCAACAATTCTTTGTGTTCGGTTGTTAAAACACTTGTAGGCCTTACCCTTGGTGGAATAGCCAAGAAATATACCTTCATCACTCTTAGCCTCAAATTTGCTAATGTAATCACCTCTCTTAATAAAACATTTGCTTGTAAATATCTTAAAATAGCTAACATCAAGTGATCTTCCATACCAATATTCATAAGGAGTCTTGTCCTTACCTCTCTTCACTAGAACTCAGTTCATAGTGTAGATAGTTGTGCTGATAGCTTCTCTCCAAAAGGTTTTCAGTACACCTCCTTGTATCAACATTTTCCTACAACTTCAACAACTAGCCAGTTGTTTCTCTCTATGATACCATTCTATTGTAGTGTCCTTGGTACAGAATGTTGCCATTTGATACCATTCTTTTCACAATACCTAGTGAATTCCTCAGAAGTAAACTCACCACCTTGATCTATCCTCAAACACTTTATCTTCTTTCTACTCTCTTTCTCAGCTAAGGCCCTAAATGGCTTGAACTTACCAAAAGCTTCAATCTTTTCCTTCAAGAATGTGACCCACATCATCCTTGAGCAATCATTAGTGAAGATCATAAAATATCTATCACCTTGAATAGTTTTTGTTCTTATTGGTCTACAAAGATCTGTATGAATTAAATCTAATAAATGTTTCGTTGAAAAATATTTGCTCTTGAAAGTTGAAGAAGTCATCTTCTTTAACTAACATTCTTTGCAAAAAGCATTAATCGGTTTGTCTAAGTGAGGCAAACCTCTCACTATCTTGGACTTACTCACTTTAACAATATACTCAAAATTTATATAACAAAATCTCCTATGCCAAAGCCAACTATCATCTATCTTTGCAATTAAATAGTTGCTAACTTTAGGATTAAGGTGAAATAGGCTACCTTTAGTTTTCGTCCTGGTTGCAATCAATTCACCTTTGTTGTCATAGATCTTCCACATACTATTTTTAAACTCCAATGGGTATCCTTTGCCATTGAGTTATGCCACACTCAAAAGATTATGCTTAAGACCTTCAGCCCAGTAGACATCATCTCCACTGCTCTTCCCATTAATAGAAATAACTCCCTCACCTTTAACCATGCAGGGTGAGTCATTGCCAAATCTAACAACATTGCCATCAAATTCCTTCAGAGAAAGAAATTTGCTCTGATCAGTGGTCATATGATGTGAACAACCACTATCAATGATCCAATCATTTGAGTTATCCATCCTGGATACTAATGCCTTCTGATTAGACATCTCTTCCTTAATAGCTACAAACACAATATCTTCACTAGCATCACCATCAAATTCTTCATTAGTGATACCACTATCAACATCAATAAGACAATGTCTCTTGCCTTTACCCTTATACTTCTTGAATTTATCTCTCTTGTGTTCATTATCATCATTAGGACAATTAGCAGCTATGTGGCCAATCTTGTTGCATGCAAAAGATTTCAAAGGTAATTTACCTCTATATTTACCAGTGTCTCTAGGCAACTGCTTTTCCTACAATGCTTCAAGCTCCACTAAACTATCTTTATCATCATCTTCTCTGCTAGATCTGGATTCATAATTGTGACTAGTATCTCTACTTTTTCTCATAGATGGGTTAGAAACAAAAGCTCTAAATATGGAGTCAATATTTATCTTAGTTTTTTCAATGGACTTCAGCTCTTAAATTGCTACAACTCGAATAGCATAGACCAGTAGCATGGTTCTCAGTATCTTACTGACCATTATGGCATCTTCCACTTTCCCTCTTGCACTCTTAATTTCACCGACTATCTCTTTTATCCTTTGACCATACTATTGGATGTTCTCACATTCAGTCATCCTTATGTCATCAAGCTTTCCTCTTAGACTCTCCTCTTTAGCAATCTTAACATGTTCATCACTGCTATAAATCTCTTCATGTTTTTTCCATACCTCATATGTAATTTCAAGACCATGAACATCTACATATTCAGCATTAGATAGGGAACTGACAATAGCTTCTAATGCTTGATGATTTTCTTGTTGTTCTTTCTTCTGATCATTAGTTAGAATCCTAGTGGGTGTAATATACTTAGTATCTACATGATCCCAATACTGGCTTCCCAGACTCTTGATGTAAATTTTCATTCTATCTCTCCATATCCTATACTTTCTCTGTTAAATTTTGGACCTTCCTTCTTCATCATGATCTAGCAAATCTTTACCTCAAGTTGTTAGGCTTAGACCTTAGAGGACCTAAGATGCTTTGATACCAATTGATGGTATGATGAAAGAATAATTATCTAGTAGATTACTGAGAGGGGGGTAGGTGAATCACTAAATAGAAAGACTGATACAAACTTTCCTAATCTCAATCTCAATCTCAATCACACAAAGTAAAATTATCAATGAAATACTACTGTCAAGATGAAAAATCATAAGAAAACTAGTTGACTATTACAACAACTTAACAGTAAACATCATTAAACTTGTAAACATCCAAATTCTTTATGATATGTCAACATACTTCATTTCTCAATGCTTCTGGTTATCATGTCATATCAGAAATAGTTAAGTAGTTAATCAAATCAACCATAAGATCATAACCACAAAAAAATTCACCACATGACAAGTATTTTTGACATGGAAACCCAAATAGGTAAAAACCACATTGAGATGAGACTCACAAGATAATATATGAACTCTTCTGAAGCTTTCCCTCTTAGGAGCCAAGCCTATTAAAGCTTTACAAAAGTCCTATTGAGAACTAATCTTGTTAGGAATCACCTAGTTAAGGGATTGACTACAAATGTCTTGGTAGAAGCAATACCCTGTAAGGAGTAACCTCAGTAGAGGATTTGAAAATCCAAGCTAATGGACTACCTTGTTAGAGGATTTAATAAGTAACCAAGCTTGTTAGAGCTTACCCGATTAGGGCATTTTAATTCTATTGTAATTGTTAGAAAACAATAGGAGTTTTCTGATCTATCTCAATAGCACTACATTTTCTTGATCAGATCCTTTTATGCTCATATCTGCCTTTACTCAAACTGGAGACTCATCATCCAGTTTGGCAACCACACACTCAATTGATCTCTGCCAACACTTTCAACTAGACAACTTCATCAACCTTATAAATAAATCAATCAGGTCGGTAACACATCAAAAACCTAATTCTCTCATAGAGATTACAAACAAGTCGGTCAAGTATGACCATTAGATTACATAGCAATCTCTTTACATCAATCAAGAAAACCTCAACCGCTCCTTAATTAATACTTCATCGAGCTTAGTAACTCATCATGTGCTTTGCATTAGATGCAATACCTTTGCTGATTCCCTAGACAAACAATGTGCCAAAACATTTGAACTTGTCTTCATACAATAACCATACGTGTCACCATCATTACCGCTCAACATCATATCATAAACCAACATACCCAATTCAACAACCTTAATCGGTTAGGGTTTAACAAAAACAACTAGTAGGGTTTACCGATTACAACAATAAATAAGGTTTACACCATTACATCGGTTACCGTTTCTCCTCACAAATTCTTCCTACTGGTTATAGTAACAATATTACAACAATATCATTAATATCATTACCACTTGAATTGACATCAATGACAACATAACATATCATTGATGTAATCTTCATGCAAATACCAACAAAAACTACATAGGTCCTAAAATCACTTTGACCGATTTAATGCATTGTAACCAAGGTGTTGAAGTGACTGATTTCATTGGTAGATATAAGCATTTGTCTTCTCAAATTTATTTTACAGTTCTTGATAATTATATTCAAAGAATTTTCATTTGTAATTTACAAAAAGACATTAGGGACAAACTTCTCTTTTCTGAGTTTACTTCCTTTCTGTATTTGTGCACAACACTTCATAATTATCAACTGACTATGAGTCAACTCAAACAATCTACTCCTATAGCTCTGAGTGATAAGGGTGAGAGTGCTCAACAAACATTTGCGAAGTTCAAACCAAATAAAGGCTTCATCAAATTCAATGACACCATCAACAACAACAATGTGAATGCTACAACAAGTGTGCATCTGATTTCTAAATTTTTCAGAAGAGAAATACAATTTACTTCTTTGAATGAATCTTTACATAGCATTATATCTCAGTTGTTACAAATAAGTGTTATCACACTTCCTCAAATAAACTAGTTGACCCTTCTAAGGTAGCCTCACCTTACTTCAATAATAATTCTTTTTGTCAGTTTCATCGTCAACCTAGTCATGATATTGACAAATGTTTTGCATTAAAAGGTAAGATTCAAGACCTGATTGATAATAATACTATATATGTGGCAGGTGTGAATGATAAAGGAAACAAATTAGTACCTCCTCCTTATCAAAATCTTAAGATTTTTACTGATCCTTTACCCTCTCATGCCTCAAACGTGATTGAGACTGAACATAGCTCTTTCTCTCCCTCTGATCTTATGGCCACAACTCCAAATTTGGTGACTATGGCAGAGAAAAGAGAAACACCTAAGGATTCATGTATCACATTTGACCCTAGTGAAACCATTAGAGCACCCGAGGGACCTTTATACAGAGTTGTGAAGATTGAAGATAAACCTTGTCGTGGTGTGCTTAGTGACCCCTCTTGCATGGTTAATGTCATCACTAAGGAGTATCATTTCACTTTGTGTTTGCATAAACCAATCTATGATGATACTAATAAGGTCGTTAAGTTATTTGATCGATTTTCTTGTCCTGCCATTGGATGTATCACACTCCCTATTGTATCACACTCCCTATTGAGGCTCATACTAAATCTATGGATGTCAACTTTGTTTTTATTCCTTCCTCTAAACAATTTTTTATGAAATTAGGCTACCCTTGGCTATCTTCCATGAAGGATATTTCCTCTCCAATCCATAAGTGTTTGAGATTTCCCCATAATGGAGAGATCATAATTGTTAACCATAGCTTATTTTGACTAGTCAAAAGAAGCCCAGGTGTTCCTATTAATTTCTTTTGGCCTGAAAATTTTCAATCTCTTCCACCAAGAAGTGATTCTCTCTTTGAATCTTATTAGAAATGGAAGAAAGATATGATCTTATCCTTATGTCAACCTAGAACTCCAACACCTGATATTCCCATCATTCTTGAAGATGAAGTTCTTCCTCTAATGGATAGAACTAATATTCCTCCTAAAGAAGATTCCCAACCTATTCCTATAGATGAAACTATGCCTTCTCGTAAGAAGAACAACAATATTCCTCCTAAGGTTAGACCTATACCTCCTCCTCATGATGGACTTGGTCTCATTCCTACACCAAACATTCCTCCTTTATACGGTGCAGTTTTTCCTCCTTGCTCTTATAGAGAGAAGAGACCTACCTCTCCTCTTGTTCAACCTAAAAGACCTCAACATAAACCTCCAACTATAAAAGATGAGAATATTTTTCCTTCAACAAATATTCCTCCTTTCATAAATATTCTTACTTATTCTTAGCCTTCTGTTAAGACTCAATGGAATCATTGTGCGAGAGATCGCCGATGAAAATGTCATGCTAGAGCTCAAGAAGTTGTTTCTCAAACTATTCAATCTTGCAAAACACCAACATTTGACATGATTCCCTTTTCTCCTAAGCAATATGTTTAACCTAAATCTCCAAATCATAAGTTGCAGAAAATATGTGATGGTTTTACTTCTATTTATGTTAGAGATCCTCTTTCTATAAATCTTGATGAAGAAATGGGTGAAAATCATAATAACTAAAAATGGTCATCTAAACCATGGGCCCCTAATCTCGACTACATCACCAAGGTCCTAACCAAAGGTAATTGAATCAATCATGAGCACCTATTTAATTAATTTCTAAATCATCAATGTCACATGGCAAGTAAATCAATCTATATTAATAAAATATTTATTTAATTAATTAATCATTCCAATAAATCATTTTAATCAATTATCCTATTTATTTAATTAAATATTCTAGCATATTTAATTAATAAATCAATTATCCATTAAATCATTAAAAAATAATTAATTTGCAAAAATAAATTAATCTAGAAAAATGAGTCAAATTGACATATCTCAAAAATCTAATAAATTGAAAAATCTCAGAAAAGCCATTAAATCAATTAAATATCAAAATTGAATAAATAATATGAAATAAATCAAATTTTTTTTTCTAATTTTATCTTAGATTTAGTTCAATTTCCTTTAAAGGTGAGAAAACCAACCAATCACATCAATTCACTTGGATTGTGCTTCCTCTTGGAGAATCTCAACCGCTCATCATTAATCAATCTTGATCATTGGTCTCTCTTTGGATTTTCTATAAATTCAAGCCCTCATCTCTTAATCAAATTACCGTGGAGATTTATTGTTATTATGTTGTTTTTTCTCTAGGTTCATTTGTTGGCATATGCACACTCCAATGAGACATTGTATGTGATTGAAGGTTTTGTCATTGATGGCAACCTTGCAATCCTATAGCACTGACAAGACATTATACCGGCAAAGCATTACACTGGCAAGATAGTGCACCGACACCAGCAGAACACTCTACACCGGCACCGGCACAGAAGAAAGAAAGTATACCGACACAGAGGCTGATAGGATTTTTGTTATGTAAATATTTTATTTATTATTGTAAGCTTACTTGGAAAATTGTAAAATGACTCTTTTATATATAAAGGAGATCATTGTAGACATTTGAAGAAGTGATGTAAGGAGCATAAAAGAAAATATTAGGCAGACCTAATGTGTGAAATATAGGTCAAGGGTATATGTAAAGAAAAGAGAAGGAACTGGTACTGAATCTGGCATTGAAGATGCTATTGTAAAGTAGTACAAGTTATTGGATTAGTATAATCCTTATTTGTAAGTCAATGTGACTTCCCATTGAGCAGTGAGCTCTAGGCAATTGGCCTTCCTGCATGTGCAGGTCCCTATTGTAAGCAATATTCTCTTATTGGCTAGTGAGTGAATATTGTGGGTCACAAATGCCACCGAGGTTTTTTCCACACCGGGTTTCCTCGTTAAACATCTTGTGTTATGGTGTACTTTTTGTGGATATTCTTGATTCTGTTTATTGCATTATTTCTTGCATACCGGTGCATTGTTATATTATGTTCTGCATGTTTTAACTTAAGAAATATAGAAAAATGGTTAGATACTGATTCACGCCCCCTCTCAGTATTTGTGGGACCCCTAACAATTGGTATTAGAGCCTGGTCCTCTATTTTCAGAAGCCTAACAGCTTGAGGAAGATCTTGACACCAGTAAAGATGGAAAATCTGATGAAGTAACTTGAAGGAGCTCTTACAGACTATGATGCAGAGAAATTGAAAAATATCAAATTAGAAGATGATTTAAGGGTAGCTCAGGATATCATTCAGACACTTCAAGAAAAATTTACTGTTGCAAGAGATAAGAGAAGAGAACTTTGTGAAAAACTACAAAATGAGAATAATGAAAAGGAATGACTGAATGATATGATAAGCAAGTTGAAACAAGAGATCATGACAACAAAAAATGAAATGTAGGATATGACTATGAGCTTTTGAAAAGAGATTGAGGATTGGAAGAAGAATGAAGAAGAATTGACCAGAAGACTAAGTGATGCAGCAAATGAGAACACAAGACTTAGCTATGAAAATGACATGTTGAAGACAGATTTGATGCATACTTAGAATGACTCAAACGAACTGATGAGACAAAAAGAAATCTAGGAAAGAGAACTAGAAACTACAAATCAACACAACGAAAAATTCAAGAAAATCTCAAAGGAACTTGGTACCTTGTTGAAGAATCAAAAACCTAAAGGTGACACTTCTGGAATTAGCTTTGAACTTGGTGAAATCTTCGGTACTGCAAATACTCAGGATCACAGCAAACCGGTAAGACAACCTAATGCTTATAAATTCAATGGAAAATGCTTTAACTATAATAAATATGGTCATAGAGAAAATGAATGTAGATCTAGAAATTATCAGAATATCAACACACCCACCAGTCAATGTTCAAAATGCAACAAAGTTGGTCACAACTCTGAAAACTACAGAATGAATGTGAGATGTTATGTTTGTGGAAGATTTGGACATTTATCAAATCAATGCAGAACACAAACTGGCATAGGTTATGGGAAAGCTATTCAAAAGAATAATGTAACTTGTTATGTATGTAACAAGATTGGGCATATTGCTAAATTTTGTAGAAGTAAAGGGACACCAGTAGACAACAAAAGTGCTAGCTTGAAAGGTAAAGAAAAAGTTGAAGAGGTTAAGCAAGAATTCTCAAAACAATGGATTAGAAAAGTTGATCTAAATATTGGGAATACTTCTCCACCAGTAGAACCAACCAATGCTTCACTAGTAGGACCAAGTGATACTTCACTAGCAGGATAGAGTAGTGCTCCACCAGTAGGAAGTTCTTCATCTAATTGAAGAAAATTTCCTTGAGGGTTTGGCAATGAAATGACACATGTGCTAATTATTCCCTCGATTAGAGATAAGAAGCTGAAAATTACTTATTACCGGCAAACAATGTTAAGTGAATACTTAACCGGCATGCAATTAATATGGTAGATGGCGAAAAAGACATTATAAAGTTAAGGTTTTGGCTCCATTTCATTTCACCGTGATTTCAAATTTTTAGAGAGCACGAAGATTCCAAGCTAAGGCATTTCGAGCAAGAAGCAAGCACACTCCAAGCAATCATCCAAGGTAGAAAAAGTTATTTAATCATTGCATCCACCTCTGCAATTGAATACATAGCAAACCCTAATGTTTTTGAGGTAATAAAAAGACCTAGGCCCGTATTTCAGTTAGTTCCCGAGATAGCAAAGAAGGATGATACCTTAGGCGCATTTTCTCAAATTCCTAAGGGAGTTGTATATGCTGAAGACCCCAAAATGTACATCCACTACAACATTGAAGAGTTAGGAGATGAGGAAATCAAAACCATGTATAAAACCATGATATGTGATAACACCAGCAATGTGAAGGATGAACACAAGATTATTGAAACCCTAGGATTTACAAATATCCTTAACATTCCTGAATTTCCAAAGGATGTGATTAGGATAGTTTTAAGTAGAGTACATGGAGAATTTTTTTGGTTAGATGCAATCCATAAGATCACCAAGGAAGCTGTGAAAGCTGTCATAGGGTTACCAACCACCGGTAAGAGACTAGATAAAACCAAGAAGGTTCCAAATGACCTAGTTACAAAACTAACTCGTGCAACATTTGATAAGAGGTCTCTAAGGGTTAATGATGTAAAAGATATCAATGTGAGATTCATCAGTATGAAATTAGGTTATAAAGCCACTCATGCTAATAGACTTAACTTAGTTTCAAGTTTATGCATTAAGAGTGCTTATGATATGGTAACAGACAATGCAAAAATTGACATATGTGAATGGTTAAAGGATGAACTAATTGACAACCTTGGAAAAATCAAGAGGGACAAGAAAGGAACTTTCAGATTTGGAAATCTATTAGTATGCCTAATGCTACACATAACAAAATAGGTTCCTGGTATAGGTTATAAAGAACTTGGATATGACATACCGGTAGGAAAGCAATTGACTGAACTATTCAATAACATGGGTGAGAACAAAGAGAACAATATTAATGACTTCTTTCAAGCATTAAAGACCAAAATGAAGAAAAGAATAAGGTTATCGTAGAAAATAGTAGAAAAATACAAAGATGATATATGCTTTGTCATTAAGAAAGATGAAATCTGGATGGAAGCAGTCATCCCAAGGAAAATTTGGGTAACCGAGATGGGCTATGAAATAGATGACCACATAGTTGAAACATATGCTAAAGCACTTTTGGAAGCCCCCAATGAACCTAAAGAAGAAGTATTTGGTAGTGCTGAGACTATAGAAAGCCAAATACAATCAAAGAAAAGAGTAAAGAAGGTTGAGGCATTTGTAAGGAAAGGATCCAGGCAAGCAAAATCCATTAAGGAATATGTATTAAAGAAAATCAGCATAACAGAGGATGAGTTGGTAGCTCCACAACCTAAAACTCATCTATCACCAGTAGGTACCTCTTCAGAAGGTGACATGCTAGCAACTTTTAAAAGAGTTGTAAGAAAAAGAGATCCCTCACCAGCAACCACTCCTTCACCTAGAAGAACAAGGCAAAAGCAACAAGCCATGAGATCTCCAATTAGAAAGGCCACACCAGAGAAGAAACTCACACCTAAGAAGAAGAAAGGACAATAAATAAGGCAAAACATTTAAGATCTAAACTAAGTCCAAGATTGGACTATTTAGCATCTCTGTGGAAGGAAATTTTTGAGGCACTAACATAGGGTAGCAAAACATCAACAGAGCATTTGCAGCATCTCACCAGTATAGTGAAGAGAACTGAGACAACAATAAAAGATAGTAAGAAGTTTATGGATAGTATAAACTTAATTTTGGGAGATCTTTTTTAGATAATAACTACCTAGCTACAAGGTTTAGGTTATGGATAGCTAAAAATACAAACTCTGTTGACATCTTGACAACTTTTGTCATTGATGCCAAAGGAGGAGTAGTGGGATGAGAAAGTTCAAAACACAGGAATCATATGCTCAAGGGGAGCTCTCACATTTTTGGTAACATTTTTTTGGACTGCACACTTTTGGACACTTTTTGAAATTTCTCATGAGTGTTGCCATCAATGCCAAAGGAGGAGATTGTTGGCATATGCACACTCCAATGAGACATTGTATGTGATTGAAGGTTTTGTCATTGATGGCAAGCTTGCAATACTATGGCATTGGCAAGACATTATACCAGCAAAGCATTACACGGGCAAGATAGTGCATAGGCACTAATAGAACACTCTACACCGGCACCAACACAGAAGAAAGAAAGTATACCAACACAAAGGCCGACAGGATTTTTGTTATGTAAATATTTTGTTGATTATTGTAAGCTAACTTGGCAAATTGTAAAATGACTCTTATATATATAAAGGAGATCATTGTAGACATTTGTAGAAGTGATGTAAGGAGCATAAAAGAAAATATTAGGCAGACCTAATGTGCAGAATATAGGTCAAGGGTATATGTAAAGAATAGAGCAGGAACTGGTACTAAATCTGGCATTGAAGATACTATTGTAAAGTAGTACAAGTTATTGGATTAGTATAATCCTTATTTGTAAGTCAGTGTGACTTCTGATTGAGCAGTGAGCTCTAGGCAATTGGCCTTCCTGCATGTGCAGGCCCCTATTGTAAGTAATATTCTCTTATTGGTCAGTGAGTGAATATTGTGGGTCACAAATCCCATCGAGGTTTTTCCCACACCAGATTTCCTTATTAAACATCTTGTGTTATGGTGTACTTTTCATGTGGATATTCTTGATTCTATTTATTGCATTATTTCTTGCATACCGGTACATTGTTATATTATGTTCTGCATGTTTTAACTTAAGAAATATAGAAAACTGGTTAGATACTGATTCACCCCCCCTCTCAGTATCTGTGGGACCCCTGACATCATTGAAATTTTGTGCATTGAGAATATTACATTTTAGTTTATTGCATATTAGTTTAATCATGTTAGCTTAATATTCATCTAGCTTAATCTTGTATATTTAGTTTAATCTTGTATCCCTTTAGCTCAAATTTTATGCTCATATAGAGTAAATCCTTCATCTTGGTGTATTCTACTCACTGGTATTTCTTAGAAAAATCTAAGAGCAAGGCTATACTCACATCTTTTAGAAGGCAATAGGTCAATTTGTTATGGTTTTTTATATTCATGATTATATCTAACCATGCATGTAATGATTTATTGAAGTGTTTGTGCCTTACAACTTTCAGATTACCACTTTTCACACACACAAAAATGTTATTCATGATGGCAATACAACTCTTAATGCTTCTGATAGTGAATATGAATACATTGATATTAACAAACATTTATCTATAGAATTTTAAAAAGCCTTAATCCTAGCTCCTAGAATTGAACAAAGTGACTTAGTGATAAACTCTAGGAGCTAGGATTAAGGCTTTTGAAAATTCTTAATCCACTAGTGGCTTGGTGTATCTTGTGTTGGTATTATGGATGTGTTGTATTGGTTTTGTCATTGATGTCAACACTTGTCAACACTTATCAGCACTTATCTTTCTGGAGATCTTTGATTATGTTCACCAGCATGTTCAGTGACTTATGCACAGTCACCGGTATTTGGTTCACTGGCAGGTTATATTGTTCACTGACACTGAGGATTATTTGTTATCATCTAGAGATTACTTGATAATGCCTAAGACATGGTTTGGACACTTGTTTTGGATATTTGGTTATTGGTCTAATCGAGTTTGCATATTTGCTATTACCGGTAAATTGGTCTAGGTTATGGACCGACAAGCATTATCTATTCCATATCAACACAACACGTTATAGAGATGATTTATTGATGGGTTATTATTGTAGATGCATTGAGCTAACATGATGCATCACATATTGATTTTTTTTATAATTGATTTAATTGTAATATTCTTAGTGAGCCGACCTACACATTTGGTCTTAGGTTTTGGTATATATGTAAAATCTCATTTGTGAGATTATGTACTTGTAGTGGAATGTAAAAAGGTATATGTGAATATAAGTAGAGCTACTCACACAAACATCATTTGAAGATTCAAGGAAGGTTTGAAGAAGACAATCAGAGCTTAACTGGTACTGAATCCAGTATATGAAGATGCAACTTTGAGCAGTACATTATCATTAGATTTAACCATCCAATTATAATCAGCGTGACTCCCATTTTGTGATTGAGTAGTGAGCTCTAGGCAGTTGGCCTTTTTGCATGTGCAGACCCAATTTGTACACACATACTATCTGCAGTAGTATCATCTGATTGTGGGTAAGGTTTCCCACTGTGGTTTTTCCCCTTACAGGGTTTCCACATACAAATACCTGTGTTATGTGTTGTGGATGTTATTGATGAATACTAAGAGGGGGGGTGAATTAGTATACAAAAAATTACTGAACTTAAACTCTTAAACAATTTAGCAGTTAACCGGTATAACAAATTTACTAACAAACCAGTTAAGACAAATGCAAACCAAACAATAAATAAAGCATTCACCCACAAGAGCACAATCACCATAACACAAGAGGTTTTGATGTGGAAACCCAAATGGGAAAAACTATGGTGACTGGAAACTCACAAGTAGCTATCTGCATAATAGAAACTAGATCAATTAAGGTCAGACCAGTTAAGGTCATGCAATTCTCTTCACCAGAGAAGATCCTATTAGGAATCTAGATCTCTGTTAGGAGATAAGTCCTGTTAAAGACTACCTTGTGAGAGAATTTTAGATTCACAGTTGTAAACCACCTTGTTAGAGGATTTACAAAGGCTTTGCCAGGCCTACCTGGTTAAGGGTTTCAAACTTGTTGAAGATGTGAGTAATCAATAAGTGAGTGATCTAGATACTAGCACAATATGCTTGGTTAGATCCTTGATAACTCATTGTTAATGCACATTTAGCATTACTTTAGTCTTCAATATCTCTACACTCTGTTTCTTCACACAGACCTAATCTTCTCTTCTATGATCACACATAAAAAACCCTCATCAACTAAAGCCCCTTTCATCTTTTAAAGCCTAGAGATGATGTCCTTATAAAGGAATTTGATTTCATGTCAGTCCAATAGGATTACATTGCAAGTTCCTAGGTTCAGTGCATCTAGACACATTTGGTAACATGACACAAAATCACTGCCAAAGTGTCGGTGGATGATAACTCATCATAGAGTAATACTGATTCATTATCAATTACCGGTTCATACATTTTACCAATTACCGATTTGTCAAAATGAAGATTGGAAAATCATTAACTACCACTTTGTTCCTTCGTACCGCTTTGGGATCCTTGAATGACTTGAGGTCTTCATACCACTTTGAGTCTTCAGTCAGTTTGTGACCGGTAAACGCCTTCTACAAAACACTGATAGTCTAAAGACTATAATACATAATACCAGTTGGAACAATTACCGGTCGAGCATAACTCATAAATAGGGAAGTGATCATAAAACAAGTGTGTATCCATAAATGACAATCACAACATCATCAAAATGCTAACAATCCCCTCTTTGGCATTGATTGCAATACTTAGGAAAATTTTGACATCTAAGTGTTTTACAAAAAAAATGCCATAATCAAAATTACTCCCCCTAAGCATATACACTATCCCTTTTTGCAGAAAATACAATGTATACTACTCCTTTAAGGAAATAACATGAAAGTATACATAACATTCACCAAAATTTTAGATACTACTCCCCCTTTGCCAACAATGACAAAGTACTGCAGATTAACCCTTGTTATTCATTATCATTAAAATAAATAAGTGTTTATGACAATAATGAGTGAAACTTATCAAAAACTGATTTAAAATCCTACATAAAAGTCTTCATGGATAATGACCATGACTCAGGTAATGAGGTAGCCACCTCACTTTCTGTCTGCATCTGTGATACCTGTTCTTCCATGGCATTAATTATGCTCATCTCTTGGGTTGTCATTTAATCTTCTAGATTTAGAAAGCGCTTTTGAAGAATTTGCAGTCTGGGTGATAAAACTAGTTGAAGGTCTTGCAAATCTCTTATCCTATTGCTAATCTCCAACTCTATTCTAGTAGATTGAAGCTGATACCGGTGAATAGTTTGCCCATATGTGGTGAAAGAATCATACGGGGTCTTAAAGTTGCTTATGTATGTCTACAAATCATATTGTAGTTTATCCTTTTGTGCAAGCACATCATCACAGAATAGATGGGGTTGGCTTATTTTGCTAAGCAGTAGTTTTCCTTCATCCATGGCATCTCTAATATTCTTTTTCTCTTTCTGAAGTTGAGACTGGAGCTCATTCAGTTTCTTTACCAAGGCAGTGTTAAGTGCCTTTTGATGCTTCTTCTATGCATTAGCTTCAACAACTTCCTCTAGCCATTGTACCTGATCCTTGACAATTGTACATAGAAGTTTCAGTTTGGCCAGAGAGGAATCAGTACCAGGGAGGTTGGTACCTAGGATCAAACTGGTAAGGGTGTCAATAGTAGTGTGAATGACATCCTGCTCCTTTTTCCTTCTCAATGCTTCCAGTCTTTCCTATGCTAGCTTTATGCCTTGCAACAACTCTAATTCATCTACCGATTGGAGGTCAAGAGGACTGGTGATGTTGACCATTTTGGCTTGACCACCGGTTGCCTTTGGAGTCTCCACCTGCTTGTTCTTTTCTGCTTCCTTCTCCTCTTCTGCTCTTTTCTTTTCCTCTTCTTTCTTCCTTTGTTCTGCTTCATTCTTTTTCTTCTCTTCCTCCTTTCTATCTTCTTCTTTTCTCTTCTCCTTTTCTTGTTTCTTCTTCTCCTCATCTTTTCACTTCTCCACTTCTTTCTTTTCTTCCTCTGCTTTCCTCTTCTCCTCTTCTTTCCTCTTCTCCTCTTCTTTCCTCTTCTCTTCTTCTTTTCTCTTCTCCTCTTCTTTTCTATTTTATTCTTCTTGTTTCCTCTTCTCTTCCTCTTGTTTCTTCTTCTCCTCTACTTTCCTTTTCTCTTCCTCTTTCTCCACTTTCTCTTTGTTTGCCTTTTCCTTTTCCAACTTTTGCTTGTCTGCTTTTTCTTTGTCCTGTTTCTCCTTGTCTTCTTTTTCTTTATCAGCCTTTTTCTTTTCAGCATTTGGAGTGACGTCTTCAACATCTAAAGCATCAACATCAATGGTGTCCACCTATTCTGTAGCCGGTTCTCCTTCATCATCAGATTCCTCATCTAGTTTTCTGATTTCTGGTTCCTATTTGGCCTTCTTGTTGGCCTCAGACACTTGATACAACTGGACAATAGCTTTGGCATGCAAATGAGTATCCTTCTCTACTTCAGAGGTTTTTCCTTCAAGCAACCTGAGTCTTCTTCTTCTCATGAAGAAGAGACCTTTATGTGTGTCCATAATCTGAAATAATTTGGAATTGGAGGCTTCGGGAAAGTACTGAGAAAATACTTTCTCCCTTATTTCCTATTCTTTCTCTATGGCAATGTGCCATTTTTTTTCCAAAGAATTATATAAAGAATCAGGTGTCTTAGATCGAATTTTTGATGGCGACCGGTCATTTTTACACAAATAATTAATGACTTCCCGCTCTGTTTCCTCTTTCTCACTATCGGTACAGTTGTCAAAACAATCCTTCAAATCACTAAGCAATTTTCTTCTTATATTCTTGATAGTCCTTTGACAATGTGTGATTGGCTTATAAGAAGAGACGTCAATATTTACCGGTGCAGATGATGCAGGTGTCTTGCCGGTAGCTTTTATCTTTTTCCTTGTTTGCCTTGTCTTCTTAGGCTGCACATCTCATTCTATGTCTTCAGATTCTGGTGAGTTTCTCTTGGCCTTCCACTTCCTTTCAAATACTTTAGTGGGTGCAACTTCCAGTTTCTTCTTGGCAAGTGACTTCTTGGTCACTTTAGGGCTAGTTGACGTAACCGGTGCTGATGCCGCTAGCATTGCCTTTCCCTTTTTCACAAAAGGCCCTTCAACCGGTGTTACCCTTTCCAAGTAGGTGTCAATTCTCTTTTTCTTTGCATTTAAAGGAGAGGCAATCAGGATAGAGGCATACCCATCCAACATGTCATGCATTACCTCATAACCCATAGGCTCTACTTCTTCCTATCTGGGATCTACCTCTTCCATTACACACTCATCTACTCTAATGGTAAAGCAGATGTCCTCTTCATACTTCTTAACAATATCACCAGATATCCTCATCCTCTGGCTCATCTTCCACTTGAATTCATCAAAGTATTTATTCAAGACTTTAGGATATCTAGTTCCCACCACTTGGAGACTTTCCCTAATTTGTTTGGTTATCGATTGGTCAGCAGACCATTGAATATCACCCACTCCCGGTAAATAGCCTTGGAAGTAGAAAAATAGACCCACCAATAGTTGTCCAAATTTGAATCTTAGGGCATTGTCCTGTTTGATGGACTTCAAGTTTACTAGGAGTTGCTTCTATAAACAGGTACATAGATCAAATGAGGTGTCCTCCATGATCATTCTGTAAGTGGCATTAACTACAAAAATAGAGACAAAGTTTAGTCTACTGGCATAAAATGTCTGGTATCCTATCATCATGCAAGCATACTTGACCAACTCATCTTTGATGGTGTTAATGGTCATTCCCCATTGATCACTCACTGAATTGGTGAGCGTAGTCATTTCCATCTTGATGACCTTCCTTAGGGCAGACATTTCACGTATGTTGTAGAAACTGATGATGGTATGAATTTCTTCAGGCGTAATGTCATGTGTCCTTTTGAGATACATTTTGTCTCCATGCACTCTACTCAGGATGATGTGGATGTGGTCCTCCATGAATTATTCAAGGAAGTAAACTGCATTGTGAAGTTTATTCCTCTCTAGAATGTTGTATTCTAGTTTGATCTTCTTGTCATCCCCATAAAATAGACTTAGCTAGGAATGAATTGCTAAGGATCCTAGCTCTTCCAGTTTGCAATCAATGTATCCTAAAATATCTCCTTCGACAATGAATCTGGAAGGTATTTGGGATAGGGCATTGTATTTCATTTTTCTTTGAATGAATTCAGCTGAGTCCATAGGTGCACTAGAACTGGAGTGTGATGTAGAAGCCATGATTTAATTGTTAAATTTTTTTTTTGAGAAATACCTTCACAATTTCAAAATTTAGGGTTTGACAAATGTAGCTCACACTACACCACTTCGCTTGCTTGATTACCACTTGGTGTTCTTCACTTGATTGATTGTAAATGACTCTAGATACTTATGCAAGATTTGAAATCTCTTTGAATCACAAGTCAAATCACCTTTTGTCACTCTGCTCTTGAAAAATTCTTTGCTCAAAAACTGATAAGTGAAAATGACTTGAAAATCCTTTTAAATGAATTCTTCACCTACCATAATAAATGCTCCACCACTGGGGCACAAACCCTAATTTGCCTTTTACCGCTTCACAATCTTCTGATGATTGATAGGTAACGTATACAATTTAATTTCTTTTGCCAGTGTAAACTAGGGGTCGAAACATTTCATCGATTTGTTTCCCCTAAGCTTTTCTGAAGCTCAGTTTGCCAATTTAGCGACTTCCACACTAAGTGCAAAAACCGGTTCATCTTGTGACACTTCTTCAGGTTTCTTTTTCCATGTTTTATTCATTCCTACTTGAATGGATTCAACATCAATATTCCCTTCTGGAGTGACCGATATGTCATCTGATAGGTTCTTTCTCATTCTGCAGGTTCTAACAGGGTGTCCCAGTTTGTTACAATGATAGCATACCATTCCAGGTGTTCTCCATGGTTCATTGTTCATTCTACCATTCTTCCTCCTGCATGTTGCAATAGTGTGACCGCTACCATGGACAATAAAATAGGTTGCTCTCCAACTAGTTTCCGCTTGATAGCTACCACCACCTGACTGATGGTCATAGGCATTATACCGGTTTGGATTCTGGTTCACAGAGGATTCAGGAAAAACTCCTTGAGTCCTTTGAGGATATTTCCTAGTGTTGTGCATAACAGACCTGCATTCAAATGCTCTATGCCCAAAATTTTTGCATGCATAATAGTTACCATTGAATCTATTGGATCTAGGTTTATTGTTTAGAAAATAAGGAAAATTATTGTAGGCCTTATTTCTACACACATTAGTAGTATGTCCTTCCTTGAGACAATTAAATCAAATAGGTTTAAAATTTTGCTTACCTTTATCCTTTGGTGTTAGTTGCTTCTTTGATGCTCCATCTTTTGTTCCAGAGGTCTCACCTTCCTCATAACCAGAAAAACCAAGTCCAGTGGTAATCTTTACCAGTTTTGCTAATTCAAGCTTTTGTTCTAGCTTAACATTGCTCTTATTGAATTTAGCAAGTATTTCCTTTGACTTAGTGAGTTCCTTGGAAATAGTAGCATTAGATTCCTTCAAGGTTGCATTCTCAGAAATAGCCATGTTTAGTTCACCTTGCATTTCTTCTTTTTCCACTTTACTCACTTGGAGATGAGCAGTAAGGGTGTTGATTTCTTGCTTCAGCTTGGAGATCTCATGATCTTTGTCTTTTACCAGGTCTTCAGCTTTCCTCTGGTTTTCAAGCTCTTGACACATTCTAATAGTCAGTTCTTCTAGTTCCCTTCTCAAGTTAGCATTAGATTCATTCAGTTTTTCAACTTCTTCAACTAGGGCTTCCATGTCTACTTCATCAGAAGAACTATTTTCAGTAAGCTCTATTAGATTCTTAGCATGCTCTCTTCTCTTTGCTAGAGAGGCTTTATACTTGACTTTAAGTTCATCAAAGGCTTTCTTGGTCTGAGTGAGATGATGAGTAAACTCCCTCATAGGAGATGATGTTACAAAGGATGGCTATGTTGGTCCTACACAAAGTCAACCTAATCTTCCTACCTTGGCTAAAGATCAGGAGAATGATTGCAAAGCAAGAGAAGCACTTTTGAGCACCTTGTTAGATCAGAAAATCATGGAATTATCAGACCAATTTACTGCTAAAGCTATTTCAGATAAATTGGAGACATTGAATGAAGGAGATAGCACTATCAAAATTGCAAAACTAGAATGCTTCCGGGTCAAGTATGAAAATCTAAAAATGGAAGAAGATGAAAGAATTTCTGCTTTTATGGAAAGCGTTAATGAAATTGTTTTGGGTATACAATGTTGTGGAGGATCCTTAAGTGAAGATGAGATCATTTCTAAAGTCTTAAGAGCATTGCCACTAGCATACAAAATGAAAGTAATTGATATTAATGAATTGAGAACAATGCCTAATACATCAGTATCTAGAGATAACTTGGTTGGAAAACTTTCAACTTTTGAACTTGAGGAATTTGGTCTTGTTGCTACAATTAAGATAGATTTAGCTTTCAAAGCATCATCATCTACAACATCATCATCATCATCATCATCATCTAAGAAATTTGATTGGAAAGCACTATTTGCAAGGAAAATGCCTAAAGGTCCAATTGGAAGTAAGTATGAAGGTAAAGAACCTTTTAAATGTTTTAACTGCAATAAAATTGGTCATATGGCATCTAGGTGTCCTGATAGACATGCAATATTGAAAGAAGAAGCTAAAAGAACATATAAGCCTAACCCTAAATATCAAAGATACAAATTTAAAAAGAATAGAGACAAATCATCTTACTATGATGATGAAGGAGTTACTTATTATTCTGATGAACCGACACACAATGGATGGGCTTTTGTTGCAATAATAGAAGATCAACCAACACCTACTATACAACTGGTAGAGCACGCCCTGGCAGCTAAAATTGAAGAAAAGGATGAATGGATCATTGATTCCGGATGCTCACATCATATGACTAGTGATAAAAGTAAATTCTTAACCTTTCAGGAATACAATGGAGGTCTAGTAAGATTTGGGGATGACAAAGCTTGTTTGATCAGAGGAAAAGGCACTATATCTTTTGATGGTAAGCACAATACTGACAATGTTATTATGTTGAAGGTTTGAAGCATAATCTTTTGAGTGTTGGTCAATTAGTTGAAAAGGGATTTTAGTTACAATCAAGAATGGTAAATGCAAAATCATGAATAGATCTGGTTTGGAAATTGCAACCGGTAATCAAACCAGAGGTAATATCTTTCATTTGAATAACAATGAAAAGATATGCTTCATTGCACATATTGATGAAAGTTAGTTATGGCATAAGATACTTTTTCATATGAATTTTGATTATATTGTGAAGATCAATACAACTAAGGAAGTAAGGGATTTACCTTAGATTGTAATACCTCACAATCTGGTATGTATGGAATGTCAATTTGGAAAGAAAGTTATAACAACTTTTAAGAGTATTCTAGAGAAATCCAATAATGTTCTTGATTTAATTCACACTGATTTAAGTCTACAAGGAGATAGATATTTTATGCTAATCATTGATGATTATTCTAGAATGTGTTGGGTTACTTTTCTTAGGGAGAAATCAGAAGCTTTTGGGAAATTCAAACTATTCAAGGTAATGGTAGAGAATGAAACTGGTAAGAAAATCAAATGTTTATTATCAGATCAAGGAGGTCAATTCACATGTAAGGAATTTAATACATTATGTGAAGTGAATGGAATTAGAAGACAACTATCAACACCTAGGACACCCTAGTAGAAGGGAGTTGTGGAAAGGAAGAACAAAACTATTCTGGATGCAACTAGAAGCATGATATCAAAAGCAAACCTACCTCATGTGTATTGGAGAGAAGCAATGAATACATCGGTTTACAAATTCAATAGAGTTCACATCAAAGGTGAAACTGGTAAGACCCCTCATGAACTATGGTTTGGTAATACTCCTACTCTTAAATATTTTAGAATATTTGGAAGAAAATATTATATTAGGAGAGATGATTATATTCATAAATTTGATCCTAGAAGTGATGAAGGAATATTTCTTGGTTATTCATCTAAGAGCAAGGCATATAGATGTTTTAATAAAAGATTGCAGAAAATCATTAAGAGTACAAAAGTGAATAATTTAGAGGTAATTCAAGGTCTATGGACTTTGAACTAACAGTTGAGATAATCATAAATGAACCTACACTGAGTACACTGGTATAAAATGTAGATCCAGTCACACTGGCATCATCAGAGAATTCCACAGTGACTGAAGAACAACAACAAGTGAATACACCTAGGTATGTAAGATTGAATCACTCTGAAAGTCAGATAATTGGGAATAAGTATCAAGGTGTAATGATAAGAGGAAGACTGAAAAATGAAGAGGTATGCCTAATTTCTCAAATTGAACCACCAACTATTTAAGGCATGTGAAGATAAAAATTGGATTAAAGCTATGGAAGATGAATTGGAACAAATTGAAAAGAATAACACATGGACATTGGTTACCCGACATAAAAATAAAAATGTAATTGGAACTAAATGGGTATTCAGAAATAAACTTAATGAAGATGGTAAGGTAATCAGAAACAAAGAAATATTAGTAAGGGATATTCATAGAAAGAGGGAATTGATTACAATGAAACCTTTGCACCGGTAGCTAGAATTGAGGCTGTCAGACTATTTCTTGCATTTGCAGCACACAAGAACTATAAAGTATATCAAATGGATGTTAAATGTGCATTTATGAATGGTGATGTTGAAGAGGAAGTTTACATTGAACAACCTGATGGATTTGCTTTGAAAAATGACAAAGATATGGTTTGCAGGTTAAGGAAAGCTCTATATGGATTGAAGCAAGCTCCTAGAACTTGGTATGCTAGATTGGACAAATATCTTTTGAAGCTTGGTTACACTAAAGGTAATGCTAACAACAACTTATATTTCAAAGTGACTAATGATGAAATCTTGGTTATTGAATTTTTTGTTGATGATATCATTTTTGGAGGAGAAGATGGATTGTGTAAAGACTTTACTAATAAGATGCAGGAAGAATTTGAAATGTCTATGATTGGGGAGATAAAATTATTTATAGGATTGCAGATTTCATAGACTGATAAAGGTATATTCATATGTCAATCAAAGTACTTGAAAGAACTACTAAAGAAATTTGGTATGGAAAACTCTAAACCGGTAAGTACTCCTATGACTACAACTAATAAACTATCATTGAAGGATGAATCAGCACATGTTAATCCGACAAGATATAAATCTATGATTGGAGGTTTACTATATTTTACACAAACAAGACCTGATATTATGAATGCAGTATGTATTGTTTCAAGATTTCAAAGTAAACCTATCGAAAATCATGAATCAGTAGTAAAAAGGATTTTCCGCTATTTACAAGGCACAACAAATCTTGGTTTATGGTATCGTAAAGATGAAAATTTTGATTTATGTGCATACACAGATGCTAATTGGGCAGGAGATGTAGATGATAGAAAGAGCACCACCAGCAAAGAATTCTTTCTTGGCAACAGATTGATTTCATGGTTGAGCAAGAAATAGAGTTGTACATCATTATCAATAGTAGAATTAGAATATGTTGCAGCAACAACTAATTGTACTCAAGTGTTATGGAATAAACAAATGTTGAAGGGCATAAAGGTAAAATGCAAAGAACGTATAATCATTTACTGTGATAATATGGCAACAATTGATATATCCAATAATCTGGTATTTTACTCTAAAAATAAACATGTTTCTATCAAATTCAATTTTTTGAAAGAGAACATTGAAGCAAAAGAAGTGAAATTGGTTTATGTGAATACTAAAGAGCAGACTGCAAATATCTTTACTAAACCTTTGCCTAAGGAAACTTTTGAATATCTTAGAGAGCAGCTCGGGGTTATACCCTCACCGGTAGAGACTTAGACAGTTGGAGATTGGCATCAAACCAATGGGAATTAATAGAGAAACCTTTTTCCGACCTTGATGGAGTAAATTTGTAATTAGTTCTATGAACTAGTTGTATATGGTTTTTGTATTGCTTTGGCATTTGATGTCAAAGGGGGAGAGATACTTATGGAAAAACACATTATCTTTTGGGGAGAGATTATTCATTGGGGTAGAGATATTCCGTATTTTGATATCTGGTAATTGATCTCTTTGGGAGATTGTTGGTTTTTGGTTTTTAGCATTTTTGCTTTGGCACTTAGATGGTTTTTCCATCTTGTGTTGTCATCAATGCCAAAGGGGGAGATTGTTGGTATTACGGATATGTTGTATTGGTTTTGTCATTGATGTCAACACTTGTCAACACTTATCAGTACTTATCTTTCTGGAGATCTTTGGTTATGTTCACCGGCACTGAGGATGATCTGTTATCATTTGGAGACTACTTGATTATTTTGAAGACATGGTTTGGACACTAGTTTTAGAGATTTGGTTATTGGTCTAATCAAGTTTACATATTTGCTGGTACTGACAAATTGGTCTACGTTATAGACCAGTAAGTGTAATCTATGTTGGCAAATGCACACTCCAGTGAGAAATTGTAGGTGATTGAAGGTATTGTCATTGATGGCAACCTTGCAATCCTATGATACCGACAGGCACCAGCACCAACAAACTCAACACTGGCACACAGATCACCGGCACCAAAAATATTGATCATTGACACCATGGCTGATAGGAATTTTGTTTAAATGTATTTTGTATTTAATTGTAAAATCTTTTGTAAGTGGACTTGGTGGATTGTAATATGACTCATATAAGTATGAGATCATTGTAGATAATTTTGATATAGAAGATGGAAGGATTAATGTAGACCTAATATGTGAATTGTAAGGCAGATATTGGATAAGGGTTTATGTATATTGCAGAGCTTAAACCAGTATTGAATTAGCATAGTATATGTTGATCTGAAGTAGTACAAGCCATTGGATTTGTATAATCCATTTTTGTAAGTCAGTGCGACTTCTTTTGTAACTGAGCAGTGAGCTCTAGGCACTTGGCCTTCCTGCATGTGAAGGTCCCTATTGTAAATAGTAACATTCCCATATTGGCCAATAAGCGAATGTTGTGGGTCACAAATCCCACCGAGGTTTTTCCCACACTAGGTTTCCTCATTAGAAATATTGTGTTATGGTGTGTCTCTTATGTTGTGGTTATTGCTCTTATTTACTGCATTATTTTTGGTTTACCGATACATAGTTTTGATATGCTTTTCATGTTATAATTCAAATAAAATCTTATACTGGTCAGATATTGATTCACCCCCCACCTCTCAGTATCTTTGGGAATCCTAACAATTGGTATTAGAGCCTGGTCCTCTATTTTCAAAAGTCTAATAGCTTGAGGAAGATATTGACACCGGTAGAGATGGAAAACTTGAAAAAGCAATTGGAAACAACTCTTTCAAACTATGATGCAAAAAAAGTGAAGAATACCAAACTTGAAGATGATCTAAAGGCTACATAGGATATTATTCAAGGACTTCAAGAAAATTTTACTATAGAAAGGAATAAGAGAAGAGAACTTTGTGAAAAGATGCAGAATGATGAAGATGAAAAAGAAACTCTTAATGATCTGGTAAACAAACTAAGACAAGAAAATAGTACAATGAAGAATGAGATGCAAGATATGACTATGAGATTTTATAAAGAAACTTAAAAATTGAAAGAATAATGAAGAGGACTTGGTTAGAAGACTGAATGATGCTAGAAATTAAAACACAAGACTTAGTCATGAAAATGATATGTTAAAGACAGATTTGATAAATACACAAAACGACAAAACTAAACTCATGAGACAGAAAGGAATCTTGGAGAGTGAACTAGCTGCTACAAATCAACATAAGAAAAATTCAAGAAAAGTTCAGAAGAACTTGATGACATGTTGAAGAATCAGAAACCAAATGGTGATGCCAATGGCCTTGGCTTTGAAGTTGGTGAAAGCTCTGGTACTGCAAACAATCATGATCATAGTAAACCGGTAAGACAACCTAATGCTTACAAATTTAATGGGAAATGTTTTAACTATAACAAGTATGTTCATAGAGAAAATCAGTGTAGAACTACAAATTATTAGAACACTAATGCACCCACCGGTCAATGTTCCAAATGCAACAAAGTTGGTCACAATTCAGAAAATTGCAGAATGAATGTAAGATGTTATGTTTGTGAAAGATTTGGACATCTATCTAATCAATGCATAATACAAACTGACATAGGATATGAAAAAGCTATTTAGAAAAACAATGTGACTTGTTATGCTTAGAAAAAGATTGGACATATTGCAAAATTTTGTAGAAGCAGGACATCACTAGCAAATAACAAAGGACCCAGCTTGAAAGGTAAAGAGAAGGTTGAAGAGGTAAAGCAAGAATTCTCAAAATAATGGATTAGAAAGATAGATTAGAATGTTGATGGGAATATTCCTCCACCAGCAGAACAGAGTAACACTCCACTAGCAAGAAACTTTTCATCTAACTAAAGGAAAATCCTTTGGGGGTTTAGCAACAAACTGAAAAACATGCTAATATACCCTCAGTTGATGGTGAGAAGTTGAATTACTTATTTACTGGCAGATGAGTTAAGTTGTGACTTAACCCTCAAGCATTAAATGTGGTAGTTGGAGAAAATAACATTATAAAGTAAGTATTTTGGCTCCTTTTTCATTCACTGAGCATTCAAATCTTTGAGAGCGCGAAAATTCCCAAGAAAAGGCATCCTTAGTGAAAAAGTGAAGCAGTTCATCCAAGCACTCATCCTTAAGGTATATTGAGGTATTTATAACTATTGATTCCTCATCCATGTTTGAATTTATTGCAAACCCTACTATGATTGAAGTTATCAAGCGTCCTAGACCTGTATTCAAACTTATTCCCGAATAGAGAAGAAAGATGATACCCTAGGTGCATTTTCTCAATTTCCTAGAGGAGTAGTTTATGCAGAGGATCCTAGGATATACATTCATTATCATATAGAGGAATTAGGAGATGATGAAATCAAGAATATATATCAGACTATTTTATGTGATGAATCTGGAAATATCAAATCGGAACATAAGATAGTGGAAACCCTAGGTTTTACTGAAATCCTTAGTATCCCGGATTTTTCCAAGGATGTTATAAGGATTGTGCTAAGCAGAGTTCATGGTGAATTATTTTGGTTGGATTCCATCCATAACATCACCAAAGAAGCAATTAAGGCAGTAACAGGGTTACCTTCCACTGGTAGCACACCTGACAAAACTAAAAAGGTCTCTAATGACACAGTAATGGACCTAACCGGCGCAACATTTGACAAGAGATCACTTAGAGTCAATGATGTAAAGGACATAAATGATAGATTTGTCAGTATGATCCTTGGCTATAAATCTACACATGCTAATAGGTTAAACTCAGTCTCTAGCTTGTGTATTAAAGTGCTTATGACTTAGTGAACAATAATGCTAAGATTGACATTTGTGAATGGCTTAAAGATGAATTCATAGACAATCTGAAGAATATAAAAGGAGACAAGAAAGGATATTTTAGATTTGGAAATTTTCTTGTATGTTTGATGTTGTACATTACTAAGGAAGTACGTCGTATTGGTAGAAAAGACTTTGTCTTTGATATACCAGTAGGAAAGCAACTATTGGTTACATTAAACAACATGGGAGAAAACAGAGGGAAAAATATAAATGAACATTTTTAAGCACTAAAGGCTCGAATGAAGACAAGAATTAGGCCATCTTAGGCAATTGTAGATAAATATCAAAAGGAAATATGTTTTGGAATCAAGAAAGAAGAAATCTGGATGGAGACAGTTGTCCCTAGAACTATCTGGGTAACTAAAATGGGATATGAAATAGATTATAACATAATTGAAACCTATGCAAAAGCCCTCCTTGAAGCACCAAAGGAACCATCTAAGAAAGTCTTTGGAAATGTAGAAACAATTGAAAGTGTTATTCAGTCATGGAAGAGAGTCAAAAAATTTGAATAAACAGTAAGGAAAGGCACTAAACAAGCTAAAGCAATTAAGGAAGATGCATTGAAGCAAACTGGTATCAAGGAAGGTGAGTTGGAAAGACTTCAACTAGAAACTCATCTTTCACCGATTGCAACTTCTTCTAAAAGTGATATACTGATGGTATTTAAAAGGGTATAAAGGAAAAGAAAACCCTCATCGGCACCCTCACCTACTCCCAGGAGAACAAGACAAAAATAATAGGCAGTGAGGCCTCTAGTTAAAAAGTCAACTCCAAAGAAGAAGAAGGTAAAACAAGGCATTGCTCCATTGGATAAACTTTTAAGTGAAATAACAAAGCATGGAAAGTTGAAAAAAATTAGCAAACTATATAACACACTTTCCACTGATGATAAAGAAAGCGTAGAAAATACTGTAATTCTACACTTGGACATATACAAGAAATTCTTGATGGAGATTGTTGATGAAATACCCACTAATCTATACAAAAGACTAGAAGCTAGAAGGGTAGCTATTGTTGAGCTAGATAAAAAGATAAAAATAGAAAAATTACTTGTAGTTCACCCAATGAACTCCACTGAAGAAATAGATCAATTAATCAGTGAAGCCAACTAGACAATATTTTCAATCGGTCACTGGCATGTTGCACTTATGGTAGGAAGAATGAATGAAATTTCTAAAGAGACTGTTGATCAATGGGACATATTATTTGTTGAAAAGGAGAAACAGGAAGAACTTAAAGACCTAAGACTATTAGAGTCTATCAAAAGGATAGGGATAGTGGGAAATGTAAGGAAGGTGGACCTCCAAACCTAAAAATAACTGATAACTTACCCCCACCTCTTTTTGATACTCCACTGGTAGAAACTATTGACAATCAACCAACTATAGAGAGTATGGAGACTCCTCAAGAGGATACAAATCCTGAGTCTGAAATTTTGTACACTATCAATGTAGACACCCAAGAGGTAAACATTGTGGTGGCCAAAGAGACCACTGAGGTTAAGAAGAAAATATATTGCTATTGAGCCACTGGCTGTAGATGTTGAGATTGGAGTTAGTGATATTGTAAATATAAGCACAAAAAAACCTACTCAGACAGAGAAACTAGCATAGGACACCACTAGGAAACCATCAGAAGCACCGGTAGATAAAATTGAGAAACAATTAGAGAAATTGGCAATGGACAGTGCAGAGGTGAATACAGAGAAATCGACAGTGCATATCGAGACCTCATCAGAAAAACTGATAATAGATGTTGGTATTTTGGTATGGTTTTGTCATTGATGTCAACACTTATAACACTTATCAACTCTGGCACTTTGGAGGATCAACAATGTTCACAAGCAAGCAAGTGACTTTATGCATAGTCACCGGTATCTGGTACACCGACAGGATATATTGTTCACTGGTACTTGGAATGACATGGAAAACACTTGGTTATGTCGAAGACATCATTTGGACACTTTGTCTTGGAGATTTGTTCATTGATATATTCGTATTTGCATATTTGTTGTTACTGGCAAATAGGTCCAGGTTATGCACCGACAGGCTTATCTATTCCAGATCAACACAACATGCTTTGGAGATGATTTTGTTGTTATTGTAAATGCATTAAGCTGACGTATTGAATCAGATATTGCATCGGTTATTAATTTACTTATAATTATTTTATTGTAATATCTTTTAGAGCCGACCTACTAAAATTGGTCTTAGGTTATGGTATGTATGTAAGATCTTATTTGTAAGATCGATAGGTGATTAGAAAAAGGAATTGTAAGAAGGTATATGAGAGAATAAGTGGAGCTATACATGTAGAAATCATTTAAGGTGAAGCAAGGTTTTTGTAAAGGCAATCAGAACTACACCAGTATTGAATCCAGCATATGAAGATGTTATTTTGAGTTGTACATCATTATTGGATTTAACCATCCAATTGTAGTCAGTGTGACTCCTATTTGTGTTTGAGTAGTGAGCTCTAGGCGCTTGGCCTTTTTGCATGTGCAAAACTCATTTGTATACACATATTATCTAGAGTAGTATCATTTGCTTGTAGGTAAGGTTTCCCACCATGGTCTTTCCCCTTATAGGGTTTCCACGTACGAATATTGGTGTTATGTGTTGTGGATGTTATTGTCTTTCTATTTCATGCATTAATCTTTGCCGGTAGTAAGCATTAAGGTTGGTTAAGTTGTTTTTGGTTTGAATTTATTTGACAATTGATTCACCCCCCCCCCCTCTCAGTTGTCTCTAGGATGTAACAATTTGAATCAGAGCTTAGTCCTCTTTTTGCATAAGTTTAATAGCTTGAGGAGATCCAATGTCTACTAACTATTTCAGGAAGGACAGTCCTAAACTTGATGGAACCAACTATGGCATATGGAAGATCAGAATGGAAACACATCTAAATTGCATTGGAAAGGACATCTAGGATGTTACAAAGAATGGCTATATTGCTCCTACTCAAAGTCAACCTAATTCACCTACCATAGGAAAAGATGAAGAAAATGATTGCAAAACATGAGAAGCACTTTTGAGCGCATTATTAGATCAGAAAATCATGGGATTATCAGATAGGTCTACTGCTAAATCTATTTGGGATCATTTGGAAAGATTGAATGAAGGAGATTCCACAATCAAAATTGCAAAACTTGAAAGCTTCTGGGTTAGGTATGAAAATCTGAAAATGGAAGAAGATGAAAGGATTTCTGCTTTTATGGAAAGAGTAAATGAAATTGTTTTGGGTATTAAATGTTGTGGAGGAACCTTAAGTGAAGATGAAATTGTTTCAAAAGTTATAAGAGGATTGCCACTGGCATATAAAATGAAAGTTACTTCTATAAATGAATTTAGAACAATGCCTAATACATCAGTAACTAGGGATACATTGATTGAAAAACTTTCAACTTTTGAAATCGAGGAATTTGGTCCTGTTGCTACTAGAAAGATAGATTTAGCCTTTAAAGATTCAACATCATCTGCACCATCTTTTGACAAATTTGATTGGAAAGCCTTTTATGCAAGAGAACTTGAGGAAAGCATGAGAGAAAATGATGAACTTGAAGCACTATTTGCAAGGAAAATTCCTAAAGGTCCAGTTGGAAGTAAGTATGAAGGTAAAGAACCCTTTAAATGCTTTAACTGTAATAAGATTGGTCATATGGCTTCAAGATGCCCTAATAAACATGCTATACTAAGAGAAGAAGCTAGAAGAACATACAAGTCTAACCCTGAATATCAGAGATACCAATTTAAGAAGAATAAAGATAAATCTTGTTATCTTGTTGATGAAGGAGTCACTGATGATTCTGATGAAGATCCGACAGACAATGAATGGGTTTTTGTTGCTATAACAGAAGATCAACCAACATCTACTGTTCAACTGGTAGAGCAGGCCCTGGCAGCTAAAGTTGAAGTTAAGGATGAATGGATCATTGATTCGGGATGTTCACATCATATGACTGGTGATAAAGATAAATTCTTGAACTTTCAGGAATATAATGGAGGTCTGGTAAGATTTGGAGATGATAAAGCTTGTTTGACCAAAAGGAAAAGGTACTATATCTCTTTATGGTAAGCATAATACTGACAATGTTTACTATGTAGAAGGTTTAAAGCATAATCTTTTGAGTGTTGGTCAATTAGTTGAAAAAGGATTTTAGTTACAATTCAAGAATGGTAAATGCAAAATTATGAACATAACTGGTTTGGAAATTGCAACCGGTAATCAAACTAGAGGTAATATCTTTCATTTGAATAATAGTGAAAAGACATGCTTGATTGCACACATTGATAAAAGTTGGCTATGGCATAAGAGACTTTGTCATGTAAATTTTGATTGAATGGTAAAAATCAGTACTACTAAGGTAGTTAGAGATTTACCTAAGATTGTTAAGCCTCACAGTTTGGTATGTAAGGAATGTCAAATTGGAAAACAAGTTAGAGCATCTTTTAAAAGTATTCTAGAAAAATCCAATAATGCTTTTGACTTAATTCACACTAATTTATGTGGTCCAGCTAGAACTAAAAGCTTAGAAGGTGATAGATATTTCATGCTAATCATTGATGACTATTCTAGAATGTGTTGGGTTACTTTTCTCCGAGAAAAATCAGAAGATCTTGGGAAGTTCAAACTATCCAAAGCAATGGTAGAAAATGAAATTGGTAAAAAATCAAATGTCTGAGATCATATCAAGGAGGTGAATTCACATCTAAGGAATTTAATACATTTTGTGAAGTGAATGGAATCAAACGACAGTTATCAGCACCTCGAACACCATAGCAAAATGGAGTTGTAGAAAGGAAAAACAAAACTATCTTGGATGCAGCTAGAAGTATGTTATCTGAAGCAAATCTACCACATATATATTGGAGGGAGGCAGTAAACATTGTTAGGTCCTGGAGATAACTGAGAGGGGGGGGGTGAACCAGTTGTCAAATAAATTCAAACCAAAAACAACTTAACCAACTTAATGCTTAATACTGGTAAACCAGTTAAGTATGCTGGTAGATAGTTTTAATAGTTAATTGCTATACCAGTAAGGATTAGTGCATGAAACATAAACACAAAGTCATCCACAACACATAACACAAATATTTGTATGTGGAAACCCTACAAGGGGAAAAACCATGGTGGGAAACCTTACCCACAATCAAATGACACTACTGCAAATAGTAAGTGTACATAAATGGGGTCTACACATGCAGAAAGGCCAAGAGCCTAGAGCTCACTGTTCAATCACAAAATGAGAGTCACACTAACTATAGTTGGATGGTAAAATCCAATAAGATGTACTGCACAAAATAGCATCTTCATATGCTGGATTCAGTACCGATGTAGTGCTGATATGCTTTCAGAAAAACCCTCCTTCACTCTTCAAATGATGTCTATGTGTATAGCTCTTCTTATTCTTGCATATACCTTCACACAATCTTTTTTCGCATTCCACACTTGATCTTTCAAATAAGATCTTACATTTATACCATAACCTAAGACTAATTTTAGTAGGTCAGCTCTACAAGATATTACAATAAAAACATTTTACAAACAATACAATATCTGATGCAATAACTGATTGAACATGTTGGCTTAATGCATTTACAACAATAATTAATCATATCCATAGCGTGTCGTGCTGATCTAGAAAAGATAAACCTACCGGTGTAACCCTAGAACTATTTGTCGATAACAACAAATATGCAAGTATGAATATACTAATGAACAAAACTCTAGGACAAGATGTCCAACTGATGTCTTCGACATAACCATGTGTTTTCCATATCATTCCAAGTGTTGGTGATGATTATATCTTGCTCATGTACCAGATACTGGTGAGTGTGCATGAGTCACTTCCTTGGTGGTGAATGTTACTGATTCTCCAAAGTGACAGAGTTGGTAAGTGTTTAGTAGGTGTTGACATCAATGAAAAAACCATACCAAAATACCAACAATCTCCCCCTTTGGCATTGATGGCAACACAAGATGGAAAAACCATCAAAGTGCCAAAACAGAAATGCCAAATACCAAAAACCAACAATCTCCAAAATATCATAACCAGAAATCAAAATACATACAGAGAGTAATAATCTCTCCTAAACAACAATCTCTCCTCCTAGGAGCAACATGTGTTTTCCTTGTATTTTTCAAAGTTTTTCCATACCAATCTCTCCCCCTTTGACATCAAATGTCAAAGTTACAACAAAACCAAGTTCATATACAAAATACCAATCAATTCAAAATACCAACTACTCCCCCTCAGAAGTAGCTTCCCATCAAAGACTAGAATAAAAGATTTGTCTGTTAATTCTGTCAGTTGATGACTATCATCAACTTCCTAGGTCTCTACCCGTGGTGGTATGACTCCAAGCTGATCTCTGAGATATTCAAAAGTCTCCTTAGGCAGAGGTTTAGTGAAAATATCTGCATTCTACTCTTTAGTATTCACATAAACCAATTTGATTTCCTTTGCTTCAACTTTTTCCCTTAGAAAATTTAGTTTGATAGAAACATGTTTGGTTTTAGAATGTAGTATCGGATTCTTAGATATATCAATTGCTGCAGTGTTATCACAATAGATAGTAATAGGTTCCTTGCATTTTACCTTTATGTCTTTCAACATTTTCTTAAGCCATAGTACCTGTGTATAGTTAGTTGCTGCTGCAATATATTCTAATTCTGCTATTGATAAAGATGTACAACTTTGTTTCTTACTCAACCAAGAAACTAGTCTATTTCCAAGAAAGAATGCTCCGCCAGTGTTCCCTTTTCTATCATCCACATCTCCTACCCAATTTGCATCTGTGTATGCACATAGTTCAAATTTTTCATCTCTGGGGTACCATAATCCAAGATTTGTAGTGCCTTGTAAGTACCAGAAAATCCTTTTTACTGTCGATTCATGATTTTCTCTAGGGTTACTTTGAAATCTTGAAACAATACATACTGCATTCATAATATCACATCTAGTTTGTGTCAAATACAATAAACCTCCCATCATAGATTTGTATCTAGGTGGATTAACAAGTGTAGATTCATCCCTTTGTGATAATTTGTCATTTGTTGTCATAGGTGTGCTTACCGGTTTAGAGTTCTCCATCCCAAATTTCTTTAGTAACTCTTTTAAGTATTTGGATTGACTCAAGAATATACCTTTATCAGTCTATGAAATCTGCAATCATAAAAATAATTTTATTTCTCCAATCATAGATATTTCAAATTCTTGCTGCATATTAATAGAAAATTCTTTACATAATCCATCTTCTCCTCCAAAGATTATATCATCATCAAATACTTCTATAATCAAGATGTCATCATTAGTTATTTTGTAATATAAATTATTGTCTGCATTTCCTTTAGTAAAACCAATCTTCAAAAGATACTTATCCAATCTTGCATACCAAGCTCTTGGAGCTTGTTTCAATCCATACAGAGCTTTTCTTAACCTGCAAACCATATCATTGTCATCTGTCAAAGAAAATCCATCAGATTGTTCAATGTAAACTTCTTCTTCAAGATCTCCATCCAAAAATCCACATTTAATATCCATTTGATAAACTTTGTAGTTCTTGTGTGCTGCAAAAGCCAAAAATAATCTGACTACCTCAATTATAGCTACCGGTGCAAAGGTTTCATTGTAATCAACTCCTTTCTGAGAATATCCCTTACACACTAGTCTTGCTTTATTTCAGACAACCTTACCATCTTCATTAAGTTTGTTTTTGAATACCCATTTGGTTCCAATTACATTTTTATCTTTAGGCCAACGAACTAATGTACAAGTGTTATTTTTCTCAATTTGTTCTAATTCTTCTTCCATAGCTTTAATCCAAAAGTTATCTTCACATGCCTCATTAATAGATGATGGTTCAATTTGAGAAATAAGACATACCTCTTTATTTGCCAATCTTCCTCTTTTCATAACTCCTTTGAACTTGTTTCCAATTATCTGATCTTCAGAATGATTCAGTCTTACATACCAGGGTGACTGGATCTTCATTCTGTACCGGTGGATTTAGTGTAGGTTCATTTGTCAAAATATCTATTGCCGGTTTAGAGTCTATATACCTTGAAGTTCCTTTGAATTGTTCATCAATCTTTACATTTGTACTTTCATTTTATATGCTGGTGGCAATCCTCTTAAAACTTTTGAAACAATTTCATCCTCACTTAAGGTTCCTCCACAACATTTAATACCCAAAACAATTTCATTTACTCTTTCCATAAAAGAAAAAATCCTTTCATCTTCTTCCATTTTTAGATGTTCATACCTGACCCGGAAGCTTTCAAGTTTTGCAATTTTGACTATGGAATCTCCTTCATTCAGTGTTTCGAAATGATCCCAAATAGCTTTAGCAGTAGACCTATCTGATAGTCCCATGATTTATTGATCTGATAATACACTCAAAAGTGCTTCTCTTGCTTTGCAATCATTTTCTTAATCTTTTGTCAAGTTAGCTGGACTAGGCTGACCTTGTACAGCAGTAGTATAACCATTCTTTGTAACATCGCAGATGTCCTTTCCAATGCAATTTAGATGTGTCTCCATTCTGATTTTTCATATGCCATAGTTGGTTCTATCAAGTTTAAGATTGTCCTTCTTGAAATAATTAGCAGACATTGGATCTCCTCAAGTTGTTAAACTTCTGCAAAAGAGGACTAAGCTCTGAAAGAAATTGTTAGGTCCCAGAGACAATTGAGAGCGGGGGGGGTTGAATCAGTTGTCAAATAAATTCAAACCAAAAACAACTTAACCAACTTAATGCTTAATACCGGTAAACTAGCTAATTATGCTGGTAGACAATTTTAATAGTTAATTGCTATACCGGTAACGATTAGTGCATGAAACATAAACACAAAGTCATCCACAACACATAACACAAATATTTGTATGTGGAAACCCTTTAAGGGGAAAAACCATGGTGGGAAACCTTACCCACAATCAGATGATACTACTGTAGATAGTAAGTGTACATAAATGGGGTCTGCACATGCAGAAAGGCCAAGCGCCTAGAGCTCACTGCTCAATCACAAAACGGGAGTCACACTGACTATAGTTGGATGGTTAAATACAATAAGATTGTACTACACAAAATAGCATCTTCATATGCTGGATTTAGTACCGATGTAGTGCTGATATGCTTTCACAAAAAGCCTCCTTCAATCTTCAAATGATGTCTGCGTGTATAGCTTTACTTATTCTCGCATATACCTTCACACAATCCTTTTTTGCATTCCACACTTGATCTTTCAAAGAAGATCTTACATTTATACCATAACCTAAGACCAATTTTAGTAGGTCAGCTCTACAAGATATTACAATAAAAACATTTTACAAATAATACAATATCCAATGCAATAACTGATTGAACATGTCGGCTTAATGCATTTACAACAATAATTAATCATCTCCATAGCGTGTCATGCTGATCTGGAAAAGATAAACATGCCAATGTAACCCTAGACCTATTTGCCAGTAATAGAAAATATGCAAGTATGAATATACTAATGAACAAAACTCCAGGACAAGATGTCCAACCGATGTCTTTGACATAACCATGTGTTTTCGATATCATTCCATGTGCCGGTGATCATTATATCTTGCCGGTGTACTAGATACTAGTGACTGTGCATGAGTCACTTTCTTGCCAGTGAATGTTGCTAGCTCTCCAAAGTGCCAAAGTTGGTAAGTTTTTAGTAGGTGTTGACATCAATGACAAAACCGTACCAAAATACCAACAAGAACAATAGTCTATACATTCAACAAAGTTCACATCAAAGGAGAAACTAGTAAGACCCCTCATGAACTATGGGTTGGTATTACTCCTACTCTTAAATATTTTAGAATATTTGGAAGTAAATGCTATATTAGAAGAGATGAGTATATTGGCAAATTTTATCCTAGAAGTGATGAAGGAATATTTCTTGGTTATTCATCTAAGAGAAAAGCATATAGATGTTTTAACAACAGATTACAAAAAATTGTTGAGAGTACAAATGTGAAGATTGATGAATAGTTTAGAGGAACTTCAAGGTATATAGACTCTGTACCGGGAACAAAGATATTGACAAATGAACCTACATTGAATCCACCGGTATAGAATGAAGATCTAGTTACACTAGTATCATCTAAAAATTCCATTGTAACTGAGGAACAACAACAAACAAAGACACCCTGGTATGTAAGATTGAACCACTCTGAAAATCAGATAATTGGGAACAAGTATCAAGGAGTTATGACAAGAGGAAGACTGGAAAATGAAGAGGTATGTCTTATTTCTCAAATTGAACCATCATCAATTAATGAGGCATGTGAAGATGAGCACTGGATTAAAGCTATGGAAGAGGAACTAGAACAAATTGAGAATAATAACACATGGACATTAGTTCCTCGACCTAAAGACAAAAATGTGATTGGAACAAAATGGGTATTCAGAAACAAACTTAATAAAGATGTTAAGGTAATCAGAAATAAAGAGACTAGTGCGTAAGGGATATTATCAAAAAGAAGGAATTGATTATAATGAAACCTTTGCACTGATAGCTATAATTGAGGTAGTCAGATTATTCTTGGCTTTTGCAGCACACAAGAACTACAAAGTATATCAAATGGATATTAAATGTGCATTTTTTAATGGAGATCTTGAAGAAGAAGTTTACATTGAACAACCTGATGGATTTTCTTTGACAAATAATAAAGATATGGTTTGCAGGTTAAGGAAAGCTTTGTATGGGTTAAAGCAAGCTCCAAGAGCTTGGTATACTAGATTGGATAAATATCTTTTGAAGATTGGTTTTTCTAAAGATAATGCTAACAACAACTTATACTATAAAGTGACTAAAGATGACATCTTGGTTGTAGAAGTTTTTGTTGATGATATAATATTTGGAGGAGAAGATGGATTATGTAAAGACTTCTCTATTGAAATGCAGCATGAATTTGAAATGTATATGATTGGAGAGATAAAATTATTTTTAGGATTCAGATTTCACAGACTGATAAAGGTATATTCTTAAGTCAATCCAAGTACTTGAAGGAGTTACTAAAGAAATTTGGGATGGAGAACTCTAAACCGGTAAGCACACCTATGACTACAAATGACAAATTATCACTAAGGGATGAATCTACACCTATTAATCTGACTAGGTACAAGTCTATGATAGGAGGCCTACTGTATTTGACACAAACAAGACCTGATATTATGAATGCAGTATGTATTGTTTCAAGATTTCAAAGTAATCCTAAAGAAAATCATGAATCAATAGTAAAAAGGATTTTTCGGTACTTACAAGGTACTACAAATCTTGGTTTATGGTATCCTAGAGATGAAGAATTTGAATTATGTGCATATACAGATGCAAACTTGGTAGGAGATGTGGATGACAGAAAAAGCACCACTAGCGGAGCATTTTTCCTCGGAAGCAGATTAATTTCTTGGTTGAGTAAGAAACAAAGATGCATATCTTTATCAACATCAAATTCAGAATATGTTGCAGCAACAACTAACTGTACACAGGTATTATGGCTTAAGCAAATGTTGAAGGACATAAAGGTAAAATGCAAGGAACCTATAACTATCTATTGTGAGAACACTACAACAATTGATATATCTAAGAATCAGATACTACATTCTTAAACTAAACATGTTTCTATCAAATTGAACTTTCTGAAAGAGAATGTTGAAGCAAAAGAGGTAAAACTAGTTTATGTGAATACTAAAGAGCGGATTGCAAATATTTTCACTAAGCCTTTGCCTAAGGAGACTTTTGAATATCAAAGAGACCGGCTTGGGGTCATACCCCCATTGATAGAGACTTAGACAATTGATGTTTGTCATCAACAAATAGAACTAACAGAGAAATCTTTTGTTCTGGCTTTGATGAGGAGAGCTACTTCTCAGGGGGAGTAGTTGGCATACTAAATTGGTTGGTATTTTGTATTTGAACTTGATTTTTGTATTGTCTTTGGCATTTGATGTCAAAGGGAGAGAGATTAAAATGGAAAAACACAATGAAAACACATGTTACCTTCAGGGGGAGAGATTGATTACTTTGGGAGAGATTGATTACTCTTTGTATCTAAATTTTGATTTCTGGTTATGATCTCTTTTGGGAGATTGTTGGTTTTGGTTTTTAGCATTTCTGTTTTGGCACTTTGACGGTTTTTTCCATCTTGTGTTGCCATCAATGCCAAAGGGGGAGATTGTTGGTATTTTGGTATGGTTTTGTCATTGATGTCAACACTTATAACACTTATCAACTCTGGCACTTTGGAGGATCAACAATGTTCACTGACAAGTAAGTGACTTTATGCACAGTCACCGGTATCTGGTACACTGGCAGGATATATTGCTCAATGGCACTTGGAATGACATGGAAAACACTTGGTTATGTTGAAGACATCATTTGGACACTTTGTCTTGGAGATTTGTTCATTCTGTAGACGTATAAAAATGACCATATTCCTAAATGAATATTTTATGTTCATTTCTCTATTTAATTAAATCCAATTTAATTAAATTATCCACATTCTTCTATTTAATTAAGTAAATTACTTGATTAAATTCACTATACCATTTAATGAATAAATCATTTTATTCAATTAAATCCCTCTAGCCACTTTTAATTAAATTCAAATTTAATTAAATAGTTATCCTAAATTGAATAAATCAAATTTATTTAATTACAACCAAATTGAATGAAAATCAAATTAATTCAATTAAATCCTATTATCCCTCCATCCACTTGCAAAAACCCAAACCCCTTCCTAATCCCTTCTAGAATCTTCTAACCAATTCTAATTAACCTAAACCCCCTCTAAACTTTGTCACATCCCTAAGCAAAGGGAGGTCACTTCTCAAATGGCCCAAAGTCTTGGATAACCATTGAAGGTTTTCAACCTTCAACCACCAAAACCCCCAAAGTCTTTGAAAACCATTGAAGGCTTCCAACCTTCAACCACTTAATCCCCAAAGTCTCCAATAACCACTAATGGTTATTTCAAACCCTCCCACATGGTTAAAATATTTGTTTTGACTCAACCTCTACCCAACCCAAGGGTCTCATCAGGTCATTAATGCTTTGACCATGATTATCTCTTAATCATTTGCACAAAGGTTTATCCTTGGATTAACTCTTAATCCAGTGGGTAAGCCTAACTTGGACTTGACCCTTAGCCTTTAGATAACCATGAGGTCTCCTCAGGCCTTTAATGCCTCCAACCTCTTCTTTCAACCCAATCTGGTGTGGACATTTGTCACCATTTCATTGGTGCAAATTGTGCCCATGGATCCCCAACTTTCAAACCTGGCCCTTGATTAAACCTTTCAATCCTGACCATCCATTGCCCTGTTTATGCTATAAATAGAGCTCTCATTCCTCCATTCTGAACAATCATCTTTCAAATTTGAAGCATCACACTTATGCTCAAATTCTTTCAAGCTTTCATTTCATATATGCTCATCATTCTGCCTCTTTTAGATCAGGAATTAGACTAATATGCATGTTTAGAATAATTTCTTTATCATTTTAGTTCAATCATAGACTAAATATAGTATGCTAGGATAGTTTGTTTACTAACCTTGTCATCTTATAGTTAGTTTATTGCATTTTAGCATCATACATAGCTTACAACACATCTCATACTAAAATCAATCAAAAGCATCTCTCGTTCTCATATTTGCCATCCCTAAACCATTTTGCTCAGTGATCTAAGAGCAAAAACATTGGTTTGAGGGACATTGTGAGATAGAGAACCATGGGACCCTCCTTGGGAAGCTGAGTAACACTACGTTACTCCATAGCTTGCATCAAGAAGTCCTGTGTGTGTGTGTGGACTAGTTTCTAACAATATTTTCACATATTAAGTTTTATTTGCCCACTTTTCCCACATACATTTCTGGCGCGTGCCGTGGGGCACGCACCACAATAACCTATCATTTTTTGAATTTGAAGACTTTTGCAGGTACGCGGGAAACTAGAATTAGCGCGTATAAGAGATATTTTAGCGCATCCGCCTAACAGTTTAGCGCTTCTAGCCTACTGTTTAGCGTGTGGGCTTTCTGGCTTAGCGCGTTCAAATTGTTCCTTAGCGCATAACACTATTGACAAATTTTCCTGTAGGTGTCCACGCCGGTGAAACACAGATCAGTGCGTCTACCTGGCAGATTAATGCATCGGCCCAAACTTTTAGCGCTTGAGCTCCATATTCCAGTGCGTTTCAACAGACAGTTAGCGCATTGAAATTCAAAATTTCCTGAACAACAGACCGCGGGAAAACCAAACCATAAATTAGCGCGTCTGAACCATAGAGCAGCGCATCCGGGAAACGCAATAGCGCACTGAAACGAAACAGTAGCGCATCCGCCGAGTATTGTAGCGCGTACAGTTTGTTCTGTAGCGCATCACAAATAAAACAAATAAAGAGATTTTGTAACCGAATAAAAAATTTAGACTTGTGGAAGTCCCCCGAAACAAACTAACAAATTTCTTTTTCTGTCTATTTGCAGGAATTTTAACAAGTTTCTTGCAAGAAAAGCGAGGAGATTTGTTTTTACAAGCAAAACATTTTTCCTTTTGTTGACCTCGAAAATTGAAATTTGCTTTGTTGACGATCTATTTTCCATAGATTAGATAATTATTGCTATAAAGGATTAAAAAGGACACCATGCTTGTTGGAGCAACATCTCCGATTAGAAGTTAGAAAATTATTGTCTTGGAAATTAAAATGAACAAACTTATTTGCCTTATCTCGAAAGTGGAAGGTATATGCTCTCCCCTTAACTGGGTGACCAAAAAGCCAAACCACTCTTATGCTTTCAGTATTTCAAGCAATAAATCGTTTAGCAGGCCTGCCTTCCCAAGGAGTTGCAATCAACTCTTAAAGCCGTTTATGGCCGGTGTGAAGGGAACGACCTAAGTGGGGAACGACTTTGACGCCAAGAATTCCAACCCACTATAATCAAATGTGGAAAGTGACGAAAGTCCTTTTCAACGGTTACGCGCAGCGATTAGCCTTCCCCCAGTATCCTTGAGATACGTAAAGCCTTTGTTCTAAAGGTTGGGAAGCCTCCTGAGGGAGTTTATCACTGATGGCCGAACAGGAAGCCTGATTAAGAACTTTAACATTAGAAACTTTGAGCTGAGTCAGTATCCAAACATTTGTAACATCATAGTGCAAGGGTGGGGAAGAATCCACCCCCAAGATTACTCACCATATATCTCCCAAGATAACTACTCAACTGTGAAGCAATTCACTTTGGGTTAATTTTTGGCAAAAGGCAAAAAAACGGGCGCCCTCTAGGGGGTGACACGACTGTTTGAGCTGACGGAGTATCGAGACTAGTGGGCTATGATGTTGCTTATGACCCTTGAATAAAGAGTCTTTCTGAAGTGTTTATCTTGTATCCAACCTGTTAAAACATTGGGGATTTGAACACATCCTCGACAGAACATACACTTTATGTTAGATTAAGTGAAATGATTGTACTTTGTGTGCCGTGCTTTCATTTTGTATTTCAGAAAATCATACATCCTACTTAAAAATTTTCTCAACAAAAATAAAAAACATCACAAAAACAACAAAAAGAAAAATCAAGGCAGTTTAGCGCGTAAAACAGTTACTTTAGCACATCTGCAGAACACAATAGCGCGTGCCACAACAACAGTAGCGTGTAAACTGTAAAGCAAAACAAAGAGCAATCTTTTAGCGCATGCAAAACATATTCTAGCGCGTGGAAACAAAACATTAGCGCGTAGATATCTAAATTTAGCGCATTAACCAAAACAGATAGTGCGTAGGAAGCACAGTGTAGCGCATTGTTTCCCAAACACACTTCACAGCAAATTTCAAAACAGCCTGTTTTAGCGCGTGAAACAAGCAGCTTAGCGCGTAGGATTCCTGTTTTAGCGCATTGGCCATACCAATCAGTGCGTGTACAACACAGTCTAGCGCGTACATCTTTCCCAGTCAAAAACAAAAATTTTCCAGCATCAATCTTTTAGCGCGTAACCCGGGGCAGAGTAGCGCGTGGGGAAATAATTTTAGCGCATAGGGAAAATTCAGTAGCGCATTGAACACCTGTTTTAGCACGTGAGAAAAAGGAGAAAAACAGAGAGTTGAAAAACCAAAAATTTTGAAAATCTCAAAAATATTTTAAAAAGAGTTTTTCATCAAAACACATCTTTTATCAAACCAGAGTGACAAAAATGAATCATTAAAACTATTTCTCAAGTCAAAATTGTGTCAAGCAAAGTTGTCAGCATCCGAAAATGAATCGAGCAATAGAGGACGTCTTTCCTATCATAATCCGGAAACTTTTCATCATCAGTATCAATCCAATCCTTTAAACATCTTACGGATTTTATCTCCAAAAACACTTGTCTAAAAATTTTCAAATTGTCAAAATCCAGTTTCCAGATCGGGAAACTTCTTATCCATATCATTTGACATGCTTTATTGTGAAGGGATAGCTAAACCTTCATTCTGATAAAGTAAGATTTGAAATTTTCAAAACAAGAATCAACTAAATCCAAACAAATCAAAGGATATCATTGATCACTCATGCATGACTAATCCCCTCATTCTGAGAAGAAAGAACTTCTATCGCAACATCACGTTGAAGAAACAGCAACCGAGCTTTTCCAAATTCATCAAGAGAAATAAATTTTTATACATCAATTGTCAACTTTTCAAATCCCATCGGGTATTTCTTCATCACGTCAAACGTTATATGCAAAACAAATCCAGTGAATTTGACAAAGAACCCCTGAAAACAAGAGCATACTGTCAAAAGTCTGCTTTTAATCAAAAGATAAATCGCGGAGGAAAGATCAATCCAGCATTCCTGCCCGACGAGTGCATCACATATAACACATCTAGACGAGAACCACCAACACCAGAGCAAAATATCAACGATGACTTTGTTCCTTTCATCACTGAAAGTTTCTATTGAAATGCCTGTCACTCGCTCTCAACGAAACAAACAAAGCGAGACACCCGCGGAATCAAGTATGAATCGTCGATTATCAAATCCTTTTGAAGTTCCATCCTCAGAAGATCCTGAAATTACTGACGCAATTCTTCAGGAATGTCAAGAAAATCCTTCATTCCAAAAACTCATCGAAAAACTTCTGGAAAATGACAAAGAAAAATATCTACTCATGCTTACAAGCAAAGGTGTCAAACTTCCTGAAGATTTCGACGCAAACATTTTTCAAATAGGGTCTCAACAATATACATATCAAGAACAACAAAGGGAAGAAGAGACTCGCATACCTGAACAACATATTCCAGAACAACATATACCAGAAATGCGAGTACCTATGTTCGAAACCCCCGAGCAACACATACCATTTGCCACACCTTTTCAATTGAGAACAAATACGAGGGAAGAACTCTTCCCTCGAAAAGATAATACGCTCTTGGTTGCTCTTACTCAACAAATGCAAATGTTGCAACGACAAATACACGATATGCAACAAGGGACAATAGTATGGTACTCTATAAATGAAATCTGTCCTTATCCATTTGACAGAAGCTTAAACATGATACCTTTTCCTCCAAACTCAGACATTCCCAAATTTGATAAATATGATGGGAAAGGTGATCCTAGGGATCACGTTCGAGAATTTTGTACTATGAGTCTTGAATTTGCTCATAATGATACTTATCTGATGAGGTTATTCCCAAGAAGCCTGGGAGGACAAACCATGGAATGGTTATCCAAGATTACACCACCTGTTAGATCATTTGACGAATTGGTTAACAAGTTCATCACCCATTATTCTTACAACATCCAACATGCCATAACCATGCTAGATATTTGCAACACCAAACAAAAGAACAATGAAACATTCATGATATTCCTTCAACGTTGGCAACGCATGGTATCAAGATATCCTCGAGATATTCCTGAGAAAGAGAAAATGGAAATCTTCATTGATAACTTGAATGGTGAAATGAGTTACAGACTCAAACTTCAATGCATACCTTCTTTTGACAAATTAATCGAAAATGGCATCCAAGTAGAGGAAGCTTGTGTCAAAAAGGGAACACTCAAGTTCTACAAAGAAGGAACGAACTCATCAAACTACAATAACCAAAACAATACCAATCTAGACAAAACTCAATTTTGGACTCGAAACAAAAACGAAGGCAACAATGAATCATATGATCCTAAATCTAAACAGCCAGTGCTGGCCTTATCAGGAAATACTCAAAATGCGAAAAATCCTAAAAATGCTACTCCCAGTGCTAACACATATGCACCAAACAATGCTCAAGGACAACTCAATATCAACAACACCAACGATAATCAAAACAAAAACCTGAATCCAGGGCCTAACAACAATTCACGCAATAACACCAACAACTTCCATAAGCGTATCTTCACACCATTGGGCCAATCATTAGAGTCCGCATTCAGAGAGTTGTTAGCAAACAAGGTTCTTTCTTTACCTCCAATCAACAATTATGAACCCCCAATCAAACCACCTTGGTGGAATGATTCACACTATTGTGATTTTCATTGAAACAAAGGTCATAGAACAAACGAGTGCATGAGATTGAAACACATAATCCAAGACATGATTGATCGAGGTGACTTAACGGTGGATGGTCTCAAAACAAATAATGATCACGAAGCTTTCAAAAATCCTCTTCCAAATTATAACAAAGATGGAGCATCAACTTCAAATGATACCCGCGGAGCTCGTATTAATCACATCTACAACAACACAATCAATCACATATCAGCTGAAGACCATCAAGTCAATGTTATAACCATTCGAGATAAACGCAATCATGAATCTGTCAATGTAACAACCCAGACTCAAAAATATGTCTTGAAGGGACATACTGCACCTCCAACTACCACCCCAAAGATCCAATACGACTTAGTTAATCAACTGTGCAAGACTCCGGCTCAGATATCTATCCTGGAATTGTTGAAACTATCTCCAAGACACAAAGACATATTGGAGCAAGCACTCTTAGAAACAAATGTACCTCAAAATCTGGATACAGACAGATTCCAAGCTATGGTTGCCCACATGACAGAATCTCATAACCTCACCTTCTCAGAGCATGATAATACTTCATTGAGTCATCCGCATAATACTCCCCTACATATTGAAGTCATTGTTTGCAAACACCGTGTCAAAAGAGTCTTAATAGATGGAGGAGCCGGACTTAATATATGTACTTTAAAGCTTATCCGTGCACTAGGTTTCTCAGAAGAATCTATTGATCCTTGTAAAAATATTACCATAAAAGCATATGATGATGAGGAAAGGTCCTCTAAAGGAACAGTGATATTGCCTATTTAGGTAGGACCAGTACAAAAGGATACTATATGTCAAGTCTTAGATATTGATCTTACCTACAATATCTTATTAGGCCGACCCTGGATACATGAAATGCAAGTAGTACCTTCTACATACCACCAGTGTGTCAAGTTTCCTTATGATGGACAGGAAATCTCCATATCAGCTGATCACAATCCATTTCAACATTGCAATGCGATGGGGGCCGCCCAAGACAGTTTGGTTCCTTATAACAGAGAAAAGCAGCGATCTTCAACATCTGATCCACCAACAGTAAAATCCAACTCCTTATGGGGAGATTTCACACAGAAAATGCAAATCAAAGATCAAGGCATGGGCGAATACTCTATGGAGCCTTTATGTTTGACCAGATTGCCAACATCACCTAGATCGCATGGTTTACCTACTCTATCAACACATCTGGCAACTCAACCCATAACTAAATTTGATGGTACCTTCATCCAATTGGGGACACTAGCACATGAATCAGAAGATAAGGATGTTCTTAACTGGCTCTACAAAGATGAAGAAGAAGCTAATAGAGTGGCCGCTCTAGACATTGTTCTACCAACACACTTGTATGGAAAAGGCTATTTGATCATGAAACAAATGGGATATAGCGGTAAAGGACCTATTGGGAAACGCCAAGAAGGAGTCACTGAACCTATAGATCTTCCTTCACAACCTAGTAGAAATAAAGCAGGATTAGGTTCTAAATTCACTTTCCTATTGAAAAGGCCGCCACACACAAATGCAAAACCTCAATGGAAGGAAAAGAAGAAATACAAAGAAGAATCATGGCAGGAAGCTCTCTTTGAATCAACAGAAACGATCCACAAGGCACGAGAACGTCAAGATCAGAAGATACATTAGGGAAAGCTTTTGAATCATAAGAAGGCCATATCTGCAGCAGTGGCTCATATTCACACACCAATGGCTCCAAAACAAATCATATCATCACAAGCACCCATCATTCCTCCTCGAGGAAGCACAATTTATGAACAAATCCAGAATGTAGAAGATGGATCAGATACAGAATCAACACAGAATATCAAAATAGTATCTATCATCAAGGATTTGTTTTCGCCATACAACATACCTGTTTACAGCACAGATAGAATTTGGGATGATGCCTATGAGACAGATTCAAATGAATATGAATGGGGTACCTGCTCAGATACTACTACAAATATCCCAGATGATCCTGATTTCATATCCATTTCTCAAGAAGAACATAATGCAGAAGATAGACCTCTTGAATTTGGACCACAACATATCTATGACGTTCAGGAAAGTGAACAAAAATATTACGAACAAGTCTACGTAGAAGATGATACCATCGAAGACCTCGATGAAACCCTAAACTTCTTTAAAAACAAGACCCATCATGATGATAACTCTATCCTAACACTTACAGTAGCTGAACTTGACCCGCCCAATGATTCCTTACCACTTGTCTTCCCTGATCTCATCGACTGGACTGAACCCGAGACTCATGATATGCCCATTTTTCTAGATGATGAATCTATTATCCACTACCTATGTACCATAAATCCCAAAATAGGCTCTACCAGTGAATCGCATAACGACATCTGTTCTTCAGGGAGTGCCAAGTCTCTCAGTCACAAAAATGAATCAAATAATGAATCTAATGCTGAAAACCAGTCAATGGCAGCAATGGATCCCAAAAAAGTAAAAATAAAGGACGCATCTGAGGGTGAAAACCTTTATAAGGCACCTAACGATGGGAGACTTGACACTCTTCCTGAACATTTTCATGAACGATCACCCATATTGATTGACCCCACTCAATCAATCAACATTGGTACCACCGAAGCGGCTAGAAACATTCACCTTGCCGAATCTCTGACAGAGGAGGAAAGATCAGCATTCATCATCTTCTTTAAAGGATGACAAATTAACTTTGCCTGGTCATATGCTAATATGCCTGGAGTGGATCCACACCTAATCATGCATCACTTGTCCATCTCTGCGGGGGTCAAGCCAGTCAAGCAGAAACTACGAAAGATGAATCCACAGATAGCACTCATGGTCAAAATGGAATTAAAGAAATTTTTAGATGTCGGATTCATCCGACCTATTGACTATGCAGAATGGATTTCTAACATTGTTCCAGTCTCAAAACCAGATGGTAGTATCAGAATATGCACCGACTTCAGAGATGTCAATAAAGCTTTCCCAAAGGATGACTTTCCTCTGCCAAGTATTGATATAATTGTAGATCTCACAGCAGGCCATGCAATGCTCTCATTAATGGACGGTTTCTCAGGCTATAATCAAATCAAAATAGCTCCTAAAGATCAAGACAAAACAACATTCACCTGTCCTTAGGGAACATACTGTTGGAATGTAATGCCTTTTGGCTTAAAGAATGCAGGAGCCACTTATCAAAGGGCAATGACAACAATATTTCATGATATGATGCACACATTCATGGAAGACTATGTGGATTATTTACTAGCAAAATCTTTCACCAGAGCTGAACATCTTGGCATCCTAACAAAGATCTTTGATCGGTTGCAGAAATTCAAGGTCAGACTCAACCCTAAGAAGTGTGTCTTCGGGGTTACATCAAGCAAGTTACTAGGTTACATCATCTTAGCTAAAGGTATTGAAGTTGATCTAGCAAAGGTACAAGCCATCATGGATATGCCACCACCAAAGAATATCAGTCAACTTCGATCTCTCCAAGGATGACTTCAATCAATCAGGTGATTCATCGCTCAGCTAGCAGATAAAAATCTACCATTTAACCATTTGCTACATAAAAATGTGCCATTCAGATGGGAGACTAAATGTGCAGAATCTTTTTACCAAATTAAATAGTACCTGATGAATCCACCAGTCCTAGTACCACCAATTGCAGGAAAGCCTCTTATATTGTATATATCAACGACAGATGTTTCACTGGGGGCACTATTGGCACAAGAAGATCAACAAGGAAAGGAACGCGCCATATATTACATCAGTAGAACATTGAATGGCTATGAGCTCAATTATACATTCATTGAAAAGGCTTGCCTAACAGTTGTTTTTGCATCTCAAAAGTTCCGACATTATATGCTAGCAAACACTATCAAGCTAGTAGCCAAAATTGATCCTCTCAAGTATCTACTCAGCAAGGCAGCTCTCACAGGCCGATTGGCTAAATGGGTTATGATTCTCAGTGAATTAGACATCCACTACACAGAAAGACGAGCCATCAAGGGATAGGCAATTGCAGATCAGCTGGCTGAAGCACCGCTACCAGGAAAACAAACCATGGACATTGAATTTCCAGACAAGTACATTTTTGCTCTTTCCTCCAAACAATGGACCCTATACTTTGATGGATCCTATACACAGCATGGTTCAGGGGCCGGCATTCTATTCATCACCCCTGAAGGACACACTATGCCGAGATCATACAGGCTTATGTTTCCATGTACAAATAATATGGCTGAATATGAAGCATTGGTCATAGGCATCAAAATGGCTATCGAATGGAAAATCACAGAATTAAAACTCTATGGAGACTCACAATTGGTCATCAATCAGATCAACAACAACTATCAGACAAAGGATGATAAGCTACTACCCTACAAATGGATGGTGGATGACTTCAAGCAGTATTTTGTGCACATCACCTTTGAACAAATACCAAGGTTGAACAACAAAGCAGCCGATGCAATGGCTACGATTGCTTCATTACTACAAATTCCAGAGCAATAGAGTCGTTATGAGTTCCTGGTAGAGCAACTGTTCTCCCCCGCCTATGACCTCTCTGAATCCCATGTTATATATGCCTTAACCGGTTCAGATTCTCCGTTATATGGACCAATATACGACTACCTCAAGCATACTATCTTACCCATTGAACAATCCCCTAACCAAAAACGTAACTTTATCCGACAAGCTGCCCGTTACACCCTTACCGCTGATACCTTATATCGTCGAGGTCTAGATGGTACTCTTCTTCGTTGTCTTGATCGTAATGATTCTGATTCAGCTTTACACGAGCTTCATGAAGGTATTTGTGGCACACATTCGAGTGGCACTACTCTTGCTAAAAAGCTTCTACGAATGGGATATTACTGGCCTAGAATGGAGAAAGACTCATATCATTTCGCCAAGAAATGTCCTAAATGCCAAATCCATGGCAATCTGATACATGCACCAGCACAGGAACTGCAACCATTTACCACATCCTGGCCCTTTTGTCAGTGGGGATTGGACCTGGTAGGCAAGATACATCCTTCATCTTCAAATGGACACAAGTTCATTATAACTGCAACAGAATACTTTACCAAATGGATCGAAGCAGTTCCCATGATCACAGTGACTGGGAAACAAATTGCCTTTTTTATCCTAAATTATCTGATCTGCAGATATGGTATTCCAAGTTCAATCGTCATAGATAATGGACGACCTTTCAAAAACCAAGATGTACAGGAACTATGTGAAAAATTCAAAATTCAACATCGGTTTTCTACACCATACTATCCACAAGGAAATGGTCAGGCTGAAGCATCTAACAAAACAATCCTAAAAATCCTCAAGAAAACAGTGAATGATGCAAGCAAAGATTGGCATATACAACTCAATCCAGCACTTTGGGCCTACAGGACTAGCATCCGCACACCTACAGGGGCAACACCATATTCCTTGGTATATGGATCAGAGGCTATTTTACCTTTGGAGGTAGAAATCCCATCTCTTAGAGTCTCTTTAAAAGGTTTGATTCCAGATGAAGCGTATCGAGTCAATCGACTGCAAGAATTGGAACTATTAGATGAAAGACGCTAACATGCTTATACTCATCTCAAAGCATATCAGCAACGCATGTGTAGGAGCTACAATCATAAGGTCATTCCTCGTAACTTCAAGGTTGGTGATCTATTCCTAAAAGAAAATCCAAGAAACCAGCAAGATAGAGAAAAGAAAGGGAAATTTGAACCTAACTGGTTGGGTCCCTATGTCATCATTTTAGTCTATGGATCAGGTGCCTATCAGCTAACAAATTCTGAAGGAAATGTGCTTGATGATCCAACTAACAGCATTCATCTAAAGAAGTACTATACTTAAGGTAACCTAGTGCACGGACAAAGCTAAAAACAAACACAAAAATCAAAAAATCCAGAACAAGCAAAAATACAAAGTACAATAAAAACAAATGGTGAAAACCTGGTAAATAGGCGCCCTTGTGAAAGGCCGGCTCCTTTATCTATATCCATGCCATTTTATCCATCAAAACACTATCGGCCATCGCCCGACACTTAGCATCTATCCATCCAGGACATACTTAGCGTAGTCACTATCCTGAGTTATCCATCTGTCTCTATTTTTCTTATCACATTTCACCATGGCTTGGAAATCACTATACATAATCGTATCCAGAAGCACACTCACCTAGGGGCATTAAACTGTTCAAAAACTTGCAAACATTCACGACATTCCAACTATTGTAAAAACCTCAGACACAGGACATCCAACAAACACAACTACACTTCATCACAAACAACCAAAACACGAACAATACACAACAAATTCAAGGATGGATGATTTTCTGAAATACTAAATGTTGCATTATCGCATTAAAGTCTTGATTATTTTGCATTTTTGAACTTTTTAAATAAATTGGAATCTTTTCCTTATCTCATCAAAAGCTTCACAGCCAGAGATCATGAGGAACTTCCAACATTTTCTTAGTCTTCTGTCTGGGAGGCGATCACTTGTCTTGTGTGAATATTTGCCTCGAGACGTGATCCATATCACTGAAGGCCTGATTCCATTTCATGCATATAAATGATCTAATCTTGTATGTTTACGCAATACGCACTCAGGTCGTCCTGGTTCAATTATACCTTGACGCTTGTGTTATCTTGCAAAATTAAAAATCATGTAAATTTTACTCAGGTCATTATGGTTCAATTATACCATTATGCTTGTATAAATTTTCAACATATCCAAAAATCAAGAAAAGCTCCATGATGATATTTACAAAGAAAGCAAATAAATGGTTCTATCGGATGGCAAATACAGAATGAGAGATGCTCCAAAAACAATTAGTTGCATATCATTTTACAATTAGTTGCATATCATTTACAATTAGTTGCATATCATTCTTACATCATCATTTTGCATCATTATTACATCATTTCACATCATTTTTATCTTACATGTAGCAGCATATTCAAATCATACATATCATTTTCAAGATACATCTCATAGCATATAAAAACATACATCCTGCATCACACATTACAACATTACATCATCATATAAAAAGGAAGTGGTACACATAAACATGCATCCATAAACACATCACATCGATCAAAAAATGGTGCTCTATATATATCTCTCAAAAAATGATCAAAATCTACAAAATGTGTCACAACTGTGTCCAGTACAAAGAATACACTGCTCAAAATACAATAGAGACCATGTCTCTCAAGTATGACTATCCCCTGATGGAGATGGTCTAGCCCCAGATGCCCCTGCCCCTGGATCTCCAGGAGGGTCCTGTCTGGCTCCCGATACACTCGCACCCGGATCTGCAGGAGGGTCCTGTCTCGCTAGCCCAGTCACTCCTCGGCTCTCAGAGCGTGTCCCAGCAGTTTGAGATCGACTCGATCTCGACTGTGCAAAGCTCTCGACACGCCGCTCTCTAGGTACTGCCGCCTCATAGTGACGCCTATAATATGCAACCTCCTGAACACTCCGTGTCAGCTCTCTAAGGGTGTCTCTCAAGGGACCACCCGCCGCTGCTCTCTGTACGGTCGCCAAGGCCTCCTCTGCTCGACCCCGCCGCTCCATCTCGGTATCTCTCTCAGTGGTCAACTGAGAAATCTGTCGCTGATAAGTCAAAATCTGTGCCTGTAGCTGCTGCACAGTGATCTGTAGCGTCCGGATCTGCGCATCCTCTATGTGACCCGACACTTGAACCCGCAGTGGTACCTGTGCTGGTGCCACTCCTCCCACTCGGCCTGTCCTGGGTACGGGAGGTGGGAGTATATCTATCCTCCTCCTCTGTACCGGCCTCCCCACCTCCTCCTCTCCTCCCACTGCCGCTAGTACCTATGTAACTCTCCCCTATCTCCCGGCTCCAATGGCCAATCCTCCTCGCCCCCTCTCAATCCGGCCCTGCCGTACCGCCCTCTGCACACCTCTGCCTCTCCTCCTCCCTTTATCTCCACCATCATCCCCATCATCCCCATCATCCCCCTCATCTCCCCCGTCTCCCTCCTCTCCATCTGAATCAAAAGCTGGCCTCATCTCCTCTGGATCTGAGATCCTAGCCACAGCCCGAGTGGCAAATAACTGAGTGAACTCATCAGTCATGCCAGCATCCTGTATCTCTGGGGCATAGTCCCAGATCTGTCCAGCCAACCCTGTAAACTCCTCAATGGCCACAACACTGTCAATGGTCGGCCCCCAATCGGCCACATCCTGCTGCCGCCGTGCGTATAGGCACGCCCCCTGTGGAATCCCCTACCGCCTCTCAAACTGTCACAAAACTCGGGTAACCAAAAACCGCTCTATAATGAATGGAGTCCTCCCGATCAGATACCTCGTCATAAAAATGAAAGGCATCTCCATCCCATCCTCTGCCCACACCTCACAGTCTGTATACGGTCTCCAGATGACCGTATCTATATCGTCAAAAACTCTCCTCCAGTGCTCTAGTTTGCCTAGCTTACGCTGGACAACTAGGCCTCTATAACCATACGCATAAGCCGCTCCTACGGGCCTATCTCTGTTTGCCAATGGCCTAGCTGCTGGAATGTGCTCCCAGCACCATACCTATAAAAGGGTCACCCCTGCTGATAAACTGCTATAACCGAGGTATACTACCTCATGCAGGCTCCTGTAAAGGTGGGCCAACATCGCTGACCCCCATACAAATCTCCGGCCCTGTGTGACCGTCTACTCCAGAACCAGCCTCCATCCCACTGAAAATCCCTTTGACCTGCGATCAGGACAAAGGAATCCTCCAATGAATCTTGCCAATACAGCTGGCAGCGGTGCATAATCTAAATCCAGAAACTCCTGTCAGGGGATCTCATAGCCGCAGACAGTCTCATCATGAAATATGCGGCGCAGCGCCTCTGTACCGCCCCCTCTGTTTGCTCATATGGTAATATGGCTCCAACCACAAGGATGCGCAGAATGCGATAGCAGTCCTCTGGTGTCACTGTCATCTCTCCCGTGGCAAAATGGAAGGTGTTCGTATCGCTGTGCCACCTCTCTGCCAAAGCTGTCAACAGTCCCTGGTTCACAGTGAACCGAGGCATATCTAGAAGCGAGGTCAATCCGCATCGCTCAATAATGTCCAAGTCTGCCTGTGACAGACGTGGTATCAACGTCCATGGTCTTGGGAATCTCTCCCTCGACTGCACAATGCCCAATCGCTCCTGTCAACAAACAAAACATATCCAATATCAGTTTCCACATCAACAAAAAGATATCAAAATACAACTTACATCAAAAACATGAAACAAATTTGCTCATCTACAATCAAAGTTCAAAATCCTATCATTTCATATCAACTTGTAAAACAACTCAAGTTTTCAACAACCATATCAAAACTTGTAAAACAACTCAAGTACCAAAATCACAAACTTGTAAAACAACTCAAGTTTCCCACCCATATCAGCTTGTAAAACAACTCAAGTTTCCAACCCATATCGGCTTGTAAAACAACTCAGGCTTTCATACACATTTGGACTTAAAACAGATAATACAAATAAATCATGTTCTGATCACCACAAACAGCTTGATATCTATACATAACTTGGAAAAATTCACATCAAAACAAGTTATACAAATGCTCATATTGGATACATACATCACAAACACGACAAGCATGCAAAAACACAACTTTTCAAAAACTGCCAAAACTACAAATTTTGGATGGATGCGCTAAAACAGACCTCTAAAACGCTAAAATGGACCCACGCGCTAGGCTGCTTGTCCTACGCGCTAACCTATCTGCCTCATGCGCTATATTCTATCTACGCGCTACCCTTTTCTACCCATGCGCTATCTTATTTGACCTATGCGCTAGACTCTGTCTACGCGCTAATATTTTCCTCCCATGCGCTACCCAAACTAACCTATGCGCTAGACTTTGTCTACGCGCTAATCTGTCCTCCCTAAGCGCTCCCCTTTTCATCCTATGCGCTAGGTTAGTCCTATGCGCTAGGTCATGTCTACGCGCTAAAATCCCTGTTTCATACGAACTTCTATGACTTCTATGCGCTAGGTTAGTCCTACGCGCTACCCTGTTCCTTCTAAGTGCTACTAAACGCAATACCTGTGCTATTATACATGGACGCGCTAAACCAGATTTCCTATGCGCTAACAAAATACTTTCTGACGCAACCCCTAAATTGATTTCTATGCGCTAATGTATACTTCGTATGTGCTAATTGATGTTTGTCATCAACAAATAGAACTAACAGAGAAATCTTTTGTTCTGGCTTTGATGAGGAGAGCTACTTCTAAGGGGGAGTAGTTGGCATACTAAATTGGTTGGTATTTTGTATTTGAACTTGATTTTTGTATTGTCTTTGGCATTTGATGTCAAAGGGAGAGAGATTGAAATGGAAAAACACAATGAAAACACATGTTACCTTCAGGGGGAGAGATTGATTACTTTGGGAGAGATTGATTACTCTTTGTATCTAAATTTTGATTTCTGGTTATGATCTCTTTTGGGAGATTGTTGGTTTTGGTTTTTAGCATTTCTGTTTTGGCACTTTGACGGTTTTTTCCATCTTGTGTTTCCATCAATGCCAAAGGGGGAGATTGTTGGTATTTTGGTATGGTTTTGTCATTGATGTCAACACTTATAACACTTATCAACTCTGGCACTTTGGAGGATCAACAATGTTCACTGACAAGTAAGTGACTTTATGCACAGTCACCGGTATCTGGTACACTGGCAGGATATATTGTTCAATGGCACTTGGAATGACATGGAAAACACTTGGTTATGTTGAAGACATCATTTGGACACTTTGTCTTGGAGATTTGTTCATTCTGTAGACGTATAAAAATGACCATATTCCTAAATGAATATTTTATGTTCATTTCTCTATTTAATTAAATCCAATTTAATTAAATTATCCACATTCTTCTATTTAATTAAGTAAATTACTTGATTAAATTCACTATACCATTTAATGAATAAATCATTTTATTCAATTAAATCCCTCTAGCCACTTTTAATTAAATTCAAATTTAATTAAATAGTTATCCTAAATTGAATAAATCAAATTTATTTAATTACAACCAAATTGAATGAAAATCAAATTAATTCAATTAAATCCTATTATCCCTCCATCCACTTGCAAAAACCCAAACCCCTTCCTAATCCCTTCTAGAATCTTCTAACCAATTCTAATTAACCTAAACCCCCTCTAAACTTTGTCACATCCCTAAGCAAAGGGAGGTCACTTCTCAAATGGCCCAAAGTCTTGGATAACCATTGAAGGTTTTCAACCTTCAACCACCAAAACCCCCAAAGTCTTTGAAAACCATTGAAGGCTTCCAACCTTCAACCACTTAATCCCCAAAGTCTCCAATAACCACTAATGGTTATTTCAAACCCTCCCACATGGTTAAAACATTTGTTTTGACTCAACCTCTACCCAACCCAAGGGTCTCATCAAGTCATTAATGCTTTGACCATGATTATCTCTTAATCATTTGCACAAAGGTTTATCCTTGGATTAACTCTTAATCTAGTGGGTAAGCCTAACTTGGACTTGACCCTTAGCCTTTAGATAACCATGAGGTCTCCTCAGGCCTTTAATGCCTCCAACCTCTTCTTTCAACCCAATCTGGTGTGGACATTTGTCACCATTTCATTGGTGCAAATTGTGCACATGGATCCCCAACTTTCAAACCTGGCCCTTGATTAAACCTTTCAATCCTGACCATCCATTGCCCTGTTTATGCTATAAATAGAGCTCTCATTCCTCCATTCTGAACAATCATCTTTCAAATTTGAAGCATCACACTTATGCTCAAATTCTTTCAAGCTTTCATTTCATATATGCTCATCATTTAGCCTCTTTTAGATCAGGAATTAGACTAATATGCATGTTTAGAATAATTGCTTTATCATTTTAGTTCAATCATAGACTAAATATAGTATGCTAGGATAGTTTGTTTACTAACCTTGTCATCTTATAGTTCGTTTATTGCATTTTAGCATCATACATAGCTTACAACACATCTCATACTAAAATCAATCAAAAGCATCTCTCGTTCTCATATTTGCCATCCCTAAACCATTTTGCTCAGTGATCTGAGAGCAAAAACATTGGTTTGAGGGACATTGTGAGATAGAGAACCATGGGACCCTCCTTGGGAAGCTGAGTAACACTACGTTACTCCATAGCTTGCATCAAGAAGTCCTGTGTGTGTGTGTGGACTAGTTTCTAACAATATTTTCATATATTAAGTTTTATTTGCCCACTTTTCCCACATACACATTTGTATATTCATATTTGCATATTTGTTGTTACTAAAAAATACATCTAGGTTATGCACCGACAGGCTTATCTATTCTAGATCAGCATGACAAACATCATTTGAAGGTAGAAGGAAGGTCTTGTGAAGGCATATCAGAACTGAACCGATACTGAATCTAGCATATGAAGATGCTATTTTGAGCAGTACATCATTATTCGATTTAACCATCCAACTGTAGTCAGAATAAGCAGAGCTATACACGCAGACATCATTTAAGGTGAAGCAAGGTTTTTGTAAAGGCAATCAAAACTACACTGGTACTGAATCTAGCATATGAAGATGCTATTTTGAGAAGTACATCATTATTAGATTTAACCATCCAATTGTAGTCAATGTGACTCCTATTTGTGTTTGAGCAGTGAGCTTTAGGTGCTTGGCCTTTCTGTATGTGCAGACCCCATTTGTATACACATACTATTTGTAGTAGTATCATCTGATTGTGGGTAAGGTTTCCTACCATGGTTTTTCCCCTTACAGGGTTTCCACATACAAATATTGGTGTTATGTGTTGTGGATGTTATTGCCTTTCTATTTCATGCATTAATCTTTACGGATACTACAATTAACTGATAAACTATTTACTGACATAAAGTTTGGTTTACCAATATTAAGCATTAAGGTTGGTTAAGTTGTTTTTGGTTTAAATTTATTTGACAACTGATTCACCCCCCCCATCTTAGTTGTCTTCAAGACCTAACATCTGATGCATGCATTAAATCTGTAGTGCTTGTTTCTTCATGCACATTTATTTTATCATTACAACAACTTGCATCTGCATCATAACCTTTATCATGCTAACCATAAAGTGTTGCTATTTGTTGCAACATAGTTTCATAACCTTGTTTACAAACACTTTGTGGATTGAAATTAACAACAAGATGATCTATATTATTCAAATCTGAAACCTCAACAAGCTCATGATTATTTGAACAACTTATGCTCTCACAAGTCTCTTCTTTCTCTGAATACACATCTGCACTATCATGCTGAGAATAAGATTCACCTTCAGCATCATAAGAGATATCTCCACTCATAAATTCATCTCCATTACTATACTCAATACTATATGCATTTTCAGATTTGGTCACTTCAATCTCATCTATCCATTCTTTAATACATGCAACACTTTTTTCTCCCAAGGTTGTAGACCAATTAATTGAGTCGGGCTCATCAAGCTCTAAGAATAACTCGATCCAAATAGACTCATGGGGTCTAGCATCAGTTGGAAGCTCATTTAGTGCAGCTATAAATCTTTCATAAAAAAAATATGATGACTCTTCCTCTTTTCTCTTCCCTATTTTCTTTCTTAAAAATAAGATGAACTTATCTCGGATCTTTTGAAGACATATTTCAATCTCTCTATCAATTTCTTTCAGATTTGACAAAGGATTTGGAGATCTAGGAACCACATCTAGATCCATCAAATTTGTAACATCTACTAAACCATTACTTGGACAAAGCGTCTTACTATTTTACAAACTCTTTTCAAAACACATGCAGTCATAAATTTTCACAATCATACACACTTCTCCCATCACTTAACTAAAAAAATTTCAAGACATGAAGTATGCAAAGTGTAGATTTCTTTGCCTTTCAATGGTGACTTTTTCACCTTATAAGGAACAAATAATTATCTCAATAATGAGGAATACCTGGAGTAAATTTGTTGTTGTTGTTAACTTCACTTTTGATTGAAAATTTGAAGAGCGCCTTCAAATCTTAGGTTCGTTCTTACAGAGTCACCACCTCCCTAAAGAGGAATAAATTTTATCCATTGATCTTCACTCTGAAACACTTTCAGATTTCTAGGTCATACCACACACAATAGAGTCACATAATATTTTTCACATTTCATATCAACAAAACCTTCCAGGATCTACACTTTCAAATTTGAAAAGGACTTTCAAATTTCTAAACTTTTGAGACTCTTCCCCAACTGAATTTTGGCCAAACTCATGGGTTTGACTACAATCAACAAGATGAATACAACTTCTCTCAACCTTCTAGAAAAATGCAATTACAGGACACTACTACTCCCAGTAGAGTCACCATTTTTGTTGGTGACTTAGATGGGATAATCTCAACTATATATTAAGAAAAATTTCCTTAACCAGAGATTCTCAATAGTTCATTCTTTCCCAGTAGAGTCGCCATTTTTGTTGTTTCCTTTTTATGCTAAACAACAAAATCAGCAACCAGTATAATCTGCAACCAAATTTTGAAAGGTAGCTAACCTCAACTATGATTTCAAAAGACTAACTGGACCAACTTAACAAGGATATTAATCCTTCTTCTCTTCAAGCCCTGCAAGGCCTAGGCAGGTTTACCTATGAAGCACTTTAAATATAGTCTAAAACTCACACACAACATCACTATTAAAGTAGAAATCTCAGACATAGCTCAACAATAAGGAAAGTACTGCAAACTAGCTATATTCATATTGACTCTCAACTACATTTGAGCTTGAGATAGGTGGAACACTACCATAGAACATAAAGCAAAAGATATTCTGATTTGATTTTAAAATTGTTGCAAGTAACTTCTAGTTGTAATAGATCAGTGGCTCATCCCAGGCATAGAGTCAATACAAACAACCACAAATGGAATCCAAGCTACACATCAAATTCATTAAAAATATATCCTTGTATTAATTCCTGACATTAACACATTCTAAATTCAATCAAAGGATCATACATATCCAAGCATTGACCCAAATCCAAAATGATTGTTCACAGAATTCAAATTCTTCCTTGAAGAGTACCTAAGAACATGCATTACATTCTCACTTTGAGAGGATAAACCCAAACTCCCTTTAAGAATGGATTTATTGAAATTGAAGAATGCCTGAAGACAATCCAATGCAAATGTATATATGTCCTACATATATATGACCTGCAACTAAGAATTTACAACTAAATGTATATATTCAATGACAGAAGAATGGGAACATCAACAATTACAACCAAGATAATTAAATGCATAAGACTGGAACCCCTCTTGGAAATCTCCCTTGGAGAAATTCTCCAAAAAATTGGAACCCTTACAAATGAGAAGAATAGAGAATATAAAGAAGAGAGAAAAGATAAAATCTGTATTACAAAATGCCAAGTGTCCTCTATCCCCAACTAAAAATATTCCTTCATCCTTCCTATGGAAACCTCTCAAAATATCTGATATTTGTTGAAACTAACTATAGAAATCAATTCTTCCTTCCGAGAGCTTTCCAATGGTATAAAAAATACCCCTCAGGCAAATTAATCCCTCAGATGGATCCATCATTTAAATTTTTGAGTTTTACACTATAGCTGGGACTATATTAATTAACTTTGATTTTTTGCCTACTTTCCATCTACGTTCCACCATGTGGCACCCTGTGATTCACTTGCAGAGCCACCATGACGACACGTCACCTGCCACTGGACCACCACCTCACTAGTCACTGATCTGCAATGGGTAACTGGTATGCATCTCTGTATAGCGGATCAGTGACCACCGTTGATCTACCTCAGACCTACTCGCTTGTTAACTCTCCTGAGCTACTTTCTTCTAGCGGGTCCCACCACTTGGTTGCCAAGTCATGATGGTTAACCACCATGCATCTCTCCATTACGGTATAGTGACAGTCGTTGATCCATCTCAAACTTGCATGCTCGTTAACTCACCTTTCTACTGAAAAATTTGAGTGCCTTGGGATGCATGCGGGCACATGGGGTCCACTGGGTCGCTGAGCTAGCTCCTTGTCAAAAGCCTTTAGGCTTTGATACTATAGATGTGTTTGGGCTTGTATTTAAATACAAAAATAATATTCTCCACAATGAATGTGGGATAAATGTTTTATGCCTAGTGATTGCATTTTTTTGAAACTTTCATGTGCCCTCCTCCATTTCCACACTGCAGGGAAGATTGGCTGGGCTTTATACCTACCAAATTCATCTGCTTGAAACTTAAAATGCCTTTCATCTGCCATGCCCACCTGCAATTGCATTTGTCTTAAGTATTTTAACAATTTTTTTTAAAAAAATTGCCCTCCATTTCCACATAGGGGAGGATGCTGACATTTAAACCTACCAATTTCATTTTCTTGGAAGTTTCTTTGCCTTTCCAAACCTAACGCAAGAGAATTGATGAAGAGGCCTGCGAGGGAAGGAGCTTTACACATGTCAATGCATTTTCTAAAACTTCTAAAACTTTTCAATAGACTCCATGTACTTGCTCAATGAATCCATTAACCATTGCTGACTTTGCTTTCATGATAGTCATCATTATCTTTCGACTGGAACATGCAAGAGGATTGCCACTGTCATGATTTTGTTCCTCTGATTGTGGTCTTACCCTATGTTCATTATGTTGCTTGCCTATGATATATCTCATCTTTGTGCTTTTCCTTTATACTTAAATCATATAACATATGATTTAAAATAACAGTTTGAACCTTGATTTAAAAGGCACATGAAGTTACAAGTCAGGTCGGGCCCCAAAGTGGGTCTGAGTAAATGTTTTTTTGTTTTCATGCCACTGACCATTGAAAAGCCTTCAAGCATCTTGAACATGCCTCCGAAGTTAATTTGCACCATTATCTGATCATTAAACTAAGTTTGCAACTCATTGGCAACAGTGCCACATTTTCGCATTTAAACCCAAAGATGCAATTTAAAAACCAATCAGAACAACTCCCTGGACTTCACAAACTGATAGGCCTACTGTCTGATATATGAGAATTCACTTTGTCAAACTATTTCTCAAGAAGAATCTCGAGTGAAGAATATTAATGGTCAAAGATGACCAAATGGCTCTATCGGCACTATGAACCTGATAAAATCAATGTGCAGTGACCTCAAAGTGCACGCATTAAAAATATCAAAAGGTCTCTGTAGATCCCTAAATTTGGGGCATAGATACTTTGAAGTACAAGGAAGACCATGGAATGTTCAATTTAAATGGGAAGCTGTTAGGATGCAAATGGTGAGCTCATGAAAATGGCAACTTAACAGAGGCAACAATGAAAGTGCAGAACACTGAATAAAATGGCTCAAGAAACCATCTCGGAAAATTGATCAAACAGATTGGCAGGAGCTTCAAACTAGAAAAACAACTTGTCTTTCATACTAGCAATATCCTGAAATAAACATCTTGATATGACACTCACTAGGGCATCTTTTATACATATGCAAACTAGGGCTCTGACTAGCTATTGAATCAAGGACTTATGCAGACAATACAAACTATAAACGGATTGAGCTTACCAAACTGAACAAATACATTCACAAGGACTTGAAATTTGGCATGTGGACTCACTTATATGCATAAAATTTAGGGGTATATTCCTTTTAAAATCATAGTCAAATAGTCATGAAATGCAAAGCCTCAAAGTAGGCCACTTGGTAAAATCTGCATTTGCACCTATGATGCACTTTCAACTCACCCCTTGAAATGGGTACCTGATAAACTGATCCAAGCTGAAATATGAAAGTTGAAAAACACTTCATAGGCCAAATGAAAGGTATAGGACACATTTCCTAGGCCTTACCCTTTGATAATCAACTGCCCCCATTTTACCCTCTTTCAAATTAGGCCACTTCGGTTGATGAGTTAAGTGCCCTTCTGAAAATGCAGATGCAAAATTTTGAAATGGGCCTCTCAAATTCATTCAAATTTATGAGTCCCAATAGGGCTCGTCAAAAGAGAAAGTGATAAAGGGGCTAAGGGTCAAGTAGATCAGCAAAGATCAACGGTGGTCCAAAGGGGATCAACGACTGTTGCCAAGTCGCAACAAAAAATTGCTTGGTGGCTAATAGCCGTGACTTGGTGACTAAAGTAAAAATGCTCAGAGAGAAGGCCTCCTGATTCATTGGTGCCAAAGAATTTTAAATATTCAAAACAAATATCGGTAGAGCTATGAAAGTTGCATATGACATTGCTGCAAGATGAAAATGGGTTGGTGAGAGGTACCCAGGAGATCTACAGGGAGATATGCAAAGAACATAATGGTGCACCGCTTTGTGATAAGAACTCATCAATACTCTGGTACAGGATGATCCACCAACATTATGAAGCTATCAGTTGTTGCAACCAATTTTGGGTAATAGGAGCCTGCCCTTTCAACCATTTTCTAAGTGAATGCCCAGTGAATTAATGAGGCATGCATCCCAGAAGGAATGTTAGATTTCTCCCTCAATTGCAATGAAAATTTAGCATTTAATGACTATTAGGGTAAGATTTTTCTTCTAGGTGGTCCAAAGCTTGTTGCATCCTGATTTCTACAAAAGGATACCAAGGCTACCTAGAAAAAGTGGACACACTTTTGTAGCTAAACTCTGGCAAAATTTATACAGGCCTTTGTCTTAGCAATTTCTGAGTCAAATATGAATTACTCGTAACCTTCTAACAAAAGAATGAAATATACAGTCTAGAGAATTTAAACTTAGACTTGTATTGTCTTTGTGTCATTGTACTGGTGTTTATTCCATTTAAGTAATCAAGGATCTCTTATTTGAATAATTTTCTAGGCATCTAATGAGGTTGTTTTTAGTCTTTTTCTCAAGGAGGAAAATATAAATATACTTGAAACAAAATCATCGATATCAGTACTTTTGGTGTGGATTGGATGATGAAGTCTAGTGTAGATTAGGACTCTGTATATGTCAGGCATATTCAGAGTTGATAGATCAAGAATTTATTATTTGTGTACTAGTTTCTCTTGTCAAGTTGCAGTCTATTGTAGATGACTCTGTTGCCCAGATAAGGCACTGGTTTATTTGTTGGTTTTTGTTGCATTTTGTGATTCTCTTTTAAAAAGTCAAATCAATTTTCCATTTAGGTTAGTTGTACTGGTCAGTAAGGAAAGTTTGTAGGAATTTACACTAGTTTTCTACAAACCATTTACTATTTTTGTGAGAAAATAGTCTTAAAAAGGGTTCACCTGCCCAACCTTTTATAAGCTTAAAGTGTAGGAGGTTTCCTAAGTCTGGAATCTCATATTGTTGTCTTTATTTTAAAAAAAATTTGTTCTCTTCCATTGCAACACAGAGGCAGTAATTTTCACTTTTAAAGAGAAGAAACAAAAGGTGTCAAAATAGAGAACAACAAAAATGGTGACTTTGTTGGGGAGTAATTTAAAGAGATCTGGTATAGACCGTTGAGTCAGATTGAAAGTGAGTTGGCCCATCCGAGTCACCACAACAAATTTGGTGACTCTGTTGGGGAGAGTCAATAAGATAAGTCTTATACTACAGATTTGTGCCTTTATTGCATTAAAATATTGAGATCAAGTTCCTTTTGGTTCCAGTCTGAAAATTATTGAGCTTATCTATAGTTTCATTCTTATGTGTCTTGTAAGTGATTCACTATGTTATACTATATATTCTATTCCCAATATATTGGGTGGCGACTCTGAAGTAAAACAAAAAACTAGTGTTCTTCTAGAAAAAATCATAGTCACTTCACAAGATTAGCAAGATGAATAGGAGAAGGAATACCAGGTCTTATATGAAGAAAAACCATCAAGAGAAGTTGCATGAAGAGTTACTTGAACCAATCAAGAAGGGTTGAGAGGAACTATTATTCCTAAGCAATCAAGTCAGACATGGAAACAAAAGAGTAATCAAATGGGTAAGTCTTCTGAGCATCCTGTATATGCAAGGTCCAATGCCTCTTCTCATGACTCTGACCATGATATTATGGGTTTTCATGCTGGCCTGTTTGGCACTAATGATGATATCCAAGCCTTTCACCAAAGATTGTCTAATGCCAACATTTCTAGGAGAGATAGGCATAGTATAAGTAATAGAGTCAGTTCCTTTCCCAAAACTATGGAAGGAAATATCATCCTGATTGATATGGACCAATTAAATGTGTCTGATTCAGAGGAAACTTTGCCTAACCAAGATGAAGTGTCTCAGGAGATTGAGGTACTAAATCAGAGAGTACATCAATTGATTGAAACAAGAAAAAAGAAAGAAAAGGAAAAGGAGAATGAAACCAAAGCCAAACTCATTGAAAGAGATAGGTTATTAAGGTAGATTGCAGAGCTTGAGTTGTTTGCTCAAGAAGAACCAATGAGTAAAGAGAAAGGTCCTGTTATTAGGGAAATCCTTGATCCAAAAATTGTTTCTGCACCTAAAGTTGTATCACAACCTGATAGGGAGGTTCACAGTGATCCCCAACCTGCTAGCCCTGTTATTGAAAACAAGGAAAACATAAAGTAGTGGAGAATAGATCTGTGGGTCTAGTGTCAGGAAGTACAGAAGGACCCTAGGGAATGATTTCGCATGAGATTGAGGTAGAAAGGATAAGGAAAGAAAATGAAGACCTGCAAAGGGAGTTAGAGAAGGCTGAAATAGAAGCACTTAATGCAGAGTTCAGAAGAAAAATATGCTGCTTGAAAGCTCCTGCTATAACTTTTCCACCCGTAGATCATAGTAATCCTACATCCTCGCATACTTTTTCCTCTCTATTGAACACTCAACCAATAATATAGACAAGTTCTATCCCACCCATTAACCAATCTAATAATGCTTCCCCGAATAATTTTGCTATTCCCTCAAGTGCAATTCCAGCAAACCAAACCAGTCATCGACCATCCCATAATCAAAGTCATCAAACTCTTATAGCTGGTAGTTCAGGCCCAAGGGTAAACATTGGAAACAACTTTATTGGAAATCTATTTCAAAGGAGACTAATAAATGTTTAGTTGTATAGGTCATTGTATATTGATGGAATTCTAGGATATCCAAACCATGTCCCTATTGAAATGAGGGATAAACTCCAGAAGGTTGTTGGGAATAATGTTGTCAGTACTAAAGAGCATCTAAAATATTTTGGTGACATGATTAATGACTATGAAATTTCACATGAAGATGTCATCATGAAGTTGTTTGTGCAATCCTTGGTTGAGGATGCTAGAGATTGGTATATAGGGTTACCTGTGGATAGTATAGGTTCTTGGGAAGAGTTCCAAAATTGATTTCAAGAGAAATATGGAGACAAGACAAATGTGAGCTTCATGCTCAATGAATTTAATAACATCAAGAAATTTGATAATGAAGTTGTCACAGATTTTAATGCAAGGTTTCAAAAAACAATGCATAGACTATTTCAAGTAATGAGGTTAGATGAAAATGTGTGTTTAACTACTTACTATAATGCATTCGACCCCAAAATGGCTTACATTCTTAGAGATAAGAACCGACATAGCTTAAGAGATTCTTTCAGAATTGCAATCAATGTAGAAACTAATAGGAAAGCATCAAGTAAAGTGGGAAGAAGGACTAATAGAAGTTTGTAGCAGGAACAAAAACCACAAAAAAACAAATCCTTTAAAGAAAAGGATAAGATTGAGAAATTAATGACTGTCATCAAGGATCTTACTGCTAAAGTAAGTAAGCCTGAGAGGCCTCACTACAACTGGTAGGACAGACCTGCTAGATTGCATGATATACCATATAACACTACATGGAAAGATGGCAAACCTATGCAAGATAAATCAAAAGGCACACAAAGTTAGAATACCCTTGATTCATTAAAGGGAGGAAATGTACACAATGTGGAAAATACCCCTTGGTGTATGGCTTGTGATGGGCCACATTCCCCTTACTAGTGTGACATGGCTCAAACTTTAAATGAATCCATGAGAAGTGAGGATGAACCTACAATTAATATGTTTGATAATTCTGTGGAAACTGACTGCGAGTCTTTGAAGGATGAAGCAAGTGAACATGATGTCTCAAAAGGCAATGCAAATTGCCAAGAGCAACTGACAATTGATTGGCATCCCACTCTAAATGTAGTCACAATAGAAGACCAGGAGGTTCATCTTAGAAGGCCTAGTGAGGAGGAAGTCAAGAATCTCACTAAGGAAGTAATAGCTAAAGCCAAGCATAATTACAATCTGAGGAGCAATAAAGATGATGGAAGTCAAGGTATGTCTAGTTCTCTATTTTTTTAAAGAAACTTCTTCTAAGAGGTCCACTTCTAACAAAACTTCTAAAAAAAGTAGTTAGGTAAAAGGTGATCAGTCAACTAGTTCAGCAAAACCTGATATTGCTGATACATCTAGAAATAAGGCAAAGACCATTGGTGACAAGAGAACAAGTTTCTAGAAGGTAGAAAAGGTGAAAGCTCATGTTTATTCTAATGTTAACATAGTTTTTGATATGACTCAAGCTTTAACACAATTGAAGGTTTTAGTACCTTTGATAGAGCTACTGAAAATAAAAGAACATAGGGAGGCTACCTTTTCTTTGATTTCAAATATATCAGATGGAGATGCTTCTTCTAAAAAGGGAAATGTATAGATGAGAAGGAGCAAGAAAAAGGGGTCCCAAAATTTTATGTGGGCACCACTATTAATCAAGAACCATATCAGATATATCCCTTTTATGTCACATTGTTAGTTAATAACGAACTGATAAAAAATTGCATGATAGATTTTGGCGCAACTTCTAATGTAATGCTTTATGGAGTTATGAAAGAGCTTGGTTTGTTAGTATACACTTCATATGGGAGGTGATACACCATGGATAATAGGGAAGTGCATGTTGTGGGTACTATGAAAGATGTAGAAGTAAAAATAGGAGCTTTCCCTGAAGCTACTTATAAAATCGATGTAATTGTTACAGACACCAGGCTGGATTATGGCATGCTTCTATCTAGACAGTGGGTTGTTGCTGTTGGAGGATATCTTCAACTAGATTTGTCATACACAACTATCCCAGTGAATTGGAATTCTATAAAATTATATAGAGAACCACGTGCCCCAATGGTTATTGAAAAAATTGACCTGAACATGCTTAATTGTATGATTGATGTAGATCTTGATAATTTCAAGATTGAACCCATTCAGCCTCAGTTAAAGAATATTGATCCTATTGTTAATTATTTGGAATCACAACAAGAAGGCCTATGGAAGATGTACTTTGATGGAGCTTTCTCTAAGGAAGGATCTAGAGCGGGAGTGCTTTTTGTTTCCCCATCAGGTATTACCTTCAAGTATTCTTTTCTGTTAGCATTCCAATGTACAAACAACACAACTGAGTATGAAGCTATGTTATTAGGCTTAGAAATTGCTAAAAGACATGGGATCAAATTGTTAAGGGTTTATGGAGACTCTAAACTTGTTGTTTCTCAGATAAGGTCAAGATATGCATCTAAAAATGACAAGTTAAAAAGGTATAAGCATGTTGTTTGGGATGTCATTGAACACTTTGATACATTTTCTATTGATTGGATTGAAAGGTCTAAGAACATTATGGAAGACTTTTTAGCTAATGTTGCATTAAAGAATGATGATGTAACATTGACTGGAGTTTCAATAATTGAGACAAAAGCCAGACCAGCCATCCCAGATAATGTATACAATTAACAAATTTTTGAGGATGATGAAGACATCCTTAGATTTGTACAATGCATAGATGACTATGAGGGTCAAAATATTGATTGTAATGCACTAATGGAAGTAGTAGATGGACAGGAAACCATTCTTGGAAGTGACGTAGTGCAGCTAGAGACAAATGAAATACCCAGCAGACTAGTTGAACTAGAGGGTATGTTCAGTTACAATGATGGTCACTTACACCAAGCATCATCGATGAAGTTGGAGGAATTGGATGAGGTGAACTTAGGGACAAAAGCATCCCCTAAGTTGGTGTATATTGGGAAGAAATTGTCTCCCCATGTTAGGACCAAACTCATTAACTTATTAAAAAGGTATAAACATGTTTTTGCTTGGTTCTATGAGGACCTAAGGGTGTATAGAAAAGATTTATTTCAACATGAAATTCCTCTACATGTTGATGCTAAGCCTTTTCGACAGAAGCAAAGACCTATTAACCCCCTTTTGGAGACCTAAATGCAACAAGAATTAACCAAGTTAATGGAAGGGGGGATTATAAAACCCATAAGACATTCTTCATGGGTATCCAACTTGGTCCCTATTAGAAAGAAGAATGGGGATATAAGGCTTTGTGTAGATTTTAGAAATCTAAATGTTGCCTCTTTAAAGGATAATTATTATTCCCCAAATATGGAAGCCATGTTACAAAGGGTAACAAGTTGTGATCTATTGTCAATGATGGATGGGTTCTTAGGTTATAATCAGGTACTAGTAAAACAATCTAAACAATTCAAGACTACTTTTACTACCCCTTAGGGGACTTATGTGTATGTGAGAATGCCATTTGGTCTGAAGAGTGTTAGAGTTACATTTCAGAGAGCAATGGATGTAGCTTTTAAGGAGTTTATTAACATCACAATGGTGATTTACCAGAATGATTTGACATGTTTCTCAAAGAAGGCAGATGATCACTGCGGTCATTTGGAAAGGGTTTTTTGCAAGGCTCTGGAGTTTGGTGTATCCTTGAACCCAAAGAAATGTCATTTTGTAGTGACTGAAGGAAAGCTACTAGGGCATATTATCTCCAAGGAAGGGGTTAGGATAGACCCTGAAAGGATCGAAGCTATAAATAATGTATCTTGGCCAAAGAATGTTAAAGGGATTCAACCTTTCTTGGGCAAGGTGAATTTTGTCAGAAGATTTATAAACAAATTTAACTAAAATTGTCAAGCCCATTGTGAAGCTTTTGAAGAAAGATGCAAAGTTTTCTTGGGATGAAGAAGCTGCATAGGCTTTTGACAAAATTAAGAAGGCTATTCAGGAAGCACTGGTGCTAAAATCACCTGATTACAATAAGCCTTTCTCATTATTTTCTTTTGCTTCTTATCACACAGTAGCCGCAGTTCTACTACAGAAGGATGATGAAGGATATGAACATCTGATTGCTTTCTATAGCAAATCTTTACAGGCTGCTGAGTTGAAATATGAAATCATGAAAAAAAAGGCGTATGGTCTACTCAAGGTTGTTAAAGTATTTTGTCCTTATCTGGTAAATGCCCAAATTGTAGCCTATGTACCACATGCAGTTGTCAAGGATATCATGTCCCAGTCTGAAGTAACTAGAAATGCTGATGGATAAGCAGAATACAAGAGTTTGGTCTTGAGATCAAAATCACAAAGGTGGTAAGAGGTCTAGGCTTAGCCAAGTTAATGACTAAGACAAACTTTAAGGATATTGACATAAATAATGTTGAGATTGAACAAGCTTTTGTAACTAGCATTGAGAGGAAACCATGGTATTCAGATGTGGTATACTTCTTGAAGAATGCCTCATGTCTAGAAGGTATGACACATAGCCAGAGGAGAACATTAAAGTTAAAATCACATAAATATATTCTTATTCAAGGAGACCTGTATTGGAGGAATCTTGATGGGATGCTACTGGTTTGCCTGGATGAATTCCAAGCTAAGTGTTGGTATTTTGGTATGGTTTTGTCATTGATGTCAACACCTACTGAATACACCTACTTTGGAGATCCAACAACATTCACCAGCAAATAGTAAACTTTGCAATAGTCATTGGCATATGATTCATAGGCAGGATATATTGTTCATCAGTACCTGGAATGATATGGAAGACACTTGGTAATGTAGAAGACATCATGTGGACACTTTATTTTGAAGAAATAATCATTGGTATATTCATATTTGCATATTAGCTTTTACTGGCAAATAGGTCCAGGTCATCTAGGGTTACACCGGCAGGTTTTTCTTTTCCAGATTAGCATGGCACGCTATGGAGATGATTTATTATTATTGTAAATGCATTAAGCCGACATGTTCAATCGGTTATTGCATCGGATATTATATTATTTGTAAAATGTTTTTATTGTAATATCTTGTAGAGCCGACCTACTAAAATTGGTCTTAGGATATGGTATAAATGTAAGATCTTATTTGTAAGATCAAGTGTGGAATGCGAAAAAGAATTGTGTGAAGGTATATGCGAGATCAAGCAGAGGTATACACAAAGACATCATTTGAAGGTGAAGTTAGGTTTTTGTAGAAGCATATCAGCATTACACTAGTTGTCTCTGGGACCTAACAATTGGTATCAGAGCTAACAATTGGGACCTAACAATTGGTATCAGAGCTTAGTCCTCTTTTGCAGAAGTTTAACAACTTGAGGAGATCCAATGTCTACTAATTATTTTAGAAAGGACAGTCCTAAACTTGATGGAACCAACTATGGGATACAGAAGATCAAAATGGAGACACATCTGAATTGCATTGGTAAAGACATCTAGGAAGTTACTAAGAATGGTTATACTACTATTGTAGCTAGTCAGACTGCTCCAACTACCTTAGCCAAAGATGAAGAGAATGATTGCAAAGCAAGAGAAGCACTTTTGAGCGCATTATCAAATCAACAAATCATGGGATTATCAGATAGGTCTACTGCTAAAGCTATTTGGGATCATTTGGAAACACTGAATGAAGGAGATTCCACAGTCAAAATAGCAAAACTTGAAAGCTTCTGAGTCAGGCATGAACACCTGAAAATGGAAGAAGATGAAAGGATTTCTACTTTTATGGAAAGAGTAAATGAAATTGTTTTGGGTATTAAATGTTGTGGAGGAACTTTGAGTGATGATGAAATTGTTTCAAAAATATTAAAAGGTTTGCCACCGGCATATAAAATGAAAGTTACTGCTATAAATGTGTTGAGAACAATGCCTAATACATCAGTAACTAGGGATACATTGATTGGAAAACTTTCACCTTTTGAAATTGAGGAATTTGGTCCTATTGCTAATATAAAAACTGATTTGGCCTTTAAAGCATCAACATCATCTGCTCCATCATTTGACAAATCAGATTGGAGAACTTGAAGCACTATTTGCAAGGAAAATGCCAACAGGTCCAATTGGAAGTAAATATGAAGGTAAAGCACCCTTTAAATGTTTTAACTACAATAAGATTGGTCATATGGCTTCAAGATGCCCTAATAGACATGCTAGACTAAGAGAAGAAGCTAGAAGAACATACAAGCCTAATCCTGAATATCAGAGATACAGATTTAAGAGGAACAAAGATAAATCTTGTTACATTGCTGATGAAGGTGTGACTGATGATTCTAATGAGGATCCAACAGACAATGGATGGGTTTTTGTTGCTATAACAGAAGATCAACTAACACCTATTGCTCAACCGGTAGAACAAGCCCTAGCAGCTAAAGTTGAATCAAAGGATGAATGGATTATTGACTTAGGATGCTCACATCATATGACTGGAGACAAAGGTAAATTCTTGAACTTTCAAGAATACAATGGAGGTTTAGTAAGATTTGGAGATGACAAAGCCTATTCAATCAAAGTTAAGGGTTCAATATCTCTTGATGGTAAACATAACACTGACAATGTCTACTATGTTGAAGGATTAAAGCATAATCTTTTAAGTGTTGGTCAATTAGTTGAGAAAGGTTTTTAGTTACAATTTAAAAATGGAAAATGCAAAATCATGAAAAGAACTGGTTTGGAAATTGCAACCAGTAATCAGACTAGAGGTAATATCTTTCATTTGAATAACAGTGAAAAGCCATGCTTAATTGCACATATAGATGAAAGTTGGTTATGGCACAAGAGACTATGTCATGTAAATTTTGATTGCATGGTAAAAATCAGTACTTCTAAGGCAGTTAGAGATCTACCTAAAATTGTGAAACCTCAGAATACAATTTGTAAGGAATGTCAATTTCGAAAACAAGTTAGAGCTAGTTTCAAAAGTATTCTAGAAAAATCCAATAATGCTCTTGATTTAATTCACACTAATTTATGTGGTCAAACTAGAACTAAAAGCTTACAAGGTGATAGATGTTTCATGCTAATTATTGATGATTATTCTATAATGTGTTGGGTTACTTTTCTCAGAGAAAAATCAGAAGCACTTGGGAAGTTCAAACTATTCAAAGCAATGGTTGAAAATGAAACTAGTAAGAAAATCAAATGTTTAAGATCAGATCAAGGAGGAGAATTCACATATAAGGACTTTAATACATTATGTGAAGTGAATGGAATCAAAAGACAGTTATCAGCACCTCGGACACCATAGCAGAATGGAGTTGTTGAAAGGAAAAATAGAACTATCTTGGATGCAGTAAGAAGTATGTTATCAGAAGCAAATCTACCACATGTGTACTAGAGAGAGGTAGTAAGCACTGCTGTCTATACATTCAATAAAGTTCACATCAAAGGTGAAACCGGTAAGACCCCTCATAAACTATGGTTTGGTAATATTCCTACTCTTAAGTATTTCAAAATTTTTGGAAGTAAATGTTATATTAGAAGAGATGAGTATATTGGTAAATTTGATCCTAGAAGTGATGAAGGAATATTTCTTGGTTATTCATCTAAGAGCAAGGCATATAGATGTTTTAATAAAAGATTGGAGAAAATTGTTGAGAGTACAAATGTAAAGATTGATGAACAATTCAGAGGAACTTCAAGGTATTTAGACTCTGAACTGGCAACAGAAGTTGTGACAAATGAACCTACATAGAATCCACCGGTACAGAATGAAGATCCAGTTACCTCGGTATCATCAAAGGATTCCACAGTATTTGAAGAACAACAACAAACTAAGACACCCCGGTATGTAAGACTGAATCATTCTGAAGATCAGATAATTGGAAACAAATTTAAAGGAGTTATGACAAGAGGAAGATTGGAAAATGAAGAGGTATGTCTTATTTCTCAAATTGAACCATCATCTATCAATGAGGCATGTGAAGATAAATTTTGGATTAAAGCTATGGAAGAAGAATTAGGACAAATTGAGAAGAATAATACTTGGACATTAGTTCCCCGACCTAAAGATAAAAATGTAATTAGAACCAAATGGGTATTTAGAAACAAACTTAATGAAGATGGAAAGGTTGTCAGAAATAAAGAAAGACTAGTGTGTAAGGGATATTCTCAGAAAGAAGGAGTTGATTACAATGAAACCTTTGCACTGGTAGCCAGAATTGAGGCAGTTAGATTATTCTTGGCCTTTGCAGCTCACAAGGATTACAAAGTTTATCAAATGGATATTAAATGTGCATTTTTGAATGGAGATCTTGAAGAGGAAGTTTATATTGAACAACCTGATGGATTTTCTTTGACAGATGATAGTGATATGGTTTGTAGGTTAAGAAAAGCTTTGTATGGATTGAAACAAGCCCCAAGAGCTTGGTATGTAAGATTGGATAAGTATCTTTTAAAGATTGGTTTTACTAAAGGAAATGCAGATAGCAATTTATATTACAAAGTAACTAATGATGACATCTTGATTATTGAAGTATTTGTTGATGATATAATCTTTGTAGGAGAAGATGGATTATGTAAAGAATTTTCTCTTGAAATGCAGCAAGAATTTGAAATGTCTATGATTGGAGAAATAAAATTCTTTTTACGATTGCAGATTTCACAGACTGATAAAGGTATATTTTTGAGTCAATCTAAGTACTTGAAAGAACTACTAAAGAAATTTGGGATTGAGAACTCTAAACTAGTAAGCACACCTATGACTACAAATGACAAATTATCTCAAAGGGATGAATCTACACCTGTTAATCCAACTAGATACAAATCTATGATAGGAGGTTTACTATATTTGACACAAACCAGGGCTGATATTATGAATGCAGTATGTATTGTTTCTAGATTTCAGAGTAATCCTAGGGAAAATCATGAATCAGCAGTGAAAAGGATTTTCCTATACTTACAAGGCACAACAAATCTTGGATTATGGTATCCTAAAGATGAAAATTTTGATCTATGTGCATACACAGATGCAAATTGGGTAGGAGATGTGGATGATAGAAAAAGCACCACTAGAGGAGCATTTTTTCTTGGAAAGAGATTAGTTTCTTGGTTGAGTAAGAAACAAAGTTGTACATCTTTATCAACAACAGAATCAGAATATGTTGCAGCAGCAACAAACTGTACACAGGTACTTTGGCTTAAGCAAATGTTGAAAGACATAAAGGTAAAATGCAAGGAACCTATTACTATATACTATTATAACACTGCAGCAATTGATATATCTAAAAATCCTATATTACATTCTAAAACAAAACATGTTTCTATCAAACTGAATTTTCTAAGGGAAAAAGTTGAAGAAAAAGAGATAAAACTGGTTTATGTGAATACTAAAGAATAACTTGCAGATATTTTCACAAAACCTTTTCCTAAGGAGACTTTTGAGTATCTAAGAGATCAGCTTGGAGTCATACCACCACCGGTAGAGACTTAGACAGTTGATGATTGTCATCAACCGGCAGAATTAAATGGACAAATCTTTTATTCTGGTATTTGATGAGGAAGCTACTTCTCAGGGGGAGTAGTTCGTATATTGAATTGGTTGGTATTTTGTATGAACTTGACTTTTGTGACTTTGGCATTTGATGTCAAAGGGGGAGAGATATCTATGGAAAAACACATTTAAGGAGAAACTGGTATTGTTACTCCCAGGGGGAGAAATGGAGATTGTTGGTTTTTGTATTTTGGCATTTTTATTTTGGCACTTTGATGGTTTTTCCATCTTGTGTTGCCATCAATGCCAAAGGGGGAGATTGTTGGTATTTTGGTATGGTTTTGTCATTGATGTCAACACCTACTGAATACACCTACTTTGGAGATACAGCAACACCGACAAATAGTAAACTTTGCAATAGTTACTGGCATATGATTCACCGGCAGGATATATTGTTCACCGGTACTTGGAATGATATGGAAGACACTTGGTAATGTCAAAGACATCATGTGGACACTTTATTTTGAAGAAATAATCATTGGTATATTCATAATTGCATATTTGCTTTTACCAACAAATAGGTCCAGGTTATCTAGGGTTACACCCGTAGGTTTATCTTTTCCAAATCAGCATGGCACACTATGGAGATGATTTATTATTGTTGTAAATGCATTAAGCCAACATGTTCAATCGGTTATTGCATCGGATATTATATTATTTGTAAAATGTTTTTATTGTAATATCTTGTAGAGCCGACCTACTAAAATTGGTCTTAGGACATGGTATAAATGTAAGATCTTATTTTTAAGATCAAGTGTGGAATGCGAAAAAGAATTGTGTGAAGGTATATGCGAGATCAAGTAGAGGTATACATGAAGACATCATTTGAAAGTGAAGTTAGGTATTTGTAGAAGCACATCAGCATTACACTGGTACTGAATCCAGCATATGAAGATGCTATTTTGTGCAGTACATTCTTATTGGATTTAACCATCCAACTATAGTCAGTGTGACTCCCATTTGTGATTGAGCAGTGAGCTCTAGGCTATTGGCCTTTCTGCATGTGCAAAGCCCTTTTTGTACACTTACTATCTGCAGTAGTATCATCTGATTGTGGGTAAGGTTTCCCAGCATGGTTTTTCCCCTTACAGGGTTTCCACGTACAAATATTGGTGTCATGTGTTGTGGATGACTTTGTGTTTATGTTTCATGCATTAATCCTTACCAGTATAGCAATTTACTATTAACACTGTCTACCAGCATACTTAACTGGTTTACCAGTATTAAGCATTAAGATGGTTAAATAAGATTTTGGTTTGAATTTATTAGACAACTAATTCACCCCCCCCCCCTCTCAGTTGTCTCCAGGCCCTAACACTAAGAAGGTTCTAAAAGAGATGCACAATGGAGTGTGTAGAGGCCACTATTCAGCTAAGACTACTGCTCGTAGGATATTCTGAGCAGGGTATTATTGGCCAACTTTGTTCAAGGATGCTTATAAATATGTTCAAAAATGTGATCCTTGTCAAAGGTTCTCTTCTAAACTAAGGTATGCTGGTGCTTTGCCTTTGAATTATGTTACTGTTGAAGCCCCTTTTGTTCAATGGGGCATTAATTTTATTGGAGAGATAATAGAAAAATCAAGTAGAGGTCACATATGGATTCTGGTGGCTCTAGACTATTTCACCAAGTGGATTGAAGCCATACCTACCAAACAAGCTACTAGTAAGGTAGTCATTAATTTCTTGATGGATAATATAGTGACAAAGTTTGGTGTGCCAGCTAAAATAGTCATGGATAATGGTATGTGCTTCAGGTTTGAAGAGTTTGCAAAATTTTGTACTAAATATTCAATTATTATGTCATACTCTTCACCCTAACACCCATAGGGAAATGACCAGGCATAATCGAGTAATAAAAGTCTCCTCAAGATCATCAAGAAGATCCTAGAGGAAAATAAAAGGTCCTAGGATCAAAAGCTTAGATTAGCTTTATGGGTTGATAGGGTGACTATCAAAAAGGCCATTGGTAGTCCCCTTTTGAGCTAGTTTATGGAATGAAGGCTAGGTTACCTATGAATAATTTGCTTCCAATTTACCAATTTTTGCATATTGAAGAATTAGGAATGTCTGAACCCATGGAAGAAAGAATGATTCAGTTGGTAGAGCTAGAAGAAATGAGGACTGCAGCCCATAAAAGGAACATGAAACTTCAATTAAAGTCGAAGTACCTTTTTGATAAAAAGACTAGTGCAAGAAAGTTCTAGATTGATGACATGGTGTTGTAGTGGAATGCAAAATACCAAGACAAAGGTAAGCATAAGAAATTTGAATCACTGTGGATAGTCCCTTTAATTGTTTGTGATATCAATGGAAAGGATTCATACTTCTTGCGAAGAATGAATGGTGAAGTACAGGAATTTCCAATGCATGGACAATTCCTAAAATATTACTTCTCTTGATATGTTTCAGTCCATGCACAGTAGTTGTAGGCTGTATATATTTGCTTTTAGTTGTGTGTTTTTCAATAAGGAGCCCCTATTTTGAATTAAAGAGAAGTCATTTGTTCCTGAGTGGTCTGCGTTCCAGAGTTTTGCTGAAATCTTATGTTGGTCTTGCGTCCAACCATCCCCAGTCAGAGCCACTATTGGGACCTATAAAATTTTGATGAATCTGGGAGGCCCATTTTTAATTTTTGCATCTGCTATCAAAGGACTACCTAATGGGTCAAATAGATAAGGATTCATTTCAAGGAAGGACAAAACAAAACCCAATTTGCATCCTCCCCTCACATGAAAATTCCAAGTAAATGCAATTTGTTAGTGTATCACTAGTGCCCCTGCATGGTTCTTAAAGAGGCTCAGAAACCTTCAGGAAAAAGCAAATGGCAGTGTGATAGAGGAAAGGACCCAGATGGTTTTCAAGCAAAGGGCCAGGTGTAAACCATTTATCCCACATTTGTGTTGGGGAGGAGCGTTTTAATATTAAAATGTAAAGCCACACACATTCATAGTGTCAAAGCTTAAGGGATTTTGACAAGGAGCTAGCTTAGTGACCTGATGGACCCCATGTGCGTGCACACATCCTGAGGCAACCAAATTTTGCAGCAGAAAGGAAAATAACCAGCAAGCAAGTCAGGCAAATTGACGGTGATCACAAATGATCCAACAGTGGTCACTAGGTCGAGATCGGAAGCTACTCGTGAGAGTATCCATCGCGACTAGGTGACAAGGTGGGCCTAGGTCTAGTAGAAGGTCTAGCTTAAAGTGACGTGGTAGTTAAGGTGGCACCTAGTTGGATCTAAAGGTGAACTAGGGGCTGACATGTGGTGGGCCCGACAGAAGGTGTGAGTGGCAAAGACCAATTCAAGACCTCCCAAGCGAGCAGATCTATAGATGATCCAATGGTGGTCGCTAGGTCACGATGAGAAATAGCTAGTTGGCATATCCCTGGTGACTCCATGACAAAGAAGAGCTCCATTCAAGCAGTGAACCATGGTCAAAAGTAAATGTAAGCAGTTAAGGCAGACGGTTCATTCTAGTGGTTAGTGGAGGTTGTGCTAAACTGTCAGAGTGGAGAGCCTAGAATGAATACCCTCACAATAGGTGGTACCCAGTTGTGAACTCCGGACCCAATCAAAGGGTGCCACATGGTGACACCATGGCATAAGAGAGAGCCACTTAGAAAGAGATATGGATCAAGCAGATTGAGAAAGATCCAATGATTAGCTGAGTTGATCAAACGGTGGTCACTATATCACGATTGGGAGGCGTGCAATGTTTATTTGCAGTGACATGGTGACTGAGTGCTGGGGCCTGATAAGAGAGTAGATCAAGGTTGATCAAATGGTCATGGTTTCATTTCAGCTATGAGTCAAGGCCATACTGAGGTGGCAGGACTAGGACCCCAGAGCCAATCAGAGGGTGCCACGTGTCAGTCTCGTCAGAAGAGAAAGTGATAGAGGGGCTAAGGCTCAAGTAGATCAACAAAGATCAATGGTGATTCGAAGGGGATCAACGGATGTCACCAAGTCACAACAAAAATTTTCTTGGTGGCTAATAGCCGTGACTTAGCGACTAAAGGAAAAATACTCAGAGAGAAGGCTTCTTGATCTGTTGGCATCAAAGAATTTTAAATATTCAAAAGAAATATCGGCAGAGCTATGCAAGTTGCATATGACATTGCTTCAAGATTAAAATGGGTTGGTGAGAGGTACCCAGGAGATCTACAGGGAGATATGTGAAGAACATAATGGTGTACCACTTTGTGATAAGAACTCATCAATGCTCTGGTACAAGATGATCCACTGATATTGTGAAGTTGTCGGTTGTTGCAACCAATTTTGGGTAATAGGAACCTACCCTTTCAGCCATTTTCCAAGTGAATTCCCAGTGAATTAATGAGGCACGCATCCCAGAAGGAATGTTAGATTTCTCCCTCAACTATAATGGAACTTTTGCATTAAATGACTGTTAGGGTAAGATTTTTCTTCTAGGTGGTTTGAAGCTTGTTGTATCCTGATTTCTATAAAAGGATACCAAGGCTACCTAGAAAAAGTGGACACAATTTTTGTAGCTAAATTCTGGCAAAATTTATACAGGCCTTTGTCTTAGCAATTTCTGAGTCAAATATGAAGTAGTTGTAACCTTTTGACATAGGGATGAAATATACAGTCCAGAGAATTTAAACTTAGACTTGTATTGTCTTTGTGTCATTGTACTGGTGTTTATTCCATTTAAGTAATCAAGGATCACTTATTTGAATGATTTGCTAGGCATCTAATGAGGTTGTTTTTAGTATTTTTCTCAAGGAGGAAAATATAAATATACTTGAA